>NW_028241185.1:0-1292949 GCF_964263255.1 Lissotriton vulgaris | reverse complement strand
AAAACCCATTGAGGTTCCATTTGATTGATTGAAAAACTGGCCATTCCACTCGAAATAGCTGTGATATAATGCGAATTGCATCAATTGTAGGATCAACATTTGTTGATGTTCCTCTAGATCGCTGTTGAGCCAACTCCACTCTAGGGCTTCAATACCATCTTTGTGTGGGATGGAAGTGTATAACGCAACCACGTCTATGGCGCATAACAAATACGTTTCTTCAGGATTTAGCTTGACTTGATTGAGCATGTTTAGGAAAGCCGTTGTGTCTTTGATGTATGTCTCACCCTGTTGGACTCGGGGTTGCAGGAATTTATCTACGAATTTCTCTAACGGTTTCGAGATTGACCCGCAGGCCGAGACAATGGGTCTAAATGGCGGTTTAACAGGATCCTTATGTATCTTGGGCAACATATACAGTTTTGGCCTTCTGGGGTGTTGCAATTGGAAAAACGCATATGTTTTTTGACTGATCCATTTCATGGTGAGTGCATGTTCCAAGATTTGCTGTAACACTTTTTGATACTCTTGAGTTGGATCTCCAGATAATGGTAAATAAATGTCTTGATTGTGAACATGGTTGTCCACACTCGTTTGATAAAATTCTCTGTCCATCACGATAAGGGCACCACCCTTATCAGCTTTTTGGAAAACAAGGCTTTTGTCTTGGGTGAGGTTTTTCAGTGTATTCCATTCTTTGGTGGTTAAATTGTTTTTCTTAGGTTTAGCGAAAGCAAGTTTCTGTATATCAGATGATACGGCTCTTGCGAATGCTTCAATAGTTTTGTGAGTTGTTGGCGCACAAAATACACTGGGCGGTTTAAACTCATAATCCCATGGTTCTGATGTTTGAGTGGGTTCCATATCTTTGAAAAAATACCGCAGTTTCAAGTTACGGAAAAATTTGAAAAGTGATATTTCAGTTTCACCTGCGTTTGTTCTGTATGTTGGTACAAACGTGGTTCCTTTATTCAACACTGATATTTGCATTTTAGTTAACTGTTTAGATGATATATTGATTACTAAGTTGCTTTCTGCAGTTGACTCCGTGTCCTCCTGGCCACTTCCTCCTCTGTTTCTTTTTCTTTTTGACCTTCTTGTACGTGGCTTGTCGTCGGAGGTGCATTTGCTGCTGGACTTATGTCTAAAAAAGACTGTTGTTGAACGTTAGTTGAACTGGTTGAAGGTTTGGCTACTTGTTTCGCTACTTTAGTGATTGGTGGTCGAATTTCTCAGTTAAAATTCATGGTTATCGAGAGTATCCAGCAACGCCCAGACATGGATCCTGTGAAACAGAGACTAAGGGTTGAATTTTATTGGCTAAAAAAACTGAATTCAACTCAGCCCTTCGGGCTAAATGACCGGATTGAACATGCATGTTTTCTATAATTTGGAACTTTAACATTGACTTTTGACATTTTCTGATCCCCGCATAGTCTTACAGTATTTCGATGTTTGAATTGTCTATTGATCTTAACAAGTATTTCAGCTTTTGTTCAGCATAACACAATGTGATAAAGTTTTGAGATTCAAGTTCTGAACTTCCTTTTACATTATCGTTTGAAACACGGAAAAGGTTTTCTCACATGATCGGAGTCACTGGGCCGTCATTGGCCGCGGGCCCGATCAGGTGATTTAAATCTCGTGACTTACACTTCCATTTACACACGCGGAATTTGAATCCCAACCGTGAAGACGCTGTTGCGTCCCGTTACTCGTAAGTGACAAAGTGTTTGATTTAGAGTTTCTAAATGTACTTCTTGAGTTTCAGTTGGTAGAGTTAAATATAGCCGTTAGTTAACTCTAAATGTTCGTGATTCATGGTTTAATTTTCATGGAGTTATCACTTGAAGAGGGTTTGATATCATGTTGTAACTAAGTGTTATGCTTAATGTCGTAGCATATTTGATGAGTGACTAATTTGGTCCTGTTTGCGCTTAATTTTCAGACCCCTGACGAAGGGTCATGTTGTTGTGGACCCGAAATGCATTGGGTGAATGGAAATTTCCTTGAGAATCAGTTTATGACGACATAAGAATGGAATTATGTTCGCTATGAATTTTTGCTTATAAATATACAACGTTTCAACAACTAAGATTTGAACTATGCAAATAAAATTGATGAACTTGAAAAAGAAAAACTTGGAGTAGAAACTTGCTTTCTTTGTAAAAAGAGTGCTCAGCCTTGAGGATAGTGGGTTCTACCCTCAATATTCGTTCATATTTGAAAAGGCACGTTAAGACTACGTGCGACGACTTGAGCACCGCCTTAAGATTTTAAACTGTGTCAAAACATTTCAAAAAAACGAGTGCACCGGGATAACATTTCTCTTTGAATTCAAACTATATCATTTGTTACCATGTCTGATGAAACGGGAGTATTAATCTCTGTGTGCACTCCCAGTGGCTTTGTGTTCTGTTTTCCTCAGTGCTGGTGTGCCCAGAGGTGGGCCCTGTGCTCACTGTGCTACCTGGCTCAAGCTATGCCTCCCTGATGAGGCCTCAGTAGGCCAAAGTCGATCTGGGGGTGCTTGTGCTCCCGTTCGAGGGGCCCTGGCCTGGCAGTTTGGTGCAGAACCAAGGATGATGTGCAAATGGTTGGGCCCGGTCTGAGGTGGCATAATGGGCATCGAAAAGATGGACTGGGCAGTGACCCGGAGTAATTACTAGTAACTCACATTAATTCTAGCACCCACCCATTACTTTTGTGTTTGTTCTTGGTGCTGTAAAATGCCGGGCACGAACTGCAGAATGTACAAGGGAGACAATGGTGAAAGGTCAGTTCTGGGCCAGAAGAAACAGTGTTTAGAATAAGCATTGCCAAAATGGCTAACGGAACTAAGGAGCACTCTTAGGGCCTTGTTTTGGGGTCCCTGGTAACTCATTGAGTAATCTGACCATACCTCTTCCAGAGTTCACCTTACTGGCTCAGCGATAAATCCGGAAGGCAGAGTTAATGCGCATTACGAGTGGAGCCTTTAGAGAGGAGACTAACCGTGGGCAACTAGTAATTCAGTCCTTTACCTCCTTTTGGCAGGTGCAGCTGGTGCTACCACCAGCTGAAACAACAAAGATCTACGGAGTTACTGCAGACTTTAATCCCTATTTGTCTAGAATCTCCTGTTACAGATCAATTTGGACCAGGGACCTTGTAATAAGGGTTTATGTGCCATGGCTGGTGATAAAAGCCTCAAGTTCAGGTCCCAAGGTCATCAGCAGGGTCAGGTCCAAGAGGTCCAAAGGAAGGACTCACACTGACTATTGCAAGGCACTGTTGCCCTCCTCGTGTTCTATTTTCACCAAATCTTAAGCAGGTGCACTTGAAATACTCTAGGGTGAGAGGTACTTCTACTCAGCGGACACATGCTCTGTCCCGCCACCACGCGATGGACATTTGAGAAGAGATGGACACATAAGTCCCATGAGCCTCAAACCCCCACACTAAGATCCAGAAGATACTCTCAGTGGAAGGGAACATCCATGCTATGAGGTCAGAGCCCTTACGCAGGGACAAACAGTTGAAACCACACCTATGTCAATTCTTGTAATACGACAGAAAAGACGAGTATTCTAATACATCGGAATGAGTGATGGCAAAAACAAAAACTAACTTTAAGGAAGCAAGTTCTAGATATCCGTCTACTGAGGCGAACCTGTGTAGGTTAGGCAGGCCTGGCACTATTTAGAGAGGATTAATTCCAGGATGAGTGAGGGATATGACCAGGACATTAACGCTGAGGAATTAGAATGACATGATTACTGGAGAGTTAAAAAGGACCATAAGTGCATCAGAATCAAGTGGAGTAAAAAAAATCTAGTGGTGCACTTCAGAGCGATAACCTGTGACGGGGGCTGTACTACGGCCATGGCACTGGGTGGGATTGCATTATTAAATACAGAGCGGAATGCCAGTAATCGAATCATATGACTATAAACCTTTGCTGCATTTGGCAAACAGTTTTCCCTTTGCAATCTCTACTGTGTTAAGAGCACACATACTGGCGTTGGTCTGCTTGTGAGGTTGTATGCAGACTCCAGGAACACTCCCATCTTGTCGGCTTCCTCCGAATGGACACACTTCAACAGGTAGTCAAATGTTTCTTTGTTCCATTGGCTGAAAAGAAGACGGTAATAAATATTGCAGTTAAAATGCAGCACCTGCCCCTGTTCCCCGACTACCACAAAATGACATAAATCCCCAGAATTCCCAACATCCAAGTCCTCACATTGCATAAAGACCCAATGCTCAAAATGCCTCCACTTCATCAGTCTACATACTATTCCAGAATGCACCACGCCCCAGTACTGCGACTGCACAACACCCAAGAATGTAAAACGTCCCAGTGCCTCGTTGTAGCGCTGTGACAATTTTCAGACTACACAATCCTCCAACACAGAGAATGCAGAACACCTCGTTCACAAGATGGTACAATGCACAATGCCACTGCTCGGTACAAAGACCGAGTCGCATGATGGCACACCTAGCTCAGATTCAGGCATTTCCATCTGTGCCTCTTTGCTGTTGAAATTCTGGGGCAGCATTATGAGTGCCATTCAGTCTCATGATGGCTGATGCCGTCCTGTGTGGGGCGTGTGCAATTGGGGTGGGGGGTCCACAGGGGCGGTTGCCCAGGGCGCAAAATTCTGAGGGATGCACAATTTTAAAAGAAAGTATTGCGCCCACTAACCGGTGGACCATTACCACTTCCTGAACTAACGGTCCACAGGTTAGGGGGCGCAATACTTACTTTAACAAGCATTTGCAATGCAATAGGTCTCGCATTAGGAAAGTTTGAGCTATTGGTCTTGTAAATGACAAACCTTTTATTTATGTGTTGGTTTTGAAAATAGTGAAATTAATAGCGTTGTCAATTACAATGCCAATACTTTTAACTTTTGCAAATGTGACACCTATAGCATTTGTAATGTAACATCTTTGTATTTACGTGACTTAGAAGTATTAATATTACAAATAACAATGGCTTTTATTTTTTTTAAATAATTAATACTTAAATAAAAGTTATTGTAAATTATAATGGCAATAGCTTAAACTTTAGTAAATAACTTTTGTGAGGATTATGTTCAGTGTATTTTATTGTGGGGAAAATCCAAGAACAGAAGTGAAATATTAACATATTTTTGTGATATTTGTAATAAAGCTTGAAACATTGAGAGAACATATTTGAACCAGTTGTTGTTCACAGAAAGTGCTGTTCAGGACCTGCGGATGTTTGGGAGGCGAAGAGACTGGGGTGAGGGGGGCGACGCCTCCTCAGGGAACCAGCATCATGAGGCAGATCTCTCCGGTCTTTGCAGGCATTTCCAGCTAGCATTGAATGGTTAGTAAGTGGGATGGTACAGCCTGCATCTGTCCCCTCCATTTGGCAGCAAGGTTCCACAGGGCCTTTCATACATTAAATGCTTGACTTTTTGGATAGCGAGAGACAGTAGTGACTTGTTATACATCATATGGTGACAGAGATGCATTACTTATTGGCACATCCAGGCAATTTGATTTCTTTAAACAGCTATTTTGTAAAATACAAATCAGCCCTCTATTCTAGACAAGCCACACATGGTGGGTGCAGGCAATTGGCGACATGTTCCCGGCAGCGTTGCTGCTGGATAGAGGTGAATGAATCCGCGGAAATGGCTGGAGAATAGTGCGGATTGCCGTGAGGCAATCACTGAGGCAGAGAGCAAGAGAGCAGGTGCGACAGCTATACAATAATGGCAGGTTCAAACTCACATTCCGGCTCCCACTATCTACACAGAACCTACCTGATGCTGGACAAGTAGACACGAATATAACCAGATAGGTCGGTGACTTGCTCAGATGCGGGCTCTTCTGCCGGTTCCCTACACACCGCATGGTCCATGAAATACTGGCAGCTAGTACTGGCAATACTGGCGTACTTGTTGGAGGGATCTATGAAGCTGTGCTGTATGGGGGTGGTGCCTCGCAGGGAAAGCCTCGAGGTGGGAATGTTGGCACTTTGAGTGGTATTGGGAAGGAGACGAAGTGCAACAACCAGGAAGGTGGTCAGGCCCCCCTCTGGCAGCGTGAGGGGCAGCCCTGATGGAGTAGGCACTTACTGATGAACCGCATATTAAGCAGACCCAAAGGGATGATAAAGTGGGGGAAGATCTGGCGACCGGGGTGAAATTATCAGAAGGGTTCTGGACCCATTACTAGGTGGAATATAATAGCGGAGACTACAGACTGAGCCACCAGATGGACTAGTCCTACCTGCTTGAGGGGAGGAAGGGAAAGAATGTTGGGGAGTTCTGGATATAATGCATGTCACTTATATTGCTTGATTAAAAAATGACTAACGTTGTGATGCTGTACTTGTCACTGTTAAAAACCTTAGAAAAAACTTGTTTTTAAAAAAGGAATCTCTACCTCTCAGTCTGACCTGATGTCTAGAACTCTCATGTCCAGTTTCGTGCGCGAGTAGCTCATCGCTAGATGAAAAGAGCGCCCATGAACTTGAGTGATGTTGATGTCTAACATAAGTGGTCACCGGTTCACTGATCTCTAACAAAGATAAGCCCAGTCACAGCTGTAATGTCTATGACTGCTGCCCAACTAACAGCTCAACCGGTAGCATGCGACTAAACAAGTCGTCCCACTAAAAAGTAAACAGTGGACACGATCTTGTGCTTAGTCACCCAGGCTCCCAAATATTATCCTTTTCCCGCGGTTTCTTACATTATATTCGTCTCTCGAGCCTGGTGTGTTACATCTTGCTTACGCAGAGCTGCTTTGGCTGGAGCGCCTGGTAACTGCGCATGCGCGTTTGACGAGTATATGCACTTCTGGGTGAAAAGAAGCAAAGTTCTTCGAGGTATGGTATGCGTGGATGACCTGAACTGAAGAGGCTCGCGTGAAGGCAACTGATTGCTCGAAGTGCTGGACAGAGCCTTCTAAATCGGAAGCCCCGTGTGACGGATCCTGTAGCCCGGTGAATGGGGCGGGTGGGGCTTAGTTGTAGGGGGGGTGTGTGTGTGTGCGTGCGTGTGGATGTGTATGCAGTGTGTGTTTGTGCGTGCGTGTGTGTGTGCCTGCCTGCGTGTGTGTGTGTGTGCATGTGTGTGTGTGTTTGCGCACTTCAGGAAATGTGAGGCAGGAGATGTGCACGGTGCCGGCCTGGACGTGCGTGTCCACATACCCCAATCGCCGCGCGTGCCCGACCCCTGTCTCAGATTCCCAGAAAGTGGGCAACAATAGATGCTTCGCTGGACGCAATGCTTCGCATTGCTTTTACCAGCTCGACCTAAAAAGTTTGCCACGGTTGCTGGCAACCCACGCTACGCCGCTGGGCGTTTGCAGGTCAGGCACTGAGTGACGACACCGCTACTGACTGAGCCTGTCAACTGGTTTACCCTGTGAAAGATATGCTCTTGGGCATCTGGTCGGGGCTTGGGGCACCACTGCCGCTCCTCTTTTCCTGCCACTGAACAGTGCTTGCGTCCTACCTATTTTATGGTTGCTCACCATCTGACAATGAAGCCGGCCTGATCAACCTGTGCTGCATCACACATTGACCAACTCTACACCTTGCAAATTTATCACAAGATTAATTTAGTGGAAGCAGTGCGAGCCTCACCAAGAGGCAGGGATTAATGCTTGGTTTTTGGGAAGATAATTCAGTAGTGGATTAACTGGGAATATCAATTTTGCTTTTAAGAAAGGCACTATACATTAGATAGCAAAAAATTGCTTTAGTTCTGATGAAGATGGGCTTAAATAAGTAAGCTATTTACATCCATTAGTGAGAAAATACATTTCTCAAATTCTGTGGTCATGATTATGCACTAGCCAGTAAATGAACAGAATGGAAAAAATATCATAGGGCCCAATTCGCAAAGGAAAACTGAGACTAAAGTTTAACTTTACAACTTTTGGTATTCACAAAGGGCATTTACAAGCACTAAAGTTGAACTTTTGTCTCAGTTTAAAACTTAAGTAAAACTGAGACAAAAGTCTAACTTTACTACTCATAAATACTATTTGTGAATACGAAAAGTCGTAAAGTTAGACTTTTGTCTCAGTTTACCTTTGTGAATCGGGCCCATACTTTTTTTCATATTGAACGATTATGAAAACATTGTGAGCTTTACTGGGAAATAGCATGATAATTCTGAGAGTTATTCCTGTGTATAAACCAAATCTCACCAATATTCAGAGAAGTTGCCAGCATCTTTAAGCCGAGGAGAAACCTGAAAGAATGATCAGCAAAAAAGAATGATTTCTGATAGTTGTTCTCTTAACTACTGGGCCCAGCATGGCAGAAATTACTGCTGTTAAAGGTATTTCCGGCTCTTTCATTGTCTTTGACAGCCACACTCATAATCAGGATTATCCCTCAGAATCTAATACATCTGCATAGTTAAAACAAAGATGAAAACAG
This sequence comes from Lissotriton vulgaris, assembly GCF_964263255.1. NCBI lineage: Eukaryota > Metazoa > Chordata > Amphibia > Caudata > Salamandridae > Lissotriton > Lissotriton vulgaris. The sequence goes on along the minus strand of NW_028241185.1, from coordinate 1,284,533 downwards.
AAAATGTTGTCTTACGTTTCCTTCACGTTCCCTTTGTCGTACAGATATGGCTGCCACAGGCCTGCAGCGCCATCGCTGGTGGTGAGTGGAGTGAACTTGTCAGCATAGATTTCAATTTTCAGAGGTTTGATGATGGAGTGAAATCTGTCATGGATGCATAAAGCTGAAGACAGTCCAATCACACCAGCTCCAATCACAGCAATGTGCATTTTCCGGGTGATAAACCCACTGCAAGAATCAGAAATTATGTAAGTTAAGAGGATTGAACAGTTGCACCATTATTCTAAATTGGCACTAAGGGCCCGATTATGATGTCGGCCGGACTGCCACCGACAGGCCGTCAATGGCGGTCCGGCCGACATCTGGGGCTGCAGTCCGACCACCGCATTACGATGCGGTCAGTTAGGCCGCATCGGTCAGAGGGACCGACCACCGTCCCTGCAGACTCAAGGAGTACGTCGGGACGGCAGTCGGAATGTGCTCCTACAATGGGGGCGGTGCCTGCGGAGGCACCTCCGTAGGGATTACGATGTCCCTTTCCAACAGCCTTTCCATGTCTGACAGACCGGCATGGAAAGGCTCTGGGACAGGGTTTTGGAGGCCCCTATGAGGGCCCCCCTTCCCCCTGGACCTCCGAAATGTGGTGCCTCACCCAACATTAATGTACCGTGTGCCAGGCATCACATAGTGCCTGGCACACAGTGAATGGATGTTTAAAAACATCCCTTTTTCCATTACGGCTTGGGCTCAAGCCCTTTTCCGGCCGCAGCACCAGCTGCAATGGAAAAATGGATGTTTCTAACTACCACATGTGTGGTTGCATCCTAATCTGTATGGTGGAACTTCCGACTACAAGTCAGGCGGTTTCAATCTCGTTACAATATCGGTCAGACGCTCGTCCGACCGGCATCGTAATCAGGCCTTAAGGGTTTCTTTCTTGTTATATACTGTACTCTAGAGCTTTAGTACAATTGGTTCGCTTTAAGTGAACCACAATTACTTAAAGGTCTCTTTCTCAGATTATATCTCCCACTTAGCACAGATTCTGGGCAACAATCACACCTCAAAGACTCTTCAGGACATAAACTCAATCCCTGCACAACTTCTTTTCATCTCACCTGTTCACTCCTGTTCAAACGCTTCTTGGCTCTACTACCATCCTAGACTGTAAACCTACCATCATCAATAGCTCAAACTCCCTTGGTTTTAGTCTTGACAATAGACTTAACATTAACAAACAGATTAAAAACATGGCCAAAATGCTCTCCACCAGCTCAAGCTCATTTATGTGATAACACCCTACATCACAGCTTTCCAAACTTTGCATGTTGGTGACACACTTTTTAGACATTCTTCATTTTGCGACACAGTAATGTGAGCGAGCGTAGCGAGTGACCCTGAACCACCTAAGGGGGGTTCGGGGGAGTTTTTTCCCGATAAAATTTTGAAAAAATAGTGGGCAAATAGTGCATTTTCAAGCAAATTTGAGAAAGCAGGAAGGTTAATAAAGCAATTGTGAATCTGTTCTAACAAAGACAGTGAATGGCAAAACTAGGTGTGAGGTTAGGTTTGTGCCTGAAACAAGAATATAATCATGCACACATTGACACATGCCCCAGTGATTTACGGCACAAAATGTTCGGGTGCACACCCAACCCTATAAACAAGTTGGATGAGAAATGTACACTACCAGATCTAGAACCAAAAGAAGCCTAACATTGTGGCAAGTGATGTTGATCACACTCAAGTCACTTCACACTAGAAGGGGGAAAGCCCATTTTGGAAAACTGAGACCAATTTATAGGATAGTTTGCGCTTGTATCTCAAAAATGACATATGAGAGCAAAAGTGTGAAAGGAAAGGTTGAAAAAAGAGAAAAGTGTCAGAAAAAGAAAGGGAGATCAGAATGAGCAAAGGAGATAGAGAAGAACCAGAAATAAGGATGGCAGGGAAAGACCAAAGAAGTGGAAGATAGAGAGAAACATGAAGACTAGTGATGGATATGAGAGGAAGGATATAGAATGAACAGAAAGAGAAACAAAGAAGAGAGTCTAGATTTAGGACGAACAAGGATGGAAAAATGAGAGGGAGGGAGGTGATAAGAATGAGTGAAAGGCACGAGGGGAAGAGACATGAAGCAATAGGAAGGAGACCAGGTGAAAGAAGGACAGATGAGTGAGGATGGAGATAGGGAGCAAGTGCTTAATTTAAACCGGTGGTTTCCACCCCTCCCCCCTCCCCCCCCACGAGCCCTACTGCTGCTACCAGCCAGCAGCCTCAACTGCTTCTTTGTTTACAGAGCCCTAAAATGCGATAAAAAGCAGATATATAAAGTTACGATTTCTCATAACCCAGAAATGAAACAGCTATCTTCTTTTCATCAAGGCAAATTGCGCAGGCACATTCCACATTTAGCAACCCCATTCTTAAAAAAAAAACACCTGACCACCCTTTTCCGGTCTGCTTCTCTAAGAATGTGCGAACAAAACAGACAGTTGTGCAGCAGGCAGATAATTAACATTTAACACTAGAACGCTGAGCTACCACCTGTGGCTTGGTTAAAATGTAAACATGATTTCAGACTACTTCGCAGAAAGCTTTCTGAAGGTCGGATACCCCTATCGATCCCTAAACCCTTTACACCCCCTAAAAACCCCTTACCCTCACCCACCCATGAACCCTAAACGCCCCTTATAACCCCACCACATGGAAACCTTACTCGTCCCACCACCTGAACCCTTAAACCGCACCCTTTTTAATGGCATAAAGTTTCCTGCCCAACTATACTGCGCAATGTGGTATCAGGGAATATGGGATGTATACATTCACTCCACCCATCTATTTAGCACACATTGGAAGTTTCTATAATACCCAAGTGAGCATACTCTCAGTGGATCCTTAATGCTCCAAAACACTAGGTTTTTTGGTAAGCAAGGCGTTAAAACAAAGCTGTTTTCTGTTAGAATGTCGTTTTGGTGATGTGAAGTGTATGTGACTGGTATTTGTCTTTTGTATTTTTTGAAACTGGAATGAGTGTGAGTAAAGGGGATGGGGACAGTGCGTGTCTGGTTTTAGTGCTCTAAAATCAATGATTGACGAGAGCTGTTGAGAGGTGAGCATGAGAATTGTGGATGAACGGGTTTGTGTAGTGTTGGGTTGTGCAGAGTAATTATAAGTGTGAGAGGTGAGGGTAGGAAGGTCTGATCTTCTCTGGTGGTAAGGCTGGTTATGGTGTTAAATGAGGATTGTTGGTGAGTGGTAGTATGTGTGGAATGTCTTGGCGAGTGGGAAATTGTGTGTTGTAGATGAGGGAATAGGAAGGGTTCAGGTAGTATTCTGTATCAGATCACACTTTTCACCTGTTCAACTCTGCAGGTTAGCTCTCATTTAAACAACCTGAAATGCTATCGCACACTTTAGAATTCTTCTCTAAACACGCCAAAAACTAGTGCTAAGCAGGCTCAAACATAATTGAACACAGAAAAAACAAATGAAGCAGACGCACACTTAAACTAGGCTTGCGTTTAACTCTTTGGTCCTTTTGTCACTTTACTACAGTGTTGAAAGGAAGCTCGAATCGTGCGCGCGCATACAGCAAATTCATAGAATAGGATTGTACACCAAAAAAGCTACCTGCTTTTATCAACTTTGCTCTGGCCTTACTCTATGCGCTGCTCAGTGCGCAGAGGCATTGTAGGGGAACCAAAGGAAAATGGCTACCTTGGTTTCTCTTTCTGAAACTTAAGGGGCTGTGCATGCTGGGAGGGAAAGAGGTGTCAAGTGAGGTTATGATAAGCCATACATCTGTTTCAAGAAGGCGGCCGCTGAAATAACACTTTTCCACTATCTTTGATGCTTTAATACATTTCTGATTCTCAACTTTGCTCCCATGGGTTTCAAATTAGTATTCCAATATCCGCCTTAATGTTTTTTTACTTCGCTACAATCAATCGGGCATATCAGAAGCTTTTGGAGGACCCAGGTTACATAGGTTCTGCAGGGTCCCTCTCTGTTTTTACGGCAGCATACACACCTCGTTCAAAGTAAAAAATGTAATTGGGCACATTTTGAGGCAGCTGCAGCAGATGACACAACCTTACCATCTACTCGCCGCCGTTCCTCCTTGTCACAGGGCTACCACTCGTATGAAAAACGTATCGAGCGCCGGGAATGGACTGCGCATTTGACGAGCCCGGCAAAGGGAAGAAGCCGCGCGCGCACACCTAATGGTTCCTCGCCTTCCTCTGCGTACTGCGTCACTGATAGGTGCAGTACCGTCCTGCTCAAACAAAGAATAGAGCGCGTCTCCTTGTCGTTGCGCGACACACAAAAGCATGGCAGGCGACACAGTAGTGTGCCGCGACACAGAGTTTGGAAAGCTCTGCACTACATCCACGAACAGCAAGTGGTCCAATCCCAAGTCCTGCGCGCACCAATTATCATGACTCCATTTTCACAGAGAATCCACCTTGCTCCCTTGATGCAGTGTTACATGCCACAGCCTAGTTTCAAGAAACGTATGGTTTGCGCATACCACCTCAAGACTCGCTTCCCGGGTATGGCTTTCAATACAGGGAAGATGTAACTACAAACTAGCTGTGTGATTCACAAACTCCTGTTATTTTATGTGTATTTGTAAAGTGCACCATCACTCATGAGTGTATACTGGGGCTGAGTAGGTGTATGTCCCTAGCCCTGCCTATGCTACGTTGGTTAGTTAACAAAGTCATGGCATCAGCTTCTTGCCGAATTCAAGAAGAGAGGAGGAAACCATGATGCGGGGTGAGAGCCTTCCATGCTTTAGTAACGATGTAAGATGACACGTCCTCCATATCTGGTACTGTGTATGCGTGGGAGGTGTGTGAGTAGGGGTCATGCTAAGCAGATCTGTCCATTTGGTTGGTGTAATGCACCCCATGACCAGTCTTCTCTAAAAAGTTGTCTGTCAGTACCTCTCCTTATAGGTTTTTGTTTGGTTGAATTGATATATGTATACCAAACCTAAAAAGGGTGCATTTGAGATGATAAACATTTGTGTATTTTTAAAACTCATAAGCTGATATTTGGTCAAAAAAGATTGAATTTCCAAAATGTAGTCAAAGCTGAAAGTTGAGTGATAAATCATGTGGCAATGGGATGGGGAGACTTATTACTAATATTAGTACGTTGATGCCCGTTACGTTATGTAGTACCAATGTAAAGGCATTCCAAACTTATAAAGCCTTTTTAGGTCGAGCCTGGGCAGCACATGAACTGCTCTGTGAGGCATGCTGTATTCAGGTATGGACTTGAACCTCCACCCACTCTCCGCCCATATTATTCACTGGCTTGTGTTATTGTTCACAGTAAACTGTGTTTTTTAATTGGTCAGTAGGCTTAGTAGTCCCTTCATAGTACTGCCTTATCTCATTTTGTAACCTCCCCTGAGGACACCCCCTGTTACGTGTGTTGTTACTCTGTAGGCTTTAATTACAGCTTCCGAGCACTATTTTCCAAAATAGCTTTGTCCTGCCTGCACATGCTCTCTCCTAATGCTTTAAATAAAATCTTGATAGCATGGGCAATGAACGCATTTGCAATGCAATAGGTCTCGCATTCACTAGAGTTTAAGCTATTAACATTGTAAATGACAATGCCTTTTATTTATCTGTTTTAAAAACAACACATAAATAAAGGGCATTGTCATTAACAATGTCAATAACTCAAACTCTCGTAAATGCGAGACCTATTGCATTGCAAATGCTTGTTTTAGATTACTGCTGGCAACCCTCCTGATGTACTGATGGGATCAGTGCAGGTAATCTAGCATAGGGTGGCCACAAAGGTAATCTTGCCTGATGTGGTCACTATTACAACAGTAATACTGGTAGCTTAGGATGATTTTCATTGAACAAAAGTAGCTCTTTTTACAGAAAAAGTTCGAGGCCCCTAATTCAGGGGGCTCTTGCACACTTCAAAGCTAGGTTATGCTGCTCAAGAGGCACACAACTTCAAAAAAGAATATATGCGGCCGAAAATAAATAAATAAATAAATAAATCCAATTTCGTCTGTCGACTCCCCACCCCGCACCACTACGTTTACCTGCACGAGCCGCGACTGATTCGTTTTCCTTTTATAAATGGTTCATGCAAGGTTCAACAACTGAGGCAAAGAAACTACAATCCCCAGAATGCACTGATGTGTTTAAATGAAAGTCCAAGGCCATAAATATGATAGCTTGTTGACACCGAGGGCATGACTTTGAATCCCACAATGCAAAGCAAACATCCTTTGGCAAAGACAATAGGTCCAGCTTACATTTTGACTCCTGGCTAATCCAATACAGCAAGTGCAGTGAAAAAAAAAACATACTTACAATTGCTTTCTGTAGTCAATTCATCTATGTGATTTAGAATCTAAAGTGTGTGGATTCAGTGCAATATTTAGATGTAAAATAGTCCCCTGTGCACTGCACTGCAAGCACTTCATGGGAGGTGTAATGATACATGAAAAAGTCACAGTATGAGGTGAGAGCATTATGGAGCCAAACCCCACTGTAAGCATAGCTTGAAGAATTGCTAACATTAGGTATGTGCTAGCAATGCTATAAAGCCAGACACAAAATGGGTTTGGTGGAGCTATTCACATATAGATCTGGGAAAATTAAGTATTTTCACGAGGGGGATAAAGATGTACTAGAACCTGCAAAATTAACTGCTGCCTAATCTTGTTGTTTCCTAATATAACAAGGGAAAACAAACAGTTGGCTGAGGACCGTGGGGAATTATGCTTTAGAAGACAGGGGTCCTTAGCTTATCAAAATGTAAAAACGAGAATGAAATATAGGCCATGATAGGAAGCTATATTTGCCCTCTGTCCAGCCGGACAGGGTATTTATTAAACACGATGAATACACACTTGTTTAAATGGTTTTAGACACAGTCCTGTACCTTTCTCATGAAGGACACACGACACGTAAGGGAGAATAAGAAGAAAAATAGAAAAAAGATTTCACAGGCAAAGAAAGAGCAGTGCTGGCCACTTTTGATTCTTAAATTAAAGTGTATGCCAGACGGCACTAGGCACAACGAAAGTAAAACTCAATGGTTAGGTTGTGAAAGCACTATATCAGTCGACGTTTCTATCCTTTTGCTCTAATTATACAGGATCATCATCAGGACTAAAATTGACAACATTTGCCTGCCTGGAATTGTGGTACAACCGCCTGTTGTGGAGGAAGAAAGAAGAAAGAAAAGGAAAAAGATAGCCAGTGGCTAAATTAAAAGAAGATACTCCAACAAGTTAGACTGTCCAACTGCTTTGTACATTTATTCGGAATCAACTTAACGTGGTCTATTTCGTGTATGAAAACAAGGTGAGAGTACTGGGCTTTCATAACCGGGTGCGTTGGTGACTGGTGTCAATACATAGATTAAAAACCACATGAGACATTTAGAGGCAATATTTCGCAAATGCAAGACGTGGAGGTGGCCATAGTAATTTTTTATCCAGAGGCCAGCCCAACACCCCTCAACGAGGGCGAGTAAAGAAACCCCAGAGATGGCACAATCCCCCAGGAGAGAGGAAAACCAGGAACAATTTCTACCAATGGTAACTGAAAAATCAACAGAGGTGATACCTATCTTCAACCTCTCACAACATATTCTGTTAGATACAGAACTTGAATTACCGAAGAAAGGCCTGTCATTCGTGCCCACCATTCGCCCCAATTTTATGGAATTGCACATGGAAGTGTTAAGATTCTTTAGAACAATCCGCCTTAAAGCATTTTTCCAATTGCACCCCAGCCCCCTTTCTGATTCATACACTCCCTTTCGACCACCATCCACCTTCTCACCTTCATCTTCAATGGTGCCTCCCGAGATTATAGCATTTGAGAAACTTGTACTCAGAGATCTCACAACAATACAGAATATTAAACTCTTCATTCCATATAACATTTCATTTCAAGAGAAAAAAGCAATTGACACACTCAAAAATAACAGAAACGTAGTCATCAAAAGTGCAGATAAAGGTGGAGGGATTGTCATTCAAGAAACAGAAACATATAAGGCCGAAATCATGCGCCAGTTGAATAATCCTGACCATTACCAGAAACTCCCTGGGAATCCAACTAAACAGATTCAAGAGATCATTACTAAATTGACGTCTCAAGCCTGCTCCGAAGGCTACCTGAGCAAAAAAGAATATAACTTTCTTAACATCAAATCCCCGAGATTACCAGTTATATATACACTCCCAAAGATCCACAAAAATCTAAGAAATCCACCAGGAAGGCCCATTGTATCCGCATGTGGCTCTGTCTTGGAACCTCTGGGGGCCTACGTACACTTCTTCATTAAAGAGTTTGTTCCAACCACGGCATACTATGTGAGAGATAGCATGTGAATGATCAATCTGGAGGAACATCTCGAATTTGACCCCCTCAATGAGACACTATGCACGTTAGACGTGGAATCGTTATACACAAACATTCCACAAACAGCAGCACTACTAGTCATTCAGAAAATCCTAGACACCCGTTCACGCCCACACAGGGTACCCACTCTTTTCATCCTCCAATTACTTGAATTGTGTTTAACGAGGAATTTCTTTTTCTTCGACAACACATATTTCCAGCAGATCAAGGGGACATCCATGGGTGCTATTTTTGCCCCTAACCTGGCCGTATTGTTCATGGATCAAATAGAAATAGGTTCCATACTGACATCATCGAATCCCTTCTTCTCAGGCATAAAAATGTGGAGGAGATATTTAGATGCAAAAGTAAACTGTGGGAACACCTGCAGTTAAGGGAGTGCACAGCTATTGGACAACTGTCTCAAAACAAACTTGGTGTGTCCTGATTTAAACTATATTCACAAATGCTCAAAGGCAACAGGGTTCTGATCAAGTTATCAGGTTTAGTATCAACATGTTTCAACAAACAAATTATATACACATGATTTCAAGCATTATATGCATACCAATTATCAATAGATATTCAAAACGATATGATTTTGTTTGATAGTTCAAGAAAACATAGCGTTATACATAAACACATGAATGCTTAGCAATAATGTTCTTTTCAAAAATCCCAATGCATTTCGGGTTCATGAATGGAACCCTTCGTCAGGGGAAATCAATTCCATGGGTAAAGTTGTCTTCCCAAGTTGAATGGAATCCACTGTAATCTAAAACACAACAATGTGCAGTAAGTCTACTGCATCAAATGTAGGATTTGTACTCAAATTTGTGACTGAGGTGTGCATAATAAAAAAGAGGAAAAGAAAGTGTGCAATACTGTGTGATTGCCAGAAAACGAATCATATTAGTAAAAATCACCTCCGAAAGAATGTGTAGCATGAGGTGTAATAAGTGACAGCAGTACCATATCCAAAACAGTAAAGCGTAAACAGTAAAGTGTGATTATGGGCTTGCCTGATAAGTTACTTGTAGCTGCCGTGTTTCACAATCTTAAGAGTGCCGCGAGATACTGTGGGTCCTAGTTTTTCAAAGCGGTCTGTGAAATATGAACATTACCAGTATTTAAATCAAAATATAGAAAAAGGAGTTGAGTTAAGCGAGCCTAATTGCGTTGGAGGCTTACCAGAAAGCAGTGGGAGTTCTCGTCCGTCAATACTCGGGACGAGAGCTTCATGGAGTCTGAAAAAGAAACGGGGATGCACCGTTAGTAAACTGATGCGTGTGGGATGGAATAGCACAGGAAATATAATAGCGAAGTTTAACCTACCCGAAGTGTGGAATCGTGAAGTTTCTGTTTGCCGCCAGAGCTTCTGAACGCCGAGATCGCGTTGCGTACGAAAAATCCCATGATGCTTAGCGGTTTTAAAGGGGCAGTGTGGATATTCAAAATACCGCGATAAAGGGTTGTATGTAATAGAATCGTGATATATGGCTATACCAAAATGTAATGCTTACATATTGATAAGGTGTTGGAAGATATGTATGCCACGTGAATTGTGTTATGTACACTAGGAGCTAAGCGCAAGACTCAACAAAAATAAAAAAGTAAGAAATTTGTCGAGTGACCCATCTGTGCAAGCATATGTTAAATAAAGGTTATCTGAATGAAGGTTGGATGACAAAACCCTGAAAATGAGTGGATGAAGATATTGAAAAAGGCAAAGAATGGTGTGGCCTGCTGTGTCCCAGTGTACAGCCAAAGAAGAAGTATTGTTTTTGTTCCTAATTCTACTTTTGTGCTCTATAATGCGTGTCTTAATTTTCCTACTGGTTCTGCCTACATATACAAGGCCACAAGGGCATTTGATCGCGTAAATTACTTGTTCAGTATTCCAATTGGATGTGTGCTTCAATTTTATCCTATGACCCGTCTGTGGGTGCATGAAGTTATCGCACAGAATCACATTACTGCACTGGCCACAGTTGTGGCATTTCGTCATTCCCTTGAACGGTTTAGCAGGCTCTTCATGCTGAGATTTTAACATTTCACGTAAATTCTTCGATCTGTGGTGAGCAAACAATGAATTTACGTGAAATGTGATTCTGGGCGATACCTTCATGCACCCACAGACGGTTCATAGGATAAAATTGAAGCACACATCCAATTGGAATACTGAACAAGTAATTTACGCGATCAAATGCCCTTGTGGCCTTGTATATGTAGGCAGAACCAGTAGGAAAATTAAGACACGCATTATAGAGCACAAAAGTAGAATTGGGAACAAAAACACTACTTCTTCTTTGGCTGTACACTGGGACACAGCAGGCCACACCATACCTCAATTACGTCACACAATTCTTGAAAGCCTCAGAAATAACCCAGGTATTGACATTAACACTGCCCTTGCACGAAGGGAAACCTATTGGATAAAAACATTATGCACGCTGGCCCCGAATGGGCTCAGTGATCATTATGAAATGTTGTGCTTTTTGTAATAATACCACATGAGAGAAATTGACTCATTCTCTGAATTTGTAAAGGATTTGCACTCGCTTCCTTCCCTTTTTGTTTCACATTACCTTTATGGCCATCCCTATCATCTATTCTCTTATGGGCATTCTTTGCCTTTTTCAATATCTTCATCCACTCATTTTCAGGGTTTTGTCATCCAACCTTCATTCAGATAACCTTTATTTAACATATGCTTGCACAGATGGGTCACTCGACAAATTTCTTACTTTTTTATTTTTGTTGAGTCTTGCGCTTAGCTCCTAGTGTACATAACACAATTCACGTGGCATACATATCTTCCAACACCTTATCAATATGTAAGCATTACATTTTGGTATAGCCATATATCACGATTCTATTACATACAACCCTTTATCGCGGTATTTTGAATATCCACACTGCCCCTTTAAAACCGCTAAGCATCATGGGATTTTTCGTACACAACGCGATCACGGCATTCAGAAGTTCTGGCAGCAAACAGAAATTTCACGATTCCACACTTCGGGTAGGTTAAACTTCGCTATTATATTTCCTGTGCCATTCCATCCCACACGCATCAGTTTACTAACGGTGGGTCCCCGTTTCTTTTTCAGACTCCATGAAGCTCTCGTCCCGAGTATTGACGGACGAGAACTCCCACTGGTTTCTGGTAAGCCTCCAACACAATTAGGCTCGCTTAACTCAACTCCTTTCTCTATATTTTGATTTAAATACTGGTAATGTTCATATTTTACAGACCGCTTTGAAAAACTAGGACCCTCAGTATCTCGCTGCACTCTTAAGATTGTGAAACACAGCAGCTACAAGTAACTTATCAGGCAAGCCCATAATCACACTTTACTGTTTACGCTTTACTGTTTTGGATATGGTACTGCTGTCACTTATTACACCTCATGCTACACATTCTTTCGGAGGTGATTTTTACTAATACGATTCGTTTTCTGGCAATTACACAGTATTGCACACTTTCTTTTCCTCTTTTTTATTATGCACACCTCAGTCACAAATTTGAGTGCAAATCCTACAATTGATGCAGTAGACTTACTGCACATTGTTGTGTTTTAGATTACAGTGGATTCCATTCAACTTGGGAAGACAACTTTACCCATGGAATTGATTTCCCCTGACGAAGGGTTCCATTCATGAACCCGAAATGCATTGGGATTTTTGAAAAGAACATTATTGCTAAGCATTCATGTGTTTATGTATAACGCTATGTTTTTTTGAACTATCATACAAAATCATATCGTTTTGAAGATCTATTGATAATTGGTATGCATATAATGCTTGAAATCATGTGTATATAATTTTATTTTGAAACATGTCGATACTAAACCTGATAACTTGATCAGAACCCTGTTGCCTTTGAGCATTTGTGAATATAGTTTAAATCAGGACACACCAAGTTTGCTTTGAGACAGTTGTCCAATAGCTGTGCACTCCCTTAACTGCGGGTGTTCCCACAGTTTACTTTTGCATTCAATAGTAGGGGAATTTAGGGTCTTTTTCCATAGACAGGGAGCAGCACGCAATTTCTTTACATATCTCTAAACTTTTTTAAGAACTCTGCTTAACTTACAATAAGAACCCCTAACAGAGGTGTGCAACTGCACCACTCTTCATTGCATGGAGATATATAGATGCCATTTTTCTTATTTGGAACCAGACCAATGAAACACTGGCCAGTTTCTTACATTGGCTCAATAACAATTGCTGTGGGCTTACATTTACTCTAAGCCAGGACAAGGCTTCAATAGCGTTTCTGGACCTTACCATCTACCACTCAGAGGGTGAACTTCTGACCAGACCTTTCAGGAAACCCACAGAGCGGAATACGCTCCTCTATTACAAAAGTAACCATCCTAGGGCTTTAAGGGACTCCCTACCATATTCGCAGTTCCTCAGGATCAGACGAAATTGTTCCTGTAGAACTGACTATTTCAGAGAGGCTGTAGTTCTCTCTAACAAGTTAAAAGACCGAGGCTACCCGAGGAGAATAGTCAGACAGGCCCTGAAACAAGCGTGGTATTGTCCACGAGAGGTTTTACTGACGCCAAAGGTGAGAAATCAGAAAGACAGAATCACGTGCGTCACAACCTTCTCGCCCGTTTCTAATAAAATCAGAAGGTCAATCATAAAACACTGGCCAACGATTAATGCAGGCTCAATAAATATTGACAGACCCCTCTTCGCATTTCGCAAGAGCAAAAATTTAAAAGACCACCTTGTAAGAGCTGCATTACAAATAACACCACAGGGCACCACTCTTGACACAGCCTGGGGCTTACCACCACTCATAGGCCATGTAAAATGTGGATGTTGCAATGTATGTGAATACACAGTGGAGGGCAAGAAATTCACCCACAATGACACCACGTTTGAAAGATGTTCATTTTCAAATTGTAACTCTTCAAATGTAATATATGCCATCCTATGTCCATGTCCAAAAATATATGTGGGTCAGACCACACAAAAAGCTAAGACACGCATTTGCCAGCATAGGAGCCGTATAAGATGTAAAACAACCAATGATCCTCTGATGGACCATTTCGTGGAAGTTGGACACAACGAAAATGACATAAAATGGACGATATTGAAAGTGGTGAAGTTACCAGCCCGAGGAGGAAACATTGCCCAAATGCTGAACAAAGAGGAGCTAAAGACAATGATCCAATTTGATACAATAAGGAATGGCTTGAATCGAGCAGAAGATTGGACTACCTTAGTATAATTTGCACAATATGCTTCCAGGCTTGGAAGCATAGAAACCAAAGACCTTGTCTTAATTGTACTGTATCATGTGCACAATTGTAATCTAAGTTTCTTTTGGCAATTCGGAAATTTGTATATAATCTATAAATGTATTAAATGTCACAGAATGCACTCTCACTTATGTAAATGTAACCACTTGCACTGTACATGAGCTCCCAAATAATCTCGTGCTTAATTACTCCCCCTACTAGCCCGGTGAATCTCACACCCTAAGACTACTAGATTCGAGCAATATGACTCAATCCTCATTAAGGATTAGGCAAGACCCATTCCAATATGGCCGCCACAGTCTGGCCCCTTTCTATTTCTATGTCCAACTTCGCGTTGCCCCAGACAAAACAAACGCTCCACTGAGGTTCACTGCAACCGGAGCAATGGTCGGATAGGACATCGTTCTCCCAGAACACCAACGGCAAGGTAGTCATTGCACTACTAATGTAAGCGCCAGCATTCCTCGGGGTCGAAAGTACGCTTACGATATTCCCAAACGGAATTATTCGTGACCAGATCCCCTTGCCTCTTTCTGTTTTCAGACAAAGCATCGATATTCCATCGAATGCTAATGGTCTCAATGCAGTACCCATATTAACAAGGTAAAAGTCACCACCCACAGTTTATCGCGGAAGACATGGTCTTTTCCGAACGTAATTTTGATAGAAGCGTGTCCCTCTCTGTATTAGGCGCGTAAACCCGATCGGATCCTGCAGTTCCACACTGCTTTAACTTTGGACATCGTACCAAGGTAATTAGGGATACTTCCTTGGCAACAGTCACCGGTTGGCATGATCACAAGTTAAGTATGTATGCCTAATGGGTACCCCTCCTTCCCACAGGTAGAGTCCCTCACTCGTGCTGTCAGCCACATCTGAAGGGAGGCGCCTCAACCATTTCAGATAGGAAAAGCCCCAACCCGGGCAAGGTAATTAACATCTTCGAGGGTATAAGTATCACTTAGCGCCTTCCCTGCTCCAGGACACTGTATGAATGTACACAAATGTTTTGTCACTCGAGGGCCCCCGAAAATCAAAATTATTAGTAATAATGGAATTGCATAGACTTCTTTTATAGCGAAAATATTGCCTCTAAATGTCTCATGTGGTTTTTAATCTATGTATTGACACCAGTCACCAACACACCCGGTTATGAAAGCCCAGTACTCTCACCTTGTTTTCATACACGAAATAGACCACGTTAAGTTGGTTCCGAATAAATGTACAAAGCAGTTGGACAGTCTATCTTGTTAAAGTATCTTCTTTTAATTTAGCCACTGGCTATCTTTTTCCTTTTCTTTCTTCTTTCTTCCTCCACAACAGGCGGTTGTACCACAATTCCAGGCAGGCAAATGTTGTCAATTTTAGTCCTGATGATGATACTGTATAATTAGAGCAAAAGGATAGAAACGTCGACTGATATAGTGCTTTCACAACCTAACCATTGAGTTTTACTTTCGTTGTGCCTAGCGCTGTCTGGCATACACTTTAATTTAAGAATCAAAAGTGGCCAGCACTGCTCTTTCTTTGCCTGTGAAATCTTTTTTCTATTTTTCTTCTTATTCTCCCTTACGTGTCGTGTGTCCTTCATGAGAAAGGTACAGTACTGTGCCTAAAACCATTTAAACAAGTGTGTATTCATCGTGTTTAATAAATACCCTGTCCGGCTGGACAGAGGACAAATATAGCTTCCTATCATGGCCTATATTTCTTTCTCGTTTTTAAATTTTGATAAGCTAAGGCCCCTTGTCTTCTAAAGTCTAATCTTGTTGTGCCTTTATGTTTCGGTTATTTAGATGGTTATGTATGCTTTTTGACAAATTGTACTAAAGTTTTTTGTAAACAAACAAATAGGGATATGTAACCTCTTTCAGATGTGCCTTTGCTACAAGCTTCATAGCGTAAATTGAGAAACATTGCTTTTGCAATAAGAGGAATGCAAATGTATGTTGTAATATAAACAAAATATGCTCAAGCTATAACATAATGCCATGGTAATGCCGCAGTAAATTAAAAAAAACAAAAAAGGTTTTTGTGGAAAAATATTGTGTCAAGAATATCGAGGACATAAATATCATGAAGGTAAGTTTCTATGGGCGAGAAAAGTTTTACTATACTTAACTCCACATATACGTACCTTGATATATATATATATATATATATATATATATATATACATATACTCTCTTCTGCCCAAAATCCATAAAACACGCTCTCAGGACAAAACGAGGTAGTCACCAATTCCAAGCAGTGCTGTTTATTTCACAACGCGTTTCGCCGAAAAACGACTTGATCACGTGAAAGAATGCTGTGAAAACATTGGCTTATACCCTTGTGCATACATGGACATCAACAGAGGACTGACGTATTGCTGTAAGTTACTGCACACAATTTCAGTTTACATATACATCAATCTGTAGATGCAATATTACATGATGTCCCTTTATGTCATAAACACTCCTAATTCAAACAATGAATTATGTCTCTGTATTACACACATAAAATGTAAATCAAAATGTAAATCAAAGTCAAATCCAAACATTATTATAAATAAACTGTCACGAAATGATCGCTGTTCTCTGAATTTGAACAGTTCCACACCTATGTATGTATAGAATCAGCAATACTCAAGTCATCTAATCCAAACACGGAGCATGCCGTCTACTCCGAACACTGCTACGGAGCATGCCGTGACCCCTCCTTTTCTCACACTAGATGCGTGTGGAATGGCTTGTTAACTCACAATATCAATAACACTTGAGAGTCACTGTAAAAAACCACATTGCGGGTAGAGAGTAGACGGCATGTGCTGCACGAAAAGAAATGGAACAAGCCAGGGCTTTAAGTGGGACAGGTCCTGCCAGGTCTTCCACCGGGCAGTAATTAAAAACGGACTTTGAAACAGGTCCCTACCTGATCTTTTATTTCAACGGCTTCATTTTACAGGCAAAAACACCAATCAATTCCTCAACAATGAATGTGTAATATTGTAGGGTTTGGGGGACCAGGCCTTGGCTGATCGCTAGCGCAGGGGTGGAGGTGCGCAACGTACACCAGTCAGCCTCACACCCAATGCTAGTCGGAAGTGACGTGTCCAAGCACACGCCTTCCATTTATTGGCGTGGCCTGCGGATGAGGGGATGCGTGTGTGCGACAGCTAGAGTGCTAACAGCACTACATCCCTATCCAACTTTACAAACTTTGATTTTTTGTTCTCGCAAATGTTCCAGAATTGGGTGATCAGTCTATCATAGTCTCAATATAAAGCACTGTACTTGCGTGTCCCTTGTTGACGACTTCAGGGGCTCAGCTGACAGGCATAGTCCCTTAGCTTCTGGCTCGGGGGTGGATTGGGCCGTAGGTTGTATCGCGGGGGCTGGCTTCGACCATGTTCCCGGTACTGTGGGGTGCTCCTGGTGGGGGTTTGCGTCGTCGGTGATCCACTTTCTGGCTCCGGCATTACTTCTTGTGTCCCTGCTGGCGAGTTGTCCTCCTCCTCTTGCGTTAGGGCCCCGGGCGATGCCTCAGTGTTGTCCACCGCTTCCAGGTTGTTGGCCAGCCCAGAGGGTGTCACTTTGAACCACAAGGTGTTTCTCGACACTTCTTCCCCTTCCTTGCGCGCGGTCACCATAGTCCCTTTTGTGGTTGTCACAGTCCACGGTTCCGGTTCGTAGGGCGTCTGGAACTTCCCTCCAGGACGTCTGTTCCATATGACCACTTGGTCTCCCCGGCACAGCCGTCGTGGTGTTGCTCTTCGACACTGACTTGCTCGCTGATTGTTCTGTCGTCTCCGCTCCTGGGTTTCCTCTGTGTCATTCGGGGTCGATGCCATCCCCGGGGCAGTGGGAAGGAGGTCTCTGCGTTGTCCTTGGAACATGAGGGCCCACGGACTTCTCTGGGTGGTGCAATGAGGGGTCCCTCTATATTCCCGTAGGAAGTCATGCAGTCTCTGTTCTGGGTCTGCTTGCTCTACCATCGCTATCCGAAACATCTTATTTAGAGTTCGCATAAATCTTTCGGCCTCCCCATTTGCTTGCGGCCATTGGGGTGTTATGCGCCGGTGGGTGATGCCTCTGGCCTTCAGGAAGGTTGCGAACTCTGCTCCCTGGAATGGTGGTCCATTGTCGCTTTTTAGTTCTTCCGGGTATCCAAACATGGAGAATAATTTTTCTAATGCTGGCCCCACGTGTGTGAAGGCAGTGGAGTCGATTCTTTCAACGAACGGGTATTTCGAGTATGAATCAATGGCCACCAGTGTGTGTCCTTCTCCTGGAAAACTCCCGAAGTCCACACTTATTTTGGTCCACGGTGTGGTGCAGGCCGCCTCCGTGATGATCGGGGCCGGCCTCTCCGGATCACCCGTCAGTTGGCAAGATAGGCAGTTCTTCACATAGTCTTCCACCATAGTTTCCAGCTCAAGAAACCACACCTTCTCCCGCATGCGGGCCTTCATATTCGTTGTGCCTTGGTGGCCGCGGTGGGCGAGTTGCGTAGCTTGATGCCTAAGGCGTTGTGGTACTACTAGTCGTGTCCCCCTTAGTAGCACGCCATCGTCGGTGGCACTGAGTTCATGACGGACATGCCAGAACTTTGTGAGGGCCTCCTTGTCCGCTGCCATCCAGGTGTTGGGGGGGTGTAGGTAATTGGCCCAGGTCCCTTCCTGGATAGCTTGCAGCGATCTCATGTATGGGTTGTCATCAGCGGCCGCTTCCTTGATTTCACTGATGGTCATGCATCGGGGGCAGGATGTGAGTGCCACCCATCGGGCGTACTCTTCACAGTCGTCATCGGTGGATGTCGGCTCCTGAGGTAGTGGATGGCGTGATAGATAGATAGTCCGCCGGGTTCTTGGCTCCTGGCCGATACACCACCTCCATTCCATACGACTGCAGCTGGATCACCCATCTTTCAATGCGTGGTGGTGGATGCGGGGCTGTGCCCTTGAAGAGGTGTACTAGGGGTTGGTGATCTGTGACCATGACGAATGGGTGGCCCTGTAGGTAAAGGTGAAAATGGCTGCAGGCCCACTTGATCGCCAGGGCTTCCCGCTCAATTTGGGCATACCGGGTCTCGGTGGGGGTCAATGCCTTGCTAGCGAACGCTAGTGCTGTCCATTGTCCGGGCTCGTGCTCCTGGGTCAGGACTGCCCCCAGGCCTACCGGGCTGGCGTCGACAATGACCTCAGTGCGTTTCCCAGGATCAAAGTAGGACAGTGTGGCGTTTTCCAGGAGGGCATCCTTGATGCTCTGGAATGCTTCATTTTCCTTAGTGACCCACTGCCAAACGGCGTCCATTTTGGTGAGGGCTCGTAGGGGTTTGCTTTTTGTGGCTAGACCCGGTATGAATGGGCCACAGTATGTGGCCATCCCGAGAAAGCTTCTCACCTCCGTTGGTGACTTGGGCGCTGGAGCGTCTTTGATGGACTTGGACTTTCTCGGTCGACTTGAATTCCTTCCTGGTTAAATATGTAGCCAAAGAATTCAATAGATGACTGAAAGAATTGACATTTGTCTTTGTGGAGTGTTGCTCCATATGCACTTAGTCTCTTCACGACGTTCCGCAGGTGTTTGTAGTGGTCAGACGCGGTGGGCGAGTGTATTAGGATGTCATCGCTGACGTTGATGTCTCCTGGCAGCCCGGATAGGAGTTCCCTAATGGTGTTTTGGAACACCTCAGCTGCTGACGATATGCCGAAATTGAGGCGTTTGTAGCGCCTGAGGCCGAGGTGAGTGCTGAATGTCGTGATGAATCGGCTCTCCTCCGCAAGGGGTAGTTGATGGTATCCAGCGTTAAGATCCATTTTGGAGAACCATTTTGAGCCATTCACGTCGGCCACTATGTCGTCCATCGTGGGCGTCAGGTGTCTCTCTCTCCGGATGGCTGTGTTCGGTAGTCGCATATCAATGCACAACCGGATTTCGCCCGGCTGTTTAGGTTTTTCGACGATGACCAAGGGTGAAACCCATGGGGTAGGCCCCGCCACCTTTTCAATAACTCCAAGATTCTCCAGTTTCTCAAGTTCTTTCTCCACCAGGGGTCGGAGGTGAAAAGGTATCCGGCGGTGGCGTAGGGCTGTGGGGGAGATCGATTTGTCGATGTGGAGTTTGATGGGGTCACACTTGATGCACCCTAGTCCCTTGAATAGTTCAGGGAAACGCTCCAGCAACTCATCCACTTGGTGGGCTCGGATCCGGTTGGCGAAGGCTATCAATTTCAGATCCTCCGCCGTATGACTACTCAGTAAGGTGTCAGCCTCCCGGTTGATGATGTGGATTGTTGCCGTTACTTCCTCCTCATCTGCTCGGATGGGTATCACGATCTTCCCCTTGAGAGGTAGGGGTGTATCCGCGCCATAGGCGAAGATTCTCGTTTTAGATGGTAAGACCTCGGGCGGGGACACAGCTTGTTGAATTGTTGTAGTCCCATCACATTGACAGTGGCCCCCGTATCAATGATCGCCTTCACTTCGCTTTGTCCCATTTGTACCACGCAGGTTGGCTGTGGTCTTCTCGGCTGCTTGAGTTCCCGGGCGAAGGAGATGACGAACGCCTCTTCGTCTTCCGAGTCCGAATCATCATCATAGACCGTGGGCAGGTGCTTCTCTGACTTCTCCGGGGCCGGATCAGCTAGTGACAATTGGCGGACTGCTTTAGTGGGTGTCCATGATTTCTTAGGGTTTCTCATCTGGTTCTTCCTGCGGCAGACTGATGCGAAGTGGTTTGGGATCCCACAGTTCCCACAGGTCTGTCCCTGGGCCGGGCAGTCCTTGGCCGCGTGTGGTTCATGGCCACAGTATCCACAGCGGGCCTGAGGTGACTTCTTTCGATATCCTTTCTTTGCCTGACCACGTGCCCGAGGCCGCACGGCGTCCGCGCGTTCTATCTTGATGTTTTCCGCCTTAATCGGGGTTTTATGCAGGGCCTGTTCCATGGCCGTCGCTCTGACGTCCGAGAGCTCGTGGGATCTGGCCAAGATAAGGATGTCTTCCAAAGAGATTGCGGGCTTACGGAGAATCTGGCCTCTCAATTTCTTGTCCCGGCATCCCTGGATCAGCTGCCTCCTTATGGCTCTGGGCTGATCCTCGTCGGTGGAACTGGCCAGCTCCCTGACGCACGTGTGGAATTGATCCATAGTCTCTCCGTCTCGTTGACGTGCCTGTCCCAACTTGAATACCTCGAAGTCCATGTTCAACTGGGGGTCAAAATGTCCGTTGAGAGAGGTAACCGCGGCAGCATAGCTGGCCGCCGCACCCGCGTTAGGGAGGTGTTTGAAAAGTCTGAAGATCTCATCCCCTGCGTAGTGGAGTAGTAAGGATCTTTTTACTGCGTCATCCGTCTCTCGTGTGACTACAAAGTAGTTCTCTAGTCTTTCTAGCCAAATCTTCCAGCGGGGTGAGGCCGTGAACGGGTCGATTGCTTCGCTGAATGGTGGCAGGACCCCGCCTGCGGCGTGCTGGAAGGGGATATTAATGACAGGCGCCGCCGCATCTCCATCCCCCATGGCGCAGACTCCCAACTAGGGCGGTGATAGCTTCTGGTCTAGTCAGTCCCCTCAGGAATTCGCAGCAGCACGTGTACCTGTGCAAAGATCCGCACCATCCGCTCTCCCCGTGTCGCGGCTTCCTCCTGCGCCACGTGAGCCGTGTCTGGCCAGCCTCGGGATGGTCAGGACTTCTCCAGACGAGTCTCCAGGTTTCCAGAGTGTTGGCAGTTGTCCCTCCAGGCGTCAGCACACACTCCCGGGACGCAGCAAACCAAAAACGTGGAGCACGCGAGATGCGTGAGGGTTCGTAGGGCGTTTTCCCGCTTCCCACGCGAAATGCGTGAGGTTTGGAAGGGCGCCGGTGCCGCGGACCACGCGAGATGCGTGAGGTTTGGCAAGGCGTCGCAAAACTCCAGACCGGGACACCGCAGGAACCAGCAGACGGCTTGCACCCTCACCGGAGAGCAGCCAGAGGGTGGATGTCGCATCCCAGCAGGCAGGCAGGGCAGTGGCAGGGAGGAGTGCTCCGGCAGCAGCAGGCTCACTGGTAGGAGCCAGGATATGCACGGTCGGCGCCGCGGAAGAGGAGCGGACCGCTCCGTTGGGTGCTGGTGCACAGGCGAGGGTTGGGCCCCCTCCGCTCGTCGCCAGTGTAATATTGTAGGGTTTGGGGGACCAGGCCTTGGCTGATCGCTAGCGCAGGGGTGGAGGCGCGCAACGTACACCAGTCAGCCTCACACCCAATGCTAGTCGGAAGTGACGTGTCCGAGCACACGCCTTCCATTTATTGATTCCCCGCAGGCCACGCCTGGCCTGCGGATGAGGTGATGCGTGCGTGCGACAGCTAGAGTGCTAACAGCACTACATCAACACTTAAAGTAATCAACATCAAAGACACAGTCCATGTTTACATTTTACATGTTTTACTGCATCTTGCATTTCTAACAGTTATAGGGTTTTTTCAAAATCTGTGTGTTCTGTAGTATTTTTCCATGAAACATGGCCCTATTTTTGTAGTGCACACTGTGAACTGAGTCACCTTCGGACGTCAGGTTGAGTTCAGGTTGTGTGCGCATGATGGGGAATAACTGAGAGCTCTGGAATCGAGGTTGCAGGAAGAGCAAGATTCTCACATTATCAGTCAGTAGGTCAAAAAGTATTCAGACTTCATGCAATCATTGCCTCTCTGAAGCTCACACAGACGGATGCAGCGTACGAAGTGCATGAAACAAAAATTGGGAACTGTGATGCTGTGCACAATGGGGGCAGGGTCAAAGACATGGCTAAAAAACAAAATATTCAGTAACTTTTTTCGGTCTTTCACCTTCAGGTAACTACATATAAAATAAGCCCAGCTTAAACTAAAAATAAATGCAATTATTACAACATGACGTAAAAGTGTTAGTTAGAGCAAAATAGAACAGTATTCTTTGTTGATGTCTTTGGTTCTTTAATACAAGTTGTATAGCGCAGCTCTAAAGAAAACACTTTTACGTCATGCTGTAATAATATATGTGTGCACGGGAGATTGGTAAATGAATATGTTGTAGGTTCTTTCTGCACAGATTAAGGGGTTAGAAAGGTTTCCCCTTCCCAGTTACCAACATACCTCACTTTTTTCAATCATAGACACCGACGTTGATAAGCTGAGCGCCATTCTTCCTACAAACTAAAACCTTGCTCTGATAGCATAAAAATAAATGCAAGTTAAGTTAATCAGTGCAAAATGCACTTTTGTACATTATGAATCCTCTATTAGTTAATGTGCAGCAGAGTTCTTCGTCTGTACACAGAGAGCCACAGAATTGAATCCTGGTTGGCGCAGTGGAGAATAGTGACATGTGTATGTTTAGTGCTACGAGCCCCCATCTGTGATAGAAAGCATTATGAATGTGCTGGTCATTTTTAGGTCTCGGCCACGCAGCACGCATGCGCTACTCAGGAGACCTTTAGCCATCATACAGCTCTTTTTCCAAGCACATACTCGTGCTTGTGGGGGCATACAGCTTGCGGGAGTGCGCAGCGCCGCGACACAAGCACGAGTGTGTGCTTTGAAAAAGAGAAAACAGCTGCTGCTTAGCGCACGCGCGAGCACTCGCTCCACCCCTCCCACTTGTTTGAAACATGTCGCCAGCCTACTTGTCAGTAATTAATCAATCGATGTCTCATCTGCCAGAACCAGGGCCTGTTGTCCCTTTTAAATCTCACAGTTGTGTTGCCTTTCAACAACAGCACGTTCGGATCCTTCCCCGATCAATTCCAGCAGCAGTTCCTCTGTCTATACAGATCATCTCCAGATAATTCTGCAAGTCGTCTGTCTTCAATACCTAGCATCTATATAATTTTTGGTTGTCTGGGTGTTTTACTTGTTTTATTCGTAACACACCACAGCCCTGATGTTTAAGCAGCGCAGTCCTGTTTTATTTCATGCAGGAGATTCCCTCCTATATCCTCATTGTTTCCTTAGAGCGACTTGACTTTCTTATTTCCATCGTAGTACCTTCCCTTTCGGTCCATCAGGTTTCTACAGTTTGTCAAATTGAGCATCACTGAGATCGTTTGTCTATTCGTTATAATATCTCCATCACAGATGTTGTCTGTGGGGAATGCTCCTGTAACGGTCAACAAGGGGAGAAGTCTCTCACTCATTCTTTCTCTTTGTTGTCCTGCAGTCCTTCTGTTCAGGTAATGTATATTGCATGCCAGTTACAGACACTTTTAGAGCTTACAGCAGACTACGGTTTGCATCCTTCCTGATATACAAGATGGAACTCGCATTTAGAATTAACAGTGTTCTATTTAGATTTGGAAACTGCCAGTGGAAATAGCCTCTTCTGCCAGGAAGACTGGCCCAGGTAACAATTATTAAGACACCCTCGAAAAAAACCAGCTCTGGTATCTCCAGAGTGGTACAAACAGCAGAGATGTTTACTTACCTGTAATCCTCCGTAATCCATAGATTACTACCCCCTACCCTGCCCTTTCCTCTCCCCACGTCACCGTCCGGCAGGTACTCCCACCACCGACCGCTACTGAGCACAGGTGACTCCCTGCCCTACACATCAGCTGAATTAACCTGTCTGGGACGGTTGCCTTTCCACAAAAAGTAGGAGAACTGTTTTTCTTAAATTAAAAAAGTATGGGCATGTTGTGCCCCTCAGATCCTGCCCACTTCGACCACTGGATAGATGTTCATATATGTGCCAACTGTAATTACTATTTTTTGTGAGAGTGTGTGAAGGAGGCATACAGCTCTTGAAATATTTACCAAGACAAAGAAAATGCTGCATTACTCATTTATAAAATACAGATAAAAAGCACTGGCAAAGCCAATGTCTGGTTTGTTTTAGGCACATGATCTTTGTTTTGTGATGTGTGGATGCAATAACAAAAAACTCACACCAAGGCCTCCAAAGTACTGGGCAGGGAACAATGTGCAAAAACACATACGCCTCTTGGAGAGGACTCTTCGGTCATGTCACTTTTAGAGACGACTGACGACCTCGTCTTATTTCTCCTACTTAAAGCACTGAAGCATGGAAATCTTGTTCAAAGGCTTTAAGAAATGTATTTAATTATATAGGCTCTTAGACATACTTCTTTGGCCGCTCTCCTTTTTAAGATCCCACCTTCTTTATCCCATTTAAAGTACTTGCAGCGAGACTGCAATCCCCACTCATATAGTGGGGCAAGTAAATCTACAGGGGGCAGAATCCAAAGTGACCAGATCTGAAAAACCAGAACTAACCAGCCATTTGAGACCCTAAACCATTTGCGTGGGATTTTACACCGTATATACGAACATTAACAGGCGAATCAAATGGCACCACACACTTCGTGCCCGGAGCTGGTCTTTAGTTCCATAAAACTGTGCATTTTGGGAGTTGTAGTACGCTCATCGCACGTGAACCGCTAGAATAAAAGACACACGTCTGACAACGTCACTGTGTCAAAGTAAATGTATTTATTGATGAACTGCATTTGTCTGTACATTGCCCTAAGGCTTTAAAGCACTTTACTAAAGTCCCAAAAAGTTATGCTTGTACAAGGAGGCCTACGGTAGCTTTACCTCGCAATAAAGCACTGCCAGAGAAAATCTGTCGAGTGTGGTGCCCAATGGGGCTGAGTCTTAAAAAGAAAATCAAAAGACACAGATCAAATACCTTGCGTGTGAAATGCATGTCAGGATCGGTCTCGAAAGCATCTGGCCGCCCGGTACCAGCAGCCCGGCATGTGTAAGCTTCTCCACAGCCCTTGTTTACAGCAACGACGACAAAGAGAGAGAGAAATTGAGAACGCCAAGCAGGTGGGCAAACTTCCGTAATGGCCAAGGATAGTTTCATTTTCATTTCCATACTACCTGAGGTTGCAAAATGAGCTACAGCGACATCTCATTCCAAAACGCCAGCACACTCAAGCGGTACATGGGGGAACTGCAGGTACAAAACTGCTGGAGAGGACACAAGGGCATGAATGAATTTAATCCAACAGCCAGACTACAACCACCTTGTTGGGGATTTTTCGTATCCAAGGCAACCACCGAGCACGATTTAACTGGGGATGTGACCACTAAAATCTCATTTGTCACCTGGGCCAACTTCAAAGTTTCAAAATAACCTCTTAATTACAAATAGTTATATTTTTGCAGAGCACAAGTCCTAAAAATAGAAGCGGGGATACTAACCAAGTTAGGCAGTATGCTAGTGACATCATGGCCCATGACATCACATCATTTGGCATCGCGCATAGCATCACAACCCATGACCTCACAGGTTGTGACATCACAAGAAGTGACTTCAGCTCTTAAGACCTCACCCATGTTTTTAGCAGGGCTATCATCAGTACATTTGAGCGCATTAAAATATTTAACAAATTAGATTTTGCGTTGGAGTTGTGCCCAAAAAGTGCAGCAACCATGATGGAAAATCTGGACCTCAACGTATTCATTTATTTTTTAAAACCCTGCCACAAAGAAATTGGCACACAGGAGGAACATTGCAGTATATCTGTTCTGCTTAATTGGTTGCAAAGTCTGCATTTGTAAATATATTATGGGGTTAAGGCACCTGCTCCATAAATCGTTGGTAGGTCTCAGAGAATCATAATAATGGTAAGATAACTCTGGATGTCTGGAGGTAAATGCACTTTCTGGAAAGATCTGTGTTGTGTCTAGTCACAATTTTGAATCAAAGTAGCATAGCGGTATCTCCTGCAAAGCACATCATGTGACACGCAGATGCCAGATTTTTATTTTATTTAGATAGGTAAGGTGGGTTGCTTTCCTTTAACACAGAGATCCTATTGTTACTTTCAGTTCATAAATTGTAATCCTTCTTATATAGCACAGTGTGCTATGAAGGACATATACCTCTACACCTGGTAACCCTCACAGTCTTATGTAACACATCCTGTACATTGATTTACACACACACATACTTTATTGTCAATGTTTAATGTATATGTGTGATATAAAGTGCTCCAACACTCTGGATTGGGACGAGTAGCACTGTAAAGGAAATAATACAAAGTAGTCATATTTAAATGGTTATTTGTGTAAATAATGGGAAAGACCAACACATCTGCGATTCTTACAGTGCCTGCATACGTGTTATATACAGGGACTGAAAAAAGTCAAAAGCATGCCTCTTTTAAGTACATGTGATGTTATAACAAGCTATGAGCCTGTGTTTTCCCTCCATTCAGGGCCGGACTGGCACTACTGGGCATTTGCCGGTCCCCAGGAGGCTGGAAGGGTGGGGAGTCGGTTTTTCAGTGTTGGGGGCCGGTTTTGTTAATGGGGGCTGGTTTTGCAGCAGTCCTGCAACAACTCCCCCTTTTAAAAAAGCATCAGTGCTTCACACTTGCACTCCACCTGCCCTCCCCTCCAGGGTTGGTCTGACAAAATTGCCACGGCTGCTTTGAGTTTGCAGTCCGGCCCTTCCTCCGTTGCATTTGCAGCTAGGTGTGAGGTTCCAGATAGCTCCCAGCCAGGATACTCAATCAAAAGGAGGACTCTGGTTTGGTGGTAAAAACATTCAGTCATTTTATTTGTTATTTTATTGAGTTTATTGTTTTGTTCTGCCCTCGGTCCCTTTCGTTTCCCCTTTCCCAGCTTTATTCTGTTTCCGTTTTCTGCATTGTTGGCTGGTTGAGTTTGTGCTGCGTTCGTCGTCCACCTTGCAGGTTAGCTTTACAAGCACACAGATTCCAGCTGACATCATAGTAGTCCATGGGTTTGTCACAGTTTGGTGGCTGGCAAGTAAATTCAAATACTGTATAGACCTGTTATATTATGGACACTCTGCAAAAATACTGAAGTCAGCTTGAGGATGCTTCAATTACCAGATGAGATACAGTCTAGGCACACCCTGAATTAAGAGCTGGGGTAGTTTTACACAAAGTACCCCGGGGGCGCAATGAATGTTTGTGCCCACTTTGCGCATCGCCGGGGTACTTTGGTATTTCAGAATGGGCTGCAGACAATTGTGTTGCCCCTTCTGCAATACTGAAAGCGCTGACGCACATACAGCACCAGCGCTATCTCAAGAGGGCGTTCCCTCATTTGCATGGGGGTGTGGCCCAATGAAAATGATGGAATCCCTTTGCCTCTGCGCCCGCACTGTATTCAGGGTTGCCAGATTGGGCTACTTCTCACACATTTGGGCAATATTTTGCCCAGTTGTGCGAGGAAAAAGCAAGCTGGGCAGGTAACCAAACGTTGGGCTAGAATCCACTCAGTGTGTGGCGGGCTCAGAGAATTGTGCGGTGCAACCATGCTGCAGCTCAGGGTTATCCTGCCAAGCCCCTTCTCCTGATTTTAGGTATGCGCCCTGTCCACAGGAACACCTGCAGGGCCATAAATCTTTGGATGCACTGGAAATTCCCTCCTATGAGTGTCTTGCAGTGGCCTCTGACATGCTCGCATAACCTGCAAACCTGCCTCCTAATTCCATTGACCCAATCGTGGTCAGATCCATGAGTCACTGGTTGCCTCAGCGTTCGGGTTCTCGAGTAAGCTCTGCGGCAGCCCCCCAGCCAGTTCAAAGGTGAGTGAAAGGGAGGATGTATGTATCCTCATTGCACTTTCTGCACCACTATGGTCCCCTTTACTGCTCTTATCTATCTCACTTCAGCAGGTATTGCACATTAAGGGTGCAGGGGATACTGCCTGTAAGTAGCGTGAGTACTTGCTCTTTAAAGCACCGCTGTGTCCTTGTGCACTGTACCTGCTGCTCATGTAAACTGCTCCAATAATTCGAGTTCCCGCTATAGATATAAAAAAAGCTCTCAGAATCCAGAACACTCCTTTTGGCCCTTCAAGTTATTGCCCATTTAATAAATAGCTCTGTTTGGCTAGTGATTCACTTGTCACAATCCAGTGCTATGTGGCATCTGTACTATTTTTAAATCTGGATATCTTGGCAGCTATCGAAGAATCAGGAGCGTTTGCCCAGGGGTAAATTGTTGTCCTTTCCATTTCCCTTTGCTACCTGGCCCATATTCTGGAGCCTCTCTTAGCTTCTAGTTATTGCCTCCAGATATTCGTGGTGGGGACGCAACTGAAAACTCAGGCCTGAAGCCTGGCTTGGCTCGAGGTCCTGTTGGAACCTCAAGTCCATAAGGGACTTCTGCCTGCCACCCCCCTTCTTCCCATGGTATGGTATGGGGTGGCCAGTGCATGCCAGCTTTTGTATCTGGGAAACAGGCTTGAGTCTCGGCATTGGCTGACCATCCTGTGATTCTAGGCAAATCACTTAATTTCCTGTTGCCTGTGAAAATAAACGTGACCTTATGTAATCAAAGTGGTGCTCATGTAAAGGGCTTTAAATGGCGTAAGAACGCATCACTCTGGAGCACCCCTGTTTCTAACCCCATAAATAAATACACATGAACTGATGTGCTTCTGTGCTCGCATCATGCAGGCGCGGTGGTGGGTGGGGTGGGGGTATACAATGGACAGCTCTCTTCTGATTAGTACCAAAAAGTGTATGTAAAGAGATGTTCAGCATTTACCCATGAATAGAGCAATGAAACAGGTCTGAGCAAACGTGAAGCGTTGGCCTATATTCCCGTTACTCTTGCGGGCCTGGCTTGAGTGTGAGAAATAAACTTGATGCTATAGAGCACGTTTCTCCTGAATAACTTTTCCACATTTGCAGCCCCCGTCCCAACATCGGACCCAGAACATTTCTCAGCAGCTTGCTCCACATGATGAAATATAAGTAAGTAACAATTTTCCTGACAGACAAACTTTAATTTAAATGCACAAAATTAGGTTGTCTGATTAATGTGGGCGTAAATAAATAATTCTTGAAAAAGAAGTATATTTTTGAATGATGCGTTCAGGCTACACATAAGTTAATGGAGTGGCAACATTGGGCTAGTATTTGGTTGCCTTTAGGCTAGAAGTTGTGAAAAAATGTGGCAACACTGGCTGTATTATAGACATGGGCGCAGAGGCAAAGAAGCTGTCAGGGGGCCGCTTATGGCAGCCCTCTGGAGGGGGAAAGAAGGTCCTACAGACCCCCCAGACATCATCCCTTTGCAGGCGGGTGCAGTCACTCACTGTACCCGCCTGCAAGGGGATCTCTAATCTCCTCTAAAAGTGCGGGCGGGTTGCAGCCTGAATACTAAAACACGGAGCAGCTGCTTCAAAGCCGCTCCGTTTCTCACTCAGGGCAGCACGAACAGGGGCGGCCTTAGGCATGTGCAAGCTGTGCACCTGCACAGGGCCACCAAACCCCAGGGGCCACCACGCCAATATATATCCTTAATATAATAATCCTCTGAGGATGGATGCATATTTGCGTGGCGGCCCCTGGCAGGGATTAAGGCAGCCTCTGGCTCTGATCCACTTCCAAACACCCTGACCCCCCCCCCTGTTCAATGGCCTACTCGCTCCGCCCGGACCCCCTCTTCCAGGGCCCCATACCTACGCTCCCTGCCCAGGGCCACCATGAGCCTAGAGCCGCCCCTGACACGAATTTGTGGCTGCCCTGGGGCAGAGGATTCTGTGTAATAGGGCGCACTTATCCCGCTTGCACCCGGCACACATTGTTTTAAAGTGCGTTGGGTACAAGCAGGGAAATATTAGGCCCCCTGGTGTTATACTGTACCATTCGATGACATAGTGTGCCTTCCCTATTTTCACCTGTAATGTTTCACAGCATAGAGCAGGCAGAGTCTGGGGCCTGCCACAAGAGCCTTGTTTTTGCATCAGACTTCTCTGATTAGTTCTGGCTATGATTCCAAGCAAGCACGAATGTTACCAGCTGGTTCAAATATTTCAAAGAGCAAGCAGGGCTGTGCAGTGATCAGCAGCCAATGCACCTCCCCACAGGTCTCATTTTCTCCAGTAAGTGATGGATCTTGTCACAAAATGTTAGGATTGTGATGTTGCTCAACTAGGCACACTGCAAGTCCTGCATTAAAGTGATTTATCTTGAGTTAATCAAGGCGCCTGTCAGGTTTCGCAGAGTCTATTGGCAATGCACCCACTCCTCAGGACAGGTCTGCTGGTACGTCAGCAAGCATGGGCAGCAGGACCAAACTGTGGAAGAGAAGGGAATTTAAATGGGAATGTGTGAGAGTGAAGAGACAGCTGGAGCACCACAGTCCCATCTGGTGCTCATCTCTCACACTTCAGGGTACACAAAGCGGGCACACCGGGACGTCAGGATAAAGTTGAAAGTTTTCTGAAGATTTGAAAACAAATGTTCACAATCAAAAGCAATAAAATATTAAAGGTAATTTTCATTAATATGCTTCTTGGCTTCAGAATAGCAGGTGGCAGAGAACCTGAGTCAACGTGAAGGAAGCCGTTAACAGAGAAGATACATCCTGATTGAAAGCAAGCCTGGTAAAAAGATACATGGAAGCTAGGGAAAAACACATCAAACCAAGCCAAACAGTAATCCATAAGGATTTCTAGGTTCAGGCATAAGTATGACCGAACAAGGATCAAAACAACAAATGTGAAGGACACACTATAGTGATAGAAAAGGAGGAAATACAACAGGAGAAGTTTCCAGGCACCTTCCTAAGTGAGGTGAATGGTTGCTTTAGCACTGCTGCCACTCAATACCTGTATTTCCCACCCCTTGGCCTTCCAGGCAACCAGTCCCAGAAGTTCTGGTTGCATGTACTGGGACCACAGGCTGGTCTTCCACAGTCTCACAGGGAACCCCGTGCTGATCCGGTTGCATCATCTTCCCGCAGCAAGTCCCTATCTCCTCACACTTTGCTTATGCCTGACAGTACCACCGACTACTAAGGCACATTTTTCTGAAAGTAGTAGTAAGATGGAGTTTGTTTAGAATAAGGAGCGTGTGGTGCTACAGTGGTACCTGCTTCAAGCAAGACAACCACATTTGAACTTTCTCAGCAGGTTGAAGAGTAGACCACCACAAAGGTTTGGGGGCCGTGCTAAGCTCTATTGATTTAGACTATATGCAGAACTGTCTGGCTTGACAATGCATTCAACCAGCTGAGACACTGTGCTAGCAAATTCAGACTTGCGTTAAACAAGTTAAACACCAAAGATGTTTGGCCTACTTTTATTTGGCACAAGTTCTGTATAATGAAGATGACACCCAGGCAATTGGGACACTAACACCTCTTTCTTTTTCCTCATCAGCGCCCTTACTCAATACGGAAATACCAGAAGTGGCCCCTGATCATCAAACAAATGCAGCCAGTGTATTACCCTATCTGTGAATATATTAATCTAATACTTCTGATATGTCAAAACAATGAAACACACAAAAAAGTATATGCAGTGCAACCTTACTTTGATGTCTGAATCTGCAGAAAGAGTTGACAAGGTAAACACATTAAGGATGTCTGATTATGGAGACATCTAGAAACTCTGAATAGGTGGCCGCTTCAACCTTGACAGACCCATCCAGGGGACATGAAACATGCAGGCCCTGAGGTAGCCAGACAAACCAAAGGTAGATAAATAGAACTTCCAACATCTCTAGCCAAATAAGTGCCTTTCACAAGTGGTTGTAAGTGCTTATTGCTAAATTCATATATTAGGAATTAAACCCTTAGCCATGGTGCCTGAAGTCATCATCCCAGACTATGGCTGTCAAATGCAGATAAATACAACCATACAAACAGTTGTATCAGATGAAGCCACCCAACAAGGGAGTACCTACTAAGGTAGCTGCTATTAGCTTGATTCTTTCAGGATCACTAACTGATCTATTGACCCTGAATGCGGCCAGCCTTCGTGGGCAATCAACTGTTCCCAACTACGCAGAAAACTGTATATTCTGACTGTTAGTAGCTCCTTTGAACATATTTATGTAAACATCTGTGAAGAAATATATTGAGCAGGATAAGGCATCTATTAGGCATAACACTGCAAGAAATGCCAACGCATTGAGGAGTAATTGATGAAGCAAGGCAACTAGGAAATAATTGAATTACTCTATCTTCCAGTCTGGGTGGCTGCGGTGAATGCATGGCCGGGCACAAGGAGTGCTGCATAATGGTTAGGTCCATACCCTAGGCTTTATTCCTGAGGTCGTCTACTGACCATGCTGTGTGACTGTAAATATTTCCAAATAACCCTGGGGGAAAACAGATATCCCCTGCATATGCTCAAAATATATAGTTAAGTAACAACAGTAAAACAACAGGCGTCTTCTTGGTGTGGTAGTTTAATATTTTCTTTGTTTCTGTTGGTGATGTCTCCGAATAGCCAAAGAAATGATTGCGGTCTTAGCCAACACGTGTTTCGTCGCTTTAGGGTGGAATTGATCCCGCAACTTTTTCAAGGCTATTTGAATTGCCAGTATAATCCCTTGTTTTCAGTGATAATTCCGACCCGAAAATCCGATCCTCTCTATGTTTGTGAAATTTGATTCAGAAGTGAGCCTCTAAACGCTGGAAACTCCAAAGTCCATGCCCCATCCAGCACGGTTCCTGACTATGATGGATTGTCCCCACTCCGCGAGTATGCCAGGTGCAGACCATGCATCAGGCGTGGGAAATACCGGATCCCACTGAATGTGATATGGAAGGCAGTATGTACTGGGCCCACACTGCATAGATTGCGGTTTGAAACTATACTAACATTTGCACATTACATAATTAGCCTGCATGTACAGTTTTATACACAGAAAGTAGGCTCAGGGCTGACACAGAAAGTAGGCTCAGGTACCAAAATATAGGTGTCCCCCCAAATAGCAAATCAGATATCCAAATATGCCAACATGTTAGAAGACAAAAGTGGGAGGTTTCAAAAAATAAATGTGGGGAATGTATGCCCCCACTGACTTCTATTGGGGCCTGAATCGGGTCCTGTCATGTATAGGTTTTGCAAATCTGCTGCTGTAGGATCGGATATTAGAAAGGCAAATGTAGGTTTTATTTCTTACCTGTCTGAAGCACGGAGAAAGCACCTAGGCGGGCAGAGCGAGCGTGATGCCAGTGGTGTGCACTGGCATGCAGGAGCAAGTTACTGGCAAATCATACATCGAGTTACATAATACCAGGCCCAGCCCGCAGAGGATTCGGGTTTTTGCATGCAGGAATCGGGAAGCGGAAGATTAGCCTTGAAATCGGCAGTCTCCCGCCTGAATCAGGAGGGTTGGCACTTACGCAGATATCTAAAAACTAATATCAGTGAAATCAACATTAAAACACGGCCCTCCTGACCATAAAACAGGAGCACAAACAGCCTAAAACCAGCCAAGACAATGACTTGTCAGACCAACTCTGTGGCCATCCCAGATTGCCCTGTAGGCTAGTCTAACACCAATAAAGAGTGCCAAATACACAAACATCATTTACACCAGCTAAATAGTGGCAAAACAATATTTTGCACCCTGTCAGTGCAAATGGTTTTGCCAATTCGAATAAGACCAATCTACTTAATTACTGCATATCTGAAATTCCTATTCCAATATTGAGACAAAGAGGGCGAGTTAGACTACATTCAAAATAGATATAGAATATAATATATATTTGAACATAAGTAAATTACTTGGTTCAGCAGGGAAATTTACGATTGTCACTGCATGGTTGGCAGTACTTAATTTGTAATAAAGTAAGTGCCAGGCCCCTTCTTGGAAGTTCACTGCACCCTGCACCACCAATAGCCCCTGCCAATGATAGTACCAACAAAACCACTACCCATAGCACTCTGAAGAGATGGTAAGCTTTATTCACAACTTCCAGCACTGGGAACAGCTGGCAACAGCTGCCTGTTACAGAATACCCCACTCACCATTCCAAACTCACACCACGTTCCAATTCCGGTGACATGAGCATTGGAACGATGGCAGACAAGCCCCCAACACACACCCTTTCCTTCCAAATTACCCACAAAAAACAAAAGATACTAACATATGCAAATCTTGCGCGAAATGCACGTGAACTAGGTACATGAAACCGAACCAACAAACAATAGATAAAACGAACCTTGAACTGCATTAAAATAGTGTAAAAAAAGGATGCACATTGACTGGTTACAGGAAATGTAAATCATAAACATTAAATAAAATGAATATTCCCATTGCAGTAACATAAATATGTAAATGTAACTTTTCAAATAATGGACACGGAGTGAAAACATTTAAAGGAACCAATTACGTCACAAAATCGTTGAATTTCTGAAGGACAAACCTTTTCCACCTTGAATCAGGACAACAATCTAGAACCATTGCAGACTCTACCACCCACTTTGCTCTTGTTCCACACTTTTCTGTTCTCCAAAATCCCAACTCGATTCCTTACTTCCTTCACACAGTGACAATGATAAAACCTAGACTGTCCCTTATGAACAAGTCTGTGAATTAGTATCCTCACCAGATCACCAGCTAGAACCTTGCATTCCCTACCTTTGCTCCCTTTGAAAGCATACTTCTCTTGCACACTTCGTCGCACATCCAGAACATCACTCATTTTCACTCCATCCAACTCTTTTCTACTCACCCATTCCCTATTCAAACGTGTACGAGCTACTCTGCCTCTCAATAAGGAAAAAGGAGATATACTGGTGCTAACATGTGGGGTGGTTCTCATGGCCCACAACATGTACTTCACAGCTTCTTCACAATGTATGCCATAAACTAGGGCTAACTGAAGTAGGTCCTTCACCACACAATTCACTCTCTCAACAAGTCTGTTGCTGCGGGGATGGTACAATTATGTCTTTATATGTTTGATACCATAGATTTCAAGAACGTACTAATCTCGCTGGATACTAATTCCCTGTGGGGATGGTACAATGATTTCTTTAAATGTTTTATATCATTAGATTTCAAGAAAGTACTAATTTTGCTGGATACTAATTGACTGCCATTGTCAATAACTAATTCTTCTGGAAAACCCTCTCTAACGGAAATGTCTTGAAAAAAAATCAATGACTGCTTGAAATTTATACTACTGACAAATTGTATCTCTGTCTAGTTCGACATGTAGTCAACAAACACCAAGGCATAGTTAGACGAACTGCCTAATACACCAAAAGGAGCAGACACATCTAACGCTGACTTGTGCCAAGGTACTGGATTACTGATTGTAGGAATTATAGGAGACGTTACGGTGACCTTTAATTTATCGCTTAAGACACATGCACTACATTCCCTCATACAATGTTCAACTTCTCTGTCCATTCCAGGCCACCAAAAGTCCTCTATCACATGGCGCTTCATTGCACGCATGCCCACATTGTAGAAAAAAACCTTTTTAGGGGTTCACTGATGCACCTGGTCCTTAAACCAACAAAGAAGAGATTGGCACGGAAGCTGGAAAATCAAAATAACACGTTTATTAACCTCACATGAGGGAGACTGCATCAATACGGTACCCTCAGGGCACTGTAGGAGGCAGTCTATGGAGTACATACACCCTGGGTCTTTTATGCCCAGTTTAGCTGGGAGATGCGTCACGTTGTAAAGCCTTGCGCCACATGTAGGCGTTCCGGCGCAGGGGGGGGGGGGGGTGTTCCAGGGCAGGAACACCTCCTAAAAGTGGCTGAGTGAAATCTACAAGATTTCACTCAGTCACTTTTAAGCCCATGCTGCGTCAAAACCCAGGCGTAAGGATTGGCGCAGCATTTGAAGGATAGGGCACCCCCGAGCCTTGTTGGAGCTGCGTCGCGCTTGCGACGCAACTCCAGCGATGCTCCGCCTGTACGGCAGCAGATGCGTCACACATCTGTCCCTTTTTGCCCCATGGTGCGGCACATTGTAAATGCAGCTCATCCATGGTGGCGCAGCCGTGACGCACAATAATTGGCACATCCCTGCTGATATGCAGGGATGTGCCAGTTATTATAAGTCTGCCCCTTAAAGTCTACATTAAACCTCATTCCACGCGGAAAGCTGTGGTAGGTACTTAAAGGGGTTCCACACAACCTCCTGGATGTTCTGGTTCATCTACATGAGAATACATATGCCCAAGATAGATGGGGAAGGGTCGGGGAGCTCACTGAACGAATACCCATTCAAAATGAAGGGCGCCAGGGATGTGTCCTTGCCTGGCCCTATTCTTTCTAAATTGAATGATGCTGCGCTTTATTTAGAGGATGCCCAAAATAATGCCCTTCGGCTTTCTGGTCGTAAGATTCCCCTCTTATTATTCACTGATGACACCCTTCTGGTATTAAAGTCCCTGAGTGGCCTTCAACATTTAGTGGAAAAGTTCACTGCTTTTTGCAGTGAGCGAATGTTGGCTATCAACTACTCCAAGACAAAGTTTATGGTTATCAGCCTGCATAAGTCTTTCAGGGGCTCGATAACTCTGGAAGGCAGAACGTCAGGGTTAATGAGTTCATTTCAAGCTAACCAAATCGATGTCTTGGTTGCCCCAGGTCGAGAGAAACAGCCTGAATCTCACCCAGCACTGTGCTCCCATCTTAATATTGTATTGGGGCTCTAAAGCTAGACAGGTATCTTCCACCCTAAAGGTGGATAGAGCCCAGCTGCAGGCTTGTACAGGGCGGAAGTATGGGGCAACGCTATCTTGGCCAAATTGGGGGTGTCAGAGAATATGTTTATAAGAGCCCTAACCATCCTCCCACGAAACACTCCGTTGATCCCACTTTGACAAGACCTGGGCCTTGAGCCACTGACTCATTAGGTCCCACATAGACCACTCTTGTTCTGGCGAAGGCTTAGGTACTGGCCAGTCCTGGAGGGCAATTATAGCGCCCTCCAGGACATAGCCTTTTATAATACATCTGGTAAAATTAAATGGCTGTCTAATATTAAAAACCTGTTACCCAGACTGGGTTTAGGTGAATTCTGGTCTTCCTGTCCTACCATGAAACATCTTTCTAGGGCCTCTCTCAAGAAGGTTTTCTGGGAATATATGCATGCTGCTGACATGAGGAATGTCCCAGACGGGTCTCTTGCTAACAACATTTCAGACTTTAGGATTGTCATGGCCTTTGAGCCATTTTTAGATTATATAACCCTGACTGCTACTAGGAGTATATCTTACATTTCGATATGTACTCTACCATTACTGTCGCCTCAAGTGAAATGGAACTTCTGTTGCTGTTTGAGTACCAAATGGCCAACAAATCAGCAGGCCAAGTTATCCCTGGCACATTTAATTTTCTTTTATCTCTCGTATGTGTGCCCTAGAAAAATCCTGGATTATTCCTATATGCACACAACTGGGTTGTAGACGGCATCAGGATGATTGTTTGCACAGTGTCCAAATACCTTTATTAGAGCTGGTTCATTAGATCCAAAGCGAGTCTTTTTTCTCAAAATGTGTACTGTTTGGAGCTCAGATTTCTAATTAGGTATCACTGAAGGCTGCTCATGGCTTTTTTCTACAATGATATTGTTGTTTTTTTCAAATGTACTCTCTATATAGACCATATTTTTATTGAGTGTCTTTCTCTCTCCTGAAATGGCTACTCTGTTTTGTGATATCTTATGACTCCAGTTATGTCTGTAGATATAGCCCTTATCTAGCCTAGCTCTGAGATTAAGCATTTTTATTTCATGATTTTATATATCTTCTCAAATAGCTGAATTTGTAAATTGCTGTGATTTGTTGTTTGAGCTTTTTTATGTGTTTTCTATTGCATTTTTATTCTTGTTAATTGTATATATATTTGTTTGTATGTTGTACTTTTATGGTTGGAAAAATTCCAAATAATGTATTTGATGATGATGAATATAAAAAACAACAACAAAAATATAAATATTTTTAGATGCTTGCTTGATTTAGGCGAGGTCTATTTTACTTTTACCTTCAGCCTGAACAGCAGGAATCTCGGCTTCAACCCCACTTCAGAGACCCGTTGCTCTGTGTTTTTTTGGCAGGTGAGACCTGAATTAACAAACCTAAAGGTCCCTGCTCCCCTTTTTTTGTTTAAATAATGGACGTGCTAACCTGACCACTCCCTCATAAAAAGATAATGCCAGGTCAGGTGGTAATGCACATAGGAAATATCAGGTGGTGCATGAAATATCCTCAGAGTTATTTCTCATCATAAAGCAAAACAAAACACCATCTGTAGCGTGAAGTAGAGCAGGTAAGTGCTCCACGACAATCTACGCCCCACACGGAGTTCAGGAGTTCCACAGGTCCAGGTGTGAGAAGCTCATTCAGACCAGGATTTCTTTTTTGTTCCGTCACTTGCTGCCCATTATGAATTCCGAATGTAAATTAAAAACCTGGATTGAATATGTCATCATGGACCTAGTAAACATGACAGCCTCGACAGCCCAGCTGTTATTCCTTAATCAAAGGTGTACATCTCAGACTCAAGGCACAGTACCAGCGTCCTTAGAACAATTGGACTGTAGAATTGTCCTGGGTTTTTATTTGGAATCTCTGCTGCAGAAAGCCAGGAGTTCCCAGAGGATATGGAATGCCATCAGCTTCTCCCAGGCTCTTCATGCTGGACTGAACATCACTTGAAGAACCTCCACATAGATTTTCCTGGTTGAAGTGTCTTTTCTACTGCACCCATGGACAGCCAGATTTAATGTGTTGGAAAATGAAAACAAAATGGAGCGAAAACCATCCACAGTAATGCATTGTATAGTGTTATGCTATTCATATAGCACTTTCCATACCCCTTGTGAGACGTAGAGCGATTTCATGGGCGGTCTGGTTGCATTATTTACAAAACACGTCATACCCCTGGGATCTGTACATCTGGCCTAAGTGTGTGGCCATTGACTTTTCCAACAAGATCTTTATAACTAGAGTAGTTCACCAGAAGCCAACCCATTAATTAAACACTGTCGGGCAGATTTACCAGTCCCTTGCACCACCACGTTGCATGACGCACCCGTAGTGCAGCCTGCTGAGAGATATTTACAAGCACAGGTAAAGTCACCCTACGTGACTTAGCCTATGTTTGTAAATATCACCCCTGTTCACGCAAAACTTTGCGTGTTAGGGGTGTGGCATGGGTGTTGCTGTGGGTGTTCCCGCGCAACAACCAGGTCCACTAATGCATTTCCAGATTTACGAGAAATCGTAAATTTGGAAATGCGTCAGAATGCTACGCCATCCTAGGGGTGGAGTAGCGAGGTGCAACAAGGAGAAATGTTTTTATTTCTCCTCGTTTCTATGCATGCTGCATTCTACAGCACACATTGGAGGAGGAAATCACCACAATTGATTGTTTTTGTGCAGGAAGGTGACCCTTCCTGCACAAAAACCATCTCCCCACGACGCAGGCATCCTTGCACTAGGGTGCAAGGGTGCCTGCGCCAGCGTATGGCAGCAGTGTATGCGCCAGTGCAGGGGGAAGCATAGAGATGCTATATATTGTTGTCAATATGTTGCATCCCTGTGCTTCGAAACGAACGCAGCGCAAGTCATTTTGCAGCGCTGCGCTTGTTTCTTGTAGATCTGCCCCTGTTGTTCTTGAGTAAGATTTAGAGGAGATCAGAGCAACCTTGATTGCATTTTACAAATTACTTCATTCATTCAGAAATGGGCACATTCATGTACTATCTCCACTCCAGTTGCTTCCTACGAATAAACTAAAAGTTTTAATCTCCTCGAGATGTGCTTTCTTCCTCCTTCTCATTCCTTACTATTCCCCTCACATTGCTGGCCCGGCTCCGGTGCAGATACAATTATTCTCGCACTCATTGAAAAATAATGATGAACCATTGTGAGAAACTGTTGTTTACTTTGTGTTGCACTTGCTGATTAATTGGGACACGTTTATTGTAATGTCAGGTTTATGTCTGGGAGCATATCATTAAAATCACCTCTTGACTCACCTGGTTTTATGTACAATACTAAACAACAGCAAAAGAGGAAGCACAGTATCTAATAAATATGGGGAAGGACAAACCAATGAGGACAGCCTTTACATGTAATGTCGCACATCAGGATTACCCTGCATTAGAATATTTTACTAATCAAAAGTAGAGCAGGCTGGTTTGTGGAAAATCCTGACCAGGCAGAAAACTGTCATCAGAAAGGTAGTGCCCCTGAGAAGTAGTGTTGCAAAACAGTATTATACTCCAGTGTTATTGCATGCTACTGCAAACCAGTATTGTATGTACTCCAGTGTTATTGCACGCTACTGCACACCAGCACTGTATATACTCCAGTGCTATTGCACGCTACTGCAAACCAGTATTGTATGTACTCCAGTGTTATTGCAGGCTACTGCACACCAGCACTGTATATACTCCAGTGCTATTGCACGCTACTGCAAACCAGTATTGTATGTACTCCATTGTTATTGCACGCTATTGCAAAACAGTATTATACTTCAGCTTTATTGCATGCTACTGCAAACCAGTATTGTATGTACTCCAGTGTTATTGCACGCTACTGCAAACCAGTATGGTATGTACTCCAGTGTTATTGCACGCTATTGCAAAACAGTATTATACTTCAGCTTTATTGCAAGCTACTGCAAACCAGTATTGTATGTACTCCAGTGTTATTGCACGCTATTGCAAAACAGTATTATACTTCAGCTTTATTGCAAGCTACTGCAAACCAGTATTGTATGTACTCCAGTGTTATTGCAGGCTATTGCAAACCAGTATTGTACTCCAGCGTTATTGCACGCTACTGCAAACCAGTATTGTATGTACTCCAGTGTTATTGCACGCTATTGCAAAACAGTATTAAACTTCAGCTTTATTGCACGCTACTGCAAACCAGTATGGTATGTACTCCAATGTTATTGCACGCTACTGCAAACCAGTATTTTATGTACTCCAGTGTTATTGCATGCTACTGCAAACCAGTATTATATGTACTCCAGTGTTATTGCACACTATTGCAAACCAGTATGCTACTGCAAACCAGTATTGTATGTAATCCAGTGTTATTACACGCTATTGCAAACCAGTATTGTACTCCAGCATTATTGCACGCTACTGCAAACCAGTATTGTATGTACTCCAGCGTTATTGCACGCTACTGCAAACCAGTATGGTATGTACTCCAGTGTTATTGCACATTACTGCAAACCAGTATTGTACTCCAGCGTTATTGCGCGCTACTGCAAACCAGTATGGTATGTACTCCAATGTTATTGCACGCTACTGCAAACCAGTATGGTATGTACTCCAATGTTATTGCACGCTACTGCAAACCAGTATTGTATGTACTCCAGTGTTATTGCATGCTACTGCAAACCAGTATTATATGTACTCCAGTGTTATTGCACACTATTGCAAACCAGTATGCTACTGCAAACCAGTATTGTATGTACTCCAGTGTTAGTGCACGCTATTGCAAACCAGTATTGTACTCCAGCATTATTGCACGCTACTGCAAACCAGTATTGTATGTTCTCCAGTGTTATTGCATGCTACTGCTAACCAGTTTTGTATGTACACCAGATTTATTGCATGCTACTGCTAACCAGTATTGTATGTACTCCAGTGTTATTG
Source organism: Lissotriton vulgaris (assembly GCF_964263255.1). Lineage (NCBI taxonomy): Eukaryota > Metazoa > Chordata > Amphibia > Caudata > Salamandridae > Lissotriton > Lissotriton vulgaris. Next base: position 1,242,506 of record NW_028241185.1, on the reverse strand, counting down.
CATGCTACTGCAAACCAGCATTATATGTACTCCAGTGTTTTTGCACGCTACAGCAAACCAGTATAGTCGTCCCACGCAGAGGGGGGGCTGAGGATGAGGACTTCCGTCTTGTCTGAGTTCAGCTTCAGGCGGCTGTTCCCCATCCACTCGGCGACGGCCTTCATTCCCTCGTGGAGGTTTGTTTTGGTGGTGTGTGGCTCCTTGGTGAGGGAGTGGATCAGCTGGGTGTCGTCGGCGTAGGAGATGATGTTCAGGTTGTGCTTGCGGGCCACTTGTGCGAGGGGGGCTATGTAAACATTGAACAGGGTCGGGCTGAGGGATGAGCCCTGGGGTACGCCGCAGATTATGTTGGTGGCTTCGGATCGGAAGGGTGGGAGGCGGACTCGTTGGGTTCTGCCGGAGAAGAAGGACGTGGTCCAGTCTTGGGCCTTCTTCTGGATTACGGCTTCTTGGAGGCGTGTTCTTAGTGTGCTGTGGCAGACTGTGTCGAAGGGGGCTGATAGGTCCAGGAGGATGAGGGCTGAAGTTTCGCCGCTGTCTAGTTGGCGTCTGATGTCGTCTGTGGCGGCGATGAGGGCTGTCTCGGCGCTGTGGTTACGTCTGAATCCGGACTGGGATGGATCTAGGATGTTGTTGTCTTCAAGGTGGCGGGTCAGTTGTATGTTGGTGATTTCCTCGATGACCTTCGTCTGGAATGGAAGCAGGGAGATGGGCCGGAAGTTCTTGAGGTCCTTGGGGTTCACTTGGGCTTCTTGAGGACGGCGTTGATTTCGGCGTGCTTCCAGCTTTCCGGGAATGTTGCTGTGGCGAAGGAGATGTTGATGAATTTCCGTAGTTGGGGTGCGATGGTTGCGTCAGCTTTGTTGAAAAAGTGGTGTGGGCATGGGTCTGACGGAGATCCTGGGTGGATGGAGTTCATGACCTTGCGTGTCGCGTCGTCGTTGACGTGGGACCAGGAGGTCAGCTGGTTGGTGCAGGTGGTGTTAGGGGTGGGGTCTGTTGTGGTCGGGACGGATGAGGTGTTGAAGCTGTCGTGGATGTCGGCGACCTTGCGATGGAAGAAGGTGGCCAGTGAGTCACACAGGTCTTGTGAGGGCGTGATGTCGTTGGTGTTGGCGCTGGGGTTGGAGAGTTCCTTCACTATGTTGAAAAGCTCTTTGCTGTCGTGTGCGTTGTTATCCAGGCAGGCTTTGAAGGATGATCTTTTGGCTGTTCTGGTGAGGTGGTGATGTCTGCGGATGGCGACCTTGTGGGCTGCATGGCTGTCTGGTGTGTGGTCGTGGAGCATCCGGCATGTTCATTTGGAGGTCAGGAGCTCTTCGGTGAACCAGGCGGCTTTCTTGCTGGTGTGGTTGATGTATGGTTTCTTGAGCGGGGCGAGGGTGTTGGCGCAGTCGTCAATCCACTGTCTGAAGTCACGGGCGGCGGTGTCTGTGTCGGTGCCGTCGGTGGGCTGGTTCTGGGCGAGGGTGGAGGTCAGTTGGTCCTTGATGACTTTGCTCCAGCAGCGGCTAGGCAGCTGTTGGGTGCGGTGGTGCGTGGTTGGTGTCTTGAAGGTGAAGTGGATTCAGCGGTGGTAGGTCCAGTGAAGTTTGGTGGTGTGGTTGAAGGCGATATAGGTGCTCGTGGAGAAGATTGGGTCGAGCGTGTGGCCGGCGGCATTGGTGGGTTCAGTGACGAGTTGTCGGAGGCCGAGGTTGGCGAGATTATCGATCAGGGTGGCGGAGTTGGCGTCGTTGTTGTTCTCGAGGTGGAAGTTCAGGTCTCCGAGGAGGATGTAGTCCGTGGAGGCGAGTGCGTGGGAGCTGGCGAGGTCGGCGATGGAGTCGCTGAAGAGGGCCCGGGGTCCGGGGGGTCCGTAGCAAGTGTTCCTCTGAGGGTGGTGTTGGGGTCGGTGTGGATCTGGAAGTAAAGGTGTTCGGCGGCGTTGAGGGAGTCGTCTGCGAGGGTGTGGACCTGGAGGGTGGATTTGTGGACGATGGCAATTCCTCCTCCAATTCCGTTGGTGCGGTCTCTGCGGGAGATCTTCTAGCCATCCGGGATGGCTATGGCGATGTCAGGTGCTGAGGAGTCATTCCACCAGGTCTCGGTCAGAAAGGCAACGTCTGGGGCTGAGGTGTCGAGCAGGTCCCAGAGCTCGATGGCGTATTTGCGTGCGGAGCGGGTGTTGAAGAGTATGCAGCAGAGGTGGTTGGGTCCGGTTCTTGGAGGTTTGGTGGTCCTGTCACATGTGAAGTTGCAGGAGTGGCAGGTGAAGGGTCCGTGGGTGTGCTTCGGGGCGGCCTGGAAGCAGTGATGGCCTCAGCCGGTTTTGAAGCGTGTGGAGGGTGTTTGCGTCGTATCGAAGTCTGGCGCCATGGCATGCACGGGGTCCTGGGGTTCTGGCACTGGGCGCAGTCCAGGCGCGGACGGGCTCAGACGGGCTGCCATTGGCGTGCCTTCGGCATGCCAGCGGCGCCCCCGCTGCGCGCGGTCGCACAGCGGCCGCCATTTAAGGCGGGAAAGGAGGGAGGAGCAGCTGAGAGGGGGGAGCGGGCGGCGAGGCCACAGGGGGCAGTGGCGAAAAAAGAGCAGGATACAAAAGGCAAAAAGTGGGAGTGGGAGGGGGAACGAGCTGGTCAGTAGTATGTCAGAAAACGGTACAAAAGTTACAATGGACACACAATTCTAGAGACAAAACACCAGAGTACAGTACAAACCCAAGTGGTCACAGCGGTGAGCAGCGGCAGTTAGGAGCACAGCGGGCGCGAACTCGCGTTTAAGGCAGGGGCAGGTAATCAGCAGGTGGAGCTGTTCGGCAGCAGGGGGGTGACCTGGCCTGCAAGCAACGTCAGGGGTCACTCCTGCTGTCGAGCAGCGGCCGCCATTTACGGCGGGGAGGGAGGGAGGAGCAGCTGGGAGGCAAGAGCGGGTGGCGAAGGGGCGTGGCCGCAGGGGGCAGCGGCGGAAAAAGAGTGGGATACAAAAGGCAAAAAGCTGGGGGTGAGGGGGGAACTGAGCCGGTCAGGAGTATGTCAGAAAACGGTACAAAAGTTACAATGGACACACAATTCAAGAGACAAAACACCAGAGTACAGTGCAAACCCAAGTGGTCACAGCGGTGAGCAGAGGCAGTCGGGAGCATAGCGGGCGGTCACTCGCGTTTAATGCAGGAGCAGGTAATCAGTAGGTGGAGCTGTTCGGCAGCAGGGGGGTGACCTGGCCTGCAAGCAGGGTCAGGGGTCAAGAGTTATTGCACGCTATTGCAAACCAGTATTGTGCTCCAGAGTTATTGCACGCTACTGCAAAACAGTATTGTACTCCAGCATTAGTGCACGCTACTGCAAACCAGCAGTGTTCTCCAGCGTTATTGCATGCTAGTGCAAACCAGTATTGTACTCCAGCATTATTGCATGCTACTGCAAACCAGTATTGTACTCCAGCGTTATCGCATGCTACTGCAAAACAGTATTGTACTCTGGCGTTATTGCACGCTACTGTAAACCAGTATTGTACTCCAGCGTTATTGCCCGTGGCCACGGGTACTGTTTCTTGGTATTTGCCTTCTACTTAATTATGGGATTGGGCTGCGGTTGTATGTCAGACATATTGTATGACATAAATATCAGATTCTGAATATTGTTTACAAATTGTTTTCCATATTGGCTAAATATTCGTATTATTAACTCCAATGGGGCAATTTGTTTGTATATGATATTTAGGACACAATATTTATGTAAGATGATATTCTGACTAAGTTATTATTGTTTTCTATCACTCAATAAAAGGAAGTATCAGCTGACAAGCAGTATGTCTGCACCAATGTAGCAATAAAAAGATTGTAGATAGGAGGATATCAACAACAGGGTTATTTTTTTGCCCAGGGTTTCCAAATAAAATCATTGCCTAAGATCTCACATGAACCCCCATGGCTGCCACTCATATTTGTTTATTTCTGTCTGTCTACAATGATGCGTACGTCATGTTGGTTACTTTTATGAAGCTTAATGGCATCCATCGCTTTTCCCTCTCCACTACATGGACAGAAAGATTCCTGACATTTTCCACGTATTCCACCAATCTCATGGATGCCTTCCTTCCCTCCCTCCCTCCGTCCATCCCTTGGTATAGACTTTAAGATATCTTCTCTCCTGGCCCTCTCCCAGACCTCCACATTCTACATGTGCAGAATCCTTCCAGCCCTCACTTTTGATGGGATATGTACAGCTGTGGGATCTCGTCTTGACTACTGCAACACTGTCTACTGAGGTATAAATAAATCTCGGCTCCATAGTCTGCAAATCCTCTAAAATCAGGCACGATGTCATTTCTTTGATGCTCTGCATTTCTGCAGAGCTTTTCTTTCGTTAACACATCTTAACTGGCTCCCTGATCAGACAAAAGTAACTTGCAAAGTACTCCATATAAGTCATTGCATCTTCTACAGACCTGCATCCAAATTCCTCACAGATGGATTGACTAAGTTACCCCCTCCTGGGGGTAACAGAGAGTCTTAGGCACGGTGTCGATCAGGGTAACACCATGGCGCTCATCCTGCTGGACTTGAGCGCAGCCTTCGACACCGTGTCGCATTCCATCCTTATCGACTCTCTGAAATCCCTAGGTGTGGCAGGCCAGGCCCTGGCCTGGGTAGTGTCGTTCCTTAGCGACCGAACCTTTCAAGTGTTTTCCCCTAAAGCAGCTTCCACCATTTGTCCATCTACCCGTGGCGTTCCCCAAGGTTCAATCCTTAGCCCTCTATTATTTAATATTTATGTTAAACCCTTGGTGACCATAGTTGAACAGGCTGGGCTAACCTTGTTCTCCTATGCAGATGACACCCAGATTGTCTTCTCCCTATCAGGGAGAGACGAGAACAACACCTCCGCACTCAAGTCTGGCCTCATTCTTGTGGCCGACTGGATGCGGAGAAATTGTCTCAAGCTGAATGGGGAGAAGACCGAGGTGGTCATTCTGGGTCGGAACAAACATCTTTGGGGCCCCCGTCATTGGCCCATTGAACTGGGCAATGCGCCTACGCCATCCACTGCAGTTCGTAACCTGGGCGTCAATATTGACGACAGGCTAACTATGAAGCAACAGGCTACTAAGGTTGCAGCCATTTGCTTCTCAACGCTGCGGTGGCTTCACAAGATTTTGTGGATGCTTCCCCTCTCCCCTCGCAGAACCGTAGTCCAGGCACTTGTAACATCACGCCTGGACTATGGCAATATTCTCTACCTGGGCGCAGATAAAGCCACCATACATGTGCTTCAGGTTGTACAAAATGCGCCTGCGCGCCTGCTAAAGAACGTCCCTAGACGCACTTCAGCTGCTGCCGCGTTGCGTGACCTTCATTGGCTGAGCGTTCCTGAACGTGTTAAATTCAAGGCACTCTGTTACATGTTCAAGGCCAAGCAGGGCAGCGCTCCAACTTATATCCAAGGGTTGGTAACACCTTACACACCCGTGCGCTCACTAAGGTCATCCGACACTGGCTATTTCACAGTGCCAAGATGTAAGCTGGCAAGAATGGGAGGCCGCTCCTTTTCTATTCTGGGCCCGAAATATTGGAACTCCCTCCCACTAGCACTAAAGTCAGAGACCAACCTACTCCGCTTCCGTAGGACTCTGAAGACTCTTCTGTTCACCTAGCGCAGTCAATAGTTGGTTGTGGCCTCAAGTCAGGTGCTGCATTGTCCTTTCTTCTATAGTCTGTCCCTGGCGCCGGGAAACCCACTGTGGGTAGCTGTGCGCGGTAAAAGCTTAAATAAATAAATAAATAAATAAATATTCTCCATCCCGCACCGTCCGCTCCACTGGAGCCATCCCGCTCCTCTTGAACCCCAGATCCACTTGCTGTTCTAACCTACTCACTCTCAAACACTCTTCTTTCTTCTTTTTACTTCCAATCCACCCAGCATCATTTACTATACAGAAAGAAACTGAAAATGCTCATAGTTTTTTCTTTGCTGCCAGTTCTCATTCCTAGCGCCAAGAGGCTCTATGATCCATAAAACCACAGTGACTGTAACATAACACATAACATAACTTTAAAAAGCTGAATAGCAAAGACAAGAAATATAAAGTCACATCTCACTTTATTGACTTAGGCTTGATCCTTGCTAAGCACGTAATCACGCGTAGATGGAAGTCCCCTGATCCCCCTGGTGACATAGCATGGCTGCGCTCATTCACAAATTGGGCACAGGTGGAAAGTACGGTCCTCCACTGGGAAGAAAACTGTTTTTTTAGGAAATACCCGATTGCCCAATTGGCCATCAATGGAATGCGTTGATGGCGGATTTACATACTGACATAACACCTGCCCCACACACAGCTGAGTCAATCATGAGTGCAGACGAGGAGCAGATGGATATGCGTAATGCAGAGCCTATTACTTAGATAGGCAGTACCAACATGTACCATTGTGGCAATGATGTTGCCAACTGTACGATGTTGTAGGAGTTTATGATATCATAAGGAACCGTCACCATGATCCGCATGTACCAATATGTGCATGTGCATGTTACAAGAGAGCTGAGACTAACTGCTTAAATATTAATGTTGTTTATCGAACAGAATGTAAAATGCATCCTATTATCTAATAGCCGCGAACAAAATGTATGTTGCAATATGTTACTTTACAGTAAAACCGTTTAAATCTGTTGCTAATGTACGCTGCAAAAGTAACACCTGTTGGTGTTCACCAACGATAAATGTATGCGCCAACACTGTATTATCATTTTATGTGACATGCTGTAACACACTGATCAAATTGCATGCATGTGATTCATGTTATCCATAATACCCTGTAATGTTACTGTCATAATCATGATTACAATGTATTAGCTAAAGACAATGGAAAAAAACAATAAAACAGATTCAAACAAAAAACATAACTTAAAAAAATCTGAAACACATGAAAAACAGTCACATGGATATACACCAATAGCCATTCCAAGAAGAAAGCCAACTAAAACTTAACCTACTTCCTAGCAAATGATCTCATCTCCAACAGGGCCAGAAATTAAACGCCAAAGAAACACCAACAAAAAAGACAAATACAATAGGTCAGATTACCTCACTCCAACAAAGCATCTCCATAACGACCCACAAAATAAATAAATGCTTTTCATTAGAAGAAATTAACTTCACCTCAAACACAACTGGGTCTGGCATACAAACACCATTAAAGCAGACCATCTCTATAAACAAAACTCAATCTGATGTAATCAAAACCGACAGTCATGAATATGACACCTTACAAAAGCCCAGCAGATACACCAAAAGACAATAAAGCAACATTTAATGCAACAAAGTCACTGGCAGAGATACTGTCTCCAGCAAAAAGTCAGTCAGTTCTTTTGAAAGAGACATTTAGAATTCCACTGTCAATACCCACTACAACAAATGCAATGATGTAGTAAGGATGGGGAGCGGAAGCTGGATAGCTGAGGAGACAGTAAGGCAAGAGGAAATGCACCCAAAGGATGTACTCCAAAACTGATCCAGAAAATCAAGTGCACCTGGTGAGACTACAGGGAGAGGAACAAACGAAAAATCAAGAAAAGACCAAAAAACTCTGCCTCCACGGAATATTAAAGAATCGCTATCCAACACTCAGCAACATCGCAATATTATGAAACTATACCAAATAACTATGAAGTTCTATGTATATATCAACAAGCTTGATTAATTTCTCATTTATTAAAGTAAAATTCATTAATACATCTCAGTAATATATCATTTTTTAATTACATATATTCTTATTTTATACAAAACAAGCCACAGTATACAAATTGAGAATTGATCATTGCCTCCCTAATTAACTCACAACCACCCCCTCCTAAAAATACCCAATATCATTCATACCTTTACACTTAACACTAGATGGCAGTGGTATATGTTGGCCAGCACCTCTGTAAGGTTTGTTTCAAAGTTCTAATTCACGTAAAGGGATATTCTCCAGCGTGCTCAATGTCAGACACCGTGCCATCCACAGTGTTACAAAGTATGTAAGAAACCCCACATACAAACAATGCCCAAATATTTTGTTTGACAGAGCACAACCCAAAGTAAGTTATCAAAATGACTTAAGTAAGTCAAACAGATGTGACAACATAAATGGCACAACTCAAATATTGTCCATAGTCAAAAGGTCTTCACAGGCTGTGAATGTCTCTATGTCTACGTGTCAACAAAGATGAAGACTTGAACATTAAAAGACCTTTTGACTATGGACAATATTTGAGTTGTGCCATTCATGTTGTCACATCTGTTTGACTTACTTAAGTCATTTTGATAACTTACTTTGGGTTGTGCTCTGTCAAACAAAATATTTGGGCATCATTCATACCTTATACATCCCAATTTATATCACACCATAAAAGGTTTTTTCATATATATATATATATATATATATATATATATATATATATATATATATATATATATATATATATATATATATATATATATATACATGTACATTTATTTATTTATTTTTACTGAAATAAACAAAAGTTACTGGGACGTTATAGTTAGATTAACATTTCACTCATACAAAAGCATAGAAATTCAGAAGTTATAGTTACCTGGGCTAATTATACCTTACGCCGCCACAATGCACTGCTTATGACCTCAAATATAACATAACTCATGACATGGTCAGTGACATCACTGATGACATATCAAATATCATTACTGATGCATCATCCACTGATTGAGGGTGTTTTTTTTCATTTATAAGTGTTAAACATATATACCAAGGTTAGACAAAAGTTAAATCAGTATAGTTTGTAGTCTGCAAATGAGTGATACTATTTCTAACATATATTAAGTGAGTGGATGTGTGACTGTTTGCATCCGTGTGTGAGTGGGTGTGTGAGTGGCTGTATGGGTATGTGAGTGGGTGTGTAAGTGCCTGTGTTGGTCAATAAGTTGGTGTGTAAGTAGATGTATGGGTGACTAAGTGGCTGTGTGAGGCGCTGTATTGGTGACTGAGTGGGTGTGTGAGTTGGTGCATGGTGGGTGAAAGGATGCATGTGGCTGTATGGGTAAATCAGTGGATGAGTGAGTGGGTGTATGGGTGAGTGAATTCCATTGTGAGTGGTTGTATTGGTGAGTAAGTGTGTGTGTGTGTGTGTGTGTGTGAGTAGCTGTATAGTGAGTGAGTGGTGTGTGAGTGGCTGTATGGGTCTGTGAGAGGGTCTGTGAGTGGCTCCAACAGTGGCTCATTGGCTGTGTGAGTGTCTCTAAGGGTGAGCGACTGGGTGTGTAAGTGGGTGTATGGGTGAGTGAGTGGCTGTATGAGTGGGTGTTTGGGTAAGTGAATGGGTGTGTGAGTAGCTGTATTGCACAGTCAGTGTCTGTATTAGTGTGTGTATAGGTTAGTAAGTAGGCATTTGAGTACTTGGATGGATGTGTGAACAGGTATGTAAGTGGTTGTGTAGGTGTATGAGTGGTTGAGAGGCCCTATGGGTGAGGGGCTGCATGGGTGGGTGAGTGTGTGTGCTTGAGTGGCTGTATCAGTGACTGAGTGGCTGTGTGAGTGGCTCTATGGATGGGTGAGTGGGTATATGAGTAGCAGTATGGGTGAGTAAGTGGCTGTTTGAGTGGTTGTTTGGTTACGTAAGTTGGTGTGTGCATGGCTGTTTTGGAGAGTGAGTGTCTGTGTGAGTGGTTGTATGGGTGAGTGAGATCAGTGTATAAGTGGTCTTGTGGGTGTGTGAATCAGTATGTATGTGGATGTGTGAGTGGATGTGTGAGTAGTTGGATGGGTGAGTGAATGGCTGTGTTGAGAGGCTGTAACTGTGAGTGGCTGGCTGGGTGAGTGGTTGTATGGTTGAATAAGTGGGTGTATGAGCAGCTGTATGGGTGAGTGTGTGGCTGGGAAACAATCATTACAACGTATGCATTACAACGCATGCTTTTACCCCGCATGCCATTACAACAAAAATGGCTTGCTGTAGGGGGTATAAGATGTTGGATTTAACTCCAACACCTTCCCTACTGTTGCACAAACTGGAGTTTGAATAGTAAATTATACTATTCCAAACTCCAGCGCACCCCCAAAAATAAGTTGGGGTAAAAAATGATGTTGCACCGGCATACAGGTTAAAAGCATGCATTGTAACATCATACAACCAGTGTGGCTATGTGAGAGGTTGTATGAGTGACTGGTTGTATGGGTAGCTGTATGGGTGGATGAGTGCTTGTATGAGTGGCTTTATGAGTGAGTGAGTGGATGTGTGAGTGGCTCTAGGGATGAGTGAGTGGTTGTGTGAGTACTTGTATGGGTCTGTGAATGGGCATGTGAGTGGTTGTGTGTGTGTGTAAGAGTAGGTGTATGAGAGTTTGTATAGGGGTGGGAGAGGGTGTATGAGTGGTTCTGTGCATGATGTCATCAGTGATGTCATTTGAGATGAGCCTTACCTGGGTCAAAGGGTTTGCAAAGCAGGTAATCCCGACAGCCCTGGTTCTTTTCAATATGCTCAGCCAAAGAAGAACCGCACACATTTCAAGCAAAGAAGAGCACAACACTGACAGCTGCACAAACAAGAGCAGCAGGATTGGTGACTCCCTCCCCTGCAGCAAGTCTGGTTTCTGGGAATAAACTACCAACGCTCTCAGTGGATTCAGGAACTGGCAGGTCACCCTGCTCAGTTTACATTTTTTTTTTACTTGTATGAGATTATAAACATAAACACAATCAAAACTTGTAAAGTTGTAATATAGTATTAAGGTTAAGGATAATACAGAAAACTAAAATTAAATTTCCACCTCAAAATCAGTTCGTGATTCTGTGAAGACTTACACATACCCTGGGGGATAGTGAGTGAGGGGGGGGGGGGGGTGCAACAGCTGATATGTAGCTGAAAGTCATACATTTATTATTATAACTCACTATTTATCCTCATCCTTTTTTCGAAAGGTTTGTAAATTGTAATGCTTTATTTAACATTTTATCACAGTTACATAATCAAACATAATACCAGCAATGTTTACTGTGCTCATCGCCAAAGGAAAAAGCACATTAATCAAAATATTCATCTTTTCTTCTCAGGCTTATCCTATAGTTTACATAGGTCAAAGAGCATTATTCAGCCACTTCCACAGTCTCAGTCACAGCATCCGCCGCAGGGGACCGAGCGCATCGGTAGCATCCCTGAGGCCTGTGATCATGTCTCAGCCGCAGCTCGCCGAGGAAGAGCCTCGTGAGTGTGTATGTTGAGCCGGGATCAGATAGATTTATGTGTACATCCTGTCTCGAGGCAGGAGACGCCAATAGCCTCTGGCGCGTGACGCTGGGGGCTGAAGCTGGGGCTAAGGTTGTTCAGTTTGATGCAATACATCAGTTATCTCAACCAGTGCGCAGCCTTGGGGTGTGAGGTCGTCTGCCCAATGTATGGCGACCTGGCTCTTAGCTAGTAGCAGGGGCCCAACGACCAGTAGCAGACCCTGCAGCCCGGGAGGGGGGTGGTGGTCGGCAGCTGCTCAGAGGGCTCACAAACCTTCAGGGGGCTCCTCCCCACTCAGCTCAAAGCCAATGAATATGTGAGATACGGGAGACTTGGGGGCTACTCGCCAATAAAGAGTCTCAACACCCCATCAGGGTTACAAGTGCTATATAAATGCAAACCTTTTTCCTTTTCTACCCCTCCCCAACCCTTCTCAATCCAAATAACTGACTAACATATCCACCACTAAAATTACTGTCATGTTTCACCATACTAATTCATCACTAATCCTGATGGGTTCCAGAGTAGCGTGCTACATGCGCTTCAAAACCCCATCAGGGGTAGCAAGCGCGATATAAATACAAACCTCTTTCCTTCTTCTATCCCGCCACCTACCCTTCTCTACCCAAATAACTGAATAACATATCCACTACTCAAATTACTACATATTTTACTATACTAATTTTCAACACTAATCCTTTATGGGTTCCAGTGTGGCGTGCTACTCGAGAGAAAAGCGCTTCAACACCCATCAGGGGTAACAAGTGCTATTTGAATGCAAACCTTTCTTCCCCTTTATCCCTCCGCTATCCTTCTCACTCCAAATAATCTGACTAAATATCCACCACTGAAATTACTTCATATTTCACCTTATTAAATCACCACTAATCCTTTATGGGCTTCCTGAATAGCGTGCGTCCAGAGACGTTTCAATGCATGGGCAAAGTGGGCTCTGGCCCAGGGCCCCAGCCTTCCAGGGGGCCCCCTGACAGAGTCAGCTCCGTTCTCCAGAGTTTTGCCCTAATGACCTTGAATATTTCTTAAACAGATTGTTTTAAATACTGTCTTTACACTTATCTTTAGTCTATTTTTATGTACCTGATGTGTGAGTCTAGTACAGCTATTTTGCAGAGTGTGTTTATGTTTCATGCAATATACATTAAAAAGAGTTTATTTTACATCAAAACAAGGCCAAACATAAGAAATGGGAGGGCTTCACAGAGATTATTTGCAGTGATATTGGTGAGCTGCTGCTGTGTTACAATATTGAAAACACACATACCCATCCCTGAATATTAGATGTAAACACATTTAGGGCCTTATTTATGAGAAGTGATGCATCGCTGTGTGAAAACAGGGATGCGTCACTTCTCAGTGCGCCCCCCTTGCGACATGATGGATGCGTCATATTTACTGTATGACGCATAATGTTGTAAGGAGTTACAAATACGTCAGTATTTCTGACGTATTTTTAGGCGCAAAAGTGATGCATTATTAGGGTGTGTCTGAAAATAGATGCAACACCAGCAATGTGTCCTTTTACATGGGGCAAGCCCCATGTGAAAGGGCCTGCATTAGTCTTACGCCTGCTGAAAGGCAGGTGTAAGATATTGATGCAATGACATCCTAGAAGTGGCTCACTGAGTTCTCCTAGATTTCAATGCGCCACTTCTACGAGGCTTTTTGCGGGGGAACACCCACCCTGCATACATTATATCTGGCGCAGGTAAAATGTGGTGCTGGGGTTTACAAATTGACACATCTGCCTAGATGCATCACTTTGTAAATAGGGCGCAACATGGCACAATTTTTACACAGCCTGTGCATCACAAAAAGTCACGTACAGGCAGCATAAAAGTGAAGCAAGTTCTTATAAAGAAGGCCCTTAGAATTTGGACGAGTGTTCCTTTGCACTGTCAGGGACATAATGAAATTAAATGAAATAGTTTATTTAATAAAGCGTGCAGCTACTCAGACTAGAGTGTCCTGGAGCGTGACAGTGGGAGGAAAACGTGCGTAAAAGACCCACCAGTTATTAAAAAGCCAGGTTTTTAAGTTCTTCCTGAAAGACAGTGGGTCTGTGGTTAGTCTCAGAGACTCAGGGAGTTTATTCCACAAAGTCTATTCCACAAATTAGCCTCTAGAAGGCTGAAGGACCTGCCTCCAGTTTGGCACAGCATATTTTAGGCATGATGGCCAGGTTGGCATTGGAAGATCTTAGGGGTCTATATGTTGAGTAGCAATTAACACGCTTATTTAGGTAATACTGATATTTGTAGAGCGCGAACAGCTACCTCGCAAGGAGGTGTCCCGGCGCTAAATGAGCATTTCTTTAGGCAGAGCAAGAAGGGGGAGAGTGCTTAGCTTTTCTGGGTGAAGAGCCAAGTCTTTAGTTGCTTCTTGAAGCTAGATTCTGTCGTAGCAGATTTGATGGTGGCAGGCAGGGTGTCCAGAGTATCGCCGTGCCAGCAGAAAAGGACCTGCCTCCAAGTCTAGCTTTCCTGGCGCGTGGGACGTGTAGCTGGAGCAGGGAGTTAGATCGCAGGCACCTCTCCTGGTGATACCGGGGGAGTCTGAGTTTTAAGTAATTGGGACAGGTCCCCTTTTGTGCTTTAAACGCCAAAGTTAGAGCTTTGAAATTTATTCTGCCAGCCACAGGGAGCCAGTGCAGTTCGCGCAGATGCGGAGAGACGTACTGTCTGAAAGGGATGTGCTTTAACAGTCTTGCAGCCGCATTCTGCGCGATCTGCAGGCATTGCACCAAATATTTGGGTAGGCTAAGATAAAGGCCGTTCGCGTAGTCCAATCTGGATGTAACTGTTGCATGGACTACCGTTTTGCAACAGTCTTCTGGCAAAAGAGAGAGGAACTTTCGGAGGTTCCTGAGTTTGTAGAGACACCCAGTTGTGACCTGCTGTATATGTGAAGAAAAGGAGAGACTCTCGTCCCATTTACTCCCAAATTCTTCGCATTGGTGCTAGGTAGAGGGGGTGGACCCATTTCAGGAGGCCACCACAGGTCCGAGGGGGGATGAGTGTGTTTGCCAAAGAAGACGACCCCCGTTTTGCCTGCATTCAGTTTTAGTTTGTTGGCATTCATCCAACTGGCAACATCTCGAAGACAGCCCCTCATTTTACTAAAAGCTGCCTCAGACACATCAGAAAAGGGGAAGACTAATTGCGTATCATCTGCATACGAAATCGCCTTAACACCCCATTTTGCAATCAGGGTGAAAAGTGGGGCTAAATAAACACTAAAAAGTAAAGGGCTGAGTGCCGACCCCTGAGGGACGCCACACCAGAGGCGTTTAGGTTTTGAGGAGAAGCTGCCCAAAGCTACTTTCTGGGAACGATCTGTAAGATAGGAGTGTAGCCAACTCAGTGCCTTGTCTTCCAAACCTATGTCCTTCAGCCGTAGCAACAATCTACCATGATCCACCCTATCAGCCGCTCCTAAGCCATGGAAAGCTTCAAAGAAGATGGTCATCACTTTGAAGTCGATCTGCTCTTTTATGCGGAGCCATTGTAGAGACTTAAGAATAGGGGTCATATTAGATCTGGGTTTAGATCTCAGGAGGGCTCAGGCCGCTGCGTTTTGTACCACTTGTAGGCGCTGGAGAAAGGATTTGGGAAGACCGAGGTACAAGCTGTTGACATAGTCAAGCTTTGATGTGACCAGAGCTGCACCACGATCTTTCTGCTCTCAAGCAGTAACAGTGACCACCATTTTTTTGCATCTAGAGTATGCCAAAGCAAGCACCAGTTAGATTTTGGATTTGAAAGTGCATGGAGAGTGTCTTGTCTACGACAATACCTAAGGTTGTGAATTTCTCCTTTTCCGCGGGCGGGGGCGGCAGATCTTTTGGCCACTAAGAGCTCCAGTGAGGTGTTTCTGGATTACCAAAGAAAACAACTTCAGTTTTGTCAGCATTGCAGTTCAGCTGATTGATCTTAAGCCAGTTAAAAACCTTTGTGAGGCAAGACCTAATCATTGCCATGTCAAACTCGGTTCCTTTTTCACATGTAAAAATAAGCTGAGTGTCATCAGCACAGGAAATACTTTTGCCGCCCTCTTCCTCTACCAGAAATGCAAAGGGGGACAGATATATATTAAAAAGGGTTGGACTGAGACTGGAGCCCTCTGGGACACCTACATTCATGGCCGGAACCGGAGATGAGAAAGGGGGAGCCAGATGTCCTGAGATCGATTTGCCAAGAAGGATGACATCCATGTTAAGGCGGTCCCCCCAGGCCGATGTTAGCAAGTCTCTCCAGGAGCCTCTCATGTGGGACCGTATCGAAGGCCACAGACAGATTGAGCAGTATCAGAACAGCCTTGCCTCCCTGGTCCAGCTTACCCGTGAGAAATTCAGTCACTTCCAGCAGAGTGGACTCCGTATTGTAGTTGGCCCTAAAACCGGATTGGGACTCATGAAGGAGCTGCCCATCTTCAATGTGTTTTTGGAGGGCCTTGTTTACACGCTTCTCCAATACTTTGGAGAGGGCTGTAAGAAGAGAGATTGGCCTGTAGTTGGCAGGCTCCATTGGTTTGGCGTTAGCCTTTTTTATCAGTGGAAGAATCTCAGCATTCTTCCATAATTTCGGTATGCTGCCTGAGGAGAGGGAAGCATTAAAGAGCTGGTTTACCGTGGGGTCTATGGTGGGAGCTAATAGGTTCTGGATATTCAATGGACATGGGTCAGTAGGAGAGCCACACTTAATGCTTTGGAGAAGGGTCAGTGACTCTTCAAGCTGAAACTCAGGGAAAGTTAGTAAATATGGAGGATCCAAGAGATGAAATTTGCTATTAGAACTAAGGTAGAAGGTCAGTTCTTCCTCTGAGATGTTAGTAAAGGCTTGTTAGATCATAGAGATCATTTTGTGGAAGAATTGAGCTATTTGCTTAGCCATTCTTCTGTGCATGCTCCTTCCTTTGTGCCGGCTTTCGGGCGGTAAAAGATTAAAATATGCTAAAGATTTCCTTACTCCTATTTGGGCATTTTCTATCTTGGTTTGAAAGAAGTTTTTCTTGGCTGCCTTCACGAGAACGTAATTAGCTTTTAAGGTGTCTTTATACACCTTCCTGTCCTCAGGTAGATAGGATTTACGCGATTTCCGTTCCATTTTTCTACAATTTCTTTTGCTAGATCTGAGGGAATCGGTAAACCATGGAGTTGATGGGGCCGACCTCTTTGAGGAGCTGGAAACAACCGGTACCACTGAATTAATTGAGAAGGCGTCCGAAACGGGACAGCCAGACAGCTCCGGTGAGGAATGACCAAGGGCATCTGCTAACATCGGGATGGATATTTTATGGATCGTTCTGTAATTAGGGACCCTCTGCCCTGCATTAGCCTGAGGGGCAGTGGTAGAGTTGGGAATTTTTAATTTTAATAGGAGGTGGTCAGACCAGGTAATGGGAAGAGGTAGGCTTACTGATATGTCAAAATTGTGAAAGATTTGGTCTAGGGTATGGCCCTTCTCATGGGTGGCCGAAAAATAGATGGAAACATGTTGCAGGCCTGCAGCATCTCCTTCAAGGAAATTGTTTGAGGGCATTTTCCATTGTCCATACGTATATTGAAATCTCCCAGAATGAGGCAGTTTTTGTATTTGAAGTCCAGGGAGGCGGTGGCTGTATTAAGCGAAGTAATAAAATTTCCAATTGCACAGGGAGTTCTGTAAATCAGAAAACTAGCTAGGCTACGATGGGGGGATAAGGTACAGCGTAAGTCTAAGGACTCTGCATCTTCGATGTTTTCCATCAGGATGGGAGATCAGTCTAGTTTTTTATTATAAATTATGGTGACACCGCCCCCTCTTCCCACACGGTCGATCCCTCCTAAGGATTTTATAACCCATAGGGTTGGCTGAGGTGATAGTAAGGTTGGAGGCTTCAGACAGCCAGGTCTCAGTGACAAATAAAAGATCAGGCTGTTCGTCTAAAAGTAGGTCATAAATGTGTGGTTCATGCTTTTGCATGGAGCGACAATTTAAAAGGGTGGCCTTTAAGTCCTCTGGTTTCTTATTTGCATGGTAGGTTCTTGAGTGTGAGTTTCCTGGGTTGGAGGAGAGACCAGTTGCACTTATTGCATTGAAAGTCTACCTCCAAGCTCAGATCAGCCACTGAACACTGACATAATGGTAGCCGCCTAAGGCTAAGCAGTTTTTCTCTATTGTAATATAGTGGAAGAAACTTACCGGAGGGAAACTGAGAAGCATGGACGGCGCCGGACGCCTCAGGAATACTGACAGGTGCAGAGGAGCTTGCCTTTGGTGCGCCAGCGGCGCGCCCGCTGAGCACGTCCGTTGGCATCGGGAATATATAGGCTAATACCAATGATGCAGATTGGATCGCTAACGCAGTTGAGGAAGTGGAAACTGCGTGGGTGGAAGTGAGGAGCCTGATTGTAGCCACAGCCATCCGCACAATCGGTGTATAAGCCTCAGCGGACCAGGACTGGAGGAGGTGAACCAGTTGCACTTATTGCATCGAAAGTCTACCTCCAAGCTCGGATCAGCTGCTGTACACTGACATAATATTTACAACAAGGGGTGGTGAGGGACAGAGTGTCTGAATTAAGCAGAAAGCTCTCACCCAGTCAAGAGATCAGGGCTAGATCCAACACCGTTTTTTAGCTCACTGCACCATCCCAGTTTCAGAACCTGGCTGTATGCAAATTAGTCTGTTCCTGTCCCAGTGCATGATGGGAACAGGGCAAACCAAACTACAAAAGCCAATTCTTACACTGGGAAGGAAACAAGCTCCCGGGGACCGGTTTCTGGCATTACAGCCGTCTTCGGCCCGGTTTGCTTGAATCCTGATGGTGCAATGAGCAAGGGTCTCACATCTGAGAATACCCTTCCACGCTTAGGGTGGACAAAAATATTTACAACAAGGGGTGGTGAGGGACAGAGTGTCTGAATTAAGCAGAAAGCTCTCACCCAGTCAAGAGATCAGGGCTAGATCCAACACCGTTTTTTAGCTCACTGCACCATCCCAGTTTCAGAACCTGGCTGTATGCAAATTAGTCTGTTCCTGTCCCAGTGCATGATGGGAACAGGGCAAACCAAACTACAAAAGCCAATTCTTACACTGGGAAGGAAACAAGCTCCCGGGGACCGGTTTCTGGCATTACAGCCGTCTTCGGCCCGGTTTGCTTGAATCCTGACGGTGCAATGAGCAAGGGTCTCACATCTGAGAATACCCTTCCACGCTTAGGGTGGACAAAAATATTTACAACAAGGGGTGGTGAGGGACAGAGTGTCTGAATTAAGCAGAAAGCTCTCACCCAGTCAAGAGATCAGGGCTAGATCCAACACCGTTTTTTAGCTCACTGCACCATCCCAGTTTCAGAACCTGGCTGTATGCAAATTAGTCTGTTCCTGTCCCAGTGCATGATGGGAACAGGGCAAACCAAACTACAAAAGCCAATTCTTACACTGGGAAGGAAACAAGCTCCCGGGGACCGGTTTCTGGCATTACAGCCGTCTTCGGCCCGGTTTGCTTGAATCCTGATGGTGCAATGAGAAAGGGTCTCACATCTGAGAATACCCTTCCACGCTTAGGGTGGACAAAAATATTTACAACAAGGGGTGGTGAGGGACAGAGTGTCTGAATTAAGCAGAAAGCTCTCACCCAGTCAAGAGATCAGGGCTAGATCCAACACCGTTTTTTAGCTCACTGCACCATCCCAGTTTCAGAACCTGGCTGTATGCAAATTAGTCTGTTCCTGTCCCAGTGCATGATGGGAACAGGGCAAACCAAACTACAAAAGCCAATTCTTACACTGGGAAGGAAACAAGCTCCCGGGGACCGGTTTCTGGCATTACAGCCGTCTTTGGCCCGGTTTGCTTGAATCCTGATGGTGCAATGAGCAAGGGTCTCACATCTGAGAATACCCTTCCACGCTTAGGGTGGACAAAAATATTTACAACAAGGGGTGGTGAGGGACAGAGTGTCTGAATTAAGCAGAAAGCTCTCACCCAGTCACGAGATCAGGGCTAGATCCAACACCGTTTTTTAGCTCACTGCACCATCCCAGTTTCAGAACCTGGCTGTATGCAAATTAGTCTGTTCCTGTCCCAGTGCATGATGGGAACAGGGCAAACCAAACTACAAAAGCCAATTCTTACACTGGGAAGGAAACAAGCTCCCGGGGACCGGTTTCTGGCATTACAGCCGTCTTCGGCCCGGTTTGCTTGAATCCTGATGGTGGAATGAGCAAGGGTCTCACATCTGAGAATACCCTTCCACGCTTAGGGTGGACAAAAATATTTACAACAAGGGGTGGTGAGGGACATAGTGTCTGAATTAAGCAGAAAGCTCTCACCCAGTCAAGAGATCAGGGCTAGATCCAACACCGTTTTTTAGCTCACTGCACCATCCCAGTTTCAGAACCTGGCTGTATGCAAATTAGTCTGTTCCTGTCCCAGTGCATGATGGGAACAGGGCAAACCAAACTACAAAAGCCAATTCTTACACTGGGAAGGAAACAAGCTCCCGGGGACCGGTTTCTGGCATTACAGCCGTCTTCGGCCCGGTTTGCTTGAATCCTGATGGTGCAATGAGCAAGGGTCTCACATCTGAGAATACCCTTCCACGCTTAGGGTGGACAAAAATATTTACAACAAGGGGTGGTGAGGGACAGAGTGTCTGAATTAAGCAGAAAGCTCTCACCCAGTCAAGAGATCAGGGCTAGATCCAACACCGTTTTTTAGCTCACTGCACCATCCCAGTTTCAGAACCTGGCTGTATGCAAATTAGTCTGTTCCTGTCCCAGTGCATGATGGGAACAGGGCAAACCAAACTACAAAAGCCAATTCTTACACTGGGAAGGAAACAAGCTCCCGGGGACCGGTTTCTGGCATTACAGCCGTCTTCGGCCCGGTTTGCTTGAATCCTGATGGTGCAATGAGCAAGGGTCTCACATCTGAGAATACCCTTCCACGCTTAGGGTGGACAAAAATATTTACAACAAGGGGTGGTGAGGGACAGAGTGTCTGAATTAAGCAGAAAGCTCTCACCCAGTCAAGAGATCAGGGCTAGATCCAACACCGTTTTTTAGCTCACTGCACCATCCCAGTTTCAGAACCTGGCTGTATGCAAATTAGTCTGTTCCTGTCCCAGTGCATGATGGGAACAGGGCAAACCAAACTACAAAAGCCAATTCTTACACTGGGAAGGAAACAAGCTCCCGGGGACCGGTTTCTGGCATTACAGCCGTCTTCGGCCCGGTTTGCTTGAATCCTGATGGTGCAATGAGCAAGGGTCTCACATCTGAGAATACCCTTCCACGCTTAGGGTGGACAAAAATATTTACAACAAGGGGTGGTGAGGGACAGAGTGTCTGAATTAAGCAGAAAGCTCTCACCCAGTCAAGAGATCAGGGCTAGATCCAACACCGTTTTTTAGCTCACTGCACCATCCCAGTTTCAGAACCTGGCTGTATGCAAATTAGTCTGTTCCTGTCCCAGTGCATGATGGGAACAGGGCAAACCAAACTACAAAAGCCAATTCTTACACTGGGAAGGAAACAAGCTCCCGGGGACCGGTTTCTGGCATTACAGCCGTCTTCGGCCCGGTTTGCTTGAATCCTGATGGTGCAATGAGCAAGGGTCTCACATCTGAGAATACCCTTCCACGCTTAGGGTGGACAAAAATATTTACAACAAGGGGTGGTGAGGGACAGAGTGTCTGAATTAAGCAGAAAGCTCTCACCCAGTCAAGAGATCAGGGCTAGATCCAACACCGTTTTTTAGCTCACTGCACCATCCCAGTTTCAGAACCTGGCTGTATGCAAATTAGTCTGTTCCTATCCCAGTGCATGATGGGAACAGGGCAAACCAAACTACAAAAGCCAATTCTTACACTGGGAAAGAAACAAGCTCCCGGGGACCGGTTTCTGGCATTACAGCCGTCTTCGGCCCGGTTTGCTTGAATCCTGATGGATCAAGCCCTGATCTTTGGACTGGGTAAGAGTGGTCTGTTTAACTCAGACACTCTGTTCATCACCACCCCCTTTTCTAAATCGTTTTTGGCCACTATAGGTGTGGCAGGGTATACTCAGACATGAGTCCCTTTCTCACTGCTCCATCAGGATTCAGTATATAAGGAAGTGGTCCCTGACCAAACACCAAAAATTTCTTAGAAAAAATCACAATGTTTTGAAACAAATTAATTTCGCAGAAAAATCAGAGTGCAAGGTGTTTTTTATTATCACCGCACTGTTGCAATCACTCAATGATCCAAAAATAATCCAAGTCATTATATAGTATATACAAAATTAGATGCGCCCACACGGGAAAAACAGGGAAGGGGTGTGAGGAAAGGGGTACACATTTCATGACAGTTAAAACATCACTAGTCAGAAAATCTCATGTGCACAAATTATCATCACAAAAAATTATAGATCCCCATAGGAGGGGTCAAACAGTGTATGGATATCAAACAACGTTTCAAATTGAAGCTCCTAATTAGCTGTGTACATCAGGCTGTCCTTTAGGAGTTCAGGGGGAGTAGAAGGAAGTCTACGTTTCGACCCAGGGAATGTAGGACAGTTGATCCTTACTAAACGGGTCTTCGTCTGGACGTGATGGAGGGAAGGGTACAGTGGGGCTTGTCCTAGACAGGATAAAAGTGAAAACAATTTTAAAATTGGTCTCAGAAAGAGTCCAGAAATACTATATAACGGACAACCCGTTATGCTCAAAGAGACTTTAAATTATGAACTGAGTTTGGGTGAAGGAGGTTATACTGAGGATAGACCCACGGTTGCATGAAATTACCTTATTGAACGATCAAAGGGCGGCTTGAAAAAACGTAGTCCTTTTCATTGTTGGGACATATTTAAAGCAGTTGCTCTCCGGATCTAAGGGATCATGAAAGGTAATAGAGGGCGCCAATTAAGTAATTGTATTCGCCACAAACGTATACCATCACTTGTAAATACAGAAATAAAAACGGGATATTTGTCAAAAAAAGCCTACCTCTAGATGAAGGCAACAAATCTTTAATATAATTATCCTTAATTGCGCGGTAGCATTAGAAGGTCCTGAGCGTCAGGGAGTCACTTATTTTATCTGAAAGTGAAACGGAACAAAGACCGTGAAAGAAGGAGAGTCAAAAAGGGTTACTCTCGCTGGCTGCTACAAACGCGAAAAAATGCATTTACAAAAACGCCCGACAGGCAACGACCTGTTTGGAAACTCACCTTTGAATGAATAGAAGCGAAGCGGAGCGTGTAAATCAGCCTCCTGCTCCGACGAGCCAGACCAGGAAGTGCTGCCCTGGTAACACAGGGTATTTACCGAGCTCGTGAAAACAGACTCGCGTTGCTATGGTAACATGGAGCGCGCTGGAAGACAGACTTCCGAGTTAAATGACGTTCACTGCAGCTGGATTGAAAATTAGCATTGCGGATGGAAATTTAATAGATTTGACTATGTATTCACTTAGTAAATATTAAAGGTATTAAAAGACCTGATACAATTATGTGCCAGAAGGGGCATCATAGGAAACGCCGATCTGCCAAGTTAGCAAGCAGAACGCGGTGAAAGGCAAAATAGGTAGAATCCTAAATCTGACTCAAGCCACTGCGTTCCCTAAATAGGTATTAGAGGACCTAACACAGGGGTGTGTGCAGGAACCATCATGAGAAAGCTGATCTACCAATTTGCAATGTGTACAGGGCGCAGATTGAGGGATATCTATCATGACAGACCAACTGTAACATGGGCCACTATTCGGAAACATGTTGTGGGGTTTGTTCATAATTCAAAACACAGCCCAGGCCTGTCACAAAAGGTGGTCTAGAGTGCAATCTGTAGATTACGGAGGATGTCGCGGACCTACCAGATTTTACAAGGCGGTCAAAGCGCACATAGGCAAAAGGATTGTCTAACAAAACAGTCTGATCATTACATATCCGTCATTCATCTAAAACACGCACAAGGACCTACCAAACATGGTGGTCTAGAGCGCGATACGTTAGCAGGTTATACCATATTTACAAGGCGGTCAAGGCAAACGTAGAAACCCAGATTAACCAACACAACAGCCTAGTTACTACATTGTCTATTAGTCATCTGAAACAAGGACCTACCAAACAAGGTGGTCTAGAGCGCAATGCGTTAGCAGGTTATACCATTGAAGAAACAATACTGCATATGGACAGAAGAAGCAATTTGTTAAAATCACACGAGATCATCAGAGAAATCAAAGAAGAACCAAGTGCAAGGTGCAGCAGCAAACGTTCTCAATGGAATAACATGAGGATTAAAAAGGTCTGCGTGAACCTACCGCAAGGTGGTTTAGACGCATGTTTAGAGGTTGGCCATTTGGGCAAAGCTATTCTCAGATTCATTAAGCCCCCTACGGACAGAATCAAAGAAACGAATCCATTTAATCTCCCTGACGTTGAGGATGGGCTCTATACTGCCGCCTCTCGGGCCTAATCTAACCTGTTCAAGGATAGTCCACATAATTGTATCAGGTCTTTTAATACCTTTAATATTTACTAAGTGAATACATAGTCAAATCTATTAAATTTCCATCCGCAATGCTAATTTTCAATCCAGCTGCAGTGAACGTCATTTAACTCGGAAGTCTGTCTTCCAGCGCGCTCCATGTTACCATAGCAACGCGAGTCTGTTTTCACGAGCTCGGTAAATACCCTGTGTTACCAGGGCAGCACTTCCTGGTCTGGCTCGTCGGAGCAGGAGGCTGATTTACACGCTCCGCTTCGCTTCTATTCATTCAAAGGTGAGTTTCCAAACAGGTCGTTGCCTGTCGGCCGTTTTTGTAAATGCATTTTTCCGCGTTTGTAGCAGCCAGTGAGAGTAACCCTTTTTGACTCTCCTTCTTTCACGGTCTTTGTTCCGTTTCACTTTCAGATAAAATAAGTGACTCCCTGACGCTCAGGACCTTCTAATGCTACCGCGCAATTAAGGATAATTATATTAAAGATTTGTTGCCTTCATCTAGAGGTAGGCTTTTTTTGACAAATATCCCGTTTTTATTTCTGTATTTACAAGTGATGGTATACGTTTGTGGCGAATACAATTACTTAATTGGCGCCCTCTATTACTTTTCATGATCCCTTAGATCCGGAGAGCAACTGCTTTAAATATGTCCCAACAATGAAAAGGACTACGTTTTTTCAAGCCGCCCTTTGATCGTTCAATAAGGTAATTTCATGCAACCGTGGGTCTATCCTCAGTATAACCTCCTTCACCCAAACTCAGTTCATAATTTAAAGTCTCTTTGAGCATAACGGGTTGTCCGTTATATAGTATTTCTGGACTCTTTCTGAGACCAATTTTAAAATTGTTTTCACTTTTATCCTGTCTAGGACAAGCCCCACTGTACCCTTCCCTCCCATCACGTCCTGACGAAGACCCGTTTAGTAAGGATCAACTGTCCTACATTCCCTGGGTCGAAACGTAGACTTCCTTCTACTCCCCCTGAACTCCTAAAGGACAGCCTGATGTACACAGCTAATTAGGAGCTTCAATTTGAAACGTTGTTTGATATCCATACACTGTTTGACCCCTCCTATGGGGATCTATAATTTTTTGTGATGATAATTTGTGCACATGAGATTTTCTGACTAGTGATGTTTTAACTGTCATGAAATGTGTACCCCTTTCCTCACACCCCTTCCCTGTTTTTCCCGTGTGGGCGCATCTAATTTTGTATATACTATATAATGACTTGGATTATTTTTGGATCATTGAGTGATTGCAACAGTGCGGTGATAATAAAAAACACCTTGCACTCTGATTTTTCTGCGAAATTAATTTGTTTCAAAACATTGTGATTTTTTCTAAGAAATTTTTGGTGTTTGGTCAGGGACCACTTCCTTATATACCGACTTATTACCCAGGTCCCACTGATCGTATGGGTCTAACCCCTTTATCTACACCATCAGGATTCAAGCAAGCCGGGCCGAAGAAGGCTGAAATGCCAGAAACCGGTCCACGGTAGCTTGTTTCCTTTCTGGTGAAGAATTGGCTTGGTAGTTTAGTCTGCCCTGTTCCCATGATGCACTGGGCCAGGGACAGACTGATTTGCATATAGCCAGGTTCTGAGCTGGGATGGGGCAGTGAGATAAATAACGGTGATGGATCAAGCCCTGATCTTTGGACTGGGTAAGAGTGGTCTGTTTAACTCAGACACTCTGTTCATCACCACCCCCTTTTCTAAATCGTTTTTGGCCACTATAGGTGTGGCAGGGTATACTCAGACATGAGTCCCTTTCTCACTGCTCCATCAGGATTCAAGCAAGCCGGGCCGAAGAAGGCTGAAATGCCAGAAACCGGTCCCCGGTAGCTTGTTTCCTTTCTGGTGAAGAATTGGCTTGGTAGTTTAGTCTGCCCTGTTCCCATGATGCACTGGGCCAGGGACAGACTGATTTGCATATAGCCAGGTTCTGAGCTGGGATGGGGCAGGGAGATAAATAACGGTGATGGATCAAGCCCTGATCTTTGGACTGGGTAAGAGTGGTCTGTTTAACTCAGACACTCTGTTCATCACCACCCCCTTTTCTAAATCGTTTTTGGCCACTATAGGTGTGGCAGGGTATACTCAGACATGAGTCCCTTTCTCACTGCTCCATCAGGATTCAAGCAAGCCGGGCCGAAGAAGGCTGAAATGCCAGAAACCGGTCCCCGGTAGCTTGTTTCCTTTCTGGTGAAGAATTGGCTTGGTAGTTTAGTCTGCCCTGTTCCCATGATGCACTGGGCCAGGGACAGACTGATTTGCATATAGCCAGGTTCTGAGCTGGGATGGGGCAGTGAGATAAATAACGGTGATGGATCAAGCCCTGATCTTTGGACTGGGTAAGAGTGGTCTGTTTAACTCAGACACTCTGTTCATCACCACCCCCTTTTCTAAATCGTTTTTGGCCACTATAGGTGTGGCAGGGTATACTCAGACATGAGTCCCTTTCTCACTGCTCCATCAGGATTCAAGCAAGCCGGGCCGAAGAAGGCTGAAATGCCAGAAACCGGTCCCCGGTAGCTTGTTTCCTTTCTGGTGAAGAATTGGCTTGGTAGTTTAGTCTGCCCTGTTCCCATGATGCACTGGGCCAGGGACAGACTGATTTGCATATAGCCAGGTTCTGAGCTGGGATGGGGCAGTGAGATAAATAACGGTGATGGATCAAGCCCTGATCTTTGGACTGGGTAAGAGTGGTCTGTTTAACTCAGACACTCTGTTCATCACCACCCCCTTTTCTAAATCGTACACTGACATAATGGTAGCTGCCTAAGGCTAAGCAGTTTTTCCCAATTGTAATATAGTGGAATAAACTCACCGGAGGGCAACTGGGCAATATGGCTGGCGCGGGACGCCTCCGGGCGCAGACGGGCTTCCCTTTGACAGGCCAGAAGCGCGCCCCCTGGGTGCGTCCTTTTGCACCGGGAATATATAGGCTAATACCTATTATGCAAACTGGATCGCTAACGCAGCTGAGGAAGCGGAAACTGTGTGGGCGGAAGTGAGGAGCCTGATAGTAGCCCCAGCCCTCCACACAATCGGTGTATCAGCCTCAGCGGACCAGGACTGGAAGAAAAGTAAGATGCGAATCGGAGCAGCTAAGGAGGTGAAGGCAAACAGAATAAAATAAAGTGCAAGTGCGCGTAGGTAGGAGAAATTGTTAAAAAGCACAGAGTAATTGAGCAGCACATATACAATTTAAAAAGTATTAAAAACCTAGTAGAAGGGAAGGAAATACTAAATCCTACCGCTGTCAGCTGCGTGTGTCAATTTACATCGGGAATATATAGGCTAATGCATATGATGCAAACTGGATCGCTAATGCAGCTGAGGAAGCGGAAACGGCATGGGAAACAGGGGCTCAAATTGTACTATAAAATCAAAAATGTTCTGAACAGGGGCCCCCAAAATATGTTCGGCCCAGGGCGCCCCAAAATCCTTAAGATGTCCCTGCGTGCGTCAACAAGCGCTATATAAATACAAACCGTTTTCCTCCGCTATCCTTTTTCTAGCATTCCAAATCCAAATAACTGACTAACTTATCCACCGCTTAAAATGTACTTGCATGTTTCACTATATTAATTCAACACTAATCCTCTATGGGTCCCGAAGTAGCGTGCTACTCGCCAAAAAAGGGCTTTGATGCCTCGTCAGAGGTAGTAAGCGCTGCATAAATGCAATTACAATACAAAACAATACCATACAATACATTCCGCAAGGGGGCCCTATTATTTTTACGTTACACCATTGGCTAGTAGTAGGGCTATAGCTGTGTATTTGAGTTTCACTATAGGGACATAATGCATGGACATCATTTAGGGGTAACAGATGCAACCCCTAACTTGTGACCCCTGACACTGCCTCTGCGATCTCTGGCCTCAGAGGTGGCAAAATCATTGCAAAAAACACTGGGGTGGCTGTACACTCCTTTTTAGGTTTTGCCTAGCGGAAGCTGCGCTCTGCGCAGCTTTTCCGCGCAGGCGAAATCCTGTTGAGAACTGTAGTGTGGCTTTTGTTCGGCCCTCGTCCTTGATTGGCTGGCTCCGTAAACGGAGCCTTGCCATTGGACGAGGGGCCTGTCCGTCAATGCCGGACCAGACACG
Source organism: Lissotriton vulgaris (assembly GCF_964263255.1). NCBI lineage: Eukaryota > Metazoa > Chordata > Amphibia > Caudata > Salamandridae > Lissotriton > Lissotriton vulgaris. The sequence goes on along the minus strand of NW_028241185.1, from coordinate 1,214,683 downwards.
GGGGCGTTCCCGACATTCTTTGGCTTTTGCCGACGTCACGGGACGCCGGGAACGCCCCCGTGTCTGGTCCGGCATTGCCGGCACTCGAACGGGAAGGCGGCAATTAGCGGCTCCAGCGGGCGGCGGTGTTAAAAGTAGCAGCGCCCGAGAGCCGGCCGGCTCCGGGCGGAGGCTGCCAGCGGGAGCGGCAGGTAATTGGAATGATTCCGAGCACGGACTGCCTGCGCCAGCTGCAACCGGTTTCGCAACACTGAGTCTTGCTGTTCCTGTGAGAGCCAGGGACTGCGCTGCACAGGCCCGCCGAGTACAGAACAGGGCATCGCGGAACGCATACAGGTAACGAGCGGCAGGAGCACCGCGCACCAGCCGCCGGAAAAACAAACGACGCCACAAGCGGCCGCCGCCATCTTACTGCTTGGAAGTGTGCGAGGCGCCCCCCTCCGTTAAAATGGCGACGGCCGCGGGGGCGCAACTTGTGTTCCATGCCCAATGAGCTTTGTCCGTGTTATTTGAATGTCTGCTGCTATGTCGTGTTATCTGATGCTAGGCTGTGTTATTTGATTGTTTGCAGCTATGCCGTGTTATTTGATGCTCGGCTGTGTTATTTGATGCAAGACTTTTATTTTTGGATGCTATGCTATTTATTGCAATTTAGGTCGTAGTGCGTAGCACTTAGCAGACTTCACATTAAACAATCGGAAAAGAGAGGATGTGGGCAGACAGCCTGTAACCATTTTAATGTGCCCGTGTCCGTTCACTGTGGTTAATAGCTTGTTATTAAATTTTAATTGCATTACCAGACTTATTAGAGCGACTCTTACGAGCAAGACCGTGGGCGCTAATTCCCAAGCATCCGAGGCGCCGGAGACATTAATGCGGATGTGCGCGTGCCCTCGGCCACGGTAGAGGACTTTCATAAGGCCGGACACTTCCTCACAGCCTCGTGTAGGGTTTCTCCTCCGCGAGAAGCTCTGCGCGGGAGACGGGGGCCAGGACTCCAATGAATAGCTCGCAGGCGGAGAGGGAGCTAACTGAGGAGTCATTAATTGAGTTATGCTGCGTGGAATTAGACACGTGGCAGTCTGCTGCGCGTCAATGAATGACAGAGGCGCGCGAGTCAACAGCGCGCTCGATTACCCACGTCTGCCGCGTCAGTGAAGCCACAGTTAGTCCCCACAGAGAAGATTCCGTACACGCAGAATTACACTAACTGCTGCAGTGTGTATTTATCCGAACCAAAGAGACAGACAAAATGCAGCCATATATTTGCATCCAGTAGTTGTAAAGAAGATGCAGGAACTGATGGAAGGTTATAGCCCTTTATTTATCTAGACAGCACACCCAGGCTTGTGGTCATAGCAAAATCACAACATCAACTGCCACAGGTGACAACTGTCAAATAGAACTGTCAGCTGCTAACGTTCCAGCTGATGCCAACCAATTACGCGCGGGCATAGCAAGCGCGAGCAGGGGTAAGGGAAAGAGAAGAAGGGTACGATACAACACATCTCTATCCCTAAAAAGAAAGTATGAGAAGCAGCCATAACGCTGTGCACCTTACGCACAAAGTCTTCATATTTGTTGGGTTTGCTTAAAACACGACCGAAGCTACTGGTGCTGGCTATTGCTCCACCTGTATCACTTTTGGGCGCCCCCGTGGGAACTGCCAAGTGTCCATCATCACATGGTAGAGATTTTTCAGTCTCTTTGTTGTAGTTGTTTGAATCCTCTTCGTGCCAGACAGGTTCCTCTTGTTCCTCATCTGATTCATAGACACCCACCGTGTCCAGAAAACCCGTGGAAGCATCACTACTGATGTCCTTCATTTCACCGATGGATTCTACAGTTTGAGTTTCATTAGTTCTCTGTACATCTCCGTCGCTGTAGTTCTCAGACTCTGAATCTTCATGTTCCCATTGTGTCCTCTTTTTCTCTTCTCCCTTCTCCATGGGAGTGGTTTTACTCTCTTCCTGTGGGTAAGCATTCCTACTGTGGCTGCTCTGCAAGGAACAAAAGCACAATTAAGCTTTTTAAAGGGCTGCCCACTCCAGACATGGTATTCAGTAAAACGCGAGGTTGGGGCGGAAAGTGGCACTTCTGAAGCCCGGACACATCCCCGGCCCCTTAAATTGGAAATTGCCGGAGTGAGCTGTCCTTTCGGGGTGATGTACGCCTCTGTAATCCTCGGGCACGGGTCTCCTTAATAAATTTCACTTTGGAAGGCAGGCAATGTGCCTCGGTAATTAGTGCATTTGAAGCAGGTTCGCCCTTTGAAGTGCCCGTCCTGCCGGGATGACCCGCAAAGACCGGGCCGTGTGCGCGAGATCAAAAGGTGACCTTCAAGGCAGCTTTTTTTGTTGATTCACTTTTTGAAATGTTGTTCTTTTGTTCATTTTTTTTTTTTTTGCAAGTATGAGACGGCAGTTCCTGCTCCGCTATCTGTGAAGGATTACTTTATAAACGACTTTAAATCTTATCCCCCTCCCCCACAGCAGAGTCTGCTTCTGAGGTATTGTGTGTGTGTTTTATTGTTTTACCGAGCTGTGTATGTGAGCTTCAGAGTGCAGAGTGGAGCTTCAGAGTGGAGCTTCAGAGTGGAGCTTCAGAGTGGAGCTTCAGAGTGGAGCTTCAGAGTGGAGCTTCAGAGTGGAGCTTCAGAGTGCAGAGTCAGAGTGGAGCTTCAGAGTGGAGCTTCAGAGTGGAGCTTCAGAGTGGAGCTTCAGAGTGGAGCTTCAGAGTGGAGCTTCAGAGTGGAGCTTCAGAGTGCAGAGTGGAGCTTCAGAGTGGAGCTTCAGAGTGGAGCTTCAGAGTGGAGCTTCAGAGTGGAGCTTCAGAGTGGAGCTTCAGAGTGCAGATTGGAGCTTCAGAGTGGAGCTTCAGAGTGCAGAGTGGAGCTTCAGAGTGGAGCTTCAGAGTGCAGAGTGGAGCTTCAGAGTGGAGCTTCAGAGTGCAGAGTGGAGCTTCAGAGTGGAGCTTCAGAGTGGAGCTTCAGAGTGGAGCTTCAGAGTGCAGATTGGAGCTTCAGAGTGGAGCTTCAGAGTGCAGAGTGGAGCTTCAGAGTGGAGCTTCAGAGTGCAGATTGGAGCTTCAGAGTGGAGCTTCAGAGTGCAGAGTGGAGCTTCAGAGTGGAGCTTCAGAGTGGAGCTTCAGAGTGGAGCTTCAGAGTGGAGCTTCAGAGTGGAGCTTCAGAGTGGAGCTTCAGAGTGCAGAGTGGAGCTTCAGAGTGGAGCTTCAGAGTGCAGAGTGGAGATTCAGAGTGCAGAGTGGAGCTTCAGAGTGCAGAGTGGAGCTTCAGAGTGCAGAGTGGAGCTTCAGAGTGCAGAGTGGAGCTTCAGAGTGCAGAGTGGAGCTTCAGAGTGCAGAGTGGAGCTTCAGAGTGCAGAGTGGAGCTTCAGAGTGGAGATTCAGAGTGCAGAGTGGAGATTCAGAGTGCAGATTCAGAGTGCAGAGTGCAGATTCAGAGTGCAGAGTGGAGCTTCAGAGTGGAGCTTCAGAGTGGAGCTTCAGAGTGGAGCTTCAGAGTGCAGAGTGGAGCTTCAGAGTGGAGCTTCAGAGTGCAGAGTGGAGCTTCAGAGTGGAGCTTCAGAGTGCAGAGTGGAGCTTCAGAGTGGAGCTTCAGAGTGCAGAGTGGAGCTTCAGAGTGGAGCTTCAGAGTGCAGAGTGGAGCTTCAGAGTGCAGAGTGGAGCTTCAGAGTGCAGAGGGGAGCTTCAGAGTGCAGAGTGGAGCTTCAGAGGGGAGCTTCAGAGTGCAGAGTGGAGCTTCAGAGGGGAGCTTCAGAGTGCAGAGTGGAGCTTCAGAGTGAAGCTTCAGAGTGCAGAGTGGAGCTTCAGAGTGGAGCTTCAGAGTGAAGCTTCAGAGTGAAGCTTCAGAGTGAAGCTTCAGAGTGGAGCTTCAGAGTGGAGCTTCAGAGTGGAGCTTCAGAGTGGAGCTTCAGAGTGGAGCTTCAGAGTGGAGCTTCAGAGTGGAGCTTCAGAGTGCAGAATGTCAAAAGCAATGCCAATAGCTCTAACTTTAACAAAGGCAAAACCATTGCATTGTAAATGCTTGTTCTCTGATAATTTTTAATTAACAGTGAATAATATTCTATTATCCACTATTAGTGTAATAAAATATGGAGCACAATTTGCTGGAAAAGGAACTTTGGTGCCAGCTTAGGTACGTAAAAAAACTGCTTTTAAATTAATGTTGTGTAGGTTGTGCAGAAGACAGTTTTTATGTGAGAGAGAACATGTGTGTGTGTATGAGCATGTGTGCAAATGTGTGTCTGTGTAATAATGTGTGTGTGAGTAAAAGTGAGTGAAAGCCAGTGACAGGTAGTGAGTGAGTTTGTGTGAGACTGAGTGATAATAAACAAGGGAGATTTAGAGCGACTACAATTAAGACGAATTAGTGAAAGATATAGACTGAGTGAGTGAGTGAGTGAGTGCGTGAGTGAGTTTCGTGAGTAAGTGAGTGAGTGAATGAGTGAGTGAGAATGCGGTGTCCTGCTTGTGAGTCTGTGTTGGCCCTGGAATACTGAAGGTAATTCTTATTTTACAGAAACACTCCTGACAAAATGCTGGCACTGGGGTACTTGAGACAAATATTAACAAAACAAACACTTGTGACACAATACTTGCATTTGCAGTAATCACTGGCATAATGGGCAACCGTAGTAAAATACTGGTGCTGGCGTACTGGAAGTAATTATGTGAAATAAATCTGGCATATTTGAGGAAGTTCTTGGACTGCGGGCATGCATGGCAATATGTGGGTACTTAGCACATTGAAGGACATTCATGGCATATTTGGAACACTCATTGCATAAGGGGCACCCATGACAGAACTGAGGCACAGTGGATGTATTTTTGACATATGAGGGGCACGCATAGCACATTTTGAAAAAATGGGGTCAACTCCTGTGAAGCGTCGGTTTCAATGGCTTGGCGCACCATAAAAGGAGTTGAATATTTATTGAATGTTCTTTCAAAGCCTATGACATTTTAGTACATTTATGTGGAAAAAATGTGCTTTAAGAGGCACTATTAGAACCCTTGTCTTTTCAAAATCTTGTAAGGAAGTGAAACCCTATTGAAGAGGTCTGGCTTACACGCTTTGCTCACTCACAACAATTCAGGGCAAGAGTTAAGCTGCAGAACTTCCAAAGCTCAAGCCCTAACTATAATATAGGTTTTTATCATCAATAGACATTTGTTTATGTTGTGTTGTTACATTAATCATAAAATTATTATTACATATCGTTGATGACAATTATTGTGATGTCATCAAGGCTACGCTCATGTGACATGATTTCCTGGAACAAATTAGGGTTGAGGGTAATATGATGTCACTTCCTGTTATATCATTAATGTCAAAGAGTATGCGATGTCACTTCTGCTACCCCAGACATTTGGTGAATAGACTTTCATGACATCATACGTAGCAGTGTCATTAAGGGAGCTCTCAGGCACTCTCAGCCATGTGACAAGCCACAGAATACCTGTATCCATAACTCAGCCACCAGTGGGCAGTTGCATGCTAGACACACAGGAAGTCCACTTCAGTGTGACCGCAGTGGTGGCAATTATCGTCGCTTAGGCATTGTAGTTGTTTTAATTTGTCTTTGTGTAATAAACCCTGTGCAGGAATTTAAAATGTATATCATGGTGCTTACTATTCAGGGAGATATGGCTCGTCTGTGCACAGTAGAACTGACATGGCTCTTCGAATAGTTGCCGGCCTATGTCTGTCTCCCAGCTATTTCTGATATTGAGTTAGACTTTAGGCTTACTGTCCAGTGCCATTATGTAGGTTTTGGCCCTTAGTTGTTTAGGATTGTGGGTGACGACTAGAAACGATAGCTGAGGGAAGTCAGGAGGTTTTGGCGGAAAGTCTAAAATTAAGCATTTGCACAATGCTCTTAATCTGTAATATAACAGAGTGTCCACCGTTGTTCTAGTAATGTGTGGTGCAAATTCGCCTAGCATGGCAAATATTCCAATATTGACCATTTTACCCTGTGTAGTAAAGCCTTTACCTCTAGTCTGTTGGTTGACCTTAGATTCTGTAGTAAGTGAAACAATTGAATATTACATAGGGGGTTGAGTGGAGGATGATGTTATAGAGTTGACAGTCCAGTAGTTGGGGTGGGAGGAGCTAGGTGGGCAGAGGGGAAGAGGTGGGGACAAGGCAGGAAGGGGTCAGATAGAGTAGGGACGGGGATCTAGACAGACGTTAATAAAGAGCTTATACATAACCAGTCAGTGTCCGTGTATAATTTATGTAGGACACGACAGCTGGCGACGAGGGTGGGATAAGACAGACCCCCACCCACGAGTACCCCGTCCTGCAGCGTGGAGCGAGCTCCGCTGCAACCTTGCCCCTGCGGCGCCGGTAACGAGCCCCCAGGAGTGGCCTGATCTCCCCTCGCAAGCGGAAGAGGGTCGAGAAGAGACACGGCAGCCCAGCGAACGAGCGCCGAAGCGTCACGAGAGAGCGCTGAGTGAGAGCGCAGAAAAACGCTGCAGAAAAGGCGCCAAGTGAGAAGCGCCGGAACGCCGGTCGCGCTGGACGCGCGGAAGAGCCTGCAGTGCGTCGAGACTGAAGGAGGGCCGGAAGCCCACTCCGACGCTGCCCAGGTGAGCCTGCAACGCAGCGAAGGCGAGAGAAGGCGAGAGAAGGGCCCCCAAGTGCGCGCAGCACAGTACAGAAGCCAGCGCTGAATCGGCCGGCAGCAGCAAAGACCAGCCAATTGGTAGGCGGTGCGCGAGGCCAGCAACCCTCGCAGAACAGACAGCACTTACCCCCAAACCCCGCCGGAAGAGTGGAGACCTGCCCAGCACAAACGTGAGTTCCCCAGCACCGAGTGTGTGTGTGCCTGGAGAGAGAGGAACCTCGTGGGCTGCCGAGGGGGCGGCCATCTTAAGGTCAGGCAGCCCTAAGGACAAACCCTATCTGATTGAAGGGCGGCCATCTTTAAGTCAGGCGAAAACCAAAAACAAGCACTGGCACCACCAAAATTGATGCACTGTGTCCTGATAACCCAGCAATTACCGTCAAGCAAGTGCTAGCAAGTGGAACAAACAAGCATTGGTAGCTGCAGCGAACAGTAGTGAAAGTGGACGTCGGTGACCGCGACCAGAGTCAAGTACAAGCCCGGAAGGACCACCGACCAAAGGATTCAGAGAGGAGAGATCGACGGCCAGAACGTTCGAGACGGTGTTTCAGGTGCGGGTACGACTATCCTCACATTGACTCTTGTCCCGCGATGGGCCAACGCTGCCGAAAATCATTTTGAGGCTATGTGCAGTGATTACCACAGAGAGAAACGCGGCAGCAATGATCGGCGTGCCAGCCAACAAAGACCTTCGAGACCTGAAACCAAACGGCACCATGTCAGAGCCGTCCAGGATGAACCTGCTCGGTCCCCTGCGTCTTCCCACTCCAGTCACGAATCTAGACGTTCCAGATGGGATCGTCGCTCTCCTTCCAGAGACTCCAGATCTTCATCATCCAGGCGATCCTCCTACACCACAGAATACATCAATATCGCTGACAACGATCAGCTCAAGCGATACCCACGGCTCGACATCATGGTGGGCAACCATGCAGCAAAATTCGTAATGGACAGTGGTGCATCCCTCAACTACATCTCCGTTGCCGAACACGAGCGAATGGTTCCCAAGCCTCATTTGTGTTTTGCACCCGTCCGGGTGTACACCTGGATGTCAAGAAAACCACTTCCGTGCCTAGGCAAGTTCGACACTACCCTCATGCACGGCGGCATCACTGTCCCAGCAGTCATCCACGTCATCAAAGGACCCGATGCCGACTGCCTACTGAGCCTCCCCACTGCTGAGCGCCTGCGCCTGGTGCATATCCTATTCAACGTGAACGACAGTTCTAACTATGCCTTGAAATTTCCATCACTGTTCCAGGGCCTGGGCAAACTGAAAGGTCGGCAAGTACATCTGCACGTCAATGAACGAGTCAAGCCAGTTGCTCAACATCCGCGGCGAGTGCCTTTTCATCTGCAAGCCGCTGTGGCCCAAGAACTGCAGGACCTCTTGGACGCTGACATCATCGAACGCACCGAAGGGCCCACTCCCTGGGTGTCCCCGGTGGTTATTGTACCCAAAAAAGGAACTCCAGACAAGGTCCGTCTCTGTGTGGACATGCGCCTGCCGAACACGGCAATCGAAAGGGAGAGACACCCCGGTCCACACCTGAGCGACATGATTGCGGCACTCAATGGAGCTACGGTATTTTCCAAGCTGGACCTCAACAAGGGCTACCACCAGCTTGAGCTGGGTGACAGCTCTCGTCCCATCACCACCTTTGCCACGCACCTTGGCCTCTTCCGTTATAAACGACTCAGTTTTGGCGTCTCCTCGGCCGCCGAAATCTTCCAAGAGGCGATACGCTTGATCATCCACCACATTCCAAATTCCCTCAACTACAGTGATGACATTCTGGTGTATGGTACGGACCTCCGAGAGCACGACATCGCCCTTGACCGTGTCTGCCATGCTCTAATGGATGCAAACTTAACTCTCAATAAAGACAAATGCGAGTTTCATCAGTCAACACTGAAATTCTTCGGTCACATTTTCTCGTCGAGCGGCATGAAACCCGATCCCGACAAGGTAGCTGTGCTCAACAACACCAAGAGCCCGACCGACGTGAATGATCTGCGTTCCTTTCTCAGAATGGCGAGTTATTGCGCTCGTTACATTCGTGACTATGCCACAATTAGTCACCCACTGAGGCTCCTCACGAAGGCTAACCAGCCTTTTGACTGGACCCCGGAATGCGAGCGCGCCTTCAGGGATATCAAACATGCAGTGGAATCATCTGATTGCCTTTCGTACTTCAATCCCCGACGGAAAACAGAGATCACCGTAGATGCCAGTCCAGTGGGCTTAGGGGCGATCCTGGCTCAGTATGACGACGACTCAGAACAACGGAGAATCATTGCCTACGCCAGTCGAAGCCTCACCGATCCAGAAAGGAAGTATTCCCAGCCTGAGAAGGAGTGCCTGGCGGTTGTGTGGGCGTGCGAGCATTTCCACATCTTCATCTATGGGAAACACTTCACGCTCATTACCGACCACCAGGCGCTCGTCACGATCTATGGCAATCCGAAGTGCAAGATGCCCCCCAGGATCGAGCGGTGGGGCCTCCGCCTGCAGGAGTACACGTTTACAATTGTCCACAAACCGGGGAAAGGAGAGAACCCTGCTGATTACATGTCCCGCCACCCCCGGGACTCTGCAGAGACAACTCCTTCCATAGCGGAGGAATACATTCATTTCGTGTCAAGTCAAGCTCGCCCACCAGCCATACCAATGCACACCATCAAGGAAGCAACCAACCAAGACGCCATTCTACAAATTGTAATGAAACGCATACTATCCAACAGGTGGAGACATCATCCACAAGACGAAGAAGAGAATCCCGACACCAAGAAAGAACTCCAGGCCTTCCGACACGTCTCTGACGAACTCTCAATAACCGAGGACGGCCTCCTTCTAAGAGACCACAGGATAGTCATCTCAGCCACCCTGAGACAAGGAGTAGTCGACCTAGCGCATGAGGGTCATCGAGGGGTCGTGTCCACCAAGAGAGCACTCAGAGAGCGTGTCTGGTTTCCAGCTCTAGACCAGATGGTCGAGGACACTCTGAAGGACTGTCACCCCTGTCAACTGACCAGCCCCAATACTCCGCCTGTACCACTTCAGATGACCCCACTACCCGACGGGGTGTGGCAAGAAGTTGCAATGGATTTCTATGGGCCTCTACAATCAGGGAAATACATAGTTGTCATCGTGGATGAGTACTCCCGGTTCCCGGTAGCTCAGTTCATCCCCTCCACTAGTGCCACCTGCACCCTCAAAGTACTTGAGGAAGTCTTCGCAACCTGGGGTGTCCCCAAAATCATCAAAACAGACAATGGGCCCCCATTCAACGGGCACGAATTCGGCGACTTCGCGAAACAAATGGATTTCCAGCACCGCAGGGTCACCCCACTCTGGCCGCAAGCCAACGGCACCGTTGAAAGGTTCATGTCCACCATCAAGAAAACCTTCCAACAGGCCACCGCCGAGAAGAAGGATCTGCAGTCGGCACTGAACGAAGTCCTCTGTGCCTACAGAACCACTCCTCACTCCACGACGGGCATATGCCCTGCCACTCTCATGCTTGGGAGGACAATGAGAAACCGGATCCCAACCTGGGAAGGAGCACTGAAGAAACCCCTCTCAGATCAGCAGCTCAAAGACATGGCTGCAACAGATCAGTATCACAAGGAGAAGATGAAGGGACATGCTGACCACAAACGGAGGGCACGGTCACCCTCCCTCAAGGAAGGCGACAGGGTTTTCGTCAAACAAGAACAGCGCCAGAAAACTGACTGTCGCTTCAAGGACGAGCCTCTCACAATCGTGCAGCAAAAGGGCACCATGGTGACCGCTGAATCAGAGAATAGGTGAGTTACCCGCAATGCATCTCACTTTAGGAAATGCCCTCCTGAAAAACATAACTGCACACCAGCAGCTTCCACACCTGAGAATCACGATGACCCAGAGGCTAGCGCACCTGACTCTGCACCCCCCATGGTGCGGGAACCAGTAGTAGAGAACATTGTGTCTACACCGGCTCGACCCAGACGTCAAGTGCGGCCTCCAAAGAGACTGATTGTAGAAATGGATTAAGTTTCGCTTTCACTGCTATTTTGTTAAGAAAGGGGGAGATGTTATAGAGTTGACAGTCCAGTAGTTGGGGTGGGAGGAGCTAGGTGGGCAGAGGGGAAGAGGTGGGGACAAGGCAGGAAGGGGTCAGATAGAGTAGGGACGGGGATCTAGACAGACGTTAATAAAGAGCTTATACATAATCAGTCAGTGTCCGTGTATAATTTATGTAGGACACGACAGATATATTCGAGATGTACATGTAATTAGCTAGAAAAATTCCAGGCATGCATTGTACGTGCTTCGGGATCTGTATCTTTGGAGGGTTGAGAGGTATGTTGGTTTTTAGCAGTCTGCCATTTCGCTGGGTTCACTTATAACACCGGGACAGGGTGAAACCAATAGATGCCTCCTTAGCATTACAGAACAGACACTAAGCACAACAGTGGAACCCCTACCGGAGATAGGACCTATCCTGTTATCCCCAAAATTCTTATGACAGAGGCAATAGCCATATATCTGTCAATGTGCACACAGTTCAAGCACCCACTACCAAGGTGCGGTACTAACAGGACTATACAATTCTAAACAGAAGCCAACCGGTGCACAAAATAGTACTTGTACATTAGGATAATCAAAAAGTAAGATTCAATTTCAAAATGCATTCTCAAATCTTCTTTTTATTCAAATAGATTTGGATGTGAAATGCATGTGCAAGGAAGAACAGCCTGTTTAATTATCCTAATGTACAAGTACTATTTGGTGCACCTATTGGCTTCTGTTTAGATTAGCATGAAAGAACATTGCTTTCACGTATCTAGAGATCAATGTGACATCTATAAACCATTTATAATTTTTGGGCTAACTGTGCAGCTCAGGTTTTTCAAAGTAATATCATGAGATGCCAAAGCTCTTAAAATCTGTCCATCTTTTTTTCCAATGACAAATTTGAAGTATTTATGAAAATGTGTAGCATCGCCAATAAGGGAGAGCGTCCCAACATCTCCCAATAACCAATTGAACTCTCATTAAAATTGGCGCTGTAAGTTGTCACAATCCAGAATTTCCCGAAGGTATGATGCAATAACTCATTCACAGCTGACAATACCAGCAATTATTTGTTGCCAATAAATCAATTTACATCATTGTTCCAGGCACTGAGTACCTGAAAATCTCTCATCCAGAAGACCAGAATTAAAATGCCATGAATCAGTTCCACCAGAAACTAAACTCTTCCTTGAATGATCACTTAACTCAAAATACTAGTGTCTTAGGAAAGGACATATCTGTGAAATATGCTGTCATAATAATTGTAATAATGATAATGCAATTCAAATGTATTGACTTTGCTCGGAGGATAGAGTGAGTACACCCACCATCATTTAAAGCTGAGCCTGCAGGGTCAGTGGAAGGTGCTCAGCTCCATCAGATATGCACATTGGAATCAAACTTAAACTGGATTTACGTCAAACATGCCCCACTAGAGACACAATCTGATCTCTGTTAGATTCAGTGTACACACAACAACTCAAGTGTTCTGGCTCAGGAAACATTCTTGTTGTACTTGGAATTTGTATGCTGAGATACTTTCTGTAAGAGACATTTCCTGGGTTGGTACGAGTGAAAAGACATCTCCAAGGGATAGCATCATCATCAATTTTAAAAAAAACATAATTCACCTGTGCAATGTTACATTGCCTTTATCCATTAATAAATATACATGGAATTATTAAAGCGCATCCCTAGGCTTCTTTTATGGCCCACCTAAGAGTTCTATAAATCTTCCAAGAACCCAGGATTTCAACAGCGAGCACAGTGGCCCTAATTTATCATGCACTTTCTGTAGCCCAGTCATCTACAGGCAGGGCCATGGCCAGTTTGGCTATATTCATCTCTGTTAGACTCACAAAATTGATTTGCTCAGGATCTTCATCATACTCATTATTATCAAATTTTACTACTCAAGCGCAAAAACCCCTGGCCTTAATTAAACAACGTTTGCAATAGGAGGGTGCTCGGAGTGACACTAATGAGGCATTTATTTCCCCTAGTGCCTTTAATATTTTACATAAGACTAATCATGAACTAAGGACAACATTTTAGGAAGACCTGGATTATGCAGGGAAGACTAATGATTCTAGAACTCTTTGGAAAGTAGTTAACCATCCTTTTTTCTCTCGCTATGACAGACCCCAGATAGATACTGTTATTCCACTCAACGCTTGGGTATAGCATTTCTCTAAGATCTTTGACCCAAACCATCAGAATCAGGCACTTTTATCTATTGAAGAAAGAATTTATGACCTTGAGGCTGCTACTTGTTTGAGGCAAGCAATCACAATTAATAATGTGATTCTGGCTATCGAAAGCTGTCCCTCAGCCAAAGTGCCTGGATCGGATGAGAGTCCAATGGATTTATTTAAAGAGTATCTTTCACTCTGGGTTCTCATAATTTCAAACATCCTAAAAGAAGCTATTGCAGGCCTACCTGTTCCAACATGGCAGGAGGCAGTAATTGTCCATATATTCAACATGCATTTATAATGCAATAGGTCTCGCATTTGCAAGAGTTAGAGCTATTGGCGATGTAAATGATAATATCTTTTACCTATGTGTTTTGGTTTGGAGTGTAGTGGATGTAGGTGGTGTGGCGTGGAACTATCTGGGCTGTGTTGGAATTGTTAGTTGTAGTATGATGTGTAAATCCTTGGTGTATATTGGAGGTATGTGGTGTGGTGTGGAATTATGTGGCATGTATTGGAAATGTGTGGAATCAAATTGTGTGGCGTGGAACTGTGTGGTGAGTAAGATTTGGCTAATTGGAATTGTATTATGGTGCATTTATGTGGATTGCTGATATGTGCCATAGAGTTTATTTATGTAGGGTGTATTTAGGGTGTATTGAGTAGAGTGTAATTATGTGAAGTGTGATTATTTGGCTCTGAGTGGTATTCTGTGGAGTGCATTTGCTGCATGGTGCAGAATTGTGTGGTGTTTTGTGGAATCATGTGGAATGGTTTGTAGATGTATTATGTGGCATGGTGTTGAGTAGTATTATATGTTGCGGAAATATGTGGCATGTTGTGAAGTCGAATTTTTTTGTGGAGTGTAATGATGTGTTTTAGAATTGAGTCTATATATGTGCAATATTTATCAGATAGGTGATGAAAAAAAGACCACTGAATTTCACCAAAAGAGCCCTAACCCTACATTTCCCAAGTGAAGGATGCAGTAGTTTCAGGAGCACTTGTAAACTCTTGCTTTGATTACGCCAGCGTCATTTGCAGTCTTGCCACATACCAGGTCTAAAAACTGCAGCAGGCTCAAAACGCAAACAACCACCTCACTCATCTTTTGCATAAAACAAACATCAATATGTGGCATCACAACTAAAGGCCTGCACTGGCCCCCATTATAAAAAAGAATTGAGTTCAATGGAATTTGCTTTATCTACAAATGCCCACCGCAAAACAGATACAGGCCAGGGAAATAACGGTATAATCTCTTCTTCTTTTTAAACTGTGAACCAGCTTAAAGTGCCTTTTATGACTTTGTTACTAGGTGATCTTAACATTGGAATATGAAATGTGGTATATTATAAGTGTATTATTAACGGAACATATATTTACTATTCATTTACTCACTTTCTTACCATGGGTAACTAGGCTGATGATATGCAAAAACCAAAGATTTTTGCTTCTATAATTAGTTTTATGAATGCGTGCATGTACTCTTTAGGTCTTTAGGTGTGTTTAATCCAGGACTATTATTTAGTATTAGGATAATAGAGAATCCTTGTCAGGCAAGTTACACTATGTTGATTATTTTCCACAAATTAAATTGTGGATTAATCTGCAATGGTGTAAATAGGACATGTAAGTTGTGGGCCTATTAAGTGCAATAAGACTTTATGAAATGTTACAACTGTAGATCGGTGCAGTTAAAAATCAGTTTCTACCTTGCAGCCTTGAATACATTACGAATACTTTAACTGTATTTTAAGACGGTTCTTTTAAAATGTTATTTAGTTATGATGTGTCATAAGGTAATGTAAGAATGTCATATTGTCAGTTTTAATTAACTGAACAAAATCGTTTCAGGTTAGATGAGGATATTGGTGCTCCACAAAAGGAGCCCTCCTTAACGGTTTAACTAAATCATAACGGCACACATTCCCCTTCCCTAAAGCACATATGCACCCAGGAAATACAGATTGATAATGTAGATGTAGTTGATGGGCAAACAGATCACATACATGCCTTAAGTTTGGGAGACAAAAGTGGGAAGTCAGATGCTGAGGCAGTTAGAATGGTGTCCTGGAACATAGCCGGTTTGGCAGCCAAATTTAACAACAAAGAATGGCGCCAGTATGTAAGCAAATTTAATATAATCTGCTTACAAGAAACTTGGGCAGTGGACAATAGGTCCCTACATATTCAAGGTTACAAATGCTTCTTTGTTCCTGCAAAGAAATCTAGCTCAGGCAGAGCCATGGGAAGGCTATCATTGTATGTGGACCTGAACTTCCCCGGTACATGGTCGACCTTAAACTGTAACTCACAAAACATTCAAGAGGTCCGGTATAATGGTAAAGGATTAAAATTGACCATGTTTAATGTTTATAACAACGGAGGGGGTGGAGGTTGTAACACACTGATAAGCGAACTAGAGTGCAGATTGTGCCTGGATTCGGTTGATGAAAGGGTGAGCGTTGGCCAAAATATTCTGGTCATGGGGGACCTTAATTTTCATCTCTGCCCGGCTCTTTTCCCTCTAGACAAGGCTTGGTCACGCTGCCCAGAGGATAACGGGGCTCATTTTGAGCATTCAACGGATGGTCACGCTCTAACAAAAAATTTTCACAACCTAGACCTGGTTCACACCATGGATATGATGCATATACCGTAGGATGGTACTTTACCATCAACCTTTAAGGGAAGGGGATGTTCCTCATATATTGATTATATTATTGTCTCAAGGGTTTTTAAAAAATAGAATTTTTAGAGTTGGGATGGACTGGAATCCGTTCAGTGACCATAACCCCCTGGTGCTGGATGTACTTAATTGGGCTTGTCCAAGAGGGAGTATGCCTAATGCGATAACTTAGAGGGTCATTGACCAGGGCAGACGCCTTAGATGGTCTAAAATTAATGGAGAACAGTTTTATAGATCACTGATGGAAAAGGGGAAACCAGCCTTTGAAAAATGCCTAAACATATCAATAGAAGGGCATCAGTTACTTATAGCCTTCGATCAGATTGCTGGTTTAGTAGATGGCCTGTTAAAGACTAGCGCCCCGGTAAAAAGTATTTGTAGCCAGCCGCGGTGGTTTGACCGGGATTGCTCGAAGGCCTTGAGGGAGCTTAAAAATAGTATTAAAGCGAAGCCAAGGGATGCCTCCCGAGTTGCAATTTGTAGGCAAAAATACAGGAGTGAACTGAGTAGGAGAAATTTGGCACTTCAAGCAGAAAGATGGGCAGACTTACGGGAAGCGGGGGAAAAGAGGGACATGTCGGAATTTTGGAGGATTATTAATAGACCCACATTCCAGGATGATAGGGCACCTGAAATAGGAACGAACATTACGCCTGATATGTGGATCACTCATTATAGGGTTTTATATAACCACAAAATGGAAACGTCTAGTGAACACTGGGATGCTGATCAGGGCCAGCCCGTAGTGTTCTCATTAAAGGAAATCAAGGACGGTATTGAGGGTTTATCTAAAAACAAAGCCCCTGGCCCAGACGGCATCCCGCCAGATATATTCCTAAACTCGGTGGAATTATGGGCCCCTCGAATGACAAGAGTCATTAACACAGCAATTCGTTATGGTTTACCGCCATCCTGGTCAACGGCCATTATTGTCCCTATTTACAAAAAGGGCAGCAGAGACGACCCCCAATGCTATCGCCCAATCTCCCTGATTGACGTATCCGCCAAAATTTTAGGGAGGGGGATATTAAATCGGCTGTCAGAATGGACAGAGGCAAACAACATAATCTCAGATGCCCAGTACGGCTTCAGGACGGGCCGGTCTACAAGCGACCAATGCCTGAACCTTTACATGTTAGCAGCCAAATACACGAAGGCCAGTAATGAATCAATTTATATGGGATTCATGGATCTGGCAGCTGCTTTTGACCATGTAAACAGGGACAAGCTCTGGAATATGATGACCAGAATAGGGATAGAGATCGGCCTCATTAACATTCTAAGAGAATTGCACAGCAGTACCTCAGCGAAGGTTAGGTATAACATTGAGGGAGGATGTACTGACTCCTTTCCTTGTAAGAGTGGAGTACGCCAAGGTTGTATTTTGGCGCCGTTTCTGTTCTCACTATATATCAATAATTTGGAGCAACATCTTCTTCAGTTGAGAACTGATTGCCCACAGGTAGGGACCCGTCATGTTCCTGTGTTACTTTACGCAGATGATGCGGTCCTTCTCGGACGTACACCAAGGAGTCTACAGATTTTAATTGATGGTTTTGTATTTTTTATGACCTCATTAGATCTGTCGGTTAACTTGAGTAAATCTTATGTTTTAGCCGTCGGCAATAAACCCTGTAATAAATGTACATTCACAATAGGGAGCCACAAGATAGAGAAAGTTAAATCATTCTCGTATCTGGGCTTACTATTTGATGGTGCATTAAAATTTAATCACTTGGTGGAGGAACGCAGTCGTAAAATGAATGTCACAAATGGGGCAATTGCAGGATATGGGCGAAGGATGGGGAGATAGTGCCCTGAACAGGTCTTGAATCTATATAACTCTATATGTTGCTCTAAGGTCATCTATGGGGCAGAGGTGTGGGGCTTTGTGAATACTTGTCAACTACAGCGGGAAGAGAATAAACATCTACGCTCTTTCCTGAAAGCCCCACAGAGCCTAGCTGCTGAAACTCCTCACCAATGCCTCCAAATCCCTCAACAACATCGGACCCATATACCTCAACGAGAGACTATCCTTCCACGTACCCAAGAGGAACCTCTGCTACACCGACCTCACCCTGGCAGAGGTCCTCCGCATCTGCAGAAGTAGAACAGGCGAAGAGACTTCTCCCACATCACAGCCAAGACCTAGAACGAGCTCCCCCTAAACATCAGACGCTCTCCAACACTTCACACCTTCAGGAAGGACCTCAAGACATGGCTCTTGGCTGATATGGAGCTCCCGACCTCCCCCCAGCGCCTTGAGACTCAAGGGTGAGTAGCGTGCTATATAAACCCCTGATTGTTTGAAGTAATAATGAGTGAGTTGCAGGATGGTGCAGTACATCAAGTTTTCAGTCTCAGGTTAGCATATTGGCTGTGTCCTTATGCCAGATGGTCTAGAAAATCCATTTCAGAGCCGTATTGTGGAAAGAAAGCCAGAATGGTATCACCAGTGGTTTGTACAACTGTGTGTTGTTTTTGGAGACTCAGAGCTGCTTAATTCCACTGGTGTCAAGAAGATGGCCAGGCAGTGCTGGAGAGTTTAGAGAGGATGTCTTATAAGTTATGGGTCCAGTTGACTCTGAGAACACTTAGGGGCAGATTTTCAATTTTACCACGTAAAGCACTGCAGCAGCCGTAAATGCTGAACTGTGCTATGAGGAAAAGAGCGAGGAGGAGTACCCTATTTACTAAAATAAGACACTCTCCTTCCCTCTCACTAGCGCTAGCACAGAAATCAACTGTTGTGCGCCACAGAGACACCTTTGTGTCATGGTGCAAGGGTGTCTCTATGAGTCTAGCATAGGTTTTGTACTAGAAGGAACCCTTCAAACCTCCACAAAATACTATACACAGACTCACTTTAACCATTTTCCCAATTTGTATGTGTGCTGTAAAGTGCAGCACACATGCAAAGTCCGAAAAAGGAGAAATGAAGGCATTTCTCTTTCTGTGTCCCTACTTGAAAAGGGCGCAGTTCTCTTACGCTAAACCCAATCTACTTTATTTAGTAAATTGGGTTTTAGCGTGAGAAACCTTGGGTGGTTGCATGGGAACACCCATGCACCACCCTTGCCACACCCACATGGTCCAAAGTAATGCAAAGCAGCGCTATACGCTGCTTCGCATTGATTTTCCGATATTTCCAGCCCTAAACAAGTTTAACGCTGGAAATTAAATTGGGAATTAAAGATTTTGCAATGATTTGTGTCCCTTTACGGTCTAATGATAATGCGTACCTAATGGCTGAGCTCCACTCTGAGGCATTAGTGTCTTGTTTCCATAGAGAAAACTGAGAATTCTGAGATGGCCACAGCGTCAATGGCGTCAAAGAAGATGGGACTGAGTAAGGTTCTACAACTTCTAGGGTATTAGAACGTTGCATGTAAGGTAGAGTTATCCAGCTGAGAATTTACACAAAAACGCCATTTGCCAGGAGGAGGAGACACACGCCACAACACAGGGTCTGGAACACTGTAACATGCAGCGGATGAAGGTGTTTTTAACCTAGTGTCCATGTGGCCACTGGATGACCACCGCCAATGGCTGGTTACAATGTTCTCTCCAACAGCAGAGGAAGTGATAGGAAAAGAAATATTATACTGAGGACACAGGAAAGGTCAGTCAAGAAATTTAACATCAGATTATGTTTTTTCCACTTTTGTTGTTCAGTGGTGCTCCTGGGTAAAATCTATGTGAGGAAGAAAATGCATCACATTGACCAACTGTGCAGTGTCATTAATAGTGAAAAGGTATTATCAAAAAGAATGGATGTTTTACAATAGTGGTCGAAGCTTCAGAGGTTGTCTCTGGAATAAAAGAAGTTCCAGTCCAGGTCACTTGAGAGTTATGAACATTGGGCTCCCCAGTGCTCTAGAACTGGTAGAGGGATCATTAGCAGCGGCGATGTGAGGAATGGAGTGTAGGGTGACAGAGTAGCATATGAAAATAGATCGGTAGACAGTTACCATGTATTTGGGGACGATTTGGTGACACAAGGAGGTCAACAGTTTTGGTAAATGTTTCTTTGTTGTTTTTGGTGCTTTCCCAGTGTCTGCAATTCGACAAAATAGTTCAGGTGAAGGAAATGCTCTCTGGATGAGCAGAAACTGTTTGACCCAGCACCACTAAGACGGACCACCCAGGGAAAAGAAAGGTAGTCAAGGCACATGAGTGTTGTGATTGTGTTGTGTTTCCACTGGCAGTACAGCCTTTAAGGTGATGCAGAACTAATAGGCTTGGATCGCAACAAACAAGCACAGCTCTTCAAAATTCAAGATCAAGTGGGTAAAGAGGGAGTGGGCAGAAACAGAGAACAAATGGCCAAGCACAAGATCCGCATTGATGGCATTGTCGCCGAGGGAGCGATGAAGCTGGCAGCCATAAGCAGTGCCTTTTTTTCATCCATAGCAAACACAACAAGATGGACGGAGTGTTGAAACTTTTCAAACACTCACCCCCATTCAAGAGATCTGGGTTAAATCCCATCTTTCTTTTGCTCACCACACCACCCGGGTTTAAACTTTAAACCCAGTCATATACAAATCAGTCTTGACCCAGCTCTTCATGGGAACAGTCCAGCTCTAACTGCCAGGCCAGATCCTCCCTGGACCGGAAGCAAGCATCCTGGGACCAGTTTCGGGGCGTCACCTCTCATCAGCCAGGCTAGCTTGAATCCTGTGGCACAGGGTCTGTGCATACCCTTGGCCACATAGGGCGAACATACCAAACACATCCATGGCAGGCAAAATCTGATAAGCAACATTTTGTAGACTTGCTTAGTGACGCGCTTCTCAGGTCTACATGAGGTCTAAGAGAGTGTGGTCTGTGAGGCCAGAGGGTGATGGTTGATCTGTTCATATGGAGAGAAGGATGGTATAGGAATCAAGGTTTATTATTTTCGTGTTTACACCATGTTTACATTTGAAAGCTATGAAACAAAGGGTGCAGAAAATACGATCTTTCTCCAGCCTTAATGAAATACGACTTTTTAAAATCAAAGCGACTAGATCGACATTTGTGTGAATTTGTCATTTTCAAAGAGAAACATGACAACTGGAGGCTGACTGAATAAATGACAATGAACTGTTCTCTAAACCATTATTTGTATCGGTAATGAACGACAGGACCTTCCCCTCTCCCCCTCCCTTGCGCAAATGGTTTCTAGGCAATAAAGTGTCACATGGAGAACAAAGTTTACCCCCAGCACTGCGTGAGGCGTTCTGTACAAGCGAAACGCGCACTACAATGTGCTGTATAGTTTCTGCTGGCTCTCATGAGCTATACTTTTCTAGTATTTGGATATGAATGATCGTATTCCTGTATTTTACTAATATTATGCATGAAAAGGAGCAATGTGTTACATTCTGTATCCACGCTGCTGTGTTAAATAACATTTTGCCCGCAGAAGGGGAAAACACGTGAACAACCACAACACGTGAGTACCCACTATCCCAAGCCCTAATGTTTACTTTGGAAAGTTACTGAGCAGGCCGCCTCAGTTCTAGGAATGCACCGCATGTGACGAGCGTTTTAAAATATCCACAGTGTCAAAGTATAAGTCGTATTTGTTTAAAATATGTTCTACTTACAAAAGCCTCGGCCTCCTACTCTGCAGCTGGTATCTTGCATCACGGTGTAGGAGGTGGAACACCTGTCCTAACTGAGGATGTTATTCGTTGCACAAACTGGATTGATTTGGCAACTGACCAATCATAAGTCCGCATTGAGTAGTCAATATTTACTGGCTGCAGATGTTGCTCAAGTCGTGCGTGTTTTTCAGTCCAGCATGTTATGATCTGCCTGGGAATACTTTTCAGAACACATCATTGTTACACGATTGAGCTGCACTTTATGAGTTACTGGAGAGTCTTTGACTGCCACAACCGTGAGCCGAAGTGATATTTCCATAATCTGAGCAGAGAATCCAACAAGCACTGGCAATGCCAATAAATCTGGTTTATAAATGAAAGTGCCTCTTCAGTCAATGGTGGGTTTAAGCAGTCAATAGGTCATCATACATACAACCCCTCACTAATCATTCCACTTGTACACCCATTCACCCACCCACACTGGCTCCTTCTTGCATTCACCCTTTTACACACACAGAATGAAACACACACAGAAACACAAAAATATATGCATGCATGTGTGCTTTCAATAACAAATTACATTTAAAATAGGGTCATTTTTTTTTTCATTCCACACTGTTCTTTTATCTAAAGCTTATTTCCCAGTCGGCACAGAGAAAAGCGAGCTTGCTGTCGGATGCCGGGAGCAGCTGGGCACCGTATTTAGGTCTCTCCTGGGACAGTGCATTTGCTGTCGCTTGTTAGACATTTTGTTAGCTTACAGGTGGCATGGAACCTCCCAATTACTAACCATTGGTTGGATTCATTGCACTCTCATTTCCTTGTTTCTATTTGGTCAGCGCGGGCTCACATCCTCTTTGTCTGTTTGTCCCTCCTCTGGAGCACTGCTTCTTTGGCCAGTGTCCTTCCACTCCTCTCACTTTTGCAGCTACTTTTTTTTATTTTAGTTGCAGCACCCCATAAGAGTGTATGTGTTTACAGGCCATTTACCCATACTCCTCCTGTTCTGCAGCTTGCCCTCTCCCCCATGCATTGTTGCTTGCCCGCTTTGTTGTTTCCATCTCTCACCTTCCTTCTATTGGTTTGCTTTGTTTTGCCACATCCTCTCCGTCTGCTGTCGTAATGCTTTGCCCCAACCCTCCCGTCCTGTTGCTTTGCTTCCATACTTCCTTCCCCTCATCTATGATGTTTTACCCCCACCCTCCCTGCCAACATTTGTGTCCTGTAGGCACGCCCCAGTGGCTTTGCCAATATTTGTTCTGTTTCTTAGTAAATCTTTTAGGTAAATTATACTTTTGTGGTGATTACTGAGTTCTCATAGGGTGATTGACTGGGTCTGCCATAGCCACACTCCTTCCCTCATGGTGGGCTACAGCTGTAGGGTTTTTCCACAACCGCGCTGGATCGAAATATACCAGAGGACAGGACTGCATCTTGCTCGGCCCGACTCCTCCTCGTGCACACCTACAGGACCACGTTTTTGGATTTCCTTGTACTGTGGGCTTGTGCCTGGCTTCTATTTTCCAACAGCTGCCTTCTCCCCTCAGGAAGCATTGGGGCACTCTGGCAGCTTTTTCATTTAGTTTATCTTTTAAATTTCACACTGTTTTTTTAATCTAAATTGTATTTCTCCATAGTCACTGAGTCAAGAGATGCCAGGAGTGGCTGGGCACCAGTTTTTCTATTTGTATTTCCATCTTTTATGTTAATGATACAGCTGTGGTGAAGCCCATCTTCACCCAGACAGCACCCAGCACCAACACCTGGAGCCATCCTGTCCTTCGTTTTGTCTAGCAGTACCCCAGGAAGGAACTACTTGACTTGAATGTCATAGGTGAGCACTGTTTTGCATCTTTTCTATCTCTTTCAGGGTATAATAGGTCCTGTTGCTTGCCAGGCATGCAAATTTACAACTCTCCATTTGGAAACTTTTAACTATACCCAGGAGGTTCATTCTCGCTTATATGCATTGCATAGCCTCTGAACATGATCAAGTTTTTCGATAAATGTACATCCTCTCGCTAAACGAGTTATAGATATTTAATTGAGTTATATGCACCAGACCTGCTATTGTTCATGGACATATGGCTTCAGGAATTCTCTGGCCCAGATATTGCAATGGCAATCCCCTCTGGCTACACCATCTCCAGGACAGACTGGAAAGGTAAACCGAGAAAAGGGATAGCCATTGTGCACAAAGACGTTTTTGGATGCACATCAATGGCCAACACACATCCTCTAATGGGGAAAAGCCTTCTACTTGCTCCTAAAATCCCCCCTACCTTTATCATTACATGCACCTCTATTTATAGGGCTCCCAGTCTAAAAACAGGCTGTGTCACAGCTCTCTCAGAGTTTGATAACCTTTTTATTATGAAAGCAGCCAACTTCACCATCATAAAGGTCTTAATTTTCATATGGAAAATATGCATGATCCGGATTCCACACTACTAGACTTTCTGAAAATAATAGGTCTAGAATAAAAGGTTGACACCCCCACACATTGTGCCGGCCATACGTTGGACCCAATTTTCATGTATGCTGATGTCTGGAAAATATCTGTCCCACTCCTGTTAGCATAGGAAGGTTATTTTGTAATTTTCTTCTGTATACCAGATTTATTGTTGGGCAACACAAGCGCACTGCCTTTTAGAAGCCCACAAAGTCCTGTGCCAAATTTAAGCAGAATTACCTTTTTAAGTCGTTCTAAAAGCATCTACTAATACATCAGATAATGTGGACGTGGCAATCACCAACTTTCATATTTGGATCTCTTTAACCAGAGATTCGATTGGTCTTCCTAACAATTCCACCGTCTGAAAGAGAGCATCTTGTGCCCCATGGTATTCAGAGGACCTCTCTACTCTCAAACGACTATGTAATTTATTAGAACAGATCTGGAGAGATTCATACTTCCAAGCATATTTTAAACAGTACAGGTTGTTCGTACAACTTGAATCACATATTTTGCTAATATAACTGAATCTGCAAAAAAATCCAATGAAAGAGCTATTTCCTACTTTAAAAATAGACACAAATCAGGATGCCTGTAAGAACGCTATACATACCTCTCACATCTATGTAATAACAGAGCTACTTTGTTCCCGGAAAAAAATAAGGAAAATAAAAAACAATTTCTCTTTAGCTAATATGGAAAAATTATCTTCCCAACTATTCTCCCTCCTTTTCGGTAGACCAAATACCAAGTCTATCTAATTTTTATTCTGCATTTGTCAACGAGACGAGAAACCTTCAAGCACTAGTTAAATTAGGCTCTACCCTTGGCCTATGCCTCCCTCTATTACACTCAATATCTCTGATTTAATTATCGATTATCTGCTGAACATCAACACTGCACCTCCCAGCTGGAAATATGCGTCTATCATTCTCATTGAAAAAAAAGCCTTTAGCAGATCCTGAAACACTTGTCAATTTCAGACTTATTTTCCCACTTTCTTTTTAGCAAAAAGTATTGAGAAACATGTTAGTACCCAACTCTCTAACTATCTGGAGAGCAGTAACCTCTTTGATGAAAGGCGGTTGGCTTCGGAGCCCATTACTGCACAGAGACCATGCTCTTGGTGGTTGTAGATGAATTAGGACACACCTGAGACTCAGAAGAATCAGCAGTTTGTTTTTTCCTTGAGTCCTCCATGGCTTTCAATATGATCCCTCCCACCACACAAAAATCCAGCATGGAAAGGCTTTCTATCCTTTCTAGCTGATAGAACCCCATGTGTTTTATTGCAACTTTTTCCATCACAATTTTTCCCCTTCACATGTAGTGTGCAACACTGCTTCCCACTCAGCAATACACTCTTCAACGCTCCCACTTTTTTCTCTGATTAGATCTTTTATTTTCAGTATAATTTCTAATGCCAATGATACACAAATAGTGGTATCACTTACTGACAAGATCAGCTTTATTCAGGAGCGCTTCTTTGCACGTCGGTGGTGGCGACCTGGATGAGCAAAAATTGTCTTATACTCAACACTGGCAAACATAGGTTCTTTTTTTCAACAACCAGGCCTCAAAAACGTCCTCGACCTGATGGTCAATAAACTGTGAAGCATTCCCATCCCCACATTTAGCACTAGAAATATTTTCCTTTTAAATGATAATCACCTTTCTGTTATTCAACAAATTGCTCAGGTCTTTTCAATCTGCTTTATGATAACCAGATCTCTTTGTAAAATACTACCTTTCATTCCCCTCTCTTCACAGATAGGTGTAGTCTGGTTATTGATAATATATTACCTGGATTATGAGCGTTTCCTCTATTTTGGTCTGCGTAATATCTAATAAACAGACGTCTGGCAGTACAAAATGCAGCAGTCAAGGCTCATTTTGATATTTAGATCTCTATGCAAAGCACGTAAAGATTTTCATAACACTGGCCCTACCTATTTTAAAGAAAAGACTCTCACCATACCTACGTAATTGATGTCTAAGATCTGTCAAAGCTTAACGTTTTGAGATTTCATGCATCCGGAGTAGTCATCTGGGTGGTCAATTCTTCTCCTTCCTCATAAAACTTGGAACTCTCTCCCTAATCACTTGAGATGTATAGCATCACCCCTCTATTCCTATTGAGGAGACAGCCGAAAACAATGCTTTTAACTCGAATTAGGGTTTTTGTTTGTTTTTATTGGCACTGTTTTTGTCATAGGTACTTTTGCAACAGGACACCCAATTATGGGTATTCTAGTGCTTTATGAAATAACTTATTATTTTATTTGTCAATTCATGACCATCTTTGAAATGGTACTGCTTATAGTGTATCATTATTGTAAAGTTCCAGCAAACCCACCAAATTCAGCCCCAATATACTGGCCATCTTGGAATGGTAAAACAGTGATACACTGTGTATAACATCATACCATGGTGGTCACCTTTTTTGGAGGTAGTGACCACGCATGATGCGCCACACTGCAGAAAGAATGAGTAGCAAGCAAGCAGCCATTTAGCACTGCTTGGTTAGCATGTAGTACACTCTAAAACATGGGAAAAATGGGAAGGAAAGAAATGAAAGGAGACCTATAAATGGAGAAAACCGAAAGCTAAAGGACTGGCCAACCAGCCGATACTGACGCACACTAATTTCTAGGCAGATGTGCACATATGATCTGATAATTGCTGTCTCTTACAAGTCCAGAGAGCCAATGGCTGAAGTAGGCTTGCTCATTACCTTATGCTGTCATAGATGGAAGCAGAATGTAAATGACACGCATACAAGCCAATTGCAGAAGAGAGGCGACACAAAGGCCCCCTATTTATGTATGAATGTTTTTTTATTGATTTTGTTTGTTACAAGATCCTTGCAGACAACTAAACCTGTCAGGCATTCTGAGAAAATTCTAGCAAGAATTATTTCAGTGCAAATTGTCTAACCCTGCGGTTTCTCAAAGTGGGTAACCAATACCAAATGTAATCTGTGAAATTTCATGTAACAAAATTCCTGACTGCAATCTTTAAGACAAAGCAATAACATGAACTATTAAAGGCCCATTGGCTTCAATATACACGTTATAGTAAATTATTAAGGCCTTTGTTGTACCTTTTAATAATAAACATATCAGGGCTATAGCATCTAAAATAACTTTCTTATGAACCTATCAGGCGTATAGCCTTTATCATTGACTTTGTACTTTAACCAACTCAGATGTACTGTATTGAGTATAAGCCTTCCTACAAGGCAACAATCAGGTATACTGTAATAAAATTACAAATAGGTTAAAAAGGACTACTGTCAAAACAACATAAAATCCCTCCCAAGAGGGCATAACAAATAATTTAAAAAAAGTGCAAATCTTCGATCCTAAAGGTTTGTTCAAGTGAGTCACCACCACCAAAACCCTTTTGTGATCCAGTAGTCTGCGAGATTCCATGAAACAAAATACGGCCTACAGGCTTTACCAATGTGTAATTACATCCACAAATAAAAACCTATTGTCTTTATAAATATGCTTTTCACAACAGGTAAGTCAGGCCTACTGGCTTAGTTATACCCTTTAAGAATAAACAGATCAAACTTATGGAATCCCTGCATAGCATTCCCCTATGAACCCATTTAGCCAGTAGCCTTTCCATTGTCTTGCCTTGAAGCCATAAGCAGTTACACATAAGAGGGCAACCCAATAAACCCTCAGAAAACTGGGTTTAATAATCTAAGAAACCCAAGGACTCCTGAAGGAGTCATTTACCTGGAATCACACAGTGAAAGGATTGGCATGGAACACATCAAATCCAATATCAATATGAAATATATTCCATTAATTCATAATTAATCAATGAGAGTAGGTGTACTTCAAGTATAAAAAACAAGCATATGTATTTCTTTGACTAACAAACCAAGTTATTATAAGGATCCAAGCCAGCAGCAACAGCTGGTATGAAGGTAACTAAGGTATCACTCAAGATTTATATAGTGCCAACTTGACCCAAATCGGGTAACAGAGCGCTTTACATAGCACCAGTTGCATTACATGAGGACACATGATTTTTTTTTGTTAGGCACGGGGAGATTATGTGATTTGCCCAGAATCACAGGATGTTCAGCTGTCATTGCCGAGACTCGAATCCAGTTCCCCAGATTCGAGGTCGGAGGCCCTAGCCCTTAGTCTCAGTCTTTCACCATGTAGACGAGTTTGAAAGATAATTCCAAATAAATTGTTCAAACAATTATTTAAACAACACTACATGAAGTTTCACCATTGCCCGACAAAAGCAAGTTAAAACACTTCTGACAAAAATGCTAATAGAAACGAAAGATCGAATCCTATGAGGAATGTTACACACACAGCAAGAGTGACATAGCTGTCCCCATAAGAATACATTACATATTAAAATGTCAGGCCAAACATGAACACTACAATATAATCATAATCGTAATTTATTAGCATCTTTCCCTTTGAGTAAACTGTGGCTTTAAAGAGTACTTAGAAATCTGAAGCTGAGGAGGTGACATCAAACTACGTTCTGAATATAAATCCCTGTGGGTGGTCAGACCCCGGCACTGCTCTTTATCCTGGTTTTGAGGTTGGGTGAAGTGCGTGCATCATCTAATCAGATTAGTTAAGACCATCTTTAAATAAAAGTCAATGACATGATCAAGCAGTACATTATTATAATATTGTTTTTTCCCCATGGTGCTGGTGTGAAAGAGTTTTATGGGTTTATGTTTTTGTGCATCATTACCAATGTGCATTATGTATTTTCACACTTGATTACACAGGTCTACACTGATACAGTACTATTGCTTTGAAAGAAATTCTCTACGATATGTAGAAATGACGTTTTGTGTTTTCAGTCACAACCTACAACATCAGTTCCAAAGTCCTCTGTTGTTTCACTGTGCCATAGTTATTCAAAGAACACGTTATTGTTAATTTATCTAGTTTTGTTCTAGCATCTCTGGACGATATTACCATATAGGGTGCTATATAAATATTCATGTAATGGGATAGTATTTAGGTGTGAAGGCAATGTGTCGCTTATTTTTCATGGAATCGGATTTGCTGATGAAATTAAACATTTGCTCACACCGAAGTTATGCTGCTGTTTCTGTAATTTCCTATGCAAATACAATGTACAAAACCCTCGATTTTAGGAGTAAGCCAGAAGACTTTCTTATTTTTCTACTACGGATGATGTCTGTTACCCTCCCGATTTTGTGGCCTGCTTGGGACTTACAATAATTTCAGATTTTGCTTTTCTCTGTATAAACTTTCCACGAATAGCTGTCATGCCATTGGGTCTGTAGTTCATTACTTTAGAATTTTGCAATAACAGCTTTAAACTTTATATGGATCTAGGGCTCAGTTAGGGGGAGCAAATAACTTAACTAACAGGTGGATTAGCTCAGGGACACATTGCCTCATAAATTTGAGGTAAAACACTGTCTCTGATCCAGTGAGTGTGGACATTCTGATTGAGGTCAATTTTTGATGTCTCTAAAATTTCAGGGTGCCACCTGCCCACAATTGCAAAAACAACAGTTGATGGACAGAATGCAGAACAATGTCATACATTGACCCCCGTACAGAGATCTGGGCCTAAATTCATCCAACGATGGATGCATTTGTCACCCCGAGTGGGATGGGTATGCTCAGACGTGAGTCCCATGCTCTCCACACCACTGGAGTCAAACTATCCTGGCTGAAGACGGCTGATAGCCAGAAACCGGTTCTAGGATGCTTGATTCCGGTCCAGGAATGTATTCCATGTATGTCCATCAACTGTTGTTTTTGCCCCTGCTCACAATTGGCAGGAAAAAAAAAATCAGACCACCCACACTTTTTTTTTCTTTCTATTGGATTTTCATCTTATTAAGCACAGCAGCGTACCACAATAATTATGCAAAAAACAAACAAGCATCTGAGATATATACATAATAACAAAAAAAAGTAAATGGGTAACACAGAAATTACATCTATCTTAAAGAATAAGTAGGAGAGAAAAGAGAAAGAAAAAAATTCCCCCAACTATAAAATTAATGTCCGCATTAATCATGGGAGTTGATTTTCCAAATCATACGAAAAAGGACATAACTTAAAACATTACAAATTCTCCTTCCAACTTGAAATGGGTTCCCATATGCGTTTCCCGAGTATTTTCCCCCTTTTGCCTTTCCTCACATAAATCACCTTCTCGAGATTATACACAGAGAGCAACCTAGCAAGCCATTGTTGAAAAGTTGGAGGTGCTTTATCTAGCCATGCTGTTGCAATACAAATGCGCAAAACCGACATGGCCATAAATAAAAAATATTGTGAAGGGCATTGCTTATCATCAATATCTACCCCTAGTAATATCCAAGATGATGTGAGAGAGATCTTAATTCCTAGGATTCTATCAAGAAAAGTTTCTATAGCTCTCTGCAGAAGCTGTAACTGAGGACAAGATGCGAAAATGTGAACTAATTCTGCATCTGAGCAATCACATCGCGGACATCTAGTGCCCGTGGTTCCTCCCCACTGTGCTATCCTTGCGGGCGTATAATACAAGGTGTAGATTGTTTTATTTTGCTTGGCGTGTAGCCCTGCAGAGCACAAGATAGTGTGTCCTAACTCTAATGAGTCTCGGAAACAGTCTTGATCTATCCCGAGCTTGTCTGCCCACTTATTCCCATATTTTCCAAGATCATCCTCTTTCACTGCAGACAGCTCAGCATAGAACCTTTGTATAGTACAATCTCTACCACCCTCAATGACATCCAATATCTTGTTTTTGCCAAACCCAGCGGGCCCACCCTGTTTATTTACTAAGAAGCTCCGAATTTGTAGATACTTAAAAAAATTCTTTCTATCAATACCATAAACACCCTTCATATTGGAGAACTGGTAAATTCCATTAGGCCCCTTCAGATCGCCCAATT
The DNA here is from genome assembly GCF_964263255.1 of Lissotriton vulgaris. Lineage (NCBI taxonomy): Eukaryota > Metazoa > Chordata > Amphibia > Caudata > Salamandridae > Lissotriton > Lissotriton vulgaris. The sequence goes on along the minus strand of NW_028241185.1, from coordinate 1,184,106 downwards.
TCCGGACTATCCTTCGTCCCCAATCTACCATTACTGAATCGGCAAATATTTCCACCCGGAGGGTTGTATTCCTAACTAACCAAGTATAGGCATTAAATCTACCAAGTCCTCTTTTTTCCAGAACGACGCCCAGACTTTATAAGCAGCCATCAAGGTCTTGAACCTGGTTCTTTTAAAGTAACCAAGATTAGTATATTTTAGGAAGCAGTTCTCTGCCTCCCCACCAATCAATATAGAGTATATATCTATAGATCCTAGTTTGACCTGCGGGTCGGACGCGTCCCCCCCCTAACAGACCTCCCACATACTGAAGGGCTGCCGCCTAATAATACATCTTAAAATCTGGGACTGTCCAACCTCCCCTAGCCCTGGATAAAGACATGAAACGTAAACCCCTCCTTGTTTTCCCATGTACCCAAATAAATCTATTGATCAAGTGGAATTGCCCTAAAAAGATAAAGAAACTTGGGCAAAAGAATCATTTTTATTAAATTGCACCGCCATGAAGGTTATGCATTCTATTCAGATCTTTTTTGGTTTTAAATATTATAGGCTCGATGTTTCTATCCACAGTCTTATCCAAATCCGCCGAAATAGTGATCCCTAAGTATACAGCAGTCAACGACTCGTGTATCATTGCACAATACCCCCTCATTCTTAATTATCAGGGTCTTAGGCGCATTTAGTGCATGTCTTGACACCTGACCGAATGCCAGGGCTTCTGATTCCACAACAACTATAGCGCTTGCAGGTGATGGGGTCACTATAGCAAAGTCATCTGCGTACGCTAAGGTTTTAAAATCTTTACCATGAGCCTTTATAGGGGGAATCCTGTCTTTTGCTTCCAATTTACGAATTATTGGATCTATATATACCGTGAATATTAGCGGCAAACATGGGCACCCCTGACGAGTGCCGCGCTTAATTTACAAGGGTGTTGTATATCCTCCATTAACTCTAAGTCGAGCGTTAGGAGACTTAGAGAGAGCCTGGATTGCATTAATGTATCCCACACCAATACCACACTACCTCAAAGCCATCTAGAGGTAGTCCCAGGAGACCCTATCAAATGACTTTTCTGTGTCCAGCAGCATGACCGTCATGGGATCTCCTGAGACTTCTGTGGCATCGAAAAGGGTGATAGCCATACGAACATGCTGGGTAGTGTCTCTCACCAGGATAAAACCATGCTGAGTAGGACTCACCAGTTTACCTATAACCTTACAAAGCCTAAGAGCCATGGCCTTGGAGAAAATGTTTGCATCAGTTTCATAAGAGTTATTGGTCTATGAGACCCTGGTTCTATAGGTGATTTGTCTTTTTTTGAAATAACCACTATATCAGCGCCTGCCCAAGAACTTGGAACAGAATTTCCTGATTGAGCCTGCAGCACTCCTGAAAAACTTTACAAAATTCAATGGGGATCTGATCGGGGCACGCAGCTTTACCCGATGGGAGACTGTTCAATGCCGTAAAAATCTCTTCAGGAGCCAAGGCTACATCTAGTGCCTCCCTATCTCCTTCAGAAAGCAGAGGAGCAGAGATATCCCTAAGATACCCTTGAATATCCGATAGGTCTTTTGGCCGATCCGCATTACACAACATAGCGTAGAATTGCCTAAAAACCTCTCGGATCCCTTCCGGGTCGATAACTGTCCCCCCCTTTCCATCTGAGATCCCCTTAACTTCTCCTAAGGCCGCTTTCTATCTTGTGTGCACCGCTAGAGTATGCCCAAAACGCTCACTTAATTCCTGACATTGCTCCTTTCTTGCCAAAAAAGTAGCAGCCGCTTTGCTAGCTATGCTCTCCACTGCTTCAGCCTTTGCCCATGTGACTTTAAGGAGAGCCTGATCCAGAGGTGCTCCTGAAATAATTGCTGAAGTCAGTTTCTCCTCTGCATCAGCAACTGCTTTAGACAACTTCTTAGCTCTTAACTCATCCTGCTTTTGTCTATATAAGCTAAAGCTCAGCGTCTCCCCGTGGATACCTGCCTTCAAAGCATCCCAAGTTACCCCTGAAGAAGTGCTACCTCTATTAATGTCACAATAGCCTACTATCCAACCTTCAAGTGTTGAACATAACTTTCATCTTTAAGTAATCCTCTCTCGAAGGTCCATATACGGTCACACCTAGCCGCCCTTGTAACTTCTAATGTTAACACTATCGGGTTGTGGTCAGAGATAATCCGAGGTAATTTCTCGATCTGGCTTCTCAACATCACGCAATTTGATATGAAAAAATAGCCAAGCCTAACACAGACCTTATGTGGGGCAGAGTAGTTAGTGCTACCAGGGTCATGGGGCTTCAAACGTGCCCATACATCTGTTAAAGAATTATTCCGAGCCAGGCTAACAATTGCTCAACATGTTCTTTTCTTACAACCCACATAGCGATGTCCTGCCTCCGTGCCCAACCTCCCTGCCCCATTTACATTGAAATCTCTGCAGAGGATAACAGGTATGGGCCATGAAGCTAACTCTAAATCTAAAAATTCAAATATATCCGGATCATCCTCAGTAGATCCATAAACTTATCCTAAAGTAACCATTTCATCATTTATCTTACATTCCACCAAAGACCCATCTGCCCCATTGATCTTCCATTTTTCTCTTAACTATGACATCATTTCTTCTAGAGAGTATAACAAACCTGCTAGCCTTGCCCCCCTGTTTCATATGTGCAATCAAAGGAAGCCCCAGCTGCTCCAGCAAGGACCCCCTTGTCCCCTCTACATGCGTCTCTTGCAGACATACAAGCTCGAGTCGCATTGATCTTAAAGTAGCTGAGACTCGTTGTCTTTTAAGATGATCGTTCAGCCAACTCACATTAATCGAGGCAATCCGTATACTAATTAAAAGACATCAAATACCTGTCCCAACCAGTTGTCCACTAAATCAGTATTCAAATTCCCCTTCCTCCATTCTGAGTTCCCTGTTACTTTACTTTTGATCAATCAGTTTGCTACACCTCCTGTGTCCACCCACAAATCTCAGATGCCGTGCTGTGCTGTACCATGTATGCCCTCGATCCTCCCTCGAAAACCCCCACCCCTCAGATCGCTCCCGTTCAAGCCCCCACTTCCCCCCTTACAGGCAAATAGGTCAATAATGACCATTGTGTGACAGCTTAAGCCTGCAGCAAGTTGTAACTCCCCCCTCCCCTTGTATCCACCCTTTGTGCCCCCCTAGATCTCAAATGCCAAACTTCTAACTAACCCTATTCTCCCGGCAGGACCCCACCCTTATCTCCCTTCTGCTCCTTCAGCTCTGCCAAATAAAGTTGGGCCTTAATTTCAGAAAAAAACATTCTAACTTGCCCCTTGACTATAACTTTAAGCCGGGCTGGATCCAATAAATAGGCCTCACAACCAAATCCCTGAAATGGAGCTATCAGTTGTCTTAGCCTCCACCTCCTTTCCACAGTGGCATGGCAAAAGTCTGGGCGGGCAAAAAATGAAGTACCATCAAATGCCCGTCTGGGATCAGGGATTGCCTTGTCCATGATTTCCATCCTGAGAAGGTAGTTGCCAACGTACACAAGGATTGCCCTAGGTCTTTCAGCTTGAGACGTCCCTTGCACTTTCCTTTGGGTCAGGGGGAACCGGTGTGCTCTCTGCAACTCCTTCTCCCAGTTGCAGGAAGCCATCTCGGGAAAGGCCCCTTTCAGCAAGGTGATGACAAAAGACCTGACGTCCTGGCCTTCAGCCCCTTCAGCCCCCCCCCAGTAGCCTAATGTTATTCCACCTCTGGCGGTTCCCAAATCCTCAAGCTTCCATTGGACATCCTCCACCACCTTCTCTTGTGCTTCTTTGAATGTCTGCCACGTGCTAACACCCCCTCTAGTCTTCCCGTTATTTCCTCCACATGGGTAACCCTATCAGCCATATCCTCATATAATTTATTCATCTTTCTGAGAGAGCCCTGTATTTTCTTTGTTGTCTGCTTTGCTCTCCGGCTCTCTGACCTTGCTTCTTCTGGCATCTGTTTCAAAGTAGTATAGAGGAGTTCCAATGAGGGAGTCTGAGGTGGGCTGCTCGGGTTATTCTGTCCCGCTTGCCCGTTTGTTACACCATCTTCCTGATATAGCTGGGATGTGGCTGAGTAATCCCAAAGAAGTTTTCTACCAGCATCCGTATTTGAAGGACTGACTGTCGATTTGGATTTCGATTTGGGCCTTTTCTTCTGGTGATTAGTCCTATGGACAACGGGCGCCCTCTGCACCGATGAGCTCTCCACTGAGTCTGAGTCACTGGATAGACAACCCTCGCTTGAGAGAGAGGAGTCTGTGTCGTCATTGAGGGAAAAAAACAATCCCCATCGGGTGAGCCAGTGATTGCTTTAGAATGACTAGGTCCTTGTGTTTGCTTTGGGATTGCCACCCCTAAAGCTACTAGAGGGGTTACTGGAAGGATAACTGGAGGGATTACTGCCTGGTTACTCAGTTTAACACTAGCGGGATCGTTCTCATCCCCCGCCACCTCCCCAGCAATATCCAACTCAGGGCCCCAAGCATTCTTTTTCACATTGTTTATGTCCAAGTCGCTGAGAACAGCGCTTCCTACCTCCAGACTCTGTGTATGCTCGTGGTCTGCCTATTCCATCCATGAGCTCACCGCTTGACTCCCTTTGTCTATTGGAAGACTCAGGTTGAGGCTGCAACATTGTATCCTTGCGTAACATCTTTTCAAGATTTCCAGCGTTGTCAACTGCAGAGGTTCCCGCTGGCTCTGCCGACATCACGGAGAAGGATTCAAGCAAGGTAGGTTGCCGCAGTATGTTTTCCCTGGGGTTACTGCTGCCAACCTGTCTAATCTTAGTGGTTTTCCGGGTTGTGCCGCCGGTATCCTTGTTGCCGCCACTAAGAACGGTACTGCGCTGCCAGTGTCCTCTGTCTCACCCAGTTTTTTAGAGATCATTCTGCGGGGCTGCCCTGCACGTTGCAGGGATGTAGCCGGTGCCGCCGCAACCTTCTGCGTGTCCTTAGATTCATTTGGATCCTTCTGATCCTTCTTCTCCTTCTGCTGTTTGGGTACCCTCAACGCCATACTCCCTTTGACACTCCTCCGTCGAAACACCCTCAATGCTCGGCCAATCCTATGGTGCACAAATATCGCCAACGCAGCCACCTGACTAGGCCAACGTCGCAACAGATCGTGGTCTTGTGCCCAGATAGGCAATCGTTTTAACCAAATGGGGACAAGCAACATCCTTTACATCCCTGCTAGATCAAAGTGAGGGGGGGAGAGAGATCTGCAACTTCTTGCTATGGCTGGTCAGCGGCCATCTTACCTCTACGATCAGACCACCCACTCTAAATTGGTCTGATGTTCTTTATCTGACAGGTCCCACTTCTTCTTCTGTCCTTCAGAGTGAGCTTTCCAATAGCGGAGCCAGCGGGTTATACTATTGGAAAGATGATCGCCTTCCTGACTCATAACAGAGTGGATGGACCGAGTGTGGCAGACAGGTCACTCTGCCGTGTTTGTGGCAGAGTACCCTGTCCGTCAAACTCTAAATCGGGTACAAAGTCTTTGTTTGCCAATTGAGACTCCCAAAATAGTAGAGTTCAAGTTCTTGGAAACCAGGACACCAGATGTCGTGCTGCATATAAAGGTAAGAGGTATTTCAGAAACGAAATCACACCAAGCACAAAATAAAGATTAAAAAAGTCATTTGATACACTGCTCTAAATAGAATATTTTCACGTTATTCTTTTGAGCAGAAAATGTCAGCTTGCTAAACCGTTTTTTCGTGATTTACATTTATTATCTACTTATCCCTTGTTAAGAAGTGCTTACCATGTTCATGCTGAGCTCCAGGGAGGACAGACAGCCTCCACCCTATTCATAACACAAAACAAAAAACACCCACAATGGGCCAGCAACAAAAAATACAATGTCAACATCAACTCCAGGCTGTGGTTCCACAGCTGCTGTTATCAGTGTGTTCGTTACTTCATTTCACCCTGTGACCAGGGTGTTAGCCTCACCCTTCCTCTCCTCACTCCCCGCAATTTGGTTTCCTTTATTTCAAGTAAAGCAGTGTACTTTTAAAAAGTGGCTACGTACATTATATACATACCATTGCACTGCCAAACCTTTGGATGCATGCGTAATTGTGCGCCACTCTGAGCTTCTGTGTTCCCTTTCTAGTGAGGTCTGTCCGCCAATGAAATTCCAGTTAATCAGCTACAAATGGTTTCTACAGTATCCAGTTGCAGTTTATGGGTTTTTGAACCTTGGACTTTCTATAGGGGCCTTATTCACAAAACCTTTGCACGTTTAAGTGTGCAATAAAGTTGAATTGCTGGTTGGGAGTTCGAGATACGAATTCACAGATTTGTGATTTCCTTAGTGGCAGAGTCATGATTTGCAGATTTTCAACTTACGAGTGGGGAAAATGTGCAAGCGTGGCCACTTTTACACAGCTGTAAATGTATGCATGGGGCAGGAAAGGGGGCGGTAGCAGTGGCAAATGGTTGGAGCTCGGAGTTTTTCAATATTATGAAATATTTCCAAGTGGAAGAAAGCACACTGTGGGATCACTCTCCCTAGGAGATATCGGGAGGAAGTTCACACCTCGAAATCTATGATTTCTGTAGATTATCATGTTTACTCAGAGTTTTCAGAATACCTTAAAAGTCAATAATGTATGCAAATCGCAAACAGAAAATTATAACACCTAACTATTTAATGCTTTCTGGCTCGACATTCCAACGGTTAACAGAAATTACCAACTGAAACCAAAAAAAAAGTTTCAAGCTCTCCACAACCAGTTCAATATGCAGTCCAGCAGATGTCCCAGAGCCCAACAAGATAGAAACTGGATACACTAGGAAGGTTGTGCAACAAATAAACTGGAATCTCCTCAAAGGTTGTCTCGCTTATGGACTGAGCGGCATAGAGGGGTCATCGGGTGCAACCCTATATTAGATGGAGACCCAGTTCTACTGCGGATCTCTCTAACCCCCATCTTAACCTTCTGACTAACACCATTTTCTGGGTAAGACCCAGGTGTGCTGAGGTAATAATCCAACGCTGTCATTGGCTCCTAATAGCATTTAATACATTCAGTCTCATGGTGGGAGTGTAGCAGTGCTCTCCTTTGACTTACAGCCCTACTTTTTTATTTATTTTTTTAGTTTTAGTTTTAGTTTTAGAGTTTTATATAGTGCAAACTAGACCCGAGACAGCAGAGCGGTTTACATGAGCACCCAATTCATTACAGAAGGACACAGTTATTGGTCCAAGCCCTACATGGTCCAAGAGAGATTAAAAATACAATTGCAGGACTGAGCTAGAACAGGTGGTCTTCTTTGTGTGAAGAAAGGACCATGATTCATTTAACAGCACCCTCCCCCTGTGTCATCTTTCCCTAAGTTCTCATCAGAGTCCCTCTTCTTTAAATTGTTTTGCTATTGCATTTATGTAGCGCTTCTTAGCCCAGACAAAATACCACAGCACATTTTAAGGAATAGCTCCTCAGCAGGACCGACAGGTGGGTGCAAAAACCTATAGTAGCTCTGTGCACTTTAGGAGTTATGTGCCAGAAAGTCACTTTTTTAACAAAATGTAGAGACAGCCTTAAATGAGAAATGCATAAAAGGACCAGGTAAGTTGCTCAACAGTGAATAAGTGGCTTAGAACTCACCTTCACAGGGGACGACGCTTGCAAGATGTTGGTCCAGCAGCCAAGGCTTAGACGCCTTTCCCAAGTGCCGCAAATCCTGCACCGACAGAGCTGGCCGCCTGTTTGAAAGCACTAGCACTAGAACAGCAGTGCCAGCCTCCTATATTAACTTTCTTAGCAGTGTTTGAGCAATCTGGTCAAAGGCCAGGCTGCAACAGACTCATCGTGCTCCTCTTGGTGGTTAATCAGTGCTGTTGGTGAAATAAACTGCAGGCGGCTTGATTGTGTGCAAAGTACAGCTCAGGCGTTGGCTTGACTGAGCAGTCTACTGGCTGCAAACTACTGTACACCACTGATTGTGCCAAAGGTAATGTGCATTCAAATGTATCTACATTATACTGTTTTTGTACTGTCCCCTGCCAGTTACCATCATTAGAATGCACACGCCTGATTATATTGCTTATTCTGCACACGGCTGTGTATCCCCATCATACTGCTTTCACATTCCTCACATAGCTGAAATCATCACTCAGTTGCAATCTCTTCATCACAGAAACCTATCTAACACCTACCTGAACACACATGCTGATGTTCTCATCCCTTGAAGTCAAGAGCAGGACTTGCTGTCATCCATAAGTCTTCCTGGTTGTGCATTCAATGTGATCAAGCGTTAGACATGACACCCTTGGTGTGGTCTTCCCCCAAACCTTTTGCCTTCTCCGGTCCTGTTTTCTGAATTTTGTTGTCTGTAGGACTCTGTGCACTTTACCAGTGCTAAAGTGCTTGTGCTCTCTCCTTGAAATATGGTAAAATTGGCCTAAACCTAATGGGCACATTTAATTTATTGTGAGTTCCTAGTATATGGTACTACATGTACCCAGTACCTGTAAATTAAGTGCTATTACTGGGACCACAACACTCATTGTGGCATGCACTAAAGAAGCACTTTAAAACATGTCTAAGGTCTGCCATTGTAGCCTGTGTGCAGTTTTATACTACCAATTTCAATTGGCAATATAAATCTTTTGCCAGGCTATACCCTTCTTTTTAATTAATGCATATGTCACCCCTAATGTAGGCCCTTAATAGCCCACAGGGTCTGGTACATTTTATTTAAAAGTAGGACATGTGTTTTTAACTTTCACATGTCCTGGTAATGAAAAACTCCCAAATTCGTTTTGCACTACTGTAAGGTCTACCTCTCTCATAGGATAACATTGAGTTTTGATTGGGAACAGGTAGAAATGTCAAGTTTGGCCTCAAATAAATTGTAATTTAAAACCCACTTTGAATGTAAAGCCGGATTTTAAGTCACAATTCTGAAAATTACACTTTTAGAAAGTTGCCATTCTCTTGTAATAAACAATTTGGTGCCTGCAGACTGTGTCTTAGGTCACATGATTGTGAATAGCTTGGCAGTTGGCACATGTATATTCCACAGAGACAGCGAGAAAGGGGGAAAAAATGTTTGCAGGGTAGACCATTCTGCCAGGATGGAAGGGGTGGAGCTGTTCCCTGCCCCCCTTACATTTCAAAGGGCTGCCTCCAGCATATTCACAAAGGAACTTGACACCAGCCTTTTGTCATCCTAGACTGCTTGGAGCCAGGACAGGGGAAGGAAGGAACTTTCCAGAACCAGATGTGTGGGTAGAATTAGACGTTTCTCCAACTTCACAAGCTGGCACCAAGTATACATTGTTGACCCTCAGACCAACTCTTCAGTACACTCTTGGACCCGCCCCAGACGGACTGCCTTGCACTTCAAAGAACTGCCCTGTTGAGGCCTGCCTTGTACACAGACAGGACTGAGGCCTGCCTTGCTGCTTGAACTCAGGACTACCAGAGTGACTGCAAAGACTAGTTGACTGGCCTTCTGAGTGAGCTACAGGGACATAGCAAGCTACAGAGACCTTGAAACCTGTACCTGGCCTCTGTCTGAACTGAGTCCTGAATCTGTTCCCAAATGGTGTCCAACCAGTCCTGGAGCCTTAGAAGTGGTACTTAAGGTGCTCCTCTTGCCAAAACTGGAACTTGGGACTTAAAAATATTCTAATCAAATAGTGGCCTGAGAACCGGCAAGAGACTGGATCTACCTGCTCGCTGATTCACCCGAGGCACATCGCCAGTCGGCCTGGCTTTGCTGTAGCTCCGCTACTTTTTTCTCCACAACAGCAAATCCTGTTCAGCGGGACTTCTTGAAAAGGGTATCTGGCCTTGCAGAGTCCTCGTTGGCTTCAGCCTGCAGCTTCGTCCAGCCGGAGATTTTCGACTTCCCAAAAAGTGACAAAGTCCGAACGTGGAATTCTTCACTGTGACTTCATCCAGCGGCTCCCAGACAATGACCTCCTTCTTGGACAGCACTGGCTGCCTTTTCTGCAAAATTTCTTCTAAGACTGAAATCCAAACTGGGCCCAATCAACCTCGTCTAGCCAAACCCTGCTCAGTGCAGATGGCCTTAACTTTTGTCTTTGCCCGGATCTCGTGCAACCAGATACCTGCGGTACGCGCTTAGATCTTTTAGGCAATATTTTTCACTCAAAACCTTAAATATTCATTACTCCGGCTCCACTGATTGGATTTAATTCATTGTATTATTTCTTAAAATGTACTATTTTTCTAAATTGGTTTGGGATTTTTGTTGTTGTTGTGTTATGACCTTATTACTGTTTGTGTGTTGCATAAACCTCTAAGTTAAGCCTGAGTGCCTTTGTGCCAAGCTACCAGAGGGTTAAGCACAGGTTAATTTAGTGACTTTTGTGGTTCACCCTGACAAGGATTGTGGTTGTAGCTGGAGTAGGGTTTCATATCTCTCTGCCAATAATCTGAATACTTATTTATTTAATGGCATTTGTAGAGCGCGTGCAATTACCCGTAGGCGTCTCGGCGCTGACTTACATTAAGGAACATCTATGACATTCAGGCGAACATGCCTCCTTTTCACGCATGCCTTCACTCCGCATGCAAATACAACGTGGACTGCATACCATTACCCCACAAGTTGGAACAACAACTTGCAGTGGGGGACGCTGGATGTAGGAATAGTATAATTTGCTATTCCAACTCCAGTCTGTGCGGACAGTAGGAAAGGTGTTGGATTTTAAATCCAACACCTTCTCACCCCTCTGTAAGTCGTTGTTTCAACTTGCAGGGTAATGGTATGTGTTGTTACAACACAGTCGTTGTAATTGCATGCGGGGTGACAGCTTTGTTGTGAGGACTGTTTATCCATTCGGGCACCTCACTTTTCACTTCTCATTCTTACCATCTCTGACAGGCTCCTCCAACCTAATCTACAGACCCCCAGGACCCAACAGGAACTTTTTTTTTATAACAAACTTTATTAAGAAACCATAGCAGTTTGACAGCATAAAGTTATCGCAAGAGCGTCATTTTCTTTTTTTTTTATCCACGTTATGGACATGTGGAAATAATACAGAGTGGAAAACCATTACATACTGGTACAGATATTGTAGTTGCGAAGGATCTGCGATCATTTAAAAGTAGAAACTACATTTTTAAGCACCGTGCTGCATTATCATTCGAACATTTACACTATAACATAGAGTGTTACTTTTAAAACTGAAATCAACAATTCCAACTATACTCTCCCTCCATAACCCACCCTTCCCAAGCTCCTGGTCAGAAGTATGGTAATGCCATTAGTATCTAAGGAGAATCTAGACGGTATGTGTCTAAGGGAATTATATGTCGCTAAAGTGACTGAGTGGGGGGGGGTCTGGGGTTCGGGAGCTTCTAGATACATGGTCGAGGGGTAGTGACTATGCCGTCAGGGTACCATGTAGGGGCAGGGGGTCAAGAAGTTCAAACTCCAGTAGCATGATATCCCAGTCCATCAAGATGGGTCGTTTCCGGAGACCCTTCTCCTCTTCCTTCCTCGAGGCTACACTTTCAGCTTTCCCCCACTGTATCATGTCATCTTGCCAGGTAGACAACGTTGGGCACCTGGGGGACTTCCATCTAATAGTGAGTGCTCCGATTGCCAGGACCAGGGCCAGGTCTGCAAATCTCAATTGTACCTTCAGTTTACTTGAACGTCTACGAAGACCCATGAGACAGTCCAGAACGTTATCCGTAATGGGAATGTGCGTGATCTCCTCTAGACAACCCCGCACACTATCCCAGTAGTCCCAAATGCGAGGGCATGACCATAGCATGTGTAGGAAGTCAGCCTCGTCTCCCTTACTACGAGGACAATGATGGGGAGCCTCAGGAAACATCCAGTGGACCCACTATGGGGTGAGGTATAATCTGTGTAAGAACATGGTCTGTATAAACTTTAATCTAGAGTTACGGGGCACTCTCTTGGGGTGTTCCAGCAGGCACTTCCAGGTCTTGTCCGAGATTTCCATACCAGAGTCTTCGGACCATTTTGCTCTAAGGGATAGAAGTGTTACTGCAGCATGTGTGCGAACACCTGTATAGAGCCATCTGACTAAGTGACCCCCATTCCCCATATAATGTAAGAGGTGAACCAGGGTATGCTGTGGGGGTTCAATACGTTGCGGGCCCAGGTGTTTTTAATGTAATGGGAGACTGTGGCATGCAATAGGTATAAGTGTGCAGGTGCGCCTGTGGCTTGTACAAAGAATTTGTGGTCCAGCAGGGTTCCATCCCCAAAAAAGGCCACAATGTCCTCCACACTGTTCTCCACCCAGGTACGGATCCTGTTCCCTGAAATTCTGCCCTGTGGTGTGGGAATACCCATTAGGGGAATGTTCGCCGAAAATGGAGCTGTCGTAGACGTATATGACAGTTCTTTCCTCCAGCACAACAATGCTGTTTTCAGGAGGGGCAGGCTGTCAATAGGGATCTTAGCTTTAGGTAAGAGCAGGGCATGTAGCGCTCCTCGATCCAAGTCCCTGGGTGAGTATCCTATTTCATGTAAATTCCTACCGGCAGTCCAATAGGAAAGCCATTGGAGTTGGCTAGCGTAGTAGTAGGCCCTGAGGTCAGGAACCCCTAAACCCCCACATCGAGTGTCTAACTTGAGTTTCTTTAAACTTACTCTCCTACGGCCTTTCACGAGTATAGTATTCAGGGTGGTAAAAATAGACTGAGGGATCACAATGCGCAAATTCGCAAAGTAATATAGGAGACGAGGAAGCAGTACCATCTTTGAGATGGCAATGCATCCCATAACTGACAACGGCAACGAGGTCCAAAAAGTCACACTATTTCGGAGAGCTGTTATGGCCTTCCCTAAGTTGCCATCAATTTGATCGGGCTGTGTGCGGTAGACCTGGATACCTAAATATTTGAAGGTAGTGGGGGCTATCGGCAAAGTGTAAACGCCAAATTGTATGTCATCAGGGCGAGGTGTGTCTTGGAAGAAGTAGGCCAGAGATTTCCTTGGGTTTATAGCTAGGCCCAAGACCCTTTCAAACTGGGCGAAGATATCTGGGAGGGGAGCATTGTCACTGTTCAGGTCGCTTATGTACAGCAGAATATCGTACGTATACATTGAGATGAGATGAGTTTCACCGTTAATAGGGATCCCGAGCCAGTCTGCTGACTGCCGGAGCGATAGTGCCAGGGACTCTAAAGCGAGAACAAATAATAAGGGAGACAACGGGCACCCCTGTCTGGTGCCCCTGTGGATAGTATATTGGCTCGAAACATATCTGCCCGTATGGGCCCTCGCCGTGGGGAAAGTATACAATAGACGCACCCATTTAAGATAGGTATCTGGAAAACCAAAGCGTTGAAGGGTCGCGAACATAAAATCCCAGGAAAGGGTATCAAAGGTCTGACTGAGGTCCAATGCCAAGCATCCCGCAGACTGATATGCGGGGGAATAGCCGTCATGACATAATGAAGACGTCTTGTGTTAAGGGATGTACTATGGTTTGGCAGGAACCCGCATTGATCCCTGCGTATGAGTGTTTTAAGGTAGGGTTGTATACGGTTAGCGAGGGCCTTGCTCAGGATCTTGTATTCTGTCGCCAATAGGGAGAGAGGTCTATAATTAGACATGTCAAGACAGTCCCGGCCCGGATTGGGTATCGAGGTAACCAAAGCCTGCATGGTAGATTGTGGTAGGTGGCCAGTTTCTAGAGCAGTTGTATATACTGTTTCCAGTGTTGGCACTAATGTATCAGCAAACGCAAGATAAAATTCGATAGGTAACATGTCAAGTCCGGGTGCTTTATTACGATTCAGTCCTTTAATCGCAATTCGGATTTCTGATTGTGTAATGGAACCGTTTATTTCTTTTTGAATCGCATCTGGGAGAACCGGAAAAGTAAGGTCCTGCAGAAAGTCTGTGATAGAAGCGTCCCCAAACATTGTGGGCGCCGTATATAGGGTACTAAGGTATGTACAGAAGGCCAGATTTATCTCCTGTTGTGTATGGCCCATACTGCCATCAGGCTTTCGAATTTGCGTAATTTCCGGTGGGTCTGGTCTGTCTCGCACTAGGCGGGCTAGTAGTATCCCTGTTCTATCCGCCACTGTTTTTGTTGCATGTTTGCTCTATAATCGATAGTCCGTAAAGTTTCCAAAGTCTCCGCATGGTCGATACGGGCCTTTTGCTGAGCTGTTTTTTTGTCTGGGTCTGTCGCGGCCTCATGTTCTAATGTAGTCATTTGGTGTTCAATTCTAAGCAAGCGTTGTCTCCTATCGGGCCCCCACAATCTGTCCTATCGAAGCTCCCCGAACTACCACTTTCAATGCGTCCAATTCTATTAAGTGAGACGAGACAGTGTTCCGATTTTCAGCTAAGTAATTTGTGATTGTGTTGGAGAGTGATAATTTGAACGGAGTGTCCTCTAACAATTGCGGGTGTAGGTTCCAGGTAGGTACCGGAGTTGGTATCTTTCCCCATGTAAGTGTGAGCTCTAGAGGATTATGGTCTGAGAATGTCTTCGCCAGGTAAGTAGACTGACTAATTTGGGCAACAATGGAGGGAGAGCACAAGACTCTATCTATTCTGGTATGGAGACTATGGACGGGAGAGTAAAAAGAGTATTCTTTATGTGTAGGGTGTATGTGTCGCCATGCCTCATATAGCACCCAGCCGTCCGCCCAGGTGTTGAAAATAGTGGCAAGTCTACAGGCATGTGTGCCATGGAGGGGAGGATGGTATCTATCTAAGTTTGTGTCGAGGACCGTATTCCAATCACCTCCCAGTATCCACGGGATGCCATCCCAGTCGGCCAGGGCTGCGCTTAAGCGGTGTAAGAATTGATCCTGATCAAAATTGGGGGCGTAGATGCTGCCAAGAATCACCAGGGAGCCGTCTAGTGTGCCCTTAAGTAGTACATATTGTCCCTGCTCGTCAATTTGGCGTTCCAGTTCGGTAAATGGAACCCCGTGATGTAACCATATGGTCGTACCTCTAGCAAATGCTGAATAATTAGTAGAGTAGATCTGACCTCTCCATTTTTTACGTGTTTTCTGTGATTACGATTCGGTCAGGTGGGACTCCTGTAAGAAGACTATATGGCCATTGTGTCTCAGTTAGGAGGCATGTACTCGGTGTTTTTTCTGAATAGCCCCCAATCCCCGTACATTCCATGTCAGTATGGTATAAGACCTAAAGGTATTAAAGGGCCCCTGCATACAGTGATATCTTGGGCATACCCCCATAGAAAGTAGAGCCGGGTGACTGAAATCGACCAGGAGCCTCTTATTCCCTTATCACTAACTAAACATGGTGCAGCGCTGGAACTATGCTGAGCCCAAAAACAATTTAACATAATCACAAAACGAATAATGGTGCGTACGCTCATAGGGGGTTGCTGCCATATATCATGTTTTTGTCCTTATTGGAGTCAGAGCCTCGACAGCTCCACAAAGCCCAGGGGGGGATGAGTCATTGAATATGTCCAAGCTATCCATATCGTATGAGCACACTGGCGTAGACTGTGGTCGGCCCTACTAGAAAATATCAGCAAATCCCTTTGGACGCGGGGGCCAACCCTCGGTAGTGACGCTACAAACGATCAGCCCATATTGTACATACACAGAGTGTAAAATACAGTTTGTTACATTACTAATCTTCACTTGTAAAAATGGACCGCAGGGGGCCAGAGTCAGAGTCTGCCGGGTGAAAATTCAAAACACCACAAGGCCATCCGGGGGCGCTTTCTCACCAATGACAGGTATCCGTTGTCCAGTATATCATCTGCTGCACGAGGTATAATGGTAGGGAATTGGTTGATGCTATGTTCTGAGACTGAGTGAATAGTGCTATCCTCCGTGTCTGTGTGGATCCTGGTAGGGTCCTCCTGAAACGTCTCAACTACAGCAAGAGCTCCCTCCTGGTTAAGTTTTTGTTGTGAACGCGATGGTCCACTGCCGCCTTTGGTCGGAGTAGAATTCTGTGTATGCTGGTGTCCTATACACCGTCGGCCATCGGTGCCCTGCGATGATTTGTCCGACCGGCTGCCCTGGCTCGAGCCCAGACGCAGGACCTCCAGCCATTCCTCCGCATCCGCCGGACTTTCAAAGAAGTGAGTTTTCTTGTCATGTATGACTTTCAGTCTAGCTGGATATAGGAGGGCGTATTTGAGTTGTGCTTTCTAGAGACTCTTTTTCACTGCCTGATATGACGACCTCTGCCTTTGGACCAAAACAGTATAATCCGGGTTCAGCGATATGCAATGGTTCTCATATTGGATCAGCTCCTTCTCCCTCGCCTTTTGAAGTAGTATGTCCCGGTCTCTATAATTCAGGATTCTAACTATCAGGGGGCGAGGCAGCGCTCCGGGCCTTGGCCCCCCTGCTGGTATCCTATGAGCCCGCTCCACACTGAACTACGGCGACAGTCCCTCCGGCGCCACTTTGTCCCTGAACCAGCCTTCCATGAATTCTGCAGCTCTGGTTCCCTCACTGCGTTCCGGCAGGCCAATTACGCGGATGTTATTGTGCCTGCTCCTGCCTTCTGAGTCTTCCACCCGGTCCAGAAGGCCAGTCACCTGTTGTTGTAGTTGATGGATCGCGGTGGTATTTGCAGTTATTTTCGGGTCCACTTCTTCAAGTACTCCACCATGTTCCTTAACAGAGGCAGCCAATTTGCAGTGATCCGCCCTCAGTAAGGTGAGACCTGAGGTAAGTGAGCCAATCTGTGATTCCAATGCTGCTCTGGAGTTGCGAATTTCCTTGAGTATAAGATCCAATTTATCCGGTGTGCCCTCAGTAGATTCCATAGATGGTGTTCCCGGTAAAGGAGGCCGGCCCAGGGACCCCGAGACAGCAAGAGGGGCGCTCATCTCCCGCTGCCCATCCGATGTTTTGGCCCGGTGTCTGCCCATGTTGTGTCGCTACTGGCCTAGGTTATGGCGGGCTAAGGCCTTTCAGGGCAGGCAGACAGGGCAACAAATGGAGGAGATGGGCCCACCCCGCGCTGCTTCACTCCGACCCCGCCACAGTGTCCTAGACGCAGGACATCCACATGTAGCCAGATCCCCTGTCGCAGAGATGTCGTTCAGGAATAAGCGTGGGGTCACCGTTTAAGACCGTGTACGTGATACTCCAGTAGGTCTGCACCTATAGCAAAGGTCTCATCCACTAAGGAGGCTCCACAGAAAGAGGCAAATGAGGGGTCCCTCTAAGAGGTGCCCAGTTGAGGGTGTTTCACCGGAGAACTCATCCTGTGTAACCAGGGGCAGGAGAGGCTTGCGTAGTCCACAACGGGTGTACAAGTCACATGTAGTCAGGCAGCGTCCTAGAGAGGCCAAGCAGCTGTGTCGGACCGCCTGTCTTCAGACCACCATGTCCCCTCGCTCAGGTGCAGAGATCCGTAAGGTTCGGGGAGAGGCCCTGGAGGCCCCCAGGAAGCCCCACGGCTAGGCGGCAGCAGCAGCGCGGGGCCCGGCCTACCCCGTGGCCATGCAGGAAAGAAAAAAAAAGTGGTCCGGGCCCAATGCAGCAGCGTGATCACATAGGAGCAAGAATGGGATCCAGAGCAGCTAAGGGACAAGAGCGTGAAGGAATTCCAACTGTTTCCTGGCGCAATCACAGTCCTCTCTTCTGTCTGGTTGCCCCTCACGCACACCCACCAGCACAGTCTGGTCAAGGAAGTGTCTCCGCTATTGTAGGCACCAACAGTAGCTTTCAGGCCACATTCACCAGCAGTTTGCGCTATCCTGGAGAAGGGGGTAGGGGGCCAGCAGCACAGGACTGGGAGTAAGTTGGCCGTGATGACTCACCCCAACAATCGCCTCTGACATATTCTGGTGTCACCAGGGGGTCTTTGTCGCTCTCACACCTCGCCCGGTTCAGAGCGGGGGCACAGCAGGTCCTCACGGGCGTCCTCCGAGCCTCACCACATAGCCCCCCGCGCGGTACTCCCAAAACAGAGCCTGCCGGCAGATCCAAGCACCGTAGCCCCATCTGTGCGAGACACGCACCTCAGGGCCGGTCAAGATCGCGGATCCGGTTGCAGCGTCTCTCAAGTTGTGGGGGAGCCGCTGGGTAGCAAGGCGCCAGGCCGCTCATGCCATACGCAAGCCCGCAACTTCCGCCCGATCCCAGCAGCAGACAGGCCGATCCGCCGAACTGCCCGAAAGCTCCGCCCCAGAGGTCCACAAAGGCGTCCAGAAACATAGGGGACCACAGCTCACTGCACGTATTTTTCCCCCGGTGTTAGCAGCGCATGGATGGCGGTGTAGGAGGATTGATTCCCCCCCGAGACTCCGGAACTCTTTCGAGATTCGACTGCCATCTTAGGCAGCTAGCCACGTCCCACCGGACCCAACAAGAACTTGAAGAAGAAATCTGAGACCTCATCATCTCTGCCTCTGTTCAGCTCACCAAAACGAAATTTTTCTGAGACTCTCCCTCCCGCTATTTTAGAAAAACAGCAATGAAAGAATCCCTCTACATAGTCCTCAGTACTCTAGAACTCCAGCAGCATATTACCAAAAACATCCATTCCAAAACAATGCCCTCAAGCTCATACTGACAGTCTTACCATCACATTAATGCATGCCTAGATACTGCTGGATTTGACAGATCACATCCCCATAAGCTTCTTATTTATACATACCACACAGATGCATCACAGTCAACTGAAAAGAAGAAACTGACATTCTGCTCCTGCAAAGTCTTCCTTGTGGAACAACCCCTCAAACCCTCTATTACAGGCAGGCCATATCAGATGCCAACCTTCATGACAAATATAATGCATTGTCGAATGAAACACGCCTCTGAAAACATGAACTTCCAAACCAAAATCCTCTGATCCATAGCACATGCAAGAACACTAAAAAAACAAGTGTGCCATAAGCAGACAAGAGATGCATAAAATGCCCTTGATAACCTCATCCAGCTTTGAATACTATGCCTGGCATGCACATCCCACATTACCACCACCAAAACCCCTTTCTACAAAACTACCATCAATTGAGTGACTAACTGAAGTAGTACACTTTTCGAGGATGTCCTGAACAACATCACCCTACTCCCAAAACCACAAATCCTACAGCCAGTCAACAAATATAATAACATGAACCATTTACACAAATACACAAAATCACATTAACAAGTTGAAACAGACATTAAGTTCACCTCCAATTCCCCACCGCTCCATCCTCAAGTGTAAAACGTTTGGTTTAATCTCACAGGCTAAACTCATCAAAATTCTTAACTCTTGCATACCACCTTCTATGAAGATGACAGTCTCCCTTGGTCCATATTAGATCTTCTTACTGTGATGCCCTGACCTTCCAAACAGATCATCAATGTCTCGCTCAGCCAGGGAAGCTATGAATCAGATCAGAACAATAGGAAAACCCTTCTTCAAAACTGCCTACTAGCCGTATACAAACTAAACATTGACAAATCTGAAGTTTTACCACTAAACACATTTTGCCTTTCCCATATGTTTCACGGTTCTGGCTTTGAATGGAATCCCAGGAATATTAAGTGTTTAGGAAATCTCTATGCCAACACAATTAAAGAAACTATTAAAATCAATCATACCGAAATACTTAAAAAGCTCTCTGTACTCATTGAGGGTTGGTCCTCTCTTTTCTTATCCTAGTGGGGGAGGTTAGCAACTATCAAGATGATGCTCCTCCCAATTGTTAATTTTTATCTCTCCATGCTCCCCATCTCTCTTCCTGCTTTTTTTTTCAAAACTATATACAGTTTCTTAACAAAACTTTTATGGAACAACCGCAAAGCCAGGCTTTTCTTTCCCGTCTCCAACAACCCAAAGAGCTAGGTGGAGTTAACTTTCCCAACCTCAGTCGGTATCACTCTGCTTTCACATTAAAACAAATCTGGCCTTTTTAAGCAGACTCTTTTTCTCCCTCCTTAACAGCGTGGAGTTCCCTTGAGCTTGCGCAATGTTCACCCTTTTAATTTTTTACAGCAACTCGCCTACCTCAGCCTTCGAAGCGTTTTCTCACCCCCATATTTAAACATTCCAAAGCTCTTGCCCTCTCATTGTCTCGTTCCTTTCTGTCGCAAGTTGAATTTCACTCCCAAACTCCAATTTGGTATAATAAATTCTTAAAGATCAATAACAGAACTGGAAGGAATGGATTGACAAAGGTATCATCACCTATAACCACTTACTTAAAGATAATTCCCCGAAGAATTTCTCAGAAATTTGTGATTCATTTAATATCTCCAACACACATTCTTCCCAATTCCCCTCCCTAAAGAACACCCTAGCCTCTATTATTTCCCAAAACAGCTCCCTGTCCACTACTGTTCTGAAACTCTCCCTTCTACCAGACTTTTCTATTCCTTTTAAAGCTGCTGTCATTTACACATTACTTTCCAATCCATCTATTGATAGGTCTAAATCTAAATTAGAACTTTTACGGGAAAAGGACCTTGCCCAGGATTTCTCCCTCCAGGTTCGGAACTCTATCTGGTCTAAAATACATATGGTCTTCCGCTCAGCTAGCACCACACAGACTTTATATGTTTTTTATAACAGGTTCTTTTTCACCCCCTCTGATCTCCATCAATTTAGGTTACTTGAGTCCCAAAAATGTTGGTCCTGTTAGTATACCAATAGTGATTTCCTCCATATGTTTTTTCATTTTCCGCTGGTTAAATCCCTCTGGTCCTGTATCTGGCCAAAACTAAATGACATTTTAGCCACAGACTTTCCTTTTGAAATTGTACATATTTTTTTGGTTGGCTCTTCACCTCTATAGAATGTTCAATGTAATGTATGTAAATTTATAGATCTTTATATAGCCATTTCCTTTCAGATCATCACAACCAAATGGTAGGATACTTCACAAATTTCATACAGTTCTTCGTGGAACTTATTATGTCATCATCACAGACTTGACTGTGCTTTTGCCACCACAGTACTCCAACTAATCAAAAAGGACTTGTTATGGTCTCCTGTAACCAATTTTCTTTCTAGATATGCTCTTTGACTTTCCTTCTTCTCCTTTTTAATACCTCCGTGTTTTACTGATTTGGATTTCATTTTTAATTGTTTACGGAACATTTATTAATGAATCTGTATTTTGAATTGCCCTTCCTTTCTCCCTTTCCCCTTCTCTTCTTCTTCTTTCTCTTTCCTCCTCCCTCCCACAAAAAATACTTTTAAAAAGCTTTTTTCCCTGGTATAGTTTATATATCCCTCTTTTGGAGTCGAATTGTATATTTTTTATTTTAATATTGTTCCTTTATCTTTTTAAAATGTTTTTCTTAGGTACTGATGTTTTACTATGCTTATTGTAGTCAATAAAAGCTTTCTAAACTAAAAAAAAACGACCTATTAATATTGAGACTGTGTTGTGGCATGGAAAAACCCTTCCGTCAAGTAGTTTATGACATCCCTCTGATCAACTAAAAGAATTACGTCTCTTTCCGGACACTGCTCAACCACTCGAGCGTTCGACACAGTCTACCACTAACTTTTGCTTTACATTCTGGGAACACATGTGAGTTTCTTTCACACAATCATTCACTGGTGTCGTGAAGGAAAACTCAAGAAATAAGAAATTTGCTGCCTCTTTCAAATGATCCAACCTATCCATTCTCTTCCCCTTGTCTTCGACTTCTATGTGGAATCACTTAGCTCCATTCTTAGTGACTGCAAGAAGATCCATCAGTATGCTGAGGACACACAGATCTCACTCAAAATCTACTAAGCTCAAGACATGCAGCGACTTTCCCTCAAACAAATCTTACTAAAGCTCAACTCAACAAAGATAGACCTCCTGTTTACTGGCAGTACAAAGCAAACCCAGTTTTAGGCTTGGCTGTCTGACCTAAACCCATTGGTTGACAGTCAATTATAAATTACTTGGATTCACCCTCGATACAGACCTCTCCTTTAAAAAATACATTGCCAAGAAAACCAAAACATCATGGTACTAGCGCTCCCTACTGAAAAACAGTGAAACCTTTCTTACCCAAATCTGACTTTATAGCTACTGTCACTGTGACCTGGCAACTGAGTGGAGACTGCTAGCTCAAAGGTGTTTAAGATCACAGTTAGCTGAGGCTCCACCGACCGAATACTTGCGGTTACCCACCTTTAAATGGGATAGGAGAACCAGCAGTGTGGGAGTGAGAGAGCACCGCTAGTTTATGGTTGTGCAACTGACCCACCGAACTCCATGTGACCCTATCAGTCTGATGCACCTTAACAGCCCTTTACCCTTAGGACCCAGCCAACATACCAGAGATTATCTGTACGATCGTCTTTTGAGGAACCTTGGATCAGCCAACACACAGACCACCTGCCAGAAGAAATTTAAATGACAAAAACATGGAGAAAAACCCTAGGAGTACAAAGGCCTACAACCCGGGCATTTCCTCAGTACAGGCATTTGAGCATAATCTATTATTTACTTTTCAGGAAAGGGAGAAAGAGAGATAATGAGACAAAAATTAAAACAGAGTGATTATTATTGTATGCACGTATGCTTGTGTGTGTGTGTGTCTGTGCACACAGCTGTGTAAAATGAAAGATGGCAGTGGAGTGACTTCATAAGAGAGAAGCTTCCTCAATCAGGACTCTTTATTAAGCATGGGCGGAAAATCCATTACGCTCGCGGATTTTGCGGATTTTCGGTAAATTCGCAATCCGCGAACGCTCGCAAATTTACCGAAAATCCACAAATTCGCACACAGCGGATTTTTTTTTTCTTGGTGATACAATTTTGCGGCGCGCGGCGTTTACTTACCGTCATTCAGCGTTTGCCGAGTTATTTTTCTTGATATTTTGCGAGTCCTGCCCCATTTTGGATCTTGCTGCGGGATCCCGCGGGAATTTGGCGAGCGCGATTACGTAATCGCGGCTTGCCAACTTGCACAGCAAGAGTTTGTCAACGCGAGTACGCCGTGATCACGTATCGCGGTACTTCGCAATTGCGAGCTTCGAGATGCGGCGAGCAGCAACAATCTCGCACTCGCGAAAATACAAAATTTGCAATTCTGCACACGAAATCCACCAGCAAGCACCATAAACCTTCTGGAAATGATGATTTTTATCTGAATAACTCCTCAGGTTGACATTTACCTGCACTTTTTTTGCGTGGAGTCCATTTTGGGGAGGGGGGGGTGGGAGGAAGGAAGTGCCCCACAGTCTTCAACTTCCTGTTCCTGTCCAGCAGGCTCCTCCCAGTGCTTTGTCCATCTCCTGGTCACTTTTCATTTGGATCTGGAGCTGGAAGGATTACTTTTTGTGGATGCTGCTGGATATTTGGATTTGAGGCCTTTTTGACTTTCTTTGGATCACTTTTGGATTAGAAAATTCACAAGTAAGTTTGTTTGGGGCATTACAGTTAATGCAACTACAATTTTGGAATTTTCGATTTTTGGGCTGTTTTGGGGCCTTTTGCCCAGGGGTACTCAGTGGTGGGTGCACTGAGTCTTTCTGTGGGGTGTTTTGAATTTAAACATCATGGAGGGGCTGGATGGCTTGGGATTGTGCTGATTTTTCTGTGATTTTCGTTTTTTTGGCCTGTTGTGGCCTTTTCACCAGGGGTAGTGAGTGGTGCATGGGCCTAGTCTTTCTGTGGGTTTTCTTGAATTTAAACATCACGGAGGGGCTGGATGGCTTGGGATTGTGCTGATTTTTCTGTGATTTTCGTTTTTTTGGCCGTTTGTGGACAGGCCATGTGGTTGGGGGCCATTTTGAGTGCTGCTACAGGCCCTGGCCATGTGCTGGGAGGGAGGGGGGCATTTTGAATGCAGGCAGTGATCTCAGGCCTGCACCCATTTTGCCTAGCTTTCATCCATTATGCCCAGGGGTAGTGATTGGTGCATGGGCCTAGTCTTTCTGTGGGTTGTCTTGAATTTAAACATCATGGAGGGGCGGGATGGCTTGGGATTGTGCTGATTTTTCTGTGATTTTCGTTTTTTTGGCCTGTTGTGGCCTTCTCACCAGGGGTAGTGAGTGGTGCATGGGCCTAGTCTTTCTGTGGGTTGTCTTGAATTTAAACATCATGGAGGGGCTGGATGGCTTGGGATTGTGCTGATTTTTCTGTGATTTTCGTTTTTTTGGCCTGTTGTGGACAGGCCATGTGGTTGGGGGCCATTTTGAGTGCTGCTACAGGCCCTGGCCATGTGCTGTGAGGGAGGGGGCCATTTTGAATGCAGGCAGTGTTTTAGGCCTGCACCCATTTTGCCTAGCTTTCATCCATTATGCCCAGGGGTAGTGAGTGGTGCATGGGCCTAGTCTTTCTGTGGGTTGTCTTGAATTTAAGCATCATGGAGGGGTTGGATGGCTTGGGATTGTGCTGATTTTTCTGTGATTTTCGTTTTTTTGGCCTGTTGTGGCCTTTTCACCAGGGGTAGTGAGTGGTGCATGGGCCTAGTCTTTCTGTGGGTTGTCTTGAATTTAAACATCATGGAGGGGCTGGATGGCTTGGGATTGTGCTGATTTTTCTGTGATTTTCGTTTTTTGGCCTGTTGTAGACAGGCCATGTGGTTGGGGGCCATTTTGAGTGCTGCTACAGGCCCTGGCCATGTGCTGTGAGGGAGGGGACATTTTGAATGCAGGCAGTGTTCTCAGGCCTGCACCCATTTTGCCTAGCTTTCATCCATTATGCCCAGGGGTAGTGAGTGGTGCATGGGCCTAGTCTTTCTGTGGGTTGTCTTGAATTTAAGCATCATGGAGGGGTTGGATGGCTTGGGATTGTGCTGATTTTTCTGTGATTTTCGTTTTTTTGGCCTGTTGTGGCCTTTTCACCAGGGGTAGTGAGTGGTGCATGGGCCTAGTCTTTCTGTGGGTTGTCTTGAATTTAAACATCATGGAGGGGCTGGATGGCTTGGGATTGTGCTGATTTTTCTGTGATTTTCGTTTTTTGGCCTGTTGTAGACAGGCCATGTGGTTGGGGGCCATTTTGAGTGCTGCTACAGGCCCTGGCCATGTGCTGTGAGGGAGGGGACATTTTGAATGCAGGCAGTGTTCTCAGGCCTGCACCCATTTTGCCTAGCTTTCATCCATTATGCCCAGGGGTAGTGAGTGGTGCATGGGCCTAGTCTTTCTGTGGGTTCTCTTGAATTTAAACATCATGGAGGGGCTGGATGGCTTGGGATTGTGCTGATTTTTCTGTGAATTTCGTTTTTTTGGCCTGTTGTGGCCTTTTCACCAGGGGTAGTGAGTGGTGCATGGGCCTAGTCTTTCTGTGGGTTGTCTTGAATTTAAACATCATGGAGGGGCTGGATGGCTTGGGATTGTGCTGATTTTTCTGTGATATTCGTTTTTTTGGCCTGTTGTGGCCTTTTCACCAGGGGTAGTGAGTGGTGCATGGGCCTAGTCTTTCTGTGGGTTGTCTTGAATTTAAACATCATGGAGGGGCTGGATGGCTTGGGATTGTGCTGATTTTTCTGTGATTTTCATTTTTGTTGGCCTGTTGTGGACAGGCCATGTGGTTGGGGGCCATTTTGAGTAGTGCTACAGGCCCTGGCCATGTGCTGTGAGGGAGGGGGCCATTTTGAATGCATCGCAGTGTTCTCAGGCCTGCACCCATTTTGCCTAGCTTTCATCCATTATGCCCAGGGGTAGTGAGTGGTGCATGGGCCTAGTCTTTCTGTGGGTTGTCTTGAATTTAAACATCATGGAGGGGCTGGATGGCTTGGGATTGTGCTGATTTTCTGTGATTTTCGTTTTTTTGGCCTGTTGTGGCCTTTTCACCAGGGGTAGTGAGTGGTGCACGGGCCTAGTCTTTCTGTGGGTTGTCTTGAATTTAAACATCATGGAGGGGCTGGATGGCTTGGGATTGTGCTGATTTTTCTGTGATTTTCGTTTTTTTGGCCTGTTGTGGACAGGCCATGTGGTTGGGGGCCATTTTGAGTAGTGCTACAGGCCCTGGCCATGTGCTGTGAGGGAGGGGGCCATTTTGAATGCATCGCAGTGTTCTCAGGCCTGCACCCATTTTGCCTAGCTTTCATCCATTATGCCCAGGGGTAGTGAGTGGTGCATGGGCCTAGTCTTTCTGTGGGTTGTCTTGAATTTAAACATCATGGAGGGGCTGGATGGCTTGGGATTGTGCTGATTTTCTGTGATTTTCGTTTTTTTGGCCTGTTGTGGCCTTTTCACCAGGGGTAGTGAGTGGTGCACGGGCCTAGTCTTTCTGTGGGTTGTCTTGAATTTAAACATCATGGAGGGGCTGGATGGCTTGGGATTGTGCTGATTTTTCTGTGATTTTCGTTTTTTTGGCCTGTTGTGGACAGGCCATGTGGTTGTGGGCCATTTTGAGTGCTGCTACAGGCCCTGGCCATGTGCTGTGAGGGAGGGGGCCATTATGAATGCAGGCAGTGTTTTAGGCCTGCACCCATTTTGCCTAGCTTTCATCCATTATGCCCAGGGGTAGTGAGTGGTGCATGGGCCTAGTCTTTCTGTGGGTTGTCTTGAATTTAAGCATCATGGAGGGGTTGGATGGCTTGGGATTGTGCTGATTTTTCTGTGATTTTCGTTTTTTTGGCCTGTTGTGGCCTTTTCACCAGGGGTAGTGAGTGGTGCATGGGCCTAGTCTTTCTGTGGGTTGTCTTGAATTTAAACATCATGGAGGGGCTGGATGGCTTGGGATTGTGCTGATTTTTCTGTGATTTTCGTTTTTTGGCCTGTTGTAGACAGGCCATGTGGTTGGGGGCCATTTTGAGTGCTGCTACAGGCCCTGGCCATGTGCTGTGAGGGAGGGGACATTTTGAATGCAGGCAGTGTTCTCAGGCCTGCACCCATTTTGCCTAGCTTTCATCCATTATGCCCAGGGGTAGTGAGTGGTGCATGGGCCTAGTCTTTCTGTGGGTTGTCTTGAATTTAAGCATCATGGAGGGGTTGGATGGCTTGGGATTGTGCTGATTTTTCTGTGATTTTCGTTTTTTTGGCCTGTTGTGGCCTTTTCACCAGGGGTAGTGAGTGGTGCATGGGCCTAGTCTTTCTGTGGGTTGTCTTGAATTTAAACATCATGGAGGGGCTGGATGGCTTGGGATTGTGCTGATTTTTCTGTGATTTTCGTTTTTTGGCCTGTTGTAGACAGGCCATGTGGTTGGGGGCCATTTTGAGTGCTGCTACAGGCCCTGGCCATGTGCTGTGAGGGAGGGGACATTTTGAATGCAGGCAGTGTTCTCAGGCCTGCACCCATTTTGCCTAGCTTTCATCCATTATGCCCAGGGGTAGTGAGTGGTGCATGGGCCTAGTCTTTCTGTGGGTTCTCTTGAATTTAAACATCATGGAGGGGCTGGATGGCTTGGGATTGTGCTGATTTTTCTGTGAATTTCGTTTTTTTGGCCTGTTGTGGCCTTTTCACCAGGGGTAGTGAGTGGTGCATGGGCCTAGTCTTTCTGTGGGTTGTCTTGAATTTAAACATCATGGAGGGGCTGGATGGCTTGGGATTGTGCTGATTTTTCTGTGATTTTCGTTTTTTGGCCTGTTGTAGACAGGCCATGTGGTTGGGGGCCATTTTGAGTGCTGCTACAGGCCCTGGCCATGTGCTGTGAGGGAGGGGACATTTTGAATGCAGGCAGTGTTCTCAGGCCTGCACCCATTTTGCCTAGCTTTCATCCATTATGCCCAGGGGTAGTGAGTGGTGCATGGGCCTAGTCTTTCTGTGGGTTCTCTTGAATTTAAACATCATGGAGGGGCTGGATGGCTTGGGATTGTGCTGATTTTTCTGTGAATTTCGTTTTTTTGGCCTGTTGTGGCCTTTTCACCAGGGGTAGTGAGTGGTGCATGGGCCTAGTCTTTCTGTGGGTTGTCTTGAATTTAAACATCATGGAGGGGCTGGATGGCTTGGGATTGTGCTGATTTTTCTGTGATATTCGTTTTTTTGGCCTGTTGTGGCCTTTTCACCAGGGGTAGTGAGTGGTGCATGGGCCTAGTCTTTCTGTGGGTTGTCTTGAATTTAAACATCATGGAGGGGCTGGATGGCTTGGGATTGTGCTGATTTTTCTGTGATTTTCATTTTTGTTGGCCTGTTGTGGACAGGCCATGTGGTTGGGGGCCATTTTGAGTAGTGCTACAGGCCCTGGCCATGTGCTGTGAGGGAGGGGGCCATTTTGAATGCATCGCAGTGTTCTCAGGCCTGCACCCATTTTGCCTAGCTTTCATCCATTATGCCCAGGGGTAGTGAGTGGTGCATGGGCCTAGTCTTTCTGTGGGTTGTCTTGAATTTAAACATCATGGAGGGGCTGGATGGCTTGGGATTGTGCTGATTTTCTGTGATTTTCGTTTTTTTGGCCTGTTGTGGCCTTTTCACCAGGGGTAGTGAG
Source organism: Lissotriton vulgaris (assembly GCF_964263255.1). Taxonomy (NCBI): domain Eukaryota; kingdom Metazoa; phylum Chordata; class Amphibia; order Caudata; family Salamandridae; genus Lissotriton; species Lissotriton vulgaris. The sequence continues at coordinate 1,155,810 of NW_028241185.1, read as the reverse complement.
TGGTGCACGGGCCTAGTCTTTCTGTGGGTTGTCTTGAATTTAAACATCATGGAGGGGCTGGATGGCTTGGGATTGTGCAGATTTTTCTGTGATTTTTGTTTTTTTGGCCTGTTGTTGTGGCCTTTTCACCCGGGGTAGTGACTAGTGAGTGTTGCATGGGCCTAGTCTTTCTGTGGGGTGTCTTGAATTTAAACATCATGGAGGGCATGGGATTGTGCTGATTTTTCTGGGTTTTTTTTGGGGGTGTATAACTGAACTGATGTTCCTCTGTCTTCCATTGCTTTTAGGTGCACAAGACTCAAGAGAACCACCAGTGCCAGGAAGAAGTCCTGTAGCGGTGTGTGTGTGCAGCATAACGTCACGCGACGTCACGTCTGGCCACAGACAACTCTGCAACTCGTGCAACTGCGGCCTGCTGTTCTGACCTGCTCTGAAGAAGATGGGCCCAAAAAAATTTCTCCGTAGCTCCTCTAGCAAGAAAGTTGCCAGTAAGGAGCAGAAGAAGCAAGTTACCAAGGAGGCTGGTGTGCCGGCCGCCGCGTTTTTTGGGAGTAAAAAAAAAAGTACGCCTGCAGCAGCAGCGGGATCTGCTGGGGACCAAGCTGGGAGCAGCACCCCCGCTCCATTGGGCTCAGTGCCTCCACCACCACCACCACGCCAACTTAAGTCAAAGCCCTTGAGTGCTGCACAGGCAGTCAGTGTACTTCTTCAATCACCATCGACCAGTGATGTTGGCTCATTGCAAGAAAGTAGCAGCAATGTCCCTGAATCAACACAGGTTGTTGTAACTCATCTGACAAGTGTTGAACAACCACAGCCGCAACAACAACCCCATGTGCAAGTACAAGCCCAAGTACATGTGGAAGGAGAGGCAGCGCAAGGAGATGCGCAAGCAGAGGTGCATGGAGGGTCAGAAGTGCCCACAATAGTTGTTCCTCCCGAAGTAGGGGCACATCAGGAAATCGACAATCAAACCGAGGTGTCATTTGAGGAAGCCACTCCTCCTGATGATCATTCATTGTCTTCCACATCCCTAGCAAGGAAAAGATCAAGGGGGGTGTCTACATCTTCTTCAAGCCCACCTCCTTCTGATGATATGGATCAAACTTGGGAACCACCACTGCGGTCTGAGAGTGAGGCACACCATGATCTGACAAAGGTACCTAAGCGTAAAAGGAAGGTCGTCGAAAAACTCATAGCTATGGAGTGTGATGAGGCTCAACAAGAAGTGACGGATACTGCTGCTGATGAAGCCTCTCACGACGACGAGCCAGTCATCATAAAGGTCACTGCAGCCCCAGCGGGCATGCAGCAAAAAGACATATTGACCCTAGCTCGAGAAGCTGCTGAGCGTGATGATGTTGTCGACGAGAAGGCAATGGAAGAAACACCACAATCATTGGAGTTAACTAGTACACCAACACCTACCGCTTCCATATTTCTTAGTCGCCAGAAGGGACCTCCATCCACCTCGACCTCAATTAGTGGTGGTGAAAGTGCAAAACGTACTGAAGTTCGGCAATCCACATCCTCCACTTCATCTGGCATTAGCAGCAGGACCACCACCACCAGTATCGCCGTCTCCTCCGGCCCCCAAAGACATTTCAAGTCCGCAGTTTGGGACTTCTTTAGTGTTTCCACAAAAAAGGAAAACCTCGCCATTTGTAGCATTTGTAAGTTGACAGTTAGTCGTGGTAAGTTTGGTTCCAACTATGGTACCGGAGGCCAGAGAGGTCATCTTGAAAGAAAGCAAGCTGTCCAATGGTTTGCGCACCTACAGGCGATCAAGGAAGCCCGAATTGCACGTAATGCTGTTTCATCTGATGATGATGAGGAGGAAGAAGACGTGTCAAACACTTCACTTACACCCAGTACCCCTGTCAGCAGCACACCCCATGTGAGCCACACTAAGAGTGTGGGAGAGAGTGAGACACCAATGCGCAAAAGTTCATCAGCGAGCGTAACTGGGTCGAAGATATCATCATCATCCCGTAAATGCTTGGTCCAGGGCAACATTAAAAAGATGTTGTTTACAGAAGAGCAATATGAACGCAACCACCCACTGACGCGTCTGTATAACACTAAGCTGGCTAAAATGCTAGCTCTGGACCTTCTCCCTTTTTCTTTTGTAGAAGGGGTTGGTTTTCTAGAATTAGTGACAGCGCTCTGCCCTAAATGGAAGGTTCCTAGCCGGTTCTATTTTGCCAGAGTTGCGGTTCCAGCACTACATGAAGATGTGCTGGAGGTGATTGGGGCGGCTTTGCAGAAGAGTGCTGTTCACACTATACATCTGACAACAGACATGTGGACCAGTGGCGCAGGCGCTGATTACATGTGCATCACTGCACACTGGGTCTCTTTTTCAGGAGTTAAAGCAAAGCTAAACGCAGGTGTTGACCCGGACCAAGTTTCCAAAGCTGCTCGGAAACATGCAACACTAGCCATGTTTGGTTTGGAGAAACGTCACACAGCACAAAACATTTTGGATGAGTTTAACACAAAGGTCCTTGACTGGCTGTCCCCAAAAAAACGCCAGATTGGTTATGTTTCCACGGATAATGGCGCCAATGTAGTTAAGGCCATGGAGCTGGGTCAGTATTTCAGAGTGCAGTGTTTGGCGCACTGTATAAACCTGGTTGTCAAAAAATTCTTGAGTGATAAAGAGAGTCCAGCGTACGAGGTAGTGGAGACCTGCCGAAAAATGTGCAACCATTTCAGCCATTCTTTTACGGCCCGGAAGCATCTGAGGAGCCTGCTACATGACCGTCGAATGCCAGTGAAAGCACTCATCCAGGAGGTGGCAACACGTTGGAACTCAACCTTCTACATGCTTGAGCGTCTGTATGAGCAGTATACGGTACTCGATCAATATTTCTTAACACAGGGTACAGCTCAGAAGGACCTGAGGATGGGTGCGGAGCAATGGCACATAGTTAAAAGCCTGACACGCATGCTTCGTTCTTTTGAGGTCTTCACGCGTGCAGTCAGCAAGGAGGACTGTAATTTGGGAAAAGCTATCCCATTGTTGTACATGCTGGAGCACCAACTGAAGGAGGTGTGTTCTGTGTTTCAAAAAGATGAAAAAAACAAAGACCCTTTTGTTTTGGCGAAGAAATTATTAGAGCCCCTACGTGGTGATGAACGTCTTAAAATGATCCACTCAGAACAGCATTACATTTGTGCTACTATTCTGGATCCACGCTACAAAAAGGCGCTGGCAGGCCAAGCATTCTTTCCTTTTGATGATGAACATGTTCCAAAGTACAAACGTTGGCTAGCCTTGTCAGCCAAGAGGTTTGAAAGAGAACGGCAGAAAATTGAAGGAAAAACAGTACATCAGCATCAGCAGGCCATCCGCCGGTCAAAACAATCCACTTCTGCACCTGTGGCTGTGACACAAGTGACCGCTCAGCCGTTAAAGACACCGGCAACCGGATCATCTGCACCAGACACAACAGAAACATTGGAGGCTGAAGAGGATTGGCTAGCTCGGCTTGGGTTTGGTTCTCAAAAGGTCACAGGCACAGCAACAGCTAAGCAAAGTGGAGGAACCTTGGATGAGGACCTTGAGTCGATGTTGAAGGACTATCTGAATGACTCAACAGAGGTCTATGTTAATGCTGACCCATTGGCGTATTGGCATGGGAAAAAAGAATTGTGGCCACAGCTCTCCAACCTGGCTTTAAACTACTTGTCTTGCCCACTCGCAAGCATGTCTTCTGAACGTGTTTTCAGTGCTGCTGATGCCATTGTAACTCTCAAACGGAGCCGCCTCTCACCCAAAAATGTGGAGAGGTTAACAATGATCAAGATGAATCAGCACCTCATACCACCAGATTACAGAGTACGAGAAAGCGCGCCGGATGAAGACGAGGTGGACAGCAACGTAGATGAGGGAATTTCTACTCTGTCAGGTGACACTGAGCTCACCCTGCCTGAATTCGCAGAGTATGAAGACGAAGCCTTATTCTTATTCCTGGACCTTAACACTGAGCCCTGAAAATGAGACAATGAATCAATAACTTTCTTTTTCGTCCTTATTCACTTTCATTCCAGTGTGTCTGTCTTTCTTTGTTGTGCACAGTTAATATAATTCAAACTTTAATCACCTAATCACAAAAACAAGCCCATCAGCAGAACTGTCTTCACTTGTTTGCTTATTGATTTGAAGGTGCCGCAGTCTGCATTCCTCAGGTTCACAAGTTCAGAAGAACATGCTCCTCTATCCTCCTCCTCCAGACTCCTATTTACATCAAAGCAGAGGGCTGGATTACGCCCAATGAAGAAAGACTCAGCACTTGTGGGGGTGTTCTACTTCTTTGCGGGTGAGTTGACCGCTCTGGGGCCATTGCTGGGAAGCTCCAATACCGGATAAAAGTGGTTTGGACCAAATCTGAGGCAGAATTTTTTGTGTGTTTTTGCTGACTTGCTTGCCTTTGAGGTGCTCTTTGGGGGGGTTCCGGCTGTTTGTAGGTGAGTTTCGGGGTCTGGGAGCACTGCTGGGACAGTCTAATCTTGATTGCATTTGCTTTTCAGGAAATCCGTGGTGGTAAACCGGAGTTATGGCCTAGCTACACAGCGCGTTTGGACCGAAGGCCGAGAAATATTGTAAGTATGAGATTTTGCTTTTGGGCTGTTTGGGGGTGTTGTGCTTTTAGGCGGGTGGGTTGGCGGGTCTTGGGGCATTCCTGGGAAGGTCTAATACCGGATAGAAGTGGTTGGGACAAAATCCACGCTGATTTTGTTTTGCTATTTCTGACATTTTGCTCAATGTAGCGTTTTCGGGGGCCTGTTTGGGGGGCTTCCTGGTGTTTGTGGGTGGGTTTCGGGGTCTGGGAGCACTGCTGGGACACTCTAATCTTGATTGCATTTGCTTTTCAGGAAATCCGTGGTGGTAAACTGGAGTTATGGCCTAGCTACACTGCGCATTTGGACCGAAGGCCGAGAAATATTGTAAGTATGAGATTTTGCTTTTGGGCTGTTTGGGGGTGTTGTGCTTTTTGGCGGGTGGGTTGGCGGGTCTTGGGGCATTCCTGGGAAGGTCTAATACCGGATAGAAGTGGTTGGGACAAAATCCACGCTGATTTTTTTTGTTGCTATTTCTGACATTTTGCTCAATGTAGCGTTTTCAGGGGCCTGATTGGGGGGCTTCCTGGTGTTTGTGGGTGGGTTTCGGGGTCTGGGAGCACTGCTGGGTATGGATACTTTACTTTGCAAGAGGTTTGAAGCAAATCCATGGTGGCAGAGGGGAGTTAGGGCCTAGCTGCAGAGCGCGCGCGGAGTGATTTGGGAAATTGGCAAAAAAATTACTAAGTCCCCATTTTTGTACTTTTGCTCTTTGGCTGTTTGGGGGTCTTCTACTCGTTTTCTCCTGGGTTGACGGTTCTGGGGCCATTGCTGGGAAGTTCTAATACCGGATAAAAGTGGTTTGGACCAAATCGGAGGCGGAATTTTTTTTGTGTTTTTGCTGACTTGTTTGCCTTGGAGGAGCTCTTTGGGGGGGTTCTGGCTGTTTGTGGGTGGGTTTCGGGGTCTGGGAGCACTGCTGGGACACTCTAATCTTGATTGCATTTGCTTTTCAGGAAATCCGTGGTGGTAAACTGGAGTTATGGCCTAGCTACACAGCGCGTTTGGACCGAAGGCCGAGAAATGTTGTAAGTATGAGATTTTGCTTTTGGGCAGTTTGGGGGTGTTGTGCTTTTTGGCGGGTGGGTTGGCGGGTCTTGGGGCATTCCTGGGAAGGTCTAATACCGGATAGAAGTGGTTGGGACAAAATCCATAAGGAAAACCCTTTTGGCACTTTTTGTAACTTAGGGTTCGTTAGGGTTAGCCCTAGCAGCAGGATTGCATGTGTTTTGGGGTGTTCTAGATTTTTGCAACTGAGTTCTGGGGTCTTAGAGCACTCGTGAGAATGTGTAATTTTGGTTGCAAGTCATTTGAAGAAAATCCATGGTAGGAAAGGGGGGATTTTGCATAGTTAAAGAAAGCCTCTGCCAGTATTCTTAACTTAGGGCTCGTTAGGGTTAGCACTAGCAGTATTTCTATTGCATGTGTTTGGGTGGGGGGGTTTTCGAGTCTTGGAGCAATGCTGGCTATGGATACTTTTGCTTGCTTGCAAGTGGTTTGAATACAATCCACGGTGGGTAAGGGGGTATTTGGGCCTACTTTTACTTTTGAAGTACGTTTTGTCACCAGTTTTCTGCTAGGCCTCGTTTTTTGAGATCTGATTGGGGGTCTTCTACATTTTTGCAACTGGCTTTAGTAAGGGTCTGGGTGGAAGCACTGCTGGGAAGGACTAATTTTGCTTTAAAACACAGTTTACAGTACACCTAGCTTGAGGGGAAAGATCCGCTAAATTAATTCGCCCATACTTATTTATCCTTGAAAAGGTGACTCAGACAGAGTACGCACTTTCAAAAGTGTTGTACTGTCTATTAGGAAAATCAAAGTGTGACTTTTTGCACTACACAGCGTACATACCTTATATTTATTTATCAGTGCTGTTTTTCGTTCAATAATTACAGGCCGGGTTTCAGTCTGCAATGGGGAAAAAAGGATGGAGTCAGGCTTCACATTAGCGAGCCGCAATTCAGCATCCGCCAGGCAGGCAGTGTACAGGGTGTCTTCTGGTCACCAACATTGATGGACGAAGCGTCAGCTGGAATGGAGGAGTGCCGCTAATAAGAGGAATTGTTTGCTGCATGCAACTTACTTACCAAATTCAACAGGACTACTACAACAATACAGATACAGTATCCATTATTTTATTCAATGATTGTGTGTGACTGCATTTCTTGGATCTCTCTCTGCTTTTAAATTGATCCCTACAGCCATTCTATATGTTTTACTTCGGCTATTTTTTTAACCTAACTTAATGTAGCCCTGTACTGTCGCATTCTAGCATTCACGGTTGTCGAAAGTACTACTTACTTTTCTGTAACAATGCATTCAGTAGTGCATGCACTTCCTTTATGTCACGTAAAAGATTTATGGTTAGCTTTGTAACTAAAAATTTCTTTATGTTCAATTATTGTTTGTCCATGCTGTGCTTTTTTTTTTTCTCTCAACAAAGCCTACCCAAAAAGAAACCCCCATTCCTATCCATTTTACAAACCCTAACCCTCTTCCCCCGGGTTGTGTGGTTTTGCTTGATGTGTGACTAACTGACATCAATAATTCCACACACTTGCTGGGGAGGATAAGGTCATAGCAACAGGCTGGTGAAGGAATCCGAGGATATATTCTAGACTTACTCAGCTTCAGTACTATTTCTTGTAGTATTAGCCAATGTCAAAGAAATCCTTCGCAAGTACAAGTTATACTATAAATACTTTACCATTTGTTAGGCTACATTGTGGCACTGTTGTAGTCTAGTGTACTGTCACCTGCTATATTCTCTATCGTACCGTTGTAATGCTACAGTAAGGACAAACCAGGTTTCATTTTCTTTTTTTCCATAGCCATGCAACTGCCACTGTGTCACACCACTAGTACCACCACAAGGAGGAGGAAATTTCAGCCGCCCTGGATTGCAACCTTAATCGCCATTTCCCGTGGAGCCAGCCCAGGGCCTAGCCCTACTTTCAAACAGAAATTACAGGTAAAATAAGCGTTTGGTTGGAGGTAGTATAATGGAGTATTAGGAGAGACGAGAGATTGACGGTAGTACTACTAAAGTCCTAGGACTATTCAGGAAAACAAACTTACTGTTAAACCCCCACCCACCAGACTCAAAAGCAGTAAAAACCAGGTATGGTCAGATAAAGTTTCAAAAAGTATATCTTTATAGCCCTAACAAAATAATCTCCCGCAAGACCCTCCCTAACCCCAACGATTGTCCTTCAAAAGTCCCCAAAAACCCAACTCCCAATTCCCAACCCCCAAAAGTCTCTAAAAAAGGGGCAAGGGACACTATGGCAGGGTGCTGTTGACTTTGGCTGCCAGGGCAACATGCTCCTTGCGGAGGGTGGCAAGTTCGAAGCGGAGGCCCTCCACCAAGTTCTTATAGTTCAGGACCTCCTGCTCCAGGTAGGACAGTCTGAGGGATAAGCGGCGCCGGCGTGCCTTGCAAATCCTGTGGGGGGCAGCTGCTGTCTTTGCTGCTCCGCGGTGGCGTTTGGCTTTGGTAGCCCGGCTCCGTACCGCTGGAGCACTGCGCTGGCTGGCAGCCCGCACGGAGGAGGATGCAGCTGTCCCAGTGGACGTTGTTGTATTACCAGACTGCGTCTCCTCCTCCTCCAGGGCCACCAGCCGCCGATATTCAGCGACAGTGGCATCCAGCCTCCGTTGCCGGGCCATTCGAGCCAGCTCCTTCCTCCTTGATGGTCTCTTGGATTTGGAAGGAGCAACTACATGAAGAAAGAAAGACATAGTCTGTAACCAATGCTCCTTAAGATTAAAACAAAATGATTGAGCAGAAAGTTGTCACAGTACAAGTAGCAAATTGAAAGCACAGTACATAAATATTGAGGACAGTATCTATGTAACCTCCGACTTCTTCATCCTTGCTCTAACATTAGTGGGAGTTTAAGGAACAAATTCTACGAGCACTATGGACTTCCATTACAGTCGACTATGACAGTACACCAGTCTTATTCTTCTTCTTCTCTCTTGTTTAGGAAAATTGGTACGTTATCTTATGCAAGCCGGCATAATGCCAGCACAGTGAACTTCCACCCGAGAAAAACAGACGCACACCATGGTGAGTGAGACAGACTTGCGTTACTGTACCGGTCCAGTACATGCAGGTGGTGAAGCTCTTACTTTTCTTTTTTTCTTTTTTATTTTTTTTTTTATTTTTTATTTGGAGTCAGAAATACATCACAGAAAAAGGAAGATTTTTAAAAGTACATATTTTGATCATTCAGGACACAGGCTTAATAATTAATTCTCATAATCTTTAAATACAAAAGACAAATAATCATTCCAAACATACATTAGATAAATAGTTAAGACTTCTAAAATGGAAAAGCTCATGTAAAATCATCAGAATATAAATAGGAGGGGGAGACGGGGTGTATAATTGTATTTCCAATATTAATAAACATCCAAATATGCTAATTTAACATTTCATACATTTTTTACATGAGTCTCCCTCCAATTGGTTACCGGGGCCCAGAACCTTCTTCCGAAGTCCCGTACTTTCCCCCTCTTATACTCATATAGGCAGATCTCAATATTGTGTATACCGAGGAGTCTAGATAGCCACATTTGAAAGGATGGTGCAACTGTATCCTTCCACCCCGCAGAGATCAAGATCCTAAGAACAGCGACAGAAATAAATACCAGTGCTTCTTCTTCCTTGCCCAAATTTAAATTCGCGTCTGTGCCCAAAATCATCAGGGTAGGGGATAGATCGATCTTATGACCTAGCAGCCCCTCCCATAGTTTTTCAATCTCTTTTTTCACTGGTGTCAAGAGAGTGCAAGAGAAGAACATATGCAGTAAATCTGCTTGACCCCCCCCACATCTTGGGCAATTATCATCCGCTCAAGCCCCCCATGTGTGTAATTTCGCCGGGGTATGGTATAAGTTAAATATCGTTTTATAGTGTTGGGCTCTTAGGTTTGTTGCTCTGAATATTCTTTTATTCAATTCTATAGCCTGGTCAACATCTACATACGGGTTCCCTAATTTGTTAGACCATGCAACCTCCATTTTCTCAACATCATCCTTGATCTCAGCCCGAAGGATGTTGTATAGAGGCTTGATTTTACTGCATCCTTTGGACAATGCTTCCAAGAGGGGACTGTTTTCAGGGGGAGGTGGTTTTGGTTTAATGGACTTCAGGGAGCGGTCAACCTGGGTATAGGCGAACCAGTGATTATCTGGAATACCATGCCTCCTTTGTAATACCTCAAAACTCATAAATCCTTCTACATCCATTATGTCTCGTAGTGTATTGATGCCCAATTCACTCCAAATTTTTAAAACCCTTCCGATCCCAAGCCTTGAAAAGAGGCTGAATCTGTAGATGTGGATATAGGCATTAATTTTGGGAATATTACACAATTTTCTACTGGCCTTCCACACACTCCAAGCGCTATCAATTATCTTATATCTTACTTTTTTATAAAATCTTCGATCTACTTCACATAACATGATACCAGTAGCCTTTCTTCCCAATAATAATTCATAAATGGAGGGGGGTTGATAAGCTTCGAGGCAAGATGGCGGCCGCTTGAACGGCCGGTGCAGTACTTCAGTGAGGATACAGACGGAAAACTTGCCCGGGACAAAGTTACATGCACGGGGAATCCACATTCCGAGACTCTGAAGGTGCGTGCTATCGGAAACGAAGAACCGCGGTTGAATATTACTCGCGGAAGAAAGCATTTACCGGCTTACGGAGGGCTGGGTGGGATGCTGACTCTCACCTGTGCCGTGGTGGTGAAATTGATTCTACGGGCGGTTCGGCTGACTCTGAGGTCTCTACCTGCTACCTTCGCCTTCCGCATTGCTGAGAGGCGGAGTCAGTGGCGAAGTCAGCTGCGGAGTCAAGCACGGAGTCAGCCGCTGAGGAGAGACCCGACACTGAACAACGGAGGCGGCTGGGGAAGCGCCGCTCTATGCCAGCAGCCAGGGCAGAAATAAGCGCGACCGAGGCGCTGCTGCAGCAGTAGGTTCAAAGGGAGAAAAGAAAGCAAAGCAGCGCATGGTGATTGCAGCCAAGCCAGTCAAGCAGCAAGGTGCCTTCGGCACAATACTCTGTCTTTAATGGCGCCCAAAGTTAACCAGGGGTCCAAATCAACGCAGAGAAAGAAATTGCAAAAAGAAGAAGCTGGTAATGCAGGTAATGCAGCCCCCGACAACTCTTGCAACGATGAGACCACCACCTTACCTGATGCGCAACAAAAAAAACGTCAGCAGGGGGCTCCCAAGACCCGGTTGGCGGCTGCATCAGTTTTGGACCTCCTGGTAAAAGCGGGTAAGGAGAAGGGGGGCAAAGATATTGGTGAGAATAAAACACTTGAGATTATAAATGACTTAAACCAAGACCCAAATACCAACCCCATTATCAACAACAGGAACAGTAGTGGAGATTAAGACTATTGAGATAAATGAAGTTGAGAATGAAGCTGAGAATGTAACTGAGGCAGCAGGTCTAAATCCAGCCCCTATATTAAATAAAAACGGTGATGCTATAACTGAGGCACAGGAGCTGGACACAGGCACCCAATTCACTAGGGGAGACACAAGCAATGCAGATGGAGCATTACCTGAACCCCTCAACCCCCTTACTACTAAAGATGAAACGATACTAAATGGCGCTATAGGAGGGGGAGGCGGCGATAAAGAAAATGATCCCAGCGAGGCATTCTATTCAGTTTCCGACGGAGGAGAATGGTCTGATGAGGATGAGGAACGTAGCTCCTGTGTGGAGACGGACACTGATTTGGAGGATAATATCCCGACCACAGCCCTGAGGAAAAAAAAAGCTGACTGGAGTCAAGAGATGGAATACCAGGAGCATCAGGAGCATCAGGAGCTCACCTGGGATCATTCCTCCACACAACCGCAACTAGGAAGACCTCATCTGGAACAAACTCAAATGTCACTACTTGAGACAATCCACCAGGAGATATTGGCACACCGTGAGGAGACACGTCAAGATAGTAGAAAATCACAGGCTGCCATGAGAAAAATGCAGGGGGTAGTGAGAAAGCTCTCCAAGGCATGCGCCACCACTGGGGATAGAGTGTCAAATCTAGAGGAGAGGGTGGTCGCTACAGAGACTGAGATGGCAGCTGCTACGGTTAAAGTCGAGGCTCAATGCTCCCAAGTTATAGACATGCAATGGAAGCTGGAGGAGATGGAAAATCGTCTCCGAAGGAATAACCTTAGAGTCCTAGGAATTCCGGAGGGAAGAGAAGGGTCAGACATCCGAGCATGTATCGTGAAACTTTTCCAACAGGCTTTCCCCGAATTGCCCGGATGGGATTGGACCAAAGAGATACAGAGAGTCCACCGTATTCCCTTCAAAATAAGAAAAAATACTAAAGAAGGAGATAAACCCAGGGCAGTGCTTATTTTTCTGGGGAACTTTGTACTCCGGCAGGCAATCTCGGAAAGGGCAAGACCAGATGCAAAGAAGAACTGCGATGGTGTTTCTTTCTTTGTCCGCCCTGATTTTTGCCACGTGACAGTGGAAAGACGCTGGCGGTTAAGAGGGCTAATAAAGCCTTTTCAAGAGAGGTCATGGTCTTTGGCAAACAACCGGAACTTTGGGGAGAGAGATGGTGGCCAGGGGACTTGGGTCCTGCTCCCATCCCAGTCGCCGAGCTTAAGAACCTCGGGGTCTGGCTGGACCCTACCCTTACGTTTGTGTGTCATACCAAACGTACGGCGGCCTGCTGCTTTGGCATTCTGCGTGGGCTTCGTCCAGTGCTTAAGTTTTTCGATGCCCCCACGAGGCAGCTCATGATCCAAGCCACTGTCATCTCTAGGCTGGATTATGCGAGTTCCCTACTGGTTGGACTGAATCAGGCAGAGATTGGGCGTTTACAACGGATCCAGAACGCCGCAGCTAGATCGGTGGTAGGCTTACCAAGATTCTGCCCTACCTCTAGCACTTTGCGTTCACTGCACTGGCTCCCGGTGGCCCAGCGGATCCAGTTTAAGGTCCTCTGTGTCGCCTACAAGATTCTGAAGGGGTCCCCAGCAACGATTCTTATGGCTCTTCTAGCTCATTACACCCCAACCCGTGCCTTAAGATCTGCGGACTTGGAAATGGCTGTTGTGCCACGCTTTAATCGGAGTAGGGCAGGAGGGCGTTCGTTTCAAGTTCGCGCGGCGGTTCTGTGGAACTCCCTGCCCCCGGCGATTCGTGCCGAGAGGGACCTGCTTTCTTTTCGCCGTGCGGTGAAAACTTTCTTATTTCCTTAGTTTTTATACTGTTTGATTATTGTTTTCGTTGTGTTGTGCTGCTGCCTTGTCGGGCGCCAGGACGCTCCTTAGCTGGAGCATCTGTGCGCCAAATAAAAACGCATACCATAACATAACATAACATAACAGAAGAAACTCCAAGCCTTCCTAATAAACTCAGCCCAGCTTAAGGTTATTAATGAAGGGAAGACTCTATATTTCTCATCTGAGATTAAGGCAAAAGAATATTTGGATAGCCTAGACAAATAATAGTAAACGGTCTGAATGGGGGGAAAAAAAAGGGAATGTAATGTGTGGATTCCTCATGTGTGGTCAGCTTGGTTAGGAGATGTTTAAGCTGGTTTTGTCACAATTTGTGACACAATTATGTCACAATTATGGTAGTTGTTCTTATTTTCTTTTTCCCGGGTGTAACTTTATTGTAACTAATTATGGTATTTTGGTATCCTCATTTGCAACTGCATGACCATCACACGCACAAACAAGTGTTGTGCGCCTCACAGTGTGGGTGGGTGTGCTGGGCGAACAGGGTGGGGGGTGGTGGGAGGAAGAGGGGGTTGGGTGTGGTGGGTGGGCTACGGGGGGTAAAAAAGGTAAAAAAGACATAAAATGGAGTTCAGGATGCATCACTATGGCTAAGATCATATTAGGACACAGGAACCACTTGATTCAGTCGATAGATAATACCAAATCTAAGAGGGAGAAGATGACAAAAGGTCAAACTAGAAATAAAGATGTCAGACATTAAAATATGTACATTGAATATCGGAGGGCTAAATGATTGGAGGAAAAGACAAAGGATGAACCATTTTATAAAATTTAATAAAATTGATGTGTTATGCCTCCAAGAAACGCACCTCCCATGGGCAAAACGAAATCTCATGTCAATAAATGGGTTTGATCTGGTTGCATGCTCACTACAAACCTCAACGGTCAGAGGGGTGGCTATCCTGATAAAGAAAACCTTGGGGGGGGGTTAAGAAGGTAAAAGCAGATAGCTACGGCAGATGGGTGATTGCCGAGCTGGGGTTAGGATTTACCATTTGTGTAATTTATGGATCGAATGGCGATGACCCAGAAATATTTGATTTTTTAGAGATTGAACTTGCAGGCTGGGCTGCACCTGTAATAATATGTGGTGACCTAAATATTTCTGCTAGCTGGGAGAATAATGTAAAATATATTGGTCGAAAACCACGAGTTTACAGGGCAATCAAATCCCTGAAAGAATCATTAGATCTAGTGGACATCTGGGGGGTCAAGGAGCCTAATAACTCTGGTTTCACATATTTTTCCAATCCTGCGCAGAAGCACTCCAAACTGGATTATTTTTTTATCTCTACACCAGAGATAAATAAGGTGACCATTACTAAACCACCAAGAATACTATCTGACCATAACCCCTTAGTAATAACCTATCAAAGGAGCTACCGCAGAACAAATAGACCACCATGGTCTTTTGAGAGGAGATTACTGGAGGATGCCAGATTTACTGCCCATATTAAGAGCTGGGCAGATGACTTTTTTTCGGCCAATAGATATAGCTCTACCAGGAACATAGTGTGGGATTGTTTTAAAGCGGCTTTGAGGGGAGAAACTATTAGCTATTCAACCAAAATAAGAAATGATGATAGAAAAGAAGAAGAAAAATTACTTGTTAGACTCATGAATATCGAGGAAGAGCATGTGAAAGTCATTGCATCAGGGGGAGACGGTAGCAACACCCATAAAGTACTTATGGCAATCAAGGCAGATCTCCAGAAAATCTCCACTCAGAAGGCGATGGGTGAATATCAGGCTACAAGATCCAGCCGATATGAAACTGGAGAACACGCAGGCAGAGCCTTAGCCCTGCGACTTAGGCAGGAACGGTCAAAAAACACTATTAAAAAAATAGAAGAAAGAGGTAGAGAGTACACAGAAACAATAGACATCCTCCGTGTTTTTAGAGACTTTTATAAAAAATTATATGACGAAGAAACAATGATCGGGGGGCATTATACGAACTTAGAAGACTCTGGTCCCCGTCTTGATCCCTCCCTTCAAGAGGAACTGGACAGAGATATTACCGAACTGGAAGTTAAAACTGCCCTTCAGGAGTTGGCTCCAGGGAAGGCTGCCGGCCCGGATGGCCTCCCCTTGGAGGTATACAAATGTATTGAATCCGTAATCATAACTTTATTAGCTGACCTCTTTAATGGGATAGTATACAAGGGAGAAACCCCGGAATCTTGGAAAGAGACAAACATCATTATCTTCCACAAAAAAGGGAAACCCAGCGAGAATCCGGGGTCATATAGGCCGATATCCTTGATTAATTCCGATACCAAGCTTTATTCCAAAATATGGGCCTCTAGAATGGGCAGGGTCATTGGCGGTCTGGTCTCTCCGTGGCAGCATGGGTTTGTTCCTGGACGAGGCACTACCGATCATACAAGCAGAGCAATAGCTATATTTGACGCCCATGCTGTCACGGGGGGAAAGTCGCCATGATCCTGCTAGACGCGGAAAAGGCTTTCGACCGTGTGGTGTGGAGCTATATGTGGGAAATCTTGATAGGGAGAGGTTTTGGGCAAAAAATTATCGGAGCTCTAAAAGCTATGTATCTTAATCCTGTGGCAAGAGTCACAGTCATGGGTGAGAAATCTGATACTTTTAACATTAAAAGAGGAACCCGGCAAGGATGCCCATGTTCCCCTATCCTTTTCTCCCTATATATTGACCCACTTATTCAGGCAATTCTGGGATGCCCTAGGTTAAAACCGGTGGTAATAAATGGCTTTGAAAATAAAATATTAGCCTATGCTGATGATCTGGCCGTTTTTACTGAGGATCCCCAACAAGCAATGTCAACGTTGGTCGATCTGACAAAACAATTTGGCTCCAAGTCAGGTTACCTATTAAACGAAGCAAAAACTCAGATAATATGTACAGGAAATGTGGTAAAGGCAGACTCTAGATACGTGGATGCAGCAATATATTTGGGGGTCACAATTTATGCTTCTGTAGAGAAAATAGTGGAAGGTAATTATTTACCATTGATAAAATCAATAGAGACGGACCTAAAAAGATGGGATGGACTACACCTCTCCTTGATTGGCAGGATAAATGCAGTCAAGATGACGATGTTCCCAAAGCTTTTATATCTCTTTAGAGCCATACCACTATTTATTGAGGAAAAAATAATGTCAAAACTGGAATCGGTCTTCATCAAATTTATTTGGCAATATGGCAAAGTAAGAAGGTCAACAAGTCTTTTATCTCTCCAGCGGGAAAGGGGGG
The DNA here is from genome assembly GCF_964263255.1 of Lissotriton vulgaris. Taxonomy (NCBI): domain Eukaryota; kingdom Metazoa; phylum Chordata; class Amphibia; order Caudata; family Salamandridae; genus Lissotriton; species Lissotriton vulgaris. Next base: position 1,139,643 of record NW_028241185.1, on the reverse strand, counting down.
GCTTGGATCTTCCCAACTTAAGGCTATACCACTGGACCTGTCTCTTAATACAAATGAAAATACTATTTCAATTAGATGTTAATACGGAGAACGTTAGACCCGAAGCTTATCAACCCCCTCCATTTAAGAAGCTCTTACTTTTCTATTACGGGTGGCACTGAGAATACTCTGTTAAAAGGGCTACTGCTTAATTAATTTAGCTTTCACCCTACAGTGCAAATGAGTATTAGAAAAGGAAAATGAAGAAGCTAAATAATCTGATTATCTATCACTTCACATGGGATGTATTTGATGACATATGGGATGACTTTAGGTGCTTTGCTTATTATTGAGTGAACAGTGATACACTCACACATGAATGACGTACTACTACTAACCTAAAGTTATTAAGAGAGGTAGGGAGTGTCCACCGTAATAACCGGATATATGCTGTGCTTGCAGTTGCAATACAAACTACTGCTACTATTCATGGTAGTATTTGGACAACATTACAACTTCTTTTCCTTGCCTTTCCTACACTGGAACGGACGTGCGGGTGCGGTGTTACATGCTCTTCAAAGTAACACTTAGTTCATCCAGTGACCGTCTACTCTCTCTAGATACACATATGCTATCTAAGAGTCAGATAGCACCATGAATGATCCAGGCATCCATCCATTCAAAGTATATGCACACATACAGTTTCTGTTTCACCCACCCAGGCTGTTCTCCTTCCACCCATCTTTGCTTCATAATTCACCCAGCCATGCACCATACCATATTCTTTCCTTCCCAGCCACCTCGGGGACCAAGCAAACACATATCATTCTTCTTTGCCAGTCATCATTACATTTCTCGTCCTTCCACACTTACTTACACCCTTCTTTCGCTTTTCGTTCATCCCATCCATCAAGTTCATCTCAGATCTGATTGGGATTCTTCTCGCCAAAAACTTCACAGCTAAGTCGAAGTACATTTAGAGGAGGCTACTACCTGGTTGATTCATAGTACACCCGTGCAGAAAGCACACTCTGCAGTCTTCAATCTCAATGAGTAAGGAATATATAGCTTACCTCTGCCCGCCACCACCGTGTCATCCCCCACAGAATTGTCCGGCACTTCCACCGCCTCCTCCCCAGAGTTGTCCTCCTCGTCCAATGCCACCACCACCTCCGCGCTGGCCCCGCCTCCAGATGTTCCACCTACAAAGTACATTTAATAATGTTAGAATACACCACTCACTACTATATAATATTTGGTCTAGGAGGAAGAAAGAAAAGTGAAAAAAACAGTACATAATTTAATAATTTGTGACTGTCTACTATAAAGTAAAAATGTCCCTTTTTCCAGGGAAGGCTGTTGTCTTGCTGCACTTTTTGGCACAACTGATGAATGCTTGCTTTTTATTTTTAACACAAACCACTTTTTCTCCTAACAGACAGAAGCTTGACTTCTAAGAACACGAGCAGGACCAAGTTCAAACCAGGTGAGAGCTCGGCTCGACCACAAGAAATGTGTCCAATTAATTGTCAGCACTAAGCACTTTTCCATTTTCAGTTAAACATTTACTTTTATGACAAACTTGATTTTAATAAATGTGTTTACTTTTAATAAAGCTTTTAAACTTAAATAGACTCTGTGGTTTTTGGTCCTCCAGACTAGAGTGGATGAGCTAAAGGTTTTGCAATTTTTGCAAGCATGAGTCATGACATCATTGGGGAATAATCATAATCATCGGTGACTTTGGGAGCTAAATGACTCTGCCACACTATCTAGTCAGTAAGGAGATTGGGGGTTCAACTACAAAGTCTGTTATCACTGAGGTATGTGGAAAGTCTAACAGCACCTATTATAATTGATAAGCTAAGCAATGCATTATTTAGTGTCCATAGTTCTGTTTGTGCAGATTTGTCCCTGCAACAGTAGTAGAATGGATTGTCCTCCTATCCAAACCAAAAGTAAAGTAGTATCTTATTCTTTCTTGGTGGTCATTCACCTTTTTATTGTTGGCAATTGTCAAAGCATAAACATTTAGAAGACTTGAAAAGACATTATGGACAATCCCAGAGGACTGCACTCTGTGCATAGAGCTATTGCTGACTAGAATGGGAGTCCAATGGAATTACCAAATGTGCAATCTTAGTTAGCTACACAGACAGACTAATAAGAATAATCTAGTAATACCACACGGAGTCATAGTCGAGGCAGGATAAGAATTTAGATCCAGTCTACAAGAATATCAAAGACGATTTAGAAAAAATCGAATGAGGAACGCTGGGAAAAAATAAGTACTCTATATTAAAATTAAAACTTACTGGGGCCAGCAAAGGAGCCCTCGCCTGCCCGATCCTGGCCTGCATCCTCAACAGCACCCTCCTCCTCCTCCTCCTGTGTCCTCCTCTTGCCCCTGGGGGAAGCTGATGTACAACATGAAAGAAAGAAAAACAGAAAACTTGGATGATATTTGTCAACCAAATCAAACATTTCAAAAGAACTAACAAAATATTTTGGCGAAATAGCAAATAGACAACAATTCAACGGGATATATTATTGACCAATCTCATGTGGTCTACTACGTTATTAGTATTGCTTGATTTGAGGACCGTCGAATTGTAAACTTCTTATGTAACTCACTACACAAAGTACTAAAAAGGTTTGCCTAGGATTGGCAGGCAGCAGTCCGCAGCACGCGAAGTGACAGCCAAAGTCCACCGTGATTGCAGATCAGCGACAACACTAAAGTTTCCTACTACATTAACCAGTCATTAAAATACTCAAACTATCAATCCACCACCACTATTTCTTCTTTTCGCCATGTGTACAAAGGAAGGACTGGACTTGAGTCTGTAGGGGCTGATTTAGAAGCCCTTTTGCTCCATTGTTGCGTGACTTTTGTGACGCAGCGGCAGCACAAAAGAGGCGCAATGATGCGCGTTTATTAACAACGTGACGCATATGGGAGATGCATCACGTTGTAAAGCCCTGCGCCATCAGGGGGCGTTCCGGCGCAAGGGAGGGCGTTCCTGCGCAGGAACGCATCCTAAAAGTGGCTGAGGGAAATCTACAAGATTTCAATCACTCACTTTAACGGCAATGATGCGTGACTCAAACCCTGCGCCTGCTTGAAGCAGACGTACGGCTTGACGCAGCTTTGGGGAGATAGGGCACCCCATAGCATTGATGGAGCTGCGCCATCATTGCGACGCAACTCCAGCAATGTGCCGCCCTTACGGCACAGATGCGTAACGCTTTGGTGACGTTTTGGGCCCATGGTGTGCCGCATTGTAAATACGGCGCACCATGGGTGATAGTGGCGAGGCGCACAATTACTGGCGCATCCCTGCTACTTTGCAGGGATGCGCCGGTAATTAAACATCTGAACCTTAGTGTGTAGCATTACGCAGTTCTTTAAACTACACTCATACATAATTTCACAGGCCAATGAAATGAACACAAAATCAGAAACAAATAAGCATAGTAGCAACACTACTGAGAAGGAGAGCAGTGCACCTGAAATGCACAGAAGATTTTGAAATATAATATACCTACAATGTAATGAGCAGCATTATTGCTCTTGGTAAAAAAAAAAAATTGCAATATAATAACACAGCAGGAGAAAACAGAGTAGTAAAGAAATAGCTACTACTACTACTCACCAAGCCCGGGGATCTCGAGGCCAAGCAGGTCGAGCAGATCTCGTTCACGGGTCAGGACATCCGTCCAGCGGTGGGTGGCCTGGTTGTAGGTGCGCCAGACCCGAGAGTGGTGGTACATGGCCCGGCACACCTTATCCCACCGCTTCCGGCGATCCCGCATCCCGTACCCGCCTCCAATCTTGCCGCCTGCCATTATGGTCCTGGGGAGGTGGCGTTGTACATAGAACAGTAGTGCGCCCACCTCCTCCGGGCTGAAAATCTCCCGGGGTGAGACTGTCTCCCCCCTCAAACGCCCGCACGGGAGCCGGGCACGGGGTGCGGGACCCTTCCCCTTCTCGGGATGCTTCCCGGCTCCCTTCACCATGGTCTGGGCGGAAAGGAATAAAGAAAATAGAATAGGGAAGAGAAGAAAAGAAAAGAGTTTAAAAAAGTAGTTTAAAATTAACAAAAAGTAGCAGTAAACACAAAAATATAGGGCTAGAAAAATAGAGGGGTAGATAATAAGTAAAATAGATAAAAAAAAACTTCAAACAAGCAAAGGATGGCACAGATTTAGAGAGGATACAAGAAGCATGCCCAGAACCATAGCAATGAATGAGAAACAAGATGGCCGCGCCCGTTCACGACCGCGCGGGTAAGTACGCGCGAGATGTTCCTCGCGAACACTCGCTAAATTGTACTTGCGAGCCGCACACTTTGCGAGATTACACTTCGCGCCCGGAAACGGAAATACGTCATGCAAACAAGATGGCCGCGCCCTTGAACGACCGCGAGGGTAACTTCGCGCCTTGCGCTACAAGCGGCTAGCTAAAACGCACACAACCTTGCGAACTAACATGCCGCAAAAAAAGAAATCGCATATTCGCACGAATTCGCGGCTTCCGAATCCGATCTCGCGCGTGTTCGCGCCCCGCGAATCCCGCGAAATTGCAGAAAAACGAGTTTTGCAAAGCTGAAAGCAATCGGCAGGTGCCAGAGTTCAAGCTCATCATTAGTAACAATTCACTGTAGTGCTTCCTGACTGGGGCCCCTCCAGAGTTCAGTTGCTAGTTGCAACAATTGTATGACCCTGCTCTGACCCTCACAGCAGGCTCATAGAATAGCTAGAAGTAGGCCACAAAGGTCCTGGAAAAATAAATTGCACTGCAACAGAAAGCAAATTACTGATAACGAAGCAGGTGCCAGACCTGGAATTCTAAAACAGTGACACATTAATAAACTAACCCCAAATTAATTCATGTCAGTTGAAGCTGGGCAGGTGTGCTTGCTTTTCCCCCCCATCATCTACAGTGATGATGAACCAGAGGGTGGCATTGATGTAACAGAGGGTGGCATGGGTCAAAGAGAGGGTGGCAGTGGTGAAACAGAGGGTGCTGTGAGGCGGTGATGATGAACCAGACATAGAAACAACATAGTCGCGACCGTTGCGAGCCGACAAGTAAGTTCGCAATTGCGAACTAGTACCAAATCCTCGCGAACTGGCAGAAACCCTTGCGAACACAAAAAAAATCTGCAAATTCGCGAGAATTCGCGGATTTTGCGGATTGCGAGTTCGCAAATTCGCAAAATTCGCGAACGCCAGATTCGCAAAATTCGCCCATGCTTGCTCTTTATCCCAAATTCAGAAAGGAGGACCACCCTTAAGCAAAATTACTCATACCCTGAAGCACAGCTGACCAATTGCTCAAAGTCTTCAAACCATATGGCACATAAAGACCCATTTTGAAGGTTTTTGTATCAATGTTTTGGAGAACCATCGCTCTGTACTCTCATCATGAGGAACATCAGGCCTGAAAATGGTGAAAAAACATCCCTGGTTTTCAAGAACGGATCAATGCTGATCTTTAGCCCTGGGATGAATCTTTAACTATGGGGTATTCCTCTATACCAAGAGACGTCCAGAGGAATGAGGCACGCATATACTGAATGAGCCACACTGGTTTTCGGCCCCACTCACAAACTGCATTTGGCAGTACGCAAAGTAGTATTTCAGCTGTAGTCTTCACATACCACAAAATGCTATCCACAAACCTACGGCCAGAGCCTTCTGCTTTTTTCTGTGTGTAGATCTCTGCCATGATGACGTAGATCTCCACACGCTTAGGTATACATTTTGGAATAAATGTGGGTGGGACAAGGAGGAGTGTGTGGAAAATGTGGAATATCTTCTACTATATGGGATAGGTTTGGGGAAATCAAAGGAAGGATTTAGGAAGGGGCATGCCACTACAAACACACAGCTACAAAAGAAAAAGATCATTGCTATTCACAAACTACACTTTTAAAGCTACGACAGCTCTAAAAGTGTGATGGAGCCACATTCCACATTCTAGACTTACTCTGGAACCCCAGGCCTACGATCTTTGTTACCTGCTTTGTAGGTGTAGAGGGGAGAGAAAATCATTAGAAAATTGTACATTATCATTGCCCGTGATGCTAAAGGAACACAGACTCCTGATCCAAATTTTAGTACATTAATTATAAGGCCAAGAAAAGATGAACATACAAACACCTCAAAACAAGAGTGTAAAGATACATGGGCACTAATACAAAACCAAACCTACAAATGACGTCTAGACGATGCAACATGCACAGAATAACCAATTCAAGAATCGGGACACAAATGATTATAGAAGATACATCAAGAGCCTTCTTCATTGGCGTTTCGTAAACAAAAGGCATTAATCTGTCCCTACACTCCTTCTAACGTGACATCCCTACTTAACAATTTTCCTCAAGCAAGTCCCCAGAAAGGTGTCTGCATGAAGACTGCCTAAGAAGCATACTCCCATTAATTGGGTCAAGTAGTGTAAAGCTACATATCTCGTTCTAAGATGCTCTCCTCTCTCTAGGTAAGGCAGAAGATTTCGGACTCAGTCCCTAATCCCAATACAAAAGTCGAAAGATCACCCCCCCAAATGAATCACATGACCGCCTCATCTAATTAGGCACCTCCTTGTAGGTAACTTTCCACGAATCAATGGTGTATCCAGGATCTTGCTAGATGACCTTTGTTCCCAGGCCTTTTTCAGACACGAAAGCATCCTCCTATATTATCAACTCCGCTTGCTCAAGGTATCCTCTCCTCCCTATATGTCTGGCTCCTGAAACAAAGACGTTATTCTAACTACGAGTACGAATCCTTGCACCTGCAACAGAAACGTGAACAGAGAAAAATTGCACATGGATTCTAATTAACAACCTTCAACAAAAGAGAAAACAGGGAGAAATTAAAGTTAGGCTTAACAATTTGGCTAACATAACAACAATATATACGATTAAACACATGCATATTTGGTCCATTAATCTCCACACATGATAAGAGCATTAATATCCAAGACATTTATTAGTCATGAATATACATTTACACAAATATATTTCATCTAAACACGTATGACTACATTATTTCTCCGGCTATATGAAAAGAAAGGTCTAACACCTCACTTACACATAATTACAATTCATGCCCAACTCCAAACACCTCAACAAATCAAATGTTGGGGCTTTCTCCAGAACACAAGTCCCCGCCAAGGGTAGCGCTTCGACCCCTAGTGCGGAAAATTTGCTGTTGCTTTTCTCTCATCCTTTTTCTGTTATTCTGATATTGGGCTTGGGGGCTACCCAGCCTTTAACAACTTCATCCTGGGTTTGTGGATCCACAATCGAAGGGCTACCCTTGGCATGGACTTGTGTTCTGCAGAAAGCCCCTACATTTGATTTATTGAGTTGTTCGGAGTTGGGCACTGCTGAAGGCAATGAGCATCAATCATCAATTAGATCATCATGCAGCGTTTAAAATCATTGCTTTTGTAAAAACACAGCAATTATATTATCATTTATCCAAGTTCACACAACACCACTCTGAAGAAGTAGATCAAACCCTGATTCCAGGGATTCAAAGTACTATGTAGGACTAATCGCTGAATGACACGTCAACATTTAGTCATATTTCTATGTCTTGTCACTGTGTAGGGTTTTGGAATATAAGGAAGTTTGGCGCTCTGTCTAGTGCGCGAGAGGTGCCAAGTGTTCTAGGTGAATAGGGTGCTGCCAGGTCAGGGGAACTACCCTTAAACCCCTGTGTATGTGTGAGTGAGAGCCTACACAAATGAATAGAAGCAAAGTTCTGGGCACACGTTCTCGGGGTAATGTACTTGGTTTGCAAAGTCTCGCAATCTGAGAGAATAACCCGTTTATGTTTATGAAATCTATTAAGCGCACAAATACCAACAGTCTCTTGGCGCTGGGAGGAGAGGGAGAGTTGTCTTATGGGCTCTAACAGTAGGCTATAGTGAATAACCATGTTTTAATGTTTTTCCTAAAACTGGCATATTCTGGTGTTAATATGATTTCTATTGGCAAGGCATTCCATAGTTTGGGGCCCAGTACCGAAAAGCGAGAGCCACCCATTCTCTTTCGCTTGAATCTAGATTCCGTTTGGATAAGCATCTTGAGATCTTTGTGGAGATTAATTTGGGGCCCGTCTCATGAAGTGCGTTGAAAATCATGCATCCGGTTTTAAACATGGATCACTAAATCACAGGAAGCCAATGTAGCTGCTTCATTAGCGCCTTGGTATGGCAGTGTCTAGGTTGCTGAAAGGCTAGCCTAGACGCCTGATTTTGGATCAGCTGTAACCTGTGAGTTTGATTATCAGTGAGCCCTAGATAGATGGTGTTGGCATAGTCCAGCCTGGACATTATTAGGGCAAGCATGATGGCTATGCTGGCCTCCCTGGCGAAAAATGTCCTAATTTTCTTAAAGGTCCTCAAGTGAAAAATACACGAGGACGTGACCAGGTTAATCTGTTCCTGCATAGATAGATTAGCAGTTATCTTAATGCCCAGACTTTTGACCGATTTTTTTGGGATGGGTGGAGTCCCCAGAGCAGCTGGCCAGTGTGCCGGAGTCCACTGTTCTATTCTATTGGTAGAGATAATTATCTCAGTTTTGTCCAGGGTTTAATTTGAGATAATTATGAGTCATCCATTCTTTGATGAAGAGCATAGGATGTTGGAAAAAACTTTGGAGTCATTTGTGTCATCAATCGGAAAGATCAGCTGCATGGCATCTGTGTAATTATATACCTTCACTCCCCTTTTTTGGAGAGCTTGGATCGGGGGACTGATATAGATATTGAACAGGTGGGGTGAGAGGGATGACCCCTGAGGTACCCCACATGTGGTATTGACCATGGCAGAATTGAAAGGTGCCAGCCTGACTATATAAAGTGGGATGAATGTGGAAAGTAAAGGGATAAGCCTGAGTGCAGGTGATCCCCCAGGAGTCCAGTGCCTGTGAGCACGGTAGAGGTAAAGTAAGCCACTCTAACCGTCGACCTGCAACGTTTGTGCTGCAAGCGGTCTCAACACTGGTTCCGTCTCTGTTCCAAGTTTGTGGGCAAAAACTTGGAACAGAGACAGAACCAGTCCATGTGATTCTGGACAGTTATTCACTCTTTTCTTAAATATGAAACATGCAGTTCTGCAATCTAACTCGATTTTCTATTTCAAATATGTGACGAGCAATTATAAATGTGTGTCAGGTAAAGAATTTTGTAATACCAAGGTGAAAACCTCAACTTTTGATCAATGACTTTGTGTTGTCTCATGGTGTTACCATTGTGCCCAGTGCTCTATTCCTCCTCAGCTAGGTTGACGCTATATAAGTATGGATGCATACAAGCAATGGGAGACTTCCTTGAATATCTCTAGGAAAGCTGCCAAAGTTCTACTGTTGGAAAGGACGCTCTCACCCAAACCTTGTCAATGAGTGTACCTTTGTACCTTGATATTGCAGGTTATAAAGTAATCAAACAGTTATCTGAAATTAAAGGATTATGACTGGTGAGAAGGAGTTCATGGTCTGATATTACTAAGATAAATGTGCTGCTCCCACTGTGGTCAGTGAAGTCCTTACCCATAATGTTTCAGACTCTAGGGGAATTGAAAAGGGACAATTATTATTACAATTGAAAAGACTGGAAGGAAACAACATGACAGAGAGAGACAGACCACATTCAGTGACTGTACATTGTGTTGCTTTATAGAATTTAAACTAACCCATAATGGGACACTACTTGCTTACCTACATAGACAGGAAGCTGCACAGCGTAGGATGTGAGATTGGAAGGTTGCTGTTTTTGTTTTAAACCTATGTAAGAAGTGTTTTCATGTAGTTTATTATGACTAATCTGCTGGCTTTCAGAAAGTAATTAAAAAATGGATTTTTAAATTAAACAGGGTTGCTTCAGTTGGGTTTCATCTGCTAGCGTGAAGGCACGCCAGGGTAATCGAGCACTTTAAAAAACTGATAACATAACTAAGGGAAGGGGGTGTGTGTGTGCGCATATATATATTACCTACTGGCGGTCGGCAGTAGGTAGTTATAGTTAGGACCTATTTTCCATAGGAAATTTGCAAATTTCTATTCCCAATAACTTTGGCACCAATTGACGAAACGTTGTGAATTTTTCAAAACTTATGGCCCGGTCCGCTCCTATCCTGAAAGTTTCAGGGTGATTCGCAAGCGGGGGTCGACGAAAAAGGGGGGTCCCAAAACGTGTTTTCATCCATGCAATTTCCCATAGGAAACTTTAGACACGGCTACAGACCGAACTGCTGAACGGAATTACACCAAATTTGGCAAAAAGTTAGCCCTTGGTTCAGAAAGATCCCTTTTTGTTAAATGGTGTAAATTCGTTCAGTAGTTCCTGAGAAATTCTAAATGAAAAAACTTTCAATATCTATGGCTGCGCAGGATTCCCGCACCCTCCCGATCACGAGCTTTATGGTAATTGGCTGAAATCAGGCACAAGAAATCAGTGAAACAAAATGCGCAAAACACAAAAACAGGGCAGGGTAGAAACACCCTGACCCCCTAAGCCTGTTTAGGGGGTCCCACAAGGACCCCCAGGGCCCTCATTTTTTTTTAAACAATCGGCAACATCCATGCAGGATGCTCGGATCCAGCTGCAAAAAAAAAAAAAAAAAACGAAGCGCGGGCTCTGGTGCTTCGTTACTATTTAGCCCCCGGGGGGGCCAAGTCCCAGGGGCAATATTTTTAATAGCCCCCGGGACCGCCACACCCCAACTCTTTTATATAATATGTGCGGGGGCTCACAGCCCCCTCAGCCCCGGAAACCGCCCTCCCCCGGGGCTTAAAAAATACATGGGTGGGGGGCTCAAAGGCCCCCCCAAGTCCCGGGGACCTCCACCCCGGGCTTTAAAAATTTATTTGTGGGGGCTCACGGCCCCCCAGCAGCACCGGGGACCGACACCCCTCCGGGCTTGTGTTTTATTTTCAATTTTTGAAAAAAAACCTGTGTGGGGGGCTTGAGCCCCCCCCACACGCCCCAGGGACCGCCACCTGCACGGGGCTCTAAATATTAAAATAGGGGGGTCCGTGAAAGAACACCCAGCCCTGGGGACCACCAACTCCCCAGGGCTTTGGAAATGTTGGGAGGGGGGACGCGCCGCCCCCCTCCTGGAGCCCTGTCACGGCCCTGGGGACCGCCACCCCCAAGGGCGGCTCCTGCAGTGTCCCGGGGTGCCCACCCCCGGGACACTGCTGTCTGCTATGGCAGGGCGGGAGCCTCGCAGCTCCCACCCTGCCATAGCAAACTGCTTTGGTTTTTGGAAGAGAGAGCAGGAAACCGGCTCTCTCTTTCAAAAACCAAAGCTGATTGCTTTTCTACACAGGGAGCTGCATCAAAGGTGGAAAAGCAATGCCGGCTCCCAAGGGACACGGGGAGGTAGGCAGATTGGGGACCCCTCATGGTCCCCAACTGAGAGGGCCAGCCCAAGGGGATGGGGTCCCCGGGGCTACAAGTGGCCGGGTAGGGGGGGCCACGCGGCCCCCCTCCCCAAAAATGTTATAAAATAAATAAATAAACAAAGACCGGCCATGGGGGATGGGGTCCCCGGGGCCATAAGTGGCCTGAGGAGGGGGGCAACGCAGCCCCCCCCCCCCCAAAAACAATAAAAAAGGCTGTGCCGCAGGGGATGGGGTCCCCGGGCAGATTAAGGCCTCTGGAGGGGGGGCAATTTTTTTAATTAGGGGGCAGGCTCTGGGGGATGGGGTCCCCAGGGCCAAAAAATTAGAAAATAAGGGGTCCACACAGCCACCCTTCTTGAAAATTTTTTTTTAAAAGACCGGCATGGCGCTGGAGGCCCCGCCAAACGCTCCCCCTGGCACGTTTGCAGATGGGTAACTAATTCCCCTTGAATACTGGAGGTCCCTGGGTTCCAAATAGCCCACCAGTAACCTAACGCTTTTCTTTATGCAAATTTCAAGGCCCTTAAAGCACTAGGGAGCTGTGTTGCAGAGAGGTGTTCAGAGGCCACGCCCCTTTTTACACCTCTCTGCAACACAGCTCTGTGGCGCTTAATGGAGGTACCTGGTGGGCTAGTTACACCCCAGGGACCCTCAGGATTTAAGGGGAGTTAATCCTAAAACTTAAAACGCACCACGGGGCGCGTTTGCACAGTGGTGAAGGAGGGGGGCGGGCCCTGAGTTGACATGTGTGTGCAAACACACCCATACTAAAAAGGAGGTTCACCAGAGAAGGCTCAGTAATCCATGTGGCGAGGCAGAGATACTGTTGAATGATTAAAGGATGCCCAAAGTGTAAGAATGGGAATTGTCAGGCTTACACATTGGTGACATCATTCAGCATTTTATTTCATTCTTATTATAATTGTTCTACTTTTTTTATGGCAGTGATTTTGCCAGCTGCTGAACAAATATGCCATAGGAAGGTGAAAGGAAGTGTAAGAGCAATTAAGAGTGGTAACGAAGAGAAACCACACCATCTTTAAATGGCTAGATTCCACCTATTCCTAATAGGCCGAAGGAAGCAAACATTTTGAATGGGAGTTCAGGTCCCAAGCTCCTCTCAGACTCCTGAAGGCTCCCAAAGGCAGAGGAGTACCAGTCGGGTGAGCCCAAGTCAGATTGTGGTGGATAAGACCTTATCCACATCAGATGGTGAGAGATGAAGCAATTGTTAGGTTGCTGCTCTGAGATACACCTTAGGCTGAGACGTAGCAGGAGTGGACAAGGAGAAAAAGGGCTCTTAAACAGAACGTGGGTAAAGTTTCAAATTCACCCACGGAACGTCTATGCACAAGTGCCTAGGATACTTGGAAAAACAACCTGTGAATTGTGAAACTAACTTTAATGACTGTTTATTGTGATAGTGCCAGTAAAGATCCACATCATTAAAACAAGTTTACTAAAAAGAAATTACCCTCTCTCTTACAACCTGGTATATTTCATTGTTTGCCTTTGAAGCAATCACACTGGTGCAAATAACAGTAGTGTAGCAGGTACAGTGGCACCGAGACCCAGGGCAATGAGAGTCTCTCTGCACCACATTAAGACTGTGTTTATTAACCTACAAAGAAGTATCCTCTGGAGTAACTATCATTATTGCAGTATATGTAGTGATACTAACGCTTTTCTTTATGCAAATTTCAAGGCCCTTAAAGCACTATCAGATTCATCAAATTTCACAACTGAGCTTGGTCAACAGAACAATACATTCAATAATTGTGAAGGACATTAGGATTCAAAAGAAAGTCAGAGAATGTTTCAAACCATAAAGGTTTGTTAAAGGTTAAAAGATTAAAGTAGACAAAAAATCAGAATTAGCTCCTATCAATAATCAAAATACCAATCAGATAATATGAAGTTCAAATGAAGTCAGTCTTACAAAACAGAGTACAAGCCAGTATGGAGTTGCCTCAAAGAGAAAAGGGAAAGGGAACTCAGTCCTCTCACTATGAAAGTATCCTAAAACTCTTACAAAAACAGTCTGACCTGTAATCTAATTTGTACTAGCTTAAATCACACAATTCTAACAGTATACTCACCTACACACAGTTCTTACGAGACTATCCAACAATGTTAAAGCAAGATGGTACAAGAATGTGCTCGTTAGGTTCTCAAGATTGCTCACAATACAGGGTTCACTCAGCATCCTTCAAACTTACACTATCTACAGTAGAGGTGGGTGAGCCACTGAAAGCTCGCGCCAGTCTGGAGCCTTAAGTCTGGCTCAACTCGGAGTCGTGTTGGAACCTCAAACTCATAGCAAGCAGAACTTTCAAGTGGCTTCTACCTGCAAACCTCCCTCTACCCAGGATAAGGCCAGAGCTGGAGAACCAGGTTTGAGTATCGGCCTCGGCTCAACATCCTGTGGTCCTGTTCAAATCTCTTAATCTCCCCATGCCTACAAACAATGCCTGTGACCTTGTGTAATGTACCTGTTGCTCAGGTAAAGCTTTCCAATACTTTTGGGTCGAGTTTACGCAATATAAAAACTGTAGAAAAATGCATAGAGAGGTAAAAGCAAACTGTTAACATAAAGAAAAAGAAATAGATACTTATTTAGTGGTTGATTAGTACAAAGTAAAGCCAGAAAACATGGACCGATTGTGGCTTTCCTGCTTGAATTGTGTGATCTTAGGCAAATATTTTATTCCATCAAAACTCCTTTTTCTTCATTATCGCGTATAAAAGCACTTTAAAATATGTGAGTTCAGAATATCAGTTGTACAAAACAAATTGTATTTGATTTAAAAGACTATGATGTTGCTCATATGAGGTGACATATTCAAAGCTTCCACATGTTAAAGAAATAGAATTGTTTTCATTTTTGAAGAGTCTTTATCATATTTTACACGATGTTTGTTCTGTGCTTTACATAGCAAACATGTTCAGGGCTCGGCTTGTGCGTGGCTTTAAGAACCGAGCCATACTTTTGGCTCAATGCTCCCTTTTAATCTGTTGACTTGCCCACCTCTCATGCAGCGAGATGAGATTCAGCGACCAACCTATACTCTGCAGGTGAATGCGCTACTCATTAAAACATTCCATGATTATCACAAAGAAAAGAAAAAATGTCTTCACTTGGGAAAAAAGGCAAAAAAACATTGCATTCGCTAATAAGAACCCTAGCTTAACCTAAAAATAACATTTTCATGTGCCACAAAGCAAGATGGCAAACTACAGCAGCCATTTTAAAATGTAGGCTTACATTAGCTACGGTCAATCTAAATGGAAATTAACATACTTTCTCTACAAATAATATCTGCTATATATGTGTTAAGGCACAACATTTAAAAACTGTAAAGTGCCACCATTTGCACCAAGGACTGAGGCATCAGGCCCCCATGCCCTAAATATGACTGTGTTGATTGTCCCACAAGGGGGTAAGGGGCCATGTTTTAGGTCTCGCGCCTAGCGATACACTGCGCAGCAGTGTTCGTGCAGCGAGAGTCCTTTTGACAGGGTTTTCGAAATGAACACTGAAAATGAACACGCTTGTGCGTGTTTTTTTTCTTTTGCGGCCTGCTATTGGCTTTTCCCTGCGTGTTCTTTTTAAAAATAGCACACAATAAGCCAGAGGCGGGCGCATAGCTCCGCCCATGGCCTATCCGTGTCTATTACGCGCATTTCCTGCCATATGGTTTCCATTATCGTGCCCAGACACGGACGTGATAATAAAAAGCATATGGCGGGCACGCAGTTTTGTTTGTGTTTTAGCAACCTACACAGCTTTTCTACATTATAAACTAGTCGGCCCAAATACCTGCCCTAGGAATCGGCGTTCTCAAAAAATGTTCAATCTCCATATCGAGAGGCTTAAGTGTTTCAGGGTCTTTTTTTGTACTAATGTCCAAGATGGTTTCCGGTCAGTGATATTTCCAGACGCCCTTTCTCATCAGACATGCTGGAAATCGATCTACCCAATTTTTACTTCGGCGTTACACTAATTCCTCCCCCTAGTGGTCCTATCTCTAAAGCACCCAATCTGTTTAGCTGAACTAAAAACGGGTTTGGTAAAATCCTAATCACCTAAACACCCACTTACTTGTTTGAAGACTCCAGCAGCGTTTATACACGTCCGTCCTCGTATTCTGCCTAATTGGGTAAACTCACACAGAGCCGACAGCGTTTTAAAGGCCCGCTGTGCAGATTGGACCATACCTCTTGCGGTATTACAAGGGGTTCTGCGTTGGTTCCTCGGTACTCCCTCAGTTCCCTCGGTTCCCTTGGTACTCCTGTGTCCTGCTGCTGCTCTGGTCTCCCCCCTTACCTCTCTGGCTGATAGCTCTCCTCCCCCTCCTTTCGCAGGCATTTTTCCTTCCGCAGGTTAGCGGGAAGCACAGAGAATGAAGCTTGCATGACTTCGGGCTTCAGGGCAATCAGTTTTACCTTTTCGTGAGATCAACGTCAATACCGGACATTCTTCTATCTGCCAAAATAAGTCAGTGTATTTTATGCATTACACAAGCGAACTCACATACCCACATGTTGGTAAGTTCTCCAAGTCTGTTACCAGGGGGGTTTTGTCCAAAGAATGTGGCCGGGTAGGACAATTACAATTATAAAGAAGAAGAAGAAGACCCGGTCACTCGTTTATTGGTTCTGCTCAATTTTTATTTAGGGCAGAATCTTGCACTCAGGTGTTTAATCCTTATGTGCAACCTGTATATTTTTTATAGAAATTCAAACAAAGTAAATGCAATGATTTTTACAGATACTATGACTGTCCGAAGAATTACTTGCTGTCCTGTACTAGAACACATATATTTACAAACTCAAATTGCACATCACTTAGAAAGACAACAAAGGATTACACATTTAAATAATTTTACACAAGACAAACATTTGAGAAAAAAAAAAATAACTTATTGAGGTTGAACGTACCCTGTCCACATACTTTCTGTCAGGCCACTAAAAATAAATGTTTTTTATCTTTCTTTTGGCCTGATAGCGCAAGAGGCAACTAGTACAATCAGTGTTCAATGTATTTATCAAAACACAAGAGCCTTATGCGCATTAAGACAAACATTTGGATTTAAGACGAATGAAGGTCAGGAGCCTGTAAGCCTTACAGGCCTGGACAGGGTACGTTCAACCTCAATAAGTTATTTTTTTTTTTTTTTCTCAAATGTGTGTCTTGTGTAAAATTATTTAAATGTGTAATCCTTTGTTGTCTTTCTAAGTGATGTGCAATTTGAGTTTGTAAATATATGTGTTCTAGTGCAGGACAGCAAGTAATTCTTCGGACAGTCATAGTATCTGTAAAAATCATTGCATTTACTTTGTTTGAATTTCTATAAAAAATATACAGGTTGCACATAAGGATTAAACACCTGAGTGCAAGATTCTGCCCTAAATAAAAATTGAGCAGAACCAATAAACGAGTGACCGGGTAAGTTCTCCAAGGGCATAAAATGTGCCTTAATAACTGTACAAGACTAGACAGCTTGTTACAGTTTTCTCTGTTGGACCCTATTCATGATTGATTTACTGACTCACGGTTGGCCACAGTCTCTGGTGATAAAAAGTCATTCCATTGCAGTGACTGTAACGCAGTGCTTAATTCATAACAAAATATTTCAAATATACGTAAGTGGAGGGTTTTCGTAAGAGCTGCCCACTCACACCACTTTAGTCCGTTTCATACAGGTTCTTTTTCATCCCTGCTTTCGCTCTTTGTCACTGTTTTTCTCTTGCTCTTTCGTTCTCGCTATTCTGACTTTCTCTGTTGCGCTGGCTTAAAGCCGATGATGAAAAATCGCCAAACACGTTCCCCATAAAGGAGTGCAAGCGGGCACCACCTGCACTCACTGGCACAAATTAAGCACTACGCGTTAGCGTGTATAAAACAAGCTTGTTGGACTCAATCAAGCTCCTGTTCGCTAAAATATAGAATGTCACTAGTTTGCCATAACGAACACGGTTTTCTCAGGCGTGTCTTCTCCTAGTTTCTATGAGTTTCATTCTTACAGAATTCTCTTAGATTTACACGCTGCGCAAGTCTACTGTTAGTCATTTATCATAAAACAGCTACTGAAACAAACACAAGTCTTTTTCTGGGAATGTTATCCATGCTGGAAGTTTTGTCAAACAATAGATCATGCCATTCCTGCATTTTTTTTTGCTTAAAATGTCTTCCTCTTGCTGGTTTAGAAATACATACCTATTGGCCAAGGAGGATTACTCAGCCTACGCTTTCTGCCACTGTTAATTAAGCTTCCTGTCCTGCCCCAGTGCTACGGCTCGACATTCCAATACAAAAGAAACAAGCATTTGCAATGCAATAGGTCTCGCATTTTTAACGTTTGAGCTATTGGTGTTGCATTATTTAGCAATGCCAATAGCTCAAACTTTAATAATGCGAGACCTATTGCATTGCAAATGCTTGTTCTTTTTTGCTTGCGGGTATGTGGCTCCTTTGCTTTGCTATGCCACCGCACAATCTTGCTGGCATGTCTGCTGCTTGGGTACGTGCCACTGCATAATTCCTGAAAAGAGACAGTGTGTGCCAAGATGTCTCTCCTTCACTTCCGGTGCTATGACGTCTGGCATCCCACTGCAGGGGAGCCCAGAAGATGCCGACAGTTCATTCTTCACCCACTGACTGATGGATTAGCCTTGACACTCGGATCTGCTGAACTGCCAGCGCTTCTCGAACGAACCCGCAGGATGTGGAATTATGTGATTAGGAAGAGAGGTGCTCTGAGGCCTTGGGGAGCTTATTTCACTACCATACCAGGTGCCATTTCACTTGCCTGAATTACGGCCCGTGACACTCTTGCTTCGCTACTGAACGCTTTTTTGTTTTTCTAGTTTTATATTGCGCGAACTCGACCGGAAGGTATTGGAGCGCTTTACATGAGCACCCGTTACACAAGGACACATTATTTTTGATTTTTGTTGGTAGGCACGGGGAAATTAAGTGATTTGCCAGAATCACAACCGACGCCGAGACTGGATTCTGGTCTGCCAGTTCTAAGTCGGCAGCTCCAACGGTTAGGCCACATCCTCTCCCCATGCCAGATACCAGGGCTGTCTTGTCTTGATTCTACTTCATGTCTATTTCTTCCCTCCTCACGGCACTTCCTGTGTCTTTATCTCAATCTTTCACGTACTTTTTTCATCCCTGTGCTCTCCATGTACATTGTTGTCCTATTTTACTATTCCTTCTTTCACCCTTTCTCCCTCTTGCTTTGGGTCAAAGTCGGATTATGAAAACTAAATCCTGGTCCCCAAAAGTGAGAAAATCTTTGAGCCCTGAGAATTATTATATTTTTTTCACAAATTAGCACAGCAGACCACAGTCTCTGAATATTTTGCCACCCATTAAGAGTAAATATTAAAGCATGAACCGCACAGCTCAACCCATCTATAGCTTCGTGAAATGACTGCAGTGCTGGCATATAAACCTTTCACGGAAAGCACCAATATTACTTGGAAGAAAGGTCCAACGTTGTTGCAATAAAGTCAAATCCAAGCCATATTTTGAGGACAAACAATGACTCTTAAAATTATTCCCATTTATATATATGTACATTTATTGCACAAGGAAATTCAGAAAATCAGGCATAGATCCGGCTCTTTTTTTTACTAATATAGGACACTCACAATTTAGGGAATGACCCAAAAGCTGTAGGGCTAATCAAGAGACATTGCATTTAAATATAAGCAAATGCACCACTAAAAGGCTGATTTCTGCAGAAAGGAAACATTTTGCTTTCCATGTTAGACACACACATTATTACACCCTTCTCAACTCATGCGACAGACAGATAATGATTAACTTTCCAAGTTAAGTATAATAAGCATTTATCACATTACTTTATGGTGTTTATAAATGGATTAGTAATTAAACTGGAAATCTGCACACCCGCGGCTCTACTCATTGGATATAGTGACCTTAAAGTAAGTTAGACTACATAGGTGCTAGATAGCATACTTGGAAGAAAGAGGGGCAGGTACACTATTTTTTTGCTGCTGCTGCAGTGCGCTACGTGAAAAAAGTTGTAAATTTGGAAAGGAGAGAGGAGAGTGCCCTATTTACTAAAATAAGGCACTCTCCTCCCCTCTCACTTGTGCCGGCGCTAAAATCAGCTGCGTGCTTCACGGAGACACCTTTGTGCCATGGTGCAAGGGTGTCTGCGTGAGTCTAGCATAGGGTTTGCACTGGAAGGAACTCTTCCAGTACAAAATACTATGCACAGACTCACTTTAACCAGTTTCCCACTTTGTATGTGTCCTGTAAAGTGCAGCACACGTGCAAAGTCGGAAAAGGAAGGAGAAATGAAAGCATCTCCTTTCTTGCACCTACTATGAAAGGGCGCAGTTCTCTCATGCTAAACCCAATCTACTTGATTTAGTAAATTGGGTTGTGCATGAGAAACCTTGGGTGGTTGCATGGGAACACCCATGCACCACCCTTGGTACACCCCCATGGCGCAAAGTAATGCAAAACAGCTTCACATTACTTTCCTGTTATTTCCAGCGCTTAACAAGTTTAGCGCTGGAAAGCAAATTAGGAAAAAAAAGATTTTGCTCCGATTTGCGACACGTTTGTGTTGCAAATACCGTGCAAAATCTTTGTAAATCTCCCCCATAATGTTATTGAGGTCAGAGATTCACTGGTCCAGGAGGGTCAAATCCATCAGAGACTTTTGAAGAAAAAAACAACTATGGAAGGAATATATATATATAGATTTAATGTAAACACATTTAGCTCATGTTATTCTTCTGAAGACCTTGCAAGAAACCAGCCCTCATGGGACAATGTTGGACCCTCCTGATCAAGTTCAGCTGTTTCTGTCTTTCAAATGAGGGGAAGACAAAATTCACCTTCTCTGGCCTGAAAGGCCAGTCAGTCTTTAACAACATTTTTCGGCCATTAATCCTTGTGGATCCTTTGAAGTCACTGTCGCTCAGCCAAGTGAATTTTAGGGGGAGAGCGTGGGGCACACATTAGGCCACAGACTTACACAAATATATACTTCCTATGGAAACTCTAATTCACCCGTATAACTACACAGTGAGTGACTACTGCCGATGTGTAATGTATACATATCCCAAACAAAAGTAACTCCTTCCGGAAACCAAGGGCCCAAAAGGGTTAGTCCATGATGCCGGCGGAGTGCACTGGCTTGATATCCTCCACAAATCCAAGACAGTTAACGCACACTCAGGACACAATCCTATGTGCAATATGAAGATTTTACTGTATACCCTCATTATGCGTTTTGACCGTCATGCGTTCTTGATCCCATGAGATGCAACAGGAAGTGCAGATGTTTATACAACTTTATAGTGTCAAGCACCGCTGCTGCTTTTGCTACGGGGGGCCGATATTGCAGCACTGCTGCAAAACGGTCCCGCACAGGTAAAAAAACGCCCCCCACCCTTCCGGCCCACCGAGAAAACACCCAGTGCCTGATACGGCCAGTCCGGCTCTGGACATGGCATCCACACATGGGGTGCAGGTAGACCAATGGGATGAGCCACGGATCAAGGGGATGGGTGGGTAACAGGTGGGTAAAACCATTTCTAAATCATAAATCACAAGTGCAGGAGAAGAGTACAGACTCATCCAGGATAATGCAAATTCAATGAGGGACAAAAGAGGTTGTTCATGTGGAATGGGATTCGCACAAATGTAGAGGGAACCCGGTGTGACCACCCGTCCACCAGAGGATGGGGGTGCTGGTTGGCTAAGAGGCAAGGTGGAGGTTACCACATCAAGAAGTCTCTAATCACTCACCAGTCTGCAATCACATCACCCAGACAAGGGCCCAAAGTCAATCCAGATGCAATGTTAACTACAAAAGAAAACAACAACTAAGATCAAAACAGTGAAAAGAGTGCTAGAGGATTCACACCTGTGAAAGTGTGCAACCCGACCCATGCAGACGAAGAAAAGGGTAGGGGAACCCGTCCAGTTGCCTTCGTGTATCACATTTGAGGACCCCGTCGAGGAACAATAGTTCATTCAAAGATAAAATATCGAACGTCAACTGTAGAGACAATAACATGGATGGCAGCCAGCTGGTATAATAAAAGGGAAATGACTACAAAAAGGAGAGAAAGGACCAGGCTAATCATGGAGTAACACATCAATAACAGGCAACAGACTAATTCTCATGAAGATGCACCCCAAGTTCCTCGTCAAGATTGAGCCCACATAGTCTCTTGGTCTCGAGATTGAGAATGTATTTCTTTCTTCTAGTAAGTAAGAGACTTATAGAGCGCATGAATGCCCAGGCGTCTTTCCTCTATGAGTAGCAAGAGAGAAGGTGGCAGAAGGGTGCAACAGCTTCATTCCCTAGCAGGGAAAAGCCAGGTCTTGGTTATATTCAGTTTAAGGTAACTCTGATGCATCCACCCCATAATTTGCTTCAGACAGCTATGGAATCTCCCTGTCACCGTTTCGGCATTTGAGGAAATGGAGATGACGATCTGCGTGTCATCGGCGTAGGTTACCAGCAAAAACCCATGGGCCCTCGTTAACTTGGCCAGTGGCGTAAGACATATGTTAAATAGAGTTGGAGACAAGGCTGAACCCTGCGGAAATCCACAGGGAAGGAAAAATCTCTCTGATGTCAAATTGTCCCAACACACCCTCTGTTCTCTTGTAGCAAGGAACGAGGTGAGAAGGTTTAGAGGTGCCTCTTTGATTCCTATTACCTTCAGCCATTGCATCAATACCAGATAATTCACTGTATCAAACGTAGCTAATAGGTCAAGAAGTATTAGGTCAGCTCTAGTAGTAGTAGTAAAATCAAAGTTTATTTAGACAATAGTCTATAAACCATACACAAGACCATGGATCCACTTAGCAATAGAAATTTTACATCATAGTTCATTTTAACACTCAGTACACATTTAAAACCATAAAAGCACTAAATTGATATTTTCCATTTTTTTAAATCTTAATATCTTAAAATTTCCCAACTTCCTTGGTTGTCTCCTTTACAGCTTCTCTTATTGCTTTCAAAGATTTCCCCAACGCAATTGTGATATCTAAAAACGACATTTCAGTAAGGAGAACAACAGCCTCTGATCGTGTGTTTACCTTATACTTTAAAAATATTGGACGCAAAAACATTTTACGCACTGTTAAAATCCATGTACAGTCCAGTAATATATGTAAAATATCATTCTTCACACCTAGGCCACATTTACAAATACCATCAGGTTGGATCAGGGCTACTTTTAATTTACTGTCGATCTTCCATGGATTTAAGCCTACCCGAACCTTCATGATTTCGTACCTTAACCATTTACTGGGTAACACATCCAAATAAGGGAACCGGACATCCTTTTCCCATTCATTCCTTACCCAGTTTACTGATTTTTTCAACTTCAGGTACTCCAGATCTTGTGATCTGGAATATTCTTGCCCTCGGTCCCTAAGCATTTTCTTAGTAAAAACTAGGTCCAATAAGGGTTGTTCGAGGGTCAACTTTAATTGTGCAGTTACTAGCTGAAGGGTTTTCCTCACTTCCCGTGCCCAATGTAAACTGCTTGCTTGTATTTCCTTTCTGCACCAAATTGACACCTTCTGATCACCACCGGGCGTCTACCTCCTCTGCCCAACTGTTTACGAATTTCCTCCGTTGCCATGATTAGAGCTGACTCAGTGGAGTGCCTTGGTCTAAAGCCATGCTGTGTTGAACTCAGAAGATCATTGGCGTCCAAGTAAACAATTAGATCTTTTTTTTATTTTTTATATTTTATTTATACTTTAAAAAAAAAATACAAGACAGGCAGACAAAAATACAGACAGGGTATCATTGCAGGTGCATAGATGAGACAGGTACAGTAAACCAGCAAAAAATGGTCTGAGGGCCAGTAAGACACGGTGAACGAATGAGCCATACATTGGAGCATTAGAGGCAACACAATGAGAAAAAACAAATAATACACATGATAGCAACATTCAATCACTGGACGAGTTCAGAAGAGGGGCGGTTGGGGGTCGCGCATCAACCCGTCAAAGGTCTGGGGGGCACAGGTGGTTGCCACAGTGCCAGGCTGTGTGTCATCAGAATCAGCAACAGGGTGTGTGAGCAGATTGTCTCGGGCAAGGAGGACAGTGGGAGCAGTTCAGCAAACGTGTACATTTGGTGCTACCAGAATACCATATCTCGGATCCATTCCTTAAACTTAGGTGCCCGTCCTCTTCCCCAACAGTATGCAATACGCCGTTTGGCAAGGAGGACACTGAATGATACAAATGTTCTGTATGTCACTGCTATAGTTGCGGTATAACCAAGGAGAGCATAAAGGGGAGTATGTGGGAGGTGTAGCATTACAATGTGCGTATAGTTCCGTAGGAATACTGTCTCCAAGTAGGCACAGCTTTGGGATGATTTCATAGAGTTTCAATAAATTTCACTGACTCTCTTGTAGGTCTTGTTCGTATTTTCTTTATTTTTCTTATGTAAATCTTTATGTTATTATCTTCATAACATATCCTTTATTTTTATATATGTTCAGCCCATTGCATTTCGGGCGGAAGTCCTTCTTCAGGGGACTCAATTCTGAAAGCATACAAGTGAAACACTTTGTAAAAACCAAGCGATGTGATCGCTAAACTCAAATCTAATTACATGTATACGTGTGATGACAGTGTTTTAGCAACACAATAGTGAACAAGCATAGGTCAGAGCAATTTCTTCTTAAAACTATACTTAAATCTCTGCCATGAGGGTGTATATGGAAAGTGCCATGTGCAGTACATGCTGGTTAAAGAAATTACAGGAGATGTGCTGGAAAGGTGCAGAACCTGTGTATATCTTAACCACGTTTCAACTATAAACGGTGTGAACGAAAGTGAAACTTTAGAGACGTCCAAAAAATCAATAAAAACTCCATCGACAGTTCTCCTCCTGGGTTAAAAAAATACATGGGAAGTAATAAACGAAAAGTGAAGTAGTACCGAATGTACGAATTTACAAAAAAAGTGGCCATGGTTACATGGCGAGCGTCGAGTTCTAACATGTAGTTTCGATGTGTTGATATCAGTATGCGTGTTTAAAGAATGTTGAAGTGATATGTTGGGACGAACGAGGTACCTTTTTGTAAAGTTGTAAAGGAACCGTTGTTGATGTTTGTGGTCTCTGGTTATCTGATGTGGAAGGGTCATGATGTTCAGTTCTCACACTAGCTGTGTTTACGGGTGTTCTTTTTCTGTATTGGGAGTCATCTGATGAAACATCAACTACGGTTCCTTTTTTAGAGAGAGGCACAGGACAACAGGAAGAACCAGGAGGGGCAGGAGCAAGAAGAAAGTCCATTCTAGAAACCATAGCCAAGAACACAAGGAGTCGCAATCCCTAGTCATAAACATCTCTAAATATCAAATTACTGAATTCCAGATACAGACTTTACAAAAAGGTACCTCGTTCGTCCCAACATATCACTCCAACATTCTTGAAACACAGATATGTGTATACAAATTTTTAGGATCTCTACGACTCAGGCATTTTTTTTATAAACATGGTTGAAAAAACCAACAAAGTAGATGAACCAAAGAAAGACATTCTAATGGGATTAAGGAACAAAAGCAAATACTTACCATTAGTCAGCACCCAAAGTACTGGATGCTTTTGAAAAAGTTGTTCTTAAAGACATCAATTACATGTTTAAATCACAGAGGACAAAAACTACAAATATATCGCAAAAAGAGAGGCAAGCTTTAAAACAATTGGCTGCAAACAAAGACATACCTATACACCAAGCAGACAAGGGCGGAGCCATTATAATCATGGATACCGACTTTTATGAGAAGAATGTCAATGAACATATCAATGATATACAAACGTATATGAAAATGGATACAGATCCTACCAATGCATTCTTAAAGATCTTAACACAAATCATGAACACAGCCATTGACTATAAGCGGACCAGAGAAGGAATATTTGATTAAGTCCAACCCTGCGATTCCATATATTTATATGATCCCTAAAATACATAAGCACCCCACCATACCACCTTTTTTCGACCTATTGTCTCAACGATCAACTCTATACATGAATCCATTGGTAAATTTATTGACAGACATTTACAGTCCATCGTTCATAATTTGCCTATGTACATCAAAGATACCACCCCCTTTCTTATCATTCTAGAGGAACACAAGCAGTTCTTCACGCTTATATGATCTTGAGTACGATTGACGTCAAGTCATTATACATGGCGATTCCCTATGATTTGGGCCTAACAGCAGTAGAAACTGTTTTGATACAGAGTGACAAAGATGAAGATTAAAAATGATTTTTGATGGAGTTACTCCATTTCACCTTGTTTCATAGTTACTTTCAATGGAACAACCAATTTTTTGCAGTCCTATGGTACATCAATGGGAAATTGCGCAGCACCATCCTACGCAAACATTTTCATGCATCGGTTTGAGGCAGATCTCATATTACAAAACCCGGAATGGAATTAAAACCTAATTCTTTATAAAAGATACATTGAAGACATCTTCATTCTACGGAAAGGGTCTGAAGCTGCCTTAATTTCCGCCATTCAAAATCTCAACAAAGTCAATGAAAGGATTGCATTTACATCAACCATGAGTAAACAGGAACTTCCATTTCTAGACATCATGATTAGCAACGAAAGTGGCTCACTAAAAACCAGCATATATCATAAACCCACAGATAGAAATAACTTACTACATTTTCACAGTTTTCACCAGCATTCACTAAAAAAGCATCTGCCGTTCTCGCAACTACTTTGCATCAGAAGAATTGCTTCCTCAGAGGAAATCTATGACAAACATAAAGAGATCACAGTTAAGAAATTTAAAGAGAGAGGATATCCGGAATCCATATTGAAACGAGCAACTGAGAGAGTTCAGAAGTTGGGAAGTAACCAATTATTAAGTCCACAACACAAAAGTGACAAACAAATGTCAGTTTTTGCCTCAAAATTTTCCACAAGAAGCCACAGAATTAAGAAAGCGATCTTGAAACACTGGCTATTACTCGCTCTCGAGGATGGCTTCAGAGGTATCTTTTTGATTAATCCCAGGTTTGCATATAAACGTACTTATAATCTCAAGGAATTGTTAAACGCCAAGGAAACTACATCAACAACAGGATATCGTGGTACCCTTCCATGTCACAATTGCAGCAACTGCAATGCCATAATTAAAGGAAACGAAATATCCCACCCAACAAAGAGAACTACAATCAAACTCAAAGTCACAGGAACTTGCGACAGTAGTAATCTAATATACATGTTGAAATGTCCTTGTGGACTGGTTGATGTCGGCAAAACATTAAAAAAAATCAAGACACGAGTTATCGAGACCAAAAGCAACATAAGACTTAAGAACACTAAATCTACAGTTGCCGTGCATTTCAACCAGTTTGATCATAATTCCAGCCACTTTTTTTGTAAATTCGTACATTCGGCACTCTTTCACTTTTTGTTTATTTCTTCCCATGTATTTTTTTAACACAGGAGGAGAACTCTCGACTGAGTTTTTATTGACTTTTTGGACTTCCTAAAGTCTCACTTTCATTCACACCGTTTAAAGTTGAAACGCAGTTGAGCTATACACAGGTTCAGCACCTTTCCAGCACATCTCCTGTAATATCTTTAACCAGCATGTACTGCACATGGCACTTTCCATATACACCCTCACGGCAGACATTTAAGTATCATTTTAAGAAAAAGTTGCTCTGACCTATGCTTGTTCACTATCGTGTTACTAAAACACTGTCATCACAAGTACACATGTAATTAGACTTGACTTTAGCGATCACATTGCTTGGTTTTTACAAAGTGTTTTACTTCTATGCTCTCAGAATTAAGTCCCCTGAAGAAGGGCTTCCGCCCGAAATGCATTGGACTGAAAATATATAAAAATAAAGGATATGTTATAAAGACAATAACAAAGATTTACATAAGAAAAATAAAGAAAATACGTACAAGACCTGCAAGAGAGTCAGAGAAATGTATTGAAACTCTATGAAATCATCTCAAAGGTGTGCCTACTTGGAGACGGTATTCCTACGGAAATATACGCACATTGTACTATTATACCCTCACCCCCAGAAGGGTTCACCAACACAGCACCCATCACCTCAAGGAACTTGAATACATATTTACCAACCGTGTATGCTAGCCCACACTCCTATTGGAGGTGTAGCATTGTCAACTGTTCCAAGGCCTCCAAGACCCGGAGCCATTACCCCTGCACAACAGCGTAGTCCCATGCCAGGTGAAGGAAGTCAGCCCCCGTAGTCCCACATCGATCACACTTATCATCATGCAGCTGAAAGCGAAAACATTTAGCTGGTGTGTAATATGTATGGTGCAAGTATTTATAGTGGAGGATCCTGAGGCGGCTACTGGAGGAGCTGTAACTAATTAGATCTTGATTAATTGATTGTTCTAGTTTTTTTGCTGCCAGTGGCAAGCAGGATATAGGTCAGTATTCTACTCTGGTCTTACTTATTGTGTGAGAAAGGATGAGATTATAGGTGTTGCCATTGAGTGTGTCAATAAAATGGACAGCTTCACCTTCAGTGCCCCTCCGCACAGAGAAGTTTAAAGGCATGGGGAAAATGGGCCCTGCCCAAGGGAACCACTTTTTTAGTGGGCCCCCTGATAGAGCCAGTTCTGTTCTGCAGAGTCTTGCCCTGATGACCGTTAATAATGCTCAAAAAAATAGTTGTAAATACCATTTTTCTTTCATTTATTTTTAATGTAGGAGATGAGTGAGATTATTACAGACATTTTGCAGAGAAATGTGTAAAGGTTTCATGCAACATCCATAAAAAAAGTTTATTTTAGATTTAAACAGGACCTCACATATTAGAAATAGGATGGTGTCACATAGATTATTTGCAGTAATATTCGTGAGCTGCTGCTGTGTTATAATATTGAAAACAGACATAACTATCCCTGAATATTGGATGTAAACACATTTGGAATTTGGACCTGGCCAAAGAGGACATGAAAGAGCTGAAATTGGATCATAATTTCAAAGTTGTTCTGAAAAGGACCCCCCAAATATGTTTGGCCCAGGACCCTCAAAATCCTTAAGACACCCCTGCCTCAAAATGATGAACAGGATGTCAATGTATCTCAACCATAATAAGAGCTGTTCAAATTCAGGGAAACCTTCCTCCTCCCACCACCCAAGGAAGAGATTAGCAAAACTCAGAGCAAAACATGTCCCCTTCGTGGTCCTGAGGACATGTTTGTACAGGGAACTGCTGAAAAGAAAGATGTTGTTGAAGAGGCAGTGTCTGATCATCTCCAGAATCATGAAAACAAAGGAGATGATGGACAGAGGGCTAAAACTTTTCAGATACTCAGCCCCAGTCACAAATCTGGGTTGAATTCATCATCGTTCTTTAGCTCATTTCGCCACCCCAGTTCAGACCTGGCTATATGCAAATCAGTCTTTTTTTATTTTTTATTTATTTTTATTAATAACAAGTTGTGAACAGTGCATAGTATTTCATTGGGCATACAGAGTAAACACATTTTCCCCATGAAATACAAGGGTAATTGTTTTTACCACTTTCAGTAAGTATATTTATCACAAACTTAAACTGATGCAGGTTCATTAATCGAGGGAAGGGGGAGAAGAAGTAGAGTACAAATATTTCCCCTATGTTCATTCCACTTACCCCATATTTGAGTCCATTTTTGGGGGCATCCCCTAGAGACATACACTGTCTTTTCCCTAAACATACACCAGGCCATATCTTTTGTCCAGGTATCTATACCTGGGACCGACTGTGCCCCCCACAATCTAGCGATGTTACGCTTGGTGATCATCAGTCCTAAGGTCGCCCATATTTTCTCTTTGCCGCTTAAGTCTGACGGTCCCCAGACATTTATGCAAATCAGTCTTGACCCTGTACCTCATGGTAACAGTCCAGCCCGAACTGCCAAGCCAGGTCTTCCCTGTACCGGAAACAAGCATCCTGGGACCCGTTTCGGGATAACACCTCTCACCAGCCAGGCTAGCTTGAATGCAGTGGCCAAGTGAGCAAGGCACCCATCACGTCTGGGCATACCTTGCCAAATTAGCGCGAACAAAGGAAACACAAGTAGATGATGGACAGAGTCCTTAAACTTTTCAGACACTCACCCCCCAGTCACATATCTGGGTTGAATCCATCATCGTTCTTTAGCTTAACACAGATCCCCGCATTAACCATGGCCAGAGTGTGTACACGAACCAAGTAACTCTAATATCGTGGAACACGGCGGGATTAAAACGAACTATCCAGAACAGACTTGATAAACTTCCTTAAAACAGGGGATGTAATTTGCATCCACGAAACTTGAAGTCAGAGCTCACTGTCATTAGATGGATATCAGGGACTATTCCAATCAGCAGAGAAACACAGCCTGTATGGAAGGCCTTCTGGAAGTTTAGCAGCTTCCATATCGACTGCCTTAAACATTCAAGCAGTTCCTCTTTTGAGGGAGTCAACGTCACTGGCGGAACGTTCTATGTCACGTTTTAAGTCTGTAGAGAGTAGCATTTTGGAGTGAACCACAAACAAATAAGTTTGGTGTACAAAGGAGGCAGTGTCATCCCAATGTGGGATGACTGAGGTCGCAAAACAGGGCTCTTCCTAATCATGAATGAGGGGCTCTCTGTGTCTCAAATTATGAACATACAGATTTTGAACTGCTGGGTGCTGCGTGCCCTAAATACGTGGTGTTGTGGCTCACAGAGGGTCTGAAATCCAATACCATTTTAACTTAGAAACTTGTAAAATGCAGAAACATTTCTTCAGGGATGAGCTCTTAGAATCGAAGAGGCGCGGAAAAACTCCCCAAGATGCTGCTGCCTGGTGTCTCCCCCGGACGAGTCGGAATGGGAAGGAAGATGGTTAACTTCCTGCAGAGAATCCAACCAATCCTGGAGCTGCTGTCAGCATGAGATGCCATGTCATTCTACAATCCGAAGGAATGAGCCCCACACACACCATCACAATCGCACTACAACACGGGCCGTTGGCACACTGGCACATAGAATAATAAAAAGGTAATGGCTATTTCATTAGTGTGTGTTTACCTGTTGTGCCTGCAGCGGGCGGGCGATGCTCCTCCGCCCATTAGGAGGAACCGCTCCTGCAAATGGAAGCCGGTGGCCTCAACTGAAGTACTGTTATGCACCGACAAAAAGAGAACATGTATTAGAAGCAAAAAAGGAAAAGCGATATTGCAGTCTAGCATACTGCTTCATTTTAAAGAAATAAAACTACATTTCAAAATGCTGTGCCTTTTCATTACATTTAAAATTTCGATTTTTACATGTCTTTTTGCTTATGTATTAAATTAATACATCTGTTGACTGTTCTGAGCAGTAGGACAGTTCCCACAAGACAGACCCAGACAACCAGCCAAAGGAAACGGGACCGGTACACAGGGACACCTCTGGAAAGTCTGTCAGAGACTGGTACAGCTTTATATTGAGGCTCACTTTGGGTTGACTTGGAACCATGGTGCTCCATAGAAGCTGGTGTATGTAGGGAAAACAGCACCCACAACAGAGGCCACAATGTCAGTGACCAGGGTTGTCTTAGACTGGATCAAGGCTAATGACAAGATTAAATGAGGAGGTTGAGGCCACACTGTGAGGTACCTCCATGCATTTTATATTTGACTGTGGAAGGTGGAATCTCATGGGCGGAAAATCCGTTCCGCTCGCAGATTTTGCGGATTTTCGGTAAATTCGCAATCCGCGAACTCTCGTGAATTTACCGAAAATCCGCAAATTAGCACGCAGCGGATTTTTTTGCTTGGTGATACAATATTGCGGCGTTCACTTACCGTCATTCAACGTTTGCCGAGTTGTTTTTCTCGATATTTTGCGAGTGCTGCGCCATTTTGGACCTTGCTGCGGGATCCCGCGGGAGTTTGGCGACGCATCGCGAGAGTTCGCAATTGCGAACATGTAGATGCGGCGGGCAGCAACAATCTCGCACTCGCGAAATTACAAAATTTGCAATTCTGCACAAGAAATCCACCAGCAAGCAGCATAAACCTTCTGAAAATGATCATCTTTATCAGAATAACATCTCAGGTTGACATTTGCCTGCACTTTTTTTTGCAAGGAGTCCATTTTGGGGGGGGGGGGGGAGAAGGAAGGAAGTGCCCCACAGAAAAACAAGTTTTGCAAAAATGAAAGCACTCAGCAGGTGCAAACGTTCAAACTCATCATTAGTAACCATTCCCTGTAGTGCTTCCTGAGGGGCCCCTCCAGAGTTCAGTTGCCTACTTGCAACTATTCTATGACCCTGCTCTGACCCTCACAGCAGGCTCATAGAATAGCTACAAGTAGGCCACAAAGGTCCTGGAAAAAAAATTGCACTGCAACAGAAAGCAAATTACAGAGAAGGAAGCAGGTGCCAGACAGGAAGTTTAAATTCAGTGACACATTAATCAACCCCAAATTAATTAATGTAAGTTGGAGCAGGGCAGGTGTGCTTGCTTCCCCCCCCCCATTAATCTACAGTGATGAACCAGAAATTAATTCATGTCAGTTGAAGCAGGGCAGGTGTGCTTGCTTTCCCCCCCCCATAACCTACAGTGATGAATCAGAGGGTGGCAGTGATGTACCAGAGGGTGGCATGGGTGAATCAGAGGGTGGCAGTGGTGAAACAGAGGGTGCTGTGAACCTGTGATGATGAACCAGACGTAGAAACAACAAAGTCGCGACCGTTGCGAGCCAACAAGTAAGTTCGCAATTGCGAACTGGTACAAAACCCTCGCGAACTGGCAGAAACCCTTGCAAACACAAAAAAAAATCCGCAAATTTGCGAGAGTTCGTGGATTTTGCGGATTGCGAATTCGCAAATACGCAAATTCTCGATCGCCAGATTCGCAAAATTCGCCCATGCTTACAGTGGAATCCAAAAAGCATCAGAGCATTGCACAGGGAAAACACCAATAGTATATATAAAATCGAAACAAGCATTCTGAAGCCTGTAGCACTTGGAGAGAAAAAACTAAGGGTGACGGTGTTGTGTTGTAATGTATTGTGCTAATCTGCAGCAGTTCCTGAAACTCTTGTCAAGGCCTCAAAGCGCTTTCCAAGGTTGGTCATTAATAAGGACCAACATTGTGTAATGCATGGGAGAGGGAGCGTGGTAAGCCTTCATGTTGAGTGTATGCGCTCCATACTTGTCGGAGCTGGGCTCTTTGAGTGGAGAGGATATCCTTGTAGCAGCTTGTAAACGCTAGAGTCATTGAGGTCGTCTGTGGCACATTCTAGCTATGAAGCAGGGAGAGGGAAGACATTCAAGAATGAGGTAGTGGTGTTAAAATCTAGTTTGCAACATTAACATTATCAGCGCCATCTTGTCCCTTTTCAGGCTTGTACGTGCGCGTAAGTAGCAGCCATTTTGAATGCCATGGCCTCTCTGCCCACTGCCGATAGCCAGCACGTCTCTCTCTCTCCCTCTAACCTCACAAGCATCCCCCCGCACGCTGACAGCCCCTGCTCTCACATGCTTGGGCCATAAACCTCCCCTTCAGCGCAACCCTGCCTCAGAACCACATCCCGTTCCCAGCTAAACACCTCCCTCCATCCCTTTCATGATCTCGTATCCTTTGATAAACCCCCTTTCCTCTGTGCCCGATTGTCCTGCTCGTTCCCAGGCCGCCACCTGGCCCTGCGGATGCAGTTTATTGCCCCCATACAGTAGGAAGCTTCTCTCATCAAAGGATCCACAACTGATCAAAGCCCCCACCCCATGAGATCCGATCAGCCACACACATTCCGGGATTCGGGGGAATGTCCAGCTGTGCGACAGTCATCACCTGTTGAGACCGGGGTGGGGACTTCTACTGTAAATGTGTGTGGGAACGGGCATGAAGCGGGGATTCCGAGGATGTCTTTCCGTACATCAAAGTATTTGCAAGAATGTGCCACATGTAGTAAACTGCAATAAAGACCATAAACCTGTGTATAAGAGGCCAGGCCTCAGAGATGCGGTTAGAGCACCTCGAGAAGACACCCTGTTGTCTGATTTGATGTGTACTGCTCCGTCGGAATAAACTCCTGTTTCCTGCCTTCCAGTCTCCAGCGCCTGCCTCTTTGTTTGATAGATTCGAGTGGTATGAGAGGCGGTTAACGCCGGGCAATACTTAAAGGTTCTTGGTCGACATCGGCCCTACCTTTTTCCACAATTGGCGTCCCAAACGTGGGGCCCATCAGTGACACGTGGATCCAGTGGGAGAGCTCCTGACGACAGAGTGAACGACTGCAACGATCGGGAGAGCTCCTGCCCGATAGACCCTCGTCTGGCAGCCGATCATCCGAACTTCACCGGTTCCGAGCAGACCTCTCTCGAGTGATCTACGGTCCTGACTGGGAACCATCAGGAGTGCCGCGACAGTTACGGAGAATAGAGGACGATCGGGCGCTGGATGCGGAAGACGAGAAACTGTCCATGCGGTCCGGGTAAGGTCGTGTAACACGACAAATTGCGAAACAATTGTTTGATTGTTTAGAAAATACTAGTAATACCCTTCGATTGTTTGTTCTTTTGAGATATTCTCTGTCTGCAAACGGGGAAGAATAGAAATATTCTCTCTTCCTTTGCAGATAGTGAAGGGTAGGTAACGCAGACTTTTGTCCCCCGTTGTAATCTGTTGTGCCTATTTTTCTCCCCACTGATTTATTGTCCGAACATTGATTGTTCGAAGTTTGTTCTTTTGAGATACTCTCTGCCTGCAAACGGGGAAGAATAGAAATATTCTCTCTTCCTTTGCAGATAGTGAAGGGTAGGTAACGCGGACTTTTGTCCCCCGTTGTAATCTGTTGTGCCTATTTTTCTCCCCACTGATTGATTGATTGTCCGAACATTGATTGTTCGAAGTTGGTTCTTTGAGATATTCTCTGTTTGCAAATAACGTAGAATAGAAATATTCTGTCTAGTCTTTGCAAGTAGTGAAGGATAGGTAGTGCGGACCTTTGTCCCCCGTTGTAATCTGTCATGCCTATCTTCTCCCCACTGATTGGTAGTTGGTTCAGCCCGGACTGCTTATTAGAGATGAACCATCCAGCTTCACTGGAAGGCACCCCTAATAAGGACATGTTCATGAAGCATGGACTAATTTCTATAGCCTATAGCAAGCTATGGCACAAATATACAAGAAAGGATCAGAGAAGTCAGTGGCCACTGATAGGATCCTTCGATGATGATAAAATGAATGCGCTGGAAACAGCCCTTCGTAACACTAAAACAACGCCCACTATGCTTGATAGTCTCGGCATGTGGCGCAAAGAAACAGAACAACGTAAAAAGAGAAACAAAGTCAGATTAGAGAAAGAACTACGAAAAGCTGCTCACCTAGCTGCCAGAAAGTTAGAGGAAGAAATAAAGGAGAGAGAGGAAGCCAAACAGAAGCAAGAGTCCGAAACATCGAGTCAGTGTCCTGTCAGAACACCCTCTATGATCTACCCCGAGTTACCCTTGAAACAGCGAGCGAACGATGATCTATTACTAGGTCCTCCGATCATCTACATGCCCCCTCCATATGCCCCTTCCCGACCCTTAGTGCAACCCCACCACC
Organism: Lissotriton vulgaris; assembly: GCF_964263255.1. Taxonomy (NCBI): domain Eukaryota; kingdom Metazoa; phylum Chordata; class Amphibia; order Caudata; family Salamandridae; genus Lissotriton; species Lissotriton vulgaris. The sequence continues at coordinate 1,104,613 of NW_028241185.1, read as the reverse complement.
CCCAAGCACAGATGAGAATAGTACCAGGGCCTCGGTCCTCATGGTCTCCGCGCCGGCCGAACCCCTTGTACTCGATGCAGCGCAAGCAGCAGTATTAGACAACCTTGAGGCCCGAAAGAAAGATTCCTCTAGAATAAACAGGCTGAGCAAGGATGAGCGAGCAGGGATCGACAAGATAGTAAAGACACTAGTGGAACGAAAGGAGAGTGAGGAGTACGTAATGGATATGTACAACTCATATGCTGAGAGCCACAGATTATAAACAACAAAAAGGGGATGCCAGTGCTGATGATAATAACTTAGAACTGTGATAAATCCTCCACAAACTGAAAATCAAATTCAGAAAAGGGAATGCTTCTTAGTCGCAATTTTATTATATGTTCAATATTTTATAAAATCCATTTTTACATTTGAGAGGGAAACATTGAAGGAAAAACAAGAATGCAAAACGGACACAGGAGAATACAATCAATTAGGAACGAACCACCATTCAATACTACAATCATATCACTTTCACCATACATTCAAAACATGCAAACTACTCTCACACATACCATATGTACATTATCTACAACAGGAAAACATAAAACTGGTACTGCCTTAATATGAACACAGTGTTTGCAATTTGTATTGAAAAATAGAACACTACCAGAAGTTTTTACAATTTCAAGCAATCTTAGCAAATTAAATGAAAATAGATAGTGTGCAACAAATGGCAAAAGATCTATACAATGATGTACTCTTAGATCAGTTGGCAGACCAGTAGCGGGATGGGCCTACGCGTTTCGAATCTCCTTTAATTCTTTGGAGATTCTCATCAGGGCCTCGGGCAACTAGGCAAAAGGAAAGAAAGAAAACAAAAGTGTTTCTTTTAAACAAAGGGAATTCCAAGGATAACAATTGCATAACAGGTAGACACAATTGTAAATATCTTAAGCTAGTAACACATTTCAGAATCTCTAAAACTCAGTGGGCCCCCAGTTTCGATGGAACTCTTGAAAGGAACAGAATCGGTGTAAAACATAGATTCATAACACTCCAGGAGGGACTCTGTACTGCTAACACACCGGCCAGCTGCAGGTTAACACTCAGGAGTCTACAGTGCAACCATACTCTATTTAGCTGCTATGAAGGGAGGTCAGTGTGGAGGTAAACTTACCACCTAAGTTGTTAGCGGTGGTCCTGGACAGAAAAATGCTAAGGGTGGTGACCAGACAATCTGTGGATATATGGATAATAATTAGTCTCAACGGGGGAGTTAATATGGAGACATAAAATCAAGAAATATAAGCCTCACAGGACTCTCTTACCGCTCTGGGGAGAGTGTCCTAGCGCTGGGAAACAAAAATGGATAATGCCGAGGTAAGAGATGCCGAGGTGAAAGAGTTCCACAGGGGCCGGGGGAGTTGGGCGTCGTGTCTTTATAGTAAAGAAGGCTCAAAATCCTGTGTGATCAAAGAGACAGGAATTAATTAAAAAAGCCACATATCAGAATATCGCACTGCACCAATGGCAAGGACGAGGTGTAAAAAATCACCTAAGAATCACGAAGGTGAAATGCCTGTCTTAATCAAGCAAACTCGGCGGCGGTGGCAGCGTCAGCACAAACAGGCAAAAGTCCGGTGTGCTGTGTCTTTATAGTAAAGGAGGCTCAAAGTCCTGTGTGATCAAAAAGCAGGAATAAATTAAAAAGCCACATATCAGAGTAACGCACTGCAACAATGGCAAGGACGAGGTGTAAAACATCACCTTAGAATCACAAAGGTGAAATGCCTGTCTTAATCAAACAAGCTCGGCGGCGGTGGCAGCGTCAGCACAAGCAGGCAAAAGTCGGGTGTGCTGTGTGAACAAAAAAACACGGCGGCAATAGTTAAAGTAGATATTCCAGGCACCATTGGCTCCACACAACTAGAACGACGGGCTGGGGGGCCTGGGAGGCATGCAGCAAGCTCTTACCGAATACGAAGACGAAGGCATCGGATCACTGCAACCGGTCGGCGTCGCGGCGTGCACTAGTCACTCGCGCATGCGCGTTACCCTATCGCGAGTGACTGGATGTTTTATAGTGGACTTCGCCACAGTCGGTGGTTGGCTCAAGGGCGGTCCTCGGCGGGCCATTAACTCCCAACAATGAAATGCCACAGACGGCACTTTGTCGTACGATTTTGTTACCATACCCTAAATGCTTATGAGGACCGATATCGAGACAAAGGTCCCGAGAGCCTAACGACTTTATATAGAAAGGTTGACATTGGGGATGAGGGCGAGTGTGATGTGACGGACCTCCTCACGCGTACGCTTGAGGTTTTCCACCACCTCACTGAACAGGGGTTGGAAGCTAAACCTACGACTCCTGTAGCGACCGAACCTCGAATAGAACAAGCTAATGCCATGATGCCTATAAGGGAGGCTGCTCCCTACTGGGTTCCCCCACGAGGTCTGGGAACACACAATGATGTTAACCATCAAGATGCGAAAGGGAGGGTAGTTTATAACTGGGTCTACCAACCATGGGATCGTCAAGATATTCTGACATTCCGAAAATCTCTGCCCGATTTACGGAAAAACCCACTGCCTTTTACACTGAATTAGGTACAGCCTTAGGTTCAACGATTATGGCCCTAGCTGACATCGATTTGTTTTTCGGGTTATGTCTGCCAGCTGATGTGTGGAAGCAAATCTGGAAAGTCGACCACCTTGAGCTGCTCGGACATTCCTGGTCACAACTCGATGGCATAGATAGACAACGAGAGCCTGGACAGAAACCTTTGAAATCCATTTTAGAACTCCCAGACAAAATTGTACAGAAACTGAAAACCCTGATCCCAGAAAAGAAGGTGGACTGGTCAATAGTGACGGCCTGCCGCCAGAAACCCCAGGAAGACGTGTCAGAATACTTCTCCCGGTTCGAAACGGTGTTTTCCAATTACAGTAGCCAGGACATGACCACTGCAACCGGACATCATCTGTTTGTCCAGAACTATGTTAAAGGTCTGTCACAGGAGGTCTCTCAGAAACTACAGACTAGTGAGAGTAGTTGGGCAGCCTCCAAACCCGTGGCTATCCTCCTGATGGCCCAGTATTATGAGCATCAGAAAAATGAAAACGATACGGCGACCGAGAAAAAGAAAAAGGACTTGAAGGGTGATGATCGCACAGTTGCAGGGGGTGACTATAGGATGAGAGCAGTACAAGGGAAATTACCAGTCGAATGCTCCTAGAAACCCACCCCCTAAAGACCGTACACCCGCACCCTATGTTGGACGTAAAGATATTGATGAGGACCAATGTGCATTTTGCAAGGGATTCGGCCATTGGAAATCCCAGTGTCCGGTCCTGTTAGAGATGAATAAGAATAGGGACACCAGAGATGTAGCGGGTGGACCAAGAAATAGAGGACAGGGACGAGGGTCCACGAATGACACTAATAACGACAGGCCAGGCAGTCCGAACACATTTGACCGTCCCCGACAGAACCAGTACCAGTAGTCTGACTGCGACGACGCCCACAACTTCGCATAGGACTGCCAAGGGCAAGGGAGGGATCCAGTCGAGCTCTATGTTGACCAGCAAGGTCCTTATGTCAGCGCTAAGGTCCTGGGTACGAAGTCTCCATTTCTGGTAGACACTGGCGCAACACATAGTGCGTTATCTAAACGACTGATTCCAAGGGCACCCTTGTCTGGCTCGCTTGTAACATCGATAGGTTTCGATGGAACACCCTCCACTAATCCCTTGTCCACACCGATCTCCTTTGACTTGGAAAATAACACCACTGACACAACGTTTTTACTCTCATCCAACACCCCTGATGCCATTATGGGACTTGACTTACTGAAACATTTCCGAGCTACTATTAGGTGTTCGCAAGATGGAGTTCGAGTCTTTCTGTACGATAACCCGACTCTGCTCAGACTTTGTCCCTTCCGACGCATGTTTTCCATCTCTGACGCTGACTCGTCCCTACTTGACACTCTACCTCCATATCTGTGGGCCAAGACTGACTCGGACGTAGGACGCATGATGATCGACCCAGTGCACATAACTGTTCGACAGGAAGCAATACTCCCAAAACTTCCACAATGTCGGATATCGCCCGAGGGCGAGAAGGCATTGGTAAAGATTATCCAGTCCCTAATAGATGCAGGAGTGGTAGAAGAAGTAGTTAGCAACGTCTGCAACAGCCCTATCCTACCCATTATAAAGAAGCAAGGTGAGGGCGATGAGAAAGTGTACCGCTTCATCATCGACCTACGAGAGGTTAACAAAGTAGTTGTACCTCAGTACCCCGTAGTCTCAGACATCACCACTATTCTGACTCTGATTCCTTCCACTGCTACCACCTTCACTGTCATTGATCTCAAGAACGCTTTCTTCTCTATCCCCATCCACCCAGACAGTCGATACCTCTTCGGCTTCACCCTAAAAGCCCGCTCGCATAGATTCTGTCGAGCACACCAAGGCTACACTGAAAGTCCCAGCATCTACAGCCAGTCCCTCAAGAGACAACTGGACGCAGTCCAGTTACCCGATGGAGTGGTGTTGATACAGTACGTTGATGATATCCTTTTGGCGGCCGACACAACTCCACTTTCAGTCACAGCCACCATCCAACTCCTGCACTTCCTTGCGGAAAATGGCCACAAGGTCTCCAAGAAGAAGTTACAATTCTGCCAACCCCAGGTCACTTACCTAGGCCACCTCTTGTCCAAAGACGGGAGAAAGCTTACACCCGATCGAATCCAGACCATTCTAGAGACCCCTGTCCCTAAAACCCAGAAACAAGTCCGCTCCCTGCTAGGCCTCACTTCCTTCTGCCGACAGTGGTTGCCAAATTTCAGCCTCATTGTGAAACCACTGAATTCCCTGCTGGCTAAAGATGTCCCCTTCCCACTCCCTTGGACCCCTAAGTGCCAATCCTCCTTCATAGAACTACGAGATGCCCTCTGCTCAGCCCCCGTCCTAGAAACCCCCGATTACACGAAGCCCTTCTCCCTCTACACTCACGAAAGGGAGGAATGCGCTTTGTCCGTCTTGACCCAGTCCATTGGCCCAAAGCAACTCCCATGCGCTTACTTCTCTGCCACTCTTGACTCCGTAGCCAGAGCTTTGCCTGCCTGCCTTCGAGCTGTAGCTGCCGCTGCTATCTCTATCCGACAAAGTGAGGGGATCGTACTCTCGAACTCCCTCACGGTGTTAGTGCCCCATGCGGTTGACACCCTCCTGAACCAAACTAAGACGCAACATCTGACTAGTGCACGACTGACTGGGTACGAACTGACTCTGCTTGCCCCCCACTTCACCCTGAAAAGATGCACCACGCTGAATCCGGCGACTTTGTTGCCCCTACCTGAGAACGATCCCAATGTGTCCCCTATACATGACTGTGTGACCCTCACGGACGAGCAAACTAGGAGTAGGTTTGACCTCAGAGACACAGCCTTCCCAGACCCTGACGGAGAGCTATGGGTGGATGGCTCTTGCATCAAACTCCCCGACGGCACCACCTCAGCTGCTTATGCAGTTACCACAGCCCGAACTGTAGTAGAGACAGCCCGCATCACACAACGATCTGCACAGGCAGCAGAAATGATTGCCCTCACACGAGCATGTATCCTGGCAGCAGGAACCACAGCAAACATTTACACCGACAGCCAGTATGCCTTCAGGGTGATTCATCATTTTGGGCTCCTATGGAAGGAGAGGGGATTCCGGACCTCACACGGCACACCCATCTTACACGGAGATCTAGTCTCTGCTCTGACTGAAGCAGTCCTCCTTCCTAAGCAACTTGCAGTAATCAAATGCCAGGCACACAAAAGGGTGACCGATATTATTGGGCAGGGGAATGCACTGGCCGACATCACTGCCCGAACCACGGCTGAGAATAGGACAACGACACGCATGTATGTGACCAGGTCACAAGCAGAAAAATGGACGAACGCTAGGGAGACTATTAGAGACATCCAAATGGCCAGCTCACCACACAAATTGACTGAATGGGCACGGGTGGGACTGAAAGACGATGAAGGCTGCTGGCGAACAAAAGACACGAACAAATGGTTGCTACCCAATTCATACCTGATCCCCATACTGACCATGGCACACTCTCCTGCACACATAGGATCGGCCCCTATGACTGAACTTGTCTCCAAAGTTTGGCACAATGACAAGATCGCAGACTCTGCTAAACGTCTGGTCCAACAATGTCTGATATGTCTGCAACACAACCCCGGGAAAGGAACTGTAGTACCCCGGGGAGGGTTTGGGGTTCCCAATCATCCATTTGAAGTCCTGCAGATGGACTACATCCAACTAGAAAGGTGCCAAGGTCTGAAGTATGTACTTGTTGTCATGTGCGCATTTAGCAAATGGGTGGAAGCCTATCCAACTCGCGACAACACTGCCATTGCCACTGCAAAAATACTACTGAAAGAATTCTTCCAACGTTACGGCCTTTGTCGAATTTTGTGGAGCAACATTGGCCCCCACTTCGTAGCCGAAGTTATCCAACTCATCTTGATGGGGTTGGGTGTAAAACAAATATTTCATGCAGTCTTCCACCCCCAATCTGCTGGACTAGTTGAGCGACATAATGCCACACTGAAGCTCAAACTAGCTAAGATAGTGGCTACCACAGGACTGAAATGGCCAGACGCTCTCCCACTGGCATTGCTATCAATGCGTTCCACCCCCACCAAACACCATTTGACACCTTACGAGGTCGTTTTCGGCCAGCCCATGAGCGTCTGGTCTGCACCAAAACCAACTCCCATTCACGACGTCCCGGACATCCTAATGTCTGATTATTTGTACAACCTGACTAAGACCCTGTCTGTTATCCATCAACAGGTGTTGCATGCCATTCCTGATGCTTCCAGGGGCCCCGGACACGATATCCAACCCGGTGACTATGTATTAGACGACGACCGAAGACGTGACCGCCCAAGAAGAGCTCCTGAACAAAGATCGGCCATCCCTGAGCTGTTACCCTGATAAAGAGACGCTTGAGCTGACAGAATTTCCCGATCCCACTGTGCCATCCAGAGAAGGGTATAACCTGCGACGAAAGGAGGGAGCTTCGGCTAAGCAGACCACTGACTAAGTTACAATTCTCAGAGCGGTGGCCTTACACTGCTAAGGCTGCCAGGAGAGAAGCCAAACGAAGTTTGTGGTTCTGCCCGCTACTGAGCCCCTTGAAGATGATGGAAGCGCCCGATATGAAGATGATGGAAGCCCCCGACGCGAAGATGATGGAAGCAACCGGACATCCGAAGACTCAAAATTCAAATATACTTTATTCGGCTTTTGAAAGACAAAACCATAAAAGTTCATGATAAATACAATTTACAATCTATATAAAAACATTTTAAGTGACTAAAGTACAGTAAGGAAGGGTCCCTGACATAAAAAGTTATTTTCCGCTACAAGGTTATGGCAGTATCAAAGGAGTTCGTGGTTTAAACACAGGAGTTCATGATTAGCCTTTGTTATATGTCCAGATATTCAGGGGGGAAAGCCCGGGATTATGGGGTAAAAGTCATGTAGGTCCCATATTGATATTGGGCCATCTCTTACTTGAGGCGAACAGGTTTTCAAATAAGGTACTATGTTTCGGTCCCTAAATCTCACGAGTACCAGGTCCCCCACAACGTCTTTGGGAAGAGAGCCCAGCCAACCAACCCTTCTAACACTCCTTATTACTCCGTATAGATTAGGAGGCAATGGTCTATTTTTTGACAGCCAGAATTTGGTTTTATTGATTAGATCATATTGTCTCTCACTTTTTCCCGGTGGGAGAGAAGGTACGCCCGCAAGGATGCACACATATGGGGCCGCTTCCGGAGGTAGATGGATAGAATTAATTTTGTTTTGACCTACTCTCGGTGCGGTCAGCTGTGGGAGGGAAACTTTAGTGGGGAATTTAGGTGTTTGTTGCCTTGAAGCAGTAGGGCCAGTGGGTTTTATTTCATGCCTTTTATCCAGCACCGGTGGTTTTGAGCCTAGATGTGTAGGAGAAGTCTTAGGGCGATTGGGTGTAACACTGTGTTTACCAACCAGCGGGTTTAAGAGAATGGCTTTCTCTATCTCGGAAAGCCGTTCCCCTAACAAGTTCATTTTTTCTAGTAAGGGTGCTATCATGGAACTAAGCAGTTGTTCGATAATGGGTATTATTTGCAGTTGGGAAGAGGGTGCTATGGCTTCTGGAAACTCCTCAGACGGAGGAATCATTGGGGAGTTTGCAGTGGATGGACATAGTTTTTGAATTGTAGGATTATTTCCACCTTTAGTGACATCAATATTTTTCTTTTTTGTAGATGGGATCTGAGGGGACTCATTGCTTTGTGTATTCGGACTGTAAGATTTATTAACAAATATGGGTGAGTCTAGAAGTGTAGGCTTGTGTGAAAGTAAACTCACATTTGTGGGCAGAAGGGGAGTTTCTAAAGAGGCATATGTGGTTTTGCAAAGGAGGTTCAGCTCATCTAACAGGGAACACGTTTGCCCACTGCTGTCTACGTAGGAAAAATGGTCAACCTTTGTGGTCATGATGGTATAGGAATGTAGGACCTTAAAATGTGAGAGAGTCCACTAATAGGAACACAAAATACTTACAGGGGGTCTATATCTATTATATAGTATGCCTAGGAGGTGGCAACCAAGGGGGGTGGCCCGTCCCGTCCTTTTCCGGCCTTTGAGGGCCGTGGAGGGCCCGCCCTTTGCCCGGGCTTCGCCCCGGGCTATGTCCCGCGCGCGTCCCGCGTTGCGGGATTAGGAGCTAGATTTAAAACACTCCAGGCAGGGGGGGCGGGAACGCCGAGGGAAGAGGCAGCAGCTGGTGAGCACAGAGACTGCTGGACCTCGCAGTCCCTCGGCGTGTGCAGCAGTCTTTCCCCTGAAAATGCCCCACTCGAATTTCCTAGCGCTGGCAGAGCGCACAGGTCCCACGTCGTCCCTTCAGGCACAGAACCCTCTGTGAGCGGCTCCCGCGAAGCGGGGGCCGCGATAGGTAAATGAATCACCAGGCAGGGGGGGCGGGAACGCCGAGGGAAGAGGCAGCAGCTGGTGAGCACAGAGACTGCTGGACCTCGCAGTCCCTCGGCGTGTGCAGCAGTCTTTCCCCTGAAAATGCCTCACTCGAATTTCCTAGCGCTGGCAGAGCGCACAGGTCCCACGTCGTCCCTTCAGGCACAGAACCCTCTGTGAGCGGCACCCGCGAAGCGGGGGCCGCGATAGGTAAATGAATCACCAGGCAGGGGGGCGGGAACGCCGAGGGAAGAGGCAGCAGCTGGTGAGCACAGAGACTGCTGGACCTCGCAGTCCCTCGGCGTGTGCAGCAGTCTTTCCCCTGAAAATGCCCCACTCGAATTTCCTAGCGCTGGCAGAGCGCACAGGTCCCACGTCGTCCCTTCAGGCACAGAACCCTCTGTGAGCGGCTCCCGCGAAGCGGGGGCCGCGATAGGTAAATGAATCACCAGGCAGGGGGGGCGGGAACGCCGAGGGAAGAGGCAGCAGCTGGTGAGCACAGAGACTGCTGGACCTCGCAGTCCCTCGGCGTGTGCAGCAGTCTTTCCCCTGAAAATGCCCCACTCGAATTTCCTAGCGCTGGCAGAGCGCACAGGTCCCACGTCGTCCCTTCAGGCACAGAACCCTCTGTGAGCGGCTCCCGCGAAGCGGGGGCCGCGATAGGTAAATGAATCACCAGGCAGGGGGGGCGGGAACGCCGAGGGAAGAGGCAGCAGCTGGTGAGCACAGAGACTGCTGGACCTCGCAGTCCCTCGGCGTGTGCAGCAGTCTTTCCCCTGAAAATGCCCCACTCGAATTTCCTAGCGCTGGCAGAGCGCACAGGTCCCACGTCGTCCCTTCAGGCACAGAACCCTCTGTGAGCGGCTCCCGCGAAGCGGGGGCCGCGATAGGTAAATGAATCACCAGGCAGGGGGGCGGGAACGCCGAGGGAAGAGGCAGCAGCTGGTGAGCACAGAGACTGCTGGACCTCGCAGTCCCTCGGCGTGTGCAGCAGTCTTTCCCCTGAAAATGCCCCACTCGAATTTCCTAGCGCTGGCAGAGCGCACAGGTCCCACGTCGTCCCTTCAGGCACAGAACCCTCTGTGAGCGGCACCCGCGAAGCGGGGGCCGCGATAGGTAAATGAATCACCAGGCAGGGGGGCGGGAACGCCGAGGGAAGAGGCAGCAGCTGGTGAGCACAGAGACTGCTGGACCTCGCAGTCCCTCGGCGTGTGCAGCAGTCTTTCCCCTGAAAATGCCCCACTCGAATTTCCTAGCGCTGGCAGAGCGCACAGGTCCCACGTCGTCCCTTCAGGCATAGAACCCTCTGTGAGCGGCACCCGCGAAGCGGGGGACGCGATAGGTAAATGAATCACCAGGCAGGGGGGCGGGAACGCCGAGGGAAGAGGCAGCAGCTGGTGAGCACAGAGACTGCTGGACCTCGCAGTCCCTCGGCGTGTGCAGCAGTCTTTCCCCTGAAAATGCCCCACTCGAATTTCCTAGCGCTGGCAGAGCGCACAGGTCCCACGTCGTCCCTTCAGGCACAGAACCCTCTGTGAGCGGCACGACTCACTATAGAAACCCAAAGACTGACAAAATTCACAGCTCAAAGACTATTGCTCTCTTTATCGCCCTTCTCTTTTGCCTCCTCCTCATGACCACCCTCTGGATCGTGGAAGAACAAAACAGGGAGAACTGCTGCACACTTCTGCCCTCTGACATCCAACGACTCTGTTCATATGGACATCCCTGCTAAAGAACGGATCGAAATGCAGGTGTTCAATAACCCAACCAGACCCACCTTCTTCTACCTCAGGAAACGAACAGCTGCCACCCTGACTGTGGCCCTATCCGTCGTCAATGTCTCAGGCCTTATGTGCATCGAAGGGCTTGGGACACAGCTGGTAAGCCACAGCGCTTGCCGCATCACCAGAACTTTGGACTCAACAGATCCACCCTCCTTTGTCACTTACCCTAATATGTACTTTGTTTGTGGTACGAAAGCCTACACCTGGCTCCCCAAAGGCTGGGGGGGGTACCTGTTACATTGCCTTCATCCTTCCTCCGACCTATGTGGCTCCAGCAAACCATCACCAACAAAAACGAGCAAAAAACATTGAGCAAGCCGACTCCACCGGAGCACAGTTCCTCGACGCAATGAAGGGACTTGTTCCACTCTAGGGTCCGATGGCGAACAGCCGTGCCATCCGACATTTGACCCAGGCAGTTGAAACGACAATGAACATTACAGCTGGCATCCTCACGAACAATACAGCCGAGCTTCAGGCGGTCCGCCTGGTGGCTCTTCAGAACCGCCTTGTTCTAGATGTGGTTCTAGCGGATCGTGGAGGAGCATGCCGTATCATTGGGTCCAGCTGTTGCACCTACATACCGGACAATTCACCCTCAGTGTACAAAGCCATTGAACACCTCCACAGACTTTCCTCAGATGTTCACCAAGAACAAGAAGAATGGTCGTTTGGGGTTGGTTCTGGAGTACCGTGAAGAACTGGGGGTGGAGGTTATTTATGATCATACTGATACCAATTGTCATAATATGTGAATTCTGCCTGGGTATTCAATGCTTGCCGCCCCTGTGTTCACTATGTGCAAACTGTATCTGCCCTAAGACTCTGGACTTTGAAAAAGAACGCATGAAAGCATTGTACGATGTCGAGGTTAGGAATATAATGGGGATAGACGTAAACTGACAAGCTGGCTAGATATGTTGAAAAGGGAGGACTGTTAAAATCTAGTTTGCGACATCAACATTATCGGCGCCATCTTGTCCTTTTTCAGGCTTGTATGTGTGCGTAAGTAGCAGCAATTTTGAATGCCATGGCCTCTCTGCCCACTGCCGATAGCCAGCGCGTCTCTCTCTCTCCCTCTAACCTCGCAAGCATCCCCCCACACGCTGACAGCCCCCGCTCTCACATGCTTGGGCCATAAACCTTCCCTTCAGCGCAAGCCTGCCTCGGAACCACATCCCGTTCCCAGCTAAACACCTCCCTCCATCCCTTTCATGATCTCGTATCCTTTGATAAACCCCCTTTCCTCTGTGCCCGATTGTCCTGCTCGTTCCTAGGCCGCCACCTGGCCCTGCGGATGCAGTTTATTGCCCCCATACAGTAGGAAGCTTCTCTCATCAAAGGATCCACAACTGATCAAAGCCCCCACCCCATGAGATCCGAACAGCCGCACACATTCCGGGAATCGGCTGAATGTCCAGCTGCGCGACAGTCATCACCTGTTGAGACCGGGGTGGGGACTTCTACTGTAAATGTGTGTGGGAACGGGCATGAAGCAGGGATTCCGAGGATGTCTTTCCGTACATCAAAGTATTTATGGGTGAGGGAAAAAGAGGGTATTTAGTGATTTCCTAAACTGAAGGAGATTGGGTTCTAATCTCAGTCTTCTTGGGAGGTTGTTCCAGTGTTTGGCCGTGTGGACCAAGAAGCAGCGGCCACCGGTCCTGGCTTTTTTTACTCTGGGGACTGTGATGAGATTTTCTCCGCTGGATCGGAGGGCCCTTTCCGCTTTGTAGGGGATGATGAATTCCTTGAGGAGGGGAGGGCCATTGTTGTTAAGGGTTTTGTGGGCCAGACAGAGAGCCTTGAAGGCCACTCTTTCTCTGACTGGGAGCCAGTGGAGAGACTTGAGGGCTGGTTTAGCAGATGATCTTGCTGGTGTACCGGTCAGCAGGCGCGCGGCGGCGTTTTGAACTTTCTGCAAGGTGTTGAGCGTGGCTTCGGGAGCTCCCAGATATATTGCGTTGCAGTAGTCCAGTCTCGCCAGAATGAGGCCCTGAATGAGAAGTTTCTTGGCGTTCGCTGGGAGCAAGGGGAAGACCTTTCTGCAGGCTCTGAGGAGTCCGAAGCATATTCCTGCAGTCTTTTTTGCCTGTGTTCTAAAGCTTAGGTCGTTTTCGATCCAAACGCCTAGGCTTTTGACCTCTTCCTTAGGGGTGGGGGGGTCACCCAAGCAGTCGGGCCAGAGGTGAGGCGGCAGGGAGGGCCCTTTGTGGCCGAGCATCAGTATCTCGGTCTTTGAGCCGTTTAGCTTTAGTGAGGAGAGGTTCATCCAGCGGTGAGAGGGTTACCACCAGCTGGGTATCGTCTGCGTAGTTGATGATTGATACGCCGAACGGACTGACCAGTTTCTCCAGTGGGGCCATGTATACGTTAAATAACGTAGGGCTCAAGGATGAGCCCTGCGGTACTCCACAGCGGAGGGGGATAACGGGTGATTGGCTGTCGTTCTCCCAAACTTGGAAGGAACGGCCTGTTAGGAAGGATTTTAGCCACTTCAGGGCCGTACCCTTTACTCCGATTTCTCCCAGTCGTTGGATTAGGGTAAGATGGTCCACAGTGTCGAAGGCCGCACTGAGGTCCAGGAGGATCACTGCCACTGATCCTCCCGTGTCCAGAATGCTTCTGGCCTTCTCCACTGCTGCCAGGAGGGCGATGTCAGTGCCCTGTCCTGGACGAAACCCTGTCTGGGAGACCCCTAGTAGGTTGTTGCTCTCAAGGAATAGTGACAGTTGTTTGTTCACTAACTTCTCCGCGATCTTACTATTTCCTGGGAGAAGGGAGATGGGTCTATAATTGGAGAGGTCCTGTGGGTCTAAAGAAGGTTCTTTTAGTAGGCCTTTGACCGCTGCCGCTTTCCAGCTGGGGGGTACTATGCCCTGCGAGAAGGAGGAGGTGATCAATGCCGTGAGGGGGAGAGTGATGGTGCTAGTCACTTTTTTCAGGAAGCGGAGGGGTGCGGGGTCGAGGGGGGACCCACTTTTGATTGAGGCCAGTGTTGCCACAACCTCTTCCGTGGTGACTGGACCAAAGGTGTCCAGGGAGGGTGAGGGGCTATCAAGCAGAAGGGGGGGATGGGTGGTAGAATTAGTACGATCCCAGTCCGTATGCCCCGGTTCGGGATGGGGAATGACTAAGAGAATTTTTTTTATTTTCTCGTCAAAGAAGGTAGCAAGATTAGTACATTTGCTTTCCGCTTCTTTGGGGTCGAGTGGCTTGAGAGGGGGGTCAGGGGCATGAAGGAGTTCTTTGAGAACGGCAAAGGTTTCGTGGGCCGAGCATGCAGCATTTTTGATTCTGCTCTCGTAGAATACAATTTTGGTATTACGTAGCTCCTTTTTATAGACATTTATGGAGGTACGAAATGTATCTTTTTTCTCTGCTGTTTTGTCCTTCCTCCAAAGGCGTTCGTTCCTCTTACAAGCCTTCCGCAAAAGGTTGAGTTCAGGGGTATACCAGGGGGACGGGTTGACTCTCTTGGTGCGTTTCAAGGAGCTGGTTTTTGGCAGGATGGTATCAAGGGATTGGGTGACCCAAGTATTGAATTCTTTATCCGCAGCTATGGTGTCTTGAGAAGGAAGGGGAACGTTTTCCCTTAGTTTAGCTGCCCATTCATCTGGGTCCAGTTTATGCCATCGTCTTGTCCGGGTTCTTATTTTGGGGGGTTGAGGGGGCAGAGTGTTAGTCGCCCATACAAAGGGGACCAGGAAATGATCGGTCCAAGGGAGGGGGACGTGATCAAGGGGTTTCAGGTCTAGGATGTTTGTGAATATGGGGTCGAGCAGTTGCCCTCTTTCATGCATGGCCTGTGGGTTTTTTAGGTCAAGGCCGGTGGAGGTGATGTCCTGTAGCAGTTCTATCGCTTGCTTGTCGGCCGGGTCCAAGAAGTGGACATTAAGGTCCCCCAGTAGTAGGTAGTTGGAGGAGGATGTACACTCAATGGAGATCTGATCGATGATTTTGCTTGGAAATTCTGCCAGATGGCCCGGAGGGCGATATACCAGCATTCCAGACAGTGAGGTAACTGGGGAGATTTGTATGGCAAAGTGACAGCTTTCACATCCCTTGATGTTGCCGTCCGAGGTTCTGCAGGTAAAGACGTCCTTGTAGATTATGGCTAGTCCACCTCCTCTACCCTCTGGTCTATTCAGCGAGCACATAAGGTACCCGGGAGGGAGTGCAAGGACTATGTCGGGCCATTGCTGGGAGTGAGGCAGTTTCAGTTAGGAACAGGATATCTGTGGCGTGGTTTGCGATTAGGAGGTTGATTTCGTGCGCGTGCTTCACCTTAAAGGTTCTTGGTCGACATCGGCCTTACCTTTTTCTACAGTGGGGAAGAGAGACTTAGTTTAATTGAATTTATTTATAGAACTCCAACAGTGGAAAATGATCGTGGATTCGGGGCACAAAACAAGCATCAGGGTAAATTTAAAAACCTATTTTCCAATAAAAGGCCATTCTTGCACCAGATTCACAGGTTTTCTCTGAAATTAAAGCTAGGCCGGAAGAGGGACAGGCAGGGCAGGGCCGGACTGGCTGTAGCGGGCACTGGGTGTTTCCCTGGTGGGCTGCTAGGGGGGGGGGGGGGCAGTTTTGGGCTGCATATTGGCCCCTTGTAACAAAATCGACCGTAACCGATCTAGCAAACAGCTCGCCCCCCACCCCCCAGCCCTCCAGGGGGCCGCACAAACAGATTGCCAGGGCCTGTTTCGGTTCTCAGTTCGGCCCTGGAGACAGGGCATGTCTGCAGCGATTTAATGGGGGGTTCTGTCAGTTGCAGCTGTTCCCGGAAAGCAGTAGTGGAGTAGGAAGGGGAGAACGGGGGAGTTAAAAATAAAATAAAAATGATCACTTACCTGCTGGCCGCTGCCTCTCTTCTGTCCTCTCCACCCTCTTTTTGTGGTTTCTGTTCAAACAGGAAGCAGGAAGCACCTAAGTCAATGCATGGTTGTGATTGATCTGAGCTCCGGTGCTCAGGCAGGGAATGGGACCTGGGCATGTTCTCCACCCAAGATGTGCATGAATGTGTGGCTGGCCCGAGAGGGCAGACCAAGCATTTATGAGCACTGAGGAGGGTGCCACCACTCCGCCCACCTGCTGCCCAGGCCGCCCCACAAAACAGCCTCAGCCTGGAAAAATAAAATGATAATAACACTGCGTGACTATTTTATTTTTCCTTTTTTGCAGTGCTGAAAGGCAGTGGGGTGACGCTCCTCCGCCTTAGTGGAGGAGCCGCCATTGGGTTTCTGTATCACATTCTCATGGTAATGCATCAACTGTGGAGGAGGATGTGGAAAGGGCAGAAAGAGCAAACACACTATAGATGTGAAGGCGTTGAATCTGTGGGTCAGAATTGTAGGCTTTGATAGTGGCCGATGTGGTGCAGCCTTTTAACATAAACTATATGTGCATGTGTCATACCTTCATTTACCAGCAGTAACATCCCATGGGCCTTTGCCAACGGGGAGCGCGTTGCCATCCTTCAGGTCTCTTGTCCAGCCTGACATTCCGTATGGGCTTTCATTACGTCATAATGCTGGAAGCTGTGTTGCTAGGCACTGCATTTCCCAACATTCCTACAGATGGGATGAGGCAGCGCCCAATCAGACTCAGCCCCAGTTGTTGTCCATCCTGTCTCCCCACAAGGACTCATGTTATATTCCATCTTCTGACCTGTTTGAACCCTCTTGGTCTTTCTCAGAATAGGATGGAGAACGTCCCGTGGGAAACCTCAGTCCCACCGAGGAGAAATCCCAGGAATCTGGTGTAAGGAATTTTATTTATGAGAACGGCCTCAGGTTCCTTATGGGGTCTGCTTACCTTTTTAGAATGGGGAAACCCTGTAAGTCACAGTAAGACTCGGCGTTTATGTTTTCTTCGCCGCTTTTACTGGAATCATCCCGGGTAGCGCCAGCAGCAGATCAGCACCCTCTTTCCCAGACCTTTCCAGTTTGAGGGGAGGCTCCAAGGAGGTTGGAGTCAGTGGGCGTTTGATACTTGCTGGAGCTCTTTGCCCACAATACTGTGGGGAAGAAGAAAGGCATTTTTCACATAGTTTAGGGAATCTGTCGCTTTTCCCTAATGTCCACGGAGACCCCTGGAAAACTTTGAAGGGCTGGAGCATCCACCCTTGTCTATTCCTGGTATCTCGCCTCCCAGAAAGCTCGATTTCCAGCCAGTGAGGAAGACCTTTGAACTGTGAGAGGGAGAAACTAATGGTATGGAACCAGGTCATCACCCACAAGGCTTGGCTAAGAGGAAGGCCTCTGCAACTCCTGAACTACAGACAGTCTCGGGGAACATCCTAGAGGAAGCCATGTCGAGTCTAGTTGACTTCCCTCTGTGAGGACCGCCGGGGCAGGATCCGCACTAATATCGACCCTGCACCTCTAGTCATCTTATTTGGAACGGTGTGGTGAAAATATGACATCATGCAAATACGTCACTGGTGCTCCATGAGGAGGCGCTTCTAACCCATTGGAAGGAGCCGCTCTTCTTCGTCAGTGATTGGCTCTGCATCCTGACATTCAATCGAGGTAAGACCTCGGAGGGTGGGTCACGTGCACTGCGAAGGGAGGAGGGAGTTCGGATGGTGAGAGCATGCTGCGATTGCTGAGCTGGCATTCTGTATGCTTGGTTCCAATTCTGACTAGATATCCTGCAAGGATTCTTAGGGGAACATGTCTTCCTAGCTTACAGTGCTCCTCTAAAGATTGTGCTTCTTTTTATCTGAACGTTACAGGCAATCTGCATCTTCATATAGACTGCACTTCCAGCTGATATTGCACTTCTCTTTTTCAGGTCTCGCCTGAGATAAAGCATATGTTGTTGCTTGCAAGATATTTTGTTAGCTTACAAATGGCTTAGGACTCGTCCTTTGTTTAGCATTGGTTGGCTTCATCAGAACTCTCATTTTCTTACTTCTCTTTGGTCAGCGTGTGCCAGCTGACCAGGTGCCGCGAGCGTGAGGGGTAGGTGTTCCGCCGTCCCAGCACCTTATACAAGGTTCCAGTAACCTATTAGCGCTGGCCTCACGGGAGTATGCTGCGAGGCCCTATGCAATTCCCCTAGGGTCGCCTAAATAGAGCAGGACCCCGTGGCCCTCTTTTCCTTCGACTGTGAGAGGTTGTATTTACTGTCTAAATATTGAATGAGTATTTAGTTCACATGTGTTTTCCTGTGTAGCACTGTATTTAGGTCCTGACGAATCGCCTTTCGGCGAGAAACATGTTGACCACACCAGGGGGTTGAGTTAGAGTTCTATACATTATTACGGTCTCTAGCTCCCCTCTCTCACCCCTTTTAACCAGGGAACCAGCCACGTTAATAAAATTCAGTGTGGACTGTTTTACCCTTTTTATTATCACTCACATTTACACTGACTACACTCCCTTTTCTCCTCACTCACACCCACCATCGGCAAGGAACTAAAGAACCCCGCTAAAAGAGTACCTGTAGGTACTCCGGCAGACATTGCAGCGCCGGTCTGTCGAGGGGCAGTGAGTCGATGATGACACTGGATACCCTCCAGTAAGGGTGTGTTTCACACCTAATACTCTGGGTGTATGAGGCTCTCCAAGTTCCGACTAGGGAACCCTTCCAGTCACAGTATAGACTATACCATCCCTTATCTCCACACATTCACACCATCACTGGGGAACTTTGTACTCTGCTGCTAGCAGGACTCTTAGGGGAACATGTCTTCCTAGCTTACAGTGCTCCTCTAAAGATTGTGCTTCTTTTAATCTGAACGTTACAGGCAATATGCCTCTTCATATAGACTGCACATCCAGCTGATATTGCACTTCTCTTTTTCAGGTCTCGCCTGAGATAAAGCATATGTTGTCGCTTGCAAGATATTTTGTTAGCTTACAGATAGCTTAGGACTCGTCCTTTGTTTAGCATTGGTTGGCTTCATCATAACTCTCATTTTCTTACTTCTCTTTGGTCAGCGTGTGCCAGCTTCACTTCTTTCTTGTGCGTTTGTCCTCCCCTGGACCAGTACTTGTGTACTTGCTGCTTGTGCTTTCAGAGCTACTTTTTTCTCTTAGTTGAGGCACTCTGTAAAAGTGCATGCGCTTGTAGGCCATATCTCTCATGTGCTCTTCCCCCGTCCTGCTGTGTGTTGCTGCTTGACCACACCCACCCACCCTCTCCATGTTGCTGCTTGCCCCCCACAAGCCTCTTTATGTTGTTGCTTGCCTTCTCCCATCCTCCCATCCCTCTCTGTGTTGTTGCTTTCCCTTCCCGTGTTGATTTCCCTCTCCTACCCTCCTTCCTGTCTCTTTCCGTGTTGTTGCTTGCCTTCTCCCATCCTCCCATCCCTCTGTGTTGTTGCTTTCCTTTCCCGTGTTGATTTCCCTCTCCCACTCTCGTCACTTTCAGTGTCGTTGCTTGCTCCTCTCACAAACCCGCCCCTCTCTGTGTTGTTGCTTTCCCCCTCACAAACTCTCTGCGTTGATGCTTGCCCCTCCCACCCTTCTTCCTCTTCCATGTTGTTGGTTGCCCTATCCTACACACGTTGCACGTATCCCATCCCACTCTGTCCCATTTCTTGCTATCTTCTGCCCCATCCCGTGTTGCTACCTGCCCCATCCCACGTTATTCCTTGCCTCCTCCCACCCTGTCCTGCATTGGTGCATCCCCCCTCCCACTTTCCTACCCCAGTCTCCACTGTTTCTTGCTCCTTTACACCCTCCTGCTCTAACCCGCATTGATGCTCGCCTCCTCCCACCGCATGTCACATTGTTTCCCCCCCCCCCCCCAACTATGGGGAAAACAAGCATTGGCAAAGCGAATAGTTCTCCCCTACCCGACTCATTGGCTTTGTTAATATTTTTAGCCATGCTGCACAGCAGCATGGCCACTGTGCAGCATGTCAGAAAGCTAGCCATGTCATAGCAATTTTCTAATTGCTGGCAAGAGGGTGGGGCGGGAGGCACTTACACCCTCCTTGTTGCATGCCCTCCCTCCCTCCAAGATGCCTCCCAGCAACAATTAAGAAAGAAAGTGCTATGCTGCAGCCAGTGTTGGCCGCATGATAGCATTTTTATTTCTTTCAGCCATGCTGCGCTGCTGTGCTCAATGGCTATAAACATTGACAAAGCCAATAGCTTGCAAAGGCAAGACCTATTGGCTTTGCCAATGCTTGTTCTCATCTGTTTTGGGATGACCTAGAGGCAAGCCTGTTTTCACCAGGTGGGGGGCAGAGGAGTAGGCTGCAATTTACTCCATGGAACCCTACTGATGCTCTCTTGCACAGATAATATATGGTTGCGGTCTGCCCAAACATAATCCTTGACCTTATCTGCAAGTCCTTCCGCAGTTCATTGTGGGCTGTTTTGTCATCCACCAGGAGTGACCACAGTATTGCAATCCTCAAGATGGAGCTCAAGCCGCACAGCCAATTGGAACACCAGATTATCCTTTAAATGTATCACTTTTGTGTGCCAATGGGACCAGACATTGAAGGTAAGCGTATGGCTAGGGTAATATTGGTAAAGATGGAGTGTTTTGTGCTGGTACTAAGAGTGTCACTGTGCATAGCTGTTTATTGCCTGGCCAAATACATTTTTAAGGCGCCTGGTATAAACCTGTGTTAGTATTCTTCTGTACAGGAATGTTGTTTCCATACGAATAGTGCTTATAACAGAAGTGGCATCACCAGAATGATGCCCTAATGCAGCCAGGAATGAGAAAGCCTTGGGAATTCAGGGGAGAGGCAAGATGAACTGGCAGACAAGGTCAGAATCTGCTAAAGATGTGCATGACATGGATATGGATATTGCATGATCAATTGTCCCAACCTTGTAAACCCAAGACTACCGGCTGGGAGCTTCAGGACTTGCTACTCATCATAGCTTCAGTGAAATGATTCAGAAGTCTTGGAGAGGAGGATTAACTACCTCTAAAAGACACCATGCCCCCCAGAGATGTTAGCAAACATGTAAGCACTATGTCCCCTCAAACGCGAGAAAAAGCCTCATGAATATAGAGGATTTACAAGAGACTTGGCAAGACCCAGAGTGAATGTGCAAGTGAACCTGAGTGGTATGGACTGCCTCACTCAATGGACAAAAGCTCCCAGATCACATGCATAATACGATACAGGTGATATGTACACATTTTAGCTTACAGTCACTGAAGACATCATTATAAATAGCCTTTTCTTCCAAATCTCAGCAAACGCATATTTGCCTAAGAAATTGCATATACCTTACATGAAACATGCATATGTAACGGTCTGTTGTGGGGTTTGATAGGGACTTCAAACAAAATCACCATTTTAGTTACACGTTTACACTTGACATCTTCTTCAAACTGTAGCTTTCTACATGATGTGCACATACATGACAGCATACTTACAATTATCAAGAGCCTAGTACACTCCGTCCAAGGCTAGGAACATTGAGCATGATAATCTTGTTTTTAGTTGTGCAGTTGGAAACAGCTCTGAGTCGCAAAGACAAACACATCAGTACTGCACCTCTAACATAGTGCGATTGCAACAGTGGTTTTTATTATATCAACCACCGTGGAGCCAGAGGAGCACTTCCATGGATTACTCTGGGATCGGTGACTGAGATGCAGGTCAGCTGATTCTAGTCCCTATCCGGCCGTTGGCCGCCAAGTCTACATCAGACTGGATGCCTCATACATCTTACACAGGTATGGGGTTTGGTCATCACAAGAGATCTGGCAGAGGGTACTCTCACTATGCTCTCGATAGTATAGGTATAGGTAGGATTAGGCTAGGAGTATTCATATATTTACATATGCATTAACATATCATATAATTACGCAATATTGTCATGATGGTTGAATTGTTAATCTTTTTCACCATTCTTATAATACTGGTAACAAAGCTTTGTTTTCTCCTACTAATAATTGCAGTTCATGTTTTTTTTACACAAGAATACAATTGCTTTAATAAATGTTTGAAAAGCCAATCAGTATATTTCTTGTGTCTCTCTCTGAGTATGCAAAAGTAACAAACAAAAGGGTAGACTTGTTTCCATGATTTCCTGGAGGATTGGGAGTGGTCATGTTCTGAGGTTGCAGATACCATCTGGTACATTGTCGTGGTTACAGGGCTGGATGGGGACTGGGAGATAGCCAGGAAGTGGGACAACATACTCAGATGGTATGGATGGACTCAGTCCCTATATTCTGACGTGTATGTTGTTCTAACACACAGTGCTACTTAATTCGTAGGAACCGTATCATAGGTCTACCTACAGATGACAACAGAAATCATGTCGCCCAAGAACTGATCATTCAGGCTCTTATCTGCCTCTTGAAAGGACGAGAGAAAGGAGACCATTGCATATTTGGAGTAAGTTCCTCCTTGATAAATGGTGCCACTGATGATCTTATTATCTTCCTAATGATAGTGATGGAACAGGAGCAGAGATTGATGAAGGTTCTCGGACACCTGAAGGACCAATGTCTCAATCTGACTCTGGACAAAGGCCAGTTCTGTTGCTCCATGTTCAGTTTGTTTGTCTCACTGTTGACGACTGTTGTCTAAGTGAAGGCAGATGGGCTCACAACATGACCTCATCCAAACACCAAACATGTTATATAGCTTCTACTGTAACTATTATCGATTCTGCATGTTCATTTGCCACGCTTAGCTGTAAGCTGACCAAACGGATAAAAAGATAATTAAGTGCTACACCGTAACCATGGAAACCCGGCAGGAGGATGCAGGCTCAGTTGGCAGGGAATTACTGCTTTTTTCCAGCAGCAAATTACAAACCGATCTTTTCGGCGTGGACGTTAACCCACTGAACTGTCTTCATCAATTATCGCCTCCTCAAAAGTCAGGTCATGCAGGCTGTTGCCAATGCATGGTAGCTCACCTTGTCTCTATTTTTTAATACAGTCTCAATTCTCAAAGTATCAGTACTTTGTACTTAAAATGACCCTAACACCAGAAGCAAGATGAAGAGATAAAGTCTTCTCTTTAAATCTAGTGACAACTTTTGCTGGTTCTCAAGAGACTGCTGCAAATCCCTGCTCCGCTCGTAGGAGAACGCGCTGTGCAAAGGATTGCTTGAATGGGCGGGAGCACGGGGCAGCATGAATTGCAAAAAATCGAGCATCATCAAAACCAATAGGTGTGGCTATGTGAAAGCGCTTCTTTACTTCCTGCTGTATGTTTGGTTGTGTAGATGGGCGAGTGGGTAAAATGAGTTAATGTTTGGATTGATAAGTAAGTGCATGAATGGATAAACAGGTAAGTGACATGTACTGTTAATCAATAGGTGAGGGGTACATAAATGAGGACATGAGGGAGGGGTTCAATTATGAGAGCAATTGTAAAATGTTGCCTGGATGAATGGGTCAGTGCATGAATGAGGGAGGGAGTGTAACAAGGAAGGCAGAAAGGTAGCAGTTCAGATAATACATTGTGACAGTGAAAAAACTGAATAGTAAAAGCATTTGGGACAGGACTGTTTCCATGCAGACAGGAAGGCGTAGGGGTGGCAGAGGTACCTGTCCCAAGCTACAGGTCGGTGCGTGACCTCGGCTGGGACAGGTCTTTGGAAGGGCAGGCGCCTTGTAGTGGGGTCAGCTCATGTGTGTCAAGAAGTGGCGTAGAGTGATACAGAGAGTGCAATAGAGTGGAGTGGCAAAGAGTAAAGTGGTACAGAGTAAGGCGAAGTGGCGTTGAGTGCAGTGGTGCAGAGTAGAGGTGTTTTTAAGGGAATCAAAAATTGTCTAGCATTTGTGAATAAATTCAAATCTATTAGGGACATCGAGGCAAGGATTATGCAATGTAATCTCATTCTTACTTTAGTCAAATAGTAGCCAGATTGGAACAATAACAGTAATCATGAAGCACAATGGACTACAAAACCCATAGTTCATAAACAAAAAACTACCATTCCAAGAAGGGATCTCATCTACCAATCACAGCCTCTCAATATGCATTAACCATGTCAGCTATAGTAAGATCTCCTCTTTGTTCCTACGAGGGTACCTTGGTAACTCCTATAAGAAGTCCATTTTTGTTTCTGATCTGTGATGAAAGAGATAGAAGAAAACTACCTATCCCAAGGCGTCGACAAAATACGATACAAATCAGTATAAACAACACATAATAAATTGCACATCACAGCAATTTTTCCAATTCATTACAGGGTGAGATAATCAATGCCTTTGTGTTTGTTAATAATGTTCTTGTTCACAAATACTATGCTTCTATGGTAGGATTGGAGGCTTCAGAATATGGAAGTTTAAAAATGATTAACAATATTTGAGAAGGGATTACTTACTGGTTTATAGTAAAATTGTTTACATGTAAAATCTGAAGATCAGTCAGCCATGCACATAATATCATATCAGTTCTTGCATGAATGGAAATATTTGAAGGCTATAACATCCTGCACTGAATAGGCCCTGCAAGAAATTGGGTTACTTGTTGAAGGGGTGGAAGCCCCACTAAAGCAACTTCCACAATCCCTGTTAGGGTGAACCACAAAAGTAACTAAATCAACCTGTGCTTAACCCTCTGGTAGCCTGGTACAAAGTAGTCAGGCTTAACTTATAAGCAATGTGTAAAATATTTATGCAGCACACAAACTGTAATAAAGTGAAAACAGAAGGAAAATCTCAAACGAATATAGAAACATAGAGTATTTTTTAATAAATAAAATGATACCAGAACAAAAAAATACAATCAGTATAACTGGAGGTATTGAGTTTAATTTTTTTGTAAAAATAGCACCGCTAACACAGAGCACCAATTGTGGTTAGCTGGTGACACTAGGACGAGGTCTGTATTCAGGCTGACCGTGTAGGAGTGTGGGCCGAATACAGAGACCAAGATTGTCCCACTATGATTTGTACCTTATGTCCTTGATGCAAAGCTTTCAGTCCACTCCTCATTGGGTCCGGATCTTAATTCAGCTGCGAGAGCATAGCCCCTAAGCCATGTTCTGAGGCTTTCATCTGGAAAATTAATTTCTTTGAGCAGGCAGGGGCCTTGATCACAGGTGCTGTGCACATGACCACCTTCTAGGTGTCAAAAGTGTTCTGGCACGCCTCTAGCCAGATCACCTTTCTGGGCTGCATCTTAGAATTCAGTTTGGTCAAGGCAGCAACAATGGTACCAAATATCCTATAGTATCCGGTGAGGCCTAAAAAGGCTCTCACCATAGGCTAGGTGTTGGTAGGCTCCCAAACCAAAGTGCTCTGAATGTTGGCCTGGAGAGGCTGCACCTTTCCCCCACTAACCCCATGTCCAAGACCACAGATTCCTGCCCTATCTGGCACTTACTTGACTTGATAGCCAGACCTGCCTTCTTAAAGGCCTGTAGCACTTCCTGGAGCTGGAACAGGTGGCCCACCTAATTTGATCTAAAGACCGCAACGCAATCTATATATCTGGAAAAGTGGCATTGAAAGCCTCCATACCAGCCAGGACCCAGTCGACCAACTTCTGGAAGGTGGTAGGGGCATTTCTTAACCCAAAGGGCAATTCCCTAAATGGGAAGTGGTCCTGTGGGGTGGAAAATGCAGACCTATCCATTACTCGCTCAGTTAAGGCAATCTACCAGGACCTGGAATTGAAATCAAACATGCTTAGGAACCAGGCAGCTCCTAACTGATCAATGAGCTTTGGGACATGGGGTGAGTATCAGTTTTAATGACTGAGTTGAGCCCTCTGTAATCCAAACAGAACCTAAGTTCTGGTGTGACACCTGGTGCTACGGCCTTAGGTACCAGTGCCACTAGACTGGAATATGGCCAGTTGGAGTCCTCAATCATCCCTAGCTCCAGCATCTTGGACACCTCTTCCTTAGTGCTGGATCTTACCTTGTCAGACAGCCTGTAAATTTGATTCTTAAAAGGCATGCTATTCTCAACGTCAATATTGTGAGTGCACCAAATGGCGAACCCTGGGGTTAATGAGAAAAGCAAGGTAAACTGCCCCAGCAAGTGGCGACAGTCCCTCTATTGTTTTGGGGTCATGGTAGAGGAGAGGACAACATCTTTCACTGACCCATCCTGCTCCTTGGAAGATAGGTCGAGGAGAGGTTCACTACTCTCCTCCTCCACCCAATCATTTGTCACAAGGAGCATGGTTACCTCTGACCTCTCAAAGTGGGGCTTGAAGCAAATGACCCTTAAGGGGTTCCTTTGGGTCTTCAGATCTACCAGGTAGGTAGATTGCATTGCTTCATTCCACCGGTCCTGCAAGGCCGGGGGGTCCACTGGTTCCCTCACCCACACTATTTGATGATGCTAAAACTCAACCAGAGTGGTCTTCTGGTCATGCCAGAGTTTCATGACTTCATGGCTGGCTTCCAAGTTTTCATTTGTTTTATTCCTCTAAACATGCTTCATCTGATTCCTGAAAGCCAACATGTGGCTGATTACATCCTGGGGGGCTTTCTGGGGAGCTTGCTCACTCCCTCCTTAAAAAGGCTGAGGCCCTCTGACAGGGTGACCATACAGAAGCTCAAAGGGACTGAACCATAATTCCATCACTGGCTCCTCCCTGTTAGCAAATAAGAGGCATAGTACGAGAATGCAAAACAAACAAGATGATGGACAGAATGTTGCACAATGGCAAAACATTCACCCCCAGTCACAGATCTGGGTTTAATCCATCGTTATTTTGCTCACCAAGCCACCCCAGTTCAGACATGGCCATATGCAAATCAGTCTTATCCCTGTGCCTCATGAGAACAGTCCAGCCCGAACTGCCAAGCCATGTCTTCCCTGGACCGGTATCAAGCATCCTAGGACTGGTTTCTTTGTTATCAGCTGTCTTCAGCCAAGATATCTTGACTCCAGTGGCGTAGTGAGCAAGGGACCCACGTCTGGGCATACCCTTCCCACATAGGGTGAACAGCAAAACAAACTAGTACGAGAATGCCCCACTTCCTCCACAAGGGTTCTGACAGGCCCAGGCACATGCTTTTTTGGGGTTAGTTGAATCTCTAAGCAATCCAATTGACCTGGGGATGATAGGGAGTGGGAACTTGCACGTTACTCCACACTCATCCCACATTGACTTCATGTACACTGACATGAAGTTGGTGCCCTGGTCAGACACCATCTTTCAGGGAAATCCCACCCAGATATACATTCCGACCAGTGCCATGGCTATTTAGTCACCATCCTCTGAGGTATAGCCTCCAGGTACCAAGTGGCATGGTCCACCAAGATGAGAATGAACCTGTTGTTTAGGGCAGTCTTGTGGTCCAGGGGGGCAAACAATGTCGATGCTACCCTCTCAAAGGTTGTGTCTACAACATGGAAGGGGAACCAGGTGAGCCTTCCGCTTTCGCCTTTACTTCCTACTGGCCTGGCAGGCAGGGAAAGACAAACAACATGCACCTGAGGTCACTCTTATCCAGGGCCAATACAAGGGGGTTACACACCTGACAAAGGTCTTGTCTTGCCCCAGATGTCCTGCTCGAGGGTACATCATCAGCCAAGCCCAGTATGAAGGACATGCAGCACCAAAAACACATGAGTTGCACCACATTCAGGAACCTTAGTCCCACTGTACAGGAGATCATTCTCCCAGCTGTTGACAGCTGCGTGGGCCTCAACCTGCCACTGTAGGCCCTCCAGAGTTGGGCACTGTTTCAGGGCTTTGCAGAATTCTCCCCAGGATGGCCTCCCTTCAGCTTGCCTGCAAGCTGCTCGGGTTGGACACCAGGGCAGCAATATCTTCCACTGTATGCCCAGGGGCATCAATCTCAGGCTCAGCTTCCTTCTGGACAGTGGGAGTCTCAGGAACGTGATTCCTGTGCCTCCCGCCCTTCCTCTTTTCGGCAGGTATCTGGGTTGTTTGTCCAGGCTCCAGGCCCTTCTGATATCCCACTCAGGCAACCATGGACCGTGTGGTCAGGCACACCCACTTAGGCAATAATAACATCTCCAGAGGGAATGCAGTGCCACCTTCTTCCAAATAGTGGACTTACAGCTTTCCTTGAGGAATTTGAGACCCCCTCCCATTTAAAAGGAACCAGAGCTACAGAATAGTGACACTCATGGTTGTCCACTACTACATCCAGGTGGAATATACTAAGAATTACCTGCCTCTGAGGACATCAGATGACACCTGACAGTAGTCATACTGGTGCCTGTATTTCTCAGAGCCTCCATCCCTTCCCCCTGATGGTGAACCACTGTTTATATTTGGTAGTATTGTTATGCATGTGGGACTTTGGCAACCTTTCTTTGTCACCCTGGCACTAGAGTAACCTCTGCACTTTCCCCATACTAAATGGGGCAACTTCTTTCCCGAAGGCTATGTAGCCATCCACTGTGTCTGTGCACCAGTGGGGGGGGGGGGGGAGCTGCGGCATCTTAGGACAGTGGGGATCTCCCTTGATGTGCCTGTACCTGTAGCACTCACAGCATTTAGGGAAAACATGTTCAGAGGATTTTCTCTCAGGATAACCACCTTTTTTTGGTCTGTTTGGAACTGCAGATCCTTCCCCTAAGAACTGTTTTGGGGTCTTTTTGAGAACTCTTTATTTTTATCTGTCCCCTCTTTTTTTCTAGTGGGGACACTGCTTAACCTTTTGGTGACTCCCCCAGGTACCTGCCTGGACACTCTAGTGCTGACTCAGAGGTCCGCCTCCTTTGCAAGCTGTTTGGGTGAAGTGAGCTTGCTGTCAATCAGGTGCAGCTCTGTAAATGAAGTATTGAACATGTGCTCTCTCAAAATTCGATCATATAACCCATAAAAATCACTAACTTTACTGTCCTTTGCCTAACCACTCCATGCCGTACTAAAGCAATCAATGAAATCCACCCACGACTGATCAGTTTGTGGCTGTTCTTAACCTTAACCTGTATTTCTCTGGGGTGAGACCAAATTTACTGACACAAATGGCTTTCATGGGGGCATGTCTCATCTAGTAATTTAATTCTAATGTCAGTAGGGTATCCACCCAATATTTGCAAATGCTTGCAGAAACTAGCTCCCCAATCCTATTCTATGACCCTATACATTGTCAGGGCTATCTCATAGGCTGAAAACCATTTGTGATTGTTCTTCCCCACCACACAGCTAGGCACCAGATCTTTAGGGATGTGGACCTTCCTTTACCCACTGGAGACATTGCGCTGTTGCTGCCACCATTGCTGCTGGACCCTGGGACTTGTTTGGCTTTCAGGTCTTTTAGACTCTCTTCATGAGCCTTTAGAGGTTTAATATCCTCCAAGGACCTCTGGGCCGCTGCCTCCTCTTTGACAGGCTCCTTTTTTGTGGCCTCCTCCATCTCCATTTTGATTTTGGCAAGTCACAGAATGAACTCCCTTTCAGCCTTCCTGTGATCCAGTTCCTCAGGGGGACATGCTGCTCTCGGATCAGACATGGGATCTTACTTCTGTGGGCAAATTGTCCTCAGAAGACATGGTCAGAGGACTTCCATTCTCCTCTATTACTTCTTTCTCCTGCTCCTCCATATCCTCCTCTTGCTCCTGTGTTATAGTAAGCAGCTGCTGGGACTCCCTTCCAGGCCGAGGGCTTTCTGGAGCATGTGCCTTTTTGAGCTCCTGGTTACTGGTAGCCTCCTCTCCCTGCAAACTCCTTTCAGCTCAGCCACAGTATAGCTCTCCACGTTGCTGAGATCCATCTCTATGCTTGTAGGCAAGAGTTGCAGGTGCCGGCGGGAGGTTAGCGCTTCAGATCTTCCGCGCTTTCATTTCCTCCCACCTATTTATTGGCGGGTTCTTTCGCACGCGCAGTGGACGCGACTTGCACCCGGTGGCAGGTGGCAGTGGGTTGTCGCAAGCTGTGTGTGTGAATTGTTACGCTGTTGTCTGTTTTAAAAAAATAATCTGTTTTTTATTCCTGGCACTTCTCGGACTGTAACAGATGCAATTTGAGCTAGAAATTGTATGCACTTACTCTCCGCTTCTTGTTTTTGCCTTGCGCTACCTTTCACATCTTTCCTGCCTCGCCCCTAGCCCCGGTCCGACACGGCTGTGTGCCGATTGATCGGAGGGCTTCCTGGGCTTCTATCCTCACTTCCTGGCAGGCAAGCCGGCGGGAGGTTAGCGCTTCAGATCTTCCGCGCTTTCATTTCCTCCCACCTATTTATTTGCAGGCCCATGCGCTCGCGCAGCGGGCGAGCCGGTGGCGCGCCAAAGGCAAGCCTGTCTGCGCCCGTTCGCGGCCGGCCGGGGTCAGGGGCCATAGACCATGCCCCTTACCTGACCTATACCCCTAAGGACCTTATTTCTCTTTGGGGACATTGGCCCCTCCCTGACCCTGTTCTCTTACAACTTGACATTCTTGGCATTTTGACTTTGCCTCCATCTTGTTTGGGTCACCCTAACTATTCCTCCCCATCCTCTCCCTCCCCCCGATTGTCGTACCCTCTCAGCCTCATCCCGCACAGTTCACCCCCCCGAGCATTTCCGCCTATCTCTCAATACTCGATCTGCGGTAAAGCACCAGGTCGTGCTTTTCTCCTTCCTAGAGTCTGTCAAACCGGATATATTGTTCCTTACGGAAACTTGGTATTCCTCTGACTCTATGTAAGATTTACTAGCAGCAATTCTGGACCCTTACTTCATACTGCCCTCCGATCGCCCGGAAGGGAAGGTTGGAGGTGGTGTGGCTGATATTATGCACTCTAAATTTCAGTTCCAGACACTGTCGTTTTCCAACATTCCAGCCGTTGACTATCTAGTCATCCGCACCACTTCTACCACAGTCCCCCTTACATGTGTTCTTTTCTACCATCCTGC
Source organism: Lissotriton vulgaris (assembly GCF_964263255.1). Lineage (NCBI taxonomy): Eukaryota > Metazoa > Chordata > Amphibia > Caudata > Salamandridae > Lissotriton > Lissotriton vulgaris. Next base: position 1,074,065 of record NW_028241185.1, on the reverse strand, counting down.
TCAGTTCATGCCCCTGTTATGCCAGGCAGTCCAAGACCTGCTGGCCACCCTGGTGATCAACAACTCCAGTGTCCTAGTTTTAGGTGATTTTAACTTCTGGCCCTCTGACCCTCGCGAAGACTCTCTCTCGAAAGAATTCACGGACTAGCTCGGCAACTTAAACCTTTCCCAGCATGTACACTTCCCCACACACACCTGTGGACACATTTTGGACCAGGTTTGGACCACTAACCTACACATTCCTACCCCTATCATCAGTCCCTGTCCCTTGTCGGACCATTTCTTTATTTCACTTTCTCTCGACCTAGGACTGATTTGCAAACCGGTGCTTCCCTCCAACACCTGGGCCCGCAATTGGGGATGAGTGGACATCCCCTTGCTTTGCACTTCCCTCTCAGCCTCTCCCCCAGACCTGACCAACCGATCCCCCGACTCCCAAGTCGTGGCAATTAATGACTGGTTGTCTTCAGCCTGTGATCAGTTGGCACCTCTCAAACGTCTTCGGACGTGCCGCCTTCATGACTCTAACAAATGGTTTACCACCGACCTTAAAATAAAAAAACTTGCTCTTAGACAGGCTGAGCGACAGTGGAGTCTGAAGTATTGTCCAACCCAAAAATGATCTTACCTTGCCCTGTTGCACGTTTACAAAAAAGCTATTCTGCAAGTCAAATCGGAATATTTTACCACCAAGGTCCTTCTCGCCGCCAAAAAGCCTAAGGACATCTTCTCCATTGTCCACGACCTGTCTACTTCTGACAGAGTCACCCTCAAACCGGCTCCCTCACAACCCCTTTGCGACTCATAAAGGATTATCTTATTGACAAAATTGCAGCAATTAAATCCAACATTCCCCCCCTTCCTTCCTAGCTCTTCCTACCCAGAGCCCCTGTCGAATCCTTTTTCTCTGGAGCAAATCCCCCTGATCTCTGCTGAAAATGTTTCCTCACTACTCACCAAGGTCAAAACTGGTTTTCCTTCTGAAAGTTGCCCTGCTTCCATACTTAGAGAGATCTTCTTAGCTTGCCCTGAACCCCCGCTGACCCTTCTTAATGATTCCCTCACACAGGGGACGGTCCTTCAAGTCGGCAAAAATCATTCCCATCTTGAAGAAGGTTGGAGCAGACTCCTCCTCTCTCTCTAATTTCCGTCCCATCTCCATGCTCCCTTTTTTGGGAAAGATCCTTGAGAGCCAAGTTACCACCTGTCTCAGCTCCTTCATTGAGGAAACCCATTTCTTAGATCCTCACCAGGCGGGTTTTCACCCAGCTCATTCCACTGAGTCTGTTGTTCTCTCTGTATTGGATGAGCTCAGAGGGGGTGCCGACACCAACTCCCCCCAGGCCCGGTTCTCCTAGATTTGTCCGCTGCCTTTGACACGGTTGACCATAGTATCCTGCTCGATCGTGTCAGGGGCGCGGGCATCCGGGGAACTGCCCTGGCATGGGTCACCTCCTTTCTAGGAAACCTCCTTCAAGCGGTCCAGCTGGCTGGCTTCTGTGCTCCTCCTCGCCCGGTCCTCTGTGATGTTCCACAGGGATCGTCTCTTTCTCCTTTACTCTTCAATCTTTACATTCTCCCTCTTATCTCTGCTCTTCAGACACTTGACGTCACGGTGTTTAATTACGCCGATGACCTCCAGCTCATCTTTAACCTCTCTTCTTCCTCTGCTTCTGCTCTTATCAAATCTACAAGGCTTTTTTATCAGGGACTGGAAGAATGTCAATCATCTTAAACTGAACCCAGATAAAACCGAGCTTGTACTCACGGGTGGCGTCTCCAGCCCCTGATCCTCTGCTTTCTGGCCCTCCTCCTTGGGCCCCGCTCCCTCTCCCTCCACCTCTGTCAAAACTCTTGGGATAAGAGTTAGTTCAGATCTCTCCATGCACTCACAAATCAGTGCTGTGGTATCATCCTGCTTTCTTAAACTCCGCGTTATACGCAAGATCTCTCGCTTTTTCTCTACTACTGCTTTGAAAATCATTCTCCTAGCCATGATTGTATCACGCCTTGACTATGGCAATGCGCTATATGCTGGAGCTCCTGCATACGAGCTGCGCCGCCTCCAACTTATCCAGAATCAAGCGGCTCGTCTAATTTTTAATCTGCCCAAGCACCATCATGCCACTCTACTTCTAAAATCTCTACATTGGCTCCCTCAATTTGAACGTTCCTTGTTCAAAATGGGATGCTTGACTTTCCAGGCCCTGGCAGGCACTGCCCAGCATTCCTAGCCTCTAAAATTACCGCCTACATCCCCAACAGGGATCTGCGGTCCTCCTCCAAGCTTTCCTTGTGCGTTCCCCGATTCAGGAGAAAAAACACGGTGGCATGAGGTTCTCCACAATAGCCCCTGCCTTTTGGAATGCTCTTCCTCTGCCTCCTACTCTATCTTTCGTAGGGCTCTCAAGACCCAGCGCTTTTCACATGCTTTTTCATAAATAGGCGGCCCTCCCTCCCTGTCTCCTCCCTGATGTCCGTCCTTCGCGCCAAGAAACCGCTTGGTATACGAGCGCTTTATAAATGCTTTAACTTAACTTAACTTAAAATTCAGGTGAGAATGGGATAGCGTTTGAAAAAAAAGAAAAATCACCAATTAAGGAGAATCTAAAAAGGGGTCAAATCTGATGTTAGATTACTTATATGGGTTTTTAGTTTTGCACAAAATCTCTGAGTAGCACTGCACAAAGACAAGTACTGGATCCCACTGCTGGATACCAATGTAAGAAATTGGTTGAGATGGGTGGAAACCCCACTCGAGCAACAACCACAATTCTTGTTGGGGTGAACCACAAAAGTCACTAAATTAACCTGTGTTTAACCCTCTGGTAGCTTGGAACAAGGCAGTTAGGCTTAACTTACAGGCATTGCTTCAAGTATTTATGGCACACACAAACAGTAATAATATGAACACAAAACCCAAGAAAAATCCCTAACCTATTTAGACAGATAGAGCAATTTTGCATAAATAAAATTATATCAGAACAACAAAAATCCAACCTAAGAAATTGAATTTGAATTTTATTTTGTAAAACTAGCACCAACTGTGGTTATCTGGACATGCTGAACCGGGACAAAGTCACAAGTGCAGGTCGACTGTAATAGAGTGTGGGCTGGATACAGGGACCAGGTGAGTCCCACAGAGAGTTATACTTTATGTCCTTGATGCAAGGCTTCATGTTGCTTGTCATCGGTTCTGATCAGAAGCTGTGCAGTGAAGACCTGCATTTAGTTGCATCATGCTACGTCCGTTCTTATCAGGAGTAGCGATGCTAGGTTCTGTGTCAAGTGTCATTGCAATCGTCGGTTCCAATAAGGAACTTTGAGGGGTTGCAATGTGAATTCCTGTTTCAAGCTGCATCAAATTTGAAAGAGGCCACAGTTAGGCAGGAAGGAGTACACTCTGACGCTAGCCATGGCCCAGGACCTGTGGGCACCTATCGGGGAGCAGGACTCACTGTGGGCAGAGGCCACCAGCAGGGCTCAGTCAGGTCCATGTGGAGGTCCAGTGCAGCAGGTTAGCTGGGCAGTTGCAGGGCGGCCTCTGAAGCTTGCTGTGTCCCAGGAGCTCAAACAGGAGGTAGGTGAACGTACCCTTGGTGTCACTCTGGTTAGCCTGAGAATAAGGCAAGCAGGTCGTGTCTTCTCTCGCAAACAGAAAGGCAGTACCCCGACATGTGGTTCTGAAAAGGTTTTGCCCATCATCTGTCACAGCTCTACACTGTCTGGGTCAAAAAAGACAGGACAGGCCTGGTGTCAGATTACTTTGACTGTGCATGAAGAAAAGACGTTCTACATGTAAGTGGGGCTGGGTACAGCTCCTCCCATTCATCATGCCAGGATGTCCACACCTAAGACCCCTTTGTGTTACTGTCTGAAAGTAATACACAAACCTCAGCAGCAGAGCCATGTACAGTTATGTGGCCTGGAACACTGGCAGAATGCACAAATGGTTAGGACAAGAAAACGTCAACGTTTTAAAAGTGTAATTTTCAGACGGTTACTTAAAACCCAACTTCACCATTAAGGAGTATTGTAAATTACAATTCATTTGAGTTTAAACAGTATATTTCTCCTGTTCCCAATCTAATATTATCACTTATTAAATGTAACAAGGTAACCCATTGTTAGTCAATGGGAAAGATAATGGGTTAATGGGAGAGATAATGGGAGAGGCCTTGCAAAAGTGAAAAATGACTTTAGGAGTTTTTCACTGCCAGGATATGTAAAGCTTCAGCAAACATGTCCAACATTTTAAATACAATGCACCCTGCCCTATAAGCCTTTAGGGCCTACTTTAGGGGTGACTTATAAGGATTAAGAAGCCACCATCTCAGGGGGGCGGCACTCCACCCTAAAATCTCACCTTTGTCCTCTACTGTCCCACATTGGCGCAAGTCTACTTTACATGCAGGCAGAGTCGCACCTAGAGTCAAATTTCGGGGGGAGAGGCTGATTCTTGAAGCAAACATCTAAGGCGAGCTGCAGGGGCCCTAAGAAGGGGTGAAAACACCAAAGCCTCATTAACAAGAAAAAAAGGTATTTTAAAGACCTGTGAATTGCTCGGGTGCGGCTGTGTGTGCCCGGGAGCTGTCTCTCCAGGGCTGACACACACAGGGAGGGGTGGGGGTGGGGGGTAAGGGGGAGGGGTGGGAGTGGGGGGGTTTGAGAGACTGAAGCCCCTGAAGTCCAATTGGCGTTGTGTGCCTGATATAAATATATATATATTCACTGAAAAAACCACAGGTTTCACACCAGTTATAGTTAGGAATTAGCATTTGAAAAACCTATTAAATTCACTGAAAAAACCATAGTTTTGACACCAGTTGTACTTAGCTGGAAATTTTACTGACATAAAACCATCGAAATTCCCACGTTATAGTTAGTTGGACTCACTATAACTTGCGCGCCTGCAATGCACTGCTGATGACGTCACATATTACATCACTCATGACATGGTCAGTGACATCACTCATGACATCACTGATGACACCATCCAGTGAATGTGTGTCTTTCTGAAAAATAAATATGTTTTATATATGTATATTTAAAGGTCGATGGAAGAATACATGTTTAAATAAGTGTCTTAATGGATGTTTAAAAAAAAATGATTGGTTAACTGGCTTATTAAGTGTATCTTAGTGAATACATATATTAGCGAGTATTGTTTAAATATTTAAATGTTTGTATCAGTGTTTCACTTTGTGTATAAGTGGCTGCATGGGTTGGTGAGTAGCTACATGTGTGTGTATATGGGTTATTAGATGTTTTTTTTAAGTATCAGTATGAGTGTCTGTATGGTTTGGTGGGGGTGTTACTTAGCACATAGATGCATCAATGACTGACTCACTGTTTGTATGTGTTTTGAAGACAGTATGTGTGCAGGACTGTATGGGTGGATGAGTGTGTATAAGTGTGTATATGTGTGTGTTAGTGAGTGAATGACTTTCTCACTAGTGTCTTTATCAGTAACTACATATGTTTTAATCTAGTATATGTGAGTATTGATGTATATAAGTGAGTATATGTGAGAGTGAGAGATTGTAAGAGTTCCTGTTTAAATAAGTATATGTTTCTATAAGTGATTGTTTAAGAGAGTAAGTATGTGTAAGTTTCCTTAGAAGTAAGGTGGTAGTGTGTGTATAGCTGTATATGCAAATAAATGGATGTTCAATAGTTTATTTGCATGTGTGAGTATGTGTGTGAGGAACTTTTGGATGACTGTCGGTGTGTAACTGGATGTATAGGTGTATCACTACATATGATGAGTGAGTATATGTATGAGTGACTATATAGAACTGTTGGTGAATGAGTGGATGTGTATATAGATGGTGGAATTACTGAATTGGTTGTTGTAACTGGTATGGGTATCTCCATTTTTTTGAAAATGTTAGTTTCTATTTTTGAATATGTGTTTCAAGCGTTACATTACACTGAAAGGAGGTCTGTCACTCTGTCACAAGGATGGTGTCATGAGTGATGTCACTGACCATGTCATGAGTGATGTAATATGTGACGTCATCAGCAGTGCATTGCAGGCGCGCAAGTTATAGTGAGTCCAACTAACTATAACGTGGGAATTTCAATGGTTTTATGTCAGTAAAATTTCCAGCTAACTATAACTGGTGTCAAACCTATGGTTTTTTCAGTAAATGTAATAGGTTTTTTAAATGCTAATTCCTAACTATAACTGGTGTGAAACCTATGTTTTTTTCAGTGAATTTCATAGGTTTTGTAAATGCTAATTCCTAACTATATATAGGACCTCAAACCTATGTTTTTCCTGTGAATTTGAAAGGTTTTTTAATAGCAAATTTCTATAGCTATCAAATGTAATATTTTTTTATAATGAATCCTATATTGTATATTTACGTAATACAATTTTTTTATGTATATTGTTCATGTTTTTTTTTTTGCCGGTGAGCGTCCCGTTAGCGCTATTGTCGCGAACGAAAACATCATCGTGACGTATCGCGTAGCCGCGTCCGCGTGATACGCACGGCGTAAGCGCACCCGGAAGCACCAGTGCGCATACGATCGCGCTACGTAAGCGCCCCGGGGCGCGCCCCGGGGAGCGTAGCGTAAGCGCCTCGGGTCATGTGACCTGAAAATAACACTTTTAATTGGTTCAGAACATTTTTTTTTCCAAATGATGAAAGCCCCCACCTTTTTTCCTCATTCTCACTTTGTGCTTTGACTGAGGAAGACCTGTTTGTGAGAAATGGCTACAGTAGCAGCAGCAGCAGGAGCATCTCAACCACCACCACCACCACATGGACCACCACAACACCACAGTGGTGGAGAAGAAGAAGAGGAGGAGGAGGAGAGGCGGTTCCTCCATGAAGATAATACCCCCTATAAGCCAAAGGAACACATTGTCTGGGAGTTTTTTAAAATCCCAAGGGGCCTAAAGAAAGTTAATGCTCCGAAAGTTACATGTCTGATCTGTGGCACTGTACTTTACAGGGGGAACCCTGCCAAAAAGTATTCTTTTGGCAACAATACCATGATTCGTCACATGCAACGCCGGCACCCAAACAACTATGCTGCGGCAGAGGTCAGAGAACTGACCAGAAACCCTCCCCAATCTTCTCCCAGCACCTCCCAAAGTAAACAACCCACTCCATCGGGTCCAGAGACAAGGGAGATGGTCCCAAATATCCAAACCCAGTTTGGAGATTTTAAAATAGTTTGTAAATTTTGCGGGACTACAATTTGCTATGGAGAGCAAAGTATTAAACTGATTAACCGTGCTGGAGACAACCACAAGTGCAAAAACAAACCTTAATTTTTTCCTGTTTTTTTTTTGCTCCAGTTGAGCCGTTTACAATTCCCTGTTTTTTGTTTGTCCCCATAAAAATTACAAAAAAATATAAAATTGTTCATAAAAGCCAAAAAAAGTAAAAAATGTTCCAAAAAACAATAAAAAAATATAAAACAACAAAAAGAATAAAAAAACAGTTCTTTTTAGAACTACCTCCAGTTTATAACAAAATGCTACATTTTTTAAAAACTCTGTCATTCTTTTTTCCCCATGGTACGCTCCCCGGTACGCTCCACGGTGCGCGTACCGGGCGCTCCCCCTGCGCAAATCGAGGGGCCCTTTTATGGCCCCCACATCATACCTAGGGGGTCAGGGGGGTGTCTACCCTGCCCTCTTTTGGTCATTTCCCCCTTTGTTTTTGCCACCTCTTGTGTCTCGATCCTACCGAGACACAAGATGGGGGCAGCTCCGGACTGTTTGGAATGTTGACAGACACCCGAGAGCCAATCTGCTTTCCGCTGGCGAACTCGCATAGCGCGCTGGAGCGGGCCCCGGTGCGCGTACCGGGGCGCGCTTATAGATATATATATTTTTTTGAACCTAAATAACTCAAAATCCACTGGAGCACGTATCTTGAGACATAGCAAAGGCACATCGGGCTACCAGTCCCTACAATTTTGCCAAGTTTGGTGGAACTCCATTCAGCCGTTCGAGCTAAAAGTGAATCCAACCGCCCTATGGAAATTAACATGGGGAAAACACGTTTTGGGACGCCCCTTTTATCTCGGCCCCCGCTTGACGAATCCCCCCCAAACTTTCAGGGAAGGAGCGAGGCAAATTTCAAGAAAATTACAGGCAGATCCCTCAATCGGCGCCAAAGTTATTCCCAATAGAATGTTGCGGATTTCCTATAGAAAACAATCCTAACTATAACTACCTACTGGCGACCGCCAGTAGGTAATATATATATATATATATATATATCTATAAATATCTATATATGTATATATATCTATATATATGTATATATATCTATATATATGTATATATATCTATATATATATATATAGTGCTCCCGTTACCTCGCACACAAGCATAACCAAAGAGTTACACAATATTTACTTTTTTAATTCACCCCGACAATCGGTAGTCCAAGATGTGTCTTGAACAGAGGCTTCATATTTAACCTTTCAAAAAGCAGTGGAATGTCCCACTGTTTCCTAATATATTCAGCGTATGCCGGGATGCTCCCGTCAAGCCCCCAAATGCATTGCCACTGATCACAGAGAACGTCACTGCCGAAATGATTTTACTAAAACAATTTAGATGTGGCATTCAGATAATGAGGCTTTTGTGCGGCTACAATTAAACATAAAGAAAATACATGTAATAGATACTGCGTCACGCTGGTGAGTATTCAGTTTAACTCTTCAACGAGATGGTTCTTGTCTTGCCGGAGAAATAACCACCAAGCAGGTTACTCACACAAGATGTTAAAGAAAATTTAAAGTTGAGGCTGGAGAGTCCACTGGGACGTGATGGAAGAGCATTTACAAATTAATGTCTTAATAACATTGCTTTTCTACTGAAATCCTGAGTCTGTGACGCACGGTTAGAAATTTACTAAATACATTTATTTTTTCGTGAACCAAAATTCAACTTAGGCAAACAAAACAAGATAGTAAATCGGTCATCAGATCTCATGTCACCAGGGAGGGGGCCTGTGGCAGTCACAGGTAAAACACCAGCCTGGAGCCTCAGCACCAGCACCCCCTGCATCAGCCCTGTAGGTTACATGTGTCATTCTTCCCGTCTAGCTGTAGGTAAGAGCTTTTCTAACACTGCTGGGCCATTTGGTGCTGCGCAGTTTCCGGGGTGGGTGGAGGCTTGTTCGGTGGGTAAAGACGAAAGGTTGGAGTGGGAGGGAGAGAAATGCACCCTGCATTCAGACAACTTGCTCCACATTCTCGCACTTCACTTTCATGCTCACCCTGCACTCACAGCGATCACAATACCCTCACACTGACCCCCATACACTCACACCATTCACCCTGCACTCAGTAATCACTCTGCTCTCACAATGCACTTGCGCGGTTTTCCCTGTACCTCAACCTGCAGCCACACAAGCACACTACCCACCCTGCACTCATGTGACACTTCACTCACCTGTCCCCTCACTGCTCAATCTGCAATCTCATGCAAACAAGCCCATCACTAACTGTGCATTCATTAGTCCCACTCTGCACTAACATGCACACCCAAATTCATATGGTCACTTCACTTACCTTGCAGTCACTCCACTTACCCTACTCTCACACTGTAGCATACCTCACTGTGCACTCACATGAGCACTCCTGCCGCCCTCACAGCACAGGGGGTTAATGTGCCTGCTACAAAGAAGGTGTACCATGCAGATCAAAGAACTGAGGGGCATATGTTCAAGGAAGTTTCGGAGTGAGGCGTTACCAGTCATGGGGTAAGGCCTCTCTCCGCCACTTCAGAAACGGAAAGCTGCACCCTATTTACAACAATATGGTGCAGCCTTGTGTTTCCCCTGTGCTGGCGCTACACTTAGCAGTGTAGGGCCAGCGCAGACACCATTGCACCGTAATGCAAGGGTGTCTGCATGCAGGGGAAAGATTGTTTATGTACAGGAGGAGGACCTTCCTGTACATAAACCATCTTTAAATGCCATTTGTCACAATTCCATGTGTGCTGCTTAATGCAGCACACATGATAAACACAAAATTGATTTTTTTTTTAAGATTACAAATACAAGGCATTTTGCTTTTTCCTTGTGTGCTGCACAAGGCAGCACACATGGATGAAGCAAAAATGAGGAGAAATAATGCATTTCTCCTAATTTCGCCTAGTTAAGACCAGGTTTTCCCTGTTCTTACTTTTAACACTGCCTCCCTTTTACCCTGCCCTTGTAAACAGGGCATAGCATCAAAATCAGTGCCTGTTGCAGTGGAAAGTCCACTGCAACACCAACTGCCCACCCTTTCACGCTAAGCAAAGCATGAAAGGGGGCCTTATTTACAAGGCAGCGTTAAGCCAAGTTAAGTGGCTTAACTCTGCCTTGTAAATGCGGCAATGCCCCTATCGCCACCACGACGTCGTAAAAAGTGACAGTGTGGTTTCTATAGGGGCTTGTACATATGTTCCTGAGTATGATGAAACTATGAGTAGCGCTATAAAAAAAATTATATGCTTGCCAGAAAGGTGCTATAGAGAGGTGAGGTGCGTTGTTGGTAAGTGGTAGTGAGGGAATTCATGGAGAAGGAGGAAACACTCATCGTTTTGAACATTGTTTGCTGGATATGGCCCGGGATACGCGGGTGGCGATCGATTATGTGGTGTACCAGATTCCAGAAATTTCTGTCAGGGGGTGGGGGAGGCCCGACATCTAAAACAATTCAGCTGGGGGGGCTCAACCTTCAAAAGTTTGAAGACCTCTGCTTTAGTGGGTGGCACAATGAATGCTACAGGCCCAATAATAGCATTTAACTTACAAGCCTTGGGTACACGTAGTAACAGTTACTAGGGGCTTAAAAGTATATTAACCTCATCCGTGCTGCCCCGATTTACCACCGGTGCTGGGCCCCAATGCACAGCTCGACCGATGCTCATGACGGAACCGTTCCGTCATGAGCATCGAAAGGGTTAAATGTGACAAATAGGTGTATGTCATTCTTACCTTGTTTGAAGGAGAGAGCGCAAGCACCTTAGTACTGATTAGCAATGGTAAAATCAACAAAAACAATCTCAGCAAAACAGAGGAATTGTAGCCAAAAGGTTTGGAGGAATATCACACCAAGGATGTCAGGTATAACAGGCCCCATATTTAGACACATCAATGACAGCCTGAGGGTGGCTAGCAGCCGACAATGTTGGCTGCTTAAACGAAGGGCCACGGTAGCCGACTGAAAACTGACCGGGGAGCTATCTATTAGGGCTCATGGGCCGGTGAGAATTCCCAAAGGGGTTAACCACAGATTGGCTGCCGGCCCCCTCTCATTGCCCTTAAGGCATGCCCACAGTGACTACAGATGGGTTTAGTGACATGTTTTATATTGTGTTAGTTTGGATGGGAACTAGATGTTTGTTGCTAGGTCCTGTTCTGGGTAGGGAGGGAACCAGGGACTGTTTGGGTAGTAAGATGGGAGGGATTGTCACTGACGCAGACACACAGACACACAGAAGGTGCTCGTGGAGAAGATAGGAGACAAGCGCTGGCGACTGTGGGAGAATGGGTGATTCTACTAATTTGCGATGTATAACCTGGAATGTGAGAGGTCTACACACCATGACAAGACGACACAAAGTTCATGCCTATTTGGTTAGGAGAGGAATACATATTGCACTGCTCCAAGAAACGCATTTAACGAAGACTGAAGGGATGGCATTACAGCGTAGATGGAGAGGGCAAGTTTACAACACCACGTACTCCGCATACACCAGAGGGGCGCTAATATGGATTAGGGCGGGGGTCCCTTTTCAGATGACTAAACAGACGATAGACCCAGAGGGTAGGTTTGTGGCCATTGAAGGGAGATTGAGAGGCAGGGAGGTTACCTTCTGCAGTGTATATGCACCTAACACTGACCAATTGAGCTTTTTGTCGAAGATATCTGGGTCTCTGGGACACTATCATGCAGGCCCACTTCTGATAGGTGGCGATTTTAATTCCATAACCGAAATTTCACTAGATAGGTCGCACCCACCTTTGACTGATTCCCCAATACACCGGTTAACTAAAGAGAGGCTAGACTGGCAGACACGATGGGGGCTGATCGATACCAGGCGTACACAGCACCCACAAAGCCATGACTACTCCTACTTTTCAGGCATGCATGACCTACATGTGAGAATAGACACAGTTCTGTGCTCCCCAGGGGTGATGCCGACTGTAGCTTGCTCTGAGTATCTGACCAAAACAATATCAGACCATAACCCCTTACTGATCACGTTACAATGGATGCCTGGAATCTCATGTGTCCCTAGCTGGAAGTTAGGCCCTGAAACACTAGAAGACCCCCTTTTCCAGGCCACGTTGGAGGAGGGGATCACTCATTATTTTTCAGAAAACGCAGGGACAACCGAGATGAGGGCACTAGAATGGGATGCTTTCAAGGTGGTTATCAGGGGTCTCTGCATAAGAAAATATGCAGGAGTGCGGAAGGTACTCTTGGACGATTTGAATAAGGCCGATAACGCGTTGCGAGAGATAGAGCTCTGACGACCTGGATGCCCGGAGCTCCAGGAGAAGGTTAAACGCGTCGAGAGAAGCGGTGGCAACGGAAGTAGAACGATTGCGTAGTTTTGACCACAAAGCATACACAGTGAGGGCCCATGCAGAGAGTGATAGAGCAGGAACTTTACTAGCTTGGTTGGCCAATCCTACAAAAAGAAGTTCCCCTATTGTGGCCTTAGACACAGAGGAGGGCGAGGTGGTTTACACCCAAAACGAGATCTTGCAATGCTTCACGCATTATTATGAAGCGCTCTACAAAAGTAGGCTAGAGGCCGGGGATCCGGCCATAGACGTCTTCCTTAGGGATTTACAACTACCAGTGTTGGAACAGGAACAAGCGGAAGAGCTCGGGAATGACATAGAACTAGGGGAAATACGAAGTGCCTTCAAGCGTATGGCCTGCAACAAAACTCCAGGATTGGATGGACTGCCCATAGAATTCTATGCAAAATACGTTGACTTATTCGCTCCCAGACTCCAAGAAGTCTACAAAGAGGCAATGGAGTCAGGACTTTTACCACAATCTATGTGTGAAGCGTTAGTGATACCGCTGCTGAAACCAGGGAGGGAAGGCAGAAATACAGCCTCTTACAGACCTCTATTGATGTTAACTACTGACTATAAAATATTGAGTAGCATCTTAGCGACCCGATTGTTACAGCACATGACCGCACTAGTCCACGAAGATCAGGCGGGTTTCATACCGACACGGAACACAACTGCGAACATTCGACGCTTGGTGCGACTCTTGGGAGAAGACCACCCAGAGGCGCAACACCCAATGGTACTATCGGTAGATATTGAAAAAGCCTTTGATAGCTTAGAATGGGAATATCTACATAAAGTGTTGGAACGATTTGGCCAGGGAGACGGTTATTTGCAATGGACGAAAGTGCTATACACATCTGCAATGGCTAGAGTAAGGGTAGGCACATTAATATCCTCGCAATATCCTCTAGAACGGGGGACAAGACAAGGGTGCTCATTATCCCCGTTGTTATTTGCTTTGGCTGTAGAACCCCTCGCGACTCAGATAAGGAAGGGAGACCACTATGGAGGATTAAGGAGTAGAGACAGCTAACAGTATATATCACTGTACGCGGATGACCTACTACTATTCCTTGAATATGCTGACAAGGCACTGATGGGAGCTGAGAAATTACTCTCGGACTTTGGGGAACTATCGGCATTGAGAGTCAACTGGCCTAAGACATGCTTGTTTCCTGTACAGCGGGGGGAGACACAGCCCAATACGATACGAATGTTGTGATGGGAGCCCACTTGCCTGAAATACCTGGGAGTATGCATCTATCATGAGACAGCAGACCTGCTGGAAGGTAATATAGGACGTAGTATAAGGGCCCTGAAGGGCAGTCTGGCCTATTGGACCACCCTCCCACTGTCAGTGACGGGTCGTATAGCACTGTTAAAAATGATAGCACTCACTAGGTTTTTATATTACTTCAGAACATTGTCAGTGTGGATACCTAACCACTTTTTTAAGCTGCTGAAATCGCTTGTAGTGGCTTTCCTCTGGGGCACGGGGTGACACACAATAGCGCACACAACGCTCGTGCGGCCTAAGATCGAGGGAGGGCGAGCGGTACCAGACTTAGAGTTATATTACTTAGCGGCCCAACTACAGATATTTACTCAAGAGGTAGCGACAGTATTTAGAGGCCCGGAGCACAGGAGAAACGAGGGTACCCAACGCCATGTCCTTTCATTTATCGCACTGCAGCAGAAACTGAATTTCAGGGATCTGACATTGGAAGAGAACACACTGAGACTGTGCTGGAACCGCTCTCAACGTAAAGCGGGGGTGATGCACCCAAAATTCCCCTTGGAATGGTGACGGCATTGCCGCATGGAGGTGACTGGTCGCACTTACAAGATTGGGAGGAAGCAGGAATCCAAATGCTAGGAGATTTATTTGAAGATGGAACACTACTACCCTATCAGACACTCCAAGAAAGGTATGATATACCGAGAGGGGATTTCCTGCTACACGCAGCAGTGACGAGAGCGATACAAGCACACTGGCAGGAAGGGCTGATGGAACCTAAGACAACGCGAGCCTGCCAGTATGCTATGGCAGCAGGGACCTTTAAGGCGGTCACGTACCTGTACACCAGAATGCTCAATGAAACGTTATTGCCTTTGGACACTTTGAAGGAGACATTGGAGGTAGATGTGGGGAAAACCATTCCTGATGCGGCCTGGGGGCAAATAGTGCGGAGAGCCTGGAAAAGTACGAGAAACGCTAGGTTCCAATTAGTACACTTATATATTATTCACTGAGCATACTTGACGCCAGGGAAGATGAAGAAATTCTTTAATGTAGAGGAAGCAGCGTGCCCAAGGTGCACGGGAGTGGGGGTGGACTGGCGCATATGCTATGGTCCTGCCCAGAGGTGGGTCCATATTGGCAGGATGTAGGATGCACATTGAATGCGATAACAGAACGACGGCTAGATTTTGATATGGCCGTCAGTGTCTTACACTGGTTCCCTCACACATCCAAGAATAAGATTACAAGCAAGTTTTTGGATATGGGGCTCGTACTGGCGAAATCACAAAGCACTGGAAAGCAACTGTAGGCCCCAGCACACACAGATGGAAGAATGAATTTCTTAAATGGGCTAGCAGCGAAATCACATTACGTTATCAGCAAGCGCGTAGGCTAAATAATGAGAAAATGCTAGAAGCAGCGACAGCATGGGAGGCATTGGTGCAGGCGCTACGAGAACATGGGACACAGGATAATGATGTGGAATAGTTCAATGATTGAGGTGTGGCCTTAGACCATGACAGGGCATCATGCAAGAAAACACACACTCAATCCTGCGCGTATATATCAAGAAGATCGGACACTACTTCTGGCGTCGGTGACAGGTTTTTGGGGAGGAGGGGAAGGGAGATGGGGGATAGATTGAAGTATGTTGGGTTAAAACATTCGAAACCTTGTTTAAATGAAGATTCTGATAGCAAGAACTGACATATTTTATGGCATATCACCACAGGGGTTGGGATAACGAGTACTTTGCAACTGTCAATGTATGTTTTGTGTAGAAAAACAATAAACTATGTTTTGAAAAAAAAAATCAATGACAGCCTGAGATAGAATCCAAGGGACCCACTTGGCTAGCAGGGTCTTACTGGGGCTACCAGGCCTTTATGTTTCTGACCGTGTGGGAGCCTGTTTCACTACGAGTGGGGGCCCTTTTGTTGCTGGAAATCATCCTGCTGTGTTTCTACTTTTAGCTCTCTTAACTATGAAAAAATGGTTTTAAAGCATGAAGTGCAGTGAAATTAGCCCCCACTGTCATCAAACAAAAATGCCCAGTAGCCCCAGTATGGTTCGGTTGGCTAGCGTAGGTACTAAAACGGAACTGTGAAGTCGTAGAGGCGAAATAAAAAGAGGACCAGGCAGAGAAAGTCTGAGGTTCCTCAAGGCATTTGCATAAGCCTGTAAACAAATGATAACACAAGTTTGGAATCTGTGCAGAGAAATTGATAAGTGATCTGTTTTGAATCAGATTTTGTTTTTTGGAGATGATAAAGTCACTTCTGGAGGAAAGTATCTACTTGCAAGATCAAGTGCATTAACAGCATAGGCTATTTGATATAATGCAGGGCACAATAGTATAGTTAATTTGACTGACAATGTTTCCTGGATAAAAAATCAATTGGGAACTGTTGGAGAAATCAAAGAACAACAGAAACATCCCAAAGGACTGAATACTTGGGTTTTGAGGTAGAAGAAGACATTGTAATGGTAATTGCATTTATATAGTGCTTCCAACACCTGACGAGATGTTGAAGAGCTTTTTTTCAGTGAGTAGCACACTACTCCGGAATCCAAAAAAGATTAGTGTGGAATTAGTATAGGTAAATATAAAAATTAATTTGAGCGGCGGACATTTAAGACTGTTATTTGTATTGAAAAAGGAAAGTGGAGAGATAGAAGAGGGAAGTTTTTGCATTTATATAGCACTGGGTAACCCTGATGATGGGTCAAAACGCTTTTCGACGAGTAGCATGGTACTCCGGAAACCAAACAAGATTAGTGGTGAATTACCAGAGGGAAACATGAAATTTATTTGCAAGGTGGACATGTCAGTCTGTTAGTTGGATTGAGAAGGATAACAGAGTGATAGAAGAGGGAGGGGCTAGAAAGTGTTTATTTGGATATCACAGCAGCAGGTTGAGGTTTGGGATGAGTAAAAGAGTCACAGGGAAGCGTTTAGAAGGCTTATTTGGGAGAGCTGAATAGTAAAAAGTTTGAAAAGTTCCAAGGAGGGGCAGATGAGGGAAGAGTCAAAAAAGGATAATTTTGAGGAACATAGTAGTAGAATGGGGTTTGAGATGAGTCAGAGAGTGGAGGTAGAGGATATATTGAGATAGGTATAGGGCGAGAAATAGGGCTCTGGATTGGAGAGAGTAGTAGGCTGAGGTTTGAGAGGAGTCAGAGAGTGGAGGTAGAGGATATATTGAGAGAAGTATAGGGTGAAATAAACGGTGATGCATTAGAGAGGCATAATTAGGGGTAAAATAATAAATATAAAAATACATAAATACATTGAAGGTATAGATGTAGAAGTACAGTAATTTATCTGGATTTAAGTTGTATATAATAAACTGAGACTTTTCAAGGATTACTGTAATATAAGCACATTTATTTGTTTTTATAAAAAAAATTAAATAGTGAAGCAATTGTAGATGAATGAATATGATAAAAATGTATTTATTTATGCAGTGACCTTTATACATGTTAAACATCGAATAATATAACCAGATTTACATTTGTTTGCAGAACTAACGAATATCTATATATTTATAAACATGATTATTATACACATTTATACAATGGAATAGACATATCCAGGTACAGATATATAATCCAAATAACTGCTTATATACACAGATACATGCTGTATATATACACAGATACATGCTGTATATTTATATTTGAGTATGGTGGCTATGTGGGGAAGAGCCAACTCTTGAGTAGTCTTCTGAAGATAAGGTCATTGGGAAACGTCCTTTCGGATGAAGCTGGAATTACTGTGAGCCAACACAGTGCCGGCGAAAGAACGAATGCGGCATTAGCAGGCATTCGTCCAGCAGCTAGTCTTAACAATGACTTGATTTTTGGAAGGCCATTGGTGGAATGGTGGAATGGTGTTGGATTTAAGTCCAACACCTTCCCTACTGTTGTGCAGACTGGACTTGTAATAGTAAATTAAACTATTCCAACATCCAGCACCCCCCTAAGGCAAGTAGTTAAAACCGTTTGAGTGCTGATCAAATGCATCCTAACAAAAGTTACCTCTGCTCCCAAGGGATCAAGATCCTGTTCAGTGCACCATTGTGTTCACATGTCTCATGCTGATTGATAACGTTTCTGGGTAGACTCTGACTAGGGCTTATGCATATTAGAAGAGAGCTTGGCTGGAAAAGCCTGGCATTTGCCAGCGAAACCAGAAAAATGAGGAATACGCCATTGGTTTCTTCAATTTGGTGGAACACCAGTAGGACTCATGACAATATAAAAGAAGAAGCATATAATTCAGGTAGAATTCTTCCAGAGAAATTGGAGGAAGGATTTTTGTGGATGGAAAATGAGGAACTGAGAGGTAGGCAGCTTTTAGGTCTAGCCTGCGGAAGCCAATAGCAGGGAAAAGTGGTGGCAGCGTGAAAGGAAAAAAGGTTCTCAAATAAAACATACCTGCTGCCCGCCATCTTGCTTCCTTCAGCTCCCGCCAACGGACACACAGGCTCTCAGACTCTTCTACACCAATCCAGACACTGCTCTCATACTGGTATTACCCAGCATGAGAGAAGCGCCAGAATTGGGTGGAGCGGGCTGGTTTTACGCTCCGGCAGGGACTGGGAGCCTGTGCTTCTGAGCCCTGCTGATATCTTCCAGCAACAGTCTGGAGATATCTAAGTGTGAATGTGGGTTTGGCCATCCCAAGACAGCCAGCCAAACTGAACTGCACATTGTAGTGCCTTGTGTCCACCATTTCTCCTGCTGTTGTCCCTCAGTGGATGGCCCTGCCCTCAAGACTCTGTTGCGGCTCCGGTGTAAAATAAAATGATAATAAAGCAATTTTATTAAATATTTATTGTCACTTTATTTTACATGCGTCTGCTGGTTCCAGCAGCGGGGGACACTCCTCTACCATAACAGAGGAGCCACCCCTGGGTCTAAATGGACCACAACCTTGCCTTCTTTCAACAGATTTCTCTGGAGGTGACTACCCTCCATCTTGAAGTGTCTGATAACTAACTTGTAGTCTGTTTTATTGTCTATTAAGCAGAAATTGCAGAGGAAGCGACCGTAGGGGTGTTGCATCATGTTGCAAATCACTTCCTTTTAAATGAAAGTTTGGATTCTTTTTTGTTGTTTTTTTTGTTTTTGTTTAAATGTTTTTATTAATTAACAGCAGAATCATGTGCATTAAAAGGACAATAATTTTGAACTTACACAAATTTCATAGCTGGACAATTAGTAAACAAGATTCATACATTACTCACAATCTGCACTTTCTATACGTTTATGCACTTCCTATTCCACCACTGGGGACACCACTAGGTCACCTCGACATTTATTCCAGTTCGACCATTTCCGGTCCCATTTTTGGGGGCACCCCCTTTCCACGAAGACTTCCGTTTCTGCCAGCATGCATCTCTCCAGCTCTATCGCCCACGTGTGGATGCGTGGTGTGGTTGCTCCCCCCCACCCTTTTGCTATCTCCCGTTCAACAAGTGTGTATCCTAGCGTCGTGAACTGTTTTTCTACTTCTGTAAGGTCAGTTGCCTCCCAAATATTTAACAATCCCAGTTGTGATGTTAAGACAATCGCTTTATGTAAGGCCTCCTGCATGTGGTCCGAGGCCTCCTCCCATAGAACATGTAGCTTTGGGCAGCTCCACAGAGTGTGGTAAAATGTGGCCTGTTTGCCACACCCCCTCAGACAAAGATCATCAGATCTGGAACCTATTTTTACTAGAATCTGTCCTGTCATATATGATCAGTGCAGTATCCTAAGTTGGATTAACCTAAATTTTAGTGAAATGGCTGCCTCCCAAGGGGACATCAGGGCCTCCTGCCAATCCTCATCACTAATCAATCCCAAATCGTCTTGCCATCTCTCCCTGAGTCTCGCAAAGGTATCCGGGAGGTTATTTCATAATTTCTTATATGCAAGAGATATTGCTTTTGAATTCAAGGGCCTGTCTAACAGCCTATCTTCAGGTGGTGAAGATTCTGGTATGTCTGTAAAAGACGAGAAGGCCCTCTTGAGAGCATACCGAACTTGCAGATATCTATACGTTTCACCCAGAGCCTGGTGATATTGTTCCTGGAGTTCCTCAAATGTGAGTATAGCCCTTTTACTAACCAGATCTTTTACTGCTGAGATACCTATAAGGTCCCACTTATCAAACCCGGGCTGGTAGCACAACATACCCAGTTTCTGCGTATACCAGAGTGGAGCTACCTTTGTGAGGATGCCAGCCCATCCCAGGTGGGAATGCACTGTACACCAGATCTCTAACGTGTGTAGGGTGGGCCCAAAGAATTGCCCCTTGTTTTTTTTATCACAAACATACAGGGCCTCCAAATAGCCGGAGAAAGATTGGAATCTTGATTGATGAAGGATTGTCTCTCTACAGTAAAGTGATGTTGTTTTGAGTAGGAGTTCTGACAAGAAGTGCCGAAAACTTCTAGGTGGAAACCCTGAACCATCTGGAGGACCATGTGCCTTTAACAATTTGATACTAGAAAATCAGGCTTATTCTGACAAAAATTTTTTTTTAGGGAAACAATGTAATTTCTCACCTCAAATATAGCGAGTACATGTTCCTCTGTGGTGTTCTCTTTTGGGTAAACCCTGCCCCATGGTTTAGATCGGGATGGAAAAAGACTTCTCACTGCTGCCAGTCTCCCCAAGTGCTTCATTTCCTAGGGAAAAGTCTAAAAGATGGCTAGGAGGGATTTCAGGCATCAGAGTTCAACCCTGCTCAACATTTATGTTACCCCACTGGCCAAACTCATCCGTTCACATGGATTCACTGCTTTCTGTTACGTGGATGATACACAAATAGTGGTTTCATTATCATCAAAGCCAGATGATGTGGAGGAGAACTTTAACACCTTGGCTGCTAGGCGTTTTCCCCCTCCTGTGCTGGACATTGATATTTTACATTATTCATGACGAGCTCAGCTCGTCATCAGCACAGCTCAACTGTGCATCATGACGAGCTGAGCTCGTCATGAGCATCGAAAGGGTTAATAACTGTAAGGCCCACATCATCAGATGGATGCAGTACAAATGCCTACAATGAAATACAGAAAAAACTGAGTTACTACTATTTGGCAAATTTATCTCATTCTGGAACGAGTGCCCAGTAAGGAAAGTAAAAAGTCTGGGAGTCATGCTAGATGATCAACTAACTTTTATGGACCAGGTTAATCTCATTACATCATCTTGCTCCCATACTCTGAAGATTCTTAAAAAGGTCTTTCCGTTCATCCTGATAGATCTACAGAAAACAGTGATCATAACCTTGATATCATCAAAAATAGATTACTGTAACGCCCTTTGTTCACAAGGCCCTCTGCGGCCTCGGCCCTACTCATTTTAACAAATTCATCAGATGGTACATCCCACGACGTAACCTTAGATCAAGTACTGCTTACTTCCTGGACATCCCTAGGCACATACTGTTAAATGGGGGGTAGAGGCTTCTTTCATCTGGCCTGTAAATTATGGAACACGTTACCTTTTACAGTGAGGACCTAAACCAATAGAAAGATGTTTAGAAAATCCCTAAAAACATGGCTATTACGACCCAGGTTCTAAGCCAGCGCTTGGCCTCACTATACGATCACACTGGCAGTCCCAGCGCTAAGACCCCTAGGTATTCACACGCTTTATAAACCTTTTCATTCATTGATTCGGTGTCCTCTGCCTCTGCTGACCCTGTTGAAAAGGTTCTGGCTGAAGATTCTCTTGAGAGCAGCTTCAGCCTTATCTAATGAAGTAAAGGTGATGGCAAACTTTGTAACTTTATTTTTCACAACTTTTATTGAGTTTTGACAATGATCCATGGGCTTTTAGGTTGGCGAATATACACAGGACGATAATGTCAATATACCCCAAAACAATAACAAGAACCACCAAGTCTGACCACTCCCTACCGTCAAGCGCAACACAGCGAAGCATAACATAGACATCAACTTAATCATTGGTCAGTCACCTTCCCACCCTTCCCCATGCCCTCAGTCAATTGAATCTCCTCATCTATACACAATCTCGAGGAGTAACCAGGGTCCAACATGATACCCCTGTAGTCCACCCACCTCTGCCAAATTTGAGGGTGTTTCTGTGGATATCCCTTCGCCGGGAAGAACGCAACCTCCAGACCCATGCAATGGTCCATCCATTTTTCCACACTACGAGGGATGGGGGAACCTTTGCCTTCCACGCCTTGGCTGTATCCCTCTTTGCAAAGGGCAATCCCAGAAACAAGAGTAGTCTTTTATATCTGTTCTCCTCCAAGCCTGTGTGTGACGTGTAGGAGGATCAATTTCGGGTCTAGTGGGATTAACCAGTATATGACTTCCCCTAGACAAGACTTCACACTGCTCAAAAACCAATCCAGCACCCATCAACTCTGCACTGTGTGTAGGAATGTACCCTCGTCTGTGTGGCAGTGAAGGCAGTCTGGGGAGGCAATCACACCCATACGCCACAGGTGGTATCATGTATAATACGCTCTGTGGAGATATTTGAGTTGTATTAGTCAGAGGAGGCAAATATAGCTGACACTTGGAGCGCCCCCGCAGGGCCTCCGTCCAGTCATCATTTTCCAGTGTTCCAATATCCACATCCCACGCCCCTCTGAGACTGTGTAATATGTCTGGGCTGTTAGAGATAAGGGATTGATGTACTTTTGAAATTTTGTAATCGCCTAGATCATCCAGTAGAGGTTTATACTCTAACAGATTGAATTCTGGAAGAGCAGGTAGGTTTGTTATATACTGAATCAGCGTGCAGTGGAGTTGTAAATACAGTAGCTTAGCACGGAGTGGCCCCAGGCGGCACGAGTTTTGGGGGGTTGCCTCCCCCTGCTCTTAACTGCAGCTGGCAAACACATGATTCACAAGCACCCCCCACAATGCTCTTACGTGCGGCCACCACGGGGCTGCAAATGCAGGGTCCGCCACGGGCTGCAAAAGGCCTAGCTACGCCACTGTGCAAATACTGATGAAAGAGGCTGCGATGCAGTTGATATTACGCATCTCCTGAAACGATTTCAGGACTATACCGTGCATCACATCCCCTAAAGTGGATATCCCAATGATGTCCCACGTTCGAAAGCCTTCCAGCTAGGCCACCTGCCGCAGCATGTGTCCCTGCCAGAGAGGTATCCACTCGGTCAGTCTCCCCCACCAGCCCCTCCGACTGAGGGTCCACCTGGGTCGCTGGAGGGAGGGAACCCACATCACTCCCGACGTATAAATAAGCAAGCAGAGGAGTGTCTCCCATCAGTCACCTCTCGACCGCGAATGCTGTGTCACCTCAATATGGATTGGAAATATTTACTTAGGGCAGTACGGGGAGTTCTCCCTCCTCATAGGAACCCACTCTTTGCTCCTTTTTAGGTCTTGCCTTTGCAGCGCACATACGCTGCAGAGGAAAAAAGACCTTTAGAAATCGATTTCCTTTTGCAGCCAAAAACATGCACGCATTGCATTGCTTTGGCGATTCCCTTGCGGGAGCAAGCTTTGAAACCATCTGTTTGTAATTAACAGATGGTTTCCTGCTCGCTCCCGTAAGGGGGACAGGCATAGTCCCCCTCCCCTGCCCCCTCCCTCTGCTGCCTCTCATCAAACTTGCACTGACTTTCGTCATAGAAGGCAGCAGGCGGGGGAGTAGGGTCCTTACTAGCACGCATTCGTTGTTGCATACTTCCGTCACACCATGCTACGCCCTGCCTTAGAATCGTTGTTTCAATGACGGCAGTTGAAGGTGTGCAGGTCAGCGTAGTATTAGGTCGTTCCTTCAGCCTGTGCGCCTCCCTGGGTCGCAGCAATGATGGCGGCCAGTAGGAAGAAGCGCTGTCGCTGCGGGCGTGTGCTGGGCTCTTCTACTTGGTTATTGCTAGAAACAGCGAGGTTAGCTTGGCGGGTTTAGGTTCTGGGCGTATCATACAAAGGGGGTTACATCATTCTGATAGGGTCGACACATTTAGTATCGGCCAGAGACTGTGTGATCCGCGTGCCACCGGTATCAATCCCAGCAGGGCTCGCTCATCTTTACATCTGCCTAAGGTCGATCGCCGCCTAGTGTTCAAGAGCCAATCTGCTGCCCATTTAGTGTGTGCTCAATACGTGATGCCAGTGGGCCAAAGAAGAATGGTTCCCTCCTTCGCCATCAGCTGGACACTTCACGACTGCAGTGCCACCCGCAAGGGACCCTCCCTGGGGCTTTACCTTTGTCCAAAGCCAGGATTGTAACAATTAATAGTTTCAGTTGCACCCTGAGTGTAAAATGCACTTTAACATTAGGACGCTATCTGGCCACGATACACTGCATGTTTAAATTACACATGAATACAACTACCACCCTACAAAGCGCCGCGAGGCAACCACAATCAGGCTGAAGCAGTGCATAGCAATTCTAATACAATAGGATGATGAAAGGCGCGTGCCAGTGCAATGTTGCTGGTGAGTGACATGGCTGCTTGTGTCACGGTGATTGTGTCTGCTCCTCTAGTTACAGCTTAGGCTGTCACTGTGGCTTTGTGCTGAACACAAGGAGCCTTCAAGTGTGCACTTATGTCCTTTCAGTATTTATTTAGCCCCTAGTCACCTATAGAGCCGGGCGAGGAGCTAGGAAAGTAGAGCAGCTGTAGTGCTTTCCCTGTGTTTTCACCAAGTGTGCAATTGGCAGCCTCTTTGTGTGCCTAGAATCACCAACAAATAACTCCTTCTAGACCAAACCATCCATCCATCCAATAGATCCATACCACCCACCCAACCATCCATTCCCTCCAACCAACCCACCCAATCTATCCACCCACCAATCCATCCACCCATACTCACCCACCCATCCACTAATCCAATCCAACCATCCATTCATCCACCCACCCACCTACCATCCATCCAAAGCTATCCAACCACCCATTCACTCACCCACCCACCCACCAATCCATCTATCCACCCACCCATCCATCCATTCACCAACCCATCCACTCACACATCCATTCATCCACTCATCCAAATCTTTACACCCACCCAACCATCCATCCACCCATCATCCACAAATCCATCTACCCAGCTAGCCACCCACCCAGCCATCCAACCACCCATCCAACCATCCCTTTAAAGAAGACTCAGTTGATTGTTTTTAAACAAACACCGCAGACACACCTCTCAGTCAAAAACCAAGCACTGCTCCACTCTGAGACAGTTTCAAAGCATAGCCTCTGAGGTTACTCCAAGTCTTCACCACACGTGCTACTCACAACAGAGGCCACAGACTGAATGGCCATGAGCCTGGTGGGTTGTATCTGCTAGGCCGAGACAGGGGTACGTTTACGCATTATGTAACCTTTAGTAAGTACATTATCAGGATACAACAACATTGCCTTGTCTCATTTGAACAATGTTTAAATGGGCCCTGCCATTACAATAAAAAGAGATATCCAGCAATCGCAGCTTCTGCAATGCTGCATGAAGTGCTTTTTTGTTTGACCAAGATAGCAGACAAAAAGACCAAACCCTACAAACCACAACACATTTTAGCACTGATACCTCTCAAGAGAAAGGCCATGAGAATATGGTTTGAATTGTTGGCATCTGGCATTAAGTGGCGTAGTGATGTTGCAAACCTTTTTTTTTTAAATATCGACGATTATTCAGTTTGAAAAAATTAAACGTGTAAGAAATACTCCGATTCATAATATTTGCGTTTAACACACTTGAGAATGCAAATCATACAGAAACTTAGTTGACCCTTTCTCTACTGAGCGATAATTACTATATGTTTTTCGCAAGACAACCAGGAAGATCATCTTCAACATTTGTCTATCACATGGGCAGGTATTTGATTACACTTTCACTAATGCCATATAATCAACATATTCTTCCCTCATTGGGAACCCAGCTACCATGCACTGCCAGCAGTGGAGATTTGCCTAAACGAGCCTTCACGGTTACGTTTCTATGGTAAGGAGACATCAAAAATGTCAAATGTTGTTAAGACCCTACGGGTCTCCATTGTAACAACGTTTAGCTCAGTTGAGAAATGACAACGTTAAGTTAAGTAACAAAATCTAGAATGTAATCAATGACGCTTTCAAGATATATAACAGTCCAACTGGTTATTTTTACAACAGGGTCAAAGTAATTTACAAACCCCACGACGCGAGACAGAGAAGGAGTTATGTGACGCCAATAGACTATCGTCATACAACGCTCAGTTTTGGCTAAAACAAAGTACAACACTGCCGGTTGAGCCTACTAAGTTACTTTCAACAGGGAGAAAAAAAAACAAGCACTGGCATAGACAATAGGTCGCGCCTTTGGGACCTTATAAGTGTTTAGCCATGCAACAGTTGATATTGTTGCACCAAGGATATTGTGCTGGATAACTAAAGACTTACAAGGTCCCAAAGGCGAGACCTATTGGCTATACCAATGCTTGTTTAATAGAAGATTTGCCAAATAATAGTTGTTAGGGCTCTTGACCTGCCTCATTAGTAGCCAAATCACATAGTTTTGGGTCAGTGAGGAGGAGGATGGTTCTACGCCTTTCTATGGAGATGGCACAATTTACATTTCCTAACAACCAAATGGTCCATTGGGCCCAACCAGCTAGAAGGTCAAGGTTGATATGCATCCCTTGCTCCTTGGCAGAGAATGCGAAGTCCAAGATTTTGGAGAGGTGTCCTGAAAGGTCAAGATGTTTACCTTGACAGGTTCGTCAGGACTTGGCAATATAATTTTTTACATCTTTTACATATTTACCCAGAGAGGATGACAGTTTGGGATCAATCTCTGGGATCTCTGAGACTTTTCAATCCAGCAAAAGGCAGGGACATTCCGCCTTAAGGCGGTTGCGGACATCTTTTGCAAATGGCTTTCCGAGTCTTGCTTATACATAGGCTGCAGTTTTTGTAGAGGGGAGTCAATCTGAAGAACGATGGTGAATAATGCTACTGGATCAAAAGTGTTCAGGAGGAGATCACTAGTATGAGGAGGAGGCTTAGAAAAACCTTCCCTGGCATCCTTCAAAAGCCTAGGATGTTTCTGAAATGGGCACAACAGGTGTTCTACATGGTTTTTGGAGACGTCAGAATCACCCTTACCCAGGACCTGCTTCCCAGAATCCTCCAAGTATACTTCATCTTTGTCCCAAATGTGCTAGAGAGTAAAGAATCCAAAAAGGCCTTTTTTAGGTCTCGCCTGAGACAGCGCATGCGGTATCTCTTTGAGACATTTAGTAAGTGGCTTTTAAAAGTGCCACCAGAGGCGTTTGCTGGCCTACAGCTTGCATTCACGAGCTCGTGCACAGCTGCCATCTGTGTTTTTATTGCTGTAATCAGGCTCCTCTGCTAGTTATTGCTGTAATCATGCTCATCTGCTCGCACTACCCCCTCCATATTCGTCAGTTTCATTTGTGTCTTCTATCACTGTGAATGCTCCTGTTTCCACCAGGTACACACACCATCAGTCGTCAGTGCACGCTTTCACTAGTCACACACAGCATCAGCCTTCAGTGCACACTTCCACCAGGCACACACACCACCAGCCGTCAGTGCACGCTTCCACCAGGCACACACACCACCAGCCATCAGTGCACACTTCCACCAGGCACACACACCACCAGCCGTCAGTGCACGCTTCCACTAGGCACACACACCACCAGCCATCAGTGCACGCTTCCACAAGGCATACACACCACCAGCCGTCAGTGCACGCTTCCACCAGGCATACACACCACCAGCCATCAGTGCACGCTTCCAACAGGCACACACACCACCAGCTGTCGCAGGCTTCCACCAGGCACACACACAACCAGCCATCAGTGCACTCTTCAACCAGGCATACACACCACCAGCCGTCATTGCACGCTTCCACCAGGCACACACACCACCAGCCGTCAGTGCACGCTTCCACAAGGCATACACACCACCAGCCATCAGTGCAGGCTTCCACCAGGAGCACACACCACCAGTCGTCAGTGCACGCTTCCACTGGGCACATACACCACCAGCCGTCAGTGCACGCTTCTACCGGGCACAAACACTACCAGCCGTCAGTGCACCCTTCCACCGGGCACACACACTACCAGCCGTTGGTGCACGCTTTCACCGGGCACACACACCACCAGCTGTCAATTCAATTCAAAAAGACTTTATTCGGTTATAAAACTTTGACAACCATAAAAGTACATAAAATCACAGTTCGAAATCAATTCACATATGTCATTCAATAAATAAGATAATTAAAATAGTAAAAAATACAGAGACTCATAGCTAAAGGAGTTGTATTCAAATAGATATTGTTTGTCTTGTGTGAAAAACATTTCTAAGAAATACAGAAACAGATGCCACTGAAAATATATCTTCAAGGTTCTGTATAGCTAGGAAGGCTGGTCGACATTGTCTAAAATTTAAGTATTTTAAAATGGGCATGATCCACCTTTGCCTTGGTACGGTATAAAATTTACAAAAATATAAAATATGGATATCTGATTGAGTGGAGGTATTATCACACTGGCATTTACATATATCAGCAGACCAATCATTAGTAGCGGGAAAACTTAGTAACCTAAATACAATCCCAAATCTGAATCTTGTCAGCAAAAATCTTTCATGTGTCGTCATCCTTAAGGTCAAGTAGGGTTGTATTGCCTGCGAAGTTAAGGTCAACTGGTGAGCAATCACAGTTTTTTTAGTCATTTCATTTTGATCTCCTAAATGCGCCAGATAAGCAATACATAACCTCTTTAGCTCTTTCCTAGGGATTTTTGCCATTGATTTGGGATCATCGTAAAATTCGGGGTGATTGACCTGGTCACAAAAAGTATTTTTTTTTCTTTTTTTAAGTTCAAAATTATTTTATTGAAGTATTTTGTAGACAAAAGAAATATACAAGTACAATACAAAAAGAATAAATCTTACATGCGTAAATGATTAAATGATGAGTATGAAATGCAGTAAGCCAAAAATGAAGAGGAAGGGAAAAGGGAGAAAAAAAGGGGGGGGGGCAGGGGAATGAACATATCATAGAATGTTAAAATCATACACTATAGAGTCACAATTAAATTGAATACAAAAAAGATGGTAAATAAAGAGAAATTAATCACCAAAATACATAAGAGAATACTTAATCATATCATTGCACAACATACGAATCAATAGGAGACCAAAAAGATTGAAATGACTGTGAATTGTGAGTAACGCCTTTAAGAGACAGCTGAGCACCTCTTCTTGTAAAGGTAATCCACGACCACCAAGCATGAACTGAAAGAGAAGAAGCATCTTTCCAACGAAAAGTAATGGACTTTAAAGCAGCTGTAATTAAAAAATTAAATAACTTTGCCTCTGACTCACTAAGAGGATGGGAAAGGGCAACCGATTTACATATTAACATAGCATAAGAAATATCATCATGTAAAGGCAAAATTTTCAAAATGACATTCCAAACATCTGACCAAAATTTCATAATAACTGGGCAATCAAATAACATATGACGAAGTGACCCAGAACTTGAATTGCAGTACCAACAAACTTCAGATGGTAACAATTTTGCACGTCTTAATCGAGATGGGGTCCATAGAGCGTTAAATAAAATATAAGCATTAGTCTGATAAAGAGACACCAGAAGCCAACCAGAGATACTGTTGAGCCATATTGAGGACCATGAGTCATCTGATAGGGAAATGGAGAGTTCATTATTCCAAAAAGATGAGATTGCATCAACATTGGAGCCCTGGGAGGTGGTAAATTTTTTATAAAAAACAGAGACACCTTTGGGGGAAGACGTAACAGCCATAAGGTAAATTAATAGGTCATTAGTGGTGGATGAGGGAATACCATTGGGAAAAGAGTCCAAAATTGACTTACATAAAGATTGATATTTTATGAAATCAGAAGCCGGGATATCAAACTTTAACTGTAGTTGCTCAAAAGGAATAAAGGCATTTCCACAAAATACATCTTTAAGATAAAAAAATCCTTTTGAAATCCATGAGGACCAGAAGTTAATGTTTCTGTTTAGTTTAAGTAAAGCACTATGCCATAAAGACAAGTGGACTGTAGAGAGTAAGGGTAAATCAAAATTAGAATCCAAATCATTAATTATTAATCTAGAGGATTTAATTATAGATGACAGATGAACAACCTTGGATGCAGAAGACATTGACATCAAAGAGGGCAATGAAAAGGGTCGTACAATTGAGGACTCTATATCAAACCAAATTGGAGGTTTGACCACATGTGAATTTGTAAACCATAAGGAGCTTTGTTTTAAGATAAAAGCTTTATGGTAGAGGTAAAAGTCTGGAAGGGCAAATCCCGCCTGGGACTTAGGGAGTTTTAATTTCCTGTAAGCAATACGAGGAACTTCGTTAGACCAAAGGAATTTAGATAACAGTTTATCAACATCTTTATAGAATTTGTGAGGAAATTGAGTGGGAATCATAGCCAAGGAGTAGAAGATTTTTGGTGCAATATTAATTTTTACAGTCTCCATTCTCCCCCACCAGGTGAGATGAAGGGAAGACCACTTGGACATTTTGTTTTTGGTATAATCAAGTATAAAATCGCTATTTAGTTTTAATGTAGCAGGCAGCGAGGAGGTAAATAGGATACCCAAGTACTTAAGCTTAATGTTTTGCCAAAGAATATCTGTGTTTGGTAGCATATCCGAGGTACAAAAAGCATTCAAAGGAAAAAATTCAGTCTTACTTACATTTAATTTGTAACCTGAAACCACAGAATAATTTGTAATAATGTCTAATAGGGAGGGAACAGAGGAAAGAGGATTACTAATAAACAATAAAACATCTGCATAAGCTAAAGTTTTAACAGTGACATCATTTATCGCAATACCCTGAATATTGTCACAGCAGCGGATATATTTAAGAAAAGGCTCAATTCCTAATAAAAATAACAGTGGGGAAAGGGGACAACCCTGCCTAGTACCTCTAAAGAGAGGAAATTGAGTAGAAATTTGACCATTAATAAACAAACGAGCAGTAGGGGCAAAATATAAAGCAGAAATCATACGAATAAAATGGGCACCAAAATTAAAAGATAATAAAGTTTTAAATAAAAATTGCCAATGAAATTTGTCAAATGCTTTTTCTGCATCCAAAGCCATCACTCCCGCAGGGGAAGTAAGTTGAGGGCTCTGTTCAATAACGTGTAAAAGCGTTCTGGTATTATTAGCAAAGTACCTATCTTTCATAAAACCAGATTGATCTGGATGAATGATGGAGTGAAGGACAGGAGCTAATCTAGTGTCAAGGATTTTAGCATAAAGCTTACAGTCCTGGTTTATTAGGGAGATGGGACGATAATTAGAGACCAGGGTAGGGTCCTTATCAGGCTTGGGCAAAACAATGATTAGAGCATCCGTAAAGGAGCCCGAAATAGTACCAGAGGAACCAAAATGGGAAAAGGTGCACTTAAATAAGGTAAAAGATGAGATTGAAACTCTTTATAAAATTCAGCTGGGATACCATCCGGGCCTGGGGATTTATTCTTAGGAAGTGATTTAATAGCAAGTAAAATCTCATCACAAGTAATTGGGGAATCTAACCTATTCTATCTGATGGAGAAATGTGAGGCAAATTACACTTATTTAAAAAGGAATCATTTAAGGAATCATCACAGGGGACAGGTTTACTATATAGGGTAGAGTAAAAATTTAAAAATTCTTGGACAATATCATTATGGAAATAGCAACTTGGCCACGAGAACAACGTATTGAGGTTATTTGAGTCTTATCCCTCTTGATCCGTAAATAGTTTGCAAGAAGTTTCCCAGAGCTGTTGGAATTAAAGCGAAATTTAGCATTGGATTTTGCGAGTTGGATCCCTGCTCTAGTACTAAGTAGAGCATTAAATTCATAACGAAGCTTTTGTAGTTTAAATTTGTGTTGAGGGTCATTCGAAGAAATAAATAAACATTCATATTTAGCAATTTGTTTTTCCAAGAGTTTAACATTAGAGTTAAATTGTTTGTTTTCATGGGCCATAATAGAAATTGTGGTACCTCTAATGTAGGCCTTAAATGCATCCCATCTATTGACAATTGAAGTTGAACCTTCAGGGTTGAACAAAAAATAGTCTTGAATAGCTTGTAATAGTTTAGGTTTATGCGTATCATTAAGTACAATGTTCGTGTTCATACGCCACCTAATTTGTTTGGTAAAAGTAGAGGAAATATTTAAAACAAAGGAAATTAAGGCATGGTCCGAAATATAAATATTACCTATAACAGGATTGGTGGCTGATTGAAGTAATGAAGGCGAAAGCAAAAAATAATCAATCCTTGAATGAGAATTATGGGGATTAGAGAAAAAGGAAAACCATTTAACAGTAGGAAAGTGTATCCCCCAAATATCAGCCAACTTGGTTGTGCGAAGGAAAGGTTTAAAGGCATGAAAAACTTTAGGAGGTCGGAATTTTGTAGTGGAAAGCCTATCTAACAACGGATCAATAATCACATTAAAATCCCCGCCAACAATTAAAGGAACTTGCCCCAATTTTGGAACTTCAGTAGTTATAGTAGACCAGAACGAAGGGTCATCAGCCGTAGGGCCATAGATATTAAGCAAAAAGAAGGTTGAGTCATGAGGTTTAACCTTAGCCACAATATATCTACCTTCTGTGTCCGTAAACTTACTAAGAATCTGACAGTGCAACCTTTTTGCAAAGAAAATTGCCACACCATTTTTCTTCCCCAGCGCAGGAGAGGAAACAATATTATCTACCCACTTTTTCCTCATATATTGTAAAATGTTGTCTTCAACATGCGTTTCTTGGAGAAAACAAATGTCAGCTTTGCACGCACCCAAGTAGTCCAAGATTTTAGTGCGTTTTACTGGATGCCGTAGACCCTTGACATTAAGTGAAACAATTTTAACATCATGAGTATTAGCCATTAGGAATTAGAAGGAAGAGGATAGAAAAAGATTCAAAGGAAGAGGAAATGAAAAACAGCCATGGAGAAAGAGCAACCCTATGTAGAGAGCAAGAAAATGAAAGACACAAAAGGGAGAAACACAAAGGGAAGGAAAAAGAACAAACAAGAAACATAGACATAAATAAGAACATAGAGACGCACACCCGTTCCTCAAGCATGGCCAGAAAAACCGTTGGAGCCCGTGAAGAGAGAGATATTTAAATGCCAGGAGAAATCAGACTATAAGCATTCAAGTAACGGGATCATGAGTGTCCATTGACTGTGAAGCTTGTTGATCCAGAAAAATTCTTAAATCTTCAGGACGATGAAAAGATTTAGAGAAGGTGTCTTTCCATATTCGCATCGTAGAAGGATCAAATAGACCATGCTTAAAACCAAGGCTTCTCAGTTGTGGATGATAAGAGGAAAATTCCTTGCGAATAGCAACCGTTTCCTTAGCAAAGTCTTGATGGATAAAGATTTTACAGCCATCTACTAAGAGTGAGGGAATGTCTCTTGCTGCTTTCCTGATAAGGACTAAATGATGGTGTCGCAAAACCTTAAAAATCATTTGCCTGGGTTTAGTGTGGCGAGGATTCCTATGTGAGGGAATTCTGTGAGCCTTATCCACTTCAACTTTTTCGGGGAATTTGATATTTAGGAGGCCAGGAAGCAAGGACTCTAGATATAAGCGACAATCAGATCCCTCAACCCCTTCAGGCAGATTGAAAATACGGAGATTGTATTGTCTATTACGGTTTTCCAATTCCAGCAATTGAGTATGCATTGGTACTATTTGACTCATCAAAGGTGTAAAAGCGTCCAACTTATTTTTATTGTCCTGAATTTTGATAGTATTATCAGGCACTTTCATGCACATAGAAGCCATATCTTTGCGAACATTTTTCACTTCAGTTGCAATAGTATCAGTATTCAGGCGCAGCGCTTGAATTTCCTCCAAAATTAGAGCAAGGGAAAGTTCAGAAGATTCAACAACCTTAGACTTAGTTGGAGGAGGCGATATCTGCGGTTTCCTTTTATTAGCAGCCAAATTTTTATTTTCCATCTTGAGGTGAAAAAATAACCTTTTGCGTCAGAGAAATGCAGAAAATGAAAAACACCTCAAAATTTAATAGATATGAGGGAAAAAGGACGTAAAATTCCCCAAAAGCTCTTCAAAAGGACTGGTGTAGCAGCTAAACTGGGTCGTGGGTGTGGCCAGGCCCAAGCCAGGCCCTCTCTTCGTGAGCACTCTGTCCCCTATGCAGAGCAATCTGGCAGAAGCTGGAGCAGAGGCAGGGGAGAGGAACCAAGGAGCCAGCAGGAGTACTTCCCCACAAGAAATCGCCTAAAAATCGAGCACAGGGTAGGAGACATGCATAGAATGCAAGCGCCGCTATAATTTGGCGGTACCTGACAGGAATATCGTCGTTTGTCGGCTAATTGGGCCGAGATACTTAGGGAGCTCTGGTGGCTGCGGCCATCTTGGTCGACGCGCTAGTGCGACTCCCCGGTCAAAAAAGGTTTTAATGTATCTTAACCATTTCACTCGGTAAACGCCCTCCAATTTCAGGGCATCCCCCAGTATAAGACGATTTAGGTGACACTCATCTGTGGTCCACACCCTGTGCCACAAAAGAACCGGTTGCACCCTAATAAGATCTTCCAAATAGGGCATACCGAGTTCAGTGTGGCAATTATGGGTCGATGTACCCTCCGGAACAGTAAGAAGATATCGCAAAAAGCTGTTCTCAGTCAGCTGCAGGCTGGAAACATTAAAATTACCCCAAATTCCCGCACCATAAGTTGCCACTGCAACACAACTGGCTTTATAAATACGTAGGAGCACGTTTACAGGTCTCTTTCCCATCTTTTTGCTAAACAGTTTGAGGGCCGTAACAGACTTAACGAATAGCAAATTTCTACTTTTAATAGCACTATTCCATTTCCCTGTACAGTCAAACAGTATACCTAAATAGGGGAAATTAGAAACATGATCCAGTGATTTTTTGTCAATGAACATTGTTCTTTTCCTCTGTTTAACATTAGTGCCACAATTCATAGAAAAGGTTTTAGTGCAGTTTACCTTCAAATCTAAATTAGTCATGAAAGTGGAAAACGATGTTATCATAGTTTGCATCGACATGGGGGTTCTTGCCATCAAAACAGCATCATCTGCATAAATAAGTGCCGGAATACGGCGTTGTGATGCTGCAGGCATATCAATACAGTCCCTTAGTAAAATATTCACCAGTCCGTTAATATAAATAGAGAATAAAAAAGGGGCAAGGACGCATCCTTGTCTCACCCCCCTCGCGATATTAAACGTTCTAGTGCACTCTCCTTTTGTTCCATATCTAACCATAGCCCTTGCTCCATTATAAAGCTCTCTTAAAAAACAAATAATATTATCCTCGACACCCAAACAAGTTAAAATTGACCATAGTTTAGTGTGATTAACACAGTCAAAGGCGGAGGTCAAGTCCACAAAAGTTAAAAACAACCTTCCTCCCTTAACCTTGGTATATTTTTCCACAAGTATGAATAAATTAAGTCCCTGATCTATAGTCCCAACTCCCTCTCTAAAACCATATTGCAGATCACTAATAATCTTGTGCTCATTGGCTCATGACTGCAACCTATCTAAAATGATCCTACCAATAATTTTAACTGTAGAATCAAGCAGAGATATTGGGCGATAACAAGTACAACTAGCCCTGTCCCCCTTTTTAAAAATGGGTACTATAATAGATTTGTACCAGGTACTAGCAAGGCCCACTGTACAAGCAGCATTCAGAAATCTAGTAAGCAGAGGTGCCCATAACATAACATTATATTTAAAAATATCTACCGGGACACCGTCTGGGCCCGGTGCCTTGCCTCCCTTACTTGAGTTAATGCCCTTGATTACCTCATCCAGCGTAAAAGAGAGGTTCATCCCCTTTTTATTATTTGGCAGTGAAGGTACCTCCTGTATGGGCAGTTCTCCTAGAGGTTCCACAGGGCTATAAAGTGCCTCGAAGTGTTTCACCCAATCATCCTCTGAGATGGCAATCTCTAACCGCGCCTTAGAGTCATCTTTAAAAAATGGCGCGTTGACTGCCCTCCAGAATGCAGTCATGTCCTTCGAGTCAGAGGCGTCTAGAAGTGCCACCCATGCTTCATTTTTCATCTTGGCCCTTCTCTGTTTAATAGCTGATTTGTAATTTTTACGGAGCTCCCTAATCTGTTTCAAGTCTCTATCATGTTTATTCAAGGCCCGTTTAAGTTTAGTATGTGCTTTAGTGCACTCCGGGTCAAACCAACCCTTCTTTCTATTATCATGATTCCTTACGTTGACCCAAAGGCCTTCCTTAATGCTTGTTATGATAAGTTTAAAAGTGTCGAAAACTACAATGTCATCGTACCCCATGTCCAAGCAAGTTTCAAAACAATTTTTTCTCTCCTTAATCAGGTTACCAATAATCTCTTCAGGTATAACCTTGGACCATTTTAGGGCATAGCCATTCTGCCTTGAAATTTCAATATTCTCAGATAGTATCTTAGGGATATTATCTACAGGGGCAGAAGGATCTATGATTTCAACCCCGATTGGAAAATGATCACTTAAGGTGACATCCAGTACACTGTAGTTGACTGCACTATCCTCAAAACAAGAAGAGATCAGAACATAATCAGTTAGAGAAGTTAACCCTCTACCATTAAAAGTTGCAGGGAACTGGACTTCTGGGTGACAGTTTATTTGCAAAATCTAGATCATTCGTGAAGAGGATCTCATTCAAAGCATCCCGCTTACCAGTATGTTCAAAATGTGTTTGAGAGGACTCCTTGTCCACTGTTAAACCACAATTTCCTTTGACAGCTCTATTACAGAGGGTGCAATTAAAATCTCCCCCCCATATGACGACGAACTCCTTACGTTCATTGCATATTATCGCTTTAAGTTCGGAGGTTAAAGTTTTGAACACTGCAGCCAAATCAGCAGAGGGAACATTGTTATACAAATTCACAATCAAAATACAGAGGGCATTATTTAAATGCAAATCAACAATATGATAATAGCGAATATTATGGAAAACCTCCATGTTTTTACATTTAAAACAATTCGAGACATATGTGCAGAGCCCACCCTTGGCTCTGCCATGTGATGAGCCAATGGCTGGAGTAAAAACAGTCTTAAAACCATTAATATGGCAGACTTCCTTAGCCCAAGTTTCTTGAAGACATATCACATCGTGATCTTTAACTAGATCGGACCAAAGCGGATTATTCAATTTGAATCTAAGTCCAGCAAAATTCCAGGAAATGAAAGACCATTTATCCTTTGATTTAATGGTTACGACATGATTTAGGTCGATGACTGTACCTATACTGCTATCTGAAGAACCCTTACTTGTAAACGGGTTCCCCCCAGATGCAGCATCATTTCTTTCTAATTGGAAACCATCTGGATTAAGTTTCGGCCACCGTCCTAGTTCTTGATTTTCCTCAATTACCGGTAATGACTTAGCTTGGGTGTCATAAGTATTTTTAGCACGTGTGACAGTTACCTGGTCCCGTGAAGGTCAATCCACCCCTCCCAGCCCTGACAGGCAATCAAATCTGCTGTAGGTTGGGACAGTGAAATGATGATGATAATTATAATGGCTAGTCGGCACAAAACCTCCACGCATCATATGTGTCATTGGAGCATTAAAGCGACTTCCGTTATATGTGGACCTCACTTCATTGAATGGTTCGTATGTTTTTAGGTTACCAGGAACAGTAAAGGCCACAGGGTAAAAATAGCTCAAATCTAATGAGAGGATTCCTCCTGTGTTGGTATAATTGGGAAAACCACTAATGAACTGAACCATTCTTGGGTCCCTAAAATTAACAATAATACAGTCTCCTTCAATATTCTTCGCCGTCAGTGCACGCTTCCAACAGGCATACACACCACCAGCCATCAGTGCACGCTTCCAACAGGCACACACACCACCAGATGTCAGTGCAGGCTTCCACCAGGCACACACACCACCAGCCATCAGTGCATGCTTTCACCGGGCACACACACCACCAGCCGTCAGTGCACGCTTCCACCAGGCACACACACCACCAGCCGTCAGTGCACGCTTTCATCAGTCACACACATCAGCCTTCAGTGCACGCTTCCACCAGGCACACACACCACCAGCCGTCAGTGCACGCTTCCACCAGGCACACACACCACCAACCATCAGTGCATGCTTCCACCAGGCACACACACACCAGCCGTCAGTGCACGCTTCTACCAGGCACACACACCACCAGCCATCAGTGCACTCTTCAACCAGGCACACACACCACCAGCCGTCAGTGCATGCTTCCACCAGGCACACACACCACCAGCTGTCAGTGCACGCTTCCACAAGGCATACACACCACCAGCCGTCAGTGCACGCTTCCACCAGGCATACACACCACCAGCCATCAGTGCACGCTTCCAACAGGAACACACACCACCAGATGTCAGTGCACGCTTTCACCGGGCACACACACCACCAGCTGTCACTGCACGCTTTCACCAGGCACACACACCACCAGCTGTCACTGCACGCTTTCACTGGGCTCACTCACCACCAGCCGTCAGTGCACACTTGGACCAGGCACACACACACCACCAGCCGTCTGTGCACCCTTCCACCAGGTCTATACACCACCAGCTGTCAGTGCACGCTTCCACAAGGCACACACACCATCAGCCGTCAATGCACGCTCCCACCAGGCACACACACCACCAGCTGTCAGTGCACGCTTCCACCAGGCACACATGCCACCAGCCGTCAGTGCACGCTTGGACCAGGCACACACACACCACCAGCCGTCTGTGCACCCTTCCACCAGGCATATACACCACCAGCTGTCAGTGCACGCTTCCACAAGGCACACACACCATCAGCCGTCAGTGCACGCTTCCACCAGGCACACACACCACCAGCCGTCAGTGCACGCTTCCACCAGGCACACATGCCACCAGCCGTCAGTGCACGCTTCCACCAGGCACACACACCACCAGCCATCAGTGCACGCTTTCACCAGGCACACAAACCACCAGCCGTCAGTGCAGCAGGCAGGCTCTTCTCAGAGTTTCTTAGTAAAGATACCTGGGAGGGAGTCGGTCGAGTTTCCTTAAACCATGCGAAGTATGCAGGTCCAGTGCATGAACTCCTGTGTGAGTGAGTCATGCTGCCTGGGGCTCACTCACTCCACACTTGTAAATTGCGCTTGCACCAGGCTTTTCTCTCATTTACAAAGTTCGATGCATGCACACAGCTAGGCAGCCCCCACAACCCCGGGAAGGACTGCTTCTTACAACCAGAATGGAAACAACATTCAGAGCAATGAAAACAAGTTAATTTGATGAAAATAACTGTTAACAAAACTATGTCCAGCTATTGTAGATCTGGCAACTTAAACAAAACAGCAACAAAAAACAAACAAGCATTGGCATAGCCAACAGGTCTCGCTTTTTGGACACTATAAGTATTTAGTTATGCAGCAGAATATCCTTGGTGCAACTTCACCAACTGTTGCATGGCTAAACACTTATAAGGTCCCAAATGCGAGACCTATTGGCTATGCCAATGCTTGTTCAGGCTATCTAATGGGGATGCCTCAGGGGGTCTTTTTTGCTTAGCAATGCCTGTATTTGCCAAGGGGTTGAGCCTTGGGAGTGGGGAGCAGGGGGTCGGGGTTTTCTGGCACTGGTGAAAAGGCAAAGAAGGTCTTCAGTTGTTGGGATAGTGGACTCAAGGATGAGGAAATCGACGTATTTGTGTAATTATGATCATATAGTACTCAGCTCCTTCTGGAGTAAGGTCAATGGCTTTATTAGAGTTACTATGTGATATCTTCACACTAGGAAGAAATGTGTCAGTGTCAACTTAAATTCCCCTCATTACAAAGCACCCACAATATGTATTAGGTACTTGCCTTTACCCATCTAAAGGTGTATCATGGGAGGGGGAGTAGGCCTCAGTGACTGACGCAGACTCAGGGTGAATAATATGGTGTTACCAAAGGTATTATAGCCAAAGGTTCTCGTGAACATAATCAATAATTGTTGCAGCCTTGTTCTCCCATCAACAGGGGGTTAATTGTTGGTAACAATGTGTTAAGAATACATGGGGAGTGAAAATGCAGCTCACAGACCACCTTCTGGGGTATCCTGTATCACTAAGGGATGCGCTGAGCTATGCACTACAAATGAGAGTGGTCGAATCAGGGGAGGGCAGTGGAGGCTGAGAGGCAGCAATGGTGGAACCAACCGGAGAGGAGTCTCGGGGTGTAGGAATGCAAGGACCCATGCCGGTAGAAGCAGTGAGGCAAGTAGGAGAGCTACTTTAACAATCAATTAATCTTTGGATAGTAACTGAAACCTTGAGTGCATGTTCTTAAGATAGGGAAAATTTTAAAGAAATATTTTATGACCAACGATGATACATTAATTTAAAATATTGTTCGCAAAATGAATTGTAGATTTTTTGACAACAGTATTTTTAATAAATATGAATTTCCTCTTGCATGTGATACTTTTTATATTGCACCTTTGCTTTGTCTTTAATCATTACCAGTGTTTTTTTTCTGAAATTGTAAAGGTATTTTGTCATAAGCAGTAGACAGACACAGGTAAATCTCATTGAAGAGTTCATTTCCAACTCTCATCAACGGACTGCCAGTGGCACATACTGGCTAGTAACTGCCGTCCACCGAATTCCCGGCTTCCACGAGCAGACTCGCAGAGTAAACTTGGAGAACACTACATGGCTCTTCCCTTTCCAAAACGACAATATAGAATCGTGAAAAACACCAATGTACATCTTGTATGATATAAAAAAAACAGAAGACTTATTAAACAAGAAGACCCCATAGAGAGAAATAAAAATGAAAATGAAACTTAACCACAACTAATATACCTACAGCAGATAAATGCAATAGCACTGGAAAGAAGGTGAAAACTGCACCATACTAGTTAACCTGAAAGACAAGATTACTCTCTAAAATGCAGAGGAAGATTCTTCACTCTACCCCCACGCCTCAACTGAGTGTCTTGGTTCAGGAGTGTTAAATCTTCCTTCCTGTAAATACCTTGCCGGTTACCTCCTCTGTCAGATTACTCTACTCTCACCACATTCTTTCCATTCCACCACTGACCATCTTGGACTTTCACACTATCACCATTGACATCTACAACTTTAACGGGAGCACTAAATTTGGTCCTACCCATAGCTACATGTACAGGTTTCCTAACCTGAACCAAATCTCCCACCTTGCTATCTAGGGATCTGACCCTGTTTCTTGCATCAAAATATTTTTTCTGTTTAGCTTATACTTTAGTAACTCTATTACTGACTTTGACATCCAAATCTTTGCTGTCATGCTCCTTCACCCACTTGTTCATCCACGCTGGTCAAAAGCAAGTAGTAGCTTCACCCACTTGTTCATCCATGCTGGGCAAAAGCAAGTAGTAGCTCTTCTTCCTCACAGTAATTCAAAATGTGAAACCCCAGTTGTCGCATAGGGAGTGGTGCGATAGAACCAAAACATACTACTTAGAGCATTAGCAACAACACACTTGTTGGCGATAGCCCACTGAATGCACTCCCCCAACACTCTCTTCATCCGCTTCAACAGCCCACTTGTTTGGGGATGATACAGTGAACTCTTAGGATGCTTCACATCACTGGCTTCCAAAAACATTTCTACTTCCTTGGCAACGAATTGGACAACATTGTCCGATACAAGATTTGGCTGGGAAGCCATCCTTCAAAAAAGAACTTCTTTAAGCAATTCAACTACAACCTTAGATGTCACTTCACTGACGAATTTCAACGCAGGCCATTTACTATAAAAGTCCATCATGACTAAGGTAAATTTCGATGTATTGGCCAAAGCATGAAAAGGCCCTAAAATATAATTTCCAAATTTTTCTCAGAGCCCCCCAGGCAATTTAATAGGACATAATATGGGAGGGGTGCTCTCACTTTCATAGACGTGTCACAACTCAAGCAAATCACACACTATTTGAACATAAGATCGACCTCACCATCCATGTCTGGTCACCAAAAGCATGAACGTAAACTTTTCTTTGTCATGGTAGCACCTAGGTGACCTTCATGTGCCCCTACAATTATGTGATTCCTCAAAGAAATGGGTCGAACACATTTTCCATCCTCATGAGTAAACCATCCTCCACAGACAAGTCATCTGCAACTTTAACAAAAGGTTTAAGATCAAAGTCCAGGTTACATTCTTTTGGCCAACCGAGCCCAACATAACTCATGACTAAACACAAAATAGCATTGTCTTTCAATGTTCTTCTCCACTCTAGTTCAGAATAGGTCCAGGATAGAGACAGATACACAGACACTACAATAAAATCCTCCTTATCATCAGTACACATACTAGATACTTTATCTTCTTGGATAGGTGAGTGGGACAAGAGGTCTGCACACCCATTCTCCTGGAATGTACTCAACTGCAAAATCAAACTGTAACAATTTCGTAGAAAGCCTAGCAATGCAGGGTGTGCCTCCCACTCAGGATATACACTGAAGACTTATGATCTGTACGAATCACAAAACGTTTACCCCACACAGTTACTGAACTTCATGACTGCCCACCAGCAAGCCCATCCTGCTTTGCACAGACTCAGGGACAACTCCAGCATCACCTCTGAGCGCTGGTGGGACGGGAGTCCCAGAGCACACGCATTCCAGCGCATCTTTAAGTTAGAGGCATTCACTATCCATGCAGGGGACTACCTATCCCAGTGTGCCTTGCTGCCTCCACAGGTTTCGCCAGTCAGGGGGCAGCGTCAGCACACCATTGCGCATAAAGCAATGCCTCTCCCCCCGCGGCGCGGGACGTGCACTGGCGAAGCCCGGGCCAAGGGCGGGCCGTCAACGACTGGAAGAGGCTGGGCTGGGCCAACCACCTTGGCGGTCTTATCGGGCATCAACACTCATGGACCATGGCAATGGAACAGGTCCTGTAAACATCTTTAGGGCAAGGGGGTGAGGCTTAAACCTTAATTTTCCATTTCCCGTTCTCACAGTCATTTGGTCTTGTGACTATTAACTCCCTTTTATTGTCAAAAACCGCGCAGACTGCCCAATTAGAGGGGGCAATTTTTCGTAAGGTGGACTAAAAGAAACTGTTAAATGATGTTTCGTTTTTAATTATTTTTGAGAGTCAACGGCCGTGTATTTGATTGCATATCTATAGTTTCTCCGGTATTTTAGCCATATAGGACCTTTAAAGGATTTTAACGTCTTCAGTCACCCGGTAGCGACC
Source organism: Lissotriton vulgaris (assembly GCF_964263255.1). NCBI lineage: Eukaryota > Metazoa > Chordata > Amphibia > Caudata > Salamandridae > Lissotriton > Lissotriton vulgaris. The sequence continues at coordinate 1,031,011 of NW_028241185.1, read as the reverse complement.
AGAGCTTTGGTGTATTCTCTCTCTGGCAAGGTCCTTAATATTATAAGATTTTAGACTTTAAATTTGATTTGAATTAAATCAACTATAGCATTGAATGACCCCAGTGATTGGTATGTAGGCGGACCTACTCACCATTGACAATCTTATCTGGCACTTCTGCCCATCCTGTGTAGATCCATACTGTAGCCTGCATTTTCCTGCACTCTCGCACTTGCGCTTTGCTTTTTGCGATCTTGCACTCTGCGTCTTGCATATTTGCACTCACGCCCGCACTCTGCTTCTGAGCACTTGCGCACTTTGCTTCTTGCACTTGATGTCTTCCAAATTGTTTTCCCCGTACCCCGTGTCCTGAGTCAACCAGCAGTGTTTCAACAAAATTATCCTTCGCACATAAGAAAAGTTGCAAAATCAAAGGATAATGGGCAAACTTATGTGTGCCGAAAAGAAACAACAAGCACCTCCTAAGTCAAACACCAAAGCCCAACCGACCTCTATAGACAGGATGCTAGAAAAGGCATTAGGAGGGGTGGCAACTGAAATTGAGCGGACAGAGAGAAGATTATCACTAACTCCTAATCTGGAATTCCCTCTGGTAGATTTAGACACCTTGCAAGCTTCAAGAGCCCACCAAATAATACTTCCAGGGGCCAAACACCAATAGTTGAAGCAACCAATACTGAACAATCCAGGGCAGAAACACCCATACAGCCCTCTACAAAAGGGAGACCCAAAACACATGTGAAAACAGCGGTAAGAAGAAAGAAGGTTATGGGAGAGAAAATAGATGATAGAAATACTGGGATGGGAGGAACAGCAAACAGTATTGAACGGGTCATCGAACAGCCAGTTTGGGTTACCAAGTTACTGGTGGATTTGCTAATCCAAGTAAGGGCTATAATAAAGGAAGAGCTTAAATTACTTGTAGAAAGGGTTAACAAGTTGACCTCGCTGCTCAATGAATGGACAAGTGACAGGGGGGTAGTAGATCGGACCGCTGGGCTTGACATTGGACCTAAAGACAAGGCCGCCACTAACATCATTAGGGCCTCCCCGTCCCTTATACATAATGATCGCCCGGCAATTCGCGCACCAAATTCAGAGAGACATCAATCTTCAGCCCTCAACAGAGTCAATATAGAGAGACAACCCTCCTCAAACCTTAGCAGAGCAAATCCAACGCCTCCACACCAACAGCCCATCAGGCAATGGGCAGCCGAACAAACAAATGGTAGGTGTAGAATCTAACAAGCGCACAGAAGCCATTAAAGAAAAGTCTCCCCTCTCAGTTATAAACCTACCACCCGCTTCAACTCCATATGTTCTCGTTCTTGCAGGCATCCCTGAGCTTGAAGTGGGCCAAAACGAATCACACCAGGAATTAAAAAACAAATGCATGCACTGGTTAGCGAACCATAGACACTTCCGGTATGACGAGGCAGGAGAGATCTTAATAACACGCAGAGCTGGTTGGCTTGGATGGAGACCCAAGGACAAGCAAGGAGACTGTATAGTGATAAACTTTAAAAACCCATGCGTTGCCCAAGAAATATTAAATAGAGATGATGGGAGACAAATGGGCACTATTAGAGCCCTCCCGTTGGGTTATTTTTATCCCCCAGAGGGAACCCTACAAGTAAGAAGGCAATTTGGGTGGGGATGGAGACCCGAAAATCAAAGCTACAAAATAGCTGCTTTGGATCACCATTGGCCTAGACAATCAATCTACAATATTCCCTCAGCAAATAGATTTAGCAGTCTAGAAGGAGTAGATTGACTCAAGATCCAGGTCATAGGTCCAACGCACAGCTGGGCGAGTCTCAGGTGAAAATCGTCAAACCCAAGGAGGATGCAGGGCACTGCTCGATACTAGGGGAAGGAGAAACCTGTGGGAGCATGAGCTGGTCCCCAGGAAACAAAAAAAAGGGGGACATAACTTGGTCTTGACCAGCAATCGATCCCCGCTATTGAATAGTGGGACTGTGACGAAAGCGGCTTCTGGGTTTTGCGGGACCTCATCCCCACCTACCCCTCCAGTTGTCGCCGAAACCAACTCCCCAGATCGTCCAAGGCTGCGAGTCTTATCCTGAAATGTAGCAGGTTTAAACACCAAGATAGATAACCCCGAATGGGGCTATTTTATTGACCAATATGAGATCTGTATGTTCCAGGAGACGTGGGCAAGAGGGCATGTCTTAAAATTAGGCTTTGCCGCCTATAACATTCCTGCAGTATCAGGTGGAAAAGGGAGACCCTCGGGTGGATTAAGCACAGGGGTGGGCGTTTACTTAGGCTGTACAGCCAAACAGATAGAAACATCTTCAAATGATATTCTGTGTGTCTTCCTTCACTTTCCGCCTAAGACTGCTGTAGCCCTAATAAATGTGTCCTCAAGACCAGTCAGTCAGGGTCAGGAGTCAAAAACACATGAGGAACTAATATAATTCCTAGCCACCATATCAGACAATCATGTGGTGATCATTGGAGGGGACTTTAATTGCCAGTTTGAGCCATTAGAAGACATGCCCAAGGACAGCCCCTGCGAAGAAGATAAGTAATGGGCCATCCCGGAGACTATTTGTCCGCCAGTAAAAATATGGTCCCCTCTGGTGATCCAGATGAATTGCCTTGCTCTAAAATACTCTCTAGAACAAAGTCTGACACATCCAGTAAACTTACTTTCATTAGAAATGGGCGAGGCTTCTTACTAGATTACATTTTAACACCTTGCATGCTCATGACCAGCTAAGCTCGTCATGAGGCACGGCTGCGCTGTGCTCATGACGAGTTGAGCTTGTCATAACTGTCGCAACGCTCGAACGCTGGGATAATTCCCCTGCTATGCTGAATGTTCTAAAACAGGCGTGGTCATGACGAGCTTGTCATGAGCACAGCGCTACCGTGAAGTGTGACGAGCTGAGCTCGTCACAAGCACGGTGGCGCTGCGCGCGCCCCCCCCCCCCCCCCGTCCCCCCTGCACCGCAGGGGAATTAGCCCCACGGCGAAGGTGTTAATTGTCTCAAAATCTTGGCAGAGGGTATCCGACTTCAAGGTCATGACGCGACATGATAGTGACCATCATGCCATTGTTCTAGAATTATATGAGTTAAACCCCAGGAGTGCCACGGGGCACATGCCTCAATCGATGCTAGGCTGTCTCTCACCAACGGCAGGAAGAGAGTACGTTGGGCAAGAAAGGCTCCCTGTATGAAGCCATTATTACAGTTCTCTTGACTGCAACCAAATCTGTCCCCACTAACGGCACCAGAATCGATATTCAGATGGTTGCCCTGAATCATACTAGGCTAACGTCAACTACGGTCGACCTCTTTTTTTTCACGAAAAACATTTGGCCCAGTAGGAAACCTCCTCACCCCTGGTATATAATGACCAATGCTGAAAGGCTAAAACAGCCTTGATTACATCTATCAATGCTAATGACTGTCCTTTAATTAAAATAAACAGAGCGGCCTTCAAGACCAGTGTGGGAAAGAGATAAGTGGGAAACCTTGAGAAGTTCCTGGGCGCCCGTGATATGAGGACTTTTTGGAAGGTGGTCAATACAGGTAGCTCGGAGGCTAAATCGCTGATAGAGCCACATTTAAAGGCAGGCATGTGGAGGTACCATTTCTCAAGGGCAGAGACAGTGGACAACTCAGCCACTCCCCACCGGTTGAATCCCCGATTGTATCCATGTTCACCCCCAGGTCCATGGACGACACCCCGACAATAAAACTCAAAGAGATAACAGGTGCTCTTTGTAAAACAGCACCGGGCAAAGCGCCAGGATTAGACAATATCCCAGTGGATTTATTCCGCAGTGAACCTACTATTTGGGCACCATACCTTTGGGTTTTATTCAATGCCATTTTTCAAGGCATGAAGATTTCTTCTAGTTTGGCCAGAGCCGAAATAATTCCTATATATAAAAAGGACTCCCCGCTGCTACCCACAAATTATAGGCCTATAAGCCTCATAGATATTAGCCAAAAAACCTTTGCGCAAGTGTTGCTGTTTCGGTTGCAGAGCTGGATGGAGCAGCATAAGATACTCAGTCCTCTCCAGGCAGGGTTCAGAGAAGAAATGTCCACACAAGATCAGATCCTCAGGCTACAAATATTACACTGGAAGATCGTGTGTTTGGAGGGTGGCAGCCTCTACTTAATATTTGTAGACCTGAAATCTGCGTTTGACCTGGTCCCAAGAGACAAGCTGTGGGCAGTTCTCCGTGAGATGCGGGTCCCGCTATACCTGTGCCAAATCAAGAAGCGGTTACATGAGGGAAATTACACCCAAATTAGATTTGGCAAAGAAGGACAACTCACGGCCCCTATACCTGTAGGCAGAGGTGTCCGCCAGGGATGTGTCCTTGCCCCGACTCCTTTCAGCCTGTTAATAAATGGGTTAGTTGATGTTTTACTCAGTGAGAAAGATCTGGATGTCCCCAAAATGGCAGCACCCAAAATTCCAGCTATGATGTTTGCAGATGATACCCTATTATTATCAAAATCGCCCATGGGGATACAGAGGGTACTTAATGTATTCGATGCCTTTTGCAGAGAAAGAGGGCTTGAGATTAACCTCCAAAAAACGAAATTCATGGTGTTCAAGTCAGCCCAAAATATCCGACCAAATCCAAGTTTAAATGGTAAACCCCTAGAGAGAGCATCCGCTTTTAATTATCTCGGCATAACTATCACAGAAACAATAGACTGGGGGGCTCAAATTAAAAAAATCAACCTTGGAATTAGCACAAACATCAGGGGGTTTAATGAAGGTATTTCGAATATCCAGCCATAAACCTGTGAGCCCAGCAATAGAAATATACAAGGTCCATGCCAGGGGAGCGGCGATGTATGGAGCCGAAATGTGGGGTCATTGTTGTTCTGACAGTCTCACGCAGACAGAAAACACCTTTCTCAGGCAACTGTTTGGCCTCCCACGGAGCACCCCACTCATGCCGCTCCGAATGGAACTGGGGGTAAGGGCTATTGCTGAAGAAGTCAATCTTAGACCCCTTTTATTCTGGCGACGTCTGTGGGTTACCCCAGAACTCTTAAAATACAGGGATGAACTAAGAGAGGTGATGAGCCTACCGGGGCTGGGTAAACTACCCTGGCTCTCTTACATTCGACACATTTCAGAGACCCAGAAAAGGTACGTGCCACGGTGTCCAGGAAAGAGCTAAATGACTGTTATTGGGAGTTTAAATTGGCTCAACTCCAGAGTAATCCTTTAGTAGGCAAGCTAACTGCAGTTTTCTTAGAAACTAAGGATTGGTATAGCTTAGAGCCGGCACTGAACGACATCAAGCTGGCAACTGCCAGATGCTTTAACAGCAGTTTAGATATGGGGTTTTGCCACTTCGCTCCTTTACAAATAAATGGGCGGGCTCACAAACTCTGGGGTGCCCGGCCTGTGACTGTTCCACAGAATCAGATTTTCATGTGTTCTTTTGCTGCCCCGGATACTACAAAGCAAGAAAACTGTGGCTGGTCCAGATATGCAGAAACCTAGGTACCAGGTACTGTTATGAGGCTTTTAGGATAATGAAACATGACACTAGCCTCCCCATAGTATATTCGGTAGCAGGCTTCTTATTTTCTATGTGGTGCACTTGCAGAGTATTTTTAAAACCAATGTAATAAATGTGGTCTACATTCTTGTACAACAGTTGTCAAGTGAAGGAATTTTAAAGAGATTTTCCTTTTTATTGTTCAATTCAGAACTATTTTAATGATGTAACTTATTTATACTTTGAATTCATTGACATACTGGATTGTTGTTTCTGAGAATTGACCGCTTTCATCTGTGAAGGTTTTAGCTCTGATCTCTCAAATTTGGACTGGTGACCTGTTCCCCTATTTTACACACGCACTTTAAAATGCCAATTTTGTTCCCATATCTGATTGATACAGCGATCTAGATGAATAGACCCCCCACTCATTGAGCCGCTACCATAGATTGCACTGTATTATACACTGCTCTAGGTCATACCTGGATATGTCTTAACTAACCGCTTATACTGTATGTACCCGATCTTTTTCTCTTTTTTATCTATCTTGATTTTAAAGTTAATGAATTGTATGTTATTTTATATGTGCTTTTAAGGTCAAATTGGCTGAAATAAAGTTATTATTGAATTGAATTGAAATATGTAATTCCTCAAAGAAATGGGTCAAACACATTTTTCCATCCTCAAGGTAAACCAACCTCCACAGACAAGTCATCTGCTACTTTTACAAAAGGTTTAAGATCAAAGTCCAGATTACATTCTTTTGGCCAACCGAGCCCAACATAACTCATGACTAAACACAAAATAGCATTGTCTTTCAGTGTTCTTCTCCACTCTAGTTCAGAATAGGTCCAGGATAGAGACAGATACACAGACACTACAATACAATCCTCCTTATCATCAGTAGACATACTAGATACTTTATCTTCTTGGATAGGTGAGCGAGACAAGAGGTCTGCACACCCATTCTCCTGGAATGTACTCAACTGCAAAATCAAACTGTAACAATTTCGTAGAAAGCCTAGCAATGCAGGGTGTGCCTCCCACTCAGGATATACACTGAAGGCTTATGATCTGTATGAACCACAAAACGTTTACCCCACACAGTTTCTGAACTTCATGACTGCCCACCAGCAAGCCCATCCTGCTTTGCACAGACTCAGGGACAACTCCAGCATCACCTCTGAGCGCTGGCGGGACTGGAGTCCCAGAGCACACGCATTCCAGCGCATCTTTAAGTTAGAGGCATTTACTATCCATGCAGGGGACTACCTATCCCAGTGTGCCTTGCTGCCTCCACAGGTTTCGCCAGTCAGGGGGTGGCGTCAGCACACCATCGCGTATAAAGCACTGCCTCTCTCCCCGCTGCGCGGGAGCCCATACTGCTTTGCACAGACTCGGGGACAACACCAGTATCACCTCTGAGCCCTGGTAGGACGGAAGTCCCAAGGCACAAGCACGCCAGCGCATCTTTAACTCAGAGGCATTCACCATCCAGGCAGGGGACTACCTGTCCCAGGGTGCCTTGCTGCCTCCCCAGGTGCCGCCAGTCAGGGGGAGGCACCAGCACACCATCGCGCATAAAGCAATGCCTCAACTCAAGCAAATCACACACTATTTGAACATAAGATCGACCTCACCATCCATGTCTGGTCACCAAAAGCATGAATGTAAACTTTTCTTTGTCATGGTAGCACCTAGGTGACCTTCATGTACCCCTACAATTATGTGATTCCTCAAAGAAATGGGTCGAACACATTTTCCATCCTCATGAGTAAACCATCCTCCACAGACAAGTCATCTGCAACTTTAACAAAAGGTTTAAGATCAAAGTCCAGGTTACATTCTTTTGGCCAACCGAGCCCAACATAACTCATGACTAAACACAAAATAGCATTGTCTTTCAATGTTCTTCTCCACTCTAGTTCAGAATAGGTCCAGGATAGAGACAGATACACAGACACTACAATAAAATCCTCGTTATCATCATCAGTACACATATTAGATACTTTATCTTCTTGGAAAGGTGAGTGAGTCAAGAGGTCTGCACACCCATTCTCCTGGAATGTACTCAACTGCAAAATCAAACTGTAACAATTTTGTAGAAAGCCTAGCAATGCAGGGTGTGAACCCTTTAGAGTTCCTCCCACTCAGGATATACACTAAAGGCTTATCATCCGTACGAATAACAAAACGTTTACCCCACACAGTTTCTGAACTTCATGACTGCCCACCAGCATGCCAACAATTCCCTTTTAATGACGGAGTACTGCCTTTCAGTGTCTGCCAAAACACGAGAGGCATAACCAGTAGTCCTGGACTGCGCCCCTTTAAGTTGAGTAAGTACAGTCCGCAAGGCAATATTGCTTGCATCAACTGTTACAACACAATCAAGATCAGGATAAAAATTTCTTAAGACTTCCGATGATAACAATGTTTTTCTTTACCCAGTTAAAAACTTCGACACTCTTCACTCCATACAAAAGCAACTCCTCTCTTCGACATCCAGGATAAAGGCCGTAACTTCATTGCGTAGTTTTTAATAAACTTTGAGTTTAACTCACAGAACCAAAGGAACAACTTCAAAGGTTGCTTTATCAACAGGGGTTATGGCTTGTGCAATACTGTTGTCAACTAACGCAGGTTTGAAAGCAAATCATTCACTTGAGATGCAGTGTCCCAAATACTCAATTTTGTCTTTAAAAAAAACCACACTTGTACCTCCTGAGTACTACTCCATTCATCTCAAACCTTTTCAACACATCATCCAATGTCTTGTCACGAGAGTGTCGATCTGGGGAACAGATCAGAATATCATCCTGAAATATGGAAATCCCATCCATCACTGTTTGAAAGACCGAAGCTGCGGGGGCCAAACCAAATGGCATCTAACAATACTTAGATGTCCTATAAGGAGACACAAATGCCGTAAGATGCCTTGATTCAACCAAACTCCACTTAATGGTACGCTGAGGCTAAATCAAGTTTTGAAAATATTTTAGCTTCTTTTACGCTGCTAATATTTCTGAAATGTTGGACAATGGATGGGAATCAACTCAGATCTCTTGGTTTAAGCAACGGAGGTCAACACACACTCTCAACTCCCCATGGTGTTTGCGAGTGACCACTAAAGGTGACAACTAAAATGAGGAATCAACAGGCTCAATGATCCCCTTTTTGCACAATGTGTCTAACTCTTTTTCAAGATCAGAGTGAATGCTGAAGCGTACATTTCCAAGTTCATGTTTCATGGGTCTGGCTCCCTACTTTACAACAATTTTATGTTTGAAGTGTTTGACCTTGCGCCAACTCACCAGAGAATACACGGGGTACTTGTTCACAAGGTTTTCTAAATCTTGATCATCCCTGATGGCCAACTCTTGCTAACTTGTGCCAGGTTTCAAAACCATCCCGAAAAGGCCCTGGTGAAACCAGCCTAATGTATCTAGCCCCTTCTGTGCTGCGTAAATTTTACTAGCAATCTGACGCCCTTAAGATTGTACAATATCATCAATATAACCACACAAGTCTATACTATGCCCTTCATAGGATACAGTCTTGCGATCTGGTGGTAACAGCTGCCTAATGGGCCACTTCTTGTTGAATAAAGTTTGAGTGATCATTGATATGCATGCTCCAGAATCAACAAGTAGCTTCAAAACTCTGTCACCCACCTTGATATCAACATATGGGACAATGTATGTAAAAAGAAGAGAGAGACCCCTTGTTGTAGCCAAGGGAGTAGTGTACACTTGACAAGTAAAACAAATATTCCCTTGGGTTATGGAAGGAAGAGGATACAAGGTTCAACTTGCAACTAGGTCGTACCTCACAAACAAGGTGCACAATAATACAATTCGTCAAGGAAAATCCCACCTAATATTTGAAACAATTGCTAAATAGTACTTAAGTTTTACAAAAATCTTTTATTATTAAAAATCTGGTTACAATGTTAAAATTTCAATACACTTCCTATCTATCACAGTTTTATGCAAAACAATTCATAAAAACAATTCATAAAAGCAATAAATGTAAAATCCCCAATTACAATCAGTTTACATAATATACTATGACCTAAAAAGAGAACAATGGTTAGACAGTATACTTTTCTTTCGAAAGAACATAGCCTATGGGACAGTTTAGAAACCTGGCCTGGATACACTCATTTTCGTAACTGCAGGTCCAAATTTTCCCTTGGATTATGTACAATGATGCGTCGACGCGCTTCGATGGATATGATTATTATTCCATCTTTATCAAGACAATAGTTAGTTTGTTTCTTTCTGTACTCCAAGTCCCACGCTTTCAACTCAGTTTGCCGCACAACAGCAAAGGTGCACTCTTGAATTGGAGCTGGCAAAGAGGAAAAAGGCACATCGGTCCGTGTGGGCAGAACACCAGTGCTCGTGGCCAAACAGGAAGTCTGTTGTAAGCAGTAGACAGACGCAGGTAAGTCTCATTTAAGTTTATTTCCAACTCTCATCGACGGACTGCCAGTGGCATAGACCATCCAGTAACTGCCGCCCACCGAATCCCCGGCTCTTGGAATGCAAGTTTTAATACATCATGCTTTCCACAAGAAGATTCAAAGAGTACACTAAGAGAACACTACATATTTGTTACAATGTAATACATTAAATAATAACATCCCTGATATAGAACTGCATTTTGAGGGTATCTTGTGTCACAGAGATGTAAGAAGATAGAAAAAAACTAGAAGGAGGCAATGTATAAAATAGCTGGTGAGACTCTTTGTACTACTACATGGATCATGTATGAATACTTGTGCAAAGCATGGAGTGTCCAATGTAGGTTTAAGGAGAATTGATCCATATCGGATTTTCTGGATGTTCACCGTAACTAAATCTACTCTTTTACATAACAAGTGATTACCCTGAAACTTTCAAACAGATGCAGCACTCAAGAATCTGCAATGAACAGCCCTCCTGTTGCAGTTCATCACAGTCCAGATACTCTACTTAGGCAGGGCAAGATTTTTCTCCTAAACGTAAAAGACTCATGATAGGCAGCTTGATGGTCATCTTTAAATGTTTATCTCCATCAAGATATCATTGAAAGAGATTCGTTTAGAATGAACTGGATGAACAGGGTGACAGTTTAATTTTAGTCGAAACATGCGGGGAGGTAATGCTTCACCCTGGATTTTATGAAAGGGGCTCAATTTTTCCAAATTTAAATGGTCCTTACAAACCTTCAGCCATTCCTGCCTATGGTAACCAAAATATGTGTATATATGTGTCCCAGCATGCCGATGGGCGCTGTTTCAGCTTTTAACTCATTGCTGGGGCTCAGATGTGTGTTTCTGCACCCAAGCAAGGACCCAGACACTGTTTGGATTTGTTCTTAGGCTACAGAAAACCCAAACAAAGTCTGCCCCCTTCTTGGGAAAAAACATAGATGTCCTTCATCTCCCAATGCTTCTCTTGGATAAAAGAGCGCGGGTTGGAAAAGGGTGGAACTAGGGACAATCCTAGTCCATTGTCTGCCAATCCCCTCCTCCTGGTTTGTTTCTTCTGACAGTGGGGTGAGAACGATGGGGGGGGGGAGCAGAGCTGTTCATCCATCCCTCTCTCCCACTTCCGTCATTACAGTCAGTGACCAATTACATGCAAAAAAGTATTTTTCCCACCTCAAAGCAAGAGACCAATCTAAACTGCTAGGACATGTCTCCTCTATAGTGGAGAAGGAGCATGTTTGTCGCCTGTTGGGCCCTATCAATGATGTAGCTTGAGTCTATGAGGCAGCAAGCTACAGGACCCAAGTTTCAGAATACCTATTCTACGTAGGGTATCTCACTGAGAGAAACAAAAATTTTAATTTATGGACACTTTGAATTAATATGACCCACAGGTAATTTTCTCAGGGATGAATCTAGACCATTGTTGACAATCATTTCAACCTTGCTGGGAAGCCTTGCTGGTTCACATAATGAGGTGCAGCCTGAGTACTCTGCCATAATGGGCTACAAGAACAACAAAAATGTGATTGACAGAAAGCATTTAAGCACTATTCCAGTCTATTGTTTTTTTATTTTGCTCATTGTACCACTGCATATATGGACCATCGGCATAGAAACCATAATTGGTTCCACTCCAGCAATGACTGACCTCCCTGAATTGCTACTCAATGTTTTATCAGTAAAGAGACTCGAGCAACCCCAGGCATATTTCAACCTTTATAAGCCTCACCAATGAGGTGTTGCTTTAGTCCTGTACAGTGCTTAATTTGAGCAGATGTTTGCCAGTGCTCAGCACCAGCACTTAATTCTCAACACCAGCACTTACGACAGCTAATCACTTTTTGGCACTGTGTGTCTATTTTTGAAGTTGAGCACATCAACAATATGTATACATTCAATATACATTAAAAATTGAGAATACCAGCTGTCTGGTACATTTTTATAGCTTTCGGGTGGTCCGGAATAATCTGACCTGTCCCACTTATAGGAGTGCGATAGTTAGTATTTGTGTTCAGGGCAGGACTGGCCATAACGGGCACCGGGCATTTCCCCGGTGGGCCGCCTGGTGGGGGGCTGTTTTGGGCCCCTGGGGTGCTGTTTTTGTTACAGGGCCGTTTTTGCATCATAGCTGCAAATCAGCCACTGTAACAAAAATGTCCGAAAGCGACCCTGGCAAACAGCTCGCCACACCCCCAACCCCCTGGGGGGCCAGCCAAGCACTTTGCCAGGGCAGGTTTTGATTCCCAGTCCGGCCCTGGTGGTGTTGGTACTGGGATTGTGTAGTATGCTGTAAGTGCTTTATTAACGCTTTCCCTTTAAGTTCTTGTTCCATTTTGTCATACATTCTGCTTAGAGTGTTTATGTATTCTTTTCCCTGTTCATTCTGTTCCTCCCTCGTCAGATTGCTGTTGGTGTCTCTTACATGGACAACCTCTGCTGTGGGCTCCCTTTATATGTATTTAATTTAAGTAATAAATATTACTTATCAACTTCCTTCTCGGATCGCATTGGATTAATTCCTCCTACCTCCACGCTACAATTTGGTACCAGGAGTGGGGTCATCCTTTAAGAGAACTATTATTTTTTTTTCCTTTGGATTTCAGATTGAAATACTTGGAGCCTACGGACAGGAGCGTCTCGTCCTTACAAGAACTTGTGTCTTTAAAGGTGCGTCATACAAGTTTTTTGACTTTTCTCAAGTTCATTTATCATTACTTCAAACATCTTCAAGCAACTGCTAAGTTTCAAGTCTCATTTTGAATCGCTACTCACGTGATCGATGCTCGAGCCACCCGCAGTCTTCATTCTTCTTGTGACGTCTAGCTTGCAAAGCACCGCTATGGATTGTGGGATTGCACGTCATTACGTCATACGTCTGGCAGCCATTTTGAATTCATTACTCCGATGTTTACATCGCGATCGTCTTACGATCTCTCTACAGTTGTTATTTTACTCAGAAAAATATTAATTATTATTCTATTTCTACGCTTTAATTTATAGCACAGTGTTGGACTTGGCCTTTTTCCCCCAAAATGTTTCGCTTTTTGCCCCCCTAATTTGAATGACTCCCCCATGGTGTTAAATATGGATGGACCATGTGTGGTAAGAGTTGCCCTGTTGTAAAATTAAATGTTATTAAATGGTGTGCAGAAAACAATCCCCATTTTAAAAATGTACCTGACTAAAATGTACTGTGTTCTTAAAATGGATGCCATGGCCATGGGTTTTGCCACTGGACTGCCATAGGTCAGCGGTCTAGATAATATTACCCAGCTACCCCTAGCTTTTGGAGGGAAAGCCTGGCACCCAGGGTGCTCACCCCCTCCCCTAGAACCAGTTTAGGCCAGATTTGCCAACATTCCGGAAGGTGCTGGCTCTGTGAGGGAGGAGGGTATAAATAGGGAGAAGTGCCACCAGAAAGTCAGTCAGCGCTGGGACAAGGGAGAGAGGGGACCTGCTGTGAGGTGCTACCGCCACATGGGCCTGTGAGCTGGGCCCTGCACCCCTATAAACCCCCCTCTACTGTCCCCATGGGCCCCTGACAAGGGAGGGCCCCTTTCCAGGTCACTGACGCTATTTGACCGGGTACCACGCCAGCGCTGTGTGAAGAAGCACCCAGGAAGTGAGGAGTGTGCCCCTGAGGAACTGCTGTGGGGCTGTCTGCCCCTCTGAAGCCCCCTGGGGAAGATTGTGCCCCCAAAGGAACTGCTGCGGGCTGAGGTGGTGTGAGGCCCTGTGGAAGCGCTGGGCCCCTGGGACTGTTGTGGCCCCCTAGTGTTGAAAAGCCCGCTTGTCCAGCGCTGTGTGGTGAAGCGCTAAATTCCAGCCCCCTTGGCGTGGTCTGAGGAAGGAGCTGAAGTTGTGGGCAGAGGGAGGCGCCGTGCGCTACGAATAGCGCTGTTTTATGAGGAGACTGTGGCAGCTTGTAAATAGCGCCATTTTCGCTGTTTTTCCTGAGGAGACTGAGGCAGCTTGTAAATAGCGCCGTTTGTGGAAACGCGCTTTTGCCGATGTAGAGAATTAATTAAAAGGTAGCCTACCCCTATTTGCCGCCGGAAATCACCGCCGCGGCCCGGCGCTGTCATGGGGATTCCCCCCACTGCTGTGGGGATCGTTGTGCTGGCCCCCGGTACCAGGAGAGGGCCGCCGAAGTGAAGGAAGGGCCGCGCTCGGCCCTGAGGCCGCCGACTCCCGCATCACGTGACGGGGGGCTAGGCCGCGTCATCGGCCCGCCCCGGCCGCACACGGATTGGCCTGCGCGGCCGTGACCTCTGAAGGCCGCGCAGGGATTGGCTGTCGGCCGGGAAGGCCCGGAGAAGCTGAATCCAAGCCCCGGGTCCCCGTGAGGTAGGAGGGGGACCGGGGTGAAGCTCCGTTGCGGGGCCCCCGTGCCAAGGAGGGAGCCCCGAGAGAAGCGACCGGAGCGGGAGGCCACCCCGCCGGTCTGTGCCCCACGCGAGGGGCCGGTGAAGAAGGCGGGCCGGGGCACACTGTCGGTGCCAGCCCCGCCTCCCGACTAGAGGCGACCGGAGAAGGGAGCCCAGAGAGTACTGCGGGAGCCGTGCGAGGTGGGAGGAAAGCCAGGCAGGCTTCCCCCCACGCGTGCCGAGACACTGCGAGGTTGTATTGAAACCACGGGCCCCTGTGAGGAAAGGAGGCCCGGGTGAGGCGAGTGTGGCTGCCCAGAAGTATAGTGGCCCCCCAGGCCCCCGAGAGGAGGAGGGGCCCGAGTGTTGCCGCAGAGAGGAGGGGCTCGAGGCACATTGCCGGTGCCTGCCCCCTCCTCTGGAAAGGAGCCCTGCGTCCTGATGAGGAGAGCCCGGGTCCCTGAGAGAGGAGTGAAGCCAGCAGGAGTTGTGTAGCGGGGCCCCCCATAGTGAAGAGGGAGCCCCGGTTGCGATACTGAGGCCTGAGTGAGGCCTTGTGGGCCAAGTGACCGGCGCAGAACGCCGGGGAGTCCTGCGACTCGAGGCACATTGTCGGTGCCTGGTGACCCCCCCTGCAGAGGAGACCCCAAAGGACGCCCCGCAGGACCTATTGAGCCCCGCAGGAGCCATCGAGGAGAGCCCGGTGAGTGGGGACTTGGTTAACCTGTGTGGAAGTCGGGGCACAGGGTCGGTGCTCACCCCTGGACTAGTGCTCGCCCCTGGGAACTGTTTCTGAGCCTCGCTAGCCCTATGGGTCCCCTTTTAAGCCTCTAAACCAGACCGGGACATTACTGAACCCCCCCCCCCCTCCCCCCTTTGGACTGGTACAGGTACAAGTTAACCCCTGGCTAGGTGTTAGACACTGTGGAGTGAAGGGTTGGGGTAATGTAGCCTGGTTGTTAGTGGCTTGTTTATCCCTGGGTCCTGCAATGGTTAATTGCCATGTTTATTCCTAATTAGGATGCTGGTTGCCCTATGGTAACGCAGCATTTCCATGTTACCTGTCAAGGTGTGGTGCGCTTCCGTGCCTAGTTCGAATTGTAGGCTGATTACCCTGCTGATGAGAATATGCTAAGGTTATGCCTACACTAAGGTTATTGAGGTCCAGGTATACTGTTGTGTTACACATGATGGGTGATGGTATGCTTTAGTGCCCTGTTATTGCAGGTGTGCCTCTATGCTGGCCTGATGAGTTATTCCAGGCTCCTGTTATGCCCCGTGTTAATGAGCCTGCCGTACTGATTTCTTACAGGTGCTCCTGTCTAGTATGTGCTGTGATGCTCTGTTGTTCTTCCCTTACAGGGATGGGGATTGGCGTTATAACGCATGAGGTGTATTTATGCATAATGTTGGATTTTGCAATTACAGCCAACCTCCTAAGGATGAGAGCCTGAGTTGGCCCCGCCAGATTGGCCCCAGGTCTAGTGTTTAATTAACCATCCTTTTTCCTTTCAGCTATGGACTCAACCCTTTTGTCCCATGTAGATAACTCCCCCTGATGTACTTGGCTCTGGCGCCAGTTGGCGCCCTGTTGTGATTACCACTATTTTGTTCCTTTTTACCTTGCAGGTTGGAGATATCACTAAATGTATTCTTTTCCAACCAAAGGTGGTGTCGTGACTCTTTTGTAGTGTGATTGGTGTGTCGTCTGTGGGTACTGCGTGAATGCTTCACATGTCCTCGAAGTTTGGCCTGCCTGCTTGATGCCATGCTACCCCCTTGGAGATTTGGGTAACCCCCATTTCTTACACACAGGCTACAGCGACGATCTTTAGAAGTTGTTCTTCTCATGGATTCATAATATTCTAACCACTTTCTGTAAGTTTTGTTTTCATTTAATTTATTTATTTATTTATTTATACTCTATTGTTTTGTATATTCATTTGTTTTGTTCGTGGCTTCACTACAAGGTGTCATACAGCCATCACCATTTTTACAAAAACCTGGCAAACCAGATTTAAAATGGTCTGAATGGATAAAAGACTTCGAAAATTATTTGACTGCTATTGATGCTGATGATTATACTAATACTAGGAAATTAGCACTATTAGTAAATCATCTTGGGACTACTGGTCGTAGAGTCTTTCAAAATCTCCCTCACTACCCTCCACCAGTGTCAGAAGATGCAGAGTGTAATGTGTATCTTGAAGCAAAGTTACGACTAGGGAAACAATATCCAGATGCTACTAGTGTAATCTTAGAAAGATTCAACTTTGCTATGTGCAAGCAGTCATCAGAAGAATCTGTTGAAGACTACATTGCCAATTTAAGAGTTCTTGCTGAGAAATGTGACTTTGGTAATGGTGTTGATATTTATATTATAGACCAATTCATATTTCATTGTTACTCCAAAAAAGTCCAAGAACGGTTACTTACTTCCATAAATCCTACTTTAACGGAGACCATCGATATAGCAAAAAGCATTGAAAGGTCAATTGTTACGTCCAAAGTTTTAGCTACCAGTCAACAATCTGGAACTTCTTCTCACCACGACCTAACTCAATCCAAGAATTTGGTGTCTGAGGATAATTCTGTCTGTACTATTACTCCTGAAGGACCTAATAGGAGAATTTTCAGGAGCCAGACTAATACCAAACCTCAGTTAATTTGTTTCCGTTGTGGCTCAAATAATCATATTGGTAACAGTCCTTTATGTCCAGCGCAAGGGAATAAGTGCACCAATTGTCAGAAGTTTGGACATTTTTTTTTTGTAAACAAATTTTATTGTTGTCCACATTCAAAAAAAATATGCAAGGCACAAACCGCCAACATGCCCACCCAGGGGCCCATAAGACAAGGAGCATTGCATGCAAAGCGTAGCCAGGTGAAGGGGCAACCATTAACCACGACTCAGGGCTCCCTTGGGTCATGCATAGTGAGTCTATTACAATCATCGCTCAGGTTGCCAGGGTCGAGTCTCAGCAAAGTCCAGACGGGAGAGTCCCCCAGTGCCCTGGCACAGCACAACACCTCTGCGTAGACCAGGCCAGCCCAGCCACCCTTTCCAGCCGTATCAGTGAGAGCCTTAGTCCTGCTCGTGCTCCCAGAGCGCCCAGACCGCTAAAGGTGGACATTTTAACCCCAACTCACGAACCCCAGAACCCCAACTACCCTCCCCTCCCACTTCCCCCCAACACCCTCTCCCACCCCCCCCAGTGGTGAAAGCACCCTAGAGAGTAGCGTCCTCCCTTGAGGCCTGTGTAGTATATCTAAAACTGGAACAGGTGTAAGGCCCTGATCGTAGAGGGGCATACCGCAGATGGGAGGCCCTTAGAGAGGAATGAGACCAGTGGTCCCCATCGGAACTCGAAGTTCTTGAAGTCCTCACGGGAAATGTCGGACATGCGTTCCAGGCTGAGCAGTTGCCAAAGGCGGGAATGCCACAGTGACATCGCTGGCGCCTCCTTCTGTTTCCAGGCTTTAGCAATGGCCAGTTTAGCCGCCCCTAGACATAACCACAGAATCCTTTTATCTGCCCTAGTTTGGTGCTCTAACTCGGGGTCCCAAAGGCTCAGAAGTGCTTCTGCCATCGTGATCGGGATCGGGTACCCTAAAATGGATTTTACCTGAGCAAGGATCTCCTCCCAAAAAGGCCTAATGGTGGGGCAGTCCCACCATATGTGCTGGAAGTCGCCCAGTAGTCCACACCCCCTCCAACACCTATCGGATGTCCCTGGGTAGATCTTGGCCAGTCTGGACGGGTACAGGTACCAGTCGGCCATTACCTTTATGTGTGCCTCCCTGAGTTTCGTGGAGCGATTAAAGCGGAAGATATCTGCCCACAGGTGTTTCCAGTCCTCCTCCCCAATGTCCCGCTGTGCCATACCCTCCCACCATGACATATAGCGCGGCCGTGGTGCAGTCTCGGTAGAGAGTAGGAGCTTATATAGTGTCGAGATTGCCCCCTTCATGGACTTGGCCTTGAGCAGGAACAACTCAAGTGCAGTAAGTGGTCTGGTGGCACCCTCCCGAATCTGCGGACTTAGGGCCCAGTGAAGGAGTTGTGCATGATGATATCACTCCCCGTCCCCTACCCCATATTCCCTCTTGCAGTTGTCAAAAGTAAGTGGGTCATAGTCGTGGAACAGGTGCGTGAGTGCAAGACAGCCCCCCGTCCTCCAGGCATCGAATGGCCCCTCTCGGAGTGCCGGAGGAAAAGACGAGGTGAAGTGGATCGGGGTGAGCGGTGACGGGAAGGACGTCCAGCCCTCCCTTCCAGCCACAGTGTCCCACACTCTGAGAGTGGTGCGTGTAGGAGTGCTGATGTACGCATTGAGGGGCCTGTCTTTCTTGGTGCGCCAAATCAGATCCCAGATTGTTCTGCCTGCTACGCTGCGGTCCATGTGGAGCCAGTGTTTTTCCGACTCCATCTGTGCCCATTCAACCAGGATGCGTAATTGCGCTGCCTTATAGTAGAGACGAAGGTCTGGAAGCCCTGCCCCCCCCTCACGCTGCGGACGCCTTAACATGTAAAAGGAGAAACGCGCCCTTCCCCCCTGCCACACAAACCTCAGGAGCATGGTCTTGAGACGCGCAAAGAAATCTTCCTCCAGCTCTATAGGGAGTGCTTGGAACAAATAGAGTAATTTAGGTAGGAGGGTCCTTTTGATGGCGTGTATGCGACCCAGCCAGGAGAGGAAGAGCGGTTTCCAGCGAGCAAGTTCTCGTTGGAGTCGGGTGATGAGTCCGGGGTAATTGGCCGAAAATAATTGGTTGAGCTTGGGAGTCAATTGCACCCCTAAATATTGTAACGAGGAGGGCGCCCAGTGGAGTGGAGTTTGCGCTTTGAGCTGCGAGGCCTCAGTCGGAGAAAGAGTCAGGTTGAGAATGGAGGACTTGGTCAGGTTGACCCTGAAGCCTGCTACTCCCTCGAAGGAGACAAGCACTTCCTGCAAATATGGGAGGGAACACAGCGGGTTGGACAGCGTAAGGAGGACATCATCCGCGAAGAGCGAGATTTTGTGGGTCTCCCCCGTAAAGGGTAGCCCCTCTATTCCCTGGTGTTCCAGGATTGCTATAGCCAGATGTTCTATGCTAAGCGCGAAGAGTAATGGGGACAGGGGGCACCCCTGCCTCGTCCCCCTGGAGTGGCCAAAGGGGGCCGATTGCACCCCATTGACTGAGACCCTAGAGCCCGGGTGTCTATAGTTAGCCTGGAGCATGGTAATAAAGTGAGGGGAGAATCCAAACCGCTGCTGTGTGGACCACAGAAAGTTCCAATCTATGCAGTCGAACGCTTTTTCTGCATCCAGACCGATCAACACCGCAGGGATTTTGAATCTATTGGCCTTCTCAATCAGATGGATGATGCGTCTAGTGTTGTCGTGGGTTTGCCTCCCCTTGATGAAGCCAGACTGGTCGGGGTGTATGATAAGGGGCATAAGGTCGCCCAGTCTCGTGGCCAGGATAGAGGAGTAAAGTTTGGCATCTATGTTAAGGAGGGCAATTGGCCTATATGAGGCGCAGAGGGAGGGATCCTTGCCCGGCTTGGGGATGACCAAGATCGTCACCTCGCACAGACGAGCCCTCCGTGGCCATGCAATTGAACAGGCGGACCAGGTGGGGCGCAATCTCGGTGGTGAAGGCCTTATAGAAGGCTGCCGTGAACCCGTCTGTCCCCGGAGCTTTGTGAGCCTTCAGGGATTTGATCGCCGCTAGAACTTCCTCCATGGTGATAGGGGCTGCGAGGAGGTCATTCCACTCCGGGGACACTTGAGGGACGGGTAGGTTCCTCAGGAAGGCGCCCTGACGGTCCACGTCCGTGGCATCTGCAGTATACAGGGACGCATAGAACTCCCCAAAAAGATCAGCCTTGTCCTCATCCCCATGGCGTAGGTCTCCTGCACTATCCCGTATGCCCCCTATATATTCCCTCTCTCTCTTATCCTTTAATTGTCTGGCCAGATGTTTCCCCACCTTGTCCCCCTGTGTGTAGGCTAGGCTGCACAATTTGAGGAGGGTGAACTCCGCCCTATTGTTGTATATGGCTCGTAATTTACCTCTAAGGGCCGTGAGCGCTCTCTGCGTCTGCCTGGTGGGGTTCTGCTTATGTGTCTGTTCGGTCTTCAATAGCTCCTGCTCCAGGCCTTCTCTCTCTTTAGCGCGCTGTTTATTAAGGGCTGAGTTAAGCGCTATGCATTTACCCCTAACAACCGCCTTGAATGTGTCCCACGTGTTATATATATCGAGGTCTCCTCCGGGTCATTGAGGGAGAAGAACTCCCCGATGGCCCCCCTCAATTCCATGCACGATTCTTTATCTCTCACTAGCGCTTCTGGAAAGTACCACCGCGCTGGTTTTGGGGCGCACCCCAGCCAGGTCAAACAGATAGTGTACATCCCGTGGTCCGAGACAGAGATGGGAAGAATCTTCGCGCCTTGTAAGGAACCCCGGAGGGACTGGCTAAAGAAGATGTAGTCTAGGCGGGAGTAGGTGTGGTGTACATGGGAGTAAAATGAAAAGTCTTGTGTGTCCGGGTGCGCCACGCGCCAGCTGTCTAGGAGTCCCATGTCTTCCATCCGCGCCCGCATAGAGTCCGGGAATGTACCCACGTCAGCCCTCCTAGTGTGTGTACTATCTAGTGTTGGGTGCCAAACCAGGTTGAAGTCCCCCAAAGTAAAACAGGCCCCTCTGCAAAATCTGTCACTTTACCCAGAAGCGTGAGCAGAAAACTCTTTTGGCCGGTGTTGGGGGCATAAATGGACACTAGGGTGCACATCTTACCTCTCAAGCGGCCCTTGACCATGACCCACCTCCCTTCTTTGTCACTCTGGGCGCACATAGGTTCAAACTGTGCGGCCGGACTAAACAGCAGCACTACCCCTTTCTGCTAGGTGGACCCGGAGGCTCTATAAATAAGAGGGTATTTCCTGTGTTTGAGACGATGGTCCTCCGACTTCAGGAGGTGTGTTTACTGTAGTGCCACAATATCTAAGTGTTGGTCTAGCACATACTTCCATACTTTCTGGCGCTTCTGCGGGGAGTTTAGGCCCTTAACGTTCCATGTCCCAATCGTTATAGGCATTTAGGGATAGAACCGGACCAATCCGCCATAGGTGCCCTCCCCGGCCCCCCCACGCTCCGCCGGGGCATCTCTATCATTCTCATGTCCCCACTCCACAATCCACAACGGTCGGCAGAGGCTCCGGGATTGCCCTCCAAGGACACTATCAATACCGCACTGGCTCGGGCCCGTGACCGACCCCCCCTCCATAGATATCAGAAGGCCCCGAGAATCACCAGGCCTCAGCACCTCACCACCTACCCCCCCCCCCCATATCCCCCCCAACAAAGGAACAGAACAACTAACCCCAACTGGAGGTCCAAAGTCCGGGCCAGAACTGCCGACCCCCGCCTCCCAGTTCAGAACTGCAGTCAAAAAGTACTTGTAGTGGGTGTTGGGCAGTGGCGGCTCGACGGTTCGAGACTCCCCGCCCTACTCCCCATCCCTCGCGCTGCAGGTTTCTAAGTAAAACCCCCTTACCGGACCTCATGTCCCAGCGCCAGAGTCTCTGGAGACTTCTTGAATCGCCGCTGCCTTCTCCAGCTCCACAGTCTTTGGGTCAGGCTTGATCGGTTTCCTGGATGAGCGGCCGCGACGTACCCTCTGCCAGCCTTCGCCCGTTGCTTGCGAGGATGTGGCCGGAGACCCTGGTGCGCCTCCAGCCCCCTCCTGGCTGAGTTGAAGCTCCTCATGCGGGATCCCCAGCACCGCGCAAGTGTCTTTCAAGGAATGCAGTTGATGGAGGGTCCCATTCCAGCGGAAGATCAGTCTAAAGGGGTGTCCCCAGGAATATTGGACCCCCTCGTTGCGCAGGAACGAGGTGGCGGGCTTGAAGGCTCTTCTCTTTTGCAGTGTGATCACTGAGAGGTCCTGAAAGAGCTCCAGAGCGTGGCCCTGGTATTGAATGGGCTGTTTGAGGCGTGCCGCCTTCAATATGCGTTCCTTTAAGGCGTAGTCGGGCAGAAAAGCCAGGATGTCAGGGGGAGGCCCCTGTGATCTACGGGCCGGGCCCACCCGGTGTGCCCTATCGATGCGGATCTCATAGTCGTCACCCACTTCGAGGATCGCTCGGAACAAACCCTGGATTTAGCCGGCAACTTCTCCCCCCTCCGCCGAGGAGGGCACGTTCCGAACCCTAATGTTGTTCCGCCTGGAACGATTCTCTAGGTCCTCCGTATGGGACTGGAGGTCGGTCTGCTGATCGTTGAGGCGGACAATCTCCTGTCGGAGGAATTCCACTTCTTCGCTCCTAGCTTGACCAGAAAGTTCATTAGCCGCCACTCGTTCCCCCAGGTCATCCACGTCGCGGCGCAGCTCCCGGTACTCCCCCGCCATGTCCTGTCGGAGGGATTGAATGTCCTCCTTGAGAGAGTTGAAGAGCGCCTCCATGAAGGCTTTCGTCGCCGGTGCCTCTCCCCCATCTCGATCTGCGCTCTTAGCTGGGGGCCCTTGAGTCTGCTTGTCTGGGCTTTTCTCGGGTTTGGGATTGCCTTTCGACAATAGGTCAGTGATGGTGCGGTTCCCCTTGCGGCTGTTGGTCGCCATCTTCCCTCACTCCAGTCACCTCCAACCGGGACCCCGCCTGCTCGTCGGGGGAGCAAACAGTCTATCTGGGGCTAAGAATGTGCCAGGAGGCCAGCTCTCGGAGGGCCACGGCTCCCAATCCAGCTCACTTCCCCGCGGCCCCTGCAGTAGTTCCAGGCCCGCGGCGACCCCCCGCAGCCCGCTCTCCTGAGGGCCGGAGGATTCTCCTCGATGCGCTGAGCAGGGCCCGCTGGTGGCTCGAGGTTGCCCCTCTATTCCGTGGTTCCGCTGCCGGCCCCCTCACCCCGATCGTTGGGGCCCAGGCCTCGCCGCGATTATTGGGGGTTGATGCAAGTCCCCCGTCTTCACACGGTGCCACCCAAGGGCCAGCCGCCCAGCTCAGTTAGACCACAGTGGTGGGCGCCCGATGTCATCAAGGAGGGCCCCCTCCTGTTGCTGTGCCAGCAATGTCCTCTATTAGCCCATACAGCGTCTCTCTCCGGGGCCGAAGGGACCCCCACAAGGGGCCACGGCGGGGCACAGCCTCCCTCTCACGCCCCGGGGCCCCCAGCAGTGCAGCTCCCTCACACACTCCGTCGGACTCACCGCAGGCCACCCGGTCACGCGTCCCGCTCTCCGCTGTCCCGGGCTTGTGGTCGTTCGGTGGGTAGGCCTCAGCCGGGGCCTTTCCTGGCTTCACCCGCCGGGCCACGTGGCGCTTCTGTCCGCCCTCCGCTCTCCTCGGGTCACGGAGCCGGGCTGGCCCCTCCACTGCCTGCGCACTCCGCAAGCCCCCCACGGGCCGTAGGGGTTCCGCCGTACCTTCTGGTCACATCGAAGGGCGGAGGCGCTCCGCTCTCCCCTCCAGGCACAAGGCCGCAGCCGGGGCCTTTCCCAGGTGCCCCCGGCCGGGACGCCCGGCGCCTGCTTGCGCGGGCCGCTCAGTCCCCTCACGGGCTTATCTTCGGTGCTCACTCACGGCGGGTCCCCCAGAGGCGCCCCAGGCAGCCCCGGCGCCCTCCGCAGGAGCCATGGGGCCGCCGCCGGCCTCTCTGTCCCGTTCACTGGCTGGGAGTTGGGCCGCCCTCTGTTCCTCTCGGGCCGGCGCCGCTCGTCAGGCTTTCCGCGGCTTCCCACAGTCGGCCGGCGGTCGTGCTGCTGTCCGTGAGCAAACCCCTACTCTTAGGGTCAACTCTCCAGATCCGGCATCAGGGTAACGAGCGGCTTAGGTAGGGCCTGGGGGCTCAGGACGGGGAGCCTCCGGATTACACGTCTACCCAAGCCGCCATCTTGGCCACGCCCTCAAGTTTGGACATTTTTACAACGTTTGTAACAGAAGAACTCTGACCTCTAATTCTAAGAACTATAGACCCCGAATTAATACTATTTCAGTTGATACACCTGAAAGTTCAGACTGTTCTTCACAATTTGCAAACATGGTTGTTGCCATAGATGTTCCTGAGTATTCTGACAAACCTATCAAGGGTCCGTTTGTTGATATTGTTGTTGATAATAAGATCATTTCTACCATGGCCGATTCATGTGCACCGGTTACAATCCTTGCTGATGTTACATTTTATCAACTATGGCCTGATAAGTTTCCACTTCTTGCCCCTGACATAAATCCTAAAGCATTTGGAGAACAGGACATTAAGTTAATAGGATATTTTTGGGACATACTTACTTGCCTAGGGAGATCAATTAAAACTAAGATTTATGTAGCGATTAAAGGAAGAAATATAGTTGGATGGAAAGATCTGGGTCTGTTGGGAATTATCCTACGGCCGGGACAAGATCCTCCCATAGTTCTTGGTGAATTACCTCAAAATGTTTTAGCTATAACTAATGAAAATACTATTGTTGATAATCTCAAAGCAGATTTTCCTGAAATTTTCAAAAGTACGGTTGGTAAGGTAAAGGGTTTTGAACATACTATAATAATGAAAGATAATGCTAACCCTGTTGTTCACAAAGTCCGGCCTATCCCTATCAGTGTCAGAGAAGACCTTAAAACCCTTCTTTCTAATCTGCAAGCTGATGGCATTATTGCACCTATCAATGCTTCAGAGTGGGTTTCTCCGGTAGTTTTGTGAAAGAAATCCAATGGGGATTTAAGGCTATGTGTAGACTTAAGATCTCTCAATCAAAACATATTGGTTGACTGCCACCCTTTACCACACATACATGAAATGTTGGCCAACATTGGTAAATCTAAATTTTTCTCAACCATAGATCTGCATTCAGCATACCATCAAATCCAATTATCACTTGAATCTCAACCTCTCACAGCTTTCGTGACACCATTTGGGGCATTCAAATATCTAAGATTGCCTTTTGGCTTAGCTTCGGCCGCAAGTATGTTTCAGAAATTAATGGACAATCTTTTTGGTAATTTAAGTCAAGTGCAGGCATTTCAAGATGATATATTGATGCATACTGAAACTGAGGAAGAACATTTGATTATTTTAAGACAGGTACTTTCTATCTTACGTGACAAAGGTATGACAGTAAAAGCCAACAAATGTAAACTACTTGTTCGTGAGTGTTAGACCTGACATCTTTTGGCGTGATTACCCCTACCTTTTTGCCTCTGCCTCCTGTATTTTTGATGCTGTGCTGGAATTCGTTTTTGCTGGTTTAGATGCTTTGGACACTCTGCCACTGCTGATCAGTGCCAGAGTGTAAGTGCTCCTTATGTAAATTGTTATTCTGATTGGATATACATGTTTGGCATATTTGTATCACCATGAAGTCCCTAGTAAAGTGCACTGGGTGTGCCAGGGCTGGTGATGACAAATGCTACTAGTGGGCCTGCAGCACTGATTGTGCCACCCACAGGAGTAGCTCTAAAATGGTGTCTCGGGCCTGCCACTGCAGCGCCTACGGGCAGTTTAGAACTGCCATGTCCTCCTGGTCCGCGTCCCCGCTGACCAGGCCTAACCCTTCCCTTTTCGTGCACATCAGTCACCCCTATGGAAGGCCCAAGGTACCCCCCTGGGCAGGGTGCAGTGTATGTGAAAGGTAGAGCATGTACTAGTGCAGGTACCATGCTCTGGTAGTGAATTACAGCCATTTTCGTTTTTCACTATTGTAAGGCTATCTTGCTCCATAGGTTAACATGGGGGATGCTGGCTACAGTGGTTAACGGCATTTCTTCCCATAGGAGCAAGATAGGACATAAGTATCTAGTATCCCTGAACTCAGAATTTAATCACGCATCTTTTAGGAAAGGTGGTTTTTAGATCCTGTGTTTGAGAACAGCACTTTTAGAAAGTTGCTGTTCTCTTGTCTGACCCTTCTGTGTGCCTGAGACTGTTTGTGTATTGACTGTCTGGTTTGTGAGTGACAGGGGCTGGGGAGTCCCCCCAGAGGCTGGATGAGTCAGCACTAGGCTGAGTGGAGCAATTGCTACCTGAGTGGTGGGAGGAGTTAGCACCTGGGCTGAATAGGGCTGTGCCTGCCTGCCACAATGCTGGCTCCACCTCCTGCTGGGCGGCTGAGGACTCTGCCCCTCACTCTGAAAGGAAAGATGCAGCCAGCAAAACAAAGTGCTCAGGATCCACCCAGAACTGGTTCAGACCGGGCTCAGGGCCCACATGCACAGAGAGAACAAAGACCTTAGGGGTATAAGTACAGGACCCCTGACAACAGAAAAGTAGATCATCCTGGAAATCAAGAAGGAACCTCTGCCAAGGAGAAAGCTGACTCTGAGGAAGGAAGACTGTCCTGCTGTTGCTCTGCTGGACTGACCTGCTGTTGCTTTGCTGCCAAGGAGAGGGGAAGGACTTTGCTGTGAGCTGTGTCCCCTGTCTTGAAGGAATCTCCAAGGGCCTGAGAAGAGCTGGCTCCCTGTTTCCGAAGTCCCAGGAACAAAAGGACTTCACCCCCAGTCTCCCTGAACTCTGCTGAGAGAGTTCTGTCCTTCATAGAGTGCTTGATCCAGTTGTGGGGCCTCTAGAAGTTGAACCTGAGCTGGGAAGCTTGAGAATAAGCTGAGAAACTTGTGAAGCTGAAAAGTGTCGCATCGTTCGCTTGCGGAGCGCATCCCCGACAGTGCGAGAAGTTTTCCCGCCGCTACGAAGGTCGAGATCGGCGCAGCACCTGACATCGCTGCCGGAGCCGTCGCACCCTTCGTTTGCGGGACGCACCAGACCGGTGCGGGAGAATCGAACATCGCTGCGAGTGTCGTCGCAGAGCCTGTCGTCTGGGTGAGAACGCCGCACCGCTTGCTTGCGGACCGCATCACGTCGCTGCAGACATCGCTGCAGAAGCATCTCACCGAGGAGCTGCGAGAGAGAGGATCACCGCTGGACCGCGCATCGTCGCCCCGGAGATCGTCGCAGCCCCTACGAGATCATCGCATCGTGCCTTTGCGAGAACAGACTTCCTACGGAACCTACGCACCGGAATCTACGCAAGCTGCCTTCCTCCCCATACAGACCGGATTCGTCGCAACACGCCCGCTGCTGCAGCGGGGCTGTCGCATCGCCTCCCCAGGGTCTCAGGAGTAACGCATCGCTTGTTTCCACCGCACCAGCTTCCTGCTTGTGGAACTTTGTTGCATCTAAAAGGTACTGTGAGTAAACGTGACGCAACTGTGAACTTTTCACGCATCTGTGGATTATTTTAACGCAACTTAAAGAACTTTTATTACAACCTGAAGAACTCATTTGAAACCGTAACCTCGAACTGTGTATGTTGGATTTTTGCCGTTTTGGTCTGGTGTAGTTTAGAATAAATATCTTTATTTTCCTAAACTGTTGTGGAATCAGTTTGTGGTGTTTTCACTGTGTTACTGTGAGTGTTAGTACAAATACTTAACGCATTGCCTCTGGTTAGCCTAGACTGCTCAGGCCAAGCTACCTTGAGGGCGAGCAGGGGTTATCTAAGAGGGTTATCTCCTTGTCCTGACTAGAAGCAAGGGTCCCTATTTGGACAGTGGTACCTACCTCTGCCAACTAGAGACCCCCAGTTCTAACAGTGAGGTTGAATATTTAGGACACTTAATATCTAAAGATGGTATTAAACCTAGGTTTTGTAACATCGAAGCTATTTGCAATGCGCCTCCACCCTCAGATAAAGATACCTTGAGGTCTTTTCTTGGCCTTTGCGAATACTACGCTAGATTTGTGCCTGGATATGCTCAAACCATTCAGCCACTCAGGAGCCTATTGAAGAAAGGCTGTAAGTTTGACTGGTCTTCTGTTCTTCAGGATATCTTTGAGAAAGTTAAACTCCTAGTTATCAATGCTCCTGCTTTGCAACCTTTTGTGCCCAGTGCTAAACCTTTCGTTTCAGTAGATGCTAGCCAAAAGGGTTTGGGAGCAGTTTTCGGACAATGGGTGGATCATAAGGAAAATACTATTGCTTTCGCTTCTCGTGCTCTGACCACAGCTGAATGTAGCTATAGCATGATTGAGCGAGAGGCACTGGCAATTGTGTGGGCCATTCAAAAGTTTAAAACGTATATTTGGGGTATCCCATGTGAAGTGTATACTGATCACAAACTGCTTGTATCTTTGTTATCTGGCAATGGTTTGGGTAGAGCATCTGCCAGATTAGTGAGACTACTTTCCAAATTACAGGAGTACAATCTGACAGTGAAATACATCCAAGGGGGTAAAAATATACGTGCTGATTGCCTTTCCCGGCTGCCACTTCCTAGCAATGCTGAGGATGAAGATCACACTAGTTCTGATTGTGTCGTGGGTTTAATTGATGCTATTGCTTCATATTCTAGCGCCATTTCTCAAAATGATTGGGTGTTTGCCATGGAAAATGATGAAGTTTTAAAGAAAGTGGAGGTTTTCATCAGAACTAAATGGCCTAACAGTAAAAGTCTTAGTAGTGGGTTAAGATCTTTTGCACAAGTTAGTGAAGAAATTTCATTTGAAAACGGAATTTGTGTCAGGAATGGCCTTTTTGTTCCTCCTACTTCACTAAGGTACAAGATCATTGCTTTAGCTCACGAGGGTCATTTAGGCATTTCTGCTACGTGTAAGAAAATCAAAACTATTTATTGGTGGCCTAACATTGACAAACATGTACATTCTTTTATTGACAAATATTCTACATGCATTGTTTCAGATAAACATTGGAAGGTTAACAAACAACCTTTGTCTCCAGTTCCATTTCCCGATCAACCTTGGGACAAAATTGCTGTTGATTTTTCAGGTCCTTTCATACTTCTCCCATCTGAAAGAAGGTATTGTATTGTCGCCATTGATTATCACTCAAAATGGATTTACTATTCTTTTGTACAGAGTGCAAATTCTGATTCAGTTATCAGTTTTCTTCAGAATATTTTTAAGATTGAAGGTATTCCTAATTCTGTGGTTACTGATAATGGTCAACATTTTATTTCAAATCAGATGACTGATTTCTTTAAATCTAATGAGATTAGTCATCTCAGAATTGCATTGTATAGCCCATCTTCTAATGGCCTCGTTGAGAGAGCAAATAGCTTCATTAAGGAAGGTATTCAATCTGCTATTTCATCCAACGTTGATGTTGCTGAATTTATACGTAACAAAGTATGGGCATACCTTAATACTCCACATTCTAGCACGAATGTTACTCCTTTAAAAGCTCTATGCGGTAGAGAGGCTAAGTCTAAACTTTTACCACACTGGTTTTCTAAATTTTCCGTTGGTAAGGAGTTAAACAAAAAGAGAAGTTTGGTCACTGATTTACGAGTTACTAAACATTTTGTGGCCAATAAACAAGCTATTCAGAAAAGATTCCATGACAGAAACAATATACGCTCTAATTGTGTTTTCAATGTGAATGATTGGGTTATTATCAAGAAACCTTTTAGAATTTGCAAAGGTCAATCTAAATTCACATTACCTGCTCGCATTATCAAAGTCACAAATTCTTCTGTGCTACTTGACAATCGAGGTTGGTGGAGCAAGAACAATGTAGTGAACATTTCTGACTCTCATGTTGATATTTTTAACAGAGCGTACTGCAATGATTCATCTGGAAATGATTCTGATTTTACATTTGGTCCTGAATTCGATTGTAAAAATAATCATACTGATGCACCTATTTCTTGTGATAGTAATTTTCAATGTGATGTTTCTAATGATTTTAATGTTAAGGTACCTACTGATACTCGTGTTCACAAACTTCCAGTCAGATTTAAAGATTATGTTTTATATTAAAGTTTTTTGTGTAAGGGGAGGGGGTATGTAGTATGCTGTAAGTGCTTTATTAACGCTTTCCCTTTAAGATCTTGTTCCATTTTGTCATACATTCTGCTTAGAGTGTTTATTCTTTTCCCTGTTCATTCTGTTCCCCCCTCATTAGATTGCTGTTGGTGTCTCTTACATGGACAACCTCTGCCGTGGGCTCCCTTTAAATGTATTTAATTTAAGTAATAAATATTACTTATCAACTTCCTTTTCGGATCGCATTGGATTAATTCCTCCTACCTCCACGCTACAGATTGGCAGTGCTAACAGGGGCAATGGGTGGGGCAATCTGAAGTGGCCTTCTGAGAAGAGCCCTGGCACTTACATTTTTACAAATCAATCACTTGTTCTGTGGCACAGCGATGAATGGCCCCAGGGCTGGACTGCGGAACCAAACCAGCCCGCTCCCTTTGTCTCCTCTCCCAATCTGTCTATTTCCATCCACCCAGTCTCTGTATCTTCTCTCCTCTCCTTTTTCCTTCTCCCATCCTTCCTCTATTTCTCTCTCTTGAAGCTTCATCTAGGGAAGATTGAGAAAGTGACAGAGCGACCCCTGCCCTAAAAATCGAGTCTCAGGAGCTCCATCCCCCAGAGCAAAAACCCAGTGAAATAAAAGGCCCGTGCAGCTCCGAAAACCAGAATATACAGGCCCCTCTCAGGCAATCCCACAGACAAAAAAATGATGGATGACACATCAAAAAAATGTCTAGCTTAAATGGAAAAAAATTGCCTGCACTGAACTATGGACGGATTATTCGAATAAGGGCATGATGACATCTAAGCTGAGTATATCACAAAGTCTCGATACGCTGTAAACTTCAAAACTGGAGGTTTTCTATGCTGGGTACTTGTGCAGAAAACCTGGAGCAAACTCATATTTTCATTTCAGAAATTGTGTGTTGGGTCACAAAAATGAGACTGAATAAAAATTAAATATAATAAATGTCGATAAAAGTAGATGGAAAAAAAGAAGCAATACACATTTGAAATTGTAGAAAGAAAGTTTGCAATGCGGTGTTAAATGTACGTAGTTGCCGAACATGCACAGTGCAGAAATTAGTGGGGCGTTTTGGTAGTGGAAATTGCTGTTTGCTGCTGGTGTCTCAGAGAAGTGCATGTCCAGCGCCAGTGTCTGCAGCAGGCAATAAAGCCTGTTTGCTTCTGAGAGGAGGAGGATGGAGCAGTGATGTATGTTCACCTGATGAGCTCTGGCGGGGACCCTCAGGGGAGCGAGGAAGCCGCAGCGGCGGTGTGAGCTTCTGCCAGGACCCGCAGATGGAGCCCCCCAAGCGGCGGCGGTCTCCGGCCCCCGGCCTCTGAGACGGTGATAATCCCGCGGCCAGCGCCCCGCTCCTCCTCCCGGACTCACCATGGCCCTGGTGACGCTGCAGCGCTCGCCCACCCCGAGCGCCGCCTCCTCCGCAAGCACCATCGAGGTAAGCCGCGTAGGCGGACAGGATGCCGGCAGGGGAGGCTGGGAAAGGACGGGGACGAGGCTGCCGGGTAGGCCGCGTGATGAATGATGCGGCAGCCGGCTTCAGGGCAGGGGAACTGAACCGCCGCTCCACACTGCCAGGGGATCTGATGTGGATCAAGCCACCTGGAGACCCATATTTCACAATATTTATGTACAAGTGTCAGGGTGTAAAAAACGTATACAGAAGTCGAATACAGCCCTACCGGGAATAGACAGGATGTTCATGTGTTATGTCTGACACGTAGGTGCTTTTCACTGTCTTTAATGCACTTCTTCCCCTTATAATATTCACAACTTGTAATATAAAGTACAAGGATGTATTTTCCCGTTTCCCCTAAAAATGAAGAGCTGTTTGCATACCGTTCCTGCGTCTGTCAGTAGACCTGCTTCTACTGCAAATGTAGAAAGAAAGAAGTCCTTTCAGCCCAGGCGGAAGGTGAGAGCTGGACAGCCTCAAAAGGAAATCAACCCCCTGTGCTGCTACTGGGTTGATGTGAGCTCGTCTTTGATGCTTACATCTGGCGAATTGTATTTGTCCACCTTTCTCTATTGGGTTTTATTTTTTTCTAGCATTGATTGCAGTTGAACGGGACCGCACATACATGTTCTGCATTTATTATATGTATTGGTAAACATCCATCAAGCGCATGACACAACACTCCTGGAGTTGATCACAAATCTGGTTTATATAATACACCTTTTGAGATAAAAGGTAGCAGAATTTTCAATTCGCAGCGGTAGAAACAGTCTTTGACTCAGCAGGGTACACACACTCACTCACTCATTCTGTACGGAACTATCCCAATTCGTACAGGCTGCCTCCCGTTCAGGTCCTGTGGTTTGTCAAGAATTAAAATCTGCTGGAAATGTAAATTATAAGTACAACTTTAGTCTAATAACAAAACACGTTTAGTGTAGTTCACCACCTCTGGCTAGCTATATCCCTAGTTTCACAGTCATCACTTCTGCCACACAATACCCACTCTGTTTTGCATCACATGAAATATTGAGAAAAATTATAAAAACGAATGGAAAAAAGAAGTTAAAAAATGCACAAATAAAGTAGCTTCAAGTACAGCAACACTTGAAAGTCTGAGTTTATACAACTTTAAATCTTGATTTATTATCTTCCTAATACCGTATACCCTTTCTATGTAGGTATGTATCTATAGATGTATTACTTTACTTCTACTGTAAAATAAAATAAAATAACCTTTGACTATCTCCAATGCAATTCTCTTTGTCTCTCCCTATACCTCTCTCATTATATCCTCTACCCCCACTCTCTGACTCAACCCACATCTCTTTCTACTTCGATGATCCCCAAAATAACCCTTTCTAGACTCTTCCCTCATTGGCTCACCCCAAAACTCATTTTACTGCTATGATCCAAACAACCCTTTCTATATTGTTCCCTCTTGTATACCTTCTTTGACTCATCCCAAACCTGATTTTACTACTATGATCTCCCTAATATAGTTTGAGGGAGGCGTATCTTTTCTAGCTCTCCTTTTACTCATCCCAGACCTCATCATTTTACTATGATCTCTCAAATAACACTTTCTAGACTCTTCCCTCTTTTATCTCCCAATTATTCTATTAAATCCCACTAACAGACTTGCATGTCTACCCCTCGCATTAACTTATATTTCCCTTTACTAATCCACCACTAATCCTTTTTCGGTTCCAGAGTAGTGCTTTGATGCCTCATCAGGGGTAGTAAGCACTATATAAATATAAATATAATTGCACATTTCATAAGATAAAAATAGACGCAAATCAAAATTTAAAACGGGAATATAGAAAGAATAACATTTCACTTCCTATTAAAAATTAATAACGTAATTATATTTATACATTTCAGTCATACACAATTGACTCCAATACACATACAGAAACAAGTCACTCAATAAGCAAAACATCTGTGGTAAAGGGATAGCAGGTACACAGATGTACTGCAGAATTTAACTGACATCATATTGGTTGTGGAAGTGACATCAGACCGCTTTTTAAGTTGGATAACATTAGAGGAAGTGACATGACATTATGAGACCTTTGCCCCAGGGTTGTTATCCTTTGATCTAGCCAGACCGAAAACAATGTAGCCACACACCAATTTGATATAGATTACTTTGACCTATATATTTCCTTTAGGGAGAGGCTGTCCAAGATAGTAAAGCTTTAGTATTGTTTTGCAGATTTCTGAATAATGCAGCATTTTATGATATCAAAAGGGCATTTTTGGATTGGAAGTGGTATGTTAGAGGTTTAGTTTCTGGACAGTGTTTGGTTTTAAGAAGTTGATTAAAGGTGGAGAGTGAGATACACTCTTTTTGATAGGGCATGGCAGCATCTTTGAGATGATGAGTGGGCTGGGGAGTCAAGGCCAGACAAAAGGGACCGCTGCTAAGTGCCCTGAAGGCCTGGGACGCACGGGCAAAGGGGATGAAGAGTGGTGAGTGGTGGAGGGGTGGCTGCTTAAGACTAGGAAAGGTCCAGCCCGGGGGGGGGGGGGGGGGGGGGGCGGCAGGGGGTCAGTTTAGATTACGGAAACACAGGAAAACCTGTGTACGGCATTGACAGGTTTCATTTAAGGGGGCCGAAGCCTGTGAAGAATGCGTGACCTTCTGCAAGGTCAAAAGAAAAACTGGAAGGCTTTGGTCAATTCTGGGGTCTGAGATCATTGCACACTTTCAGTGGAGAGGCGCAGAGAGCCACAACACTATTCAAAGCTCCAGAAGGAAGCTCAACAGCTTCATGAGCAAATTCTGCGGGGCATAGTTTAGGTGTTAAGACACCATCTCATCAATCTAAAAAGTGCCAGGCTACTACTTAGGGTACAGGGTGCACCTTTTGGGGACATTTTTTTCTGAACATTGCAGATGCTTTTGAACTACCAGAATGCTCCTAACGAGGGCTAACGGATTACGGGTGAGCTGCCAATGGTCAGAAAACCACTGGCAGTGTGGCCCAGGCACCACCTGTAATAACCTGCATCACCAACACATAAGGGCTGCCGGTTGGCCGCTGGATGGTAAAATAAAATGCCATAATGGTGGTCTTTGGGATTTCTGAAAGCAGGGACACTGATGGGCAAAAGGAATAGTTGCAAAGCAGGCCCTGCACTTGCAGCCCAAGCTCGGCCGCAAAGCGGGCAAGAAGCTGCCCAGATGTCACGCAGTGGTAGCAAAGGAAGCCTGAACTTTTGGCGGATTGTACTGTCAAAGATGAAGCATGGTATGACAGATTAGGTCTGGATTCACTGAGGTATGATTGATTTATGGCTGTCTTAAGGAATGATTAATGGTGCATATTAATAACCAATATCTGTTGTGATGATTTATGACCCCAAATCTTGTGTTTGACAAATGTTAATAAACTGGAGTCTTGTTACCACCGCCTGGTAGTTGGTTTTATGGAGGGACAGGAGGGTGGAGGGAAGTATGGCTTAGAGGCCCCTGGGAAGACCAACTAGCGTATCTAGGGCGGATTGATGAGCAGGCTGGGAGGCAAATCCGGACCCCAAAGGTACTTGGGCTAACACCACTCAAGGTCCTGGGACACTTGGGCAAAGGTGACGGAGAGAGAAGAGCGGAGGAGACTGGGTGGTGTGAAACGAGGAAAGGGCCAGCTAGCCCATTAGGGAATAACGGCCATGTCTTCCCTCACTTTATCCCTTTATCTTTGAGCCCGGGAAGTGAGGGGGCAGGTAGCATTACGGCAGCGCAGGAAAATCTGCACACAACATTGGCTTGCTTCCTTTAAAAGAGCCAATACCTGTGAGGAAGGAGGGACCTCCCACGAGCAGGGACATCTTAAGGAGTTAGGGGACCGAGGCTAAATATTTTTTGGAGCCTCTGTTTCTAACAACTTTGATTTTCTTATCCATGTTCATCTAATTCACATCTATTGAATTATACATTAGAATTTCAGAAACAGTAAAAGAAAAAAAAGAAAATGATATGCAAGTATTTCAAATTTACTGAAAACTGAACGATCTGAATCATACCCTTTAAGATCCCTCCTTTTCTTGATCTGCCCTTGGACTTTCTTGATTTATATATAGCACACATAATGTACCACGAGGCAGCCTCCATGATGATATACTGTGTTTGCCAACATTGTATGACCAAAAGAGGTAGACTTTTTCGGATTTCAAACATGCTAATTTGCATAACAACAACTCCACACGGGAGCCAGACCTCGCAACCAACACACACTCTGACAGTTGTCTGGACCTAGGACAGAACGTTACAACACTTAAAGGAAACCCTATTGTGGGATAGCGATACACTCCGGAAATTGGGGAACCTGCGGGGATTTGGAAGATGGGACTTCATTGGTATTAGTAAGCTAGGGGATGTGTATTTGCACAGGGATTGGAATTAAGAGTTGTGTGATCATTATGACACATTTGCGGTTTTCTCCTGATAAATTCTGGCAGGTCTAAGTTGCTATTATTTAATGGGAGAAAACTCCATGAAAAATGCCAAAGGTGCAAAATTATGTTTGCTTAAAAAAGTTTCTGTATTTTATGCTCCAATCAGTCAATCCATCAATAAAAACTTTATTCGATCCACAATTAGATTATATAAGCACAAATCACAGGCAAACAGTATGTAAATACACCCCAATATCAACCATCTTAATTTAAATATAAAAAAACAATTGAGGAGTGAAGAGAACAACCTTCATAATTGAAAAGGGCGAATATTGTTCAGACACACCTAATGTGCCAAGTAAAACTGTGTATTTTTCAAATTCTATCAGTGATCATACCCTGAATAAAATTCCCTTTATGTAAAAGCCTTTCTACTCAAGTTACTCCAGTAATACATTCTTTAGGTCTGTGCAATATTCAACCTTGCCCAACAGATTCTCTGTGCAGAAGACAAGAAATGAGCAATTGAATACATCCTAAAATCATCATGAAGCGTGTTTTTAAAAACCCATACAGCTGGTCGAACCTGGTTAAAACATTTCCTACTCAACAAGGGTAGAATAAAATGCTTTTGAGGGACCTTAAAAAAACTGCTAAACATTACAAAATTTAAGTCCTCCTGAAGAGGCTTTTCGTCACAACCACAGGGACCTAGGGAACTATCCCCCAGATGCATCAAGCCCATATTCTGCGAATTCTAAATAGCGAAAAATACCGAATCGCAATTTAGAATTCGCTGAATGGGATGCATCAAGAAAAGCGATTACAAAAAGCGAATCGCAATCGGCTGCAATTGCCGAAGCGATTTTCGCTAAATTGCAGAAAAAATCGCAGATTTGCCCAATTTCCATGTAGAAATTGCGAACTCGCTATTACCTAAATTGCGATCTCGCTAATTGCGAGATCGCAAAAACGGGAAGTCGCATTTCGAGCACAATGATGACATCACAACCAGGAAGTAGGCAGTTCCCTCCCTCATTCTGATCACTGAGCCTGAGAGTGGAAGCAGCACTGGCCAGAGCTCCACAACAGACTACCTGCAGCAACACACCAGGACACAAAGAACAACTGACAATGTCCCAGGAAGCAGCAGGGAGCAGTGCACCAGGAAGAAAGAGGAAAATAACATTCTCAGAGCAGGAACTGGAGTACCTCATTGAGGGAGTCTCTAAGGACCATGATCGCCTTTTTGGA
Organism: Lissotriton vulgaris; assembly: GCF_964263255.1. NCBI lineage: Eukaryota > Metazoa > Chordata > Amphibia > Caudata > Salamandridae > Lissotriton > Lissotriton vulgaris. The sequence goes on along the minus strand of NW_028241185.1, from coordinate 993,757 downwards.
AAGGACTCCCGGAGGGTGCCTGAGGCGGACAGGCGGTGCATCTGGCTGCATATCCACGCAAAGGTTAACTCAGTCTGAGTGACCCAGTGCTCCATCGACGAATTAAAAAAAGAGGTGGTACTACCTCCGAGGGCGTGCCAAAGAGCGTATCTCTGAGAGGCTGGGGAGCGACTTGCCACCGGAGGAGGAGAGCCCACTGTTGCACCCAACACTCCACTGGAAGACCTTGTGGAGGACACCCTAAATCCTGCAGCCTGCGTGGGGGTCCCCCGGCTGTACTCCTCCCGACCCACCCAACAATCCCAAGGTAAGTGCCATGCGACTGCGACCCCGTCCCCTAAAAATGCCCATGATTCCTGAGCTAGCTATTTGATAACCCCAGTAATGCAGGCCATGCACACCTGAAATGCCCTATTGCATTGTGGGACTTGTAGTGTGACCACAATTCCCGGATAGCCCCACTCAGCCAGACCTGTCAATTGAAAGTTATTCCTAAAGCCAGTCAGGGAATGCAAGCCTGCATGCATGTAGCAACATCCCATGTGCAAGATACATATCATTAATCATGCACCCATTCACATCACAGGTGCGTCTGAATAACACAGCACCGACAGTGAGGCCCTACACATAGAGGAAAACCCTGAGGACACCGAGGGAGAGGGCCATCCTGCCCCACGACCCGTACCATTTCAGCCACCAGCAGCAGTACCACCACCTCCCCATGTGGACGGGGCCACCCCTGCAGCCACAGGTGCCCGGCAACCACCCCAAGTGATACCCATGGCAGTGGTACAGGCCACACTACCAGCAGCCAGGAGGCAGACAAGGCGCACAGCCACTGTGCGATCCCAGTCCAGTGGACTGATGAGGCAGCAGCGTGACGCCTCAACACGCGCTGGCAGGCGGGTAAATGTGCGGGATCCTGGGCTGGCCATAGAACGCCGGATGCTCGCAGTACACCAGAAGCAGGCACAGCACTTGGCAGCCATCCACCTGCAGCTGAATAAGACGGCGTGAAATGTGGGCCAGCTCACAGAATGCATGCAGGGCATGACCGCAGCTGTCCGTGAGAACATTTCCAGCAGGATATCACCCGCCGCTGCGACAACCAGCTGCTGACCCGCCTGTCAGCCTATACCAGATCTAATCACATCATAGGAAATCCCACCTCCCAACTTGCACGCCGCTCCTTTGCGATGCAGATGCAGATGGTCCAATGCTGCCAGGACTTCGCCAGGGCCATTGAACAGGTGACAACAGCTGTGCAGAGTCTGCAGGCGTCTGGCCATGGCCAAGCAGGTGGGGGGGGGGGGATGATGCCAGCGAGGGCACTTCCAGTCCCAGCAGCATGTCCTTGCCGCTGGTAACGGAACGCCGCCGCAGCAGCAGGCCCATTGCAGCATCACGGGCCAACAGTGTCGTGGAGGATGCAGAGAGGCGATCGGGTACGTCCGGCCGGAGGCGCCAGTGACACAATGAACTCTGCCAGCAGGGCCATGCTGATTACACAAGCACGCCCTCTATCCTATCATGGGGCTGTATGAGGGAATACAGTTCGCATGTTATATCTAAGAAAATTGTAGTACACATTATTGTGAAAAAACAATAAGAATTTATGGTCACATGTAAATCCGACTCATGTCATTATTACATTTGTCATGCATGAGTGCAGTGTTGTGTGAGGGGAATGGGTGCACTAGAACAGTTCATTGTGATTTGGTTGCGGCGCCTGTGTCCTTCAGCAGGATTCTCCCCGCGTGCATGATGCACATGTGCAGGTTGGCGGTTGTCCTCTTCCGACTCACTGCCAGAGATATCCACAGGTATCCTACGCTTGGTAGCAATGTTGTGGAGTATTGCACACACTGCCACGATGTGTGGCCACCAGTCTTGTGTAGAATGCGGAATCTGCTCTTTAAAAGCCCAAATGTCCGCTCAATGCAATTTCTAGTGCGAATGTGTGCAGCATTGTAACGTCGTTGCTGTGGTGTGGCAGGGTTGAGGTATTTATTTATTTTTGTAATTTGTACAGCGCGAACAATTGCCCGTAGGCGTCTCGGCACTAGAAACTATGCATGGCTTCCCAAAGGCTGAGCCAGTAGCTATTCTTGATCAAACAGCCAGGTCTTTATTTTTCTGTGGAATTGCATCAAGGACTGGCTTTCTTTGATAGATGCTGGTAGGGAGTTCCATAATCTGGGAGCTGCCACTAAGAAGCGTCTATCGCCCCAAGTGACTTTTTTAGTTCGTGGGATCAGCAGGAGTTTAAGGTTGTTGGATCGGAGCGATCTTGTGGAAGAATGGAACCTGAGATGGAATTTCAGGAAGTGCGACCATAGTTGTGCAGTGCTTTATAGACTATGCACAGCGCTTTAAACTTGTCCTATTCCGAATCTTGAGCCAATGAAGGTCCCTTATTGTATCAGAGATTGGTGAGAACTTCGGGGTTCCAGACAGGAGGCGGGCTGCAGCATTTTGGATAGTCTGCATTTTGTTGGTCACTCTGGGTTGGGCATTGATGAATAAGCCGTTACAGTAGTCAAGGGATGACAACACAAGAGAGCTTACCAGCGTCTTACCTGCTGCAGTTGGTAAGAACATTACAAAAAACAATTTGATGGACAGAATGTAGATCAATGTCTTACATTCACCCCAGTACAAGGATCTGGGCCTAAATCCATCGTTTTTTGCACTCCACACCACCCTGGGTTAGATAATGGCTTTATGCAAATCAGCTCTGACCCTGTGCCCCATGGGAACAGTCCAGTCCGAACTACACAGCCATATCTTTCCCAGACCGGAATCAAGCATCCGAGGACCGGACCGGTTTCGAGGTAACACCTCTCATCAGCCCGGCTAGCTTGACTCCAGTGGTGTGGAGGCTCTGGGACCCACGTCTGAGCTACCCCAGTACACTCAGGGAGAAAATTACAAAAAACAATTTGATGGACAGAATGTAGATCAATGTCTTACATTCACCCCAGTACAAGGATCTGGGCGTAAATCCAATGTTTTTTGCACTCCACACCACCCTGGGTTAGATAATGGCTTTATGCAAATCAGCTCTGACCCTGTGCCCCATGGGAACAGTCCAGTCCGAACTACACAGCCATATCTTTCCCAGACCGGAATCAAGCATCCGAGGACTGGACCGGTTTCGAGGTAACACCTCTCATCAGCCCGGCTAGCTTGACTCCAGTGGTGTGAAGGCTCTGGGACCCACGTCTGAGCTACCCCAGTACACTCAGGGAGAAAATTACAAAAAACAATTTGATGGACAGAATGTAGATCAATGTCTTACATTCACCCCAGTACAAGGATCTGGGCCTAAATCCATCGTTTTATGCACTCCACACCACCCTGGGTTAGATAATGGCTTTATGCAAATCAGCTCTGACCCTGTGCCCCATGGGAACAGTCCAGTCCGAACTACACAGCCATATCTTTCCCAGACCGGAATCAAGCATCCGAGGACTGGGAAAGATATGGCTGTTGTAGTTCGGACTGGACTGTTCCCATGGGGCACAGGGTCAGAGCTGATTTGCATAAAGCCATTATCTAACCCAGGGTGGTGTGGAGTGCAAAAAACGATGGATTTAGGCCCAGATCCTTGTACTGGGGTGAATGTAAGACATTGATCTACATTCTGTCCATCAAATTGTTTTTTGTAATTTTCTCCCTGAGTGTACTGGGGTAGCTCAGACGTGGGTCCCAGAGCCTCCACACCACTGGAGTCAAGCTAGCCGGGCTGATGAGAGGTGTTACCTCGAAACCGGTCCGGTCCTCGGATGCTTGATTCCGGTCTGGGAAAGATATGGCGGTTGTAGTTCGGACTGGACTGTTCCCATGGGGCACTGGGTCAGAGCTGATTTGCATAAAGCCATTATCTAACCCAGGGTGGTGTGGAGTGCAAAAAACGATGGATTTAGGCCCAGATCCTTGTACTGGGGTGAATGTAAGACATTGATCTACATTCTGTCCATCAAATTGCTTTTGGTAATTTTCTCCCTGAGTGTACTGGGGTAGCTCAGACGTGGGTCCCAGAGCCTCCACACCACTGGAGTCAAGCTAGCCGGGCTGATGAGAGGTGTTACCTCGAAACCGGTCCGGTCCTCGGATGCTTGATTCCGGTCTGGGAAAGATATGGCTGTTGTAGTTCGGACTGGACTGTTCCCATGGGGCACAGGGTCAGAGCTGATTTGCATAAAGCCATTATCTAACCCAGGGTGGTGTGGAGTGCAAAAAACGATGGATTTAGGCCCAGATCCTTGTACTGGGGTGAATGTAAGACATTGATCTACATTCTGTCCATCAAATTGTTTTTGGTAATTTTCTCCCTGAGTGTACTGGGGTAGCTCAGACGTGGGTCCCAGAGCCTCCACACCACTGGAGTCAAGCTAGCCGGGCTGATGAGAGGTGTTACCTCGAAACCGGTCCGGTCCTCGGATGCTTGATTCCGGTCTGGGAAAGATATGGCTGTTGTAGTTCGGACTGGACTGTTCCCATGGGGCACAGGGTCAGAGCTGATTTGCATAAAGCCATTATCTAACCCAGGGTGGTGTGGAGTGCAAAAAACGATGGATTTAGGCCCAGATCCTTGTACTGGGGTGAATGTAAGACATTGATCTACATTCTGTCCATCAAATTGTTTTTTGTAATTTTCTCCCTGAGTGTACTGGGGTAGCTCAGACGTGGGTCCCAGAGCCTCCACACCACTGGAGTCAAGCTAGCCGGGCTGATGAGAGGTGTTACCTCGAAACCGGTCCGGTCCTCGGATGCTTGATTCCGGTCTGGGAAAGATATGGCTGTTGTTGTTCGGACTGGACTGTTCCCAAGGGGCACAGGGTCAGAGCTGATTTGCATAAAGCCATTATCTAACCCAGGGTGGTGTGGAGTGCAAAAAACGATGGATGTAGGCCCAGATCCTTGTACTGGGGTGAATGTAAGACATTGATCTACATTCTGTCCATCAAATTGTTTTTTGTAATTTTCTCCCTGAGTGTACTGGGGTAGCTCCGACGTGGGTCCCAGAGCCTCCACACCACTGGAGTCAAGCTAGCCGGGCTGATGAGAGGTGTTACCTCGAAACCGGTCCGGTCCTCGGATGCTTGATTCCGGTCTGGGAAAGATATGGCTGTTGTAGTTCGGACTGGACTGTTCCCATGGGGCACAGGGTCAGAGCTGATTTGCATAAAGCCATTATCTAACCCAGGGTGGTGTGGAGTGCAAAAAACGATGGATTTTATACCCAGATCCTTGTACTGGGGTGAATGTAAGACATTGACCTACATTCTGCCCATCAAATTGTTTTTTGTAATTTTCTCCCTGAGTGTACTGGGGTAGCTCAGACGTGGGTCCCAGAGCCTCCACACCACTGGAGTCAAGCTAGCCGGGCTGATGAGAGGTGTTACCTAGAAACCGGTCCGGTCCTCGGATGCTTCATTCCGGTCTGGGAAAGATATGGCTGTTGTAGTTCGGACTGGACTGTTCCCATGGGGCACAGGGTCAGAGCTGATTTGCATAAAGCCATTATCTAACCCAGGGTGGTGTGGAGTGCAAAAAACGATGGATTTAGGCCCAGATCCTTGTACTGGGGTGAATGTAAGACATTGATCTACATTCTGTCCATCAAATTGTTTTTTGTAATTTTCTCCCTGAGTGTACTGGGGTAGCTCAGACGTGGGTCCCAGAGCCTCCACACCACTGGAGTCAAGCTAGCCGGGCTGATGAGAGGTGTTACCTCGAAACCGGTCCGGTCCTCGGATGCTTGATTCCGGTCTGGGAAAGATATGGCTGTTGTAGTTCGGACTGGACTGTTCCCATGGGGCACAGGGTCAGAGCTGATTTGCATAAAGCCATTATCTAACCCAGGGTGGTGTGGAGTGCAAAAAACGATGGATTTAGGCCCAGATCCTTGTACTGGGGTGAATGTAAGACATTGATCTACGTTCTGTCCATCAAATTGTTTTTTGTAATTTTCTCCCTGAGTGTACTGGGGTAGCTCAGACGTGGGTCCCAGAGCCTCCACACCACTGGAGTCAAGCTAGCCGGGCTGATGAGAGGTGTTACCTCGAAACCGGTCCGGTCCTCGGATGCTTGATTCCGTTCTGGGAAAGATATGGCTGTTGTAGTTCGGACTGGACTGTTCCCATGGGGCACAGGGTCAGAGCTGATGTGCATAAGGCCATTATCTAACCCAGGGTGGTGTGGAGTGCAAAAAATGATGGATTTAGGCCCAGATTCTTGTACTGGGGTGAATGTAAGACATTGATCTACATTCTGTCCATCAAATTGTTTTTTGTAATTTTCTCCCGCAGTTGGTAAGAACGGCATGATTTTCTTGATCAGCCTGAGTTTATAATGGGCGGTGGCTGCTATTTTGTTTGAGTGGGCTATAAAGTTTAGTTTATCGTCAAATGTCACCCCCAGATTTCTGACGTTGGGGACTGGTTTAGGTGGGGTTCCATGCGTAGGGGGCCACCAAGTAGTTTACCAACCGGGTGAAAGATGTCCAAAAATGACAACCTCCGTTTTTTCAGAGTTTAGTTTTAGGCAATTGGAGGCCATCCACTCTCCAATCGCCCGCATGCCCTCTTGGAAATTTTCTGCTACCTTTTCTCCATTCCCGTTAATGGCCAACACAAGCTGCGTATCATCTGTGTATGAGGTAAGGCTCATCCCATGGGCCTTGATGACAGAGGCCAAGTCCGACACATAGATATTGAATAGTGTCGGACTGAGGGATGAGCCTTGGGGTACCCCACACGGTAGTGAGAGCTTGTCTGATTGAAAGTGCCCCAATGTGACCACCTGTGACCTCCCAGCCAGGAAGGAGGAAAGCAGATTTTTTGCCATGTGGCGGATGCCCATGTTTTCGACACGGTCGACCAAGATCTTGTGGTCGACCGTGTCGAAGGCTGCGGACAGATCGAGCAATGCCAGTATTGCTGTACCTCCCTGGTCCCGGATCACTCTTATGTCCTCTGTTGCTTTAATTAGGGCAGTCTCCGTACCATGGTACTTGCGGAAGCCAAATTGGGTGTTGTCCAATAATTGGTGTTTCTCTATGAACTCTGAGAGTTGTATGTTCATAGCCTTCTCCGCTACCTTAGCTAGAAAAGGTAGACTGGCTATGGGGCGGTAGTTTTTTAGTTGGTCCTTGTCCAGGTTGGCTTTCTTCAGTAGGGGTTTGACCAGAGTGTTCTTCAGGGAGTCCGGGTATACCCCTGTTCTGAACATTGTATTGCAGATTGAGACAATGTCAGGGGCTAGGTAGTCCATGATCGGACGAATGACCTTGAGAGGACAGGGGTCTAATGCTGAGCCTGATTTAATGGTGGCAGTTATTTCCTTAATTTGTGTTTCTCCAAGGTCTGTGAACTGGGATAGTTCGGTATTTTGAATCCCATTGTCGGGCATGGGTGAGTTGATTACTGTTTTATGGGGTGAGGAGGTACTCACGGAGACCGTATGCGCTGTCACCTGTATGAAAGGAGCAGAGGGTGAGTGTCTGTCATGCGCAGCTACATGGTCTCGATGTACTGTTTGTTGGCATGTGTACTTACCTAGAAGGTGTCCTTCGCCATAGTCTCCCCTGGCCAGTCGTGAGTGCATGCCGCTGTGCCGGAATATGAAGGAGTCATGCGTGCTCCCCGGGTATTGGGCCACTATGTCGGTGATGATTGTCTTAGCGTTGCACACCATCTGGATGTTCAGTGAGTGGTAGGACTTGCAGTTCCGGTACATGTCTTCTGTCTCTGCGGGTGGGCAGATGTGGATGTGGGTACAGTCAATGCATCCAATTACATGGGGGAATTGCGCTATGTTGTAAAATTCTAGCTTGGTTTGATTCAAGTCCTGTTGGGTGGTTGGGAATTTAATGTAATAGTGTAGCCGGGTCAGCATGGCCTCTAGGAAATTCCTTGGGCAGCGAGACATGGTGCTCTAGGAGACCCCCCCCCCCCCCCCACCCCCACCCCCCCGCAACGGAAACTATCCCCTTTGAAGCTTCCGGAGGCCAGGAGGTGCAGGCTGCACAAGACCTGGACATGGGTGGGCACGGCATTGGTCCTCCTCGTTGGGTGCTGCATCAGGGGGTCAAGGTCCCGGGTGAGCTTTGAATCATTGCCCCATTCAGCAGGTACTTTCAAGTCAAGTCAAGTCATAGGATTTGTATAGCGCACTACATACCCAGAGAGTTTCAAGGCGCTTAGGAAGGGGAGGAGGATTACTGGTCGAATATCCACGTTTTAAGTTGCTTTCTGAACGCTAGGTGGTTATGGGTAAGGCGAAGGTAAGCGGGGAGTGAGTTCCATGTTTTAGCAGCCAGGTATGAAAAGGATCTGCCTCCCATGGTGGTCTTGTTGATGCGAGGTACAGTGGCGAGGGCTTGGCTGGAAGAACGTAGTTGGCGGGAGGGGGTGTAGAAGGACAGTCGTGAGTTGAGGCAGTCTGGTCCGATGTCGTAGAGTGATTTGTGTGCGTGGGTTAGCAGTCGGAAAGTGATCCTCTTATTGACGGGAAGCCAGTGGAGGTGTGGCGATTTTGAGATCACGAGGACAGTATTCCAGGTATGCAGAGAAATCAGGAAGAATCATGGTAACTACAAGTCCCAGACTGCCCTGGGATTTTCTAGTGGGATATAAGCACTTCCTTTCCAAGGGGAAAGTGCTTGTCAATTAATCCTGTTGGAGAATCAAGGAGGGCGGATGGTGTTCCCCGCCGGATCCCAGCGAGAAGAGCACAGCCTTTTTGGAAGCCTGTTTGTCCTGACTTCAAGTGCCTGAATACCGGCTGGTATTGTAACCCCATTCTGATTGTTTGTGAGAAAAGCGCGGGCTCGCCTTTTCTCTACTTGTCCTGAAAGCTTTGGAAACTGGATACTTTGTTTCTGCTAAATAGTAAGTGTAGCCGCGATGTTCTTGTGAGGCCGAGACGCTTCTGATTTAACACGCGAGAAATGTAACAGTGTTTCTATTTCTGTAAGCGACCGGATTTTGGACGCGCTCAGGGAAAAACACTGTTAGTTTGTAGCAAGGTTTTTGTGTAGTTAAGCAGGTACTGAATCTCCGGAGTATAATCGCCTGCTCTTTGTATTCGAGACATTTGTAGCGCTGCAAAGCCAACGTTATTATTTCTTTGTGCCAGAGACACTGTATCTTTTTGTGGATAATCCTGCCCCAGTATTGTGAAGGAAACAATAAGAAGGGAGCACGAGTGAAAGAGAAGTAACTTTCTTGAAGGGGACTAGTGCTGTGAAGAGGCACGTGTTTTGGTATTAGCCTCCTGAACCTGCATTTGTTTTGGACTTTCTTTTATCGGCATCAGTGAGATAAGTCTGGGATTACACTGGAAATAAAGGAAGGGAATAGAGGAATCCTGGTGAGTGAAGAAAGGCACACGCACAATACAGGAAAAACAGGGGTCAGTGAGTATATGAGTAATTGTGTGTTTTGTCATCCCACTTGCAGCCTTGAAGGTATACTAGACCCAGCCCAAAGAGTAAATCAAGTCCCAGAGAGAAGTCGGGGGAACACACCTTCATCCTCTTTCCCTTTTTCCCTCTGGGGTGCGGAGTCTGACAGAGTAGTATATATTCTCTGCTGGGTTCCGTATTGTGAGGAAATAAGGGACTTAGCGTCAGATATCGTCTCTGCTTGGCCACAGGACAAGGTTAGTGGTGTTCTTGGAGCTTACACTACTGCCAATCTCGACAGATTGACAAGCCCAAGTGTACGAGCCCGGCCTAGACGATGAATATAGAAAGTGTGTTGAAGTCTGTGGTAGAGAGCCTTGCTGCTCTGCAACAGGAGGTCACTACTTCTAGAACGGAGAATCAGGTGTTATATAAGGAAGTGGGGGTGCTTCGGACAGAAGTAGCAGGGTTAGCACGTAAACATACAGGAGGGGCGTCTTACATCAAGCCAGCCACATTACAACCCCCTGCATCTACGGTCTCTCAGGGAGCTGAAGGGGGGGGGGTTTCTCTGTCCTCCTCAGACACTTCTTCACCTCCTGACACTGTACCCACCGTGCATGTGATACAAAGCACGGGTATTCCTCTTGCGCCCCCTGAAAGGTTCTATGGGGATCCCCGTAAGTTTGAGACCTTCCTGAACCAGTGTAGATTACACTTTTTGTGTAAACCAGGGGTGTTCCAGGAAGATGGTGCGAAAACGGCGTTCATGATGTCGTATATGGGAGGCAATGCATCTAGTTGGTCGATACCCTTGGTGGAGAGAAATGATCCTGTGTTGCACAATTTCGAGGACTTTTGTTTAGAACTACGAAGACTTTTTGATAGGAAGCTACACATGTTGTCCTTGGATAGAGAGCTATTAACATTGCGCCAAGGGTCTCAAGACTTGCTTTCTTACATCACTTTGTTTAATCGTCTAGTGGTTGAAACAGAGTGGCCCACGGCGAAAAGAATATCTATCTTCTATCAAGGACTAAGAGGGGAGCTTAAAGACGTGTTGGCACAAGTAGTGCAGCTCCCTTCTACCTGTGAAGAGTTGATCGACCTGACAGTCCAATTGGACCACCGACTTCTGGAAAGAAGGGGTGATAGGAACAGAGGAGAAGGACGTTTCTTCTATCCCCGGTTCAAGAATACCACAGAGGGGCATCCGAAATCGCCTGATGGGGTAGAGCCTATGCAGATCGGAGGTATAAGGGGACCCCTCTCCAAGGAAGAGAAGGAGAAGAGAAGAAGACTGAAGCAATGCCTGTATTGTGGCAAGGGAGGCCATTTTATTAAGGATTGTAGAGCAAGAAATGCCTTGCCGGGAAGATTCCAAGGGCCGAATACCCAAGCGATGATTCAATCAGGACGACCGGCGGAAAACTAGAACGCCCAAATCAGGATGAGGTCTCTGCCTTGGGTTGTCAATTACAAACGATCTCACCAATACTTGCAAACACCTTGCATCCCGCAGTAGCTCATATGAACCTGAAGGTCACCCTGTGGGTTAATTCTCGTGAAGCTATGGAAATCGATGCATTACTGGATTCAGGTGCTACAGGCAACTACATCGATCAAGAATATGCGATGAAGATAGGAATCGTCTGCGAGAAGAAGGACAAACCGGAGTTAGTGAAAGCAGTCGATGGGACTGTCTTGTCATCGGGCCCTGTGTCCTATCATACACGTGCGTTATTGATGCAGACGAACCAGAATCATCAGGAACATATACAATTCGATCTGATTGACGCGCCACAGTTCCGGCTCATCCTTGGAATGCCGTGGTTGACCCTTCACGATCCTAAGGTTAGTTGGGCGGCGCGAACCATCACTCTATCATCGGATTTTTGTAAAGAGAATTGTAGGCAAGCTTTGCCTGACCTGGAAAAGAATAACATCATGCCCTCTGTGTGTTTGGCAACAGAGTGTACCCGAGGACACTATTGTTGCGCCACGGTTCTTCCTGAAGAATACAAGGCTTACCGATCATTGTTCGACAAACAGAAGGCAACGGAGTTACCTCCACATCGAGTGTATGATTGCCGTATTGATCTCATTCCGGGAGCAGACATACCGTGTAGTCGAGTATATGCCTTGACTGAAAAAGAGACGCGGTATCTGAGGAATTACCTCGATGAGAATTTGGCTACGGGATTTATTCGGCATTCTACATCGCCTGCCTCATCCCCCATGTTTTTCATCCCGAAGAAGGACTGCGACGAATTACGACCATGCATCGATTACAGATCCATCAATAGAATGACCATCAAGAATCGATATCCGCTCCCTCTTATACAGGTGCTGTTGGATCAATTGAAGGGTGCCCGTTTCTTTACCAAGCTCGATCTTAGAGGGGCGTATCATCTGGTCAGAGTCCAGAAGGGAGACGAGTGGAAGACGGCGTTTCGAACAAAGTTCGGGTTGTTCGAATATAGAGTGATGCCATTCGGGCTCTGTAACGCCCCTGCCGCCTTCCAATATTTCATGGATGAAGTATTGAGAGGTTGTCTAGAAACCTTTTGTATCGTGTATATCGATGACATTTTGATCTATTCGTCGACCCTTCATGAACATGTGGAGCATGTGAAGATCGTTCTCAGGAAGTTGCAACATCATTCCTTGTATGCCAAGCTTGAAAAATGCCTGTTTCATGTCACGGAGGTCGCATTCCTTGGATATGTCATCAACGCCAAAGGATTCCAAATGGATACTAGTAAGATCGAGGCGATTATCGGATGGAGTACGCCTACAAATGTGAAATCCGTTCAAAGTTTCCTTGGCTTTGCAAATTACTATAGACGGTTCATCAAGGATTTTTCAAAGATAATCCATCCCATCTCCAGCTTGTTGAGAAAAAACACACCGTTTGTATGGAACCAAGAAGCTGCTATCTCCTTCCAGTATCTGAAAGATCAGTTTACCCAAGCTCCCATCCTTCGCCATCCGGATCCTCAAATACCCTTCGTGTTGGAAACGGATGCTTCGCAATATGCAATAGGGGGTATACTATCACAACGCCATCCTGACACTGGTCAACTGCATCCTGTTGCCTTTTTCTCCAAGAAATTGACGCCTTGCGAGATCAACTATTCCATCTCGGATAAAGAACTCCTGGCAATTAAAAGGGCATGTGAAGAATGGCGTCACTACCTATTGGGAGCTGTTCACACAGTTGAAATCTACACAGACCATCGAAATCTTCTGTTCTTGAAAACCGCGAAGGCGCTTACGCCTCGGCAGTTGAGATGGACATTGTTCTTCTCGGATTATGATTTTATTATCAAGTACAGACCTGGACCACAGAATGGTAAAGCGGATGCCCTGTCTCGCCTAGGTGGAACTGAAGACCAACATGCAGGAACCACGGAAGAACCCCCACTAATCCTGAAAGAAGCAAGTGGTTGTCTACCCGCTATAGCCTTGTTGGCTACACAGGACTTTCTGGATGACGTGAAGATAGCCCTGGCAGAGTCAGATGTACAAGCATGGATACAAGAAGATCCGGAACATCGAATGGAAAAAGATGATCTTGCTTACCATGGGTCCGCTATCTATGTACCCACTGAGATCTTACAGCTGCAAGTCCTGAAATGGATACACGACTCCCCCCTAGGAGGCCATTTGGGAATCTACAAGACCATAGTAGGTGTGGAACGCGAGTTCTGGTGGTCCAACCTTAGAGATGATGTGAGACAGTATGTCAAAAACTGTACTGTCTGCATGCAAGGGAAATCCGTCCATGTCAAACCCATGGGATTTCTGAGGCCTCTGCCTATTCCTCCAAAACCCTGGCACACATTGTCTATGGACTTCATAGTTGAAATGCCACCCTGTAATGAAAAGACCGTGATCCTCGTGGTCGTCGACCATTTGACAAAAATGGGTCATTTCATTCCGTTGACGAGTCTTCCTACTTCAGCTGAACTGGCGCAGGTGTTTCTGCAACATATCGTTAGAGCACATGGCATTCCTTGCGTGCTCATTACGGATCGAGGAACCCAATTCACTTCCCGATTCTGGAAGGCTCTTTGTAAGACCATGGACGTCGATGCTCGTCTCTCTTCCTCCTATCACCCCCAGACTGATGGCAAAACAGAACGTCTGAACCAGACGTTGGAACAGTATCTACGCTGCTTTGCTCTGCAAAATGATATGGACTGGACAATGTTAATTTGGATGGCTGAGTTTGCATATAATAATGCCATACACTCCACCTTGGGTTGTTCTCCTTTCTTTTGTTTGTATGGTTATCATCCCAATGCCCTTCCCTTTGAGGTACCCGTGCATTCCCCTGTACCCAGCATTCATGAACATCATGCCCATCTCAAGGCGGTGTTGGTGGCAGCCCGTAACAGCTTGGCGAGTGCTCAATCTTCCCAGAAACGCTTTGCTGATAGGAAGAGATCACCAGCACCTGAATATGGGGTGGGAGACAAGGTGTGGCTTTCCACTAGGCACATACATTTGAAAGGGGAAAACAAGCTGAAACCTAAGTATGTGGGGCCTTACAGCATAGTGGAGGTTATTAACCCTATGGCTATGAGATTGTCCCTCCCTGATTCCTGGAAGATACATCCCGTATTTCATGTTTCCCTCCTCCTTCCTTGTCCTGATGGTGCAAGACTACTGGATAGGCCACTTCCTATTGACATTGATGGGCAGGAGGAATATGAGGTGCAGGCTATCCTTGACTCCCGTATGGTTAGGGGTAGGATCCAATACTTGGTTGGGTGGAAGGGTTACGGACCTGAGGAAAGAACGTGGGAGCCTTTGGCCAATCTGAATTGTCCTGAGTTGGTCGCGCAATTCCATGAAAAGTATCCTGGGAAGCCCGGACGACCGCCGGGACGGCAGTCCTCGAGAGGGGGTTCTGTGGCGATTTTGAGATCACGAGGACAGTATTCCAGGTATGCAGAGAAATCAGGAAGAATCATGGTAACTACAAGTCCCAGACTGCCCTGGGATTTTCTAGTGGGATATAAGCACTTCCTTTCCAAGGGGAAAGTGCTTGTCAATTAATCCTGTTGGAGAATCAAGGAGGGCGGATGGTGTTCCCCGCCGGATCCCAGCGAGAAGAGCACAGCCTTTTTGGAAGCCTGTTTGTCCTGACTTCAAGTGCCTGAATACCGGCTGGTATTGTAACCCCATTCTGATTGTTTGTGAGAAAAGCGCGGGCTCGCCTTTTCTCTACTTGTCCTGAAAGCTTTGGAAACTGGATACTTTGTTTCTGCTAAATAGTAAGTGTAGCCGCGATGTTCTTGTGAGGCCGAGACGCTTCTGATTTAACACGCGAGAAATGTAACAGTGTTTCTATTTCTGTAAGCGACCGGATTTTGGACGCGCTCAGGGAAAAACACTGTTAGTTTGTAGCAAGGTTTTTGTGTAGTTAAGCAGGTACTGAATCTCCGGAGTATAATCGCCTGCTCTTTGTATTCGAGACATTTGTAGCGCTGCAAAGCCAACGTTATTATTTCTTTGTGCCAGAGACACTGTATCTTTTTGTGGATAATCCTGCCCCAGTATTGTGAAGGAAACAATAAGAAGGGAGCACGAGTGAAAGAGAAGTAACTTTCTTGAAGGGGACTAGTGCTGTGAAGAGGCACGTGTTTTGGTATTAGCCTCCTGAACCTGCATTTGTTTTGGACTTTCTTTTATCGGCATCAGTGAGATAAGTCTGGGATTACACTGGAAATAAAGGAAGGGAATAGAGGAATCCTGGTGAGTGAAGAAAGGCACACGCACAATACAGGAAAAACAGGGGTCAGTGAGTATATGAGTAATTGTGTGTTTTGTCATCCCACTTGCAGCCTTGAAGGTATACTAGACCCAGCCCAAAGAGTAAATCAAGTCCCAGAGAGAAGTCGGGGGAACACACCTTCATCCTCTTTCCCTTTTTCCCTCTGGGGTGCGGAGTCTGACAGAGTAGTATATATTCTCTGCTGGGTTCCGTATTGTGAGGAAATAAGGGACTTAGCGTCAGATATCGTCTCTGCTTGGCCACAGGACAAGGTTAGTGGTGTTCTTGGAGCTTACACTACTGCCAATCTCGACAGGAGGTCTTTAAGGTGACCAGAGATGTGTTCGTTGTGTGGGATGTCTAATATGAGCCTGGCTGAGGCGTTTTGGATTCGTTGGAGTTTCTTCTGGAGTTTTGCGGTAGTACCCGCGTAGAGGGTGTTTCCGTAGTCCAGTCGGCTCGTGACCAGAGCGTGGGTGACTGTTTTCCTTGTATCGGAGGGGATCCAGCGAAATGTTTTCCTGAGCATGCGAAGAATGTTGAAGCAGGATGAGGATACGGCGCTGACTTGTCTGTTCATTGAGAGTGAAGAATCCAGGATGATGCCTAGGTTCCGTGCGTGGTCTGTCGGGATGGGTGCTTTTCCGAGGGCTTCCGGCCACCAGGAGTCGTCCCATGCAGAGGGGGATGTACCTAAGATGAGGACTTCTGTTTTGTCTGAGTTCAGTTTCAGACGGCTTTGTTTCATCCATTCGGCAACTTCTTTCATTCCTTCGTGTAGGTTAGTTTTGGCGGTGCTGGGGTCATTGGTGAGGGAAAGGATCAGTTGAGTGTCGTCCGCGTAAGAGATGATGTTGAGGTTGTGTTGGCGTGCGATGGCCGCGAGGGGGCTCATGTATACGTTGAAGAGGGTGGGACTGAGTGATGATCCTTGTGGTACGCCGCAGATGACTTCAGAGGCCTCGGACTTGAATGGAGGAAGGCGGACTCTCTGGGTTCTTCCGGTGAGGAACGAGGTGATCCATTCGAGTGCTTTTCCTTGGATTCCGATGTTATAGAGGTGTTGTATAAGGGTGCTGTGGCAGACTGTGTCAAAGGCTGCGGAGAGGTCGAGGAGGATGAGGGCGACTGTGTCTCCATTGTCCAGTAGAGTTCGAATGTCGTCTGTTGCTGCGATGAGGGCGGTCTCAGTGCTGTGTTTTGCTCGGAAGCCAGATTGTGAGGGGTCGAGGGATTTGTTGGCTTCGAGGAAGGCGGCGAGCTGGTTGTTGACAGCTTTCTCGATGACTTTGGCCGGGAATGGGAGAAGCGAGATGGGGCGGTAATTTTTGAGTTCGGTGGGGTCCGCTGTTGGTTTTTTCAGAAGGGCGGTGAGTTCAGCGTGTTTCCAGTCTTCTGGGAAGGTGGCGGAGGTGAAGGAGCAGTTGATGACGTCTCTGAGGTGCGGTGCTATGACGGAGTCTGCTTTGTTGAAGATGTGGTGAGGGCATGGGTCTGTGGGGGATCCTGAGTGGATGGAATTCATCAGGCGGATGGTGTCCTCAGTGGAGATTGGGTTCCAGTCGTTGATGGTGTTCACGGGGGGGAAGATGATCAGCAAATGGTAGGGTGGGTTGGTTTCCGGGTTGGTTGTCAAAGCTGTTGTGGATGTCTGCAATCTTGTTGTGGAAAAATGATGCTAGGGAGTCGCAGAGGGTTTGAGAGGGGGTGATGTCGTTGGAGTTGGCCGAGGGATTGGAAAATTCCTTGACGATGTTGAAAAGTTCCTTGCTGTTGTGGGCGTTGTTGTCAAGTCGATCCTTGAGTGCTGTTTTCTTGGCTTTTCGGATCAGTTGGTGGTGAGTGCGGGTGGCGTTTTTGAAGGCGTCTTTGGTTTTAGTGGTTGGGTCTTTTTTCCAGGCCTTTTCAAGGGAGCGGCAGAGTTTCTTGGACTTCTTGAGATCATCGTTGAACCAAGAGGCCTTCTTGCTGCCAGGTTTGCTTTGCCGTTTTTTCAGTGGTGCTAAGGTGTCGGCGGTGTTAGATAACCATAGGGTGAGGTTGGCGGCGGCTTCGTTAGCGTTAGAAGAGGGGGCTGGGGAGTTTCGAAGGAGCGATGCAGAGATTTGGTCCGTGGTGATTTTGTTCCAGTTTCTTTCCAGGGTAGGATGGAGGTTGATGCTGGGTTTTGGTTTGTTATAGGTGAAGTGAACGCAGCTGTGGTCAGTCCAGAGGAGGTCCGTGGTGCGGCTGAAGGAGACATGATTGCTGGATGTGAAGATGGGGTCGAGTGTGTGACCTGCGATGTGGGTGGGGGAAGTGACTAGTTGTTGAAGTCCGAGGTTGGCGAGGTTGTCCAGGAGGGTGGTGGTGTTGCGGTCGTTGATCTTTTCAAGGTGAAAGTTGAGGTCTCCCAGGAGGATGTAATCTTTGGAGGGGAGCGCGTGTGGAGTGATGAAGTCCGTGATGTCTTCACTGAATTTTGCGCGGGGTCCTGGTGGTCTGTAGAGGAGAGTGCCTCGGAGTGTGGTTTTGGGGTCGATGTGGATCTGGAAGTGAAGGTGTTCGGAGTTGGCGAGGTTGGCGTCCGAGCTGGTTGAGATGCGGATTGATTTCTTATGGACGATGGCGATTCCTCCTCCTGTGTGGCTGGTACGGACTTTGCAAGTGATCTTATAGTCTTCAGGGATGGCAATGGTGATGTCTGGGGCGGAGGAGGCGTTCATCCATGTTTCAGTTAGGAAGGCGACGTCTGGAGAGATGGTGTCTAGTAGGTTCCATAGGTCAATGGCGTGCCTGTGGACCGATCGGGTGTTGAGAAGGATGCATTGTAAGAGGTTGGGGTCGGGAGTCTGATGTGTGGTCGTAGCTGAGATGTTGTCGGTGCCGCTGAATTTGCAGGAGTAGCATGAGAAAGGTCCATGGGTGCGTCCAGGAGCGGCTTGGACGCAGTTGGGGGTGCGACCGGGGTTAAGGGCTAGGAGGGAGGCGGCATCGTAGGTAATGCAGGAGGGCTGGATAGCGCGAGGGGCAGGGGGACTGGCGCTGGGCGCGGTCCAGGCGCGGACGGGCGTAGACGGGCTTACCTTTGGCGCACCTTCGGCGCGGCTGGGGCGCGGTCGCTGCGCGTGAACGCTGCGCGTTAATGCAGTGGGCATATATGGATGGTGGAGGGGGAGGGGCGAGGGCGTCTCAGCTGGGAGGCGGGGCGGGCCACGAAGGAGGACAACAACACACAAAATGGCAGCGGAGGGCTCAGCGGAGCGGAGCGCTTGGGGCGGAATGCACAGATACTGCAAAAATGTATACCCAATGACAAACGCGGTCTAAAAATGAAAGATAAGCAAAGCGCCAAGCGGTGCAGACTACAGGCAGTTAATTAAGATAAACAAAAGCGGAGCAGCGAAGCCACAGTGCGCCAGCACAAATACTGCAAAATGTATACACAATGGCAAACGCGGTCTAAAAATGAGAGATAGGCAAAGCGCCAAGCGGTGCAGACTTCAGGCAGTTAATTATGATAAACCAAAGCGGAGCAACGATACCACAGTGTGCCAGGGAGGCAGGGGAGCGACCACTCGGCTGGAGAGCGAATTTCCTCCTCAGTTTGGCCCAGTTGTGTCATCCGCTGGCGGAAAATTCGCTCCTGGATCCTGCGTCTGTTCCTTGCTGCAGCCTGGAGCCTTCGCCGCCTAACCACCATGTAGAGTCCTGGCATTGTGAATGTCCTCATGCTCCTACTGTGTCCTACTTAAGTGTGTTTGGTCAGCCCCGCACCTGTGGCTAGTTAGGTTTTTTTTTTTTTTCATTTTTTTTTATGACTTCGTGGTTACCACCTGGTTTGGGTTCTCCTTAAATTGCGCCTTGCAAATAGCGATTTTTGAGGTTTTTCGCTAATTTTCATACATTTGGTTTGCGATTATTTTACGAATTCGCAAATGAAATCGCAGAATCATTGGGAACTCGAAATTTCCGATTCGCAAAGAGGGGTTCCACCTTGATTCTGTGATTTTCTTTGCGAAGTCGCAAAATATGTTTTGCGAATTCGCATTTTGGCCAGGTTTTGTTTCATGAATTGCGATTCATGGAATTGCGATCGCAATAGCTATTTCGCAGCTATTGCGATCGCAATTTGTGTTACATTACCATCATCCTTAATAAAATAGGTAAGTAATCAGCGATGAGAATCCTTTGTGACTGTTGTTGAAATAGGGCTCCATACCTTGAGTAGTTTTAAGTGGAATATAATTTCTAACCGGAGATATTAGGAGTGCTTCCTTAAGCTACTACTTCACAGACAGTAGTTTTGCGGGTCCTTTCAACATCGGTTTTGATCATGAACTTGGGGGAATCAAACAGCTCAACCCTACCCTTCTGGTAGAAGCAGACCCGAACATATTTAAACCATTCTATTTTCTGCCACCTATCTAAAGCCAGGCAATCCCTCAGAATTACTCTATTGAAGAAGCAGCTTTTCCTCAGCCAAATGTTGAGCCACGTCAAAAGGGGCAGTATTCCTATGAAGTTGATTGAAACCTGAGCTCCAATTCTTCATGAACAATGTACGTGGGGACACTGAGCAATTTCATGCAAAACTAATTTTCAAACCACTCAAGTGCAGCTATGTCCAAGTACCCCCACACCTCTCTCCCATAACCTGCTGAGGATATGCATTTCGATTCATAAAGCTTGACCATGGTTCCCACTCTCTGCTTTCCCAGTCTGGAGGCAAAGCCAAGAATGGCAGAGGTAAGTCTAGTCAGTGTGTTTAATATCCCCTCCAACAGCGGCTTCCTGGAGCCCCTAGTGTCAAATGCTTCTCCTAGGTAGGGAACAGAGTCCACTTTTGCAAGCAGATGACCATTGGCTCGAATCTGCAGAGATCTAACATACTTGCAGCCTGTCCCCATTACAAATGATTTTGCATAGTTAGTAGATAAGTCCAAATTCTTCATGAAGGTGACACATGAGTTAACATGCCGCTGCAAACCTAGTGTGATGCTGGCCAACAGCAATGCATCATCTGCATATAATAATGAAGGGATAACTCGAGAATCCAAACTGGGTGAATCAACCACACATTTCAGGAGATTCTGTTGTAGGTTGCTAATACACAAGGAGAAAAGGAAGGGTGCCAGGATTTAACTCTGGCGTATCCCCATCCTCACCTTAAACCTTTCTATACAAGAACCTTCTGGGAGATATCGCACGACCACAGTCATATTTGTGGGCAGGTCCCTCAGGAAGAATACAATATTTGAATCTACCCCCATAGTTAACAGTAAAGGCCATAATTTATCTCTCTTTACCCGGTCGAAGACAGAAGTGAAGTCCTTTAATGCCAGATGGAGAAAATCTAGCTACTTGTATTTACCAAGTGTGGCAAATACCCCACCCTAGTTCGACAAATTCATAATGAGGACCTTAGTATTTTGACATAGCGCTGTGATTAATTTGATTGTAATGTGCTAAGGTTATAGAACCTCCGGCTGTTGCTCTGCAGTGAAATGTCTGGAATCTGATGTTTCTGTGCATGGTACGCCTTCACTATCAGCTGACACACTATGCTTTTTCACACTGTATAGTGCCACCGAGGGGTTCATTCTCAATATTTTAAGAATACTAAAACACTCCAACCGCTAAAATGATTTCTAAATGTGCTTAAAATAGCTAATTCATACATTACTGATGTGCAACACTACCTGTCCTGTCCACACACTGAGATTTTTGGCAATACATTCTTTTAAACTATATATGCGAACACATCATTTTTGTGTTATTTAGTTTTTGTATATAATAGTGGTTAGCTCTATCTTGGATTCCACCTCAGTCATTCTCTGTCACTGCCATTTTCCAAATACAACTTTATTAGTCAAGGACCCTAACACTGGTAGAATCTCTAAGGCTCCTATACAATAAATAACATAACAAAATTGTTAATGCTACAGTTCTACAAATTGAGCCACCATTCGTTTTCAACATTATATAAATGGGCAGCTGCAGCTAAACATTTTTTTAGATCATTCTGCACTTTTTACTGACTACCGAAAACATTCACTTTTAATAGCCTGGATTGTATCTGATGAACTTTGTTTACCATTTACTTTTCACTGGTATTATGACTTGGATAAGGTGCTGTAAACGTTTCCTCGCTGTGGATTTTTGTGCATTTTTGAATCCAGGTACCTTCTTTCACAGAAAGATAACATAAAGAAAATGCAACCAGGTAAATATTCTTACATTTGGTGGAAAGTACTTGCTCAAATAATGAGGGGCCCCTTTGAATGGTGAGGTCTTGGGCCAGAGCCCACTTTTCCCATGTCTCTGTCCACGAGGTCAAAAGAGAGGTGGGTCAATTGTTCCAGGATGACCGCAAGTTTTTGTTCCACACGGAACAGGACTGTGGGCCTTGCAACCGCTACAAACGAGGGGATAGGTTGGTGGAGCCATTAGCATTAACCTTCGACCTAAGCTACAAGTGTGGCTGGTAGGCTTCTGTAAGATAAAGAGTTGACATAACAGTGGTCCTTGGGTGGCCTGATGATAGGGACAATCGGGGGTAACGGTATGAGCCAAAAGGGATAATCGCAAAGCAGACATGGGACTTGCAGCCTGGGCATGGCTGGGAAGTGGCCTCGGATGTCACACAACTGTAACGAGGGAAGCCCAGAAGCTGCGGCACGCAACCCAAAGGGCCATCACATCCAGCGCACAGATCTGAAATTGTGCTGGATGGTAGTGTCACGATGATTTACAAAACGAGAAATTAAATTAAGATTTGCTGATATATGACTGTAAAATTAATTTATGGCTGTTTTAAGACATGATTTATGGCACACATTAATTACTGATTTCTTTTGTGATGATTTATAACTCAAAATCTTCTGTCTGACAAATGTAAATAAACTGTGGCGGCTGGCCTCATTACCTCCACCCAGTTGTTGGTTCTATCGAGGGACAGGCTTGTGGATAGAAGAATGGCTAAAAGGCTCCCAGGAGAACCAGCCAGCCTATCTGGGACAGAATATAGCTCCTGGCATAAATGGACAAGGAGGGAAGGATATTTATGAAGGGATGAAACGGGGTATTATAAAAAATAAAATCCCTGCAGAATTATTTCTTTTGTGGTTGAATGGTATGAAAAAACGGGAAAGGTATTCGCATTTTACACTAGAGTGCTATTGTCTGCTGTGAAATGTTTGTAGTTGGTGGTATGAGGGAGGAAGTGGAGAGGTAAGGAATGAAGGTTGTGATAATTAATAGGTTTGAGTTGACGGCGTAGGTAAAATCTGAGTTTCGGTCAAAAATGAAGGCTTCATTGGACAATGTAGGATGTTAAGAAGTGGACTTGGTTTTCCCCAATCTGAGGCCTAGTACAGAAATGATTATACCTTGCAAGCGCTATGACATGAGGGGTATGTTTGCATTTGGTTGGCAATTGAGTTACTATATTTGTAAAACATACTTTACGTGTATCCCACACATATGGTAGATATGCCCTATTAAAGGGCATGCCAGAGTCGACTCTGATAAAAGTAATACTTTGCCAATCATAAGGACTTCCTTTACTGTGGTCTTCAGGTGAAGAGTTGCATAGAGTTCTTCTAGGGACATGGACCCTGTATTCTGGGGAATAATAGATCATAGCTAAAATAAATGCGTTGATTGTTGGAGCAAGTTACGAAGTCCTTGAAGTAGGAGTACAGAATGTTAGGAACCATCATACATGTTAACTCTTTAGTGTGCGCCAGCTCCACTGCTCTCAGCCTCGCTATTTTTATGGACCATTTTGTTTCCCTGTGAAATACTTTTGATGATGATGTTGATTACGTTATTATCAAATATTATTTCTCTTAATGCTACTATGTCACAACTGATATAAAGTATGCTTCTAGTCTGAGAGTGTGTTTTTAAAGGCCATTTTATACAAACGTTGGTTTCTACCGAAGATTTGACATGGAGTAAAGCATAGGGTCTAGTCTGTGATAATTTTGACACTTTGAACTGTTCTTTGTTCAGACTTTGAGAGGCATTCATGAGCAGTTAGTATCAATCAGGTGAGTGTTGTTTTGTGTGAGATTAATGTGGTGAGAAGACCCTTTTAGTTCACCGTTACAGAACGCTTTTTTTCATTATTTTCGAATGCCATATTGTGAACAGTACAGAAATCTACAGTAGGCTTTGGGCCAGCCCACTGTTTATCATTGGTTGGCTCTCTGTTCAATCTTATTTCGTTGCTTTTTTGATGGCTTTCCTTCCTTTACTTGTGTTTGTCCCTTCCCTCAGCATAGCTTTTTAATCAGTGTTTCTGCCTCCTAACTGGATAAGTTGCATCCATCCCTACAATCCGTAAACGACTTCATTTTCTTTCAGCTTTCCATTAGAGTGCATATGTTTTTCCCTTTGCTTGTTTTTGTTTCATATTTTTGTCAGTTGAGCTTGAAAGTGTTAACATTTTTATTGTTTATTGGCTGTTTTAGTTAACTGACTGTCTGTGGGGAAGTCCAAGAAATGTCAGCGGTCTAAAAAAAAAAAAGAATGGGTATCTGTTGAACTAGGAAGCTTTTTTGGTCCTGTCATCTATTTTGGGGCCACGGGCCAGAAGTAGAACTTGTAGACTGAAAGGCTATAATTGTCTTACCTCTAGCTGCATCCCGGAAAACAAGACCCTAGGGGGCAGGGTGAGCCCACCTTGAAACCCAGACCCAAGCTGGAGAATTCCTAAATGGGCTCCCTAAACACTGAAGTGCAAAGAAAAACCTTTGCCGGTGTGCCTTAGTCTACAACTATTTTCGGGGGTAGTGGATTCGATGAGCCTAAAATCGTGCTGGTAGTCCGCAGCCTCAGTAACTAGGTTGCGGACTCCACATTTTAAGATGATGCCCATGATCTTGAAAATTAGACCATAGACTGTTAGCACAATCTTAGGGGTAGTGAGGCCATAGACTACCAGCACTATATTGGATGTGGCACATTATTGCCCTTAATAATATGTGGACTAAAGACACATATGGAGCCTGCATACAATTCAGTATTCATTTGTATGCACAAATGCACCCCTATATGTGTCTTTTAATCAGTTAGAATATGTAGAGAGTTGCTGATACTGAACACTGTTTTTCAGCACACAAGATCCATGGCCTCTCTGACAAGACTTTGGACCCATCTTGCTAAGCACACCTGTACTGTACTGTCCATGTACTGTTTTATATAATAAAGACAATTCTGAGCTTTTCATTGGTTGAGAACCCAGGTAATCCTCCTACACAACAATGAATGCATTTTCATTAGCAACATACAGCACGTCCACCATTTTGAAAAGTTTAGAAGGCTGGAACTCTTGTGTGAGAGCGGAACCGGTCCTTTCAAAGACTGACCATGGCAGACAAAACCCAGACAAACTTGGCAGGACCATCTCCAACATCAGCAATATGTAATATAGATGAAGAGGTGGTCTCTTCAGGAGACGGAGGGGCAGAAGACCACGCCAAAGGACTCCCATTGTCTGGGAGTTCTTCACCTATCCTCCAAGCAGAAAAAAGCTCCACATTACATTGACATGCAAGATCTGTAAGTTAATGCTGAGCTATGGCCACCAAGGACTGTACTCCTTTGAACATCCCACCATATGACAACACCTGAAGGCGAAGCATGAAACCGAGCCTATGACGTGCCAGCTGGGGAGATCCATGGCAAACTGCCAAAAGTGCCAGAAGACATGCTTGCACAGTCCATCGGAGAAGAAGGAGATCGTACATCTGAGTGTTTTTGCCCATCTATTGTATGGAGTGCGTATCCGGTGTGGTGAACAGAACTAACTAGCATTTGCAATGGAATAGGTCTTGCATTAGTGAATGATTGAGCTATTGGCGTGGCAGATGTTAATGTTTGTAATTTTTGTATTTTTAGTAGCATAAGTAATAAATGAAAAGGCATGAAGCAACGAAAGGGTGCAGTACCATAGGCTGTTACTGGGTGCCCTGTGTAGTTGTAAAGGTACATCTATTAGACTTTTAAGGTACTGCACCCATAATGTAATTATGTGGTTAATAGAGATCCCTTTACAACTCCACAGGGACACCTAATAACAGCCAGTGGTAGTGCACCCTTTTGTGTACTACATCCTGGGAGTGGAATTTGTAAAGATTTAGAGGATGTGAATTGACGTTGATGCCCCGCATGCATGCGCTCTTAGGAAGGGAAGAGAGAACTTTTAAATTTAGCGAAGAACGTTAAAATAATTCTGCAGCTGCATGGTGGAACCCAAATAAAGTTTTGGAATCCTGATGCATGGCGTTTGTGAAGTGAACGTGGGGCTGCTTTATAAAAAGCTGTGTGGGCTTCACAAACCTACAGCTGTTTTTTTTATTTTAAAGTGGCCACGTGGCGTTGGTGAAGCGTGCACAGTGCTGCTGTTAAAAAAAGCATGTGGGCTCCAGATACCTGCAGCTCCATGGTAGGAGCAAATAAATGGATATTAAACAATACTCGGGGGTTTCTGTGAAGTGGGTGTGTTGCTGTTGTAAAGAAAGCCACGTGGGTGTCACAAACGTGCAGCTCCATAGTGTAAATAAAAAATAAAAATCAAACCAGACGCGTAGGGATGTAATCGGAAAGGCAAAGAAAAAAATTGAAGCCAATCTGATGCGTGGTTTTGAATCAAAAGGCATGAAGCAACAAATTGGTGCAGTACTATATGCTGTTACTAGGTGTCCCTGGTAGTTGTAAATGTACCTTTATTAACCTTATAAGGTACTGCACCTTTAATGCAATTATAAAGAGAAAGATTACATTACAGCTGCAGTACCTTATGTGGCTGATAGAGGTCCCTTTACAACTCCACAGGGACACCTAGTGGTACTATACCATTTTGTGCACTACACCCTAGAAGCTTACCTTGTAAAGATTTAGAGGATGGGAAGTGATGTTGATGCCCTGCTGGCATGCACTCTTAGAATGGGAAGAAGAGACTTTTAAATTTAGTGAAGAATGATGAAAATTATTCTGTAGCTGCATGGCGGGACTCTAAAAACCAGACCAGACTTGTTGCGTTTGTGAAGTGGGCGCAGTGCTACTTTATAAAAAGCTGGGTGGGGTTCACTAATCTGCAGGTGCATGTGGGAATTGATTTTTATTTTTTAATAGCGGACGCGTGGCTTTGGTGAAGCGTGCACCGTGCTGCTTTTAAAAAGAACTGTGTGGGCTCAAGAAACCTGCAGCTCCAAGGTCGGAGTAAAAAACTGGATAGTAAACAAGACACGTGGCATCGGTGAAGCGGGCGCGGTGCAGCTTTTAAAAAGGCTGTGTGGGGATGCGATTGTTATGACAAAAAAATAAAATAAAGTAGATCGAAAGGAAAACCAACAAATCAATAGTAGAAAGGGAGGGACTAAAGAGGGGCAAGGCAGGATTAGAAAACAAACCAATGAAATACCAACAATTTCAAAAGACACTAAAATGAACCAATAAAATACATGGGTGGAGCTTAATGCCTATATCCTGAATATACCATGTCTCGAAGAGACCGCGCAAGCGCTGCCTAGGCGAGACCTTAAAAAAAAGGGGCTGGGGGAGAAAAGATGGAAGATCATTACTAAAATTGTCATCACTGAAGGAAAAAGTTTGAAAATGTTCATTTGCCAAGTTTACAGATGTTGAAAAAAAGAAAACAACTACAACACCTCTATCCCAGAAAAACCTGTATCTCGAGACACTCACAAAATGCTTGTTTCATATAACTAAAAGAGCCTTCACAGATTGCCAAGGCGGATGCCTTTAGCCAGGCTCAGTATCCTCCCTCAGTGCACATTGGGTGTGTAGTGGGCATTGAATGTTTGCAGTAGGTTGGGTGATGGGCCTGAGTGGCAACCTTTAACTATGTTTTTCTTTTTCTTTTTTTATATTTTTGTGATATAATTAAACATTTTATTTTTAAAATGTGATGTAGTAGAAAGAATATAACCCCATGTGATAGTCTTTTGACTATATCTGTGAATGTTTCTACCCGACTGTGCATACATCTCTCCATTGACTGGGGTTGATTTTACAGCAGAGGTCTTCAAACTTTTTGATGCCGAGACCCCCCTGTCAAAAACATTAGGCATAAGGACCCCCTTCTGACCAAAATATCAAGAACTTGGTACTCACCATCATCGACAACCAAAAGCGCCCCAAATTCCCACGGCAAATCATTTTTACGGTGGGGAAATAGAATTAAACAGTGTTTAGCAAAACCAAAGGTTTGTGGGTGACTGTGGGTCGTTGTCTTTTAGGTTTTGTTATTTGTTTCAGTTTTTGGTAATCATCTTGGCCAAGTGAACAATAAATTCTGAAGGCCATGAGAAAATGCTAAGAGGCTAGCTGCCGGAGTGTCCAGTCACCTGGGCTATAATTATGCTCACGTGGTACAAGTACGGCCATGGGGTATGCCCTTGTGATTTGCGTGCTTGAGCTATACTCAAAGGTCATATTGAAGCAGACTACCTATGCTCACGGTGCATCTATTGTCCCTAGCAGGTGACATATGACCTCTTTCACGTCAGGGCCCCTAGAAGTGCCCTTCTTTTCAGGCCATACGTTCAGTACAGTGAGAGGCTTAGTGTCTGGAATTGTGAACACATGTGCCCATGCACTTGGTGCAGGACAACATGTTGCATGGTCACACTGGCTCAACTGAGCCTTCGTCTTGGGAAGGCCTTCGCAGGGTGAGGGTCAGAAGAGAAGCTGTGAAAGATATCAAAATACACTCGTCTAGAGATGGAAGTCTAAAGACGCCTGTTTAATTTTTGTGGGTGACGTTCATTGTACCCAGAGGCAGCTACCAACCACAGGATATCTAACAGAGAGAGGTAAAATAGATTATTTAAGATCACACAGGCTGTCAGCAAGGAGCTGGATAGTATCCAAATCAGCACACACAGTGATTCATGAGACAGACAGATGTTTACTGCACACCATTGTCTCCTCCTTCTCCCCGGTACCTGGTTGATTAATGGTAGCATGTGTTCTAAATGAGCTGAAGACTCACAAAGCATTCACTGCTGCAGTGTGTCAACGATATCTTGTTGGAAACTGTCTTACAGCCATACAAAATGTAAGGTGTACACAGTCTTCACCCTTTATTCTTTCCAGCATGACTGCTCATCCCTGTTTGGTAAAGCCAATATGAAATGGTTCACAATTCCATGCATTAATTCACCATGTTAAGAATAAATGCAAGCAATGTTAAAATAGCTCAATTTGAAATACCATGCCCAAGCCTTTGCAGAGTTCTACACATGAACAAATGGCCAGCACTTCTTTGGAAATGGTGGCAACCAGCATCAGATTAAACTGCTGCAACAAGAATGAAAACGGAAAGCACACTGAAAATAAACATTTAAAAGTCATAAAAATGAACTGGAGTCTTTGCACCAACCCTGGAGTTTATATTGAAGTACATTTCAGCTTCAAGGCCACATGTGAGACCTAGATGTTTGACCTGCATAAATCAATTAAAAAAGTTATAAATTTGAGTGCTTGTTAAAATTTACTGTGAGGAGGCTAGTAGGGAGATTCAGTAAGTAAATGTGGTTTATCCTAATCTGCTCCAAATTAAGACAATTTAGTGGGCAACATAATAGTACCATCAAAACCCTCACCGCTCCATTGTGGTGCTGCTTATTTGAGCAAAGACTGCACAACCAAATGTGTTTAATAATATTGGAATTGTATAGGCTTTACCATGTAATATTTTGATGCTGTGAAAATATTTGGTTTTGTCAATTATTGAAAAAATACATTTTCTATTCAGACAAATAACATGAGCATTGACACTTTCATTTAACCATGCTGCCTGAATTTTTCTCTGCAGTGATATTTAAGCAAACGTAAAAGCAATGATGTTTCAGACATCAACGTTGTCATCTTCAGTAGTCCATTCACTGCACTTAACTTACAAACAAGTTAGTCTCTATAAGCTTAGTTGAATAGTAAAAAATATATATGTATAGCATCATTTTACTTAGTTAACAACTTTTCGAGCATTTCACAGTGAATGTCTATTGTCAGCAGCATCAAGCCCCACACTGACGTGACGTGTTTAAAGACAAGCATTCTCTTTTCCATGGTGTTTCTCTGGAGCAATAAATGACATCGACCATGGAGTTCAGGCAGCATAAATAAATAGATACACATGCAGGAAAGAAAAGAAAACGGACAGAACACAGAAAATAAAAATTAACAGGAGCCTTTGCCCAAATCCCCTCATGGCTCAATCAGGGAAACAAATAAGGATCTGTGTGCGTGTGTGTGCGCGTGAGATAGTTTCAGTGTATGTCTGCAGCGGGGAAGAGGCAGGATTAAACTGGGAAGCTTTGGGTTGCCGTGGAAATCAGCGGAAATAACAAGGAAGAGGCAGCAACGAGTCACAAAGCACGAGGTGAAAGCAGGGATGGCCAAGGAAGGCAGCAGTGACTGCGTGGAATATTGCAGAACTCCCTCGAAGTACAGGCTGTATTGCAAAGGTTCTGGTCGATCTTTGTGGACAAAGTTTGCGGGCATTTCCTGGTAGGCATGCTGCAGTCTCTGATTGGAGGACAGGTTTTGATGACGTAGCCACATTATGATTGGCTTATTTTACCTAGTCCTCCAATCAGAGAGCCTCCTGAGATGCAAGCATTTCTAATCCAAAACGAAGAGGAAACGTTTTGGATTCGAGGCAGACGTGAGGTTGGTGAATGCGCGACCCCCTTCTGATGACTCTGCGGCCCCCCTGGGGGTCGCGCCCCATAGATTGAAGACCTCTGTTTTACAGCCTTTGCTCTTTTTAGGTTTCGCCTAAGTGAAAGCTGCGCACTGCGCAGCTTTTCGCGCAGGCGAAAACCTAATGAGAATAGTATGTGGCTTAGGAATCCGCCCTCTGTTCCATTGGCTAGCTCCATAAATGGAGGCTAGCCATTGGAACAGAGATCTGTCCATCATGGCCGGACCAGATTCGTGGGAGTTCCCGCGATTTCTTCCCTCTCCACCCTTTTCTGATCGTCATTGCTGCTGTGGTTTTTTTTTTCGTGTCGGCCTGTTTTGTTCTTTTTCGAAGTGTCTGTTGCTGGAGTTGGCTGCAAGATTTAAGTTCCCACGAAGGGATCAGGTAAGGAGCATTTTCTCCCCCCCCCCCCGCTGTCGGTGTGCCCGTCCCCTATCCTGTGACCTGCGGAGCTGTTTAATGCTGTCTGCGGCGTTCGCTGACCCCGAGGACCGGCCTGCGGTGAAGAGCTGCCCTGACCGCGATGCTACTGCAACATGGCGGCCTGACCGGGGCTAAAGGCCTGTCTGTGCATATCGGCCTAGCTGCTGCAGTTCCCGCTGCCAGTACGACCCCCCGCCTGTGGATTTGGTACCTGTGAGGCTGCTGTGGGGGGCGCGGCACCCTGCAAACCCCCCTCCCCCGGAGTGGGTGTGCGGGCCGGTCCGTGCGCCCTGTATCATCTAGTGGAGCGGCTGGGCCGGAGCGCGGCGGCGGATGGAGAGACGGAAGACAGACGGCCTGCCCATCTGGGACTGCTGATTTCCCCTGTGGAGCTGCCTGTCCATGCTGCTGTGGGTCCTGTGTCCTCTCCTGCGCCGGCGGTGGGGAGTGGGGTTGGGGCCTGGAGGCGGCTGGGATCGCGGAGACGGTGCCGGGCCTGGCGCTGGGCTGCTCCCCGCGAGCTGCGATTGTTGCCCGGGGGGTGCGGGTGGTGGCAGCGCTGGCTGGCGGCATCAGGGAGATTACGGGGGCTGCTCCGGCAGCGGCGCGGGCTGCACCTTGCCATCAGATGTGGTGACTCCTGTGCTGGGCTCCGGGAGTAGGCCGAGGATCCCCGGCCTCAATTAGCTGCAGTCGGGTGCTGGAGCCTGCGGGACTGACTGCTTCCCCCAGCGATTGCGGCCGCAGGAGCTGCGTTCCGGGCTGTCTGCTGCTGTGGCTGGCGACCTTCCCCTTGCTGCAACGTGGAGGTCCATAACTAGGCTGTGTGGACCCTGGTGGTATAACATAAGCCACTGTATGCTGGAGCTTTAGTTTCTTGGCGGAGGAGTGCCTTCTAGGCAGTGGCCTCAGGGCCACTGCCTAGAAGGCACTCCATACCCTTGTGGCATTCCATACCCTTATCAGCTAAAGCACTCAGGGTCTGGAAGTGGCCGGAGATAGCAATATTGGAAATAATTGCAACAATTCCATTAGCGTTGCCCAATGCATTTCGGAACCTCATGGTTCCTTCGGCAGGTGCTGATCTGTGAAAAAAATGTGTTGTGATATGATGTTAGTGTCCATGGTGAAACGTTATCCCATTCAAATGTTAATCAATGTAGCTTAATGGGTGCCTACCTTACTGGTTTTAATTTGATGATTATTCAACTTATTAGCACCTTATCTACAAAACCAAAGAGGCACAATAACTATATGCTTATGTATAAGTATTTT
Source organism: Lissotriton vulgaris (assembly GCF_964263255.1). Taxonomy (NCBI): domain Eukaryota; kingdom Metazoa; phylum Chordata; class Amphibia; order Caudata; family Salamandridae; genus Lissotriton; species Lissotriton vulgaris. The sequence goes on along the minus strand of NW_028241185.1, from coordinate 962,137 downwards.
TATGGCGGCGAATAGAGGTCAAAAAGGACTGTAACTTATGATCGCTTACCATTACAGGCCAAGTCGCTAAATGTGAAGACACTAAAAATCAAGAGATAGGAATATAAAATATAAAATAACTTTCTCATAATAAAAACTGAAACCATTAACGCCAACATTATAGCAATCGTACCTTCAAATCCTTCGTCAATGCGTAGTGGCGCTATGCTAAATAGATAAGCCAATCCAAATATAGTGCTCCATGTTACTCAAAATACCGGAAGTAGCCGAATAACGATGTGGTCATCTTACCCAATAGTTCTATGTTATGCCAATAATCTGCAAACGAAAGAAACGTCCGCTTTATCCAAACAATTGCACGAAAGACAAAAGATGGAATGTTCATCAAATCACCAGTATATACGAAGTCTCGTACCTGTATGTAGACCCGCCTAAACCGCAAACTCTAGAGGGTGTATGCTGCCTTGAAACGCCGCGTTTCAATGCATTTCAAATACGCGAGCGGAAAGATAAACAATGGACTAAAACACTAGGTGCTCAACGTTTTCCTATGGGGGGCTCTTGTGTGGTGTGTGGGGGGGCTCTTGTGTGGTGTGTGTCGGGGGCTCTTGTGTGTGTGTGTGGGGCTCTTGTGTGGGTGTGCGGGTGCAAATGCAATACGTCTCGCATTTGCGACAGAGTAAGCTATTGGCATTGTAAATGACAATGCCATTTATTTATCTGTTTTCAAAACCAACACATAAATAAAAAGTTTGGCATCTACAATGCCAATAGCTCTAACTTTTCCAAAGGCGAAACCGTTGCATTGTAAATGCTTTTTCCCTCCAGCTTCCCACCACCCAGTGCACCGCCCCCCTCCCAGGCCCTACTTAATGGAGGCCGCATCATAACCTCATTAAGCAGGTCCCTGATCATCTTCCTCATAGCAGGCTTCCCTGACTCTGCCTACGTTTCTCTGCTGCCTGGGGTTGATTTCAACACCTTAGCTCTATCGCCACATTAACATGCATTTCCGTTTTTTGCTGCTTAGTTTATTTTGGCCACTTAGAAGCCTCTCGCTCCGTTTGCAGCCTACACTTTCCTGCCCGTTTTCCCTCCTGCTTCCTGTCACCTAGCGTCCCCCCCCTCTGACACAGAACCAGTGGATGGACATCCTCAGCCCCACCCCACAACCACAACCCTATTCCACAACTGCACGAAGAAAGTCGCCAGCTGGATGTAGACCAATTGATTAAAGCTCAACACTGACAAGACCAAAGTGCTGATCTTTGGCAACAACGCCTCTCTTTGGAACGGCACCTGGTGGATTGCTGAACTCTGACCTACTCTCACTCTGACATACCAAGCCTGTAACCTCTGCAACCTCCTGGACAACAGGCTCACAATGAAGCAACTGATCAACGCAGTCTCCTCCACCTGCTGCCACATCCTCCACATGATCCAAAGGATCTTCAAATGGCTCCCCATCAGTACAAGGAAAACCGTCACTCAAGCCCTAGTCGCCAGCCGGCTGGGCTACGGCAAAACACTACATGTAGGGGGGTTGGTGGCAGTGCATGAGTGATCCTGCGAAGGTGAAGAAGACGATGGAGTGGTCGGTCCCGGAGAGTTCTGTGGCGTGGCAGTATTTGACAGTCGATGCCCCATAATTCATTGTGTTGCACTTGTGACAGACCACATTGCCTGCCACTTTGTTTATCAAAAGGTTCATGAGGAAGGGAGGTGTTCCCGAAACGCGTCAGACCTGCTATGTGTTTGTGTGCATGTTTATATGTGTATATATATATATATATATATGTGTGTGTATGCTTGCCATGGTGTTAAAATGGAAAAAAAACTATTTTAACCACCTCACAGATTGCGTATTAATGTGACTTTACAAAGGAAAACAACTTGGCTAACAGTCCCAAGGTCTCTTCAGTGTGATTTTTACCTCACTGCATTATTTTAAGCAGTTGCATCTTGGCTTTTGTGAAGTACAGTTTCTAAGACAATTGTATAAGAAAAATCCGATCCATTAACCATGTATGTAGATGCTTAGAATGCAACATGCTATTTATTACCATATTTAAAGTTGAAGGAGGTAAGGAGTATAATGACGCACTCAAGATGTCACCACTGATTTATGGGCAGTTGTCATGCTCAGTAACAATAAATGGCATATTCCACTCTGTCCATCTACGTATTTATAACTTTTAGTTAGCTTTCATTGCCCAGTGGTCTGCGCAGGTGTCAGTTTTGTTTTCATATACTACAGCTTATTGCATGGGACAATGGATCCGTCCACTTTACAAATTTATTTCTTCACTGCAAGCGCTTTTTGTATGTGACTGGGAAGCTCAGCTGACTCTTCTCTTTTTACCTGGTGTGGTAGGTCTTCTATTCTTCCATTGATGAACTCACTCAATTGTGATTTGGCGGAGGTTCATCTGTATGAGGTGCTGTTGACCTCATCAAGAATGGGCGTTCAGCAAGTGTGTGGTATCAAGTTGTGGGTGAATTAGAGCTTAAATTGTAGAAGGAATTCACAGCAATGCAACCTGATCACTACATTAATACAGTATTTACGGGCTGGATACTTGTCTTGTAGCGTTGGGTTAGCATCTGTCATTTTTGGAGTGTTTCATAAGCTGTGATACTAAGAATGGGTTTGTAGATTTTGCTACACCTTCAGCCAGTGAAAAAAAAATATATATAGATATATATATGACTTTGTGTATGTTTTGAGTTCAAATTTGGTTCCTTTTTTTTAAGCTTATTTATTTGAATGGAGCTGGGGTTATTTATTTCTATTTATTTTTCAGGTATTTGTTTTGGTTCAAGTGTCTTTTTATAGAGGTAACTGGCCACATTATGCCAGCCTGCTCTAAAAGGCTTTAAACTGGGCTTTTGAGTGATTAGATCAGCTGGATATTGAAGTATTTATTTACAGCGATGTCATAGTGAGAGTGTGTGTCATTTGTCCCCTTCTCTGGCTTACAAAGTGTTAATTGCAGTATTAACACTAGGTCTGTGTTTGAGTGTGTAATGACAAAGGCAGCTTGGTTTCTATTCATTTTGTAAAGTACTTGTATTTGGTTAACCCTTGCCACTATGCATAGTGTGTTCTTCTAGAGTTCCTAACCCAAGTATAGCCCCAGGTATGTGCATGTGGTTGGACAGTATGCAGCTGCAAATTTAGTCTTTAGACTAATTGAACGTTTTGGCAAGCTGCTGTGCGTATGCTAATGGAGGGGGGTCTGGTGGGGATCATGGTCATGGAACCAACATGGGCCTCTTCATTCTGGTGTGGCTGAAGGTCTTGTTGATGGACATGGACCCTCAAATATGGGTCCATTAGTAAAATGGGAAGATTAGGATGACCATGAAGACGCGCATAAGTTAGTGTTATTTGCTTCTAAAAGAGAGTATGTGAGCTGTGCTTTGGCTTCTATAGTGGCTCCACTGTGCAGGTTTTTGTAAGCATAGCAGGTGGATAGGCAAGTGTGTGCTCCTGGGTGCTAGACTGAAAACACCGGCAAGAATAGACAAAGCTCCTGCTTTTCTACTCAAGACAATGTGGACATAGAAGGGGTACTTGGGGATGATGTTGTTAATGAACCTGGAGCTTGACAGCTTGGAGAACTGCAAGAATGCGAGTTAGTGAGAGGATGGAGAATCCGCGAGGAGATCTGCTTCATGAATATATGTGGGACTTGGGTGATTGAAGGAAGTGTGGCCTTGGGGATGGCTTAACCATGTTGCTGGCCATAAAGCCACATGCTTCAAATACATAAACGACTAAATAAAGAGTGGGGTTAGGTGGACAATGGTGGAATGATGGTGTTCATTAGTAATCTGGCCAGTGGGGCTTGTGGCACATGGAACATATCAAGTCCGATTCTGGGCACCCGATGGATGTGTGAGGACCAGTTACTCACTTCAGTAGTTTACAATAACGTGGTTCAGAAGGAGCAAATGTAGGGCCGTAGGCAAGGTATTCCAGAGTTTGGCGGTCAAAAAGGAAAAGGAGCGACTACACTTCTTGCCATGCGAACCCTGAGTAAGTGCAGACGGTTTAGCATGTTAGAGTGCAATGATCTACCCTGATGGCTTTTGTCATTCGGAGGTGCATAAAGTGAATCCAGTACTAACATTTAGGATAGGATAATATATATAAAGCGCACTTATACCCACGGGAGTCAAGGCACTAAGCGAATAGGGGAGGAGGAAAAAGTACCAACATCCAGCTAAGAGGCAAATAACCAGGTTTTCAAAGGTTTCCTGAAGACCGGAAGAGAGTCCGCCTTGGAAATGGAGGGGGGCAAAGAGTTCTAGAGTTTGGCGGCCGCCACAGAGAAGGAGCGACCGCCCCATCTGGACTTGTGGAATCTGGGAGAAAACAGGTTTTTTTTGTGAGTAGGATCTGAAGGTCCTCCCCGGATTATTCCACTGAAACATGGTTTTTAAGAGTGAAGACCCCTTGCTGTTCATAGCCTTGTATACTATACTGAAGACCTTGAAGGAAATGCACTTCCCAATGGGTAGCCAATGCAAGGCTTGAATTCCTTCCCTGGCTGCCTGATACTCCGGGATGTTAAAAATCAGCCTTAATGCAGCGTTCTGTTCCACCAGAAGCTTGTTCAGGGATCCTGCATTGATGTTAAGGTACAGGGCATTGCAGTAGTCCAGCCGGGAGTAGGCCGATGCAGTTCAGATGGAATATACGACAGTACTTTCCTCAGGGCTTTTAAGATGTAGAAACAGGTGCTGACTGTACGGCTAACCTGGGCATCAAAGGTCGGACCCTCGTCAAATATAACCCCCAGATTTTTTGCAGTTTTGACCAGGACACGAAGGGGATCACAATTTGCAGGCTACTAGGCATGAGACCAAATGGAATTCTGTGGTCTAAAAACTAGCACCTCGGTTTTGCCTGCATTGATCTTTAATGAATTGTCCTTCATCCAACACATAATGCTGGAAATACATTAATTAAACTTTTGAGCAACTGATTACAAATCCTTTGTTATGGAAACTGATTTGTGTTTCATCTGCGTAGGAGAGCACCTGGAATCCGAAGGATTCCACCAACTCTGCTAGAGGAGTCACATAGAGGTTAAAAAGAGTGCGACAAAGCGAAGATCCCTGGGGGCCGAAGGCCTTTGCTCTGAAGCCTCTACAACTGATGATGCGAGTTCTGCCAGTCATGAAAGAGTGGAGAAGCTGCAGAGCCCTTCCTGTAACTCCTACTTCCCCCCCAGTCGCTGGATCATGCGCATTGGGGTGATGGTGTCAAATGCCGCAGAGAGGTCGAGCAAAATCAGCACCGCAGATCCGCCTTGGTCAACCTGCGTGCGGATACAGTCGGAGGCTGCTACTAGGGCCGTTTCGGTGCTGTGACTGCCATGAACCGTTCTGAGAGCTGTCAGGGATTTCCTGGGATTCAATGTGTTTTCATCAGCTCAACATTGATAAATTTCTCCAGGATTTTAGCCGGAGCAGGGAGAAGGGTGATAGGTTGGAAGTTCTTCAATTCTGAGGGATTGGCGTTGGGTTTTTAAGAAGAGGTGAGACAATTGCTTCCTTTCAGGTGGCCAGGTAGTTCTCGGACATGAGTGTGTTGTTGAAGACCTTGTACAGGAAGTTGGCTATTAAGTCAAGAGCATGTCTGCGTATGGAAGGCATACAAGGGTTTGAGGGAGCTCTGGATTTTAGGCCATATAAGAATTCTTTGGTTTGCAGGGCTGTGATTTGTGCAAAAGAGGACCGGGCATACTTCCAAAGAACCTGGGTAAGCTTCCCCTTCGGCAGATCTTCACTTTCCCCTTTGGCTACCTCTGTGGTAGGTTCATCATCTGCAGTCTGGGTGAACTCATGAAAGATCTTTGGGACTTTATCCTGGAAATAGAGTGCTACTCTGTCACAGAAGTCTTGGGAGGGGTTCTGGTGCTGTGTCCCTGGTGGCTCAGCAATCTCCTTTATGACTTTGAATAGCATGCTGGAGGAATTGTCTGCCGACACTATCTTTTCAGTGAGGAAACGAGATTTGGCCTGAAAGATGGCGTGTTTATATTCCCACTGGAAAGATTTCTGCTTGGCTTTTTCCAGAGGGCAAGAATCAGCACACAATATCCGCTCTTGCTTACGGCATTGGCGCCTGAGAGCCAAAAGCTCTCCAGAAAACCATGGAGCCGAGGGTTTAGCTCTTGCCTACGGCATTGGCGCCATAAGCTCTCCAGAAAACCATGGTGCCGAGGGTTCAGCTCTTTTAATGACACCATTTTTTAATGGAGAAACTATGTCTAAGGCCTCGGTGTTCCAATTACGAGAACCCTCTGCCGTGGGAGGGTGAGCGATGTGGTTCCCATCAGAAACCGAAGCCAAGGCGGCCTTCCAGTTGGTGGCAGTAACCTTGTTCAAACCCCTGCAATGTATATGTTTTTGGGGGAACCCGTTTTAGCTTTAGTGAAATGAGGGGAAATTATATTAAACTCGACCAGCTACTGGTCAACCCAGCTGGGAGGCTAAACTACCTCAAACTTTAGATTGTTGTGGTTAGCAAAAATGCCATCCAAGGTATGGGAGACACTATAGGTGGGAGAACGGACGAGTTGCTCAAATTCCATGGATCTAAAAGGGAGCAAAGTTTGTTTTCAAGATAGAAATTGAAATACCCTAGAATGGTGTAATGAGCTGTGGTGACAAATGGTTTGAGGGTTTGGCACATTGTCTCCAGAAAATTGGCCCTAGGCCCTGGAGGACGGTAAACCAGAAGGCATGAAAGATTAGTTTTCGAATAGCTTAATTCCGAACGTGACTGCTTACAGAAGAGAGCCAGGGGCCTTTTCCACATAGCTAAGAGAACATCTAAGGGAGTCCCTGGCCACCAGGGCTAGGCCACCCCCTCTTCAGTCAGGGTGGTCGCATCTAAAAATAATGTAGCCTGGGGGCACAGTGTCTGCCAATTCTGGACCTGAGTGAACCTTGGCCCAGGTTTCTGTGATAAAAAATACAGTCCAGATTGAGAGTCTGGATGGTTAGGGAAATCTCGGTCTTGTGTTTGGGCATAGCGAGCATTTATCAACTCCCTCCTGATTGAGCTGGATCCAAGCCCAGTCTTGATTGTGGACTCGTATGCCTTTCCAACTCCCAGCTCCTGGGCCCATCCCAGGGAACCCGGGATGGAGGCCGGACAGTTAATAGGGCAAAAGTCGCAGTGCCAGCATCGCTCTGCCTCCCCTTTGTTTAATTTGATCCTATCTGTTCACCCCCCATGCTGATTTTTAGGACGCAGCTCAAGCAGTTGTGTCCTAGAATAGGTTCTATCCGGGATACTATTGTCATCTGTGAGAATATGGCCAGCAAGCATGAACCCTGGAGCCGTCCACTTGGGCGCGCCTTTGTTTTTGTGAGGAGTCTTTTATAAACACATCAAGTCCTTTCAAGTCTCACCAGGTATGTAAGTCTCGTAGAAGCATCTCTTTCCTCATCAGGAAGTTACACTCCCCCTTACAAAAGGATCTTGTAGTTGGACACTCAACTGATGCCTGAAATCCTTTGCTCACTTGATGTACCCTAACCATCCAAACTGTTCTAATTTCTCATTTATTTTGGCAAGAGGCGAGTTTCTTGTGCCAAAGCGATGTCTGGATATTGGGCATGGACGAAGTTTTGTACTTTCTTCCTTTTAATAAATGAATCAACCTATCAACATTGATTGAAATGATGTGAGGTCTTGTGGAATTTACTTGGCTCAGGCATATCAATTCATGAGAATCTTTTCTAAGACAGTAGGTCTAACAAAAACTCTTTAATGGATGTAGAGAGCCGGGACAGAAACGTGTAGGGTGAGTAAGAGGTATATAAAAAAACAACCTGAGGAAGTATAACAGGGGGGTAGGAGGGATTTATTTTAAATAGTTTACTGCTGAGTTACTGTGCTCAATACAAACGGTCACTGTACCCCAAGACTTGAGGTGCAGGTCAAAACCACACTAATACACTCATGGGAGTCCAGGTTCTTGACCTGCCAGCTAGGAGATGTAGTATCATTGTTATCCCCTAAAAAAGGGGAAACGAAGATGGTACAGATCCAATCAGTGGCTAATTTTGTTTGACTTTAATGATCACACAGAACATTTTATACAGGTACCACATGAGTCTTCTCAAGTTTACTCTGTATGCACACCATGGAGGTCAGTGGCTTCTAGGACCCACACAGACACATCTGTATGGCAATAAAACCAAGAATGCTCACCCTGGGGTGTAGTGTAGTTCCTATTTCCCTTATAGGTTCTGCGCATTGGAATAACATACACAATAGGCTTGCCATAGGACTGAGGTCAGTATGCCCCTGTCATATATATTAAACTTAATTACTGTGTACCAGCTAGCTCAGAGGCCACTAGAAACTTCTTGAAGACAAGTAGGGAATAGCTTCTGGCAACCACATAACATAAAACCCTGATCCTCAGGATAGTGGAAACAATATACTACTTTTAATTCAGTCACTCATCTCAGAGAAGTACATAGAAGAAACAGTCGGGTGTGTTTACAATAAAATGTATTGCACAGTTGTTATTCTAGTACTGGTTATATGTGCTGCGACAACTGTTGGACAGTAGCAGAGAAGTATGGTCAGCAGTGCAGTTAAATAAAAAGGCATTGTATAGTTCTACCATTTTGCAATAGTAATGAACACATACATGAAATACAGAATGCATTTAGATAAAGCCTATCCCCCTATGATGCCTAACTAGAGGTACCGAAGTGTACCTAGCATGTGTGTAGGTCTTAGAGAACCAAGAATCCCCCTAGGATTTAGTCTAACCTCATTACCTTAGTGAGACTTCATCCTTATATCGAGCTGGACCCTCCAGGATGGGTGGATGGACTTCTGCCAGCTGGAGCTGTGGCATGTCGCAGGGCCTCCGGTCAGAGTGTCAGCATGAAAGTCTAGGTCTCCTTTGCTTTGCTTGGGCAAAGGGAGGTATATTTATACCTGATAGGTGGCTTGGAATGTTGGTATTGACGTAAAGTCAGTCAGAGGAAGTCATCCGGAATGAACCCTTAGGGAATGGTGTTTCATGCATATTTAATGAGTTATTGGAGAAATCAATAATTCTGTGCCAGGGAAAATCCCAAGAGCTTAACGGTCTGTTTCTAAGAATTTGTTGTGGCTTTAGGTTAGTCACTGTTGGACATGGAGATGACGTATTTAGGATGGACCGTCTTCTGCGCCCAGAGCACACATCAGATCAGGGACAGCCTGTTGCTCGTTATTGTGCGGGGAGGGCTAATGTAGGTGAAAGGGCCTTAAGTGGGTGAAAGAACCTGCCTGTCTTTGTGGCACGAAGGATTTGTGCCTCTGAAACGGTGCACCTATGTTAGGGCCTCAATCTAACATATAACAGGGGTGCCTCTCAACTCACTAAATCCATACAAACATTCCAGTTGGTCCATGCACTCAAAAACATGAATATTGAATTGCTTTAGGAAAAATCTATGGGTTGAACTCCGAACAACAAATTAGGATGCCTTCAGAGGCAAACTAGATTTGTCTCTAGTGGTGAAATGTTGGATGCTTGAACTTGGCCCCTAAAGCCCACTGCTGAGTAACCGCCTCAGAGTCAGAATTAATTTCCATTGTTGTGCATTGTTTCATTTGAAATCCTGGGAAAATAAATTTTTGTGTTCACTATATAAAAATAGATCATGTTTTTTCAGTGCCATATTGGCTTGTCAAGCCTGATGGTGTCTGAGAAAACAGGCTTTTACTTGCCTAGGTGCATCTCTCCTGTTTTAATCACTGTATATAATCCTGTGATCCCTTTGCAGTTCTAGTGTTGGATCAAACACTATTTTAATAAGGCCCGGGAAATCACTAATGAAGAAAGCCATCCTATTACTATTATCGAGCTTTTTAAGAATGCCTTAAAAAAGGAAATTGGATTGTCTTTTCTGTCTTTCAAGATGAGTCTGTTTCTGCATATAGCAGGGATCCTTTTCCTGGTCTGTGGTGGACATCATGTTCTGCTCCATTGATGTATGCCTGTCTTCAACTACCTTTAGGCATAAATAAAGAGGCTATGTCTGTCTGTATCAAAAGGACTTCATTAAAGGTCTTCCTCACGTTTTTCTCCACAGAACCCATGATGGTTCTTGTGGCAGTCAGCACTTATATTATCATCCCAAGTTAATCTTTTGTGCTGTTCTCTCTTGTCCTTTACTTGTTTTCAGGTCCTTGCCTCCCTCTGCCTTTGTGAACAAGACGTACCTTACTGGTTTCAGCTCTGAATTGTTATGTTCTATATTGTGCAAACCGTGATTCTGAGGATAGTTTTGTATCAGTTGCATTTCAGTAGTCTGATTAATCGCAATATTGTGATTAATGAGTAAGAGAAAAGGAGTCTTGCCGTTATCGTCTCTCAGTTTTCAAAGATGTTGCGTAATGAATATGGGGCTATGGTACCTCTCCTTGTAGTGGGTCAGTCCCTCCAGCTTTTGGTGTGAAAGCCTGATATATTCCACCCATTTCTGGGATTTGAGTGCGGTCAATTTCCTCAGGACATTCTATTGGGCCCACGCAGTCCATCACAGTGGCAAGCCCCTTGGTCAGTTCCGAGAGCAAATCTAATCAAAGAAGTTGAGTGTCCCTGTGTGTCTTCCTGACATGCCCCAAGGAACATAATGTCAATCAGTGTGGAACAGAGAGCAGTATAGCTGTAGCCTGCCCGCTGTGGCATGGTACAATGTACCATGCTGAAGCCTAAATACTCAATCATCCATAGTGTTCATCAAAATGGCTGTCACCATGCTACCTCATAGTTCTTTTACCATGGTACCACCATCGTATGGCTCTGGTTTCCACAGTCTTCCTCCCGCTTCTCAGTTCTACCAACCTCCCCTACTATACAGGATCCCCACTTAGTGCTCTCCACCCTTGGCCGCATCATTCTTCTCTTATGCAGCTGACCATATCTCTTCACGAGGCAAGATTTAACCCTTGATTTTCTGCCAGCAGTGCTACAGTAAGTGAACAAGAATCACAGTGAGTGTCAGTTTTACAGCCATAGGTACCTTTGTCTGGCCATTGCATTCCCTGGATCTGCGCCACAGTTGGTCTGTGGTCAGCACGATTTGATTCTCTGGCCCATCCAATGGTTCTAAGCTAACCCCTACAAATCCCTTAATAGCGAGGTGCAGAAACAGCCCCCGCTGAACCTCAACTTTGATCTCCAGTGAGCAGGTTGTGGCAGTGCCTCATAGTTGCTCCGCAATCTTCCTAGGCTCCACTCGCTTCCAGTATTACCATCTGTTGTTACTAGGTGATGTTGTAGGGAGAGGAATGACAGCGGTTCCTATCTCCAGGAGCATTCATTATTGTTTAGAAAAATAGACCGGCTTGGATTGTATGGCCTTTTCAGTTCTATGGGTAATCCTCTAATGAGTTACACTGTGATTGGTTGCAGGTGGCCCTACTGGTGCTCACACTGACACTTGGGAAATCAGTGATTTCCAACAGTTTACACGCTTTGAAAACCCATTCTTCAGGCATATACTAGGTTTTTGCAATTTGAGAGGTAAAGCTATTGTCTGACTTGAGAATAATGTTAGATGGCCATGGTGGAGAAAATAATCCTCTGGCTGTTATTCTTGGCGCAGCAGCTCCTTAATAAGTGACCTGCCCATGCACCAGCTAAGTGTAGGTACTGGTTTGGAAGTCTGTCACTTTACCATCTGTGACTTGCCTATGGAAGATTCGAATGACAACTTGTATGTAGTAATCGGAGGAAGGAAATATTTAACATAAGTGTTTAATATGTTCCGTAATGGAGACAATCTCTCTGGTCACATTTGACTTTCTTTAAAGATGGTGCAAAAGCTCCTAGATTAATTGGCTCTTCTCTGTCCTCCTGGAAGTAGTTTCTTCAGTGGTCAACTGTTTAAGTAGGCGTAAGTGATGTACAAAGATAAAAAAGGAAACATTGGGACCAGTAATATGTGTTGCTATGTTCCCTGCCTAATCTAATTTTAAGTTATCTCAGCCTTAAAGGTTTGGTCTCTCTTTCCTATGGTGGTGTCCGAGCCTTGTCTTGTGATATGCAGTTACAGTTGTTTTCTATACTGACCTGATGCTTTTTGACACACCGTTACTGAACAGTTTCTCCATTATATGTATATTTGCTATGGTATGATAGTTGATTTGATGCACAGGACCCAATATTTTTGTTTTTGTTTTTCTGGATATCTACAGAGAGGATATAATCAATTATGATATTACTAATGAGTCTATCTCTGCAGGAGCCAAGACTAAACGAAGCCTTAGATAAAGGATGTGAGGATTTAAAAATGCTACAGTGAGCTATTTCTCACGGTAGTGTAGATGAGATGGATTACAGGTATGAAAAGTAAACTTGTGATTGGTAGGTCTAGATGATTTGTTTGTGGAGTGGCACTGGGGAGGTGCATTTAGAGGCTGACTAGAAATAAAAGTTGTATGAATAGTTAAAATTTAACAATACAGTCAGGCTTTATTGTAAAAGCATGTATATTTCTTTGTCCGGCATTTATGGAACATCCCCCTCCCCCCCCCAATACTCTTTGGGTCAACCATCGTACATTGTTAGGTGTAATTCATACATTATATTGTGTGCAGCAAGTATCTAAACCAGCTTTCAGCCAGATTTAGTCTGAGGATCAGGGTGTCTCAATTTCTGACCTATATCTCTTTTGCATATACTGAGCCCTGACCATATGAAAGTCCTTTCGGGTTGATTAAACCCCTTATCTTCTACCACATTCAGTAGCACGATATTGAGGGTTAAATCAAGGGGGCAACCCAAAGTCGTTAGTAATGTGTTTTGCATGGCATTCCAAAGGTTGTGGATAACTCCACAGTACCACATTGTGTGGAAGAAATGACCCATCTCTGGTTTGCACCTAAGGCAGATGTGTCTGGGCTTCTCTGCATTTGCTAGAGGCACAGAGGGATAGGATATATTTGGTGTAGATATTTAATGTGAAGAAAGCCATAGCAAGTAGATATTGCTCATTCTCTCCGAGCATCAGTGCAAAGTTCAAATCCTCCTCGGTTGACCCTAGGTCTCCTTCCCATTCTTCTCTTAATTTGGTAAAGGTATCCGGAGTAATAATAATAACAGATTGTCATAATATTGATATTCATCTATGGTGAAGTAAATAAGCAATGGTGTTTGGCCTCTAATGGATTATATTCTGGTAGCTCCGTATTATGTGTCAAGTATGGTTTGACTGCATGCCTTAGTTGCAAGTCCTTAAAGAATAGAGAATTTTCCAAACCAAATTTCCATCTTATGTCTTCGAAAGACTGAGTATATGTCCCAGATTGGATATACAGAGATATAGAGGCAGTCCCTTAACCCTTGCAAAGTGCTGAGCCATGGAAAATGGGCACTGACTCAGAGATCACCCTCAGTTGTTATTCTGTCATCCTATTCAATTTCTTTAAGTGATAGGTGAGGTTGAGCTAATAAATTGAATTATTTTGTATTTGACCAAATACCTTTTGATCCACATTTCAGTGAAGAGGTGTAGGTAAGCAGTAGGAGTAAGGAAGTGATCTATGCAGGGGAAGGACAAGTGGGCCATTGAGAAGAAAGTGCATCCTCAATGACAGTGTAGTGATAAGTCACTAAAAGCCATTACAGTGGAGAATAATCCAATTGTGTAAGAGGACGGAGGGGTGTCCAAGGTCTAGCCTTGTCTCGAATTCCATCCATAAGAACGTTGGAAGTCCCTACCTATATTTATAAAACCTGGCATGGCTCCCATCACAGCATTGCTACGGTGGCCTAGGAAATCCTGGGATGTTATACTTCCAGATTTGAAATATCTATCACAAAACCTATTACAAGGAGTACAAACTACTTGGAAAGATGCTGATACGGTTCCCCAGATTTATTTCTTGCAAGTATTGCCCATATCTAGATCCCCCAATCTAAGGAATTTACCTGCCTGGACTTCATTTTATTCAGCTTTCACCTTAAGCAGAATCTCTAGTTTTTATAAATGCTCAGTGATACAAGCTTGTCGTGTATTGATTATCCAGTGCGTGCAGTAGCTGGGTGTTCATTGCAGGGCCCTACCGGTGCCCTTATTCATAGTGTTTTGCAGCAGTTCCGAGTCAGTTTATTGCCTGAATCCTGGGCATAATCTCCACTGTCCCTTGTTGCTGTCCAGATTTTATTGTTTATTCTTCTGAATCTTTGTCTCTGGGCCAATCGCTGGGTCCTTGGTCCAGCATCAGTTGAAGGTGTCCACTGCAGAGAGGGTCTTTCTTCAGCTCAAGACCACGTGTGAGCTGAGGTGTCAAAAAAAGAGTCTGTGCCAGGAACCCTGGATCTCTGACCATCCATCGCTACAACACTACCACCCTCCTTGCACTCAACCTCTGAAGAGAGTGCCAACAGGCCTCGCCAACCACGACCCACAGCCAGTTCTCCTGCCCCCACTGCAGCCAGACCTTCACCACCACCCCACCTTCCATCACCACCATTGTGAGCACCAACGAAACCCTGAAATGCATCCTCTTGAACGTGCGCTCCATACACAAACTCGCCATGGAAATCTGGAGCTTACTCGACTCTCTTGCCCGACATCGCCTTCTTCACGGAGACCTGAACCAACACCTCCTCCACATCAACACCGCCATCCCAGACGGATACAAGATCCAGAGAAAGGACCGCCCCAACCACCTGAGCGAAGGCCTCACCATTTCACACGAGTGCTCTCTGCTTCCCCACCTCCAGCAAAACCTTCCCCTTCGCCGAACACCTGCATTTCAAGATCCAGACTAGCCCCAATGCCACACTCCGAGGAACCCTCATCTACAGACCCCCCGGCCCTCGGACACACTTCACCATCACCGACTTCGTCGCACCCCATCTCCCCGACGAACTACATACTGACTGGAGACCTGAACTTCCACCTCGACAATCCCAACAACTCCGACTCCACCATCCTTCGCGACAACCTCGCCAGCATCGGACTCAAACAACTCGTCAACCCACAGAGCAGGACACACCCTCGACCTCATCTTCGCTGCAGGAAGCAGCGTTTTTTTCCAGCCACACAACGCAACATCATGGACCGACCACCACTGTGTACACTTCACCATAGACAAACCCAAGGCACCCACACCAGCCCCACTCCCACCACAAATGAACTGGAGCAAAGTCACCGACGAGCAACTCCACTCCACCCTCACCCGAGGCCACCACACCTGGGTACCCAACGCAAACATAGCAGCCAGAGGACTCCACACTTGGATCTCCAACTCCGCAGCCAAGCTCGCGCCGCCACGCTACGCCGACAAACCACGCCCCAGGAAAGCTGTCTGGTTCACCACTGATCTCCTTCCCCAGGCATCTGCAGGGGCGCCTGGTTTGTTGAACTGGAGAAACACCAAGACCACCAAAAACTACTCCACCTACAAGGACGCCATGACGGACTACCACAACCAAATCAGAAACACCAAGAGGAACTTCATACTCAACAAAATCATGGCCAACTCCAAGGAACTCTTCAGTGTCATACAGGAATTAATCAACCCACGCAGCGAAGCCTCAGACATCACCCCGTCCCAAGATCTCTGCGACATACTTGGAACCTACTTCCACCTCAAGATCAAAAACCTCTACAACTTCGTAGACCATCCACCAGACGCCACAGCCGGCCTTCGCCCCCCCTCACCCCCCCCCATCCCCCACCGGAGACACCAGCCAGCCCACCATCTCCAACTGGACACCGATCACGACCGAAGACACTGCCTCGACCATGAAAGGCATCCACTCTGGGGGCCCATGACCCCTACCCTCCTCACATCTAGAGGGGGCACACCGACCCCTGCCCTCTTCACATCTAGGGGGGGGACCCCTGTCCTCCTAACATCTACCACAGAGCCGCAGTCACCATTGCACCCGAACTACAATGCACCATTAACACCATCTTCAATACAGGCACCTTCCCAGACGACTGGAAGCAAAAAGAAGTGAGGCCCCTGATCAAAAAGCCCACAGCTGATCCCGACCTCAAGAACTACCGGCCCATATCGCTCCTCCACTTCGCAGTAAAGTAGCCAGATTGCATAACGCTGTCATACAAGGAAAAGCCCTGAACTGGATCCGATCGTTCCTCACAGAAAGAAGCCAAAGAATCAGACTACCACCCTTTCTCTCCGATCCCACGAAAATCACCTGCGGAGTTCCACAAGGTCCATCACTGAGCCTGACCCTCTTCAACATCTACATGGCCCCCCTCGCCGCCATCGTCCGACAACACGGTCTCAACATAGTATCCCACGCAGACAATCCCTAGCTCATCCTCCCCCTCACCAAAGACCCCACCACCGCCAAACTCAACTTCCAGAAAGGAATGCAAGAGGTCGCAGTCTGGATGACCAACAGCTGCCTGAAACTAAAGACAGAAGTCCTCGTCCTAGGATCCTCCTCCTCAGCATGGGACAACATGTTGGCCGTCCGCCCTCGGAAGCCCACCTACCCCCTCAGACCACACTAAAAACCTCGGCATCCTACTCGACTCTTCACTCACCATGAACCTACAGGCCAACGCCGTCACCTCCAGCTGCTACACCACCCTCCGCATCCTCCCCAAAACCTTCAAATGCATCCTCCCTCAGTCAAGGAAGACAGTCATCCATGCACTCATCACCAGCAGACTGGACTATGGAAACACACTCTACGCCAGCATCATAAAGCCCCTACTCCGCAAACTCCAGCCAATACAGAACACCGCCGCCAGACTCGTCCTCGGCATCCCCCGGTACGAATACATCAGCCAACACCTACAAAGATTCCACTGGCTCCCCGTGGAGAAAAGTCGCCTTCAAAATCCTCAACTGCGCCTACAAATGCCTACACAACAACAGACCCAAATACCTCAACGACAGAATCAAGTTCCTAGTAACCCACATCCACAGAGCCAGAGAAGGCGTAAGATCCTTCTCTCACATTGCAGCCAAGACCTGGAACAAGCTACTGACAGACATCAGACTCGCCCCCTCCCTGAACACCTTCAGGAAGACCCTCAAGACCTGGCTCTTCGGCTGAACAGACCTGCGGACCCCCCCCTCCTACCCTCAGCGCCTTGAGACCCTCACGGGTGAGTAGCGCACTTACAATTCCCCTGATTGATTGAGATTGAAAAATCACTTTTAGCTTGATGGGAAATAACATTCGTATGATTGCAACTGTTTTTGAGCTTATTTAATATAATATGGAAAGATTAGGATTTTCAATGATTCAGACATGACATTACCCTTCTGTCTAGTCGTTCAAAGGATTAGATCTCGATCTTGGAATTTAAGCATGCTGGCAATGATGGAGTCCGCTTACTCTACTCGCAGTGCTCTCTTTCCTTTACTTTCCATTTATTAAAGTGTGGTGACAGTTCTTCCAAAATAATCGACCTGAGCAATTTTTTCAGAAAGGGTTCCAATCCCTGTACTCTGCCCTACTAGGAAGTGTCTGGATCGGCTCTCTGCCTCTTACGCTCGTTGCATCAAATCTTTGGCGGAGGTGACCAATTGGGAAGATACAAAAGGGGGTGGTGATGGACGGAGCAGCTGAATCAATCAAACACTAACACCCAGTCAAAAGATCTGGGTTTAATCCATCACCGTTCTTTAGCCCACTCTGCCACCGCAGTTCAGACATGGCTATATGCAAATCAGTCTGACCCTGTGCCTCATGGGAACAGTCCAGCCCGAACTGCCAAGCCAAGTCTTCCCTGGACCGGAAACAAGCTTCCGAGGACCGGTTTCTGGCATTCCAGCAGTCTTCTTGCTTGAATCCAGTGGCAAAGTGAGCACCACTGGAGTCAAGATATCCTGGCTGAAGACGGCTGATAGCCAGAAACCGGTCCTAGGATGCTTGATTCCGGTCCAGGAAAGACATGGCTTGGCAGTTCGGACCGGACTGTTCCCATGAGGGTCAAGGCTGATTTGCATATGGCCATGTCTGAACTTGGGTGGTGTGGAGTGCAGAAAAACGATGGATTTAGGCCCAGATCTCTGTACTGGGGTGAATGTATGACATTGTTCTGCATTCTGTCCATCAACTGTTGTTTTTACAATTGGGAAGATAGGCATTCCCCTACTTCTGTGACTTTTTGGACCGCATTGTGTAGGTTTTCTCTCTGGAAGGGTTACACACAACCCCACATCTCCAATTCTAGTCTTGATTGTGTCCCTTGATTCCTAGATTGTCTGAAGGATTAAGTCTGTTGATGCAGTGGAGCTCGAGTGTTGCAGGTCTGGGGATGCATAGGCTAATGATAAGTCAATGGCATTTTGCATTGCCAGTAGTGGCTTGCTTCTACAGGTGGGGTTTATTCTTAGCCATGGGCTAAAAAGGGAGGTTAACAAGTTATTGCAATGGACAATATTTTAGTTCACATGTCAGATCTATTTGTGGGGCTCTAATATTCAAAGTTTACCAACGATTACCATATTTGGGCTTGGGGGCAGTTGTTAGTCCCCATTACAGTTATCCCTCATTCAATGAAAGCTTTATGGCCATCTCAGAGTTAGGGGGGAAGTTGGGATGGATTAGCATATGTAATCGTCACAAGTAGAGTTGACATAGCCCAGGTTTCCTGTAAAAGAATGATATTGTGCTTATTAATCAAAGATATCCAGGCTGTCTGGTTTAGTTAGTTATTAATTCCAGTTCTATTTCAACTGAGGATGTTAACTGAGTGCAAGATCGGTTTAATTACAAAAGCTGTACAAAAGGGGGTGGTGATGGACGGAGCATCTGAATCAATCAAACACTCACACCCAGTCAAAAGATCTGGGTTTAATCCATCACCGTTCTTTAGCCCACTCTGCCAGCCCAGTTCAGACATGGCTATATGCAAATCAGTCTGACCCTGTGCCTCATGGGAACTGTCCAGCCCGAACTGCCAAGCCATGTCTTCCCTGGACCGGAAACAAGCTTCCGAGGACCGGTTTCTGCCATTCCAGCCGTCTTCAGCCCGGCTTGCTTGAATCCAGTGGCAAAGTGAGCAAGGGACTCACGTCTAAGCATACCCTGCCACACTTATGGCGGCCAAAAGCGGTACAAAAGGGGGTAGTGATGGACGGAGCATCTGAATCAATCAAACACTCACACCCAGTCAAAAGATCTGGGTTTAATCCATCACCGTTCTTTAGCCCACTCTGCCACCCCAGTTCAGACATGGCTATATGCAAATCAGTCTGACCCTGTGCCTCATGGGAACAGTCCAGCCCGAACTGCCAAGCCATGTCTTCCCTGGACCGGAAACAAGCTTCCGAGGACCGGTTTCTGGCATTCCAGCCATCTTCAGCCCGGCTTGCTTGAATCCAGTGGCAAAGTGAGCAAGGGACTCACGTCTGAGCATACCCTGCCACACTTATGGCGGCCAAAAGCGGTACAAAAGGGGGTTGTGATGGACGGAGCATCTGAATCAATCAAACACTCGCACCCAGTCAAAAGATCTGGGTTTAATCCATCACCGTTCTTTAGCCCACTCTGCCACCCCAGTTCAGACATGGCTATATGCAAATCAGTCTGACCCTGTACCTCATGGAAACAGTCCAGCCCGAACTGCCAAGCCATGTCTTCCTTGGACCGGAAACAAGCTTCCGAGGACCGGTTTCTGGCATTCCAGCCGTCTTCAGCCCGGCTTGCTTGAATCCAGTGGCAAAGTGAGCAAGGGACTCACGTCTGAGCATACTCTGCCACACTTATGGCGGCCAAAAGCGTTACAAAAGGGGGTGGTGATGGACGGAGCATCTGAATCAATCAAACACTCACACCCAGTCAAAAGATCTGGGTTTAAACCATCACCGTTCTGTAGCCCACTCTGCCACCCCAGTTCAGACATGGCTATATGCAAATCAGTCTGACCCTGTGCCTCATGGGAACAGTCCAGCCCGAACTGCCAAGCCATGTCTTCCCTGGACCGGAAACAAGCTTCCGAGGACCGGTTTCTGGCATTCCAGCCGTCTTCAGCCCGGCTTGCTTGAATCCAGTGGCAAAGTGAGCAAGGGACTCACATCTGAGCATGCCCTGCCACACTTATGGCGGCCAAAAGCGGTACAAAAGGGGGTGGTGATGGAAGGAGCATCTGAATCAATCAAACACTGGCCCAGAGGCAGAACTTGCTAGAAGGGTCAACTGTAGATGCCAGATAAAGTCAGTCAACTGCCGCTGAATTTTGTAATTCTTCAAAACTATAATGCAAATGCAAATCGTTACCTGGAGATTCAATGGTCTGTAATCGAAGTTCAGATACCTATTTAAACGTCCATAAGACCACACTGCATACATGAGCAACTAATTGCTACATGACATATGTACAGGTTTCCATAACAATAAAAATATTCATCATCCTTCTGAAGCAAGTCCCTTCAATCCTTCCATGAAAGATCCTGCTACTTCTGGTCACTAGAAGGGAACATTCTGTTCCAAGAGGTTCTTTCAGCCTAGCTTTATTCCATACCATGGCTTAAATACCTAGTGTCACCAAATCCTTCAGAATGCCTGCTAACTTGCAACCTCGCCAACTGGTCAACTCACATCTGGGAGCAGGAGGAATGTTTTAGAGTTTGTTTCAAAGTCACACCCATTATCAGGACAGGTTTGCACCATTTCGAATCTGATAACATCGCCTCAGTCTTTATGCTCTTCTTATCAAAGGTGAGCTGGCATGGTTGGAAGATTCTGTTGATCCATAAAGGCTTGAAGGACTTTTATGGGAAGGACTGCTGGTGCCAAGGCAGTCCTCCTAGTGCTGTGCAACACCTCATATTTCCCTTCTATTGACACCAGAACATTAACGGCCCTTTGCCGGAATATAACTGTTTCTTAGCTTGCG
This sequence comes from Lissotriton vulgaris, assembly GCF_964263255.1. NCBI lineage: Eukaryota > Metazoa > Chordata > Amphibia > Caudata > Salamandridae > Lissotriton > Lissotriton vulgaris. Next base: position 941,254 of record NW_028241185.1, on the reverse strand, counting down.
TAATTCGGGGCACTGAAATCTCCCCTTGCTTTGTACATGCGTGCTTCTAACGAGAACTCTGCTTTCTCCACTCCAACTGTAATCCTTCAACTTTCTCCACCCTGGACTCCAGTGCCTCCAGTACACACATCTGTGTTCTCCTTCTCCTCTTCACCCTTCCTTCTCTAGTATGGATACAAAAAAGTGTTTAACTCTTTTAGATTACCTTTCTGTCATTATGTTGGACCTGTAACTGGCATGCGGCTATCAACAAGAAGTCAAGCCCCAGGGTCCTCCTCCTCAAACTCTTCATCAGCCTGTCTGCTTGACTTCTGATGCTTGAGAGGGTACCAGTTATATCTGCTGTATTCCTCCTCCAAGTGATCCGAACTCTGCACTGATCTAGCACTGACATGTTTACTTCTGGTAGACTCCTGAAAGCCGCAGCCACTAGCAGCTCCATCGCTCCAGATGCCTCCGCTGCATCACACCTACCATCTTGGAAATCCCTGTGTGATGATTGGGGATCACTTAACAAATCTGCCTTCTACAACATCAATGGGACATTAACACTTCAGATGAGTTCTGCTGTTTTTCCAACCCTTACTACTGCAGCACAATCCAGACTGTGATCCATTGAGCTCCGCCAATTTCTCTGACCTACCTAGTTAGCAGCGCACCTTAGAAGTTTAGGGAAGCAGTGCAGTCCTGCATGCCTCACTGCTCCATCCTGGTAAAGGTTCATTTTGGCTCCTCTGGTTTTTCTGCACTGGAACAATGTTTGTTGATGAGAGTACAAGAAAACATGGATGAAGCAGGACTTGAAATTGGAGCTTAGATTTCCTATGGCCACTGCAGAATACTTTGGTGAAAACTGAGAGATTGAGGTAAGCATGCAATATGAGATGCAATGAGAAGAGAGAGTTTAGATAATGGGAAAATTAGAAAACAGAAAGTACCATGCAAATTCCATGTGGGAACACTGTGTTCAATTGCATAGATTTTGTGTTTGAAGGGCATTATGTGCATTTGCTTCCAGTCCAGTGTAATTATTTTACTGTGTAGTTCTGCTTCCCACTTTGCCACGTTTTTCAAATGTTGTTTGCGTGGCTCTCGGATCAGAAGTTTGTAAATCCTTGAGACAGAGGGGAGTGAGGGGGTTAAAATTAGAGGTAAGATTTGAGATCTGGACTTTCAGTTTCAGGAAGTTATAAAAATCTAACTCTGTTAATCCCTTATCTTTTTTAAGTGTGGAGAATGGAATCGGACTAGCCTCATTATATAGGTCTAAAGTTGATCCCTTTGTGTGACCAATCTTTCCAGAAAATAGTTTCTTTATTTATTTTTATCGCAGAATTGTTCCAGATCAACTGTTAATTAGAGGCACCCATTTTAGTTGAGAGGATAGTCTCTAGTTGCTTTAGGACTTTTTTGTATTTGTTATAATGTATTTAGAGTGTTCCAATTTATTTGTCTGCATAGTTATAGTCGCTTGAAGGGGGATTCCTTTAGTGAGCTCTAATTCCACATCTACCCATTGTGGTTTGTAATTAGGGTAATCTAAGAACCATGCAGCTCCCTGTTTGCAGATGAATGCTATTTGATAATTTCTGAAATTCGGGATGCCAACTCCTCCCATGCCTTAATTTACTTGTGGAGATCCTTGCTGTAGGAAGGTGGCTGCCTGACTATGGTTACCCCAGATTTTTTGCCTTGGGTTTAGCTGGTTTTCGACTTAGTTGGCCTGGTTCCCTGCTAATCAGGGCCCCAGGCTATCTGCTCTCTCTGTAAAATGGACTCCATGTACCCTAGGTGCATAACTAAATTGGCTTGGGTCACCTTATCAGCCCCTGTACAGAGCACTATAGGTGCCCAGGGCATAGGTGCATCCAAGGCCTACCAGGGGCCGCAGCATACCTTTTTCCAACCCTGGCTGGCTATCCAAAATTGACACAACTGGCTGATCACTCAGCTGGGGCAAGGTGGTGTAAACACCCCTTGCTTAGATATAGTATACTTATATCTAAACCTATCTGGACACATATACACCTATCAGTCACTCCTATGGCAGGCCTTAACAATCCTGGAGGCAGAGTGCTTGGTTTTATGTTTTATGTGTTTATGTTCCGGCTAAACTGACCAAAGGACGCAATACACCTTCCAATCCATGGTTTGACCATACCCTTAAATCAATGCGTAAGGAGTGTAAAAACGCCGAGCGCCAATGGAGAAAAAACTATAACAACCAGGATAAGGCACACTATCTATCCAGGCTTAAAATCTATCATAAAGCCATTAGATCTTCCCGTGCCTCTTTTTATGCCAACAAAATTAGCTCCAACCCGAATCCTACTAAAACCATCTTCAAATTAGTTAAAGAACTCCAAAACCCTAGGGCGCCCCCACCTAAAATTTCTTCCAACGAACATTGTGAGCAGCTTGCAACATACTTCGTTGAAAAGGTCCAAAAAATCTACGCGTCATTTCCGCAGATCCCTCCCCCCTTTGGAATACCTAAGACCCCAGCTGCTAAATTCACTCCACTTTCCAAAATTCCTGCCATCACTGCTGCTGACCTGACCAACCTGTGTAAGAAAGTGAAGTCCGGCTCCCCAGCTGACCCCATGAGCCCCTCTCATTTCCTGGACTCGATTGATTTTTTTCTATCTCCCATGCTGAACATCCTTAACCTCTCCTTCACCTCTGGATCTGTTCCCATGGCTTAGAAGCAAGCGTGGGTATCACCGATAATAAAAAAAACCACCCTCGACCCTTCTAAACCGGAAAACTTCCGGCCAATATCCCTCCTCCCCTGGATTTCCAAGATAGCTGAGGCCCATGTCAATGGTATTCTCTCGAAACATGTGGATCATCACGGAATACTAGACCCTTCCCAAAATGGCTTTCGCGCAGGCCATAGCACTGAGTCTGCCCTACTGGCCACCACAGAACATCTCCGGACGATTTTAGACTCCGGTCAAAGTGCTGCGCTGATTCTCCTGGATCTCAGCGCAGCCTTTGACACGGTATCCCATGACATCCTTCTGAAACGTCTGGAGATGGCCGGTGTGACTGGCCTCGCTCTCGCATGGTTTCAATCCTTTCTCAAGGATAGATCCTTCAAGGTGTCGGCCCCTCCATTTCTCTCCAAATCCCATCCCATAGCTCAAGGTGTCCCCCAGGGTTCAGCGTTGAGCCCATCCCTCTTTAATCTCTACGTCCAGCCACTTACTGACGTGGCAACAGAGTGGGGGCTCACGCTGGTCTCATACGCTGACGACACCCAGCTGGTCGTCACCCTCTCGGAAAGCCCGTCCATCGCGGCATCCAAGTTTAAAGAGGGTATGGCAGCAGTGGCACAATGGATGACGGACAACTACCTCCAACTTAACGCCGGAAAAACCGAGGTACTCCTCCTTGGCCGAAACACCAGCCTATGGAACGAGCACTGGTGGCCGTCATCCCTGGGCGCCACTCCACTCCCTAAAAATTGTGTTAAAAATCTGGGAGTCTGGATGGATGCCAACCTCAGCTTCCAGTCCCACACTAAAAAGGTGGCAGCCACCTGCAAAGGTCTCCTAAGGAATCTCAGGCCTATACTTGGGCTCTTCGACCCTAAAGCTCGCCAGCTAATCATCCAGGCTACCATCTTATCACGCCTGGATTACGCTAACGTCCTCCTTCTGGGAGCAAACAAAGCGGAAACAGCTAGGTTCCAACGTATCCAGAATGCGGCGGCCAGAACGTTGGTTGGCCTACCACGTAGATGCTCTGCCAGGGCTACCATCCGTAAGCTCCACTGGCTGCCCGTGGAACACCGAGTCAAATTTAAGGCTCTTACCACGATCTTTAAGATCGTCAAACAAGGTAATCCCCCCCTGTTGCGGAATCTGGCCCGACCTTATGTCCCAGGTCGTGCACTCCGTTCTTCCAATCAACTTCTTCTGACCGTCCCCAGGATTAGGCTTTGCCGAACTGGAGGCCGCTCCTTCAGCGTCCTTGGTCCCAAACTATGGAATGATCTCCCCCTCAGCATTCGTTCCTTAGATTGCCTCTCAGCCTTCCGTAAAGCTATCAAGACCTACCTCTTCCCTGCTCTCTAGGCCCCCCTTCCCCCTCTCCCCCTTCTTTTTCTGTCTTGCTGGTACGTGCTTGTCTCATAGCGCCGGGACGCCCCATTGCTGGGGTAGCTGTTGCGCTTCACCAAACCTAGAAATAGAAATAGAAATAGATGGTGCTCTAGCTTGAGCTGAGCCTGTCTACAGCGGTCGGGACCAATTCCCTAAGCTGCTCCGGGATAATGCCATACCATATACTATTAAGTGCATTATAATCCTCGCGGTTATATGTTAACTTTGGTTTGTCTTTATCAAAACATGTTGTGTAAGGTGTCATACGATTTGGAATACTACCCCCACGCCAGTGTTGGCGACGGGGGTAGCATTCCACCCCTCTAGAGGGAGACGACATTTTACTTTGCTAAAACGCGGTTGATTTTAGAAAGAGCCTCAGATCCACAAAATGGATGCTTCTGCCACAGACACGAGTTTGACCTCCTGCTGATGACCGAAACTCAGCAGAGGAGGCCTGGACAAAGGCTTTCCTGTCGCAGGGAGGTGTTACACCACCCCAGACAGGAGATAGTGGATTGTAGCAGGGAGGTTTGAAAGAAACCAGACACTGCCTGGGGAGCACAAGGCTGCCCCTTGCATAATCCGGCCAAACCGGTTCTGGGGCACACCAGCCCTAGTGCGGCCTGGATCAAAGGGAAAGGGGTGTATCCACCCCCTTCCTGGGTCCCACCCATAGGAGGGGACCTAGCAGGTAATCCAGCCCCCTAGATTGGTATAAGAATGGGAGCAGTGCCAACGCACTCAGATTATCCTGATGAAACATTTGAAATGAAACTCTGGACACTTCGACATCCTACTCAACGTAGAAGACTGAAGAATCTCCCTTGTGGTCAAGGAGTGACCACCCTGTGCAAACAGGCACCATCCAGCACCTCGACGCCTGCTTTGTTGCAGTTCCCGCCGGAACTCGAGCGACAGAGATCGACGAGATCAAGCTTGCCTGCCTTCTTACAGCCCGATCCACAGTCCCTGCAGAGCTGAGACCCGTGGAGGCGACCGGAAGCGTGTGGCACGCCATCTTGAAAAGACCACGAGACGCTGACCGTGCAGCCCACGAGTGACCCTTGAAGCTGTACACCGGGGTTTGAGAAGCCCCAACCCTGAGCCACTCTTGCACCGAAGCTCATCCCTCCACACTCGACGAGTGCTGCGTGGGGCCCTTCTGTTTTCTTTGGCTCAACGCGTTGGCCCGGTCACTTGCCAGCTGGCTAGTGGCCCCTGTGCTGACGAAAACCTAAAACCGACTTGCGATTCTGTTTGCTCCAGACTTGCACCAGCACCTCTGAAAAGGAGCCCCCGCTCTGACCCTCCTGGTCCGAGTGAGAAGCGATCTCCCAATCCCGCGTGGATTGCTCTTGCCAAGTGTTGTTGACTCCGATCTTGAAGCCGACAGCGCCGACGGTGAGAGCCTGCGTGGGACAGCTCGTGACCCGCTCCTGGACGTCGCAGATGCCCCAGATCCCACGTGGCAGCGGAGAGAAGCTCCTCGACAACCACCTGATTGCGCCCGACATTGCCTGGTTCCGTCCTGGTTCCACCCTGGTCACTGCTGAGTGACCCAGACTCTGTCCCCTCTGCTTTCAGATACTTTTCTACTCTGATCCACCCTTAGATCACACCGGACACTTCTCCTTCACATCGCCTGCAGCATCTTCAGCTCCAAGCACCAAGAACCTGTGGACAAAACCCGACGCCACTTCGACCCTATGCACCCGCTTCCTGTGGGTGAGGTAACATTGCAACGCCGGTGTTCCCATACTGGTACACACCTCTAGGGCCTGTGTCTAAAGTTTTGTCCTTCTAGGTTCAGTGGAAGTGTCCTTAAACTCTATTTGTGTAACTTTTATGCACCATTGACTTTACATTGGTGCATGCGTGTGCTTTAAGCGCTGCACCCGAATCCCGCGGGCTTTTCCCGACTTCAGCATTGCTTGTCACGACTGCTCCCAGCGATTCCCTAGGCCCTAGGCCTAACCACTGTTCGATTGGTATCTCTTATACCACTTTCTTGATATATGGTTTGAGTGGCCACCCGCCCTCATCCATAATTGTGCAACTTTGTATGTTATACTGTGCTTTTGATTTAACGCTTTTGCCCCTTTGCTCGTAAAGAGTACTGGGGATTATTTTTAGAAATAAACACATATATTTTTATAATATATACTTGTGTGGTGTCCTTTCATTTGATATTACAGGATTGGGATTGGTAAAACAGCTCGCTTAACGCGACCTCTTGAGTTAAGCCTTTAAGGCTGCTTAGTCCATGCTACCCCTAGGATAGCTTGTCTAATAAGGTTGACTTACAACCAGACACCATAAGGGTTGTTTGGACTGATACAAGGTGGTTCCAGAATTGGAAACATCATATATCAGGCCAACTTCTCACACTTGCTTGTTTCCTTTGCCATAGGAAGATACTAATAGTCTTGTCCACCTTATTTAAAAAAGTTATCCGATAGCATCATGGGAAGCATACTAACAAGAGAGTTTATGGGAGGAACAATCATCATTTTGACCATTTCAACTTTTCCCCACCACAATAAGAATTTTGGAGACCACCCATCTAGAAGATTTGTGATTTTTTTTTTTTTTAAATGATGGATTCGTTAACCTCTAGAGTAGAGATGAGGTCGTTTGTGAATTCCAGTCCTACATACTTTATTGGTCCAGGTTACCATGACAGTCCAGATTCGTTCAGGATCTCTCTAGAGCCACATAGATTGCGTATTTTTACTTCGGTCTTATCCCTATTGAGGGTATACCCTGAAACTTCGGCATAGGCTTGGATCGACTTCATGAGGGCTGGAATGGCGTTTGCTGCGTCCTTGGTCACGACAAGAATGTCATCCGCGTATGCTGCGACCTTGAATGTGTTTTTTCCAAAATCTATGCCTTGGATCTCCTCATTGGCCCGTAGATGTTGGAGGAGAGGTTCCATCGCTGGTAAGAATACGAAGGGCGATAATGGGCAGCCTTGCCTGGTGCCCTGTTTTAATGGGAAAGATTCTGAAAGCGTTCCTCCCGCTCTCACTCTAGCTCTTGGTTCATGATATAGTGCCATGATCATCTTGATCATGTTCTCACCTAGATTATATTTCCTGAGTGATGCCTCTAGGAATGTTCAATCGACTTTATCCAACGCTTTTCCAGCGTTGAGCGTTATTGCGACCGTCGGTGAGCTTAGTAATTTGGCTTTCTCTATCGCATGGCAAAATATTTTGGTGTTATCACTGGACAACCTGTTTTTTAGAAATCCTATTTGAGAGGGGTGGATTACTTTAGTTATATATTTTTGTAATCTGGAGGATAAAAACATTGCATATAATTTGCAGTCAAGATTTATTAGCGAAATTGGTCTATAGTTTTTTGTCAATGAATCATCTTTCACTTCTTTTGGGATAACTGTGATTATGGCTTTCGATGGTGTACCAGTTATTTGGTCGGAAGTTGCAAACTGTTGGTACAGGAGTAGCAGAGGTTCACCTATGTGTTCCTCGAAGGACTTATAAAAGGATGCATTTTACCTGTCGGGTCCTGGGGCATTACCAGTTTTAATTTTTTTAATGGCCCGTTTGAGCTTTTCCATCGTGAATAATCCATTAATGGAGTCCCTCTCATGATCACTTAGTGAGTTCAATGCTGCCTTTTCTAAATATTCTTGTGTTTTTATATGATTTTATTTCGGTATTGGGACTATATAGCTTTTCGTAAAACTCTTTAAAAGTGCCTGAGTTTTTTGGGGGTTTGTCTGAACTGTTCCTTTTCCATCCATGATACCTTTGATCGCGTACCTCTGGGCTTTGAATTTTAAATCAGAAGCCAGAGATTTTCTGGCTTTGTTTGCTTCACACAGGCGAAGACTTTTTTGTTTGCTTACCCAGATACGTGATAATAATTTTGCTATAATCATTTTTTTTTAATTCTGGATTTCTGCTAGAGTCCCGGGTTCGTTAGTGCTGATGTATGTTTTTTCCAGGCTTAAAATATCTTCCTCTAGCTTCTGTAATTTCGATTTAGCCTCCTTGTTCATCTTAGATCAGTTTTATAATTACTCCTCTCACAGTTGCTTTTAGGGCCTCCCATCTAGAAAGATGAGAGGTGTCATTCACTCTGTTCTCAGCCAGAAAATTAATGATGGAATTCTCAATCATTTTTTTGTGATCCAGTGATTCTAAGACCTCATTATTAAATCTCCAGAGAGATTCTTTGGTTTGTGAGCATGTGTCAGTAAGCGTCCATGTAGTGCAAGAGTGGTCGGAGACCACTCTCGGTTCAATGGTCGATTGGTCGACCCTGCTTATATCATTCCCTGATATCAAAAAGAAATCTTTCCTTGAATATGAGTTATGGGGAAACGAGTAAAATGTCTAGTCCCTCTCCGTGGGGTTTTGCAACCTCCAAGCATCTAGCATATTGAATCTTTTGCATGAGTGTATCAGTGCCTTGTGTGATTTATTAACCTTGAATTTACAAGAGGAGTTCCTATCAAGACAAGGATCCAAAGGTAGGTTAAAATCTCTAGCGATTATTGAGGGAGCAGAGTCCGGGATCGTGAGAATGTTATTTTCTAGGTCTTCCTAGAATAAGCTGTCGTCATTAGTCGGGGCATAGATGTTGGTTACAAAGAGGACTGAGTTTTCTCTCTGTAATTTCGAGGTAATCCACCTCCCTTGCTTGTCTGTAACAAATGATATTAATTCTAACCTAGATCTTTTTGTTATCATAGTTATTACTCCATTCTTTTTCCCTACTGCGCCTGAACAAAGAACTTCTGAATAAAGGCTGCCTTTCAACAAATATGCTAATTTATTATCTAGTTTTGTCTCCTGTAGGAGAATGATGTCCGCTCTCTGCTTGTCAATGTAGTCCATAATTTTCCTCCTTTTCACTGGGTGATTCAAGCCCTTAACATTTAAAGAGACAATTTTAATCTGCTTAAGTAGCAAGTTCGTTTTTGTGTCTGGTGTGTTGGTAATGAGGATCGTAGAAGACCATCTCCGTGAGTAATGTGTGTATGTGATCCTTTTTAAAAAATATTTGTAAGACAACATATTCTCATTATACTTTGGCTACCGAGTGGAAGAAAGAAGAAGGAAAAGAGTGAGAAAAGAAGAAAAGGAAAGGTGAGAAAAAGAGATGCATGGAAAGAAACAACGAAGCAACGAAAAATAACATAAGGAGGAACATATCTTGTCAAGGTTTCTAAGTCTGGCTTAACATATAGTAATAATCTCATTAAACCTGTCAACGACCCCATCAACTGGATCCCGCCTTCCCTCCACTCCCCCTCACCCTCAAGACTCCCTCTTCACCCACCATCCAAATGCGTGGAGTATGACGTGGCGATTGCAGGACAATGTAAACTCCCTCCCGGAACAGGTAAAAACGTATTTTTTGTCAAAACCCTATTAACATTTAATATTATGCGCAACATCTTCTGGGTACTCTTTAAACCGTGCTGAACCATAAGAGAAACGGACAATATCAATGATTGGATTATATGAATTAGTGTTGTGTTGAATTTGTGTTGTGTTGTGGTGTCTGCTTGACGTACGTATAAGGGAATTGGTAGTGTCCCACTAGGGCACAAGGTAAAACTCGAGCAATGTCTAAGTATTCCAGATCCAATACCTAAAACCATTGTTAGTACATTAGCAGCTCTTTAGTAAATAGTGCGGTAATGTAAATCATGGAGGTAAGATAACCTTGGTGTAGTTCGACCTGCATACGAGTAGTATTAGAGGAGTGTTGAATGTCATGACAGGTGTTGTAAACTCTTGTTAATTCTAGTACACTCTTTCTAATCTCTTGATAGCCTGAAATAATAATGGGATCATGTTAGTGAGTGGAGTTAGGATAACCATGTATAACAGGATATAACAGAGATATAACAGGATACAATAAGGGATCATACGACCGTAATTCGAGCCTCAAGCCTCGGGTCTGCTCAGTTCACACTGTTGCCCCTCTGAACTTTTCTTGGGTCTTAGACGTGTTCATTGAGAGATCATCAGTTGAGAGATCTTCGAAACTATCTAAGAAGTTTTTGAGTGTTGAGCCATCGCAGAAGACATGATAAGATCCTTGGGCAATAACACAGTATCTAGCTGGGCCAGCAAAAGAATATTGGAAACCCAGTCTTTTCATTCTTGGACTGAGCGCTAGGAAGCTCATCCTTGTTTCAACGGTTGCTTTCAAGTAGTCCTGTGAGATGAAGATTTTGTTTGAGTTCCAAATCAGATGATTTTGCTTCCTCATAAAAGCGAATATTACCTTCATGTGCTGATACCTTAGCGGTTTGCAGACAATTGGTCTGGGTTGAGACTGAGTAGGGTTTCTCCTCGTTGGGACTCTGTGGGCCCTGTCAAATTCCAGTGGTTTGTCAACTTTTATTTTTGTCATTAGTGGCAACTATTTCTCTAGGAAACCAATGCAGGAGCCCGCTTCATCGTCACTTCCTTCACGAATTCCAAAGATACGGAGATTCCCCCTTCTATTTCTGTCCTCCAATTCTGCAATTTGCTTGTTAAAAGAGTCAGATTTTTGATTCACGCTTGTGATAATTTTTTTTGTTGTCACCACATCGTCTTCCAGCTGACTGATTCTATTTTCAGCTTCAGTAATTTTATTACTTGCCTCTTTCATATCTGTGCGAATTGCAGATATCTCATGTTTAGTAGATTTAGCAATTTCGTGGACTTCCGCTAGTTTTACTAAGATGGTCTCCATGGTAGTGTTGATGCCTCGTTTGGGTTTGAATGGAGAGTCTGGTGATGGCGGGTCCGATTTCACTCTTTTTAGTTTCGCCTTAGAGTCTTTGTCAGCCATGTCAGTACAGATCCTTCCTTTGTACTTTGAGTCTTTAAGTGCAAGTGATCGAGCAGGTCGTGGGGCACGTGCACGTGCACGTGCCAAGTTATAAATTTGTACACTAATGGCTTTTGGAGATAAACCAGATAAGATGTGGTGCGAGTTTCCCCTGGGTAGTGGCATGCAGGAAGATAGATAGCTGATGGTTCTCTAAGTTATTTCCAGACAGAATGCAGTTTATTTGCAGTTATTTGCAGACAAAATGCAGTTATTTGCAGTCAGAAAAGCAATGGAATAAAGTCAGGATATGGTCAGATTATAGATAGATTGCTGGCAGTATTGCAACTTTCCTCCATTTTGAGAATATTTGCAGTCAAAATGCAGTTATTTGCAATTAAATGCAGTTATTTGCAGACAGGATGCACTGGAATAAAGTCAGCATATGCTCAGATTACAGTTAGATAGCTAGCAGTATTGCAACTTTCCTCCATCTTAAGGTTAGGCACAGAGAAGAGGCATCAGTACTGTGTCATAGCTGTTTTATTCGGTAACATTGCTAGTATCGCTAACATTGGTTAGATATAGTAATTAATGCATTATGCATTTCCTTGAACCTCCTTTCCTTATGCCACTATTATAATCTGCTTATCTTTTAGTAATTGCTGTAAAAGAATGACAGTTTCTGACACCAGTACATAAAATGGCTGTCACCGCTACACGTATCTCTTGAATAGCTTGCAGAGCTTAATGGAGCTTAATGGCTGCCAGAGTAGTGAAAGAACGATAGATAATGGAGCGGAGTAATTCAAAACTGATATTTAAAAGTCACTTTATCTGGTGACATATAATAATTTTATCCAGGATACTCCATTTACTCACTTCACAACTGAGAGGGTGCAGATTGCTGATCACTGTGGCAAAGCGGTGGCGTTTTTTTTTTTTTAAAGATTATCCGGTGGCACTTGATGTTTAAAAGACGTTTTTGATCTGTTAGATCTGTTTCCTCCACCGACTAAGTTCAATGCCGGGTGACTGGAAAGGCTGCAATAATCTCAGCGGTGGTCTCAGCGCTGATCGCGATGGTTGCGGCGGACCCGTGAGTCTGTCATCGGTCTGACCCGGGAGTCTTCCATCGGGCTTTTCGAAAGTGCCTTGTTGTTTTGGCAGCACAGCCCGTGCAGCTCCGATTCGTTGAGGGGTAATTGTGCCGTGCCGTACCATATTTGAGATCGTGTCGGCAGCCTCACACCAGGGGTCCGATGCGACTGTAGTGCACGGCGGACTCGGGAGCTTCTCAGCAGCACCTGTGGGACCTTCCAGCACCACGCTACCATTGGCAGCACAGCGCTGACCCTTCAAGGAATGCTAGGGATCATTTGCATCAGTCACATCAGGAGCATCGCTTTTCGCTAAAGAAAACGGGTTTTTACTTTGATCACCGGTGATTACCTGTTCTGTTAATAAGGAGCTGAAGGCTTAAGCCGCCATCTTCTCCACTCCCCAAGCCACGCCAACAGTGATAATCTTTTAACACCTGCACCAGATCTGCCACACCTAGTCTACAAAATTCCGGATGTATCCCAAAAATTGGAAGAAAACAACCAGACAAGTGGGTATAGGACATTACCAAATTTGGGTACACCCTAGAATTTATCAATTTCCCCCCTCTTCATCCACCTCTGAAGAAGCATCCAACGCATCTTGCTCTTCTCAGAAAGGAGGTAAAAACCTTGCTTTCGAAAGGAGAGATAGAAAGAGTGCCTGGCTCTCAGGTGGGGAAAGGATTTTATTCCCGCTTTTTTCTAATAAAGAAAAAGTTTGGGGAATGGAGGCCTATCCTGGATTTAAGAAAACTGAACAAATATCTTCAAAGGAAATCCTTTCGCATGGTCACACTTTAGGAAATCCTTCAGCTTTTGGATCATGCGGACTTCATGACAACATTGGATCTCCAGGATGCGTACTTCCACATCCCACTTCATCCCAAACACCGGAAATTCCTTCGATTTACTTTGAAGGTGTACATTTCCAATTCAAAGTCCTCCCATTCGGCTTACGCTCAGCTCCGAGAGTCTTTACCAAATTCCTAGCTCCAGTAGCAGCTCATCTCATACTGCATGGCATCCAATTATTCCCTTATCTGGACGATTGGCTAATAAAGGCTCCTTCCTTTCGCTAGACTTCTCACGCAAAATCCACATGCCTGCAGGTTTTTCACTATCTGGGACTGTCTCTAAACATTCAAAACTCAGTCCTCTATGCTTCCCAAAGGATTCAATTTCTAGGGGCAATGTTGGATACATCTGAGACAAAGCATTCTTGTCCAACAAAGGCAATCTCGCCTTGCTTTTCTGGTGTCAGACCTCCTAAAAAGAAAGTTTGCTTCTGTAAGGATGATCAAATCCTTTCTGGGAATACTATCATCAGCAATTCTGCTAGTATCCTCATACCCGTCTGAGAATGAGACCAATTCAGGAATAACTGGACAGTCAGTGGCTGCAAATCTTGGGGTCGTTCGACGACCTAGTGCAAATAACTCCAATTATGCGAGAAACTCTTTCCTGGTGGAAGCGTTCCAAAAATGCCACCGTTGGGTCTCACTTTTCAGCCTTCTGTACCGGATTTCATCCTCAAAACAGATGCCTCCCTAGAGGGGTGGGGTGCACATCTTCAGGATCTCTGCATTAGAGAGAAATGGACTGTTGCAATGGCAATGATGCATTTCAATTTTCTGGAGTGTCGAGCCATTTATCTGGCGTTGCAGTCTTTTCTCCCAAGACTTCAAGGGTCAATGGTTCTGGTCAGAACCGACACCACCACCTGCATGCGTTATCTAAAAAAAGCAAGGAGGTACCCAGCCCCACATTCTATCTCAAGAAGCTCAAAGCATTTGGGAATGGCTGCTTTCTCACGATATCAAAATCAAGGTGGAACATCTACCAGGGATCCACAACACTTTAGCAGACACTCTGAGCAAATCTCAAAGTCCTTTCACTTATGGGAGCTGGAGCAAACAATTGTGGAGAATATATTTCAGAAATGGGACAGGCCAAATCTGGATCTCTTTGCCTCCAGGAACAATCGAAAGTGTCCATTCTTTGCAAGTTGGGAGCCAGAGAAGGGCTCTTGGGGGAACGCCTTCATGATAAGATGAACTGGGATTTTTTTTTACGCATTTCCCCCTTTCCCGTTGATCCCAAGACTCCCGCTCAAGCTCCAGGTGGAACCATGCTGCATGATTCTCATTGCACCGAAATGGCCGCGTCAACATTGGTTCACCAAACTTCTCCTACTATCCAAACGCAGACCATACTGTCTTCCAGCAATCCTGAACCTATTGTCAATGAGCAGAGGCCAGATTCTTCATCCTTATCCTGTCCAGTTACAACTTCATGCATGGTTTCTGGATTCACGGAGTTTAAGGAGATATATTTACCTCAAACCTGCAGAGACATTCTTACTAGAGCAAGGGCTCCTTCTACTATGAAAACGTATGCTTTAAAATGGAAACGATTTTGTTCCTGGTGTAGCAACAAGAATATACATACTTAAAAATGTATGCCAGACAAGATTCTGCCTTATCTTTTATCGTTATCTAAATCCGGTCTCATGTTTGGTTCGGTTAAACTGCATCTAGTGGCCATTTCTACCTACATGCGCTCTACAGGAGTCGAATCCCTTTGTTCTAATAGTCTGATTAAACAGTTTCTAAGAGGGCTTTTTAGAACTTTTCCACCTATTAGGGCTACTCCTCCAGAATGGAGGCTTAATTTAGTGCTGCAACAGCTAATGAAGCATCCATTTAAGCCGATTTAAAGTATCTCTCATGGAAAACAGCTCTCCTAGTGACACTCGCCTCTGCTCGAAGAGTTGGCGAAATACAGGCTTTCACTATCAAGCAACCTTATTTGAAATTTACCAAGGACTATATTTTTCAAAGAACTAATCCTACGTTCATACCTAAAGTTCCATCTCCATTCCATTTTAACAAGCCTGTTATATTACGCTCTTTCTTTCCTAATCCAGCCTCCTCTGCCGAGAAATCTATATATACCTTGGATGTCAAGAGATGTTTAAAGTTCTACATTTCACGTACTGTGTCCATCAGAAAATCCAACCAATTATTTATTTCCTATGGTGGTCAAAAACCAGGATCAGCTGTGACGAATTCCACTATTGCAAGGTGGATTGCATTTACTATCCAATTCTGCCATTTCAAAGCGGGACATCCTTTGTCAAACAAACCTAAGGCTCACACTACTAGGGCAGTTTCATTGTCTACTACTCTTTTTGCTGGAGTACCTTTGGAGAAGATTTGCCATGCTGCAACCTGGAAAATTGTGCACACGTTTACACGGCATTACTGCTTGGATCTGGCAACAGAGGCTGAATCAGCAACAGGTCAAGCAGTGTTGCGAAACCTTTTTAAATAAGGTAAGCCTCTATAAGGAGGTGATTATAGCTTTACAGGTTGAAATGTTCATTATTGTATATATTTATTTTGATGTATATGTTTATGAAGTGTCCTTAATTAGGGTTAAAATGTATACTGCATTATTGTACGTTTGCGAGGTATCTATTGTGTTTTCTTATGATACCCACCATCCACTATGCAACTAAGTATTGTTTACTGCTAGCTATTCTGATTCTTAGCAAGTGACTCTATGAAAGATACCCCAATACTGGAAAAGAAAATGAGTTACT
The DNA here is from genome assembly GCF_964263255.1 of Lissotriton vulgaris. NCBI lineage: Eukaryota > Metazoa > Chordata > Amphibia > Caudata > Salamandridae > Lissotriton > Lissotriton vulgaris. The sequence goes on along the minus strand of NW_028241185.1, from coordinate 925,628 downwards.
TACCTGTAACTTCAGTTATCCAGTATTGGTATCTTTCATAGATTCACATGCGACCCACCCTCCTCCCTGGAGAGGCATACCGTATCATTATGGCATACTTACTGTCACTTGTGCTGCAAAAATCTGAGGGTTTGCCTCTCTGTGGCAGGTTCTAAGACGGTGCTGCAGCTGGATTGGCTGTGTTCCAAATTTGGTTCTTTTTGCAAAAGGACTAAGATAGGCTAATGTAGTGACTTTGCTGTCCATAGTAGCCTATTGTATAATGTTATTATGACTATAATGTATATGTTTTGTTATACCGCGAGACACTCACCTCGTCGGCGGGGATGATTCTAAGCATTTGAATCTTTGAAAGATACCAATACTGGATAACTGAAGTTACAAGTAATTAACTCGTTTTCTTCTGCATTTGTGTGTATGCAGCTTTATCTTCTTTCCTTTATTCAAATCAAGTTACATTGTCTATGTGGGCATCTAAAAGTGCTGCGTTGCCAAGAACCAAGTTAGATTTGCACTGACTAATTGATACCCTTTCCTCTGATTTTGGTTATTAAATATAGCCACCAACAATTAACAGAGGGTGCCAAGATCAAACACAACTTTAACTTTGATACTACTACCTCTAACATTTGTGGAAAGGGAAAAGCATAGTGGAAAAGTCAGTGACGTGAACGGGTTTTTGAAAAAAATGGCATGGAGTTGGTGGGTTTTTTGATCTGTGCTAAAAATCTGACTCAGTGTAGGCTGGAGATACCGTTCTTTATTTGCATGCTTTAATTTGAGTAATGCACATAGCACTTTATTGTTCAGCCGTGATGTTTGTTTTCGAGAACAGTCAATGGAGGTGGTTCAACTGTTTTTGCTAACATTGCTTATATTCTCTCCTCTCTTGATGGTAAAGCCCTAAGTACAAATAAGCCATAAAAAGTGTAATAATATCGGTGTTTAGTAACGTTTTTGTTTGTACTGACACAAAATCAGTGGCACTGAAACTGGTCAAACGACTACTCCTGAATGAACGTTCAAACCATCATCCTGTGTTCATGCTCTTGTTTTTATTAATACCCCAATTCTTGTTGTACTACACTGATGCGTTTTACTGTATGCTTTTACGTTATTTTTATCTAGTCCTCTATGGTTCCTTAATTGCATTAATTGGTGATCTTGCTCTTGTTTTTGTTGAAATTCTCTGATTTGTATTGCACTTCTCTGGTGCGTATTATTTTATGATTTTTTGCTCTTCGTGTCGTAGGGTTGATACCCCTAACTCTTAACCTGAACAATTTCCACTATGTTGTAACTTCACCTACTCTGATACCCCTATGGGTCTTGTTCTCGATTTATAAAACTATTCAAATAAATAAAATAAAAATACCAAAAGCAAGCACTGGCAAAGCCAATAGGCCTGACATTGAAAACAAGTCATTTGACTTTCAGTGCTTGTTTTCTTTTGTCATGGTTTTATGGTTTTTGCAAAACTATATTTGGGAAATCTGTCTGGCCTGTGGCAACACCAAAAAAAACATTGGCTAAAAGAAAAAATATTCTTTTGGTCTCATAAAGCACACAGTACGGTGTGTAGTCCCTAGCACTGAAAGAGGTGGTTCTCTTGGAAGGGAAGAATGCCATCACTTACAGTGAATTTACCCAACTGATGAAGTGGGCTGACCCATTGCCACATGCTATATTCTGTAGTGGGCACAAGAAAATTGCGAATTATGGAACATCAGATTAAAGGATGAGGATGGCTAGCTGAAAGCCCCTATTAGTTAGTATGTTATACATATAATTTTAGTAAAATGCAAAGGTCTTGGCTAACGCTAGACCTAACAATGGCGGGTTTCCTACACAATATGATGGTAGTTTTCTGGGATTCACACTAAGAGAACTGCAATTGTTGTTGTCCCCACTCACTCTGCAAAATTTATAAAGCAGAACTTCTTATAAAGTACTTCTAACTACCCAACTGTGGCCTCCGAACTCTTACCTAGAGCGTGCATATGACGCTTAGCAAATTGCAGGATAGTGCTTAGTACAGTCTGGTGATAGTGGACCATAACCCATCTGCTCATGATCGGACATGTCAAGAGCACCTAATTCAATGGGGACACAGGATTAGAAAATGTGGTGAAAAAGTAGTCCGTATTTTTGTATTGAGCGTTTTTGCACACTGATTGCTTTGCACCCCCATCTTTATTTTGGGCTTCACTGGATGTATTAATCAGTTGCACATAATCTAAGGCCTCATTAATAATTATGAGACCGGCTTTCTTTTGTGACTCCATCTGAATTAACATTTTGTGATACCGTTTATTAGCAAATCAGATAGAGACTTGGGAAGGATAGCAGGCCTGCATTCACATTCCCTGAATTCCCACATTGTTTTAAAAAGCAACTCTGGTATGTAAAAGCCACAGAGACTGTTTTAAACAAGCATTTTCAATGCAATGGTTTGGCTTTTGAAAAGTTTGAGCTATTGGCATTGTTAATGACAAATGTTTTATTTATGTGTTGGTTTAGAAAACAGATAAATAAATGGCATTGTCACTTACATTGTTATTAGCTTAATCTCTGCAGTCTCTAGAACTCCATAGCACTCCCTAGTTACTCTACACTCCCTAGCACTGTGCACTTCCTAGCACTCCCTAGCTACCCTACGGACGAGCTCAGCAGACAGAAATTACTACCACCCACACACACACCCAAAGCCACACACACACACACCCAGAGCCAGCCACACACACCCAGAGCCAGCCACGCACACCCAGAGCCAGCCACACCCAGAGCCACACACACCCAGAGCCACACACACACACACACACACACCCAGAGCCTCCCCCACACACACAACCAGAGCAGTCACATACACACACCCACTGGAGCAGTCACACATACACACACACTGGAGCAGTCACATACACACACTGGAGCAGTCACACACTGGAGCAGTCACATACACACACACACACACACACTCTGGAGCAGTCACATACACACACACCCTGGAGCAGTCACACACACACACACACACCCAGGAGCAGTCACACACACACTCTGGAGCAGTCACATGCACGCACACACTGGAGCTGTCACACACTCGGGATCAGTCACATACACACACATACCATTTACTAGCCAGCATAAACCTTAGAATTGTAATGATAATGGAGTACCAGCAACGCCTGCAACCTAGGATGCCACTAGAGCAGCGCTAGGGTTGGAGGTGGAGCGGACTTTCCACCTTTAATATGCTTTGAAAGCTTACACAATTGAACATAATGACAAATGAGTTGAATGCAACATTTTCTCCCAAATCGTCTTGGGCGGAGAATCCCTAAATGCCCCCCTTTGTAGTAGGGTGGCTTACTGGGAGCTGGTTTGAAAATTTGCCAAGGGTGCTTTGGGTTCCCAGTTCGGCCCCGAGGCTGGGAGAGGTACAGGGGAGGTGATTAACTCAAAGGCTTATCATTCGCTCCGTTGACAGGTCACGAGTGCTTGGCCTCGCCTAAAACACTGCAGGATTGAACCACACTACAAGCGTTCCAAATCCCAGCAATAGACCGAGAACACAATATTCCAACACTGCACAGGTGTGCATAGCCAGCAATAGTCTACTTACCACTCTATACCAAAACACATTTTAAACACCGAGCAGCATCATGCCCTCACCAATGTAACAAAACAGAATGGGCAAACAGCTGTCACAGCACATTTACGCCGTCCGCCACCGTAACACAAATACAACGACTGACAACCCCATCATCCAACAAGACACCATAACCATACAGTTGGTTAAGTGTTAACTAAATAGAATGAACTGCATCCTCTCATGAATCTACAAAATAAGCCTTTAAAACAAAGTCATACCACACCCAGAAGAGCACAGCACCACAAGGCCCAAAGTGAACAGCAACCATAAAAATCTGTGCACTCCAGCATATAAGGAAAATCTGTGCACTCCAGCGTAAGAAAAAGGACAAGTTCTTGAGTAAAAACTTAATACCACAAGCATAACACTAAAGTTGTGAGACCATTGTACTCGTCTATTGCGTTCAAATTTTACATTATCGCAGACTAAATTGAACATAAAATCGTCAGCTGCACTTTTCACACGGACAGCGGGAGGGGGACGGGAACGGGGACACGAACAGCGTGGGGGGGCAGGAACGGGAAGACGGACAGCGGGAGGGGGGTGCGGGAAAATCTGTGCACTCCAGCGTAAGAAAAAGGACAAGTTCTTGAGTAAAAACTTAATACCACAAGCATAACACTAAAGTTGTGAGACCATTGTACTCATCTATTGCGTTCAAATATTACATTATCGCAGACTAAATTGAACATAAAATCGTCAGCTGCACTTTTCACACGGACAGCCGGAGGGGCGCGGGCAGGCACACTGACAGCGGGAGGGGGGCGGGAACGGGGACACGAACAGCGTGGGGGGGGGCAGGAACGGGAAAGGAGGGGTGTGCGGGAAAATCTGTGCACTCCAGCGTAAGAAAAAGGACAAGTTCTTGAGTAAAAACTTAATACCACAAGCATAACACTAAAGTTGTGAGACCATTGTACTCGTCTATTGCGTTCAAATATGACATTATCGCAGACTAAATTGAACATAAAATCGTCAGCTGCACTTTTCACACGGACAGCGGGAGGGGGGCGGGCAGGCACACGGACAGCAGGAGGGGGGCGGGAACGGGGACACGAACAGCGGGGGGGTCAGGAACGGGAAGACATACAGCGGGAGGGGGGTGCGGGAACACACGGAAAGCACTCGCCTGGACCTGGACTTCCTCCGGCGGCGGACTGCAAAGAAAGGAACAAAAGGCAGGCCAGGTGCGAAATCTATATCATGTAGCAGCGCGTGCAGGTGGTGACAGGATATCGAAGGGTGAAGTGGGGAGATGAGGAAACAGCAAAGAAAGACCAAGGGGCAGCATGACCATGAGTCATTAACCCGAACGGTCTGCAGCATCATTCCACATAATACTGGCCCGGGCAATTCCCCATAGGATTACATTCCCTATGACAATGCCACGGTGTGGGGATAGATTGTGCTGTTTGTTTCTGAACTGAATACTGCTTGCGTCCCGATGGGATGACAGCAACTGCTGGGTATCGTAATTCTTTTGTTAACTCAATATAACCCGTTTTCGGCCAATATCTTTATTCAGTCTCGTTTACAAATAACAGTTCGTTAGACCAATAATACATCACAACAGCAATACTCAAACTCTTAATGTATTTTTTTTTAAGTGCGCTGTGGTCATGAGTGATCATGCAGATGTAGGGGTTTTAAGATTTCTGCTTGTACAGCCGGAGAGCAAAGAATGCAGATAACATGATTAAGACTAGGGTCCATTAATCTAGACAGCTTCAACTAGTACCACTCATTTAGTACAACGCACTTGGTCCAAGTGCTGAAAGGTAAATTTAAAGGCCCTCAGTATCCCAGATAACTGCACAAAGGCGATACTATGGGGGTATAACAGAAGATTCATTGGGACACAGCTTGCGAACAGTTACTGCCCTACGGCTGTGTACAACTGCCTCACCTACAGAGACCTCTCTTCCTTAAACCCTCTGCTAGTTCTGCGCATTAGTCCACTGGCATACTGTTGCCCTACCAATGTCCCACCAATTGTGGTAAAATTCGGGCTCTAGTCCAAGAGTAGATGATTGTATGCACCTGTTGGAAATAGGCCTTCAATTACCCACTGCAACATAAGAAATAAGTAGGGCCACTACATCAAGCATTCTTTACTGTATATGCCCGATGCATAAGTGTCAATAGGCGCAAACCAGTTTCATAACCACGCTACAACATGCAACTAGATGTAAACGTAAAAGGCCGATAAAGAACTGCTCGTTACTCCGAGGTACAAGTGGACAATACAACACTGATGTCACAAGCAGGCAGCCCAATTATCTTGAGCCACAAAATGTATACTGACCCCTTAATTCGGATCACGTTTATTTTAGTTTTAAGTCACCATACCTAGAAAAGATATTATGTAAATACAGAGATGCTCAATCGATATGAAATTTTACGCTCTGCATCTGAGCCCAAGTACCCACCCAGTGACACCCGTCCATTTCCACACGAGAAATCCACGTAAAGTAGACGCGAATATTAAGAACCAACCCGGAAGTAGAGTTGCTTTGGTGCCGTTTGCAAAACAAATAAATACTAGTGGTTCGCCATTCGTATAAAATATACGTGTAATCACCCTGGTATGAAACGTGATCCAGTTTCCACTTCGCACCGGTGTGATGCGGAAGTTATGGATCTGCGTTTATTAGGAAGCGTCCTGCCTTACTTTCCGACGAATATAAAGATCTAGAAAGTATTGAGTAACCAATGAGGACTTAGTAAATACGCAAGCAGAAAAGGTAAGTTTTTTTTTTTTTTTTTACAGACTGCTCGCGGTTTACCAAGGTACTTGAGGACAGACTCCAAATCCCATGATGCCCACAGTCGGTTTCCATGCAGGAACCCTCACCATTCCTTACCCGCGTTTCAAACAAAACTAGCCCAATTTAACTACAAACCGCCCACCAGATCATGCCCTCACCGTATCCCACTCAACCAGTACGTGACCATACAAATAACTATATCCATTTGCGAGAGCGGAAGCGCGGGATTACGCAGAAGGTACTAGCCTCTAACCCCGGAGCCAACAGTCTAATCGTGCTTAGGACCCGAAACTCGCGTCTGCTTGGAAAACAAAAGATCGGGCGGCAAGGTAATATGTCCCTAGCATACTCGGGAAGTCGAGCGGCTTAAAGAGCCAGCATATTCAATAGATGGAGGACAGCGGGAGGGGGGGGGCGGGGTAACGGGCTCACGGACAGCGGGAGGGGGCGGGGGGGCTCACGGACAGCGGGAGGGGGGCGGGCGGGCTCACGGACAGCGGGAGGGGGCGGGCGGGCACACGGACAGCAGGAGGTGGGAGGGAAGGGCAAGAGGCACTCACCTGGACTTCCTCCGGCGGCGGTCGGCCGCGGAATGGGCAAAACAAACCTAGACGCCCAAAAAAACTAAACCCCGCCCACAGCCGCGATGACAATGCGAAAAGGGTTCAGAGGGAAAAAATTGCAGGAACGCCCACGAATCTGGTCCGGCCATGACGGACAGATCTCTGTTCCAATGGCTAGCCTCCATTTATGGAGCTAGCCAATGGAAGCAGAGGCGGGACTAAGCCCCACACTGTAGGGACATAAGATTTCTCCTGGGCGGAGCTAGGAGCTTCGGCCCCAGGCGAAACCTAAAAAATATATATTTTAAAGGGCATTCACTGAATGAGTTTGGTAAAACATGCAATGGTTCCATTGACCCCTGTTCTCTGTCCCCTAATGCCAAATCCACACATTTACAAAGTGAAAGCTGGTCCAGGCAGACACTATCCAGTTTCCAAATGGGAGACCATCGCCTTTAGTGAGTCAGTTTCAGGACAATTATTTGTTTGTGATCACAATGTAGGTTGTAACTCATTGGTACATTCAATTAAAATTCATTTGGAGGAATGGGACACACTTTCGCTCTCCATCCTCCTATTGAATTAAAATCCGTTGAAAAATGCATTTAATGGGTTAGAGAATCAATTCCATTGTTCAGTATGTAATGATGCATTGCATTGTGTCCATTTTCCTTCTCCAAGCCTGTGCTTTTGTGCATTGAATTTTTTGCATTCACAAAACGGCCTTGCACAATGGTGTTATAGAATGTGAGCCTTAGGATGGAGAAGGCATTTGTTCTTAGACATTGGACAAACAAGCTGAAGAGAAATGTATTGAAAAACATTTGGATTATCTGAGCTGTAAAGGTCCATCTTTGTTGCAATGTGAGATTTTAGGTTTAGTGTAATGTGGTCATGACATATTAAAGCGATCAGTAGGTTGGCTGCCTAGTTTTGGACTGCGTGGAGCCTACATTTAAGCTATTTCAATAATCCAGATGAGACATGACCATGATGAGGATTAGGATGTTGTTCTGAGAACAGTGGACCATTGGCTGAACCCCTTTCGGTAAACATTGATGACGGTAAGCAGTTTTGGAGACCACATTTAATTGAGAGGTAAATGATATATCCATTTAAAACATAAATCCAAACCATCCATGAGGATTGGAGGAGACCCCCCATTTTTTCAGGCCTAGGAACACAAGTTCTATTGGTTAACCATTAAGACACAGACAATTGTCCTACATTCAGGTATGAATTTGTGAGAGACAAAGGGACAAATTATGTAGATTGACAAATGTATTATCTAGCTGATGGTGAAAATGTCTATTGTCTGCAGTAAAGGTGATAACTGGTATTACAGGAATCTAAGATGTCAGGAAGTGGGGCTATGTAAATGTTAAAAAGGGAAGGTGACAAGACAGAGCTCTGCGGACCAGCATTGATAAAGATGGCTGTTCTTGGGATTAATAGGTCCAGTTTGACTTGACAAGAGCGTTTTTGTAAATTTACTGAAATCATGGCCGTGTGTGTCCTCTGATGTGAGCCTATGTGAACAATCATTCAGATAGCATCTGACCATCGATGGTGCTGATGGCAGCTGAAAGGTGCAGAGAATCAATGCACTGGGGCAGACCTGGCCTGAGTATAGTGGTTCTTCCCCGATGTTGAGGAGAGTGTTGCTAATGACAGTGGACATCTTATGAAATTGCTTGTTTTTAAATTGTAGGGGTGGTTGGAAAATCCGGTTTTTACAAACATTTGATTTGTAATAGTGAGCAAAACCTTAGAGGATGTATAGGTCACTTTATAAACTGATAACTTTTTATATATTGGAGAGTGAGCGCTGAAAGTTCTCCCTCACAGACTTTTTGAATCATCTATGCCATCGCATATCAACGCACATTGAACTAATACTAATGGCCCTAATGACTAGCACGTGATGGAACATAAAACAAAAACATGACCATGGTGAAAGTTCTCCCAAAGTCATTGGCATTCCTAGTGCCCACATTCCCATTAAGAGGGATTCAGAGTGTTCAGGTGCCTTGTAAACGATAGTGGCAGTTTTCATAAGTCCTGTAATGGGATGTATGCCACAAATTCGACCAGTTTTCTTGTGACCTACCATTACTTCCCTCACTACTTTGAGTCAAATTAATCAGAAACAATCTAACTGCTTCTCCAACAATAAAAAGCACCATTAAAATAAGCTGCATGAGGATCAGGAATGTTTGATGCAAGGGCTATGCAAATAAACATTTAATTATGTCCTGCTTTCTTTAAATATATTGGTATTACATATTAGAAAATGATCTATACATAAGAACAAAAAAGAGTGCAAAAAGACCCAGATATAATCGATCCAACACTGTGACAGAGCTTACTCCTGAGGAGACACAGTGCCTCAGATGCCAAGAAGCAAATGCAAAGATCAATCAAACTAAAAAAAAATAACAAATCAAATTAGAAATAGCTTCACAGCACATAATACAAAAGCCTACTGCCCTCGTCATTACTTACCATAACAATCAGATCAGATGTGTGGCAACAGAAATAGCATTTCCCAGTGCACCAATCAGGTCTACAGCTTGTCACTATATCCAACGCACGAGTAGTACATTTAAGATGAAGGGTTTCCACAAAGTGACCATAAGGCCCAGTAATAAAATTAGAAAGATGTACAAAATTACACTTGACCAAGCAAAACACTGTCTCTCCTAAAATGGCCAAGCCAGTTTTCTCAGAAAGCTAATCTTCTATATCTACGGTTTGTCACAGAGAGTAACCAACACCAAAACCCTTGCCTACCATTGTAATCTGTGAGATTCCTAGTAAAAAATGACCTGGCTGTAGGCTTTAATATAGAGTAATTACAATTCGCCCTTAAAGGCCTTCTGACTTTAACATACGCTTTTCACAACAAATGTGTCACACCTACTACCTTTATTGCAACATTTGATAATAAACAGATCAGTCCTTTATCCATGATTATTGGCTGGCCACCATAACCAAGCTTTGCCACAAGCCAATAATTGCAATACAAGTACTCTTTTTATTGGAAGTGCACAAATTTGGCCCAATCACAAATGACGAACCAACATGTGGGTGGAACCTTAGCCCCGCCCTCAGTAGTACTGTGAAAGGTCTCTTTTGCACATCACATGAGGGCGTTTGACAGCTGTGCTGTCAAGCCAAACCTAAACATGGACATAAATTAGTGTAGCCCTTGGCATCCCATACTGCTCTCAAACACACACCTGCACTTTGAAGGCCAAAGTTAATGATGGAAACGAAAGAGCAAGAGTAGAGTGCTGGGACTGGAAAACAGCAATACATTCCTCATGAATGCCCTCCTTCCATGTGTGGTGTTGCCACCAAAAGTCAAACAGAGCAAAATATCTACTTATCTATGATATTTTAACAGCATTGCAGTGACATGTGTGCCCTTGAGTGGTCAAGCTTTATACTTTGTGCATATTAGTGAGATTTATCTAGGCAGCCATACTGCTGCAGGCTCAGGTAGCTACACAAACAAAATAAGCCCAGCTGATTGGAGGTGAAGCGCACAACTTCTGCCCATGTACTCCTGTACACCAACATGTGTGCGCAACCTCTCTGTAATATTCTTGAAAACTCATTTTTAGTTTGATCACATAAGGTTTAATAACAGCTGCACAATCAAGCTAGGCCGACAATGAATGACAAGTCACATATCTAACCTGCGGAATAATATTGCCATATATATATGAATTTTGATATCCTACCAACGTATAAGCCACAAATACAGTTGTTCATACATAAAGAAGATAGCCTGGTTGTAGCAGAAGGAGAACATATACCAGTAAAGAAAATGCAAAGAAAATTAATACAAGGAGGAAAATATGCAATTTATAGTTATACAAAACATATTGTGCAAAAAGTCTGGACTCACTTTTAACATGCGCAGACTAGACTTTAAAAGAAAGCAGGGGACATGCAATGTGGATCCGTAGACCACTCACATCCAGCATCTGGACAGAATGCAGAACAATGTCATACATTCACCCCAGTACAGATATCTGGGCCTAAATCCATCGTTTTTTCCCTCACCGTGCCATTCCAGTTTGGTCAAACTGGGGTGGTGTGATGAGCAAAAGAATGATGGATTTAACCCAGATCCTTGTGACTGAGAGTGAATGTTTGCATTGTCCAGCAATCCGTCCATCAATTGTTTCTTTTGCATATGACTCTGAATTGGGGCCTGTGTATTCAAGCCACAAAACCAATATTAAATCTCTGTACCCTCCTTCCACGGTCAAAAAACCGAGCAAAAGAGCAGGCACCTGTACCTACAGAAGATTTCTAGATGTTTTAAATTGCCATTTTCACATTTTGAAATAATTTTCTTTTTTTTTTCTCAGGAGGTTGGAAGTGATGAAGAGCGTAGGTCAAACCTAAGGTAAATTAATCTTTATTTCTAAACAAATAACTACAGCTGTCAAATGTTTTGACCACAAAAGTTTTTATTGTGCATTTTAACTGACGTTCTGGTTATATAAAAGTGACTGCTTGTTAGTAGTAGTAACATATTTTTTCTGCCAGGATGTTACCAGTGTAACTTTGGTGCACTTCAACAGGAGACAAAGTATAAGCAAGCCATAAGCTTTGGTAAAGATCAAGGTTTTCAGAAGCTTGCGGAACGACCCATGATCAAAATGTGGCCCACAAGGTTTCTGTGGGCTTGTTCCAGTGGTGGGTGTCAATCCTTGATGGACAGCGGGCATGACCGGTGGATTGTAGCAGTCTTATTAGGCTAAAAAGCAAATATGAGATGCATAGCTTGGGTGATAACGTCGTCAAGTGTTCCTACGATAAACTTAGATTTGTGAAAGGCAAAGAAGCCTAAACATGTAAGACCAGGTGGAGTGAGGTCTTGGCGTGATCGACAGTCAAGAAAGGCAGTTGTAATATGTTGTTCTAGCTGAAGTTTGTTAACGTGTCCTTTAGCTATTCTGGGGGCGTAGGTAATCTAGTCTTGCCTCTGGACTGTTCAGATGATGAGGGAAAATGTTGGTGGGAAAGGACATTTTTAATGGTTTGATTTTACAAATCTACTACACTTGGCTTTAGTGATCAGTAAAAGATTGGCACCTTCATCTCAGACAGTTGCACCCATTAAGTGAGACGAATGTGAGACGAATATGATACTCAGACCCCTGAACATTATAATCATAAATGTTAATGGTCTGATAAACTATGTTAAACGAAAGACCCTGCTAACCTGCCTAACCTGTAAACAAATGGACATCGCCCTCTTACACCTTCTGAGGTCTGAGACTGAATATCTCAAGAGGGATTGGCTTAGGGGGGTTCTTTTTAGCTGCTGGCACCCCTAGCTGAAGTACACCACTAGTACCTCTCAGGCCAGTTCAAAGAGATGTGGGATTACAATCTTAGTGAAAACAGCCCTCCTGTGTATTATAATGCAGTCCTGGATGAGGGAAGAGGCTTATTTGCTAAGCTGAGGCTGGGCACCAGAGTGATCAGAGTGGGCTGGATCTTAGCCATGAATGTGAACATAACTACTTTCCTCCTCTAACTCAAAAGCGCATAGTTGAGCTGGATTCCACACATTATCCTTCGGAAACTGAAATCTGGCCCTGGACGGAGTTATGGAACGGCCAGGACTGTTTGATATAGCCAATAACATTGAAGAGAGGTCTATGACTCGTTTACGCGTGAGGCGTGAATGCTGATTGGCTAACCCTTGGTTTGATTTCTAAAGGAGATGGTGCTTACACGAGCAAACGGAGATTGTTCCTAGAGGAAATAGCTTGTAAGCTGGTTTCCATAGAAACGGAGATCTTCGTTTTTATCGAGTCGAAGGAAAGATCGGTGAGGGAGAATATTTTGTGTAGAAAGAGGTGATTTATTGAGAGAATATTTTAAAAATAAAAGGGAATTACAGAAAAAGGATTAGTGTGACAGGAGTTTAATAAATGGAGTCATCAAATGGAGAACAAGAGAAAATTATTAGGGAAATAATTAGTAAGGAAATAAAAGAGTCTATTCAGGAGTCAGTGAAACGGGTGTTAGGAAAAAGAAGGAATATTTATTTATTTTATTTTTATTTTTATTTCTTATATCGCGCTGGACTCAATCCCATGAGGGTATCTCCGCGCTTTGCCGGCCAAAGAGTTGCTGTAATCTTTTACGGTGCATTAGGGGGACTGAAATGCTTCCTGGAAGAGGAGTGTCTTCAGGGCCTTTCTGAAGGATAGATGGTTGGTGTTCATCCTCATTTCCATAGGAAGTTTGTTCCAAAGAGCAGGACCAACTGATGAAAATGCGGAAGAAGAGTATTTTTCAATTTCTGAGGAAGAAAATGAAAGAGGTCCAGGAGGGAAATGTTTGGCAAAAAAGAAACATTTAGAGGAGAAAAAGAATTTTAGTGGAGTCCAAAGCGGCTAAAGAAAGAAGGGTATCCTGAGCTACAAAGGAGAGCCAGTCACTCACTGGAAGGAGAGGTGTGCATCGGGAGATGCACAGAGTGATGAGGAGTTGGATGAATATATTTTAAACTTAAAATATAAAGATGATCTAGATGAATAAAAAGAGGGAAATGCGAAGGAGAAGATAAAGGATACTGTGGTTGATCCATATGGTAAGCTGATGTTTAATCCTAAAGATATCAGACACCCAAGGGGGAAGGATTGGTGGCCCCTTGAACATGTGGCAGATTATATTAAAGCAAGATTGCGGAAACCACTAGAAATAGAGGAGAAAAATATTATGAGAGCGGAGTGTTCAAGACCAAATATTGAGGATAAGATCAAAATGACTCCAAATACTGATCCTGATTTGATTACTTATCTTTTTAAGATGGGGAAAGACCCAAGAAAGGGTTTGGACCGCTCTTTGAAACAATGTGAAGATAAAGTTCTTGATATTTTAGGTCCATTGGCAAATATTTTTGATGCAGTAGAAGAGGCCTATTTGAAAGATAATGATCTGGATCTTTCATTACTGAGAGGCTCGTGCCAGAGGACTATATGCTTTTTAAGAAATGCGAATGCTGGCATCATTTCTGAAAGGAGAAAGACAATCCGTATGAGGATAAATCCACGATTAGGTAATCTGGCATATAGGGAATCCAGTGAGGAGGCCAAAGGTCTTCTTTTTGGAGATGGAATGGTTAAATCTTTATCGAAGTTTGTGGATACTTTCACAAGTTGATATAGGGCGCAATTTAATATGTGTAGAGTCTTCAGTGACAACAATAGTTTTTATGGACGGCCGGTAGAAGGGGCCCATCTGCCGGCCGTGGAAATAACAGAGCCCATTACCAAAACCAAGGAGGAAGTTATGGTAGAGGACAATGTAATAACAACTTCTTTCCGCAAAGAGGAAGAGGCAGGTCACGTGGAAGTAGAGAAAGAGGACAAGGACAGTCACAAACTTTTAACCAGGGTGAGTATGAGGACTGGTATTATTTCTATCCCGAAAGAAGTAGGAGGAAAATTAAAGTATTTCAAAGAGAAATGGAAAGAGGTGACAAAGGATGCTTGGGTCCTAGACACAGTAGAAGGTTTTCGAGTAGAGTTTGTTTCAGTTCCAGTTCTGGAAAAAGAACCTATGGAGCTGAGGTTTCAGGAGGAGATAATGTTGATAGTAGAGAACGAGGTTTGTTTGATGTTAGAGAAAAATGTGATTGAAAAAGTAGGAGAGGAAGAAAAAGAGTTTGTAAGTACTCTTTCTAGTAGAGAAAAAAGGAAAGGGTTGGAGGCCTGTGATAAATTTAAGAAGTCTAAACCAATATGTGATGTACAGACATTTCAAAATGGAGGGAATCAGTTGTTGAGAGATGTTCTACAGGAAGGAGATTGGTTGGTGAAGTTAGATCTGAAGGATGCTTGCTTCACAATTCCCATTGCAGAGGAGAGTCAGAAATTTCTTCAATTCAGATGGAAGGGTCCGTTATATCAATTCAAGAGTCTTCCTTTTGGTCTTTCATCTGCGCCTTAGTGTTTTACCAAGTTGATGAGGACTGTAGTGGGTTTTTTGAGAGAGAGAGGAATAAGAATGATTGTTTATTTAGACAATATTGTGTTAATGAATCAAGATTTTCTGATCTTGAAAGAACATTTGAGTTTTGTAATGAGTTTCCTACAAGATTTGGGTTTTTTAATAAATTTGGAGAAATCAGTTTTAGAACCTGTGAACAATGTGGAATTTTTGGGTTTCATGGTAGACACCGTTTTATGTCAGTTATGTCTTCCAGAGAAGAAGGGAAAGAAGATAAAATTGGAATTGCAGAAAGTGTTGATCAAAGAAAGGGTGTCTTTGAGGAATCTGGCAAGGATAATTGGTTTGTTGAGCTCATCGATTCAGGCAATTTTTCCTGGTCCGCTCCTTTATAGAGCTTTGCAGAGATTAAAGACAAAAGGATTGTCAAGAGGTTTGTGGTACAGAGACATGGTGGATGTTTCTATGGAAGCAAGAAAGGAATCGATTTGGTGGAAGGAAAACATGGTGGCATGGAATGGAAGGGCGATTTTTGGTGTTTGCCCAGATTTTGTTTTGGAGACGGATGCGAGCAACTTTGGTTGGGGCGCTTTTGGTCTTGGGAAAGAGACTTGTGGAGTTTGATCTCTTTCAGAGAAGGAAGGTCATATCAACACTTTGGAAATGAAGGCAGGGTTATTTGCTCTGAAGAGCTTCAAAGACAGTTTGGTAGGAAGATCAGTTCTCGTAAGGATGGGCAATGTATCTGCTGTTTCTTACATAAACAGTTTGGGTGGTACCCGGTCGAGAGATCTGGCAGCATTAGCAAATGAAATTTGGGAGTTATGTTTAGAATACAAGATTGGATTGAAAGCAGAATATTTACCAGGTGTCTGGAATGTGATGGCAGATTGAAATTCAAGGAATATGGTGGATTACAGCGAGTGGAAGCTGAGAGAGGAAATTCTTGTTCTGTTGATGAGGAGGATGGGTCCTTTGGAAGTGGATCTATTTGCATCGAGATTGACCAATCAGCTAGAGAAGTATGTGAGATGGAGACGGGATCCAGGTGTAATAGCAGTGGATGCGTTTCAACAAGATTGGACAAGGTGGAAATGTTATGCATTTCCCCTGTTTTCAATGATTCAGAGAGTTTTAGTGCAGGTAAGGAGACAGAAATGTCAACCAGTGTCAGTAACTCCTTTTTGGAAGAGTCAGGCTTGGTTTCCATTGGTGATGGAACTGGCAGTGTCGGAACCTTTTTTTTTTTTAAACTTTATTTTCAAGTTTTCATGTTAATTTCACAACAAATCATATAGAACAATGTTACAGTGATACAGCACCCAGCCCCCATAAATTCTCCTCCAACACTTAACCATGCTAAGCCCGTCAGCCAGATGCCACACAATGGAAATTTACAATCATATTGCCACAGCTCTTCCACCCAGGACTGCAGTACCAAGCTCACAACAACATGTGGTTCATACCGGCTCACAATCCAGAGCTAACATCCACCTCAGTCCTGGACGTAAAGTTCACATATCATCACAATTCTAATTATCAGTTTCTGCAGCATCCTGCAACCGATGATATTTCTGCAGAGGCCCCCATATATCCTTGGGCCTAGAAGCCAATTGCAACAGTTCAGCATATGTAGTATTTTGTTCCTGACAATAGACTAAGCCCGCTATCCACTCCATAAATTTCAGGGCGCGCCCCCTGCCCCACCTGCATGCCACCCTCCGTTTGGCTAGTAACAGTTAGATAGCAACAAACTTTCTATACAATGTAGGTATTTGTCCAGTATAACCCAGCAGTGTTATCAGCGGATCTCGCTCCAAGACTTGGTCAGTCATAGTGCCCAATGCTGCCAGCACCTGCTCCCAGTATTCCTGTATGGTCGGGCACTCCCATGCTAAATGGAGAAATCCTGCTCCAGGCAGCTTACATCGTAGACACCTATCTGTATTCGCTATTTTTAGCCGCAGTTTTTTCGCAGGCGTATAATATAATCTATGCAAATACTTATAATGAATAACTCCTAACCTACAGCTAACCGATATTTGCGACGTTTGCATACAACAGTAGCGCCATTGCTCGTCAGAAATCTCCCGCCCTAGGTCTTCACCCCAATGTGTCCGGGACTGACTTACTATTCCTGCCCTATGTGTACGGATGCTGTTCTATAACCCTGACACAAGGTATTTCCCATCTGGGGAGCCCAACATGTGGTGTAAGGGGAGAAGGCATGCCGGTTCTTGGGGAAAATCAGGCAGAATAGACCGCATTTCCTGTCTAAGCCGAATATATAAGAATGTGTCCAAGGGCGTGGGTTGCACTCCCGACAAAAGATGGTCCAAGGAGCGGAACACCCGGCCAGGAAGACCTGGAGAGCAAAACTGGGGCATACTACATAGTGCGTCAGTGCTGCAAGACAGGCCTAGCAGTGGGTGACGGACTCCCGCCCGGGAGTGGTAAAGATAGGTCCGCAGGACTCTGGATACGGGAAACTAGCCGCATTGCCCGCTTCTGAGGGCCTGGCGTGACCAGCAGCAAGAGACACCACTGTGTGTGCATAAAGGAAAGGCTGCCCTCCAGCAATACTGGGTGCCTGGAACACCAGCGACACGCAAGATTTCAGTGGAAGTGACGTGAGGGACTACAGAAGCCAATCCTTCCATAATGAGTGGCAAAGGCTCCCGCATGACCCAACAAGGCAAACTTGCATACACTAAGGACTTTCCCCCATTGCCGGATCGAAAAGGGGCTGGCAATAAAGGTGCAGAGGAGGAAGGAGGCTCCAAAGTAATACTGGAAGATGGAATGGCGGCCCTCCACCAGGTACAGACCACAGTGGGTATGATTTCAACGGACGTCACGTTCCTGCGAACGGATCTACAAAAAAATGGCGGCAAGAGTAACTGAAGTAGAACAAGTGACGTCAACTCTCACTAAGGACACTTCACTCCTGGTTAAGAAAGGGACACAACTAGAGGAGGACAACAGACGTATGACGGCTAAGCTGGACGAACAGGAAGGGCGCTCCCGCCGGAATAACGTTCGAATAACTGGGCTTCCGGAATCAGAGGGGGGACCTGCCATGGACCTCTACGATGAAGATCTCATAAAGAATAAGCTGCAACCTAAGGGCCTTTCAACCTTTTTTTCTGTGGAGCGGGCTCACAGGGTACCAGGTGGGCGACCAGACGCTCCCCCACGGCCAGTGCTGGCACGCATTTTTAATTTTTGGGACAGACACGCTATTCTCCAGACGGCGCGAGTGGCCCCATCGATACGGATACAAAACTCAGAGATCTTTTTCTTCTTGGATTACTCGGTGGCGGTCGCGGCGCGCCGCAGGAGCTTTTTTGAGGTAAAAAAAACACTGAGATCCCGCAAACTGCCGTGTTCTATGCTCTTCCCAGCAAGACTCAGAGTGGTGGCAGATAAGAAAACTTGGTTCTTCGATACGCCTGAAGAAGCGCATGACTGGCTTGAAGGGTGGCGTCCGGTGGAGAGGTAAGGACGACCGGGAAGGAGGCGACAACAACTGGGCAGGGATGGCGGCTCGGAGGAAACCTAACAGGAAGAGGGTGAAGATGCGCATATGCATACGGACTCCGGGGACTGAATTCCTCAAGTACAAGGGAAGTATCTCCCTTTCCTTTTTACTGTATAAGAGAAATATACCTGGCTGCCTGTTAGGATTCACCTCCTTTTTAACGACAAGGGATTGAATGATGGCTTTGGACTCAGGGACTAGGGGGAGATGATTGATCTTCCTTGGACTTTCCCACCCCTGTACATACATGCAAACGAAGTTCCAGGGTGGGGATGTTAAGCACTCTGCTGAGTTGGGGTGGCGGGCAGTTTTAAGTCCGCAAGGCAGGTAGGGGGGATGGAGGGGGGGACATTTTCACATGCTTGTTGTTTGTTGATTATGTGAAGCAAAGATGTGGATATTGTTGCACGGTGTCATTACTCGCAGAAACTTACATTAGCCTTACCATAGGACAAGTCACTTGTGGTTCCTTTCAGTACGACAATGGGGGATGGGCGACAAAATCAAACGGGGCCTGGTTTTGCAGTGCATAAAAAGGGGAGGGGCAGCAGTGGTGCTACTACAGGAGACACACCTCATGAGCACGACTACTAAGGCCATGGATAGATGGGGTTATAAAATGGCAGTCCACTCAGAGTTTACTTCAGGCTCTAGAGGGGTTGGTATATTGATAAAGAAGCAGTTCCCTTTAATCATTAAGGACATTAAATCCGATGGGGCAGGTAGGTTTGCCGCTATACATGCGCAGTGGGAAGGGAGGACTATAGATATTGTTTCTGCTTACATGCCTCCAGCACTGCAGGCGATGGCCCTCTCGGATCTTAGTATATTCGTACTGGGGCTGCCGGAGGGTGAGCTAATAGTTGGAGGAGACTTTAACTTGGTGGTTGATGACTCAATGGATAGATTCCCTCTACGAGCAGCTACATCAGGGACTTCACGCTTGGGGAGCTTCATGGCAGCTATAGGACTGGTGGACCTTTGGAGGAAATATCACCCTTTTGACCGACAGTTTACCTATCACTCCAGTGTCCATAACAGTCTCTCCAGAATTGATTATATCCTGGGGTCGGTGGGTGGCCTTTGCAATGCCAGCAGTGTAGAAATCAAGCCTCGGGGCATCTCTGATCACTCTCCAATGACATCACCAGCAGACAAGGCGTCAGACTTATCCCATACGCCCTGGCTATCTACGTAATCCCAAGATTAGGAGGGAATTGCGTAAGGTGACAAAACACTATTTTAAAGATAACGTCGGCTCAGTAGCCTCTTCTGCCACCTTATGGGAGGCATATAAGTCAGTTCTCAAGGGACAGGCAATAGCCTCCATTGTAATCTGTAAATGAGAAGGACAGTCGGAACTACAGGCTTTAGAATCTGAAGTGATTAATGCGGAGGTACAACACACAAATGACCCGACCCCCGAGGCGGCCCTCAGCTTGCAGATTGCACAGCGACGACATAAGACATACCTGACGGAAGTGACCAGACAGCAACTCGCAAACACACGACAGAAAATTTATGACGTTGGTGACAAGGCAGGTAAACTACTGGCAGGGCTGGACAAACGGCAGAA
Organism: Lissotriton vulgaris; assembly: GCF_964263255.1. Classification (NCBI taxonomy): domain Eukaryota; kingdom Metazoa; phylum Chordata; class Amphibia; order Caudata; family Salamandridae; genus Lissotriton; species Lissotriton vulgaris. Next base: position 905,542 of record NW_028241185.1, on the reverse strand, counting down.
GAGGGACAGATGGATAGCACAGCTTGCAGTAGAGGTAGGGCAACCCACTGCAGACCCAAACACAATAGTAAATATGCTGGCACAGCTCTTCATGAAAATATACTCTTCAGATTCTACAATCTTGGAAGAGGAAGCATTAACATATATAAAAGACCTTAAAATGCCCCAACTAACCCCAGAAGAAGCACATCTATTAGAAGGTGACCTCACGACAGATGAGGTGACACTAGCTATTAAAGCATTGCAATCGGGCAAAGCGGTGAAGCCCAACGGCATACCGATCGAATTGTATAAAAGAATTACGGACTCACTTGCACCACACCTGTTAAATATGTTTAATGAAAGCCTTGAGACCGGAGAGCTCCCCCCGGTACAACGCAGGGCCACCATAGTAGCCATTTTGAAACCTGGGAAGCCGGCGGATCAGTGCACATCATATCGGCCTATTTCACTCATGAATGCCGAGGCCAAAATACTCGCCAAATTGCTAGCGCGACGACTCACACCACACTTGTCCAAGCTCGTACACAGAGATCAATCTGGCTTTATGCCTAGCAGGAACACAGCACTTAACTTAAGAAGACTGCATGGGGTGATGGCACGTGCGGACTCTTTGCAGGAACCGGCGGTGATACTTTCACTAGACGCACAAATGGCATTTGACATGGTTCACTGGCCGTTCCTCTTTGCGGTGCTGCGCCACTTGGGATTTGGACCGACGTTTTGCGCCTGGATCCGACTACTGTACACGAAACCCATGGCACATGTCACAGCTAATGGCCATATGTCGGCAGATTTCCCCCTGGCCAGGGGCACACGTCAGGGATGCCCGCTATCGCCACTATTGTTTGCCCTGGTTCTGGAGCTTCTGGCAGAGTGGATAAGATGGGAACCAACTATTAGGGGCCTCAAATGGGCAGATGACTGGGAGTATAGAATCTCCCTATACGCAGATTACATCCTGTTATATTTCTCTTCCCCTAGGCGTTCTATTATCACCGTTTTGGAAGTCTGCACTGCCTATGGGCGGGCATATGGTTATTCTATTAATTGGTCTAAATCCACCATGTACGTTCTCCATGGTCCACCACTGCGCCTGCCAGACGGCTGTCCGTTCAAGACGGCAGAAAACACGTTTAAATATTTAGGGGTTTACATCACAGAAAATTCTGCAGAATTCTATAAACTAAATCTGCAGCCGCCACTCGACTGTCTCAAGTGAGACATTTGACACTGGGAATCGTTACCGCTGACAGTCCTGGGCAAGGCAGCACTTTTCAAGATGATGGTTCTGCCACGGTTTTTATACATTTTGGAAAATACGCCCTATCTAGTGCAACCCGCCTATTTTAAAACAATTGCGGTGCAGGTCTCTGTTCTGTTATGGGGACATAAGCCCGCGCGTATAGCACAGGCCAAGATGGTAAGAAGCTGGTACGATGGTGGAATAGCACTCCCAAATATATGTCTTTATTATTGGGCTGCCCAATTAAAAGTAATTAATCAATGGTTGCATCTTCCACAGTTGGAGCCGGCACTAAAGGCAGACAGAGAACAGTTGGGACTGTCTGGTATATTGGCTCCCCTCTATGATAAAAAATTAGCTCTGACAAAGTTTGGGCCACTGCGACACACACACTTACGCTATGGCATGCAGCGCAGGCAAAGCTGGGGTGGCAAGGGGTCTCAACATAGCTTACTCCACTGTGGGACACAAAGCGGCTAGGGAAACTTAGACGCACCAAGGGTTTTGACCATTGGGATGATATAAGCATATCAACGATTGGGGATATGTGGCAGAAAGCAGAAGTACTCTTGTTTGCTACCCTACGACAGCAATATGACTGGGAGGACAGGTTATTAACTGACTACATGCCAAAGAAAGCGACTTCCCTATTTTACCGTAAGTTAGTGAACAATTTAACCTGATCCAACGGGAACGCTACGGGAGAAATGGTCTCATGACTGTGGGGAGATAGATGACTCAGAGTGGCAGGAGGCACTGGCGTCCCGAAAGAAGTGGGCATTCTCTCACGTCTCCGGTTGGTACAAATGCGTATATTACACCGCTCTTACTACACTAGAGGCACCTTACACAAGATAGGGAGGATAGATCATCCCTACTGCCTGAGGAGATGTGGTGAGGAAGGGACTTTCTATCGCACCTTATGGGACTGCCCCAGAATATCTGAATACTGGACCCAGGTATTAAGAACTGTTAGACCTGTCTGGCCTTGTGCGTAGCCCCACCTATTAATTATTTATTTTGTCCCCTTTTTGCCCCTCATACCTTTTTTTAATCTTTTTGTGTTCACTAGATTTTTATGGTGTCGACCTGGGGGGATAGATGCTCTTTTGCCCTCATAGTTTTTCACCTCAGGCCTAGGCGCCTTTTCTGACTAGAATTCACTCAGAGCTACAAAATGGTGGTTTTTAACTGTCACAACTGTCACACCTGAGATCTGACCCATAGGATAGAATAGGGCATTCCAGAACCTTCTGGCCCCTTCTGGACCTTTGAGGGTCAGCCTATATAAGGCGGAATGCTGGGCAGCCATTTTAGTTGGTTGGTGTTTGGTGGTAAAGGATCCCTGAGGTCTGGTTGGAGCATAGACTACTGTGAATAGGGGAAGGGAGATCCTGTCAGGGTTGATAGCCCTTATTGGTCTGCTGCCCGAGCTGAGAATCTGCCTCCCTTCCAGTCGATCTGGCCCAGCTGAGGGAATTGTCCCTGTGGTAAAATTGCCAGTTCAGAGCATCTGGGAAAACAACAGCAGTAAGCGCCTTCTTCGGACTTGACCTGGTGGTGCAGGAGGAGGAAAGGAGGCTGAAGTGTTCCCCTACCTTGCTCACCCACGTCGTCCGTTCTGCCCAGTGAACTCACCCCGTTGCTGTGCGCAGAAGCGGTTGCCTTGCTGAAGGAATTGTGGCCCCAGCCGATTCGGAGAGTCCGGATAATCCCTTGCGTCCTACTGGTGAGGAGAGGGGGTCTGAGAAGCATCTCGCCGTGTGCGCAGGCCAGGAAGCTAGTGTGGAGTTCCTTCCTGACTGTGGGCGGTGCCGTGCTGAAGCGGACCAACTTCCGCACATGCCCCGGGGAGCGAGGCCAGAAGGTAGCGTCTCCTCAGCGGCGCGTCTGCAGTGAGTGTGGTGTCGGACGGCACCCTGCGCGCTCCACGCTGAGGTCAAGTCTCTCCGCCACGCGGGGAGAGGCCCGATTTCACCCCCTGACCGAGCGGAGCAAGAGCTGCGGCAGAGGGCGGATAAACGTCCTGCCGGTTCCCTAATCCCTGGAAGGCTGTAAGTGAACAGAGGCCCCGGCGGCAGGAGGAGGGTGTTTACACTCGCGCTCCGTACAAGTAAGCTGGGAAACAGGGGGGTCTGGAGAGAAGTCCATCAGGGTGTCCTCTGAGGCCTTCCTACTGTTAAATCTGAGGGAAGAAGTGAGGGGGGGGGGGGTCGGGGAAATTCACCGGAACCCCACCCAGCAACAGGGGACAGGCCATGAAAGAGCAACCCGGGTTATCAGAGGTCTGAGGACTGGATAAACCCTGCCTAAAAGACTTTGCCCTATCCAGTTTCTCCGTGAGTCCCTTTAGGAGTACTTGGAGCCCACACTGACTAGATCCCCTCTTGTAATCAAGATACAGATTTGGGCCTGTGCGGGGACTGACCCAACCAGTCAAGGCAATAACCCTGGTTTATAGTGGCACGGTAAAGAAGGATTGAGAGTTTTGGAAGCTAGTACTTGGAGAGAGATCCTCTTATATAACCCATGAAACAGTGAAGTATTGAAACCTTGTTGAATGTATGTAATACAGAACAGTGGAAAGTGCTTGTTAATTACAGAAACTCGAGCTAACTTATGTGTGCGAAGAAAATCTATCAGAACCGTAGAAGCTCAACCCAAAGTGATTGTTAATGGTTTGACTAATGAAAGTAAAGTAGTAATGACATGTGAAAATTCTGTGATGCATTGAAGTCTTATAAAAAGTCATCAAATCCACAAAGTATTATTTTTATAAAACAATTCGTATTTTTCCAAACATTGGTGTAGTGTCATTTTTGAGTGGAATTGCATGGAGTTACTGCTGGGTGGTGTGCAACCTTTACACATGTGCCTCTATTTAGTGACTGTCTTACCCTAGGCCAGGCTACCCTAGGTGGCTTAGTAACTCTAGGTCCAACAAGAACTATATCGCAATCAGAGGGAGTCTCAATGCTGCCGGAGCCCAGACGTTGTCTTTTAAATATATTGGAACCCAATGATCTCACACGGTCGGGACAAAGCTGGGCGACACTAGGTATGATGATTGCTAAGAGAAATATAGCGCAAAAATGGGGTGCAGCAGAGAAGCCTACCCTAGCTGCATGGAGGGGTGATATGGATGAGGCCATGATAACGGAGAGGGCAGTGTTTAGTATACCAGTTCCTGGGCGCACTGGCATACTTTAAATACCTTTATCTGGCCCCTCACTAGGAGCTGGGAGGATTCGAGAAGCTGCTATTGGGGCCACCACTCACCCAGTGCTGTGGCACTCGCTGATCAGGGAGCTTCTGCTATTGCTGTACTTCTCAAACCTAATTTGAGTTAGCTCATCTTTTATTTGATGTGTTTTGCCACACTGTCGCTAGTTGTCTTGCTTTATGTTGCATATCCTTGAAAAATATTTTGTACCAAATACTTGATTTTATATCATAGCTTACTTTCCTATTTTGAGGATGAATTCATCCATGCATGATTTCAGTATATTATTATAAAATGTTGTCATTCATTCAAGGGATTCATCTTGGAGCAAGGTTCAGGGTTTTTAAGCAGTAGTTGGAAATATTACTTCAGATTCTTAATCTTCTGGTGCTCTATATTTGATCATTAAAAGTGTCTAGATCTTACTTTCCTTGGGTATTTTGCAATCCGCTAGTTTGTTGATAACACTTACACTATTTAGATATGGTGGATCAGGATCCGATCCAACCTAATGCACTCCCTTTATTTTCTATGAGAGGGCATGCAAATTAGAAGTCTAGTTCACTCAGGGCTTACCATAATTGTTCTACAACGAACTAAGATCAGAACACCCTTGTGGCCCTTATGTAGGTCCCTAACGCTCACCCCCCCCCCCCCCCCCCCCCCTTTGAGCTTGTTTCAGCAGTTTAGCCCATGCCTGTAGAATCCTTAATATTACACAATACAGCAGTATATGAGGTTTTCCCTCAGGTATGCCTTTGACCTTTTGAGAATCCATACCTCTGTCATCATATGAGTTCAGTATTCCCATGAGTATTAAAGCAGCCTGTATATATATATATATATATATATATATATATATATATATATATACGAAAAGAAATAAATGAATCGATGCAATTGGGTTGTGGTTCTAAAAAAGCACTGGTTTATACAGCTCTCCAAACGTTGTGATGCTCGTTGGGCATTCAAAATTTCTGCGGGTGCCGAGAGGTCTCACAATTGTATTGAGAAAATGTAGATAATTGGGTATAAATGCCTTGATTTAAAGTAGTTTCTGGTCCACTGTGATTAAAACATGTTTAACCATATTGAAGCACACTACAACCTCTAATATGATAGTCCATATGTGCCTTCAAACTGAGAATAGTTAAAGTGAGCACTGAGACTACTATTTTCACAGGATGCAAACAAAATCAGAAGTGGGAAGCTCTTTAACTAGAAATGATATTTCCACAGTTTCTCCATTGATGTAGCTCAATTCCTTTACTACTTCACCCCCACTTCTGGCGATGAAGTATGTGATAGTTAAATGAGTTCTAGCTTTTGGATTGAAGAATTTACCCCATATTAAATGTATAATTTCGGATCATTCACACCAAAGGTGACTATATTTTGGTAGGCGATAAGATGATTCTTATTTCCTACATATTGCTACTGGAAAAAGAAAATGTTATCTTGACTGTAGTTTCCCCTTAAAGTTGCACTTTCGTTGCTTGAAGTTTTTTAATGGTCTTATGGGTTCAACTTTTCTTAAACTTCCATTCGTTAATTCAGATTTCGTTTTTATGTTCTCTTCCAAGTTTCTTTTCCACGTAATCCGTGAAACAGCCAATTTATCATCAACAGATTTCAAATACATACCTTTCCTTCATACCCGCTCTGTGTTTCTGTCAGTCGGGTGCTAATGGAGACCTCCTGAGGTCTGCGTAGACTGCACCTTCTCTGCTTCAGCTGCTAATGAGGAGAATGTGAAGTCTACGCATCCAATTCCACCGTCCCCGCAAGCTCAGCTGCACACGGTGTCTCCATCCATCAGCTGCAAACGCCCATAGCCCGGGCAGTGTGCTATGTAATGACTTGGAGGCTGAACAGGTTCAAGGAAGGTTTGGCAAAAGTTTCGAAGAGATCAATGTTAATTATTCAGTCTCTATTTAAACATGGCAAACGCTGTATATGCGCCATATGATGGATCTTTGAATCGATATATTACTACTCTTCAGCTGTGTGGTCTGTCATTGTGTCTGTAATAATGGATTTAGTCTAGTTAATTAAAAGTTTTTATTATATTCTTTTCAGACTACTGCGTGTATGGCGGCTCTGAAACTGCCGTCCCCGCCCCCAAATTATATTTATTAAATAGTGAAGTACTAAACTACGACACAGAAAATTGAATAAAACTTAAGTTTTGGAAAGGGATATGACAAGAATTGCTGAGTAATAGTATCCATGAAAGACAAATCTGCAATCTTAAATTACTTTGCTAGAGATAAAAAAGAAATTTGTTTTGACTGGGCAAGTGTGTGTGCCCACTTGGGTAGGGACACCTGGTCCATCAAGAAGTCAGACCCATTGCTGGAATTTCTCCTATGATTGTTTGCAGGAAGATGCAGCTCTGTCAGAGTGATTTCACCCTTGCTTGGGACAGCTGCTTGCTCCTACTATTATTTTCATTAAAACGTATAGAATCAGAATTGATGCTGCTTTCCCAGTACCACCTATTGCTGTCAGAAAGAAACATGATGTCATTTTCTTAAACTCTGGATTCAAATCCTGGAATTAGTTAATTGCTTATTAGCATAATGTTAGACAGTGATAGATTGAGTCAGAACAATGTTGCAAATCTGCGCAGGGATTTCTCACTTTTAATTAACTCACAAAACCTTCAGATAAATTGCAAGCAAAACTATGTTTTTTGTGGTTTCCTTTCCTAAGTCTTTGCCCTATACCACTGTCAGCAAATTTTAAAGCCGTACCCTCGTATGGCCTGCTCCATTTTTGCAGAAGCTAGACGCTAGAAAGCAAGGGCCATCTTTAGAATGCCTATTCCTGGAGAATGCCCCCTGCCCCTTTTGGATGAGCTCCTCAGAGCCGGTCTATGGTGGCTAGTATAGTACCATTTAAGTGTTGCTACTTGCTGCTCTTGAATGGACTTCTGAAAGCATCTGCTGTACCTCTTTGTATAGTTGTCCATTCCTCCCCTTTGTATTCGCCATAATCATGGGTGGCATACACTTTGGCTAGTTCTGTAATGGGGGCGCCCCTGCGTCGCCTGGGTAGACATCTCATAGTAGATACCATGGCTGGCTGTATAATGCCAACTCCCTACAGCTGCGTTGAGAACTCTTCGGAGCACATACTGCTGCTCCTTGTATTAAGGTTGCACCTGTGCTGCTTTTGGGTGCAAATTGACAGAGTGTTAACCTCGACTAGTTTTAGAATCCCAGTTTGCATGGGTTGCTCTTTTGGCGCTCCTCTGTAAACTCCTCTGCGCACTTAGACTTGTATTTTGTCCGTTCCTTTGAGTTGCTTTTAAGCTGGTCCTAGGTCTTCTTCCCAGAGCATATATCATGGACTGTTGTATGACTAAACAACTACCCCATTAACAACGAATGGCCAAACCACGAAATCTAAACCACTACCCAAGCCAAACCACTACATCCTGTACAACGAATTACTAAACCACGAACATTTATCATTTATCATATTTCCTGAATCTACCAGTCAAGGTGTAAATTGAAACAGCCTGTGGAAGATGGTCACTTTTAATTCTTGATTCCATGTAAGAATCAACAGTTCAGTGAAAAGAGATATAGACCTGAAGGAATATTCAAGTACTGCTTTTCTTAAAGGTGAAACATGCATATATTGAATTTCATTATCACTATTTGATGTCCAATGAAGCGCTGTCAATGATTAAGATTATAGTTTGCTCAAAGTTTTCCTCGACTATCCTTTTGGATAATAACTGTTGTCTTGGGTGTTCCACAAAATCCCCCCTCTCTTATTTTAGTTCTGCTTTGAAATGGGGTCAGCCAGATTGAATCCAGGTTTACAGCGTATTCAATTTTCACAGCTGACACTGTCATATGCAGCCTCCTATTTTTCTGATTGTATTTTCAACTCTCTTCTAATGGACGTCCCTAGATCTCTGTACAAACTCCTGTATTTTGCTGCGATGTCTATTTTCAACTCCATAACTAAGATCACTCACATTGAGGTCTGATCTCAATCACATCACTTAAAAACAAACCTACAGTGCCATCTACTGGCCTAATAAGCTAAATTAAAACATATTAATATTTCTACTTCGTAATTAAAATCAGGAAATGGCAAATATACTATTTTTTTTTATATATCCAAAAATCAACATCCCGTTCCAAATTATTTTATTATTATTGCACTTGTTTTTAAGATTCATTATTAACATTTTGACACTTACCTCTGGTTTAGTAAGTCGTGGTTCAAGTGGTCGTTGTTCGTGTACAGTAGTGGTTAATGAGGTCGTGGTTCTGGTAAAGGTCGTGGTTATGGATTCGTTGTTTAATACACTCGTTGTTAATTATTTGTTGTTCAGGCTTTTTCCCGTCATGGACGGTTGTATTAAACCCTTTCTTATGGGCTACTCTTGGGCTACCTCTGTATGGACCCTCAGATCATAGACCATGGTTGGTTATGCACTTCCCTTTCCTGTGGGTTGCCTCTCCGCTGCACCTATATGTCCTATTATTAGACCATAGCTGCATTGACAATGCCAAGTGCCATGTTTTGCTTCTCTGATGCACCCAGGTGAGCCTCATCGTTCACGTACTACAGGTATTACAAGATCGGGCCTCCCAAGAGTAGCATCATTTACCTCCCAGCAGTTTCCGCTGGTTCCTTCTCAGTGCAGCTTATATTCTAGAATACAGGCAACCCTAAAAACAGTTGGTATGTGCAGGTTTACTGCACCCATACTCATACTTTAATTTACACCCTTGCTTATTAGCAGCTACACGTTTGCTGCAACATCATATGAGCTTTTCCGCTTTACACCTATGAAACCAATTTATATCCCCCGAAGACCATACTGCGTTCATGGACATTTTATTCTTTAATGCACTAGAACCTAATGCTCGTATTACTCTTTTTACCTTTTTAATAAGTTTGAAGATGCAGTGACAAACACACTAGAAGAGGACAACCATGGTTGTCACACATTACATCAAAACACAAACTTAATGGGCCACATAACAGATACGCACACTTGCTTCCAAGAAGTAGGGTTGTGCTAACTATCCGCAGCTGCAGTCCTGTAACTCGTCAGAGTTGTGAAGTGATATATAAATGCAACTGCATTGCAGTACTTGTGGTGATTGTCCGCATGCAGAAAATCCACAGCCTTAGTGTTCGTGTCTTAACCCCTTCGACGCTGTAGACCTCTCGTACGCTCATGACGAGCTGAGCTCGTCATGAACCGCAGAATTTTCAAATTTTCAGCGCACAGCCCAGATTCTGCAGGACTGGGAAAGGCCAGTAAAAAGAATGCATCTCTTACTAAATTATCTTTGTTTCTTCCTGATGTTCCCTCACCCGCCTGCCCCATCTTAGCTGAAGCGGACACTGCACTGTATTAAAGTGAAGTTGGTTAAGGCTGGCCTGTGGGTTACCTGGGTTCCACAGCATAACAGCTGCACCCATGATCTCAGAAATCTAACCCAGCCAGGCACACCTAAAGGTTAGGGACTTTGTTCTTTGCGACCTAGACCTGAATAGTAAAGCACATAATTTGAAAAGCCCAGAAGGTGATAGTGACCCCTCTACCAAACACTTATTTGAATAAATGCTGCACCGGTTGTATTGGAGCACTTGTTTAACACTTAATACCTTGTTGTGGGTTGCTGAAGCTAGGTATTCAACTCTGCACCATTGGAGAGTGTGTGGTTGGCAGAATGTTGTATTTGTTTTAATCCTATGTAGGTTTATTGTTATGCATGAGTGACCAGAGAGATGCTCTTATCTTGTCTTTGGGCATAGCACCTAGCAGTATGATGGAGGTGAAGGTATGTGAGATAGAAGCGCAACTTGTATTTAAAATTAGGTGGCGGGTGTAATTAACCCTGAGAGTCTGGGAGTAGGATAGGTAGAGATCTTCCACATTGTTCCGCTTGAAAGTAGTCCAGTTTAGTTACACTGCAAGGGGGACTAAAGTATATATGCTGCTACACAGCACCAGGCTAGGCTGATGTGCAGCAAGATGTTATATGCATGTACTTAAAAAAGACGACAAATCCTAAAAAACACACTGATATATTTGGCAGCATGCGTAACACAGAGATGCTGTCAAATGAGTGGAAATAGGCCAAATGAAAAAGAATGGAAGCTGATGACATGAGTAGTAGGCATGCTGCTTTTTTAAGGCAGTAATATAGACTTGAGAAGCACTGGTAAAAATACTTTTATTTGATCTGTTTAAATCATAAAAAGAGTGGAACATACCACCATGTCGATGACTTCATGAATCCTAGGATTCTTAGACAAGAGATCCCTCCTTCGCTCCCACTATGTAATTCAATCGCCAACTGCTTCGAACAGAAAATATCCGATCTCACCAAGGATTTCCCAGACCCACCATCACCCCCCTGCGCAGAAACCTTAACACCTCACTATGATAAGACCCAGTTTAACAAATGTACCCATGTTAGTCTAGAAGAAACCCGTCAGGCTATTCTATCCAGCAAATCCGGGTCCCCATTTGATCCCTGTCCTCCCTTACTGCTACATGCTCTGGTGGACACAGTAAATCCGAGCATAAATGCTATCATTAATTCTTCCCTGGCTACCGCTGCCATTCCATCGGAATGGAAATTGGCCGCTGTTAAACCTCTGCAGAAGAAACCCCTAGCAGACCCCACCACACTTTCAAACCTCCGTCCTATTTCACTGCTCCCAATTCTCTTTAAACTCACGAAAGCAGCAGTGAATAAGCAGCTAACCAGATACCTGGAGGAAAATGATATCCTGCATCCTAACCAGGCGGGTTTTAGGGCTAAACACTCCACGGAGTCCGCATTACTACATACTGTGGAAACCCTGAAGATAGCTAAGGACCAAGGAAAAAAGGCTGTTCTGGTACTGCTCGATCTATCGGCGGCCTTTGATATGGTCTCACACTCCGTATTAATTGGCCGCCTAGCAGAATCCGGCATATCAGGAGTTGTTCTTGAATGGCTAAAAAACTTTCTTAGCCACAGGAAACAAGTCACGGTACTAGGGAAATACCACTCAGAGGAGAAAGCACTAAAAACAGGAGTACCTCAGGGCTCTAGTTTAAGCCCAGTACTATTTAACCTATACATGACCCCCCTGATAGAACTTATCACCTCGTTTCACATCAGCACTATATCTTACGCTGATGATACTCAGCTCATCCTCGTGTTAGACAGCAACACAACCAAGGCAGAGGAAAATCTAAGAGATTGTCTGGCTGCCACATTCGACTGGATGAGAAAACACCACCTTAAATTTAATTCGGGCAAGACCGAAATTCTACCATTCGGTCAACAAAACCTTTTTCGCCCAAATCATGGTGGCCACAAGATGCAGAAGTCCCCCCCAACACCATCACTACGGCCCGCAATCTCGGGATTAGGTTCAACGAGGCCTTGTCATTTAAGCAACAAGCAGGTGCTGTGGCAGGGTCCTGCTTTAACATAATCAAAGGCCTCAGAAGATTCTTCTACCTTCTCCCGCTGACAGCGAGAAAGACCGTGGCGGTGGCTCTAATTACATCTCGCCTGGACTACTATAATAGTCTTTATGCAGGCTCCAACAAAGCAATACTGCATAGACTGCAGATGGTCCAGAATGCCACCGCCCGCCTTGTGTTGAGATGGCCTAGGAAGTCGTCTGCATCAGCAGCTCTCAAGACCCTACACTGGCTGCCCATTCACAAAAGGATACTATTCAAAATCTTGGTAACCACCTTTAGAGCCTACTACCAGCTGGGTCCCACCTACCTGTCAAAAAGGTTTGGAAGATATGTGCCCTCCCGCTCACTCAGATCCTCTAACCTTAACTTGCTGGTTATTCCCAAATTTAGACTAGCTACGAAAGGAGGAAAAACCCTTGGAGTGCTGGGCGCTAGGGCCTGGAATAAACTACCACTTCAACTACGCCAGATTCCGACAGAGAACCTTTTCAGAAAGGCTCTAAAAACATGGATTTTTAAACTTACTGACACAGCATGTTTAGCCCTGGTCTAAACCAATTCCCTAGAAACGCCATTTCTGTCATACTGGCGTCTGACTAGCTCCCTGGCCATATACCTCCTGGACACGAACGGTCAGCGCAAAGATGCTCCGTGGAGTGTAAGTTGCGCTTTACAAAAATAAAATTACATTACATTACATTACATGATGAAAACGTCATAATTCAGATTCAGATAAAAATGTCATTAAAACATTTTTAGTTATCGTAACCCACGTGTGGGATGGAACCAAAGAGCAGTGGATAACAGCGATGTAAACAGGTCCATGCTTTCTGTTGAAATTATAATGTTAATGCCAACGGAAAATGGAGAGGGAGCAGAGATCAAAACTGCTATACATAATTTTAAATCCATTTTCTTAGGTCACTATAGTTTCAAATCCTGGAACATTTACTGGTAGGATCATGTTTGTGCCTAAGGCATGACATAGAAAAGGGCTTTGGAAGAAAGGGAGCACAGAAACAGGTAAGAACAGTTGAGTTGAGTTAAGAGTTGAGAAGCAATGACCGCTCGAGCAAGGAAAGAGGTGGAATAACAAGTACAGACCGACAGCCTGAACAGAAGCCACTCTAGCCCTAGTCTGGTCATAGCTCAAATCCAAGCTAGGCTGACACCCTGCATGTGTGTGTGAGAGACAAAGCACTTGGTAGGTTGGTACCCTCATAGAACCACAACAAATTGGCTGACACTTCATTGGAGCCTAGTACTGTTTCCATGCCACTTGCTTCTTCCCGCTCACCTGGGAAGGCATTCTCATGCTGCCCTTGTAGAATATCCTCCTTACAACTTCCATTTTTGTATAGAAGGACATTTCCGGGTGAAGAAAAAAAAAGATGCAGATTTGGTGGAAGGAGACTTTAATTGTTTTGGTTACGCTTGCCCCATGTAGGTTACACTGAGAAGTGTAGGCATTGCGGTATAATGTAGCTATTCATCCCTTTCCCACCCTCGTTTGTTGAGTGTCACCACTTTGGAAAAATCTTCACACCTGGTGGAACTTAAACAACTGTCACATCTATGCATGAAAAACGGGGCAGATTCTGAAGCGATTCGGTTTCGGGAATGTATAAGCATAGAGGCAATGTTTACCGAAGTAAGTTAAACCTGCATGTGGAAAACGTTTTAGGACGTGGGCCCTGAAAGTTTTCAGTCAAGAATCTCCAGGAAAGTACAAAAAAAGTAATCCACGAACCACAAAATAAAAATAATAATAATAAAAATAATAATCTGATTTATGAAGCGCACGGTTACGGCCCAGGGCGTGTCTTCAGGCTGCAGGAAAACCCAGAAACCTACAGCCCCACAGTCCTCCACTATAAATGGATACCAATCCAGTGAACTACCACCACCCTACCTTACCCAACATGACCTTGTTCCAGAGCAAATTGAAACAGCCATGTGTTGAGCTTCTTAGGAAATGTCTCTTCCGGAGGTTCCATCCTCAGCTGTAGAGGCCGAGATTCCACAACCTCGCGGCTAAGAAACCTACAGAGCAGCCTCCCCTCCTGGCCTTGGACAGGCCTTGGAATGTCTTCATTCTTTGAGAACGAAGCAGCCTGTTGCAGCTGGGGCTTACTGTTTTACAAGGGGGGAGTGGAAAGGCTGAAATTGGAGCTAGTAACGCGCATATGTTTTTAAACGGACAATAGAAGCGTTGTGTGTTGGCCTTGCACTTGAAGGGTGTATTGCAGTGTGGTTGGTTCAGTGTAAGATGCTGAAGGCCAAGTTATTGATTGCACGAGATGTTCAAAACAGGAAACTGAATCACATCCTGGCAAGACTGCAGCTTCCTGGCTCCGCGTGCGCTGTAGCGTAGGGAAGTGAGGCCAGTGGCCCTGGCAGCCAGGCTGTAGGTGCATCACATCTGCCGGGAAATACTCGGAGAGTTTCCAGGGAAAGTCTGCCACGCGGATGTGTGGGGTTTCATCAGTGTGATGATAAAGGGGGTTTATTTTACCTGGAGCGAGGTGTGAAAGAACTGTTGACACAGACACTCTTCTGGGATAAGAGTGATTGGGAAGGGCAGGGGTTGGGAAGCGGGGATCTTTATCCTTACACACGAATGTACATATTTTAATCTCAGTAGTTTTTTAACGTTTTTATATAAAGTAATTGTGTAATGTGAGGTCACATGAGGAACGCCTGCTTTGTTCCCTACCCACACGAGCGATTGTTTAATTGTGTATTCCAGGAAAATGACTTGAGAAGCTGAGCTAGGTGATGAAGGTAGCAGATGCACGGAAGGACACATGTATTTAGAATGATGGTCCCCTAGAATGGCATGTTATAGATGCAAGTGTTTATTCCAGTTTCAATGACAGGCTAGGACACCTCAGAGAATTCAAGCTGGCAACTTCAAAGAATAGTCACATGTCGACTCTGACTCATCGTTAATGTGTGGCCTGCTTTTGCTGACTCAGCAGCCCCAGCAACCTAAGGTGGCCTGCACTTAGTGCTTCATACATAGTATGCCGTTCACACGCAGGTGCACAGAGTGAAATATGCTGTTTGTGTCCGTGGTTGAATGTGAGGAGGGGGCCATGTCCTAGAAGTGGCGAAGGCTTGAGTGGACCATGTTGCCCTGCTGTACCTCAGTGATAACTCGAACTTGCATATCCCGCCAGTGCGTCAGCGTTTTCATATGTAGCAGCTATAAACATACAGATTTAACCAAAGCATGGACACAGGTGGTACTTTACCGAGTTTTTGTAACTTAAAACCTGTGAGGCAGTGCAGTGTTTCACATGTGCTATGGCAACAACTGAGAATGTGAGCTTTGCACTGTGATAATAAATAGGTGAATGCATGTTTATTGTTACAGTTGTTTTAAGTAACATGTTTCAATGTGCACCATGTAATTTCCCGGGCATTGCATATGTAGATGGTGTTCTTACAGCTAAAAAAGAAGAGGTGCAGATGTAATTGCAAAGGTGACTTATTCCTGTGAAATCAAGATTCCACATTATTTATTTATGGAAAGGTTAACGTGCTTTACTTGTGAATGTGTGGATGAATGTGGTGGATGAATGATCATGCCTTCGTGCCATGTTTCAGGCTAGCTCTTATCTTCATGCCTTTGGATTTGTGCAAAGGGATTGGCTGGGGGGCCTGTCTCTGTGCAAACTCACCGTGCAGCCAAACCCTGTTCTGGTATATGAACTGTCATGCAAATCCATTAGATGGTTCACATGTTATCAGCAAATGATAGGATTTTTGACCCCCCACATCTTTTAACTTTACCCCCTGTTGTAAAATCGGCATGAAACCTGTGATCCCTACACTGAGGCTACCTTGACATGCCAACAGACATCCAAAACGGATGAATTTTGTGGGGATTTATTAACAAATGAATACTCCTACCTTCCCTTTAACCATGCCCTCCCTTATTGACGAATCTGCAAGAAAATCAACTCACAGCAAGTCAGTTAAATATGCGAGTGTCAGCCACAATTCATGCATTACTATGAAATGGCTCCAAAGTTCTAAGCAAATCAAATATGTTTTGCTCCCCCTTTAGCGATGACCCCCTTATCTGGCCTCCTAAAAAGCGGAAATCCTTCCGCAGGGCTTAACTTGCTATCAGCCTGCAAACAAATGTGCAGCTTCATTAAGAGTACCAGAGTTATCAGCAAATGTGCACTTTTTTGCATCCCTCTTAAAATGTGCCCCTCCCCCCCCAAAGTCGATGGATTTGCATAACACTCAGAATATCAAGTGTAATAGTAAGATAGTAAGTGTCTGCCAAGTAGATCTGTTAAACTGCACCATAGTTATTAATCAAATAAATCAGAAATTCTTTATTCAATGCATTTCTACAGCATAAAAGCACAGGTAGAAAGACAAATATACTTTCATTAGCCTTTCCCGACAATAAATACCCCTTAGGGCACAATTACATTTTTTAAAGATTAAACGCCATATCGCCTAAGGAATCATTTAAATAAAATAACATTAATACAACTTTCACTTACAGTACATTACGATCATCCAAAGCAGGACAAGTCATAATGTCTTTAAAAGCTGTTTACAACCACACAGCCTTTCAGCATATTGCCCATCTTATTTTTAAAACCTGCCATATAAAAAGCACCACAGCATAACAAACCAGAGGGCAGTGTAAATGCTGCAAGAACAACAGCGCTGGTCTACACCGTCTGATCTTAAACACCTTAAAAAATGGCAAAAGGCCGTTATACAAGGTTCAAAAGAAGTGAATGTGTAAATTAGACAGGGCAGATGCACCATCACTGGGGAAGCGAAGGACCTAAATCTGACAGTGAATAACCTTTCGCTGGATAACCCTCCGTAGGCGGTAGGCCGTTTAAACGAAATTAGGTTAAAACGAAACCATGTTGCAAGTTCTAAATTAAAGAAAAGTAGGTTTGTAGACCTTCTTGCCACCTTCAGCCACCAGTCTTTTTGCCACAGCGTTGGCTAAGAACATTTTGAGTTAGCTTGGCCTTGCAGTAACCAGACATAAGTTGGGAGAAGAAAATAGGAATGCGTGTGGGATTCTGCAAGCCGGAATCATGCTGTGCCTTCACAGCGACGTCATTAGAAAAACTGCATC
The DNA here is from genome assembly GCF_964263255.1 of Lissotriton vulgaris. Classification (NCBI taxonomy): domain Eukaryota; kingdom Metazoa; phylum Chordata; class Amphibia; order Caudata; family Salamandridae; genus Lissotriton; species Lissotriton vulgaris. The sequence goes on along the minus strand of NW_028241185.1, from coordinate 888,474 downwards.
TTTAGCACGCATTCGTTTAGCAGGATTTTGAAATAGGTTAATTTACTATTCCAACTCCAGTATGTGCAAAAGTGGGGAAGATGTTGGACTTTAAATCCAACACAATTCCACCAATTCACCCCAGTACAAAGATCTGGGCCTAAAGCCATCATTTTTTTGCACTCCACACCACCCTAGGTCAGACAATGGCTATATGCAAATCAGCCTTGACCCTGTGCCTCATGGGAACAGTCCAGCCCGAACTACCAAGCCATGTCTTTCCTAGACCGGAATCAAGCATCCAAGGACCGGTTTCTGGCTATCAGCCTTCTTCAGCCTGGACACAGCACAGTGGAATTCCGGCTTCGGTCTGACTGACATTTCCCGAAAATAGATCAGGGAGCCCAATCACCTCACATATCGATTTCATAAGCGCAAGCCAAGTAAGTTCCAGGGCTGTGTGCAGTTTCAGGCAATCCTTTAGGACAAGCTGATTCAATAGAGCACTCTTCCGAGTCCAAATAGAGTGCCAAAGTAAAAGTATTGTTAGTTTAATGTTGTCAACAATATAGGGGAAACCTAGTTCTAGTCCTTGGTTATTAGCGTATCAGGGACCTTCTGCCTTGTTTCTATATCTGCCTTCTCCAGTTAGACCTGCGTGAAATTTGAGATTCTAGCACTTAGTTTAGCTTGCTAACAGCCTGCCAATCCATTAACCAGCACCAACGTTATTAACACATGGTGGATTTGCACAAAACTTGCCATATCCAGAAAAAGCACTGGACATGCAAGATGTCTGCCACATTGCATGCAACTTTGCAAAAGGATTCCATAGTTAGTAGCAAATGAACACTTTATTGACCTCTTTATTAACTTTTTTGTTAATTCGACATCTTGGGATTATTCTATGTCTACCTTGAGTGCCCGTTGCACTGGGCATGTGAACCTTTTGATCCCTCACATAAAGCTATGGGTCGATTTGTGTTTGCTTGACCCCTTAAGGACTGGAGGAGTATAAGAAAATATAAGGGGTATGTGATCCAATGCACAAAGAAAAGGATCCTAGGTAGCACTGGTCCAGAGGTAGGTTGAGAGTCCTTATAACATCAGTAAACATTACTGTCATTTGTAAGGTCCACCCAGGCGTACTTGAACAAGGAATACTCTGAGTTACTCAGTTCTGTTGGAAAACATGTATGAGGTTTGCCCACATGAGGGGAAAAGGAATGCAGATTTACTTAGTTCCCCAGTAGATCTTTGTTTTTCACAGAACCATTATACCTTACAAAACCTATTTCATGTTGACTTTATACTTACCATTTCCTTGCCCAAGGCTTCAGTTGCTTGTCATGTTTATCCTTAACATAAGAAAATATTGGCAAAACGTTGTTCAGAGTCTCATTCCCAACCTACGCCTTATTCAACTCCAACATCCACTGTTGGTATGCTTAATGTATCTCCATACAGTGGATCTGTTGCATACAAGCAACACCTAGTAGGCTTCCTGAACTGAACAAGATTAGGTATGGTATATGGTACCATTATATTGTGGCCATAAAACCTAATTGGGTGGATCTTTGATACTTCTCTTTGATGCTTTAGCAGTAGGTATTGGTAAGAATTGACCAGCTATGAAATCTGTTAATTGTTTTATTTTTATTTTTAGGATGGCCATGTTTTTCTATTAAAGCAGGACCTCATTGGCCTTCTGTAAATGTTGACGATTGGCCTTGGCTTGCTTCCGCAGTTGTTTTTATTCTTTTTGCTGCACACTTCATTAACGCTTCTGACACCACTTGGTGTTTTATGTCTATAGCAGGTGATGAAGTTCTTATCCTTGTGTGTGGAATAAAATCTCATACCACTAGTTTTTTATTAAGTATTTTATGTTTACTTTCTTATAAATAGTAATAGGTTCCTTGGCATCATGTAGCCTAAGCAGAAATACTCCATGTAAGTATATAAATTAGGTTTGAATCCTGAAGACCTTGTTTAACACAATGTGAGATCAGCATATAAAATTAAAACTCACAAAAGAGATACCAGTATAATCTACTTTGAATTCAATTACATTAAAAAAGAGTTTTCTGTTTCCTTGTATAAAACACCATTGGTCAACATGTGACATTTCAAAGGCGACGGTGCAAAAGCATATTAGGCATTGGATAAGGAGATTGGTATATGGGATACACAGGGTTATTGAGATAAACTCTTTCCATTGAAAGAGAGAATGTTCCGTTGTAGTTTATCTAGAATATTTAACCTCCAAACAAGCAGAAACCAGAAGTATATTGCCAGTAAGTCTCATAGGGGCCAGAGGAAAAAGACAGCTATAAGGAACTGAAGCGTACTCCACTACCCAACTTTAATTAGGTGAAGTAGCCCTAAATTGCAGACTTGTTATTTTTTTTCTGGTGCCTGAATGCTGTTGGGCCAGACAACCCTCTGGGTCTCCACCTGGGAAAGGTTTGGTATGTTGGTGCTAAATGGCTTTCGGCGAATATCACAGTTTTTCTGTGGCGAGATCTCTATCCCAACAGTTTGTCACACGCCACTTGTGTTTCTCTGTTATCTTTTTAGTCTTGTATAATGCACATAGAATCTGAAAAGGCGAAAAAAGACTCAGGATTTGGAAATGGCTAAAAGAGAAAGGGCTAATCTCAGCAGTTATAGAAAGGGGTAGTCAAAATAGTATGGCATGGCCAAAGAGTGCAATTTGCACTCTGCCGATTCTGAGGTTACCAATATGCACCGGAGTGTGATACAACTTGTGACGATGTGTTGATGGTGCTGTGTTGTGGTCCTCTTCCTGTTTGTGCTCTGCTGTCCTGCTCATTGAGCTCAGGCTTAGGGCTAGAGGCTTTGCTATTTGCTTACATATGTTATCGGTCATGTATCAGCATCCGTCCGAGGGACAATATTTTTGTGTCTGTGTGTCAGATAGCATTGACAGCCGGCTGTAGAAAGCACTCCGAAAACTAGAAAATACATTTTCTTTGTTCCCCTGCAGAAGCAGTGAACTGTAGTTCCTTTGTTTACTGCTCAAATTTGAATGAATCTGTCAGCCATGATGTGGCAGTCTTTTGGGTTTGTGAAGTGCCTTTGAACACTTAATTCTGAAACATTCTGTTTGTGTGTGTCGGGTTCCGGATGTGTAGACACACTGAAAGCCCCTGCAATCCCTGAATACCTACCCAGGCGAGCAGAATGGAACTGCGACACGTGGTAGGGATCTGGCGAAAACAGTTAAGGTCAGCCAGAGAGAGAGAAACAATCAACTAGAACTCAACCCCTGCAAGGGAATTGTCTCAGTTGAGGAAGGGTAGACCTCTATCTTGATGCGGAGAAAGGCTTACTGAACCGGCTGAGTGAGAGATATCGAGTATAACTGGTAAGTAAAACATACCGGACGCTTTGAACATTTACATGATCTCAGTGCTTGAGAGGCTTACTGGTTTTGGTAGCGGGTGTTGCTTTGACAAGTCTTAAGCAAAGCTGGACTTCTACTGAGAACCCTAAGGACGCCTCCACAAACCCAACAGTTATAATCTACGAGGCAAACAATAGAAAGAGCACATAAGCCCACCCCATTGAGTAAGGGTAACCTAACCGGTAATATACCAATTGGAATCAAAAAGGAGAACACAACAAATATGGGGGGAGTGGGAACTAGTGCCAACTGGTGTGTAAGTGAAGAGTCACAATAACGTATGACAGACACTGTGCCAGGCAAAGGCAAAAAGGCCATGTGCCATGCATATGTCTCTGCTACCAGTAACACGGAAATTACCTGAAACTAGTAAGTGATTAAACTGACTATGTGACTGCTAGTAGTTTCACCCCTGACCCTCCTTATACCATATACCCAATCCTCGTGCACTTAATGACTGATTGTGTGTCTGTGGTTAGCCTGAATCCTATCGTTGTCGGGCTGAGGATTTGTTCCATTTTTAACGTGATTTGTGTTTGAAAAAGTGGTAACATGCTGTTTGAATGCCATGCCGTCTTTACAGTGCTTTTCAATATTTTTAGCTTGCTAAAATCGATATAGACGGTTTAGTCAAACAATATAGGATTCCTTTGTTGCCGCAGTGTTTAAAACAATCATTTGGGAGCTCGCCAATCCCACTTGCCCACTATTCTCTCTCAAGAAGGAATGGACTTTCTCAGTCTTCTAAACCCTTAGTTATTTACTTATTTTGTTTCTAAAACTTATAAAGCACAGCCGTTCAAAGTGAAAGTTTCATGGTGTTTTAACAGACCCAGTACTATAATTCGCAAAATACAACTTATCAGAGAAAGGCGATGGAAATATCTAACACTTCCTAAACTTTAGAAGAGATAATTGGGATAGTAGCAAAAGAGAATTTAGGTTTACAGCTGCTACAGCAGAAAATGCTCTTTCAACAGTGGTTTTACCAATGGTGGAACAGCTGATCTTGGGTACTGGTACAAGAAAGTCATTATTGGATCATAGATAGCGATTATTTTTGTAAAGCCGAAAGCAATGTGTTAGCCGAGTCTGACGATAATCAAAAAGTGCTTTATGAACTACTTGGAGATTTAAACATGGCTCTCTGCTTCAGTGCAAAGATGCTAGAGAGGGAGAGACCTGATCAGTTCTCTTGAATCTAAGAAGCACCCTGGCTCCTGAGCAGTGAGTAAGTTGTAGCTTATGCAGTGCACATGCGAGTAACTCAAGGGTAACTGAAGATGTTCAGAATTTAAATCTTGTGAGGAAAAGAGAATACATGGTTATTCAATTTCAAAAGTCAAAGTTGGAACTTACACGAACTTACCACCAAATTTTTTTGATTAATCAAAATTAGCGAGGAGTCGAATTTTAGTCCTAGGTTTTTTATACCATTTGCCATTAGAAGTTTATCCCCCGGGAAGGACGACCAGAACAGAAGGTACCAAAATGAAAGGAACGAAAAGGTGAGGTTTAAGTGATTCCGACACATCCAGAACGCAACTTTTCCCAGACAGTTATGTAAATAGATGGCACATTGTTTTAGATCGTCGGTGGTCTTTCAAATAATATGGGTGTCATCAGTATGCTTAAAAAGGGAAAAGCCAAAAGATTATGTAAAGTATGACACAGGGATTATATACAGATGAAAAAGTTATGGGGACATGACTGAGTGCTGGGGAAGTCAGCAGGCTGTGTTCTGAAATGAAAGAAAGAAGGGACAACAGCACTGCTCTCTCCAGAATACAACTGTGGCCTTGTCACCAAGATCTTAGCAATGACTGGTGATAAATGGCATTGAGTGCTATCAAGAGATCCAAACGGGTCAGGGCATATGGTAAATTTTGATCAGCATTGGGGCTGACTAGGTAATACAGCCAGCTCAGACGTAAGACTGCATGGGAAGCATGATGACAGTGTTTTGTACAAATGTAGTTGGCTAAATAGTGCTCACTCTAGTAGCTAAGCATGGAACTGCAGTTGGGAATCGGGTGTATATTTAGACTTAGACAGACTAATCAGGTGATCAAAGCCGCGAGGCCAAAACATGTCTGTTACTCATGTTGTGCACAAAATAAACAGACATGAATGCAAGGCCCTGAGGGAGGGCTTCTTATTTTCTTTGATTTGGTGTATTTGTGCTGGCCTGTTTCTCCAGTACAACAAGCACGACACTGTCGCTGGGCCATGGGTGGAACGGAAGCACAAGGTAATATCATATATGTACATGTCTGTCTGTCTGTCTGTCTGTCCATCTATCTATCTTTATCGATCTATCTATCTATCTATCTATCTATCTATCTATCTATCTATCTATCTATCTATCTATCTATCTATCTATCTATCTATCTATCTATCTAACCATCTACCTAATAGATATGTATATCAGACTTTACAATGCAGAGTAAAGGTTTAATTGTAAGTCCTGTGTGGTATTACAACCAAATGTAAAGTTCAGCAGCTTCTTAAAAACCAACAGGGTGAAAGAATAGCGGTTAAAACCAGTGTTGTAACGTCTGATACTCTATCACGAACGGTCTGCAAACTTCATCTAGAAATAATCATTTGATAGCCATTGGGAGCCCAATGTAGCCCAGTGAGGATGAGGAGGAACCCACAGGCATGGATGTCCCAAGGGTATGGGGCACTTAGGGCTCTACTGCCGGGCCTGTTTCTTTTCAGAACCCTTCACTCCTACAGCAAAATTGATTTATGGAATACAAAGCTTGCCTAATCTACTCATTCACAATGAGGAGGATACAATTTTTTCTTCCTAGACTAATGTGCTCTTTGTACAAATGCCAGAGTGAGGGTCCTCCATAAAGTCCCCCGCACCCCCAACAGACAAACTAAATGCCTTCATATACGTGTCTCAATATGTGCCACTGTTAATCAGTCATATCCACAAATCCTTCTTTGAGTAATCGATTAACACTGTGGTGTTCTGCATACAATATTCACATTTATGAGACAACCTTTGTTTTTGCGCACCAATAAATAAATATACATTTTAACTGATGAAAATTCTTACGAATCTGATTGTTTTCATAGTATTTTTACTTCACTAAAACTATGATCTTATCCTTCTTATGAAAATCAGCGTCTTGGGTCCAGTGCTTAATTTGAGCCAGTGGTTTACTGTGTTCTGCAACTGCACTTAATCAACACCACGGTTTATAGCACCAGTTAAGGTACACTCATTTTAGTGGGGGAGACTAAGGGATTTGCCTAGAATCACAGGATGATGAGCCTCTGCCCAGACTCAAACCTGGCTGTTCACAGCCGAAATCGGCAGCTCTTGCCACTACGCCACATCCGCTCCCCACTTGCAGGGGGTTACATGGTTATTAGTTGGTCTATTTTTTGTGCGTCAGTAACAGGAGACAGGAATATAGTGCAAGCTTCCTCCTGACGAGGGCCCCGACATGTACCTCTTAACCACTGCTTGGGTCTCAAAAGAATAGTGCCTTATTGTTTCACTCGGACAGAATAAGCCTTTTTTGTGTTGATTTACTTTGTTATTTTGTCTGACAGGAAGATATGAACTATGCTAGTTAGTCGTGTTCATGGCTTTAGATACCCAAGCATTGTAGAGTGTGGTGTGTTGTAGTTTCACTCATTGTTCTTTGTTCATGACATAATGTCTGTAATCATTTGATTGCTCGGACCCTAAACAAGGTGGTAGATTTGACTAATTATTCATCCTAAGGAACAATCAATGAAAGCCCAAACCAATTGGAACCAGTTTATTCTTTTGAGAGATTGGTGTTATGTAGCCTCATTGAATAATGTCTGTAGGTCATTTCAAAACCAAGCAAAAGATTTGCAGAGAAAGGCTATGTTATTTCTGTGTGAAGCTGTAAAGACAATCGTTATGTTAAAACTATATTCGAAGCAACATCGGAGTATTCTAAATCAACTTTATGCTTTATGAACAGAATAGCACATAAGCTTTGTATTGTGAATGTAAGAAGAAGGGCAGCAGGGGGCTGGTATCACAGTAGTTCTTGGATATAAAGTCAAGTCAAATAATTTATATAGCGCGCTACATACCCATAGGGTCTCAAGGCGCTTGAAGAAGGGAGGGGAATTATTTGTCGAATATCCAAGTTTTAAGTTGCTTTCTGAATGCTAGGTAGTACTGAGTGAGTCGAAGGTGAGTGGGAAGTGAGTTCCAGGTTTTAGCTGCTAGGTAGGAGAAGGATCTTCCTCCCATGGTGGTTTTGTTGATGCGAGGTACATTAGCAAAGGCTTGTTTGGAGGATCGTAGATGGTGGGAGGGGGTGTAGAAGGAAAGTCGTGTGTTGAGGCATTCGGGTCCAAGTTCGTAAAGTGCTTTGTGTGCGTGGGTTAGGAGGCGGAATGTAATCCTCTTATTAACGGGGAGCCAGTGGAGGTTTTTCAGGTGACCGGAAATGTGGTCTTTACGCGGGATGTCTAGTATGAGTCTGGCTGAAGCGTTCTGGATGCGTTGGAGTTTTTCCTGGAGTTTTGCGGTGGTACCGGCGTATAGGGTGTTTCCGTAGTCCAGGCGGCTCGTGACCAGTGCGTGGGTGACCGTTTTTCTAGTTTCGGTTGGGATCCAACGAAATGTTTTTTTGAGCATGCGAAGAATGTTGAAGCAAGATGATGAAACGGCGTTGACTTGTCTGTTCATTGAGAGTGAGGAGTCCAGGATGACGCCCAGGTTTCGTGCGTGGTCCGTCGGGATGGGTGCTTTTCCAAGGGTTCTCTGGCCACCAAGAGTCGTCCCAGGCGGAGGGGGAGGTACCTAAAATAAGGATTTCTGTTTTATCAGAGTTCAGTTTCAGACGGCTGTGCTTCATCCACTCGGCTACTTTTTTCATTCCTTCATGTAGGTTGGTTTTGGCGGTGTTCGGGTCATTGGTGAGTGAGAGGATCAGTTGGGTGTCATCAGCATAGGAGATGATGTTGAGGTTGTGTTGGCGTGCGATGGTCGCGAGGTGGCTCATGTATACGTTAAAGAGGGTGGGGCTAAGTGAAGATCCTTGTGGCACGCCGCAAATGACTTCAGTGGCCTCTGATTTGAATGGTGGGAGGCGGACTCTCTGAGTCCTTCCAGTGAGGAACGAGATGATCCATTCCAGTGCTTTTCCTTGGATTCCGATGTTTCTGAGGCGTTGTAATGGGGTGCTATGGCAGACTGTGTCGAAGGCTGCAGAGAGGTCAAGAAGGATGAGGGCGACTGTGTCTCCATTGTCCAGTAGAGTTCGGATGTCGTCTGTTGCTGCGATGAGTGCGGTCTCAGTGCTGTGTTTGGCTCGGAAGCCGGACTGTGAGGAGTCGAGGGATTTGTTGGCTTCGAGGAAGGCGCGAGCTGGTTGTTGACAGCTTTCTCGATGCCTTTGGCCGGGAATGGAAGGAGCGAGATGGGGCGGTAGTTTTTGAGTTCGGTGGGGTCAGCTGTGGGTTTTTTCCAGAAGGGCGCTGAGTTCTGCGTGTTTCCAGCTTTCCGGGAAGGTGGCGGAGTTGAGAGAGCAGTTGATGACGTCTCGGAGGTGTGGTGCTATGATGGAGTCTGCTTTGTTGAAGATGTGGTGAGGGCAAGGGTCTGTGGGGGATCCTGAGTGGATGGAGTTCATCAGGCGGATGGTGTCCTCGGTGGAGATTGGGTTCCAGTCGTTGAGGATGTTCGAGGGGGGTGAAGGTACGGCAGAAGGTTGGGCGGGTTGGTCTCCGGTTGACGAAGCTGTTGTGGATGTCTGCGATTTTGTCGTGGAAGAATGAAGCTAGGGAGTCGCAAAGGGCTTGAGAGGGGGTGATGTCGTTGGAGTTGGCTGAGGGGTTGGTAAATTCTTTGACGATGTTGAATAATTCCTTGCTGTTGTGGGCGTTGTTATCTAGTCGGTCTTTGAGTGCGGCTTTCTTGGGGGACCGGATTAGTTGGTGGTGAATGCGGGTAGCGTTTTTGAAGGCGTTCTTGGTGCTGGTGTTTGTGTCTTTTTTCCAGGCCTTCTCGAGGGAGCGGCAGAATGTCTTAGATTTCTTAAGATCATCATTGAACCAGGAGGCGTTTTTTCTGCCTAGTTTGATTTGGCATTTTTTCAACGGTGCTAGGGTGTCGGCGCTGTTGGTAAGCCATTGAGTGAAGTTAATGGCTGCTTGGTTGGCGTTCGATGAGTGGGCAGGGGGGTTTTGAAGAAGCGATGAGGAGATCTGGTCGGTGGTGATTTTGTTCCAGTTTCTTCGCAGAGTAGGTTGAGGATGGTTATGGGTTGTGGTCTTATTGTAGATGAAGTGAACGCAGCTGTGGTCCGTCCAGTGGAGAACTGTGGTGTGACTGAAGGAGACATGTTTGCTGGAGGTGAAGATATGGTCGAGTGTGTGACCTGCATTGTGGGTGGGGGTATTGACGAGTTGTTTGAGTCCGAGGTTGGCGAGATTGTCCAGAAGGGTGGTGGCGTTATTGTCATTGCTCTTTTCCAGGTGGAAATTGAGGTCTCCCAGTAGAATGTAGTCCTCGGAGGGGAGGGCATGAGGGGCGATAAAGTCAGTGATGTCATCACTGAATTGTGCACGGGGTCCTGGAGGTCGGTAGAGGAGGGTGCCTCTGAGTGTGGTCTTGGGGTTGGTGTGGATCTGGAAGTGGAGGTGTTCGGTGCTGGCAAGGTTGACGTCTGAGCTGGTTGAGATGCGGATGGAATTTTTATGAACAATGGCGATGCCTCCTCCTGTTTGCTTGATGCGGTCTTTTCGGATGATCTTGTAGCCTTCCGGGATGGCGATGGTGATGTCTGGGGCTGAGGAGGCGTTCATCCATGTTTCTGTTAGGAAGGCGACGTCTGGAGAGATGGTCTCGAGTAGATTCCAGAGGTCAATGGCGTGTCTGTGGACCGAGCGGGTGTTGAGCAGGATGCATTGTAGGTGGTTGGTGTCAGATATCTGTTTTGTGTTCGTGGATGAGGAGTTGTACTTCGAGCCGTCGAACTTGCAGGAGTTGCAAGAGAAGGGTCCATGGATGTGTCCAGGAGCGGCTTGGGCGCAGTTGGGGAGTCGACCGGGGTTTAGGGCTAAGAGGGTGGTGGCGTCGTATGTAATGTGGGAGGGGTGGGTGGGGGTCCGGCGCTGGGCGAGGCCTTGGCGCGGACGGGCGTAGACGGGCTTACCTTTGGCGCACCTTCGGCGCGGCCGTAGCGCGTGGACGATGCGCATGGGACCATCTAACTTAAATGGATGGTGGAGGGGGCGAAGCGTGGGAGGGTCAGCTGGGAGACGGGATCGGGGATGCGGGCCAGGGGATAGTACAACAACAAAATGGAGGGCAGAAATGAAAGTGAAAACAGCGAAGGCACAGCACAATGCTCGCCAGCAAGCAATCAAAGGCTCCTAAATCCAACAAAATATGTACACCTAAAGCGCTATTCACATAACAACCAACCTTGAAAGCGTTACACAACAAAGATGTCAAAGCGATAAATACAGAGCGCTAAGCAAATAAGCACAATTAGGTTTCCAAAGCGCTACACGATAATGAGCTTCAAAGCGCAATTATAGTAGGAGAAGCTACGATACACGCTTTTAATATGACAGTGAATGAAGCACAGAGCGCGATGCAGATGAGTAAAATAAAGTTTCCAAAGCGCTGCACGAGCAAGAGCTTCAAAGCGCGATTATTCTGTCTGAAGCTACAATACCAGGCTCAGTCAGGAGGTCGCGGGTGCAAGGGGCTTCAGCTGCGGCCTGTAGGGTGCTGCAGATAAATCGAGCAGGGAGCGTGGGGGAGCGACCGTTCAGGAGGGAATCCAGGCGGTCTACGTCTACTAGATTTATTATCTAATTGCTTGTCGGAAGCAACCTATTTCGATGTGGTCTGTAAAATAAATTATGGAAAATAGGTTTTTGAGATGACCATAACTCTGAACCCAAAGAGTGAGTTTGTTAAAGAACATTTATAAAGTGCACTGCTATACCTGAGGCTTTAGACACTGGGTGTGTTGTTAGGCAAGGCCTTTGCTGTAGTCCTGTCTCTTGTTTTTTGTCTGAGCAAGACACGTCTGAGCTAGGTTTAGAAATGGAGAGATGCTTAGCTTGTGTCTGAATTTCTAAGTCTGCATCTGTCCATAGTTCATATAAAGAAACTTCCAAAGACTGTACACAAATGAGCCCAGACAAATAACTTCTGTGGTGGAGAGAACCTAATAGCTATGGGAAGGATGTGCTGTTTGCAATATCTCAGTGGTGCTGTGCTTCCACTTGCAAAAACATTTTCATTTCATCATAGCCTCTACTGGTACCCAGTGACATGCCATCCTACATTAGGTAGGGTAGCTCCAAATATTTGAACCATATAAGCCATACTTTACTAAATCTTGAAGAAAATCATCCAAACTAGTCAAGTATTCCACTTGCTGAAGGTTCATTAAACATAGCAGTGGATAAAAAAGTAGTTTAGTGTAAATACGTATGCTAGACCTTTACATGTCTGTTTGTAATATTTAGTATGGATTAATGTTTTGACAAACAACCAGCGCTCACTCTGATACTTTGCCTTTTTCTAAAATGGTGAATATGGTGCTTTACATTTTGAGGGAAATTAGTTTAAATAGCATTAGTTGCGCTTGTACCTGCTACTTATACATCACATTATTGGGAGCCGAAACACTCTTGAACCATACTAAGACTTACATTGCAGAAGTGTGTGTTCTCAGGAGCTATAACATAAGTTGTGTTACTGGAGGAACGTTAGGTGATATTGTATTTGTGTCCCTGTAACCTGCTTTTTACTAATTGTGTAATAACCATGATTTGTTTTTAAAATACTGAGAGTATATCCCTTGGATGTTTGTAGGATGACATCAGCTTATCTATAGCATTCCCAGTCTGTATTGTATGAATAGGCTATTTTTAGGAGACTCGCTTATTGCCTTCGATTGTAGGGTTAAGATGCCTTGCAGAAATCACTACCTCTCTGCCAGGAAAATAGTTTATCGTTGAGCAAAGTCATGCAAGTTGGTCATGACCAGTGAATAATCATCAGCTCACAAACATACATTAACCAAGTGTTAGAGTGGAGAACTTTTACATTTTTAAAGAGAGTCACTGTGGTGTAAGTGGAGCTCTAAGCAATAGGTAACCATCTGCTGAGATGTTTGCAAATCTGTGATCACTGATTTCTTGCCTAGATGGGAAGGACAATGCAGTGGAACAAAGTTAGGATCTTTAGGGATCTGGAGTCCTTGTGAGGGTCAGGGCGTGACCATTCCCTTCTTGGCTCATTCGCTGCTTTTAAATAGTTACTGATGGGACATTCTGTGTCGAGACACCTCGCTAAATTTCTTTGGTTGACAGTGTTTGAGCATGTGTGGTATGGTAACTAACTTGCTAGAGTAGAAAGGAGGGAGGGCAAAGGTGTGTCGTCTTGCTTCCAATTTAATTACTATACTGCAGAGTGAAGAGGATCTACTGCTTTTAAATGAGAAAGCAAACACTGTTCTCATTGCAATGATACGTTGGTCTCCTTTTATACAAATACAGGAAGAGAAACCATGCATTAATGTTTGCTCTTTCTGTTCATTATGTATATTAATTTGGAGTTCTGAAAAAAATGAAACAACAGTTTATGTAATGTTAGGGATAATACTTTTAACATTATTTTGCTTTCTTTGTAAAGTCAAGGTATGTACTGTGGAATTGTTGTTCTTATTTACATTTCATTGTCATTTTACAAAAAAGACATATTAAGATAGTGAAAGTGTTTGGTAACACAAAAGGCATGAATGATGTTCCCCAGTTTAATAACTAGAAGATTTCTTCTATTACATCTAGTGTTACCGCATAATTTCAGTCTGCTCCCGGAAAGGGATTTAAGTTGATTTGAGGATTTAGAAAGAAAATAGATTTAGCTAATATCATACACATTCTAGTTTCCTCTCCTTATCGATAAACAACAGCTAAAGGATGTGTTTCTGCTTTTGACATGTCGATAGCCAAGAACTGACTCTGCTTCAACCTGGGTGAAACGCAGATCATCTTACTTTAGCCCTCAACCTCTGCTGTTCCTCCTTCCACCCTCATAAAAAACAATGTTCTTCCTTTCTGATGTGGTTTACCCAAAGCTAAAGTAAATCAACTATGTCTCTCTCTAGACAAACACTCCTCTCATATCAAGGATAGGCGTGCCAGTGTGAAGGAAATCCTTGACTTGGAACAGGACCTTGCAATTTATGTGTAAGGCTTGGTGTACAGACTCGTATGGTTTCCACTTCAGCATTCTTGTTGCTGTCCTTGCGATGCAGGATGGGTCCTTTGCATGGAAGCTCATTGGTGCTTTCTAGTGTTTTCATTGCAATATTTCTATTTTGTGGAATACAGCCAAAGATCAAGAAGACTGTTCTTTCTGTGCTCTTCTGTGTCATGGCTCCAGAGATGGAAGTCATCACTTTCTAAGATTTGGAAAGGAGCAATCAACATCCAATGAATGGAGAGGTGGCCTACCAAGATGGCTGGCAGAACATGCTACTAGGGAGCTCTGTGTCCCCGCCGCTAAATCCTTCACCATCCTGCTCCAACATACTAGAAATGTGTCCTGCCATGATGCTCCAGAATGTGGAGAGCGTCAGCTGATTTGAAGCAGTGCCGAAGGAGTTTTCCGGGAGGCAGATCAGACGTTATGGGCCACGTGGCTTGGGCCCAGCAATCCCGCACTTCAAGAAGCTGTAAGGGGACTGCCGGAGGAGACTGACAGTGCCCCCAGGAGATCCTGACTGGGGGCTTGTGAGAGTGCAATGTTTGGGGCCCCCTTAGATGACAGTGAGCATTGGGCTGCCTGTTCCGACAGCGTTGGCCAAACCGGTGGCCAGAGTGACGCTCGGGAAGTGAGAGGGGCTGTTGGGGGGACCTGACGCCTCCAGAGATCATGCCCGGGGGCCTATCAGTGTTCAGCAGCTGAGCCCTCGTGGACTATTGAATGCCACATGCTGAACGGTGTCTGAGCAGGCGGGCGGGCGGCTTCATGGTTTGCGCTGGCCTGCCTGTAGCACGTGACTGTTCCCCCTCATTGATGGGCCATCGAGTGTTGGAGGACTTAGCCTGGTTATGTGGGAACTCCTGGAATACTTCGGGCCATGGTCCAAGTTGACAATGAGTGGATTACATGCCCTGAAGTAAAGGGGCTTGCTATCGAGGTGTTTTAAGGAGGAGCTGCCTTCCTGGTCCAAAGGGTGCCCGGTGACCGGTAGGATGACGCGGGCAATCAAAACCCTGCATTCAACGCTGGGGAGAGCCTGTTATTCTTGGGGCCTGCAGGGGAAACTTCGAAGGGACCCCATGGCAGCCTGGGCACGGCATGGAATACCATGGCGTGACTGAACACATTGGACACGCAGACCTCGTGAGTCGATCCATCCCGGGTGACAGGTGTGGGTTGCCCTGGCGGTGAGTGGGTCCTGGACCAACCTTGCTGTTTGAGCTCCATGTGGGGACGTTGGGCACCTACCTACCAGGGCTTGCTGGACACTTGGACCTCTTGTACCTTTGGTGGGGCAGGAGGAGAAGGTGGAGCCTGGAAAGAACTTTTGGCCACTGGCTTGCCCTCCACAAATTGCATATGCCCTTTCAACATTAAGCTTTTCCCATAGCCTGCTGCTCCACTGGGGGTCACTGTCCTGTTGGGTAGCTCTTTCCTGGCCCTCACTATGACTCCTGTGTACTTGCGACTCCTGGGGTTTGCTGCATCTTGCCTTCTGTGCTTGGCCTTTGCCTACATGCTGGTTTGATCCTATTTGTTGAGGGAGTTGTGATATGCTTGGGCATCTGGGATTGTACTGTACCCCCTATCTCTGATTCCTGCCTCTGACTGGCAGGGTGGACGATCGGAGGCCTTGAGACCTGATCTGGGTTGGGCGCTTGGCGCTTACTGGTTGCAAGTCCACAGCGGCAGAATGGGGAGGGACAGGCCTCAGAGACAACAGCAGGGACTACAATTACCCAATATACTACCCTTCGCAAGGCCTCACATAGAATCCTTTTGCAGGAGTGCTCGGAGGTACCAGAGTGATCTCCGCAGCAGCAGGAAGAGCCCTTGCAGGGTGTTCTCTTGGAGGCATTTCAGGGTCTCTCTCGAGTGGCAAATTATGGGAGTGTCCATAGAAGTGAACTTACCGTTAGCGGACCTCTGCAAAGTGGTGGACAAGGTGTAGAATAACATGTAGACGAAGGTGCAACAGCTCAAACAACAGGTTACCCGATTGACGAAGGTCTCCATTACCTTAGAGGGTAGAGTAGAGGATGCTGAGGGTTGCTCTTAGAGGAACAATTTGCACCTACTAGACTCCCGGAGAGGGCGGAGGGTCAGTCTGCTGAGCGGTTTCTGAAACATTGTGTGTGGCACACTCTGCGACCAAGAAACTTGTCCCACTTTTTTGTTGTAGTGAGGGCACATAGGACACTGGTGCCGGATCTTCCCCCAGGTACCTGCACTCCCCAAGGGGCCTCATTGCTTGAATACTGAATTACAGAGATAGAGATTCTATTTTGAAAACTGCCAGGGAGGTGCCTGTTCCTCAATTCGAGAACCAAAATATTACTATCTTCCCTGAGTATGCGCAGAGGGTGCAGGATCTCAGTGAGTCATTCCTAGCTGTTAAGAAGAGGTTGCGAGTTATGGACCACAAATATATGCTGCTCTTCCCAGCTCAACTCCGTGTCATTGCAGCAGTAAACTCTCATTCTTTGAATGCCCTGAGGGTGTTTGGTCCTGGTTGGACATGTCAGATGGACCCTCGATTCGACCTTTGAGTGAGGCAGAACCCTTTCATAAGTGGGCGGTGAGGGCGAAGGAGTTGAGGGAGCCTTTGTCAACACTTCTAGGCACAATATTGAGGACGAGTTCTTTTATCTGAAAGTGCAGGATGTCCTCCTGCCTGCACTGGACTCGCGAGTGCTGGGAGACTTTAACTGTGTGCTAGATGGAGTCCTCAATTGTCACCCCCTACATTCTAAAACTAAGCCATGGATGACCACTTTGCTACGGGAGGTTACGACTCGATTAGCTTCCCACCCTGCCTTGAGGGAAGGTACCTGTTATTCCCTGACTCACGACACTTACAGTAGGTTTGCTCGTATATTACTCTCTGGCCCCTTTGCTCCACAGTCCTCGGGTGGCGCATTTGTCCTGTTATATATCTGATCATGCTTCTGTCTGCTGCAAGCTTGAGTGGGGTGGTGGTGCTCGGTAGCCATTAACGTGGAGCTTCCCTCAAGAGGTGTTGCAGGACCATGTGGGCGGAGAGACATTGGCTGGTTCCGTGACTGACTTCTTTAAGATTAACTGGTCCTTTACACCTAGTCGGTCTACTGAGACGATGAAGGCTGTGATTCGGGGGCAGTATATTGGTCTCTCTTGCAGGGAACGGTGATCTTTGCAGGCTAAGCTCACCCGAGAAGCAAGGCAAGCTGGCACATATTCAGCAGCTTCGCCCGGATGATCTGGAGGGGCGGCAAGGGTAAGTACTGTGTCAGCGGCAGGTTGCAGTTGTGCGAGATAGACTGGAGAAATACACTAAAATCTTATTGTCGGCTGTTTCATAGGTGGACGCACTGGTTCAAGAGATGGCTCACTTCCCCATTCTTCACCTTCTATCTTCTTAGGGGTGGGAAGTTAACACACAAAGGGGCATAGTCGATGTCCTAAGGTCCCACTAGGAACAGGTATACCATAATCTGCAGCCCCCTGGCTTTAAGCGCGTTGCTGCTTTCGTGACCACCCTACTTCCGCGTTTGAAGAAGGCTGTTACCCAGGATCTGGATGCAGCTCTCACCTTAGAAAAAATGTTGACAGCTCATGCCAGCCCGCCAAAGTGAAGGCTCCGGGCAGTGATAATTTCCCTCTGAATTTTATCAGGCATTTGTCCCCATGATTCCACAATAATTTCTAAAGGTATACTTGGAGGCCAAGAAGTCTGGGATACCCCCCCGACAGTGTGTGAAGGCTGCATCTCTTTGATCTTAAAACCTAGATCTGATGCTTTGAATCAACCCGCCTCTACCCCACTTACACTGATCAACATAGATACGAAGGTGCTTTGTAAAGCACTGCCACTCTGGTTGCGCCAGGTGATCTCACAGTTAATTCATGATGACCAATGCGGTTTCATATACGGGCATAGCACCACAATGAACTTACAGGGGCTATTGCTTGTGCTCCTCCAGGTGAAGTTTAGTGATCAGGAATTGCCAATAGTCTCCAATGATATTGCTGAAGCTTTCGACTGGCATGATCTTATGATGGTCCTAGAATAGATTGGGTTCGGTGTAGGTTCTATGTTGGTCACACGGCTAGGGTACGACTCTGTAGGTTATGCTTAGATCTGTGGAAGGTGAGTAGGGGCACTCGTCAGGCGTTATAGCCCCGCCTGTTTGAAACAGCATTGGAGCCTCTGGCCACTCAAATCCGACGGGTCATGGCTGGATGGGTGATCAGAGTGGGGCCCGCCAATCTCCCAGTGTCCCTATATGCAGACAACACCCTTTTCTTTCTGTTGACCCCTCAGAGTTCCCCTCCTATTATATTACTTAGATATCTTTAGATAGGGAACTATCGGGCCTTAGAAGTCATCACAGGAAGTCTTAGGATTTTCCATTGGGAGCATCAGTTGGTTGCAAGCTGAACACGTTGCCGAAACTGCCCTTACGTTGGAAGATGGAGCGGTTCCATTACCTAGGGATTATAGTGGCACACATCCCCCAGAAACGCATGCAGTATAATAACGGGAGGGTCACTGAGGGCCTGGGGTCCACCGTTCAGTTCTGGAACTGCCTCCCACTCTCCCACATGGGCCAGGTGGTAGTTTCCAAGACGGTGTTTCTCCAGCGTTGTGTGTATTATATTCAACGTGTGGTAGATACTCTTGGACACCAGTCACGACCGAACCTATTGTTTGCATGTTGGGTAATGTTTGTTGGTGGAAGGGCTGCAAAATGGATTTTAAGTTTGTGCATTTACTGCTGCTCCTGGCAAAATGGTGGGTAGTGATTACTTGGGATGGGTTGATGGGTCCCAGTGTGGAAAGATGGATAGCGAATGTGGCTGAGTGGACAATGGTTGACGATACGCTTGAAAACATGTGACTTGAAGACAAGAATGAAGAGGACTTTAGGGTGTGGGCGGATCTTCTGACCTAGTTTGTACACCCAGGCGACACTCAATTGCGCTCCAAGACAGCTCCCTCTGCAATGAAGAGTAATTTACCTGGGTGGTCAAGGACCTAAGCTTCTAACCAAAAGACAAGGATAAAGATCCACCCAGGGCTGCCATCCATTTCTGCATCAAGTGACACATCAAACCTGAGCCAAACAACACCTAAGCAGAGAATCAACCAACAGCTGACAGGTGAGCTATGACAGTAAATGCAGCAATTGCAAGGCCATCGGTGAGGTATTTGCTGGAGCAGAAAAAAAAGTGGATGCTCCAATGGCTATGATCAACTGGCCACCATCTTCCATGCCTTTTAACAAAATCTTGACCCGAAACTTGTATTTTACCTGTATCCTCACCATAATGTTGACTGAAACCTTTAGTCTGAGTGTGAACTTGAACTTAGCCCCTTTCTACCCTTTATCTTGAGTCTATTTTTCTCACTTTTTAAATCTAATTTCAATCAAATGTATTTCGCTGAATTGTATTTCTCTGATTTTGCATTTCAATTAAATGGGTTTTCAGTGAAAGCCTTTCATTGGAATGAGTTTTCTTGGAAATGTACTGGTATGTGATTACAGGATGCTGAGAATACCCTCTGTAGGACAAGCTGTCCTGACAGTATGATGCTCATGGGGGACAAGCTGTCCTGCCAGTGTGATGTGATGGTAAAGGCTGAAGGGATCGCCCCCGAAGGGTCACTTGATCCACGCATGCACGCGTCATCCTTCGCCAGAAAGGAATGAAGTCATCGTCCTCTCGTGAGCAATTAAGTATTGTGAGGAATCTGTATGGGCCACTGTCCCTTGGCACCAGGGGCTTGAAAGCCCCATTCATTGTCATCACTTTGAGGAGATCTTGACACATTGGGAATAAGAGCTGCCTTGATGCTGCCACTGCAGTGGGGATGGAAGGGGTCTCGGTGGGTGGGAGTACTGTATACATTTAGTGATGTGTCCCCAGCCCTGCGGTTTCCCGTCAGAAACGTGTCTTCCCTTGTGATGTGCTCCATTGTAGTGTCTTGAGCCCGGGCACGTGGGCTGAGGCCAGCGGCGAAGAACACTGCCTTACTGTTTAGTTAAACGTGCCCAGCTTCTACGGAGAAAAGTGACGCCCTTTTGCAGAAATGTTGGTTTTCATTTCGAATTCTGACGCTGCCACTTTCAGCTGTAGGTTCGCGCTACCTTCTGTGGCGCGAGAAGTGCCGTGGGGGTGAACCAGGGGCCGCCTCAGCTGCTTCCCATGTGAATGCCCCTTTCATCGGGAGGCGCTGGACAAGCGCCTTGTGCGAGCCCGGAGACAGGGCTGGGCTCACAGCCGTGCTCCTGCAGCCTCTCTCTTCTCTGCTCCCGCCAGAGGCTACCAGAGCAGGATGGGCGCCAACTCTCGGGTGTGGAGACTGGATTCCTGATCCGGATACCTGGGACTTTAGAATTGGGTCCGACTCCAGAGACAATCTTTTCAGCTCATTATGGGCATAATCTTGAACCAAGATGGATGTAGAAGATCAGTTCTGCACAAGTTCATTGTATTTCTATTAAGGAGCTTCCATTGCTGACCTAGCATCTTTAAGGACAGCTGTATCTCCCTGCAGCGGATGACTCAGGTGTGGCCTCAACGAGGTATGTACTTTGATGTAACGCGGCAGCAGAACTGGAGAAACACGCAGAATGTTGTCGTTTATACATCTGAATGCACAATTTGCACCCTTGTTGCAACGGTAGAAAGGAAGCTCTAGTATTGGGTGTAAAATAGGCACAGTGCATGTTTGAGGAATTTTCGAAACCCTCAAGGAAGACGCAAGACGCAGGATGAAAAGGAGAGGACCCTCCACCGAAAACACCAGTTAATAATATATTGACTCCTGGTATGATCCTTAAGACAGGATAATTCATAAAGTGTGCGTTGTTGTAAATGCGTCAAAAGGGGTAAACCCATGAACAAATGGGGTCTGATTCAACCACTGTATTGCATCTGGGCCGAGGCGCCCATCTGAGTGTTCAGAGGCGCTCAGAACCCTATTGCTTCTATGTGTCTGTGTCACAACAGAAGCCACAATGCCGGTCTAATTGACTCACTCTGCCGCTAACACGAGCAAGGGATGATCTCACAGAACTTGAACCGCACGCCAGATTGTTTTTTCAGCTTTTTGAAATGAGAGCATTATTGATGACATTTACGAAGACTGGATTGAGCTTCCCAGATGCAGCAGCATCTTAAGCACATGGACATTAGTGCTAGATAATGGGATGAAAAGGATGCTGTTTGGGCTTTGGATAACATCTCAGGAAAGGCTGAATCCGTGCTGTTCCTGCATCTGGAGATGCTTTGGATTGGTGGTACCCCTCTGTTGGGATGCTTGCTGCTTCGTGGCTGCAGCTGGATGATCTGCATGTTCGCGTTTAGGTCCAGTTAGAAGGCGCTGCAGTTATCAGAGCTTCATGGACAGTGGGAGCTGGCAGCCATGCACATCTTTAAAGATTGCACCCAGGACGCCCTGCTGAAGATGCTTCCATGCTTCCTAGGAAGTGACATCATCACACAGAACCACAGATACCACCTGTAAGTAGTGTCAGAGTCCCTAACCCACTAACCTGACAATCACAGTCAAGCCCTTTGAAAGGGGAATGAACAGCGACTTTAAGTTTAAGTATGTAATAACGCTAGTATGCTTCCATTTTGATGTTCCTAGAGCTTGTTGCATGCAGACTTTAAATAAAGCTTTAGGTCAGAATAACTTCTCACTTTGAAGGCCAGCTGTTTTTATAATTCAGTTGATATATTTATTTATAAACGTATTTCAGATGATTTCTTTAAATGTTGTGATTTTGTTTTGCTAAACATATATCTGTTTTCTGGTACTACGTACCTTTCAGTGTGCACTGCTAAATGCTGTTTAACTTTATAAACATTAAGAGGGATGTATGTGTGTCCCATTTATGTAAGTTTTATCAGATGTCTTGCACTTTAATAGAATATAAAAAAACTGCTGACAGACAGCACATTGTAAAACTTTCAGCAGATCAGTTTGAAATTGTGTGTGTCGTGTAACAATATATACAGTAATTCTTAATGTTCAAACTTTTAAACATTAACTGTACTATACCCCTATTACTAATGTGCAAAATAGATCATTAATGGTTGTTGGGCACACTGGTAAAATGTTGTTTGGGCATGAGGTGCGCAGAAGGTTCCAAGACTCCCAGGGATTTTGATTGGTTTCTGTGAAGATGTTTTGATTCTAAAAAAAAATTCTTAATTTTACAGAGGAGCCGTGCCAATTTTTATCACCTCCTTTTCTTCGCTATCTGAAATTTAAAGGGTATTTCTTGTCCACCTATTTTCCAGGTTGTTTAGCCAATCATGTTCTTTGACCTAAAAGATGGTGATCATGTGTTTTTATAGGTTAGTTGATAGGTGCTCCAAAAACAAACTAACTTATTGTCTTAACACTGTGAATGCCCCAGGAAAGCGAAACCTGTCAGAAACCACTGCACTGGGATGGCAATTTTAAATAGCATTTGAGGAAATTGAATGTACAACTAAGTGTTTTAGGATGGAGAGAAGAGATATTTGCAAAACATCTCTGAAACAGTTCTAATCCTATATATTGACTATCAATCAGAGCCAGAGCCTCATTTTCCTCTTTATCTAAGGTTCATGGTTACCTTAAAAAATATGTCCTATTTGCTGCTGTGCGGCAATGACGGTCAAAAATAAATGTATGGAGCAAGCTAACAGTTCACATCCTAAAATTGTGATGTGGTAGATGCCACTCGATTTCATTTACTTTTACAAAACATTGTAATTCTAAAAAAAACTACACTTAAGCAATGACTGTTATGAAAACGTTTGTGCATCCTTCCATGAAATACTAATTAAGGATGTGAAGATCTTTCCGGTGTTTTATCAGTGTTCTAAGCAAATCTGTGATTTTGTGGGCATTAGGTGTTGTGTTTGTTTGCATTTGTTTTGAATTGGATTTGTTTTCTGCCCATCTTTGTTGATAAGGCTTATGTGTATGTCTTTCAGCCTAAGTGAGAGCTTTTTTATGGTGAAAGGAGCCGCATTATTTTTACAGCAAGGGAACAACACACAAGGACATCGAAGTCTTCTTCATCTTCATAAACATGCAGGTCAGTCATTGCTACTTCTTGAGAAAGTTCACAAAATCATGTTGCTCTTTTTTAATACGAGACAAATTGTCACCACCATTGAAATGAAATAAATGAAATACCAGCATTTGTAAAGCACACAGCTACCTCCGACAGGTGTCCTGGCGCTGGGGGCCGTCAGGAAGATTAAGTGAGCTATTGCCCAGAGTCACATGGTGCTGGGCTAACCTGCCACTGGAGCCGGGGATCGAACCATGAACCCCATGGTCCGGAGACAGGAACCCTGGCCGCTGTGCCACACCTCTTCCACGTTCCACCATTGCACCTTCCTAATCTGGATCCCACTTCGGAACCACGGTTTACAATAGCATTGTAGCCTGTAGATGAGGCATCTACTAGTCTTTAAAGACCCTCTCTTTGAGTGGACAGCCGGTGTCACAGGCAAAACTCTATAACGAGAGAGAGAGAGTAGCAGGCTAAGTCTAGGATGCTATTAGAGTAGACCACCCCCTGACGAGAGAATGTTCTAAATTAAGCAGAGAGAATCAGAAAGACAAGCAGAGGGATGTTATACACAAGGCCCACACTAGCTGTGATTCTCCTTCTGCCTCACTACTGTTTTGATGGCACTTCCAGCATTCCATTCTTCTAAGTAAGCAATAACCGCTGTTAACTGCTCACTCTTGCAAATATGGGTCTGAGCCTCAGGTGAGAACGCATAACAAGGGTTTTGTAATGAACATAAACATCATCTAATCAAGAATATAACGTATTAGCATTCTAGATGGAACAATGGGAGCCTACCAGCCAATCAGAATGCTCCCTTTGGAGCTTGGAACTAGCGTTGTAAGCCTCTCAGGTAGCATTCTTGTCTTCCAGCTACCTGTCCTATGTGGTAGCTGGGTCATTTAATACTCCATGGCAATCAGGCTACCATTATTCTTCAACAAAGCAAAAACTAGAGCTTAGGCAGTCATGTTTGAAAGGACAATTTTTCTGGAGGAAGCAGGAGGAGCACGCAGGGGGAAATAAGACATTTTTTTGTCTACTGTACAGGTAAGAAGCAGCTCCTGCATCTTACCAGCACCAGCAGGGCACTAACGGCTGTTAATTACCACTCCCCTTGTTATGCGTCCTTGCCGGTGTCTGATCCCCATCTTTGCTTGTATGGCCTCAGGTGAGCTCTTACAGCCCCAGTGGAGGCAGAGGTAAAGGTAGTACTCCTGTGTCCCCAGCCACCACTAGATCCGTGGGTCTCTGCCTAACGCTCGTCTATCTTCATTTCCCCTCGATAGTTCTGTGTGTATGTATGCATAAACTTAAAATGCAGCGTAAAGATGCTAGCAAGACTTCTGTCTATTTTAAAGGTGTGATATGTGGATGCTTTATTACTAATGGATCTGTCATTGAAACTCAATTTAAACCATCCTTCCTCCGTTTCTGTGAGGTTTTTTTCCACTTGAAGGAGTGGTGTGTTGGACTCTGGGAGGCATCTTTTCATGCTTGCATTATTCTTTAAACACATGCTCCATTCAGTGTCGAGTACAAGTTTCTTTTCAGAGGGAATGCTTGTTCTCGTTTCTTTCTCTGATATGACTAAGAATTCTTTGCATTCTTTCTCATTTCTGCTTAGAAAAGAGCCAATTGTTTTGTCTTGTGCTCGCTCTCTCCAGTGTCTGTGTCATGTGGCTCTCTTCCCCAGGGACTCACGTTCCTTTAGATTCACGCTTAGCAGGAAAAGATTTTGCTTCTGTATACATTAATGAAGTATTCCCACTTGGCATGCCTTAGCATTGCCACCAAGACTGGGAGAAAGTCCAGCGTCCTTTCAGAAAATGTCTTCACTTCAGTTAATTCATCAGCAATATTGTGACCCCGAGTACTTCCGGAACCACAGTTCTTCAGTTAGTGCTTGTAGGATAAGGTCCCTCTTGGCAGGGAACATCTACAGGGTAGAAGCTATGGCAGGTTTTTAGGATAACGGCAATCTAAAACATTTCTAATTTAGATATATTGTTTACACATATATCTTGTTCAGGAACAGGTCCAGTCCCGCTTTCTGACTCCCACCTTCAATCCCAGGCCTGACATGTCAGTCGGCAAGCGGCAGCAAGTACGGGTGTTCCCCTGCCGCCTAGGACCAGCTCCAAGGTCCCCCGTCCCCCTTGGGTATAACAGCGAGGGGGAGAAAGCCTCGCCGCTTCTCACTCTCTCGCACCCTGCTCACGCTCTCCCATTTTTTCCCCACTCTCCTACGCCCCACCCAGGACCTACTTAATGGAGGCCTCAGCACAGCTCCATCGTGCAGGTCCAGTTCAGCTCTCTCCCTGACTGCTGCCAGCGACCGCAGGCCTGCCTGACCTGCCAGTTGCCCAGCAGCAGCATGTGCAGGTGTTCACCTACCCCTCAGGACCAGCACCAAGGTCTCCTGTCACCTAGGAGCCTTGCCTGCCTGTTGCATGTTCTCCGGCACCCCTGTCCTGCCTCCCGTTTTCCCTTTTTCCTGCTCTCCTGTGCCTCTCTCCCCCCTCCCAGGACCTACTTAATGGAGGCCGCAGTACGGCCGCACTGCCAGCTCGCCAAAGGCAAGCCTGTCTGCACCTGAACCGCACCCAACGCCAGGAGCCCTGGCCCTCTGGACTCCCACAGGTACTCCGCCACCGATCTTCGTAACCTAGACCCTGGTTGCAACAACAGTTCCCTCCAATCCCCTCACTTCACAAGAGGACCGTTCACCAGTATCCACTGCTGCTTCACCTCCACTCCTGGACTGATCTCCTCTGCAGGATCTCGCACAATGCCGTCCGCACTGACCAAGACCCCACCAGACCAACTCAGATGCCTCCTGCTCAACCCCAGAACGTTCTGCAAGCATGCCACCGAAATCTGGGACACCATCTCCACCATCACCTCGACATAACCTTCATCACAGACAGGTGGCTCACCCCAGCATCAACCCCAGATATCGCCACAGCAACACCCATCGGCTACAAGACCAAACACCTCGACCAACCGCACTAACTGGCACAGAGGCGGTATAGCCATCATGCACAAGGAGTCAATCACCTGCACCATCACCGTTGACCAAACCATGCCAATCATGGAACACATGAACTTCCAGCTCTGCAATGATGGCAACACAACCATCAAAGGCACCCTCACGCACAGACCGTTAGGACCAAGGACTGGACTGGGCAACGCCATCGCTGAATTCTTCACCTTGCTCGCCATCAAATCTGAAGACAATGTCTTCCTGGTAGACCTCAACTTCCACCTAGACGATTCCACTGACACATCTCCACAAATCTACTGGAGAGACTGGACAACATCGGCCTCGGGCAACTTGTCATGGACCCTACGCACAAAGCAGGACACATGCTGGACCCCATCTTCACGTCTGGGCACAGAATTCGATACAACCACACCTCAGAACTCACCTGGTCGGACCACTCCATTGTACACTTCACCATCGCCGGACATTGCCTGCACCAACCCCAACCAACACAGCGTCCCCTTCCACAGCTGGTCCAAGATCACTCAGCAACAATGGATGCACACCCTCAGCAGCCCATAGCACATAGGCACCACCAACATGGACCACGCAGTACAGAATATCAACAACTGGATTGCCAGTGCCACCGACCAAGCCACTCCCACCAAACCAGACAAAACACACAGACCCGTCAAACAAGTCAACTGTTGCACCCCAGAAGCAGTACATCAAAATGCAAGTACAAACAACTTGAAAGAAGATGGCGCACCAGCAAGAACCACACCAACAGATCCACCTTTTAAATCAGCCCTCAACGACTACCATCAACAGATCAAAGCGGCAAAAAGAGTCCCCGACCCACCAGATCAATACCAGTGCCAACTAAACCAAGGAACTCTTTACCATTGCCAGAGAGTTCACTTGCCCTTCAGCCACCAAAATCTCAACCCCCCTCACAAGAACTCTGCGATGCCCTCGCTGACCATTTCCACAGCAAGATAATAACTATCTATAAGAACCTCGATCTCCAACCTCTTCAGCCTCCGATGGACCACCACTGCCGACCATTTGCTCAACACATGGAAATGGCTCAGCGCACCAAACACATCCACCCTTATGAACTCCATCCACTCTGGAGCACCAACCGACCCCTGCCCTCACTGACTTTTCAACCTTAGAAGAGACGAGAAAAGCTGCCAACTCACCACCATCATCAACGCCTTGCTAACTACAGCCACCTTTGCCGTCGCCTGGAAACGCGCACAATCAGACCCCTTCTCAAGAAACCCTCAGGAGACCCCAACGAACTCAAGAACGACCGTCCGATCCCACTACTCCTGTTCCCCGCCAAAGTA
This sequence comes from Lissotriton vulgaris, assembly GCF_964263255.1. Classification (NCBI taxonomy): domain Eukaryota; kingdom Metazoa; phylum Chordata; class Amphibia; order Caudata; family Salamandridae; genus Lissotriton; species Lissotriton vulgaris. The sequence continues at coordinate 861,407 of NW_028241185.1, read as the reverse complement.
ATGCAGGAGGCCTCAATCTACCACTTACTGAACACCTACAAAGAAATAACTTGCTAGACCCCTCTCAATCAGGATTCGGAACCAATCACAGCAGCGTGACAGCTCTTATCGCCCCAACAGACGACATTCGCACCCTACTCAACAGAGAGAGGAGAATAAGCCCCCCCTGATCCTGCTTGACCTCTCCGCCCGCCTTCAACATGGTCTCCCACCACCCAGCTATCGATCACCTACACCAGATTGGTAAAACAGAAAAAGCGCTGAGATGAATGCTATCCTTTCTTACAGGAGGCACCCAGAAGGTTTGCCTCCCTCCATTCACATCGCAAGCAAAGAGCAACATCTGTGGTATTCCCCTAGGCTCATCCCTCAGTCCCAAACTCTTTAACGTCTACATGACTCCACTCGGAGACATAATCAGATGGTGCAACATCAACATCATTTCCTACGCCAACAACACACATCTTATCCTATCTCTCTCTACCGAACCCTCTGCAGCGAAGACCAACTGCCACAACTCGATGAATCAATATTCTTATAAAGCATGACTACTCACCCGTGAGGGTCTCAAGGCGCTATGTGGGGGAGGGGGTGTCTATGGTTCAGTTTAAGAGCCAAGTCTTAAGGTCCTTCCTGACTTGGGGCAAAGATGGGGATTGAAGTGCAGAGGCAAGGAGTTCCAGGTCTTCGCAGCAAGTTAGGAGAAGGCTCTTCCTCCAGCCATGATCTTGCTTATCCGTGGGATGGTGGCCAGGGCCAGTTGGGCGAAGCAGAGATGTCTGGTGGGAGTGTAGATGGAGAGGATGAAGGATGTCTCAGCATGGATGAAGGACAACTGCCTAAAACATATCACAAACAAGATGTACGTTCTCATCTTCGGTAAACACACTGCCCTCTGGAATGACTCCTGGTGGCCCTTGGATGTCGGACCTACCCCCACGCTGAAAGGCCATGCCAGCAACCATGGCATCATCCTAGACCGTGAACTTTCCATGAAACGTCATGTCAACGCTATCTCCTCAGCCTGCTTCCATACGCTACACAAGATTATCGAGTGGCTCCCCATCAGCACCAGGAAGACAGTGATGCATGCCCTCATCACCACCGTACTGGATACGGCAATGCACTCGATGCAGGCACCACCACTGACCTCATGCAAAGACTCCAGACTATCCAGATTGCAGCAGCCAGACTGATATTCAACCTACTCAAGAGAACCCACACCACCCAGCTCCTTAAAGACCGCCACTGGCTCCTGCTCCTGCAGAGATGCCAATTCAAGCACCTGACCCACAATACAAAGCCCTCCACGACCAAGACCTGCTTACTTGAACCTCCGGCTACACTTCCACCGTCGCCCCAGGAACCTCCACACTGCACCCCTTGCCCTCACGCAGATTCTTTGTATACGCCACTGCTGGTGCTCCTCTTCCCATCTCACCACCAAAAGCGGGAACACCCTCCCCCTCCGCACCTCCACCTCGATGACCAACTTCAGGAAGGGGCTCAAGATCTGGCCCCTCAAATGAAACCTACAGCAAGTGCTTGGATACCCTTGCGGGTGACAAGCTACATTCTATAAATAACACTTTATTGATTAAGAATATTCTTGATATTCTTGAAAATCTGGCATATCTCTGGCACTCTTGATCCAAGATTGAATAGCCCCAGGAGAAAGTGCTGCCTCTGTCATCAGTAAATTAGAGTAGCTGGTTTGTTGCACTGACTAATCAAAGTGTAGGCTAGGTGGGTAAAATGCAGAGCACTGCACCTTACATAGTCTCTGACTTAAACATGGCTGATCCAGAATTCTTCATAGGTTGTTGGCTTTTGATCTTCTTATTCTTTGCTGCCGATCACATTTGCTTATAATGAATACATTTGCATTGCACTGCATTTCGCGACCCACTTTTCAAGTAGGAGCTAATGGAAAGAATGGTCTTTGACAAGTAGCCCTCTTACATGGGGCTGCCGCCGGTCATCAAACGCAGGGACCGCCAAGGTGCGGCCAAAAGTCTAGCTACTCCACTAACCCCCAATCCCCAACCCACCATAATACCTGCTTTTGTGAATTCTGACCCTTCCCAGGGGCATCCTGCTATGGACGAGGAGCCTCATGTTGACAGTGTGAAGCTGCCTGTGTCGCCCTCTGTGTTGCCTGGGGGCTGCACCCTTACGTGGGGCTACTAAACCTGGAGGGATTGGCGAGTTTGGGCCCTCCAGGAAGCAACCATGGAGGGGAGATAATGATGAAATGATGCTCGAACTGACGTGGGAATGTTTCCTAATGGAGATTTCACACACAGAGAAATGGCACACCAGGGAAAGGAATGATGTCCTCCAGGAGTAAGCTCTGTCTGACTTGTCCTCACTTCATCTTGGAACCATCCAAAGTCTTTTCAGGCAAGACGTGAGAACCCAGCAGACCCATAAAATCTCCATTGAGCTTGTAGGAAGGGGCGACCAGGCCTGGCCTTGTGAGTGATTTAGACATGAGGGACTTAGTGTTTTTAAAACAGGGTGGATTTATGTTATACGGTCCTCTTTATTCCATGTCTAGGACTGCAACCCTGCGGAAGAAACTTGAAAGAGAAGAGGTAATTCCTTTATTCCCACTGCATGAGAGACCGAAGACATCCTGATTGTTGTATACGAACGAATCTTGCAGTTCCTTTGATATTTCCTGTTGCCTCTCATGCTCTTAGTTCTGGCTCATGATTTCAGGGTCGCTCTCCCCGTCTCCCCCTCAGTCTCTTCCTTGTTTTACAGCATAAAAAACATTGCTTCTGTTAAGGCATTTATTGGACCTTTTCAATGCAGGAAAAGAGAAACATTCCGGATTCTAAAGCGCTAGATTATATTTCTTTCACCCACTTCTTCCAGCTTTGGATTCTCACATGTATTTTAAACTGTCCTGCACTCATTTCTTCACTTACAACTCTCTCCACGTTTCCACTTCGCTCCCAGGACGAGTCTGGCCTCTTAATAATCCAGTAAGCTGCTCTGCTTTAGTTTCTTGCTCCTGCTTGAAAAACTGATAGCAGTGGAATTCCTACTGGCACTTGATACAGCTACTGACCTTGGCCATGGAAGTTATTTATTCCACCTCTGATAAGTTTGGAAGTGGGTGAGCTTCGAGAATCACTGATTGCTTCCACCGTTTTAGAGATGACATTGTCTGTCACTGCTCCTAACATTGCACTCTAGCTGCTAGCTTTTTTTCAATCTTTCATTTTTATTTTGAACAATTACACGCATTCGGGGGTCTAGAATTCTAGCTGCCAAAGTGCATCCTCTGAGCTCAACATGTGAATATAAAAGAAAAGGCTAGAATTTTTGTGTGGCAGGACACTGTCCCAGCACGCCTCTTCTTCAGCACAGCACGGCCAACCATGAACTTCTCCGCCCCATTCACAGTGATGTTTGTGGTGATTGAAAGTTTGTATTTGTGACGATGGGGAGAGCTGGAGATGGGGGTTTAATTGTGTGCGTAATAGAAACGTTAGAGATTTACATAGTTTTATAACAAGTTTCTCCACTTGCCCTCTGCCCCAAAACAATGTGGTATGAATGATCGTGAGGGGGGCCAGATAACCGAGCCTATAAAACATAAAATCCCCCCCAAATATTGTACTCTTAGTGGTGGAGGATGAAGTGCTGCATTATTTGAGCAGGTCTTGAGTTGGAAAACTTCAAGTCTGTTTAAAAAATAGATTTGTATTGTAATGAAAATCCATATTTTGACAACAATGCCCCCTCCAAAGGATTCCACCTGAATAAAGGCAACAAGTAACAACTTCCCTTTATTGTCTCCAGAGATAAATAGAAAGCTGGGCAGGGCCCGACAGAGCACTCCAGTTTGACATGGAACACAGAGGGCCTGATTTACAAGGGTAAACGTACACGTTTGTGTAAGTTTACTCTTTTAATGTCTTCACATAACTGCATTTTAATAGTAAGTTTATGTCTCCGCAGCCAGGCGGAGAACTCCGCACATACCAAGATAGGATATGCCTATCCTTGTATGTGCGGAGTTCTCCGCACCGACAGCGAAGTCACCAGAGCCACAAACTTTTGTGAATACCAAGAAGAGTAAACTTACGCAGACGTGCAAGTTTACCTTGGTATCAGTGGAGTTGTTTCATGTGGTATACAACCCCCCTGCTGTGAGGGCGAGTGTAGTGGGAGAGATTTTAAAGAATGACATCTCGCGGTACAATAGCTCTTGGTCCTGTTCATACACGACGAGGAAGGCTCAGAGGAAGAGAGAGAAGATGATGAAAGGAAACTGTCTGCTAAGTTTGTGAAATTGGATTTTGCTTAATTGAGTGAAATTGCAGGAAATTACACATGGTTTATGTGAAATGCAAAGCTGTCATGTTGGGCTAAGTCTGAGTGCAAAATGTATCCCTGCATCAATATTTGCCACCAGGACGAATTTTATGCAGAAAAAAACGGTGCGAAAAATGCAATTTCTGCAGCATATAAAAGCTTGCACGCTGGTTGTTTGCGTTGTTCCAGATCCATCGTTTTGGTGCTGTGATGCATCTTGGTGTAGTGACGTAATTTCAGGCATTTCATGCAACAAGCATAGTTCAAAATTCCAGAAATTACGTGAATTATGCAAGCGTAGTTTAAATTTCGCCCCACCTAAAAGACACCCTGTGGGATACCAGTGAGGGAGAAGATACAAAGGAAGGAGAGGGGGGAATGATAAGGATCGAAAAAGAAAGAAAACTTGCATCTAGTCCTTGAGAGCAAGTTGATGTTTTTATTTTTTTGGCATATATCTAATGCAAACCATCTTAACAAGCACTGGCGTTGCCAATAGGTCTCGCAGTAGGAAAGTTGGAGCTATTACAATTGCAAATAACAATGCCTTTTATTTTTGTTTTCATTTTAAAAACATAAAGGGCTTTGTCATTTACAAAACCAATAGCTCCAACTTTCCTACTGCGAGACCTATTGTGCACTGCACAGTGTGGGTGAAAGTGGCACTGCGTGTGTGTGAGTGGCTTTGAGTGAGTTGCGTTGCGTGGGTGAGTGGCGTTGCATGTGTGAGTGTTGTTGCGTGGGTGAGTGGCATTGCGTGGGTGAGTGGCGTTGCGTGTGCGAGTTGCGTTGCGTGGGTGAGTGGCATTGAATGGGTGAGAGTGGCGTTGCGTGTGTGAGAGTGGGCTTGCGTGGGTGTGAGTGACGTTGTGTGTCTGAAAGTGGTGCTGCGTGGGTAAAAGTGGCACTGCATGGGTGTGAGTGGATTTGCGTGTGTGAGTGGCGTTGCGCGTGTGAGTTGCGTTGCGTGTGTGAGTGGCGTTGCGTGTGTGAGTGGCGTTGCATGTGTGAGTGGCGTTGCATGTGTGAGTTGCGTTGCATGTGTGAGTGGCGTTGCATGTGTGAGTGGCATTGCATGGGTGAGAGTGGCGTTGCCTGTGTGAGAGTGGGCTTGCGTGGGTGTGAGTGGCGTTGTGTGTCTGAAAGTGGTGCTGTGTGGGTAAAAGTGGCACAGCGTGGGTGTGAGTGGATTTGCGTGTGTGAGTGGCGTTGCGTGTGGCGTTGCGTGGGTGAGTGGCGTTGCGTGTGTGAGTGGCGTTGCGTGTGTGAGTGGCATTGCGTGTGTGAGTGGCGTTGCGTGGGTGAGTGGCGTTGGGTGGGTGAGTGGCGTTGCGTGGGTGAGTGGCGTTGCGTGTGTGAGTGGCGTTGCGTGGGTGAGTGGCGTTGCGTGTGTGAGTGGCGTTGCGTGGGTGAGTGGCGTTGCGTGGGTGAGTGGCGTTGCAAGTGTGAGTGGCGTTGCATGTGTGAGTGGCGTTGCGTGTGTGAGTGGCGTTGCGTGTGTGAGTGGTGTTGCGTGTGTGAGTGGCGTTGCGTGTGTGAGTGGCGTTGCGTGTGTGAGTGGCGTTGCGTGGGTGAGTGGGGTTGCGTGGATGAGTGGGGTTGCGTGGATGAGTGGGGTTGCGTGGGTGAGTTGTGTTGCGTGTGTGAGTGGTGTTGCTTGGGTGAGTGGCTTTGCGTGAGTGAGTGAGTGAGTGGCGTTGCGTGGGTGAGTGTGGTGTTGCGTGGATGATAGTGGGCTTGCGTGGGTGTGAGTGGCGTTGCGTGTCTGTAAGTGTTGCTGTGTGGGTGAAAGTGGCACAGAGCCTTTAATGTGGCCTGGCGCAGGAGAAATGCTGCTGCTGCTAATTAAATATAAAAAGTGTTTAGGGACTCACGGCTGCCGAGAGTAACAAGGCAGTGCTGGGAGGGGGGCTGCACACCAACTGAAGTGCTCTGGTTGCACGGCCTGCGGCCGGCCGTGTGAAGTGATAAGCCTTTGAAGTACACAGGCATGCTATGACGGAGGTGTGAGAGGTCTGGCAGGGAACCGATGGCCTGGCTGTGAAGCAGGGGGCGGGGCAGCGCTGGGGAAGCCTGTGGGAGGGTGATTGATGCCTTTGATGTGGGGAGGGAGGAGAGCCTTTTGCGAGCCTGCAGGAGAAATGCTGCCGATGCGTGTGCATGTTTAATCACGTGATTCACGTGAACTTAAAGAAAACCGCGGCTGAAAGCCCGTGGTTTGAAGTGGATTTTGCCGACTTGAATTCTCCCCATTTCCCATTCCTGCGGAATGGTAAAGGCGAGACCTAAAAAGGCCAGTTATGTAGGATTTGATGTAGTAGAATTAACGTTTTATTGTGTAGCCAAATGTGAAAGACACGCCTTGGAAACGTTTTTGCCTCAGTCCTTATTGTTTACTTTGAGATTGCAAGTTTGTCTGTGAGAGCGGTCATCGGTGGAATTAACTGCCTTGTTGAACCGCTGTTCACCATGGTTGCTGAGATACTCTGTGACTTACCCTTATCAGACACTTTACCGAATTCATAGATACGGTTGAAGGGTCCAATGTTTCAGTACCCTGAGATTAATATAGTCTTGTTCAAAACCCTTGTAACATTTGAACAGGCTCCAGAACACAAAATGCAAGGAATTGCAGTGCTTCAGCCCTGACGGATCCAGATACTTCAAAGACCCAGACAAGTCTCCCGAAAGTACTAGTCATTCTTGTGCTTGGAACGACTGTTTCTAACTTTCTTGAATTGATTGTCAACTCCACTAAAAGACAATCTGTACTAGGTCTGCTTAGGTCAAGCAAAATCCCCGAAAACACATTTTCTGGCTAGATCGCTCTCTTTAGACAGGCCGAATCTCCTGGCCAGCAGACTGAAGATGGGCAAACGTTTTATGTATGTAAAGTACACTTTTGGCGACAGGAAATTCCTGGGTGTTGCGATTCAGTTTCAAGTGCACAGGTCAAGTGCGGCTGCCATGTTTATTTGCAAAAGTCGTTGAGGTGGTGGCACAAATCAGACCTGCAGAAGTGCATATGCACCTATTTCCTGTCTCATCGTCGGAACCATACTTGCCAAACTCACATTTTCCAGTCCCCAAATACTTCTGCTCACTCAGTATTCTAAAGTGTTCTATAAAGGTGGTAACATCTGCCCTGCCATGATTTTAAATGTAAAATGTTTTATGGCAAACCTCGGCACAAAACGGTAATAGGGAGAATCAGTCCCGGAAACTTTGGTCTTTCTTGTTGGGCTTGGGAGCACTCACTTGTCTGCAGTCCACGGCTAGCCGGGTAGGCTCAATAAACGAGCATATGGTAAAGGCACAGTATGGTACTGTGTGTCTGCTGCTTAGTAAGCACACAGGCTGAGCTTCACTGCCAACACTGGGCTCTGGTTTCCTCTGAGTGAGCAGAACAGGCATTTATCGAGTTTGATATTACTCCGACCTTGAAATCAGTCCCCCCTCAACATAGGTTCATTTAGAAAAGTGTTTTGCATATTTACATTGCTAGTTGATTTTTAACATGTAGGGTATTATTACAATTATACAAAGCGGTGTACGTTAGGCATTCTTTTATATTTTTCAATTAATACACTGAAATAGATATTCATCCCGACCTATAAGCCCCTATCTTCCAACCACTTAGGAATTCAATATGCAAATGTTTAACCTTCAAAAATGTCTGGATCTCGATTATTAATAGCTCTCACCATCCTATATTTGTAGGTTTGCTTCATTTAAGTTCTGATCATTCGCTCATACTATTTTTGTTAGTGTCCTTGACTGAGGGCTTGATAGCACAATAATTTATTTTGTCTCTCCTAGTGCTTTTCTTAAGCTCCCCTTCACTTCATGAGAGGATGGTTCACACTGTGGATTTCAGAACGTTTGTCACTTTTCTCTTTGGAAAAAAACATATCTTAAGCATCTACACATCTATTTATTTCCTCTCTCATGGTTTTGGGGGACCCTTTCCTCCGAAATATTCATGTGTAGGGGGTTGGTATGTTCCATTGAATTTACTTGTATCAAGAGTCTGTCAGTGGCTGCCGAAGAGGTGACTTTTTCAGAGCAGAGGAAGTCTTGCTTTTATAGACACCTGCAGGATTTATGAACATTATTATTTGTGCATAAAGACCAAAACCCATGGATCTGGCACAAAAAGCGGATAAAAGATTTGACAGCTTTTCCAAACCGCTTCAGTTTTTTTTATTGCACCTTTGCTACCTGCAATCCTTTTTGCTGACATTGATTTGATATTCATAGTTTGGTGTAGAACTATGCAGGTAAAAAGATTTTCGTGTCCTCATTTTTCTTTTAATAAAACAGAAGTGCAAAGTAAATAAAGAGTGAAGGAAAGGTAGAAAAAAGTAAGGTCAAGATAGAATAACAGGGAAAGGGAGCATACTTGTAACCGCAGATTCCTCACATGCAGAATATTCCCAGGTGCCAGACTGGATCCAGAGACTTCTTCCAGCAATGCTCCTGCTTGCTGGTATTTGGTAAAGTTTCCTGAGTGGTTTTTGACCCAGCAGCAAGGAGCGTCCTTCATGGAGGCTATCCTGCAGATTTTGTCTATGATTCCAGGTCCCTCTGGTGTGCCTTTGGGCCCCACAGAGCCGCAGGGATCGCCAGTCGGACTTTCACCTGCAGGTTAACCACTGATCTGTACCCACTACCTGGTTTGTTCCAACCCCCATGCTGACTTGTCTCTGTCCCCAAATGTTGACCTGCACCAGGCCTATAATATGCTATGAAATCACAAAGGCACAACCAGTGTTTAAATAACTAGATTCTGAACCAGTCCTCTGCCTCAACAACAGTATCAACAGAGGAATAATGCTCTTTTTGGCTCTAAATGGGAGCCAGTGCAGGATACCAGTGTCCCTCAGAACACTGATGATGATGCTGTATGGGATAGATTGCTGCCTCCTCATCATACTGATGATGCATTGTATCTTGACTTACAAAATGTCAGTGGCCTAAATACATCTCTTGAAGCAGAACTTCACCAATGGGAGAAAGTGCTGCATTTGTGGTGGTTTTAAGGGTAGCTGAAACACTAGAATTGCGGTGTCCCCCTATTGTGAGGAAATAACCAGGGTGAGCTTCATTTGAAGCATTATTGCCATTTAATTAAGCCCTTGCTGAAGAACTTCTGGCTACATGGACTAAGCCACACTCAATCCAAACTCCTTCCTGACCACTCCTCTTGATGGGAATCGGAATGACTTCATGCTTTAAGAAAGAGAATGTTTTCTTTGGCTAGTCTGTCCTTTAAGTGTATCAACACTAAGTGTATTGGGCTGAGACACCCATGCATTACAAGATATGACCAGCAAGATCTTCCTGCCCGCCCCACATATTTCTGGACTTCTTTGGCTCAAACGATACAGGATTCAGGATGTAGCCGAGTATGTCTTCCAGGCTAGATGCTACAGACTCCTTTTGCAAAGGTATTGGCACCAGTGTGATAGTAGGCAGGCCTGGATGAGACCAACAGTTTTCTTGAGATGGACTGGCATCCCTAGTTGATATGTCCTTCAGTGACTGTAGACTGTCCAGAGAAAAAACTGATTTGGTGCTGCAACGGTTGAAGGACGTTCAAGCCACAACATATTCTCGGGGCTATTGACACACCTAAAATATGTCCCCAAAAAACAGAAAATTCAGACACTGTTCCAGGAGGCTGGCTTACAGGCCTTGCCTGGTTTCCCAGTATGCACTACCACAGCGGACTCCGTCCTTTTGGAGCCGTAGCACCAATAGACACTGATGCACGAGATACTACAAAACCTGCCCATTTTGTACTTGAATCAGAAAGAATGGTCTTCTGTTTTGTGGTGATTTTTTTTGTTATTTTGGATTGGCAAAACTGTGCAGAGCAGTTTAGGGAGGTCATGCATCATAACATCCCATAGCTTTCTTTGAGGATTCTGGTAGTTGTCAAATCTGATTTTATTGGAAATCTTTCCCAAAAGCAGTGGTACAGATTTGAAAACGCCCACCCTCCCATACTTAACTGGCTTATTAATTTTCAAAGCAAAGTCTTGGGGGTCCTGACATCGAAAGCAAAATAGTACATTTGCAACAATGTCATCAGGTCTTATATTATGTGAATGCCGAAAGACTTGATTTCCTTTTTTAAACCTGAACTAATTGTACTAATGTTCCAATACGTGCTCTGCTGTTTCCAAATTGATTTTATACCCCACATGTATTCAAATCGTGTCTTGAACGGGATCCACAAATTACCTGTAAGATTCACTATGCTACCGTGATGGATGGCCTGTCTAATGAAGGTCACTTTGTCATAAATAAAATAATTTAGTTGCTGCTCGTGGGTGGCTGGTCCTCAGTGCAATCATGTATTTGTTTACAAAATGTCCTGATTAGCCATGCTATTTTTGCTTTTGTTTAGGTGAGTTTAAACACGGCTTGTATTTAATTTTTATTTTTCATCACATTTAACAGGTGATTTGCCTCAGCACCTTCAGGTGATGATCAACCTCTTGCGCAGCGAGGACAGAATCAAATTGGTAAGGCATAACCAAGTACAGTTGGTGGATGTTCTATTCAGAGTCCCGTGCTTTGTGCTTCTAACTATGAACATGTTGGCATCTGTGTGAAGAACTGTTTACATATACAGGCGTTTTATTAGCAGCATATCTTAACGTGACCTATGTAACTGCTTAGCAGTTGCAAATCCAAACGTATATTTCTAAAAGTCTAGCAATCTTTTGTGACACTTTTAAATGCCAGCTTTGTTTTAAGGTAACAGATATTTATGCATAGTAGTCAGTCGGTTCTCACTACATCTTGGAAGAAAGATGATTGTCCCAGCCTTTCCTGGAAACCTGAGTGACATCACAAAGACATAACCTTGATGCAGCAGCATCTCCTGGGAGACGGCTTCAGTGAGCTTCTGAGTGAGAGTGAGGGCCAGCGAGCAGAGCAGGATTGTCCACTGGAGGCAGACCCATAAGACAGAGACATGATGAGCACTTCTGCACAGCGGAGCCAGGGCCTCAGCACTGCAGAGGCAATGAACGAAGAATCGGGCTGCGGAGAAGCGCCTAGTAACAAACTCTGCATTCTGCACATAACACCCAAAGGAAATTCAGTAGCAAAGACTGCGACGGCAAACCAAGAAACCACACTGAGCTCCAGGGATAAGAAAAACCTCCCCGTAGCCTTATTGTGCAGTGGCACAAAGCAAGCAGTGGCAGTAAACCAAGGCCTTGAATACGATCCGCTGAAAGAGACATGAGCAACAGTAGCATACAGCAGGGTGAGACGAGAGCCGTGTCATAGCTGCCCTTTTGTCTTTAAATAATACAGATTTCTGTAACCTAGAAATTGCCATTACCAGCTAAAATCCAATGTCAGGCGAGGATGGGAGGAAGCTGGGAAAGGAACTGATACCCCCATGGGCCCTACAAAGCAGCTGGAGGGGGCGGTTAAATGGGAGCTTGTTCTTTAACAAGCATTTGCAATGCAATAGGTCTCGCATTAGGAAAGTTTGAGCTATTGGTATTGTAAATGACACATTTTGTATACATGTGTTGGTTTTGAAAATAATGAAATTAATAGCTTTGCCATTTACAATGCCAATAGTTTTAACTTTCGCAAATGTGACAACTAGAGCATTTGTAATGCAATATGTGTTGTATTTACGTGACTTAGATGTATTGATATTACCTGTTTTGTGAGCAAATGTTACACAGTCTCTTATACTGCACCTGTTTGTCTTACTTAGCCCTGCAAAGCTGCACCCAGTGCGAAACTTGTTTTCTGTGGGAGGCTGCCTATCTTGAATGTGCATTGTTCTGACAGTGCTGCTGCATGTGCAGTACACAGCTGTGTGAGTGAAGCTTGCACTGTGCTGCTTGCCCCTGTAATGTATTTGCATGGAGCTGAAAGTGCTCCTACATATGCAATACACCTATGTGTGAGTGAAAGTTGCACTGTGCTGCTTGCCCCATACCTGTTATGTATGTGCACTGAGTTGACAGTGCTAGTTAATGCTCAGTACAATGTTATGTGTGATGTATCGCTGCCTGAGATGTACTTGTTGTGTCGGCAAGTGAATCTTGCACATCTGTCCAGGGTTTACCTGTTTGTATGTGCTTTGAGCTGACACTGCTGCTACACGTGCAGTACACAGTTGTGTGACTGAAGATTGCACTGCTACTGCCTGTCCCATACCTGTTTTGTATATGAATTGAGTGGACAGTGCTGCTTACTTATGCAGAACGGTTGTATGACTGAGGCTTGCACCGCTGATGCCCGTCCCATACCAGTTTTGTATGTGCATTGAACTGACACTGCTGCTAAATGTGCAATACACAGTTGTGTGAGTGAAGCTTGCACTGCTGCTGCCTGTGGTGTACTTGTTGTGTCTGCAAGTGAATCTTGTACATCTGCACAATGTTTACTTGTTTGTATTTGCTTTGAACTGACAGTGCTGCTGCATGTGCAGTACGATTGTGTGACTGAAGTTTGCACTGCTGCTGCCTGTCCCATACCCGTTTTGTGTGTGTATTGAGCTGACAGTGCTGCTACATATGCTGTACACTTATGTGTGAGTGAAGCTTTCACTGTGCTGCTTGCCCTATACCTGTTATGTACGTACATTGAGCTGACAGTGCTGCTGCATCCGCAGTAAGTACACTGTTGTGTGACGTGTCGCTGCCAGAGGTGTACTTGTTGTGTGTGCAAGTAACTTGCACATCTGTACATGGTGTACATTTTCTGTATGTACATTTAGCTGCCAATGCTGTTACATGTGCAGTACAGTTGTGTGAGTGACGTTTACACTGCTGCTGCCTGTCCCATACCTGTTTTGTATGTGCTTTGAGCTGACACTGCTGCTATATGTGCAGTACATAGTTGTGTGAGTGAAGCTTGAACTGCTGCTGCCTGTGGTGTGCTTGTTGTGTGTACAAGTGAATCTTGCACATCTGTACATGGTTTACCTGTTTGTATGTGCTTTGAGCTGACAGTGCTGCTACACGTGTAGTACACAGTTGTGTGACTGAAGCTTGCACTGCTGCTGCCTGTCTCATACCTGTTTTGTATGTGCATTGAGATGACCGTGCTGTTACACGTGCAGTACACAGTTGTATGAGGGAAGCTTGTGCTGCTGCTTGCCCCATTCCAGTTTTGTATGTGCATTGAGCTGACAGTGCTGTTACACGTGCAGTACACAGTTATGTGTGAGTGAAGCTTGCACTGCTGCTTCTTGTCCCATGCATGCTCTCTTATAGGGGCATTGACCCTGGTGCTGTTTGTGCTTTACATGCTGTTGCAAGTGCTCTCTAAGGACCACTTTACCTTTGAGAACTGCACTCAGAGAGTCCTAAATAATCCTGGGGAGAGACTGCACTGATGGCATCTGAGGTACCGGGTGTGTAGGAGAGCAACAGTGTGAGAGGGTGACCGAAAAAGACACATAAAAGCAATGAGGGAAAAAAAAGGTGGTATGATGAGGCAGGAATGTAGGTATTCTTTTGGTAATCATGCCCTGCATAGTTCTGCCTCCCTCCCCTAGTGATAAGATTGTTTGACTCAAAGGAAGTATTTCTGGCTCTTCAGGAAGTTTGGCCATGTAGTTCTTATGCTGGGCGACAGCCTTACATGCACCAATAAATTGGTCTTCCGCATTTCTTCCTGCATGCAGAATTCAGCAAATCCGATGACCTCTCCCCCTCCCAACCTCCCTGTGGTAATCGGAGTATATAGAGCACTATGCATGCCACTCTTGTTCCTAACAGAAGCATTTTCATTATAATATCTCTTGATGCACTGATCCAAGATTAATATCTACATATTTGCAGAATATCTAATATTTCCAGGACCATTATGATTTTGGGCCAAAAAAGATTATCAGTGACTGTAACCATCCCTTAGCTGATGTATCTAATCTGTCCAGCTATGCAACCACTGATTTATGGTACACTGTCCATGCATCCTTGCTCCCGTGGAAGGAGAGCACTGGAGAGTTATGGGGATGTCGACTAGTATCAGAACATTACAGGTCTGTATAGGATATAAAATGGAAATGGATAAGTTATGTGTAGAAACAAGCTATAATGTCTAATTGTCCCTGAGTTCCGAACATACAACAGTATGTAATCCACATACATATGTGTCAGAGAAGTAGCAAACTCTTCAGTGGCTCCGGTATGAGGGGAAATACAAAAGGCGATGGCCACCCCGCCTTGCCCTTATCAGCTATGGGGTAAAATAATAAATGTTTTCTGGATTCTGGCCATAGCTCCATGTTTAGTAGCATGATGCAACATATGAAGTGGTCTCCCTGTCCATATTGATGAATCACGTCTGCAGTGTAAGCTCATGGTACAGTATTACATGCCTTATCAGCAACAAAGCTGGCAAAGGCCACAGGACCCTGATTATCATGTATGCACTCAAGTAAAAGAAAGACTCTTCTGATGTTGTTGGATGTGTTCCAGGGGCCGTATTACATGTACAGCGCACTTTCCCTGTTTGCGCCACCGAGCACCTTTAAATAAGTGCGCTGTACACAAACGGGGAACATGCGCCCTGTCACAGGAAATGCTCAGTCCCCTGTGCAGCCAAAAACTTGGGCTGCCCTGGGGGCAGCGCATTCAAGTAAAATATACACAAACTGCTTCAAAGCCACTCCAAGTGTCACTGCCCAGGCGGCAACCCGCTTCCACTTTAAAGAGGGATTAGAGATTCCTTTTCATGTGGGTGTAGTGAGTGACCTCCTTTGCCCCCACCGCAGGACTGCCACCAGGCTGCTTTCTGACAGTGCATCACCTTTTTTTGTAGCGCACTGTGACTGCTTCTTTGCCTTTGGTCCAGCGTTCATAATGTGGTGCGGGCACAGAGGCAGAGAGATTTCTCTCATCTGCATGGAGCCACGCCCCCATGCAAATGGGGAATGCCTTTTGTGGTAACGCTGACGCTATAAGTGCTCCAGTGCTATCTGTATTACAGAAGGACCCGCACAAGCGTCTGCAGCATCTTCTGTAATACCAAAGTGTCCTGGGCCTCAGAATGCGGGCGCATATGCCCGTTGTGTCCCCAAGGCACTTTCTGTAATGCGCCCCCAGTTCTCGCTAAAAACTGCCTGGTTCTCCCAAAGTGTGATACACATAACCCCAGACAATCTCCTAGCCAGTATTTTACCTTGAATTGTATTATCACCATTTATAATTGAAAATGTGTTATAGGAATCACATAGGGGTTGTTTGACATTGTACATTTCATTAAACGTGTCCTTTAATGGAGGCCTAAGTGGTCAATGTATGCTTTTGTACAAATTTTACTTTCAACCTGTCCTCACCCAGGGTCTTGCCTGAGTTCAGTTGTGTATTCACCCACCTTATATCCTCCATAGTTATGGCTCTACTCCGCATTGCACTCTGCTCCTCGTCTAACCTATGTATATTTGCTTCATCTAATGGAGATTACATCTCTGCAACATTGGTGCACCTGTGTCCCTTGTATAGGTCTTAGTAGTAGTCTACTAACCTATCCTTTACCAATGTCTTATTAGTCTGAATTTCACATGTATTGTCGTGATTGACTGATACCGTTTTTCCCTGTTCACTAGCCACGCCAATAGCCTGATTATTTTATATACTTTTCCATGCTGTTTCGCTATATACATCCTGTAGTCCTGTTTTTCCATGAGCTCAGATGCTTCAATCAGATGCGCATCTTTGCTCTCAATGTGAGAACTACGTTAATCTACTGAGACACCTCAGCTACATGCCCTGAATTTTATTTTCCAATTTCGTGACCTTATTGGTCAAATCTGGTCTTACCCCATACATTGTACTCCTAACTATAACCGTTTAGGTACTGAGGTGATCTTCCTGGCCCCAGTGCTGAGCCCTTTATTGATGCTTGGGGCACTTCGGACACACCTTCCTAACTTTTGCCCCACAAAATGTGTCCATGCAAAATTTGTTTCCTTTTTTTCCCCACATGTTGGTGATTCCAAAGATACCCAGGGTTTGTAGATTCCAATACCGGGAACTGAAGAAATAGTCAAAATATAGCCAAATTATGTTTTTGGGGGAAAATCATGGGAAAAAGTGCTATGCAAGAAAGTATGTTTTTCTCCAAAAATGTCATCAACAGAAGGTATGCCGTGTTATGATAACCATCTTCCCAGCTTTCAGTACCAAGCAGAGTTGTGCAAATAAACCACAGATTTTGCATTTTTCTAAGTCGTAGCCAATATTTCCTAATTCGGGTGCTTTCTACTTACATGCAGTTTGTGGTGGAAAGAGGTGTGAAACCCATTGGTGAACTCTCAGCAAAGTGTTGTCTGAGTGGGATTTGAATCAACCAAAAGTACAGAACATTTAGGAGATGTTCCAGGGACTAGACAACACTAGCCCTCCCAACCTATGAATCAGCAGTAGGCCACTCCTTTTGGGATATAGGTTGCACCACGAGGGACAGCTCTCCGGTAATCTTTCCTCCCCTGCTGCAGTCGGTGAACATTGTTAAAACGAAGTGGATACAACGCATGCCATTACAACGCAGTCATTACATCGACTTGCTGTTGGGGGGGGCGAAAGAGTTTGGAATAGTATAATTTACTATTCCAACTCCAGTCTGTGCAACAGTAGGGAAGATGTTGGATTTTAAATCCAACACCTTCCCTACTGTTGCACAGACTGGAGTTGGAATAGTAAATTATACTATTCCAAACTCTTTGGCCCCCCTCAACAGCAAGTCGTTGTAATGACTTGCGTTGTAATAGTATGCTTCGTAACAATGCGGTCATTGTAATGGCTTTTATTGTAAACATGTGAGTTGTAACATCTCCTATTCGCTGTAGTCACTACTAAACCTCATTCATTTGACCCACATCCAGTTGGTAAGAGGCAGGATTCGACATTTGCTTCCCCGGCTGGTGATCCATCACTTTGGAGAGATGGGTTTTGCAAATTACCATTTCACTTCCTTTCCACCCTGCTTTTTCCCCCACTTCAGAGCGACTATCAGCAGACCTTTGCCTGATCTTGTTACAAGAAGTGAATCTTCTAATTGCACTGGTTCTGTCAAGAGGGTGTCCTATTTGGAGAGATGAGATGGGTGCTATTTGCGCCATTTACTCATCTGCAAGAAGGACAGAGGCTTCTGGCCTATACTTGACTTATACCCACTGACTGCCTTTCTGAGGAAAGACAAATTCAAAATGCTCACTCTGTCTGAGATGCTTTCTACTCTTGACATAGCAGACTGGATGGTGACCCTGAACTTTCAGGATACTTGTTTCATATTCTCATCCTGCAGTCTCACATGCGTTACTTGTTAGCAATATGGTCAAAACACTTTGCTTGCCATGCTCCCTCTCTCCCTTACCGTAGCACTTCGGTTGTTCACAAATATGATGTGGTGGTCACTGACAACCTTCAGAGGTTAGGGACACGTGTGTCTCAAAACTCAAAGCATGCTGGCCGGAGTCACTTGTAAGACAGACGAACTCCTGATGTCGTTGGGTCTCTCCATCAATGAGCCGAAGTCCCACCTGAGCCCCGCACATAGATAGGGGCTATACTGGGCTCAGTGGCATTCATGGCTTTTTCAGAGGTGCTACACATCTTAAGACATTCAGGATATGAATCCGATGTTTTGGGCTCAGTCCTGGGTCTTGGTGAGGATGATTCTAAGGCTTCTTGGACTACTATGTTTTGTTGATGTTAAAGGAGCATATGGAGCACTCTGCTGAAAAAGGCGTCCTGCCACTAAGACTGCCAGTAGTGGTTACTCCTGGAAAGCAGCAGTGGGGTGGGAAGGGGGGAGAGGAGGAGGAGGGTAGGGTTTAAAAACAACAATTACCTGCTGCCGCCACCTCTTCTGCGTCCTCTTCCTGGCTTCTTTTCTGCAAAGGAAGCAGGAAGCACCCGGCTCCCAGCCTCCCGATAGCCAGCATTGTGATTGGTCTGAGCGCTGTGGATTGTCACTCAGCCAGAGAATGAGAGGCTGGGCATGTTCTAATGCAGCCTGCTTGGAGATACATGCAAAGTGCGCATGAATGTTTGTCCGGCCACAGCTGGTCAAACATTCATGCGCACTTTCATAGTGCCCACCACCCCTCCCCTGCTCAAAGAGCAGAGCAGATCTGCTCCGCCCCCCAAGACGCTGCAGCAGGACAAATAAAATGATATCGTAGAGTTATTATCATTTTAGTTTGCCTTTTTTCCCACTGCGAAAAGCAGTGAGGCGACGAGCCGCCACTGAAGACTACACAGGAAAATTAAATGGAAGTGTGAAAAGACTTAGGGTGTATAACTAAGCCTTTTGCTTCTTTTGGAATAACAGACAATTGGGTTCCTTGTGGAGAGCCACAGGCAGCTTATTCCATTTCTTCGGCAAAAGATAAGAGAATGCTTTGCCTCACCATCTTTAACAATGTATACAAAGAATGATACAAAGAAGACGAGTAGCAGAGGATTTAGGATCATTCCTATAATTGGACTTATGCAGCAGGCAAATAATTTAGAAAATTGTTATTTTCCCAAATGGGAGCCAGTGCAGACTCTGTACAAAAAGGGAAATACGGGCTGACCTACGAAGATTCAAATTCAGTCGCGTATCCGCATTTTGTATTCTTTGAAGTTGGGCAAGCTCATTTAAAGGAGTGCCATAATATAGAATAACATAATCTAACTTAGATATGACAGGTGAATGGGTTATAGCTTTCCTTGCCTCCGAAAGTAGAGCTTTGAAAATTTCCCTTAGCTTTTATAGTGGCTGGAAGCAGGAAGTAGCAATGAAGCTCAAATGCATAGCCATTGGTATGTCCCTCTTTAACACGACTCCAAGATTCTTAACCAATGTGACCAGGGGAAGGCCTAGATTGGAGGGCCACCAATCATCTGTCCTTGGGTGATCAAATTTGCCCAGGAGGAGCACCTCGGTCTTGTCTGAGTTAAGCCGCAAACAGTTGGAGATAACAATTTGCATGTTTTCTTTGCAAGTAAGGATATCAGAGCCAAACGAGAGAACTACATTGGCTAACGTTGTCCTGTAAATATTAAATAATGTATGTTTCAGAGAGGAACCCTGTGGCACTCCCTTCTCCACAGGAGAGACCAAATATTTGCAATAGTTAGAGCAGGTTGCCGGTGATCTTTCTGATAAGAAGGAGCCACTTCAATGCAGATTGGGAGATTCAATTTTGCAGTCTCCCAATAAGAATTGGGTGGGTCATGGTCGACTCTAAGAATGATATGAGTTTCTTTACTGGCTGCACATCATCATGTGGATGGTCAGCCCTTTGTAAGGTTCTCTGGAGCAAAGAAAGGGGAGGTAGCACAAACAAGGACCCTGTCAAGATGAATAGTCCTTTGGGTCAAATCCTGCTATGCCCAATATGGTGAGTGTAAACATTCTGTCCGATTTGGTTATCGAAAGCGCTCTGGGCTTCATACTGATAGTAAGCTTCACATCCATCTCCGAGAGCAGAAAGTACTGCAGAGAGCATTTGGTGAATGACCTGAATGTAATCCCTCCGGAGGAACTTCCTACGCTAAGGAAATAGTACTAGAAAAAGACTGTGTAGATGCTCAGCAGCCAAACTACCATCAGGAAGTGGGACGGAGTGCAGCTACTCAAAAACCGCAAGAAAATCACAGCTGTTGTCCCTAATGATGATTGCTTGAATTTCATTTAGAATATTGAAGTCCTTGTTGTTGTCCTGAGAAGGCTGTGGAAATAGTAAAAGGCTGAAACGTCTCAGTTTATTATGAGGACTTGATCCGTTCAAATCCACCCAAAAAGATGCTTGAATATGGAGGTATTTCGGGTAAAGATAAAAACAAAATCTCTTGTTTAGCTAGAGTTTGGTGCAAATAATGACACTGGAGCAATAAGTGTCTCACCTTTAAAAACTTAAAATGACTCATTGGATTTAAATGGACTATTGTTTTTAACTATTGAATTAAAAGTATGGACATTCTAAATAAATACATTTTGTATAGAATGCTTAACCAAGGGAGTAATATGGTGATGATCTAATGAATGGCAAGTGGTGTTAAATATATATTAGAGTACTTTCTTGTTAGCAATAACTACGGTGTTTGTAATATTGTTTTGTTGTATTAAAAGAAATGTTGCTTCCATTTTTTCACCACTACCACTGACATTTTGACATATTAACATCTAACTGTGTCACTTAAACCACTGCTGATGTGGTGTGGGCTTGTGGCAAGAGTGAAGTACTTCTGCACTGAGGTGGGTACTGTGAGAGTGCTCCCTCCCCCAAAGTAGCTTGCGGGAGATGGTTAAGATATTGTTACACTACTTGAGCAAGCAAATTGACTGCTTGCTACTTGTAAGCTTTTACTGATTTCTTGTGGCAAGAACCCTTATCTTGACCATTTCCAGATATATCATTTTTGGAAAAGAGGCAGAACAAAACTGGAAGTATCACGTTTCTGATAGAATTCTCAACTTAACTAGACTTTTCTTGCCACTCCTAGAAGTGATTGAATCAATCCTCCGCTCTCTTGGAGAGCTAACTGAACCCAGAAAGCACTGACTTATCAAGGCCTTTGACATTTTTTAAAAATTATTGTAAATCTGCTTAGATAGCTATATCAGACCGAAAGTAGCATGGGACAATCAATATCTACCTGTATCTTTCAGAGATGTGACAACAGTTGAGCCTGTATGTTTTTAGCAGGAGCTGTTGGAGCTGGAAAGGACTCTCCTCTTCTTGTCTTGAGACATCAGTGTATTTTGACCGTGTGAAGGGAGGAGTCTCTCTTCCTTCCCACGCGATAGCAGACACTCCCAAAGGTTTCACAGTCTGCTTGTAATGGTGTTGGTACAAGTGATTTGGGGAGAAGCTGGGACATGAATAGAGGTCTTTGGCCAGTTAGGTAGCCTGCAAAAGACAGCAGACAAAGATACTCCAGTTCTTTCGCAATGCCAGCCTGAGGCAGTGTGGCTGGGTGTGGTGGGCTCTCATGGACTTAGAGCAGGCTGAACCCCATGAACACCCTTCTACCTGGTCCGTAACCATGCCGTGCGGGAGCCTGGTAGGGTCTATACATGATGGAATCCCTCCACTAGCACCTTGCAAGGTCAGCTTGACCTCTGATGCGGAGTGTGAGATACAGTAGGGAGAAAGAAATAGACCGCTGCAGATTACCACTCCATAGAGAAAGTAGCAACGTTCTCAACAGGTAACCTCTTCATATAGGTTGATTAGATTGTGCCAGACCTGATCCCCTTAAAAAAGGCCAACATGTCTCTGACAGTGTCAGTAATATCAGAGAGAGCTGTGTTGACTGACTTAGTGTCAGCCTAACATCCCTATGTGCCAGGCTGCCTATGTGTAACTGGTGGGAAGGAACTGAGGGCTTGACAGGTACTTATAATAAGGGACAATCTGGACCCTATGGATCTATGTCCAAAAACACCAATCATTCCCTCCTCTTTTGCCACAAAGATGTGCAGAAATCGAGTGAGAGTGAGGAAGGTGGAAGAGAGAAATTGAGATGGGTAAAATGAACAGGAGAGAAGTAGAGGAACATAAAAAGACAATAAGAATCATGAGAAACAGGAAAACAGCTGGTGGACCGAGCGATAAAGGGTGAGAGAGAGGCAGACACATAATCTGAGAGGGGAACAGAGACATGATCGGAGATTGTTGCTTTGTAAGAAAATTTACAATATACAAAGAAAACGAATCGTTTTGTAAGGCCAATGGGGTTCTGGCACCACAAGACATACATCAGATTGGTTGTTCCAAAAACTCCAAAGGGTCGGTGGAAGTGTCTGCTGCATTGAAAGAGCCAGGCTTGTCACTGAATCATACCTGGCCTTGTCAGACTTCCGGGTTCATGGAGTATAGGGTATTGGAAGAAGTGAAAAGAACCATAAAATCCATCTGAATTTGCATCCAGCGGATTAAGGTAGCTAATGATCAGGCAAATCTTTTGGTGTGACTCCTCCATTTGAGACATGCAGACACAATGGACAGAGGGTCTACTGAAATGTTGGAAGGAGCAGTCTAAAAACAGACACCCTGATTTGAACTCCGTTTCTTTATTCAGCAGCCAGTTAGGGGTGAGTCACTGAATCTGAAGTCTACCGAAAGTGATCCTTTCTATTGGTTCAGCATGTTTCCTTGCATTGTAGTGATTCTGTATTTAGAGAATGTTGGCAAGTATGCATAAGAGCGATGTGCTTAGTGGCTGTGGATCTCAACCTGCACTTCAGCAGACAATAAAAAATTAGCTAGATATCGCGCCAAGAATTCTCAATTCTATTAAGGACACGGAGGCAAGGATTATGCTTTCTCTTTCATTTATTGCTACACACAGCAGCCAATGAAATTTAAATTTGTATATCATAAAACTACATTTCCCATGATGCACACAACACATCACATCCTGTCAGAGCCCATAAGAGCCAGTCAATACCGGATATCCTCCTCTTTCTTTGCTTCGAACATTAAAAGTCCATGAAATAACTCAAGTCCAACAATAACATCCTCCAACGTGGAAGAACCATCCAACTGGAAAGAAACTTCTTCTCAACAGGAAGCATACTTAGTCCATCTTCTTCTCAGAACCTGGAAGAATGAAAGTAGAAACCCGTAAATTCTGTTTAAAACAGATTATAAACACACGGGTGGGCAAACATTACAACATTTGTAATATAACCGGGTGGGATAATCCTCACCTCCGTGTCCTTAATAGAATTGAAAATTCTTGGCGCGATAGCTAATTTTTTATTCTATTACAGGACCGGAGGCTTCGTATTATGCTAGTTTAATGCTGATGAAACACTACGGAGGAAATATCACCCACCGGCTTATAATAAAACTGTTCAAAGGTAGATTCTGAAGACCAGTTAGCAGAATGCATAATATCCTGAACAGTAGAGATTAACATAAAACTTTTAGAGGCCATGTCGCCACGAACAGAATGCACTCCAAACACTTGGGTATCAATACCCGCCTCCTGCATAACATACTTTAACCATCTGGCTATTGTAGCCGCAGTAAGAGGCCTGTACGGTTTCTGCAAAGCAATCAATAATTGTGCTATACCAGCAGGCTGAAGAGACCGTGTACATTCCTCATAGGCCTTAAGACATTGCACTACACAAAGCTAGCATTACTAGGAAAAGCATGGTAATCAACACTTCTAGACATTGTCTTGGTTCTGTAAGTAATATTAAAGAAAATTCCTTCCGGAGTGTATACTCTACCTGTAACGTCCAAAGCCTTAACATCAGATGACCGTCTGCAAGCCGCCAGGCATAAAAGCATGGCCAATTTGGCCGAAAGTTGTTTTCGTGTTAACATGTTATTCTGAGGCCATTCATTAAACAGGAAAAGAACTAGAGAGACATCCCATAAGGAAGTATACTTAGGTTTGGGTGGATTCGCCACTCTAATACCCTTCAGAAGCTTATATATGAACGGATGCATACTTACAGGTTTTCCCTCAATTTGGGAATGACCCGCCGAGATAGCGGAATGGAAGTTATTAACGGAACGATATGCCAATCCTTCGGAAGTTTTCTGAGAAAGAAAATTCACAATACAGGGTAATCCCGCCCCCAAGGGATCCACGTGTTGTTCCACGCACCAACGAACCCAGCCATTCCAGGCTAAAGTATATCTCTTCCTGGTGGATGGGGCCCAAGACTGGTTGATAAAGGCTGAAGCTTGCTCCGAAAAACCTGACATTTGCCAACGTTGCCGGAAAGTCTCCAGGCCATCAGGGACAACTGCCCCGATACCACCATCGGGTGCATCTCTCCATGAGGGCCCTGGAGCATCATCGGGGATTCCGGAATCCTCCTACAGAAGTCGCAGCTCACCTCCAGGAGACTTGGAAACCAAGGTTGCGACTTCCACAGGGGAGTCACTAAGATCACTTCCGCCATCTGTCGCATTATCTGTGTGTACATCCAAGGGATCAATATGAACGGGGGAAATGCATAATTCAGAAACTGGGACCAGTCCTGAGTGAAGGCATCCATCGCCAGAGCTAACGGATCCGGTCTCCAGCTGAAAAACTGAGACATTCAACCTGGACGCAAAAAGGTCGATCTGGCATGGCCCCCAGATCGCCTGTAACCAATGAACTACCTGGGGTTGGAGTTGCCAATCTCTGTAGTCCTTCAGATGACGTGAGTGCCATTCCGCTACAACGTTCAAATGGCCCGGAATGTACTCTGCTATGACTGATATCTGGTGAGTCAGGCAATAGTGCCAAAAGTCTTTCGCTATCTCTACTAACATGGCGGATCTTGTGCCTCCCAGTTTGTTGATGTGGCGAACTGCCAATATGTTGTCCATCCTTAGTAGGATGCAACACAAGACTTTCTTGGGTGACAGCGTTCTGATTGCGAATGAGCCGGCGAGCAGCTCTAAGCAACTGATGTGGAGATCTAGCTCCTGAAGGGACCACCATCCTCCCGTGGAAATATATTTCCACAGCGCGCTCCCCAGCCCCAGCAGCTGGCGTCGGACTCTATTACAACTTCCGGAAGGGAGCCGAAGATGGCTCGACCGTTCCACGGTTCCACGTGGCCTAGCCACCACTGAAGTTCCTGTCGGACCTCCGATGACAGAGGAACCAGGCCTGTGTACGAGAGACCATTCTGCAGATGTTGAATTTTTAATCTCTGAAGGGCTCGATAGTGAAGGGGACCTGGGAAGATCGCCTGAATGGATGATGCCAGGAGACCCACTATCCTGGCATTGGCTCTCAGCAAGACTGTCTGTTTGGACAACAATGATCGTAGCTCCTTCTGTATGTCCCGTAGTTTGGAGCGGGGAGGCTCAAGTGAGCCGTGTGAGAATTTATAACAAAACCCAGAAAGTCTATTTGCTGTGATGGACACAGTACGGATTTGGACTTGTTGACCACAAACCCGAGATCTTGCAGCATGGCAATGGTCATGCGCAGGTGGCGCACCGCCATCTCTGGCGTCTGCGCCATGATCGTATGTCGTCTAGATATACTATCATGCGAACCCCTTGCTCTCTGAGGCAGGCTATCACTGGCTTCGACACCTTGGTGAAGCACCATGGCACCGAGGAAAGTCCGAAAGGAAGGACCAAATATTTGTACCATCGGTCTCTCCACTGGAATTGCAGAAATCTCCAATATGCAGGAAAAATCGGAATGGACAGATAGGCATCCTTCAAGTCCAGACGGACCATCCAGTCTCCCTGTTTCAGAAGATTCGCTAAGAGATGGATACCCTCCATCTTGAAATGTTTGTAGACCATGTAATGATTGAAATCTTTTAACTTGAGTACCAACCTGTAACCTCCGCCTTTCTTCTGAACCAGGAAAATATTGCTGCAGAAGCCGCGAGGGCCCTCGTCGCAATGCGTAATCGCGTGTTTCTGCAGCAATTCTTCGATCTCTGAATCTATAAAAGCGCATTCTGCTTGGGAAAAAGACAGCTACCTGGGCTGCCTGTCCTGATAAGGTACCTGAAAGAAATCTAGATGAAATCCCTACACTGTTTGTAATATCCAAGCATCCTGAGACAATTGAACCCAATTGTGAAAGAAAAAGCAAGTACCACCCCCCAAAGGAAGTTGGAAGGTGTCGGGAGCACTCACCTGAAGATACTGGGGCTTGGAAGCCACCACGATATGCTCCTCTGTTTAAACGTCTTTTGTTGAAACGTTGCCTGGTGGGGTAGAACATTCCCCCATGGGTGGAGTCCCAATCTCCTCTACCTCGACCAAAGTCACCTCTCGGGGGACCCTGGGAGAATTGGCGGCCAAACGAGCTTCCCGACCTCATCCAGCCCTGTTAAAAACACCAGCCTGAAAGACTCTCTTTATCCCTGAATGAGCTTTATCCAGAGTCGTGGGGGTGCCCACGTCCTTTACAAAACGTTCACCGAACAAGTTGCCGTCCGCCAGAGGACCAGGTTCAGTTGCTGCCAACTCGGTGAGGTTGGAATCCATCCTCATAAGGAGGGACTTCCTGCGTTCCGTGGATATGGTGCAATTCGCATTACCCAAGTGGGTCCAACCCGCCAAGACATATGGGTCCATTGCATAACCAGATTCCTGAGCTTCTAAAGCCATCTCCAGGATTTTTGCCAGGGGCCCCACTATGTCCAGGAGCTTGTCCTGGCAACCCCGCCAGGCACGATGAACGCCCTTCTTAGGGTCTTTGGCGAACTTTTTTAGGAAGGTCAGCAGGCTAGAGTCTATGTCCGGGGTCTCTGCGACCTTAGCAGCAATGTCCGGCCTAGGCCATGCTGAACGGAGCCTATTCCTTACCTCCTTGTCAAAACTTTTACGGAGGTTGCCATGCAGATATGCGTCAACCTCAGGAGCCGGAAGCCAATCGGAAGATCCTGGATGAACAATGTCAGCAGGATTAAAATTAAAGGGGGTAGAGACAGGCTGCGAAGGCTCCACATTCTTGGACTTCTTGTTCCTCTTACGAGGAGGGGACTCATCTGGAGTGTCCGTAGACGTAGTGTCTGTATCGGTATCAGTGTCCGGAGCCTTGGACTTGCTGGCGTCAGGGGCAGGCAGTGTGTATGAGTTATAGGAATGTGGCCAGGACTTAGATTGAGAATCGGAGGGTGCCAGGTCCTTCGTAGGATTTGTTGGGGTAGTGAAACCATGAGGCTTAGCAAACTTTTCCAACTGCTTAGTGATTGGTTTTAGTGCAGTAGCCAGCGCCTGTTGCACAGTTCCCGGAACTGTCTTTTCAAGGGCCTTGTTGACAGAATCCTGGACCAAAGCGTCCAGGGCCTCAACAATATTATCTTCAATGGAGGGGTTAGTCACTTCCTCCTCATACAGGTTGTCATCCTCTTCATAGGTAACCCAATCGTCCATGGTAGCACAAAATCTGTACATATATTTGCTCAAGAAGCAAAAAACAGAGAGAAGTAAATGGGGGAGCCACCCAGTGCACAGAAAACGAATTACCAGGTACCTAGCTCCTCAGCAAAGGCTGTAGCAAAAGTTCTTTCAGCCCTCAGGGCGTAGATGGAGGGAGCAAAAAGAGCAGTCTCTGATGTTCAGGAGGTGTGCTCCCTCCAGGCCCAACCTTTATTACAGCCTACCAGGCGTAGGGGTGCTGCTCAGGGGGAAAACTGAGCTGGAATGACCAAAAACGAGTAAAATGACAGGCAGTAGCAACGTGCGTAGCCCAATCCTACCAAAATATAGCCCAATTGGGCTACGCACGTCGAAACTCAACAGAAAACGAAAGTGACTTGTTCCTAGCGCTTCCGGCTGATTAGGTGAGCCTCCCCGCTCATAAATATGCCAATTAACAACCGCCGTCGGCAGGGCGATACCGGTGTAGGAATGCCCGCTGATATGACCGCGAGCGGCCGCACTGTTCTTTAGCCCGCCGAGCGGAAAATACAAAAGACTAAGCTGCTCCGAGGCAGCGAGGCACAGCTGCACTCTCCGATCGCAGCGGGAGCGGCAGGGGGTGCTAAAACCCAAGCCTGAAGTGTGCGCTGGCAGCACTGTCCCAACCGGGACTTCAATAACGGAGCGCCTGACTCCGTACACCACAAGGGGGGGGGGGGGTTGGGGGGGGGTCGGCACCTTAACCGAACGAGCACAGCTCGCGTGCAGAAATACAAGCAGACAAGCAGATCACACCGGCGCGATAGGTGCGCGCCTCAAATACAAAAGAAAGTAACAAAGAATGCCTTGAAGCCAATTATCAAATATATGTATAGAGGCACTTAACTGGCTGCGTGAGCAGCAAAGAAAGAGGAGGATATCCGGTATTGACTGGCTCTATGGGCTCTGACAGGATGTGATGTGTTGTGTGCATCATGGGAAATGTAGTTTTTTGATATACAAAGTTACATTTCATTAGCTGCTGTGTGTAGCAATAAATGAAAGAGAGAGCATAATAAGAAGCCTCCGGTCCTGTAATAGAATTCTTACCCGCTATCAGACAATATTTACAAACAAAAAAAACATGTTTTTTTTTTTTTTTTGGAAACCTTTATTGTGCAATAGCAGCATACAGGTACGGGCCTACAACCACCAATCAATTTGCAGCACAAAAACAACCATAGAACAGCTCAGCAGTCCCTAGAGATGACAAGCAGCAAGTTTTCGAAATATCACATATAGGAAAAGCGACCGCCGAGTACAGGAAAAGTTAGGTTAATTTTTAAATTATAAAAGAAGAAGGATCAGACGCCATACAATCCGCCGCAAGCACAAAGTGGGCAATGAACACAGCAGGTCATCAACAATACTAAGAGTCACAATCGGGAGATCGTCTGAAAGATACGCTTATCAGGATAAAAGACATGTGTGCACAGTACATACTGGTCATTACCCACCCCATGAACATAGAGCGTCCTAACTAATGTTAGCGGTAACACTAACAACAAAAACGATAGGCAACGCTACACCTAATCACCATACTGACCCAAAAGAAGAAAGAAAAAGAGAAAGGAACCAGGAAAAGAGAAGAGAAGAAATAAGGCCCATAGAAACGAAGACAAAACAAAAAACCCCGCCCCCCCAACCCCCCACCCAGCACGCATGCAGAGGCTACGGCCTATCCCCCCCCTAGCAGTGTGCCTGTCGCCCGAAAAACAGGAGCCCGAAATTTAGGTACAGAAAAGAGAAAGGAAAAGGAAAAAAGTTATATAATACCGGAGGAGGGCCATCCCAACAGGCTCCCGGTCTCCCCTTCCATGAGTGTAGTCTCCACCCCAGAAGCAACAGTCAAAGCAGCTATCACTTAGTGCAGTAAAAAATGGGGGTGAAACATCACGTATTGCGCCATTAGGTGTATCTTAAGAACTCGCCAACCCGCTTCCCCACCAGCCACACAGACATCAAACAGTAGAGAGAACCACTTAGCCCTGGCCCGTTCTTGTAAGTCCCCCGTGGCGTGCCTGCAGAGGAGATCCCGTATCAGCAGACATAAGAAGACAAAATGTCCATGCACGGCAGAAGCGCAACTTGCAAGTACAAAATGGACGCCGCCGACCACCGACAGAGTCTCCTTCACCGAAGACCAGCACTCCCAGTTCCAATTCAGGGGACGCATTCCCCAGCAGAAGTACAGGGGCGAGCAAAGAGGAAGCAGTCACAGGAGGCAACAATAGCTGAACCAGTGTCCGAGTCTTCTGCGGCACTACAATGGATGGGGCCACTTGCAAATGCTGAGAAAGGCATCCTTCAGCACAAGAGAGACGTGTGGACATTCTGTCACAGGCCCTCGCGCTGTCCGGGATCATCCATTCCCCTCCGCAACCAAGTATAGCCACAGTACCCTCCTCAAACGTAGGTGGGGGCAATTCCTCGCGTACCTGGGGGCCATCCGGGCGCAGCCGCTCCAGTGTGAGCGCAATATCGTCTAGCTTTCCACCAAGCGCTCGGGAGCCATCCCTCCATTTAGTGTGGAAGTCACTCAGAGCCGCAAGAATATCACTGCGGGACAGCACAGGCTGTATTCTCCCCATCACTGAACTACTCGGTGACTCGCACTCACCCCAACACAGCACTTCAGTAGGCAGGGTATTGTACTCCATCTTATTCAGGCACCCATCAGGCTTTCCCAACTGGTCGGGAGAACAAAGGCAGGGCAGGGACAAGTCCGGTGTAGACAGACCACAGCTGAAACACCAGGGGGCCTCCAGAGTAGAAGCCTGAAAAGCAATCCACGGCAGAAGCCATCCCCTCGCCGACTCAGCAACAGTCTCAAATTCGGGAGTGGCCCGCGAAAACCGGGCAGGATCAAAGACAAAGCCGACAGGCTCACCTTCCGCACTCCGCAATCAGCAGTAGTTCCATCAAGCCTCCATATCGAGAATGCACTCCAGCCGCATCGTGTGGCAACCAGGGCACCCTCAGAAAGTACCTCTTTGGAGTTGCTGCGTCCCGGTGGGTCGACTCCGCTCAGGTCCAGCTGGCCGCCGCCGAGGAGTCAGCGCCCGGCCATGTTTACCAGACTCGGCTCAGGGTCGTCGGAGTCCACCGGTCAATTCCGTGAATATCTCCGTCTGTGGGGCCGGTAGAGGCGCCGGGATCGCGCAAGCAATATCTGCGTGCTTTCACCGTCGCCCCGCTGCCATGCAATGCCAGGATCTTGGGCAGGATTGTCTTGCGGGGCTCGGAAGCTCACGGAGCCGGGAGCCTACACTGCCGTCCCGATCGCCATCTTGGCTCCTCCCCCCCAAAAAAAACACATTTTTAATATAAACGTTAGCTTATATCCATCCTCTGGCCATACAGACTCAAACTGGCTTTTATGTTACCGATACATGAATATCGCTTGCCAACCTCAAAACTGAGGGCCTTATTTAGAGTTTGGCAGCCTGGGTTTGCGTTCTCCATTTAGAGTCAGGCGAACTGTCAACAACCTGCTGGTGAAAACCATAGGCAGACATGGAGCAGTTGATTTAAGTACCTCAGACCATCCACCTTATTTAGGGCTGACATTCTGACATACTTTTGTTCTGTTAGGGAACGTCCGGAAAAGCCTGGTGGTCCTGAACAGGAAATAATAACAGCTTACCTGTTGTGCATATCTTCCCATGAATATCAAGGAGACATATTGAAAAAAATTCTTGCAGGTGAGTAAGTCTAGATTTTCCATACCTAATTCCACGTATACGTACCTATGTGCTTTATATCTGCTAAGAACATAGATGTGGAGTTATGAATACTAAATCTATACCTGCCTATATGCACTTACCTTTCAATATTTTCTCTCTTGATATTATGTGCTTGATGTTCTTGTACCACGATATTCTTTGGGCGATGTTCTGTAGTACAATTGTCAGAAAGTGCCACCTCCAGTCACTTGTCATCTATGGGACTGTAATATCTATAAAGGGTAGGGCCTATACATCACCTGTTAGAACTGGAACACTAATCAGCTTCATCAATAACTTGCCTGTATGGGTTATCTCTGGGGTTTCTGGACTGATCAATACTCACCCACGCTTGGTGTGCAGAACAGTCTTGTCATAGGAGTCTGAGCTTTACCCACCACATACAAATATACATTTAAGAGCTAGGCAAATAGAAAAATTACACCTTGACCCATTAAAACAGTGTTATTCTATAATCTATTTTAGCATGAGGGCATTATTTTTGGGGTATAGATTGTAGGGGACACCAGAAGGAAGAAGGATCATGCCTATCTGTAAACCCAGCTAGCTAGCCAGTTCCTAATATAAAAAAGTGAAAGTTGATTAACTTGTCTATCCTTACTTTTTAGGCTGTGCGTTTGGAAAGTGTGTATTCCGACAGAGTGCGGTACATGGTGGTTGTATACAGCAGCGGACGACAAGACACAGAAGAAAACATTTTATTGGGAGTGGATTTCACCAGTAAAGAGAGGTATCATAAAGTGTAGTTATTTTTGAAGGGTTCATTATTCTTGTAAACTTAGTTCCACCATCTATTATGGGAAATGCTAACAAACATCATAGACCTTATTAAAACGAACTGCTTTTCTTTTAGGCTCAGAGGCCCTTTGAAACTAAAAACAGATAGTTTGTCACAAATAAATGTCTCCAGTATTATGTTTTGTGTTAGTTTGTGTAAGCAATTGGGTTATTGGTTGAGAGGGGTGGAAGCCCCACTCAGGCAACAACCACAATCATTGTCAGGGTGAACCACAAAAGTCACTAAATGAACTTGTGCTTAACCCTCTGGTAGCTTGGGACAAATCACTCAGACTTAACTTAGAGGCAAAGTGTACAGTATTTATGCAACGCCCAAACAGTAATAAAGTAAGAACACAACATAAGAAAAATCCCAAACCAATTTTTGAAAACGAGGGTACACTTTGACAAATAAAATGATACCAAACCCAAAAATCCAATCAGTAGAACTGCAGATATTCCGTTTCAAAGACTTAATGAGATATAGCGCCTAATGGCACAAGGGCTCCACACCCCGCTATCTGGTCGTGTTAGACCGGTGGAAAGTCTTAAGTTCAGGCCAACTATGATGGAGCACAGGCCGGATACAGGGACCAAGTTAGTCCCAATGAAAAAGTTTCCTTCTCAAAGTCCGGCATATAGAGTATCATTTACGATGGCGGAGGCCTAATGGCACAAGGGCTCCACACCCCGCTATCTGGTCGTGTTAGACCGGTGGAAAGTCTTAAGTTCAGGCCAACTATGATGGAGCACAGGCCGGATACAGGGACCAAGTTAGTCCCAATGAAAAAGTTTCCTTCTCAAAGTCCGGCATATAGAGTATCATTTACGATGGCGGAGGCCACAAGAAGTGGGGAGAGCATCGCGGATGGTTGTTGCTTTAGATCGAACATGCTCGATCATCGCAGACAGTCGCTGCTGGCGGTTCACATTGGCGGTCACCACAGCCCGACGTTTCTGTAGTACAAATTGTTGATCTTGCATTGCCGGTCGTCGCTGGGGTTTGCTGTAGCACAAAGAGTCAGGTTTACCGGAGACTTGCGTTGGCGGTTGTCATGGGCGGTATAGCGTCAGTGCAAATTACCCCGTTCGTAGCTGTGAATAGCCCTCATCAGAATTTGATCTTTCTTTACAGGAGGAGGTTAGATGATGTCAGCCAGGACCTGGGAGGCACCTCTTGGGGATCGGGAATGTGCTTCAGCAGAGGCCAACAGGGCTTAGGCAGGTGTACTTCCAGGTCCAGGCAGATCCAGTGCATGGAGGCCTCTGGAGCTTGTTGTGTCCCTGTAGCTCAGACAGCTGGTCATCCAACTGAGCTTTGGAGTCACTCATGAAGCCTAGGATGAAAGGAGAAGGCCCTTTTCAGAGATCAGAGCAGGCCTCATGGAATGGGGTCAAGGCAGTCCTCAGGAAGCAGGACAGTCCTCTGGTATCAGCAGGGCAATCCTATGGGGAGCAGGGCAAGCATCAAGCAGCCGTGCAGTCCTGTGGGTAATAAGGCAGGTCATGGAGTGTACTGAAGAAGAGTATCTCTGGAGGTTCAATATTTATACATGGTAAACACACATGTCCTACTTTCTAAATACAATGCACCCTGCCCTGTGAGCCTTTAGGGCCTACCTCTGGGGGTTGACTTAAATAGCCTTATTACCCACCGTAACGGGCTATACCGGCTATTAAAGGCGCGCTCCAGCATTTGCCAAAGCCCTTTAACAAGGAAGCAGGCCTTTAATGGCTGATATAGCCCACTATGGCAGGCAGTAAGGCTATTAGAAAAATCCTCCCCTTCAGGGCAGAATGTCCAAATTAGAAAAACAAAGGCCTCTTGGAGCTCGAGAGGGTTGAAAATCCTGAGGCTCTGATGCCTTTGTTTCACTGCTGTTGCCATGATTGTTCAACAGCTGTGAAACTCAATGAAGAAGCATGCCACCCTCGGCTGGGTGAGGGTTTCTGTCCCAAAAAAAAGCATTTTTTTCACGTACGCAAATGCTCTTTCCATAACTACGTGTGTTTTCTATTGATAGGTAGCATTTTTTTCACGTACGCAAATGCTCTTTCCATAACTACGTGTGTTTTCTATTGATAGGTAGCAGTACACTTCCGGTTGGGGTATCACTGCCAATAGACCCCTTGTGTGCATAGATTGTTCAAAAGCTAGCAGCCATGTGCAGGGCCACGGTAGTTAGCTGTTGAACATTCACAGCAATAGCTGTGAAAGAGGTGAAGTCAGCCCCTGGTTCTCCCTGGGATCAGCTAAACTGCTTTTTCTCATTTAACCAAGCCAGGGACAACAATCAGCCGGAACCCCCCCCCCCCCCCCCCCCCCTCCTCCCCCCCCATTTCTGAAGCTCCAGTGCCCTCTGCCCACTGCATATCATTTGGAGAGGCAGGGTAAAGAGAAAGGCAGAGGCTGTGTATTAGATCATTAAAATGTTGAGAACAGCTGGCCTATATCGGTTTATATTGGCTGCTGTTTTTCCATTGTCTTCAATGGAGCTTTCAACATTCCAATGTTCTAATCAGTATTAAAAAGGAAGCCGCAGGGACTACTGGCTGCAGTGGCATGCCCAAGATATGTTTTAATCTGTTTAGTTGCTGGCACAATGAGTGCTGTAGGCCCTCTGGTAGCATGTAATTTGCAGGCTATGGGTACAGGTTGTATAATTTACTAGGGACTTACAAAGTAAAATAAATGCGCCAATTAGGTCTAAGCCAATTGCATTATGTTTTAGGGGGAGAGCACAAACACTTTACCACTGAGTGGCAGGAAAAGTCCTAAGAAAAAAACAACGTTGGCTGATCAGCTGCGACCTAATTTTCCTACTCCTATTTGCTTACAAAATCTTGCACTTTCCATTGTTTCTCCATCTTGGAGCTTACCTTGAAGATCATGACATCTTGCATAATTGCCCAGCTGGTTCTTGCGTGAGCAAAAGATGTTAGTGGTCTTTGATGTATTTGATGTCAGTGGCCCCAGTGCACTGATTTTCTTATGCCATTTAACCCTATCTGCTGTTGAAGAAGCTTCAGGAGACAAGTATTGGGGATACTGTTTATAAACTGTTAATACCATTTGTAAGCGTGGAAACTTTAATATTTTCACTCCCAGAGAAAGCTCTCAGAATTGAAGTTATTTATTCATCTACATTGTCTCCCATCCTCCAACCACTGACCAGACTTACTCAGTCTTTTAGTAATTTTTTATGTATGCCTATGACACCCAGATTGTATTCTATCTTTATAAATGTAAATGATATCCAGTAGCTAGATTTCAAAGATGCACAGAAGCTGTCAGTGGTTAAATGACTGAAATTTGACTACAATTACATTTTGACAATAGAAGAAATTTTGTATGTGGAAGATGAGCTGCTGTTTTGCTCAAACAGTTTATGGTCAAGGAATTAGAGAATTTACCCATCCCTGTTGCCTTTGTGCATAAACTCGAAGTTAAATTTGAAAAACACCCTTTAATGATCTGTCACATTTCTGCATGGGCATCTACCTGTTTTTAATCGTTTTAGAGTGTTTAGTAAAATCCTTGCATCCAATTCTGTTAATCTGCTACCTATGCTCTGATGTGGTCTAGACAGTGTTGTGGAAACCCTATGTCTTAAAAGGGAGCGCTTTTCTTGCATACGGAAAATCAGAATGATTATGCAGAGTTGGTACTGTGCACCTCCAAATTCTATTTTCAGCCACACCTGCTCTAAGGGCAGAATTACATTCAAGGCCACGTGAATTGTGCATCCAATAACATATGTAAAAATAAATTACAATTGAACTACAAAATTGCTGCACTCAGAAAACATAGTACTCATTTAAGTGCCTAAATATAATAGGGAAAGAAGGAAAGGAAGCACGTTTCCTGTCCTTTCCCCCTAAGAAAATAGATCACCCTGCCAGGCTGTTAAGGAAGCACTCCCAGTCTAACGATGTTCAGGAAAAAACGTAAAACTTTGCATTTCGAGAAACCCCTGTAAAGGACTGCAGTTTACCTTTTACCTAGCTAGTCAGTTTACATGTCACAGAGAAACTCTAAGGGGGTGCACTAGTGCGCGATACATGACATAAACAAACAACAGAAGAAATAGGGTGCTCACACAGATCATGCTTGGACCAAGTAGTGTCTTACATGCACAATTAATGGCAAATGTGCCTCAAGTTTGCTATTCTTGGGCCAGCTCCATTAGGTAGTAATTTGTCTGTTTTTTTTAAATTCTTTGTTTTCCAGGTACTGCCAATAAAGAGATATCCATTTGTAACTTTTTTGGTCTGCCCCTTCAGTCCTGCAGTAATTTTAGTAAAAGTACCATTGTCTGGTCCTCTCCCGGGAAGATGTCCACTTTCTGAACATACAATGTACAAAGCTCTACTAACCTGCTCCTCTTTTTGCTGTTGCCACAGCATAACAAAAAAGCTGGAAAAGACCTGGCAAACAGAGGCATTGTTCTTTCATTGAGATGGATATGATGTGATTGGTAGTCACACCCACAGAAGTTATTTTGTAGGCTTTATGCAGCTTCTCTTATTCGTCAGATTTGCTAACCCTCTTTCTGTTACAACTAATGTCCAGAGTGTATGTCCCAGACTCATCAAGGGAACTTATAGCTGATGCATGTTGCATCAAAAGGAGCTGTTTTGATGGCTTCCATCAGAATTGTAATGTTAGCAAAATTGCCACTTCCTCCATTGCACCATTTTTATAAACAGAAAATTGAGGACTCCAAATCTAGAGACTTCACAAGAACCAAGTTTACCTGTGTTGCTCTGCCGCTTGGGCTTGCAGTCCAACACAAGCATATTCTGTAAGTAATGCTGTAAATGCTGCCTGCAAGTAGGAAGACATTGAGAGACAAACTTATGTGAAGTGCTGGAGAAATGACGCCCAGTGCTAAATGTGGAATTTGACCCATGAAAACAAACGAAGAAGCTCCATCATCAGAACCAGCTGCTCCTTTCCTACTAAGAAAGTACTTTACATAGCAGAGTACTGGGCTTTGGAGGATGTGCATCAGGCAAGCTCCGGTTGTGCCCTTGAAGTAGACATTGAGTTAGCTCTTGCAGGTCATTTAGAGAGATGATCTGTATCGAGAAGAGCTTTTGATTCCTTTGATTGCACATTGCCTAGACCCCCAGTTATGGATGAGTAAAATAACTTACTCTCTCATAGGTCACGCCACCTGAGAGGTAAGAACCTTGAATTTCGAGGTGTGCTCACCAGATTAGGCTGACTCTTTGGTACAGAAAGAAGTTCACTTATATTATTGACTGAGATACTTGTATACTGTAGCACATGCCTACCTACAGCCTAGACCAGGATGGGAATTATTAGTCTATTCCAGAGGTGAATCAGCACATACTTATATATTTTCACCCACATTTCCTATCTGTTTCCACAATGACTGCAGAAAGATCAGGGCAATGGCCAACTTTCAGACATTAGGACAGTTATAGATATGTACAGGTTTGATATGCTTTCAACAGATATTTGAGACATACCAGATGTTAAAATAATAACCTACGAGGGATTTCTGAATACATACTTGAAAAGGTAAACATATGCACATGATAAACATTTTTGGAGAAAATGTGACTGACCGTTTCCTGCAACATTTTTCAAATTGTGCAACGGGCAGAAGACGGCGACGTGGAATTATTCCGACACTAAAGAGAGTTAAGGACAGTGTCAATGGGGAATGAGATCGCTGGAATAATAGTATAGCCGTCTTAATTCCGTTAGAGTTAATGGTACAATAATGTTAAACCCCACATGTTTAATACCGCAATCAAATGAAAGGTATAAATGAAGCAAGAGAGCTGTCACTAGGTGATTGGGACATACTGTGGTCGTAAAGAAAACCAACTGTTGAGTTCTGGAAACTCTTTCTACTTTTGAGTGTTTGTTATGGAAGAAGGTAATGAGTATTTTTTACGGCCAGTGTTTCCATTGTTAAAGTGCTGAATATTGTGAAATTGCCTCATCTTGCTCCCGAAAGTGAACATATAGCAAATTGTCATGTCTTCAAACAATTGCAAATGTAGGTATTTATGTTCTGAATTTCCTTTTCCATAATACCATCACTACACTTCCAGTGGGCAAGATGGCAACATGTCTGTTGGAGATTACCGAGTGGTGTATTCTGGTTGATAGTATTCATCCTAAGGTTTCATAGAGAATAGTTTCTATAGCATTGTAGCTCAAAATTGACTTGTGCCAAAAAGAGTGTGTGATACTGTGGTATGATGCAAATAGCGACTTGTCTGTGATGTAAAGTACATGCAACATGTTTGCCAGAAGCAGTCTAGCTATGTTGTGAGATTTTTGAGATCCTGTATCATTCATGACTCATACTTCTAAATTAAAGTATTGGTTTCTTTCTTACAACAGCAAGCAGTGTACCATTGGAATGGTGCTACACCTCTGGAGTGATACCAAGATACATCTTGATGGAGATGGGTATGGATCAAAATAAAAATAAAATAATAGTTCTCTTCTTTCATGTTAAATAATTGTATTACTTGTTCTGCAGATAGACATCTAGAGTGGGTGAGTAGTGAGAAACCATTTGTCCCGCTTCCTCTTTGGAATTAAGTTTGCTCAATGATTTTATTCTGACTTGTGTGAGAGAATACTATGGAGCCACTTAAATAGTGGCTTCATAGTATTAGAGTCTGAAATATGCCCACCTTGATCTCATCCATCTTCCCTTCTCATTTATGATCTGTTATCCGTTCCTACTTCGTATCCTTAGGTTCAAACTTCTTTTGAACCTGCTTCAATATCGCTATTCAGCACACTAAACTAAACTCTTGTATACATCATTTTTTCTGACGTCTGATTTTGATACAACCCAAATGCTGATTTTGTACTTCTGTTTAGAGAGTACACGTTTCACATGCTAAATTGAACACTTTTGACAAAAGCGACCTTACTTCAACACTGTTCTTTACTGCTTTTTTTTCACATGTTGTAGTAAGTTGAAAAAATAAACACTTTCTACTGTGATCGACAGTCACTTGTTCATCCTCATGTGCTAAATTTAAGTGTTGCTTTAATAACATCTGAAATAGAAAGGCTGCATGAAATTAGATGTCAACCTTACCAACCAGTCCCTTCTTTCTGCTCACTGGGACTTGCACATTCATCCTTAAAATGGGAAAAGGCAAACTGCTTGGTTTGCGTTTTACTGTAGCATACATGCATATGTCCTGGAGTTGGCCCATGTCTGTGATCAGCAATAATACATTTCAAATAAAAATCACTGGCAGAAACCATTTTGTTAGCCAGTAAAGACAGCTCCTGAACATGCCCTTACTAACTCTAGTAAACAGTTTTTTTAGTACTACATTAAATAGAAAACACAAACAAAAGGCTTTTGCTGCATTGTGATGAAGAGACTTTTAGGTCTTTCCCCTGGATGAAGCTGCCAAATTTCCTGTGTGGCATTCCTCTGGACACAGTTGTTTAGGCTTTGTTCCTTTACACGTTCCTTGCTTCTGTGTCACCACCATCAAACTTGTTGGGATGATGCTGGATCTGGAATCTATCTCAAGAGTCACTGGATAAACACTGAAAAAACAGGGATTAACATACTGTGCCATATATACAATGTCACACTCAGAAAGGTGAGAATTCTCTACTACTACTGCAACATATTTATGAAGTAGCTCTCACAACCAAGGAAGTTCATAAGATAATCATTGAATTCCTAAACCCAGATTGCTCACATACCACAACTAGCCGCATACATAAGATCTATGTGACTGCTCTGCTGACCATTTCATCACCAAAGCCAAACACTTGTAACCTATTTTGAAGCTCAAACCGAGGAGGATCCTCACCTCACACGGCATCAACTAAAACTCCACAAAATCTACTCTCCATATCTCTATCTGCTAATGATTCTCACAAAAGGCTATCGCACATTATGATACTTGATGGAGCCCTGTCAGGATCATTCAAGCACATCCTCATCAATAGCACAACAGCCATCACAGACAAAGCCATTGACAATAACTTTGCAGATAGTGGCCTATTTCTGGAAGAACTCAAAACGTCATATATCAAGTCTATTCTATAAAGGAAATGGGCACTGACAAAATAGTCTTTTTGAACTATTGTCGTGTCCTTGTCAAACTGATCAGAACTGTTCCCTACATACAATTGTCTTCTTACGCAGATGAAAACAGTCTTCTCCCAGACCGTTAGATAGGATTCTATCCAGGTGGGAGCCCAGAATCTGCATTCATTGATACAAAGGACGAAATAAAGGCTATAGTGGATTCCAGTGGAGTAGCAACATTTCTGCCATTCAACTTGTCTGCCACTTTTGATATGCATCAGCATCATTCTGTACACCAGAGACTCAGGTCCATAGTATTCCATGGCACTGTTGCTTCCTAGATTTTTTCCTTACTTACATTCTTAGATTGTAATTTACCTTCCTTCTGCTATTATCCTTTTACTTTGGCCTGCATCAACATCTTCTACAGAGAGATTGATCATTGGACAAAAATAAATCATCTGAAACCAAACACTACAAAAACTGGGATATTAGTGTGTGGTAAATGGACCGCCACCCACACATCTACCATCTGGACAAAACCGTGCCACTCACCTCCTACACCATCAACCCAAGTAAGGAATATCGGCTTGATAAGAGATATGAATCTCTCCCTGTTCCCTCAAGCGAATCAAGTTACAAAGGGATCCTTTTACATGATTAGATGCCTAAGTCAAATCTTTCTTTACCTAAGATTGCACTAATAAGTACGAGTCATCATCAATCAAGTACTTTTGTGTTTAGATTATGCCAACCATGTATTATCTTGTAGTGCATCCCCCAGTGATTTGGAAACTACATAGAATCTGAAACAAAGCTGTAGGAAAACTACTAAACCTTAACATCGTTTTGCTGATTTCACCTACCGGGGCTATCTGGTTAAATATCATTGAATTCAATGTGCAAAGTATGCCATATGAAGTTCTGGTCCCTGTTTCCTTAAATAAATGATGTCCAAAATGTTTAAGATGCTGTCACTGGTGATGCCATGTGTGATCCATCAATGATTTTACCAATGATGTAATTTGAGATGTCTTTAGAAATGCCATCAGTAATGTCTTTTGGATGCGAGCAGTGACCTCATGTCATAGGTTATGAGCAGTGCTTAGTGGTTTGCGTAGGTAAATTTACCTTGACAATTTAAATAGTT
This sequence comes from Lissotriton vulgaris, assembly GCF_964263255.1. Lineage (NCBI taxonomy): Eukaryota > Metazoa > Chordata > Amphibia > Caudata > Salamandridae > Lissotriton > Lissotriton vulgaris. The sequence goes on along the minus strand of NW_028241185.1, from coordinate 820,451 downwards.
TATATGGTCAGGCCTGACAGCGCAACTGTCGCTAGACAATTATGTGAGTATCACTAGAGAGAGGCTTTGCTCAGCCCACATGTTGGTAGCAAGGAGTGCATGTTTTGTTTGGGCAGAAAAGTGCTTGCCCTCCACTGCAGTTGTGATCATTTTATTTATCCAGCTAGCGGAGGTTGAACTTACAGGGGTGCACACATGACACAGTAATACTGAAAAATTCTCCTAGATAACTAGATAATTTATTGTGTTTGTCTTTCTCTAGCAGCAGCAGAGATAGGAAGAGGGTAGTAATTAACCCACATGGATGTTTAGGGCTGGCGTTTTTCTAACTTTTTACCCTACAACAATGTTATTCTACAATTCTTTACTTCCACACAAATACATGTTCATTCCCATGTTGTACTTGTAATGCTTCACATTGCCATACGTTCAGAACTGGGGTTCATACATACGTGATACTACGGATTTTCTAAACAAATTGACATGGACACAACAGGGCTTTCAGCCAGAGTGGATTTTATGTACTATAGACGTGGTGGCTCTTTATACGTCGATCCCACATGAAGCAGGCCTTGAATCAATCGAATGGGCTCTCTTAAAAATGGGAGAACTGTCAACTCATAAGGTATTTTTGTTACAACTATTAAAGTTCTGTTTACACAACAGTTATTTTCTTTGGAAAGAACATCATTACGCCCAGCTGATTGGTACGTCTATGGGATTTGCGGGAGCGCCGGCCTACGTCAATATATTTATGGCCCAATTTGAATCTGAAAACATCATGAGTAATGCAGATTGGAAACACGTGAAAATGTACTGTCGTTTTATAGACGATATTTTTCTGATCTGGGACAGCACTCAAGAACACTTAGAAAGGTTAATCCTGATGATGAATTCAATTAACCCAAGGATCAAATTCACACATAAGATAGACTCACAAACAATAGATTTCCTGGATGTGAGGATCAACAAAGATGCATCAGGTTTTTCTACAAAATTATACACAAAACCAACGGACAAGAACAATGCTTTAGGATACACTAGTTTTCATCCTAGGAGCTTACTATGTGGTAAAATACACAAAAGATGAAAAGAGATAAAAAGAGTTAAAATAAAAATAAGAAACTGAGAACACATAAGGTTTATTATTTGTTGAACAAATGAAATTAGTTTAGGTGCATAGCACCAAGTGGATAGTGCACGGTTCGTTGGGCTGACATACCCAACATAAATAAGATTTTCACACCAAGGGACTGACAAACCTTGTAACCGCAGCACCATTTTGAAAAAATTGAGGATAAATACATGAACGGAGTGCTCCCCAACCCTTCATTAACTCACATTGCCATACAACATTCCTTAAAAGCCAGACCTATTGGCATTACCAGTGCGTGTTAGTTTTTGTTTCATACCGGTAATGTCACGTTAACCTCATTTTAGTCGGGGAATTTCTGAAGTTTATTATTATTTTTGATTTCACTACAGAAAACCACAATCATAACATGTCTGAAACAACAAACACTGAGGTTAACCTGTTGCGTGCTCCCGAGCACTACCTCCCTAGTGCTGCGAACGGCTGATGCAGCCCCGCCCATTTCATCAAACGCCCTCACTGCGACAGAATGTCCGCCGCGGTAAACGGGTTAAATCTCAGCAATTGAATATCCACCGCAAGGTCATAAACACAGTTGTTAATTAATTCATTAATTCTGTTTGTGTGGAGGGAACTGACGCACACCGGAAGCGATATTAGCAACTTCCGGAAAAACGCTACGGAGGTCAGCAGACTAGCTGCTCACCTTGCCCCATAAAAACAGATGCCTGCCTCAACGCGCAGCATGCGTGCAGCGGGCGTGCTGCTAGCGCTCCGAAGGCACGCCAAAGGCAAGCTTGTCTGCGCCCGTCCGCGCCTGGACCGAACCCAGGGCCACAACCCCTGTCCGTCACTTATCAAATGCAGGGACAAGATTGACATACTCTAATATTACTCTCTTGAGTCTTAATAAAACCAATCCAGAACCTCCCTGCCATCAGTCAAAGAGCTCGTCATGCCCTCACTGGAACACTAAGTTTTTCTTCGCATAAACAAAGGCGTGCTCCAAAAATAAAAATCTCTCATGTGGGCAAACACCAGCCCCCAAGACATTCATAGGTCTGCTTATCAACACCCGCTCCCTGGTAAAACATAACATAGAATTTACAGAACTGCTGACTGCACACAAAGTAGATATGGCTTTCGTCACTGAGACTTGGGCAAATATCACCTCTGATCTTGACTTGGCCCTAGCTATACCTCAAGGATTTACAATTACTAAAAATGACAGACAAGACAAACTGGGAGGGGGATTAGCGATCATATTCAACAACTCTCTGGACGTAAAAGGGTCACTGGCAGGAAGTAGCACTGACTGCGAACGACTTTCTTTTAGAATCACCTTAAGCTCTAACTATACCTTCAACGATACACTACTATATACACCTCCCAGCACGAAAAGTAAAAACAAATTTGAGGAAATCATCAGCCCAATAATAGAAACAAGCACTAACTCAGAGGTCTACTGCATAAAAGGTGATTTTAACTACCACCATGAAAATATAGAAGACCACAACACAGCATCATTAATAGAGATGATGGCCAGCGACTCGCTGGAACAGAAAGTCATGCATCCTTCACATGATGCCGTTCATACTTTGGATGGAATATTCACATCCAATTCCCATCTTAAACTACAAGAGGTTCTGCCAATTCCATGGTCAGACCATAGAGCCATCCTGTTCACAGTAACCACCACACATCACATTCCCAGCCCACACATATCACATAAGATAATTAAAGGACGTAATTGGAGGACTATAGGGTCCCAGCAGATGCAATGCACTTTAGCATCCTCTAAACCTGATCTAAAATCTAAAGCAAACCTAGCAACAAGCAGTTTCACCAATTGGATAGAATCCGCAGTGAACTCGTTAGTACCGGAAAAAAGCGTCACCAGCAAGCGCACTAAGAAATCTGAGCCCTGGTTCTGTGACGCCTTACGCAAACAGAAACAACTCTGCAGAAAAGCCAAGAGACTCTGTAGAAGTAAAAGCGCAATAGCCGATAAAACCTCATACTCCCTATCACTGAGCACCTATAAAAGAATTATGATGGACAAAAAAAGCAGCTACTTCTCAGATAAAATACTGCAGGGAGGCAACTCCAGCAAAGCACTAGTCACAACATTGAAGGAACTAGTCAAACTTCCTGAACCACAAAATAAGGATGTTAGTGTGGAATTCTGCAATCAAGTTGCAGGGTACTTTAAGGACAAAGTGCAAACCAGATTTGAATCCCTCACAGACTGGGACGACGGCATGGCAGTCACTCCCGACACAACCCCACCATGCCCCATCAAGGTATTGGACTCCTTCACTCCACCTAATATAGAACAAGTCTTGCTGGCTATCAAATTAATTAAATCCGAGCACCCTCAGACCCCTGTCCACCCAGCATATTTCACATGGCACCGAACATAATCAGCGAACAACTTAATAAACTTTTTAATGAAATGATCATCTCAGGTGTCTTTCCAGATGCATGGAAAAGGGTGTCAATTCTTCCTTTATTGAAAAAATCCAATTTAGATCCCAGTGATAATAGCAATTACAGACCAATAGCAAGGATTCCCTTCCCGGACAAGGTTTTGGAAAAAATCCTCAACTTCAGCTTACAACCTTTATCTCCACGGCAGACTTGTTGGGTTCCTCTCAGTATGGCTTCCGACAAGGGCATGGCACCGAAACTGCCCTAATTATGGCAGCAGAGGAGATCCGGGCAATACTGGACACAGGTGCCAAGGCCGCATTGCTCCTGTTGGATGTATCGGCGGCTTTTGACACCGTGAACCACAACATTTTAATCAGAAGGCTCCAAGAGGTAGGAGTCAAGAACACTGTTCAAAAGCTTATTAAATCCTATCTGAACAACAGATATCAATATGTTCAGATTGGCAACTCCTGCTCAGAGCAGTTCACGTTGCTTTGTGGCGTGCCGCAGAGCTCCTCATTAAGCCCCACCCTGTTCAACCTTTATGTGACCCCTTTAGCTAATATCATCAGGCAATTTGGTTTCACACTAATATCTTACGCGGATGACACCCAAATTGTGGTGTCCATTTCAAGTAGCCCCGAGGAAACAGCTGATCGCTTCAGACAATGCATGTCCTACATTAACCAGTGGATGGGGATGAATTGTCTAAAGCTCAATGGATCTGAACTGTTGTGCACCGAGCACTCCTATTTTTCTCAGTTTGTTTAACAAAACCTAAACCTTATGTTTTGATCTGTGTGCTGCAACTAATAGAGTATACCCTAATACTCTGCAAATAACATGAAAATATGGCTGGTCAACAATCTGTTAACACAGACTTAGCTGCGCACAACACTAATGAAATCTATTGATCAAACTTCACTTTTTACCTTATACACATATTTTTTATTCATATGTATCTTGACAGTCAGTCAAACCTTTTCAACAAAACATTCTATGCTCATTAATATACACATGGTTTTCCATTTACAAAGCAATATAAAGCATTATATACAATAAAGTACATTAGTTTCTCTTGTGTGTATCGTGGTTCGCCCAATGCATTTCGGGACAAAAGTAGGGTCCCTTTGTCAGGGGCAATGCTGCAAAATAACATGTACAGGCGCATAAGTCCGGTTATATATATATAACTAGATCACATAGTTCATTACATTTCATTAAATCACCTCCACCTAAAGAAATAACACCCAAAGTGCATGAACAGAGAGACAACTAATACCATTAGATAGCATGTAGGTACTACTCACATTTACACACGAGTAAATAACTCTTCTCTTTCTTCTGAGCTTCTCTAGGTCCAAAACAACTCTTAAAAGAATGATGCATAAAAAATCAAGCTGTCACCTCAAACTATATGCAAAAAGACTCTAACAACAATAAGCTCTGTCGATATTTCAATGCAGTTCAAATGCATACCTGCAGTTACTCCAGGTTAATGCAATACGTGGACACTCTCCCGCTTGAACGCGCAATCGATTTCCAGTACCTGTTCGTGACAAAGAATGAACCACTTTATGACTTGTCCATATGCTTAGCCGCCCTTAGTCAAAACGAAATGCGTGTCACTCCAATGCCAACTCTTACCGCTTTTCAAAGGACGTAGCTCATCAACAATCCACCAGGTAATCTTCAAACATTCGAAGTAACCCGCATTTGTGTAAGCGGCAACATTTCCTGGTTTAACTACTCTAACGCCTCACCCTATTGGAGAATTCAGCAATCATGCCCTCCAATCAGAAACAAGATAACAATCCTTTCCATCTACGTCACGAGTAACTACGACAACCGCCCTCCCGTTTCAACGCTACTCGCCACCTCGAATACCAACGAGCGTCGATCGATAACATTTCGACTAGACAAAGCTGACAATTCATGACGTTCATACTTAACCATCAAGTGTCAATGTCTAATAGACACCGCGTTATACCGTAAAAAAGCCGTTCAACGTATGTCAAAACTAAATAAACAAATAACTCAACTGTGCGTTAGTCTCAAAATCACGTGTTTAAACAAGTCTAAAAACTTTACTAAACCCAACCTGAGAACAAATGGCACAGTTTAAGCGCAACAATAACTCTATGTGGTTTAATGAGATCCATATATGCTAGCAACCAGCACTTACCAACTAACACAGATTTGTGCATGAATAACAAAGGTGAAAAAAATAAACGAAAAACGAAAAAAAAGAGTGTGAGAAAAAAGAGTAAGGTCATGAACCAACATTACTAATACATTTGTATCAGGTGCAAATTTTTTGATGAAAAAACAATCAGTTATTTACACTCCAAACAACAGATTCAATTTTTATCATTAGAGACACAGTAATGATATTATTCACAAAAAACTACTCAATTCAATCCGGTCATTCAGTCCCCCGGGGGTCAGAGTACCCAACATTTTTATCCAAAATGATTCTCTCTGTAATAATTTTTTGTTCTTGTCAATACCCTCTTTTAATAATACTGTTTCAAGAATGGTGAATCTCAGTTGAGCTATAGTGTGTTTTTTTCTAGCCAATGTGTTGCTAAGGGTGATGTCATGGATTTATTTCGTATTCTGCTTTTATGTTCTGAAATACGAATTTTGAGTTTGCGCTCAGTTTTGCCAACATATAAGAGTCCACAAGGACATTTGATGGTGTATATAACATGATTATTGTTACAATCTCCTTCAAATTTCAAATGGATAGTTCTTCCCGAATGAGGGTGGGTAATCATATTCCCAACAATTACATTGTTGCAATGCACACAGTTTGTGCATCTTCTCATTCCTTTGTAGTCCTTCTTTTTTGGGATCTCAGGATGTTTCAGCAATTCTTTCAAGTTCTTTGAACGAGTATAGGCAAACAAGGGTTTGTCTTTGAAACTGTTGTGAAAATCATTTTCTTGCTGGAGAAGTTCCCATCTTTGGTGAATGATGTTCTTGATCTTTTGTGAATTTACTGAGAATTTTGAGACAAGCACATTCCGTCTCTGAGCTTCTTTGTGTGTTTGTACTAATAGATCAGTGCGATTTTTCTCAATTGCTTTACTTTGTGCTGTGTCCAATATCTCAATCGGATAGCCTCTCTTTTTGTAGTTTTCTTTGTATTCGTTAATGTAATCCAAGCATTCATTTTGTTTTGTTACTATTCTCCTGATCCTCAGGAATTGAGAATATGGGAGGTTCTTCAATAGATTCTGAGGGTGAAAACTTTGGAAAAGCAACATACTATTCTTATCAGTAGGTTTTCGATACAAAGAAGTGTTGATCCTTTCTCCATCTAGTTATACCATCACATCCAAATACGCTATTTTAGATCTACTGACAGTATGCGTTACTTGAATACGTGGATTCCTTGAGTTCAATATCTCAATATTCTGATGTAGTTGAGCTTCTGTTCCAGACCATATTACGAAAATATCGTCGATGAAGCGACAAAAAAATTCAAGATTTTCTGTCCATTCTTTGTGAGCGAAGACATGCTCCTGCTCAAATTTTGCCATGTAGGTGTTGGCAAATACTGGAGCCCCAGTAAAGCCCATCGATGTTCCATTCAATTGCATATAGAATCTTTCAGACCTCTGGAAATAACTGTTTTTCAAACAGACCTGTGTTAACTCAAGCAAGAACACTGGGTTAATTTCCATTTCTGGATGTTGCAACAACATCCATTCTTCAGCTTCAAGTCCATCGGTGTGTCCAATCGATGTGTACAACGACACAACATCTATGGTACATAGAATGTATTCTCTCCCTGCTTTCAATTTGACAGATGCCAACTTTATTAAGAAGTCCGTTGTGTCTTGTATATATGTGTGCCATTTTTGGATGAATGGTTGTAAAAAATAATCAATTATTTGCCCAGCCGGTTCAAAAATAGAGTTGCAACCTGCCACAATGGGTCGAAACGGTGGATCTTCCAATGATTTATGCACTTTTGGCAACATATAGATCTTTGGTCTATTCGGATTTTGTATCATGAGAAATTTTGCCATATTTGGTGTAATCCAGTCTTCATCTATAGCTTTATCTATCAAAGATTGCAATATCTTTTTTATTTCAATTGTCGGGTCTTGTTGTAACAATAAATAAGTGTTGGTGTCATTCACGTGTTCTTCCACTTTTCTTTGATAAAACTCAGTGTCCATGAGTACCAATGCACCCCCTTTATCCGCTTTCTGAAATGTTAACTCTGTTTTTTTTTATAATTGAACCAATATACTTTTTTCCAATCTATTTAGTTTATTCGGTGTTTTCCTATTGTATTTGTAGTTCAATTTCTTCAAATCCTTGGTTACCAGTGTTTCAAAAAGGTCCAGTGTCTTATGTGAAGTGGGTGCTTCAAATGTGCTTTTAGGTCGAAAAACTTCTACCTTCTTTTCTCCTTGATTTTCATCTGTAGGGACTACATTATCAAAAAAATTCCTCAGTCTCAAAATTCTCATAAACTTATAGAAAGCTATTTCATCTTCAAATTTTGAGCCCGTGTAGGTAGGGACAAATGTTATGCCTTTATTGAGGATTCTCTCTTCATGACTAGTTAAAGAGTGTTTGGAGATATTTATTACGAGGGTTTCCCCTGACTCCGTAATCCTTTTTTCAGTTGTTTCTCTTTCTCTTTTTCTTTGTCCTCTCCTTGTTTTTTTGTTTGTTCTTGTTCTGGTGGACGATCTATTTCCACGACCTCGGTTAAAAAAGACACCTGTGGGCCTGAGGTACTTGCTTTCTCTGTTTGGGTTGTACTTGGTAGATGTGCTGTTTTTATGGGTGCTCGGGATGAATCTATATCTCGATCTGTGGCTAAACTTTCCTCAGAGGAGGTTGTAGTTGGTCGTCGAGTAAAGCGTCTCTGGGCATACACCTCTGCCCAAGTGTATGCCTCGTTCAACTTGTAGTCGATTGTGTCCCGCTTAAACTTTCTTAATTTAGTCTCCTGCAATTCTTTGACGTATTCATCCAATTTGATATTAAGATCACTCAGAAATCTACCAAGTTCATCTTCAGTCATTCGTTCAGAAAGATCAGATCTGATGGTGGAAATTTCAGTTTTAAGTTCATCAATAGTTTTCGCTAATTCTTCAATAATAAGAAGGATTAAGTCCAATGAGCATTTATTCAATATTTGGTACCATTTCTCCATAAATTGTGGATTATTTTTTAAACGATAAAGCATGGGTTTAATTGATAATCTGAGTCCCCTCGGGATTCGTTTGACCTTATGGTATTGAACCAACGTTGATGCATGTAGTCTCTGATTGAGTTCACGTTTAGATGCAAATTCCAATTGTTTCAATTGATGACCTATGGATGCACTATGCGCCTGTAGATTGGTGACTTCACCAATTAAACCATATACTTCAGCTGCTTGTTCCACTGTGTATCCGCTTGTTGTTGCTCTATTTTCTGTTAGCGAAGCTATTGCTTCAAAGGACATGTTGAACTAGTTCTAGCGTGGGTGCTCTGGAGCTATAGTGGGTAACGTTAAGAAATCTGAACTGTTGTGCACCGAGCACTCCTATTTTTCTCAGTTTGTTTAACAAAACCTAAACCTTATGTTTTGATCTGTGTGCTGCAACTAATAGAGTATACCCTAATACTCTGCAAATAACATGAAAATATGGCTGGTCAACAATCTGTTAACACAGACTTAGCTGCGCACAACACTAATGAAATCTATTGATCAAACTTCACTTTTTACCTTATACACATATTTTTTATTCATATGTATCTTGACAGTCAGTCAAACCTTTTCAACAAAACATTCTATGCTCATTAATATACACATGGTTTTCCATTTACAAAGCAATATAAAGCATTATATACAATAAAGTACATTAGTTTCTCTTGTGTGTATCGTGGTTCGCCCAATGCATTTCGGGACAAAAGTAGGGTCCCTTCGTCAGGGGAAATGCTGCAAAATAACATGTACAGGCGCATAAGTCCGGTTGTATATATATAACAAGATCACATAGTTCATTACATTTCATTAAATCACCTCCACCTAAAGAAATAACACCCAAAGTGCATGAACAGAGAGACAACTAATACCATTAGATAGCATGTAGGTACTACTCACATTTACACACAAGTAAATAATTCTTCTCTTTCTTCTGAGCTTCTCTAGGTCCAAAACAACTCTTAAAAGAATGATGCATAAAAAATCAAGCTGTCACCTCAAACTATATGCAAAAAGACTCTAACAACAATAAGCTCTGTCGATATTTCAATGCAGTTCAAATGCATACCTGCAGTTACTCCAGGTTAATGCAATACGTAGACACTCTCCCGCTTGAACGCGCAGTCGATTTCCAGTACCTGTTCGTGACAAAGAATGAACCACTTTATGACTTGTCCATATGTGTAGCCGCCCTTAGTCAAAACGAAACGCGTGTCACTCCAATGCCAACTCTTACCGCTTTTCAAAGGACGTAGCTCATCAACAATCCACCAGGTAATCTTCAAACATTCGAAGTAACCCGCATTTGTGTAAGCGGCAACATTTCCTGGTTTAACTACTCTAACGCCTCACCCTATTGGAGAATTCAGCAATCATGCCCTCCAATCAGAAACAAGATAACAATCCTTTCCATCTACGTCACGAGTAACTACGACAACCGCCCTCCCGTTTCAACGCTACTCGCCACCTCGAATACCAACGAGCCTCGATCGATAACATTTCGACTAGACAAAGCTGACAATTCATGACGTTCATACTTAACCATCAAGTGTCAATGTCTAATAGACACCGCGTTATACCGTAAAAAAGCCGTTCAACGTATGTCAAAACTAAATAAACAAATAACTCAACTGTGCGTTAGTCTCAAAACCACGTGTTTAAACAAGTCTAAAAACTTTACTAAACCCAACCTGAGAACAAATGGCACAGTTTAAGCGCAACAATAACTCTATGTGGTTTAATGAGATCCATATATGCTAGCAAACAACATCTCACCTGGTACCATCCACCAAGACACCTACGTTCAACACAGAGCAAACTCCTTCAAACACCAAAATTCAAAAAAGCTCGCCGAGGAGGAAGAAACTTTGTCCTGAGCTTAGTGAAACTATGGAACTCGCTTCCGATAAATATAAAAAGCTGCCCAACTTTGCTCGGATTCAGAAGGCTATTAAAGACCTGGCTATTTACAAACTAACACAATCCTTTTTTTCAACAGGAACTCTGGCATTCCCCTCTGCAGAGCGCCTAGACGCCCCTGGGCATTGGAGCCCTGAATAAACCCTACAATCAAATCAAATTAATTAACAAAAACACTTTGTGTAAAATAGTAATTGCTTTAATTATTTTATCTTTTCATGTCCATACCCATGGCATAAACGTTCCTACTGTTTAATTCATCATAGTCATTCTTTCCTCTATACTGAAAGTGTTTAAACACACAACACACCTCTTCATCAATGATTCAAGATCACAAACCATTTATCATTTTGCTCACTGAAAGCTGTGACGAGCAGTCGTATTGGAGGGGTCAGTGGCCCAGCTGATTAGGACTGTGTCCAGGTCCCTTTTAAAACCTGAAGTCAAATCAGACAGCTCAACAAGTCAGTGAGCTCAGTTAAGGCTGTTGAACAGAAATATTATCCCCTTTTGGGATCCGCAAAGCTTATTTTCTTTGTCAGATATATATATTTTTTCGTAGTGTTATATAGCACAAACTCAACCCGAAGGTATTGGAGCTCTATACAGGAGCACCAGTTACATTACAGAAGGACACATTTATTTTTGGTAGGCACAGGGAGATTACGTGATTTGCCCAGAATCACAGGATGTTAAGCCGATGCCGAGACTCGAACCTGGTTCCTCAGCACCAAAGTTGGCAGGTCTGGCTTTTACGCCACATCCTCTCCCCTGGGAAATGAGTTGTGTACCCCAGCACTAGGCAAACTGGAGCAACTCATGATTATGGCTCCCGGTTTTATGGTATTATCTGTATTTATTTTAGGTTTTGTGAAAAAATGAAGCTAAAACTAGTATATTTCCACATATATTTTACCAGTAAATGTACGCTTCTATTTGAATATCTGACACGTTTCAATGATATGAAGACCCACTGATGGTAAATCAATATAAGCCTATGAAAATATTAAGGTTTTAATATTAAACATATGCTTATCTACTGAAGTTTCAGCCTCATTGCTAAGATTTCTTAATTTTTAACTGCCTATACCTGTCAATCCTGTCTATTGGCCTGACAGTCATGACTGACAGTATTGAAAATCACTTAAAGAACATAATTTCCGTTTTTACCCACATTTAAAAATAAATACAGTTAGGAAATTAAATGGTGTTCTGTCTGTATTTATCTGTAAAAATCAGTAAAAACAGAGAGCCTTGCTCATGATTAATAATAATCTGACCCTTTCCATCTGCACAGCTTTGCTTCTGCTAAATGCACACAAACATCCATCAGTGCAGACGTATGTTGGACAGAAGACACTGGATTATCGACATTGAAATGTGTAGGACAGTGCCTCTTTTTGTATGGTTACCCCCTACATTTTGCTCCAAATGCTGATGCTTATGATTCTGCACTGGAGTCTGCTTCCCAGGCCCCGGTGCCAGTGCTCTCACAAAACTGTTATGTTCGACTTGGTAATCCTAAATTGGCAAAGACTTTACTCCCTTATAATTCCCTAGTATATGCCTCCAGGGGGACCCAGGGCATAGGTGGTAAAGGGATCCCTTGGGCTGCAGCACGGTTTTGTGCCACCCTAGGCGACCCAGTCAATCTACTGACAGCTAGCCTGCCATTGCAGACTGCTAGAGCAGTGGAAAGTGCTCAAGTTCTACTGTGCCCTCACCATCTGTGGCACAGTCAAATGCACTGCCTCTAATATAGGTCATGCACCCCTTAGGAAGGCCTCCTCAGCCCATAGGTCAGGGTGCATTATATTAAATATGTGGACTTATAAGTGCAAGCCGATATGTCTATATAGTGGCATTCCCCATTGGAAACTACTGTAAGTTTTAACAGTCCATAGGTTAACTTGGGCTATCAACCAGTCACTCTTGGATTGGCAGCTCTATTATGGTACCACTAAAACCTGTCATGTTTGGTATCAAACAGCATGCCTTCTAACAGCTGAAACAATTCTTGTGCCCTGTGTGACGTGGCATGCACTCAGGTGGCACAGTTTAGGTTGCCCACCTGCTTTACCCAGCTCTGCTGTGCTCTGACTGACCAGCCCATGCTTTCCCGCGCTGGCTGCATCCAAGACAGGATTCTCACCTCCTACCAGGCAATGTGATCACTCCCAGGAGTCAGGAACAAAGGCTTGGGCAGGAAGGATGTCACACCTCCCTCCTCCAATGCTCGCTAGTGAAGTGACACATCAAGGTGGTGAGCTTAAAAGGCTGCACTGCATCTGATATGCATCAGGACTGACTCCCAGTGAAGGAAACAACCCTCACCCTCCCCACCGTGCATTTGTACCTGGGTAGGTGAGAAATTACCCAAGCTGGTAGATGTAAACCCCAGAAGGTTGGCCCTACCTCCAGAGTGAGCAGCCTGGTCTGTACACCACATTTTGAAATCGGCTATCTTTTGGAGTGGCAGAATAGAGGGTTCTGAGTAGAAAAGGTGACCTACACCCCGGATATGGTCACCTCTGGATCAGATTAGCTGCAGATACGCGCTGCCCATTGGCTACTAGCTCCTAAACGCGTAACTCCTCTCAATCTAGGATTTAAGGGACCCCCCCTAACACCATACCTCCACCATTGTCAGTTTCCTAGACCAGCACACTCAGACTATCCACCTGGGTCCATTCTGTTCCCAAACCTTGAAATTTACTAAGGGGGTGCCCCAGGGCTCTTGTTTGGGCCCAACTTTGTTTAATATCTATATGGCCCCCCTTGCCAAGGTTATTAGGGAGTATGGTTTCACTCCTTTCTCTTACTCTGATGATACCCAATTGCTCTTGTCCTTTGATAAGAACTCTGAGTCTATTGATCAGCGCTTTGCTAAGGGCATGTTGGCTATATCGGATGCATGACCAACCACTGTCGGCAACTAAATGCGTCCAAGACAGAAATCTTGTTGTTTGGGTCAGCCCAGAGTTTCTGGTCCCCTAGGTGGTGGCCTACCCTGGGTCCTGCCTACTTTGGTGGCAAAAAACCTGGGAGTACGCTTAGATGTATTGTTATCCATGAAGTGCCAAGTGATGACTACGGCAGGGACTTGCTACCATACCCTAGCCTGTTACGCAGAGTGTTTCAATTGGTTGCCTCTCTCTGTATGAAGAACTCTGATTCAGGCTTTGATTATTGGCCACGTAGATTACCGTAATGCTTTGCTGGCATCTGCAAAGGAGTCCATATTTAACAGACTGCAGATTATACAAAATGTTGCGGCTCACCTGGCCCTTAAAAAAACACCTTGTACCTCTTCAGGACCATTGTTACAACAACTTCACTGGCTCCCCATCCGCCAGAGAATTAATTTTAAGCTTTGCTGTCTCACCCATAAAGCCTTATATGGTGCGAGCCCCAGCTACCTGTCAGACAAATTCAAAGTCTGCTGTCCGAATCGCCATCTTAGGTCGGAAGGTAAAGGGTTGCAGGTAGTCCCCCGGTTTAAGAAGTTAAGAACAGGAGGCAAAACCATTGTCCATCTAGCCTCGAAATTTTGTAACACCTTGCCCGAGGACCTGTGCAAATGCTCCAAACTGCTCTGCTTCAGGAAACCCCTGAAAACAGCATTATTTAGAGCTTAAACCTGTCTGCCCATGTTTTATCTGACTTTCCTGCTACAATAGCGTGAAGATACCCCTAGGTGGGTGATTCCTGTGCTCTACAAATCCCATACACACATACACACATACATACATACATACATACATACATACATACATACCTACATACCTCTGATCTGAACTACTTGCATCAAGGAATGACCAAGAGGAAGCCCATGTCGCCAACAACACAATTTTGCCCACAGCACCAAAGCAATAGAGGGATACTTTGTTCCTGTGACAACAGGCCCTCGCACTTAATATTTCTTCAAAAATCTACAAATCTGGTTATATGTATGGTCTTCTGTTTGTTTTGGTGTCTAAATTAAGATAAAAGTACACTTTATTTTTATAAATTGGTGTCGGTTTTCTTTTGAGTCAATTACTTATCGCCCATGTAGGTTCTCTGAAATGCTTAACACAAGCTCCTCTAGTAAAGCCTTTGCCACTCTACCAGGACTGAGCTAAGGATTTGTTTTAGTGTGAATCCAAGGACCATCTTCGTTTATTGTGATAATATTACATGGTAATGCTACTCAGCCATACCACATAATATTCCACTTTCTTACAAAGTTCTATATAACTTGACATTTTAACTTTGGCAACACAATGTAAAGGGGTCGGTCATTAATTTTTCTAACCTGGCCTCCGGGCTTTTCCATGGTCCAATTCTAGGCTACCAACTCAGCGGGTGGGAAGGCTTTGCTACAGCGCAAGCATTCCTCCAAGCACTGGGAGTCTTTCTTTCACATCTATGGACATTGTGCAACTTGTTAATTGGGAGTGCAATGGTACATCAAGATATGAATGTCTTTACATTACCACGACAGGCTATAACTCCGCCCTCAGTCGAGGATAACATTCGCGACACAACGGAAATGGGGTTTGCCAGACTATTAGTTTTCAATGAAGAGGTTAAATCTAGTTGATTTAGATTTGCTAGCGCGCTCGGTGCCCCTAAGGATGTCCCAGCTCTATATCTATATAGATAAAGATGTCTCTACACCCTAAAGCCAAGCTCATGCTTCTGCAGCAAGTCTCCAAAATAAACGTGGGTCTGTCTCTCCCTGGCCTTCCCAGTAGCTCTTACGTCATTAAGGGTTCTCGTAATATCGCTAGTGAAGCTCAGAGCAATATATTAAGCCCTGTCTCTCGTTTCCTAGTCAAGTCTGACTTCAATCTTAATAAATGTTTATTTTTGTCAAAAACTCGAAAATAACTTCTAAAATCTAGTTTGCTATATACTTAAATTTGCATAGGAAATTGAATGTTTCTCTGAGACTTATCGAACCATGGTAATGAAAGAAATGTTTCTTAATTTGTAATGATTGTTAATCGCATGGTAAGGAATTTCTAGTTCCCTTTAGATTCTGTTTACTCTGATAAAGTAAAACAAGGCAGTTCTATGTGTATTGAATATTTTAGCGACGTTGTAATAAGTTGCTTCTTTATATTGCAGTTTTCTGATGCAACACAATAATCTGTTTTTCATGTGTTTCTTTCCTTTAGCGGGTTTAGTGTCTCCACTGCTGGAAGGACTCATATTTTCAAGCCGGTGTCCGTCCAAGCCATGTGGTACGTACGTTTTATCCCTGGTGTGTCGCTACTAGTTAAAAGCTTTGCTGTTTAACAGATCTGTCAGCTGTACCACTAAATGTTAGCTTACGGTAATGAAAGTTAAACGTTTATTATACAAAGAGCCTCTTAAGTGTCCCTTTGGTGATGTCACACTCTAAAATATGAGACTGTGGGGTGGAATAGTTCTGACCCCTCTGTCACACTCTTCAGTTTTATGGTCAATAGAAGTTATTTTTACGGCAGAGTGAAAATAATTTATGGGATGAAAGCGGGTGTCTGCCCTCGCTTTAAATCATTTCAAGAGCTATAAATGTATTGACTGGTTTAGAAAAGCAGTATGCGGACTGTAAACAATTACCGTATAAAATAAGCATTTACTGTAAAGTGATTTTGGCTATTTTTTTCCAGATACAAGGCATATTACATTTTAAGGTCTCGTGTTTTACAAAACGACATTTTTCAGTCCCGTGAGGCTTTAAAATACGCCAGAGCCCGCACTACTTTTCCAGAAAGTGTTGCAGCTGAATTGGGGCGGCAGGCCCGTGCAGACACTCTTGTGCCTGTGTTTGTAGGCCTTACGTAGTGTTGATATTTTACTGACAAATTGCGTTTACGTATTGGCATTTTTGAAAGATCTGTAGTATAATATACATTTTTTAACATCCTTTTTAATGAGTAAAGTGGGTCGACTCTGAAGCAGTCATGTGGTCTGGAGACCGGCGCAACTCTGCCTACCTAAAAACCGAAACGTAATCTCCTCCCCCCTTCCAGGAGTGCCAATAAACGTCTGTCCAGTGACCAACAATTTTGTCTAACACCTTTGGGAGACAGTCAGCCTGTGTTGCTCATCTCTGAATGGGAGATCCTGCTTTTAGGTGTCGGCGAGCTCTTTCCAGTTGAGCTTTTCGTCTCATTTTTAGGTCACGCCTACCAGACAGCACAAGCAATTGTGTTCCGAAAGACATATTGTAGCTTTACCAAAAACATACAAGGGCTTGCAGCTCGCCTATTGCTTACCATAGGCTTGCTTTACTGTCACTCTCATTTGTTTGTTTTCTATTGGATGGTTTACCCTGTTTCAGCCTGCCTGTCCATATTGTGTTCTTACATCCTCTGTAGCATAGCCTCTATACCATTTCTCTGATTGGTTGGCTTCTATGCTTACTCTGCTGTCTGTCAGGGTACTGCTCGATTGCTGCCCTCCCTCCCTCCACGTTGCTCTCTCTCGCCCATGTGCTTCTCTGTCCTTATCCGCACTCGTGTTGCTTTCTCCTGTGTGCTTCCCCGAACCCATGCACCACTTTACCCTCTTTTGCTCATTTTCTCTGCCTCATGTTGCTTTAACCCCCTGTTCACTGTGTTGCATCACCATGCGCCCCCTAATCTTTTTTTGAAAGCACTTTCGAACTACATTTTAAAAGAGCGCTTTCATGCAACTTTTTCAAATGTATTTACTGATCAATCGCGGATCGGTGAATAAGAAAAAAAGCCTGTGTCCTTCTCTAGGTGCATGCACGTATTTTGAACGCATGCATATGGCTACAAAATGACGCAGAGGTGGCTTCATCGCATTTTTTTTGCTATGCTGTACACCTGCCTCAAAGCGTTACAGCAGTGCTAAAAAATATTGCCAAAGCCAGTCTGTCTCACAGATGCGGTCTATTTCCATTGCCGATGCCTGTTTCTGTGTCTGATGTTTGTCATTGGGTTGTTCCCTTTGCTTTATGCTGTGTCACTGCTTTGCCCATGAGCTGAAGGGTTGTAACCTGGTGTGGCATATTGCACTCATTTGCTTTCTGTTGGGGTCTCTACTTTCTCCCTAATGTGGTCCTTCTCGGTTGCTCTACAGTTTTCCTTCATGGTTCTGCTTGGGTGTAGTTACCCCCTTCATTGCTGGGGTGATTGGTTCTGCCTTCTTGCTGGAGCTTTGTCCCAACCTACCTTAGACTTGGTATTTTAGGGGTTTCCTGACCTACTTCCTCTGCTTCACTTTGTGACTTATGTGATAGCATGATTTCTACTCCATGCTAGAACCTCAGTTGCTTGGGTTTTCTTGTGCCACTTGGTCTCCTGTGAGTTTACTCCTCTTCGATTTGGAGTTTGTTGTTACTATTCATGTGTTCCTTTGAGCCTCTTTCTGCCCCTGTACATCGGTTTGTGTTTCATTCTCTCTGCTGTGGGAGTTTGGGTACTCTGGTCTCCCTGGTATGTCTTTGGATGTTTCGGTGAGTTTCTGATCCATAGTGGATTTTTGCCCCCATCATGTTTGTTTGACAAATTCTTTAGTTTTGAGCAGTCCCATGTCTTAACTGTATCCAGGGATGTGGCCCTTTTTAGGTCGAGCCTAGAGCAGTGCATGCGCTGCTCTAGTAAAACGACCTCTCGGAATCGCTCTGGACTTTCCACACGCTCATGCTTGTGAAAAGGCCTTCGGCTTGCGGATACGAGCAGCAGCGAGCAGTGTGTCGGATTGAACACACGTGCACAGCTGCTTTCTCTTCACGGTCACTTGAACTTTTCTACAATTTGTATTCGGTTGTAAGCTGCAGTTAATCCAATGCTTGCAGGGTCGTACTGGTCGTAGCGGGCACCAGGGGTCTTCCCGGTGGTCCGCCAGGGTGGGAGCTGGTTTTGGGCCCCTGGGGGGGCATTTTTGTTACCGGGGGCCTGCACTATCAGCCTCTGGTAATAAAATCGGGAGAAATCAGCCCTTGCAAACAGCTCGGCAGCACCCCCTCAGCACCCCAGGGGGGGTGGCCGAGCAGTTTGCCAGGACCGGTTTCAGTTACCAGTCCGGCCCTGAATGCTTGCCATCCTCTAACAAACGGAAACAGGGCTTGCAGCTAAGATGCTTGTCAGTGTTGTTGTGGCATATGGTAATTTTGCACTGGAATCTATTTGAAATGCGTGCGCACCTTGTTTTCAGGAGAAGAGAATGGATAATAAGCTCAAGTCAGACTAGAACCTTGCTCCCCAGCACCAAAGTACATAAAGATTGCCATTATGCCACATCCTCTTCAGTACATGCTAGTGGAAATCTCCTGTCTATTGCATCAACGGAAATAAACGGATTAAGGCAACACAAATAAAAATTCATATATTTTTTCTAATAACTTTATTATTTTGTGTCCAAATAAGGCAATTAGTATTATCAGAAAAACATTTTGCACTGAGGTGCTTTAATGGACTGAAGAGCACCGATGTCCTGGCAGAACCCACACACTTTTATGGAAATGCAGCACTCTTCAAGAGGCACCGGCTTGGTTTTATTTGAAGAGCTTAAGGCCAACAGGAAACGTCACTAAGCATTGTTCGGCAAACAGTTAGCCTGTGAACTCTTTTCTGTAAAGAAAATACAAATGAATCCACATATCGTACAACAAATAACAGGGTTGTTGATGCTGCGTACGCAGCTGCAGGCTGATTGAGTGAAGCTTTTGTACCTTTTAAAATCGAGGATGTTGTTTTCATGGCTCTGGTTGTACTCAGAACCTTTACGTGTTCTGCTTAAGCACACGCACATACACACGCGCACCAAAACATAGCCTTGCGCTTCCCTTTTATAAATTGCTGTTTTCTTGTTTGAAGTGTCTAGCCCTGGAATTCAGAGAAGAGTGATATGGGTCAGTGCTGCCAGATATCAGGATCCAGGCTTTAAAATATTATCCCATGGTGAGCTCTCGGCTCTGGTAATGTTGACAAACCATATGTCCACAATACTTTGGGTAACAGAAATAACTCCTCTGTTGGCAACGTTCGAGCATAATTGCAAAGTTACTTTTTTCCCCGTCATATAAACCACAAACACACAAAACTAAATAAATGGTATAAATGCTTTTTCACAAAACAAGCATTGGCATAGCCAATAGGTCTCACCTTTGGGACCTTATAAGTATTTAATTATGCAGCACAAGATCCTTGGTGCAACATCAACTGTTGCATGGCTAAACACTTATAATGTTCAAAAGGCGAGACCTATTGGCTATGCCAATGCCTGTTCATATTGGTAGTGATTGCCTTGATCTTTCGAAAATGGTTTTCAGCTCTGGCTTGTCCCTCACATGGTGCCAGTACCCTTTGTGGGCCACACCCTGTTCCTGCAACATGCCGGTTGTGCTTTTGGTACCTTCTTTGGTGGCCCTTCTCTTCCAGGTCTGCAGTACTTGCTTGGTATGTGCTGTAAGGTTTTGCTTTCTTTGCTGCTTCAGTGCACTCATTTCTGAGGTTCTCTTTTTTTGGCTTCTGGTTGCTTCTCTGGTGTTCTATTATTCTGACTGTGTTTGACATTCTAGCTTAGGGCATAGGATGCCCTGGGAAAGCGTCTTCAGGTTGCTGTGTTCTTTCCAGTTAGTCCAGTGTGTTATAATTTCTTGTGCTTTTGATCCCTTGTGCTCCTTTTTGGGGTGGGAGCTTGGCCTTCCCTGGGCCTGCTTTGCCTACTGCTGAATGCCTTCTTTTTTGTGTCCCTTTTCTATGTGGAATCTAACCACAAGCTTTGCCTTATGATTGCAGTTGCGCACTGGACAAGTACTGCTTCTGCACTTGTCCATTAATTATTGGTTCATTGCATCATGTTCTCTGGTGTTTCTCAGTCCACTTGCCTTTTGTTTTTGAGATCTTGCACTTGGGTGGTGCTCTGGCATGGGATGGTGCTTCTGGGTGCATGGCGTGTATGCTTTTCATCGTCTGGGCTTAACTCCTTGAGTGACAATCTGAGTACTAGCATTTGTGTGGTGTGTTCTTCCTCTGAGGCCTCCATGGAATTTGTTTTTTACCTAGACATGCCTGCTGTTTTGAGCTCAGTCGTCCCTTTTTGTTGTTGGACTCTGATCTGCTATATTGTTGTTGACTATAGGCTCTTCCTTTGCCTTTTCCCTTCTTTCCCTATGGTAAATTGCTCAGACCAATCTGTTCATGTGCCTTATTTTGGGTGTAACGTAGTGTCTGTGTTATTCCCCTGGGTTATAAAAGGGGGTGGTGATGGACGGAGCATCTGAATCAATCAAACACTCACACCCAGTCAAAAGATCTGGGTTTAATCCATCACCGTTCTTTAGCCCACTCTGCCACCCCAGTTCAGACATGGCTATATGCAAATCAGTCTGACCCTGTGCCTCATGGGAACAGTCCAGCCCGAACTGCCAAGCCATGTCTTCCCTGAACCAGAAACAAGCTTCCGAGGACCGGTTTCTGGCATTCTAGCCGTCTTCAGCCCGGCTTGCTTGAATCCAGTGAGCAAGGGACTCACATCTGAGCATACCCTGCCACACTTATGTCAGCCAAAAGCGGTACAAAAGGGGTTGTAGCACCTACTTTTGGCTTCCCTGGCTCTCTTATTGCCTCTTGAGGGTGTCTACTGGAGTTGGCCTCTAATTTTGGACCCTGCTTCCCTTGGTGCACTGGTTGTGCCCCATTCAATTTGGGTATCTAGTGCTTGTTGGCCAGGTGGCCGGATTTCAGATAAATCACCATAAACCTAAAGCTATGGGAGTGGTGAAGAACCAGGAGAAAAGTGAAAAAATTGCCTCTGGTTACAAACTACAAATTGCATCAACAGGATTTGACTATTTGGGGGTGACCATCCCTCCCTACACTAGTGAGATATACCACAGTAATGCACCGCCTCTCCTGCATACCCTGTTTAAAGATCTCTAACAATGGGGTTCACTAGAGATTTCATAGTTGGGCAGGATTAACAGCATCAGAATGAGCTTTCTGCCATAATTACTTTACTTTTACCAGTGCCTACCAGTGAAGATTCCCCTGGACTCTCTAAAATCTACACAAAAAAGGTGGGCCTTTATTTCGAAAAACAAAACACCTTGCATAGCCAAAGCCATTTTGGAGCCCAGCGGAGGGAGGAATGGGAGCCTCTGCCTTGTAATTATGTATACTGGCGTCTCAACTTAAACAAGTCCTCACTTGGTGCTCTCCAGACGCAGAGAAACCCTGCTGCCACGTGTAGTAGGACTACTCATAGCTGTCTCTGCACCAGTTGCTGAGGTTGTCCCCGCGAGCACACCGCTCCATGGGGACTTTGGCGTGGGCGACAGAGGTGACATTGCAGTTCTGGAACAAGGTGGTCTGGACCAGACAAGAAAAATGACCAGGGTGGAGGATATCATGGCAGATGGTGATACTAACAAAGCACTCTTGTCTTTACTGCGCCCTAGACCAATCTATTCCACATGGCACAATGGTAAAACGACCTTTCCCTCACTCTGACAGAGGTTGACTGGATACAAATATGGGGAAGAACAGCAAATCGTCCCTTTGTCTCTGAATGCATTCCAACTAAAGTTGTGGTGGCACTTGACCCCAGTCCATCTGAAAGTGATGTGTAAATCTCCTGCTAGTTGCTGATAGGCTGCAATTCATTGGGGGACCAATGTTCACATGTGGTGGGACTGTCCAAAATCCAACCTTTCTGGGGCCCAGTTTTAGAACTTTTAAAGGGAATCACAGACTTGGATCTACCCCGACCGCCACAAATAACTCTTTTGGGCCATATTGAGATGGACACACTTTACCACTTGTTTTAGCAGCCCGACTAGTGATAGCCTAGAAATGGCAAAATACCTTCTCCCCAACAATAGACCAGTGGTGGGTGAAGGTATAGACGATAAACACAATGGAATGCCTCACAGCCACGCTGAAAGATACATTGCCTTTTATTTATTTTTTATTTATTTTTAAGCTTATAAAGCGTACAGCTACCCCGAGGTTTCCCGGCGCTAAGAACCAGATTAAGGGGGAGAGCAGACTAAAAGAAGAGGAGGCGGATTATTGGTTAAATAACCAAGTTTTGCTTTCTCTGCGGAACTTGAGGTAACAAGATTCAGTGCGAAGAGATGGTGTAAGAGAGTTCCAGAGGGAGGGAGCCAGAACGGAGAAAGAACGACCACCCATTCTGGCTCTCTTAACTCTGGGAACTTGAAACCTGTACTGATTAGATGATCGGAGAGTGCGGGAAGGGCAGTACCGATGCACTAAAGTACTACGGTAGGGTGGGGCCCGACCTGCATTGATTCCGTGCATGTAGCAGAGAGCCTTAAATTTTGTGCCGCTTTCAATGCGTAGCCAGTGTAATTTACAAAGAGAATTAGAAGTGGGGGGATAGGTTGGGAAGTTTACAGAGCAGTCAAGCCGCCATGTTTTGGACTGTCTGTAGTTTACGGGTCACCTCTTTGCACGCCCCCAGGAGAAGAATGTTGCCGTAGTCCAGTCTAGAGGTGATTAAGGCCTGGACTACGGTTTTCTGTGTCTCCTGAGGGAGCATTCAAATGATCTTACTGAGCCACTTGATGATGGTAATGCAGATGGAGGAGGTTTTAACCACGTGGTGCTTCATGGAAAGTTGGTCGTCAAAAATGATGCCAAGATTGCGTGCTGTTTTTGAGGGAACGGGGAGGGTACCCATTTGTGTGGGCCAATGTTGGGGCCCCCACAGAGTAGTGTTCTTACCAAATAGAAGAAGCTCTGTTTTCCCCCGTTCAACGTAAGTTTGTTTTCGTGCATCCACGTGGCGATGTTATTAAGACCAACACAGAGGGAAGAGGGAGTGGAGTGAGAGCCGGTTGAAAGAGAGTAGATGATCTGTGTATCATCGGCGTATGAGTAAATGGTTAGCCCAGCTTGTTCAGCAATCGTAGCCAGAGATCTGACATACAGATTAAAAAGTAGGGGGCTCAAAATGGAGCTCTGGGGGACACCATACGCCGATTTATAGGTTTGGGAGACAGAAGAAGGAGAGAAGACTTGGAAGGTACGGTCTGAGAGAAAACTAACAAGCCAGTTGAGGGCTGGGCTGGTGATGCCAGATGATTTAAGGGCATTGATAAGGATGGGGTGGGAAACCGTGTCAAATGCGGCACTCAAGTCGAGTAAAATGAGTGCCACGGTTTCCCCCCCATCCACTCGGCAACTAATAGTTTCTGAGACCTCCAGCAGAGTAGATTCTGTCGAGAAACCGGATCTAAAACCTGATTGAGATGGATGAAGGATATTTCTGGATTCAACATGCAAGGATAGCTGTGTATTGATGTGCTTTTCCAATATTTTTGAGAAAGCAGGGAGGAGAGAAATGGGGCGGAAATTGGATGGGTTATTGGGGTCAGCATTAGCCTTTTTTAATAAGGGCACAATCATGGCGTGTTTCCATGCGGAGGGTACCTTGGCTTCTCTGAAAGAAGAATTAAGTAGATCCAGATTAAGGGAGAGGGTGTCCAGAATTTTTAAGATTTGAGGGGGAAGTGGATCCAGTGGAGAGCCAGATTTGATGTTGCTGATGATGTTGATGAGTGTAGAGCTATTGAGGAGATCCCAAGTACAGATTTGCAGAACGGGTGAAAGGTAGGTTTCCTCTAAGACTTCGGGTTCGTGAGAGATCACAGGATCAAGTCTGTTAGGGAGGCTATTCTGTTGCGAGGGTGTGGGATACATGTCCACAGAAGACTTAGTTTGACAAGATATGGACTTCGTTTTATACCTACATCAAAAGAGACGGGGGATTCCACATCCTCCAGCACTGGTTTAACTGGCTGGAGTCGAGTCACTGTAAGCCAACAACTTGCCGGATCCAGATTAAAGAACTGATCACGCTCAAATACGGTTCTGATCCCTTACAATTTGCTCTCTTATTTGCCCCCCTCTGCATGTAGGTATATGTTTGATGTGATTCATTGGATGTACTGTAATGGCCTTAAAAATAGTTTAAATAAAGTTGTTTAAAAAAATAAAATAAAGATGGTAAAGGACCTGGTATACCTAGGCCTGCAGGTTATTCCCATTCCAGGTAGGCTTGAAATACCTGCTCTCTAATCTGGGGATGCAGGCCGGAATAAATCGGTGTCCCCACACCAAACACATGTGGTTTTTTTAAAGTATTTTTTTTACCATTTACCCTGTTTAGTGCACTAACCCATCCTAATATCTCTAGCCTCAGACACATCATGGTTATGGTATGAGTAAAAGGAGCAACATTTTAAATAAGACCAGTAGAGGATAATATGCAATTTTGTGAGTGCAAAGTACTGGAATAGCCAGAGCTGCCTACAGTTCCTTCTGCCTTGCGGCTCCAGCTGCACCTTAATTACTGACGAAGCACAAAGAGGTAATATCACCTTTGGTTCTGATTGTTGTTTCATGCACACAAGAGTGCCTAAAGGTTGGGCTGAACAGCTTTGTTTGACATGGAGTCAATTTTTGTTAAGCTTTTCAAGATGCATAAAATGTTTGTTTCTGTTTCCAGCTACGAATACAGTTTTGAGTTTACTTGACATTGCTAAAAGAATATCAGATATGGAAAACTCGATGTTCCAAGCATTTAAAACTCATATCACGTTTTGAGCAACTTAATTCTTCTTTTGTTATCTATTTAAGTAAACTAATGCTGTCAGTATTTTTTCAGTTTCAGTTGCCAGCTTGTGCTTGATTGTGAGCATCTGTCTTGTTTTCTCAACTCTTAGGTCCGCTCTGCAGATCCTCCACAAGGCCTGTGAAGTGGCCAGGAGATACAACTACTTCCCAGGGGGGATGGCACTGGTGTGGGCCACGTACTACGAGAGCTGCATTTGTTCCGATCAAAGCTCCATCAATGAGTGGAATGTGATGCTGGACCTGGAATCAACTCGCCCCGATTCTCCTGTTCTCTTTGTGGATAAGTTAGTCCTTTCTCACTTTTTTCCAGAAATTACTTAATATGCTTTTCATTGCCCCTACACAGATATCACAGACATACAGTTGTGTGAAGCTTTGCTGGATGTCATAGACTTAGACCAGATCATAGTAATTTCCCTTCAATTACTTAGGGGAAATAGATGCATCTGAACAGCTGTGCATTCCTGCACCTAGAATACTAAGCTCCCATACCTGGGTGCAATTGAAGTTAAATGGAGTTCTGTGATCATTTTTGCATGTGAGGGTGCTTTGGTGCTCCTGTGTTGCTCATCAGTACACAAAAATCCCTCATCTGCTTGAGCAATCAGGTTCCTGTATTCTGCCTGGCCAGAGTAAGTGCGGGTAAGCTGCTCGTTTTGGTAGGCTGAGAATCCATTTTTACTATGCCTTTAATTTTCACATATTTACAGTAGGATGTTTCGACATCAATTGTTCTGAACTTTAAGAAAGTTTGCGAAACATACACTCTCAGATAAATGACTTAGGTTTATAGCATCCTTCCCACTTTACGCCATTTCTGCGCGCTTGAAGAGGGCTCTCTAGGTAGAGGACATTACTCCAGCTCAACAACCTGTGAGAACCCCTTCACCTGCTTCTGTCCAGCATAATCCTACCAAAAAACATACAGCAGCACTTGTCTCAAAATCTCAGGTCTCTGGGCCACCACTGCTGTCTAGTCATGGGCGGCACTGAAAACCCTCAATGGAAGCCCTGCCTATGGGCTCCGACCAGAACGTGCATGAGAAGTCGAAGCCATCCAATTCGGCTTCCCTCGGCCCGAGACCACTAACCGGCATCGAGTCGATCTTCGATACCTGGCCAACAGCCACCATCTTTCTGCTTGGTACAGAGTGCGTAGTCTACACCCAAGCTGAAAGCTTTGGAGCCGAAATAATCCAAGCCGACCTCCAAACTTGTTTCCAACACACAGGTGGAACAATCCTCCACAAGTTACAGGACAAACTGGACACGTGCCCTAAGAAACTTCAGGGAAGTGGCTATTAGCCATTATTCAACTTGGCTTTTGTCTGGAGCTCATTACCACACCACACAAAAAACTTCAAAAACTGTCTATTAAACATTGTGTCATGGATGTCAGATAACTGCTTGAGGCTTAATACGGAAAAAGACGGAGGTCCTCTTTTTTAACAATAAATCTCCGATGCACTCTCCGAAGTGGTGGCCTACTGCTCTTAGCCCTCCCCCGATCCCGGCCAAATCTGTTCGTAATTTAGGCTTTAAAATGGATACAGAAATGTCAGGAAAAGACCATATTGCGCAGCTGTCATCAGTGTGTTTTTGGAAATTGAAAACCCTGCGCAGATTTCTACATTACCTTTCTATGAATTGCCGGCAATCGGTGGTACATGCCACCATTACCTCACGCTTGGATTATGCCAATAGTCTTTTTATTGGTTTACCTGAGTACCTGATTTCAAGACTCCAGCTTATTCAGAACGCGGCAGCCAGAATTATCAGAAATATTCCTGTAAGACATAGTATCTCCCAACATCTGGTGAGTCTTCATTGGCTGCCCATAAAGAAAAGAGTTTTGTTCAAAACTATGATTTTGGCTCATCGAGCCCTTCATGATACTGGCCCCAAGTATCTCGGAGTTAGAATTCAGAGATACTTACAAACAAGAACTTTGAGATCGAACAGTCAAAACCTTCTCAAAGTTTCCAGATTTGCTAAAAGTAGGAATGGGGGCTGTGCTTTTTCTGTACGTGCCCCCATGGTGTGGAATTCAATTACGGAGGAACTCAGAAGGATAGAAAAGGAATCTCCTTTTAGAAAGGCCTTAAAAACCTGGCTGTTTTGACTGAATTAACTGTTCTGCCATGTTTTGGTTGTATTTTTGTAGTATACCGTTTTTTTTAGGAAACTGCGCCGGGACACTTCAGTTGGCATTACATTCCACCTCGTGTTCACAGGATGTCACACGAGTATCAAACATTACTCAAACTGGAAGTTCAAACTCTTCTCGTCAAAGGTGCTATGGAGCCCGTCCCTCTTCAACATCAGGGATATACTCTCTGTACTTCCTAATCCCCAAAAAGGACAGGTCATTAAGGCCAACTTTGGATCTCATGCCATTAAACAAATACATTCTATCAGAACACTTCCATATGGTTACCTTCCAGGATGTCAATCCGTTTCCTAAACAAGGTGACTTTATGCCAACACTAGACCTAAAGGACGCCTACTTTCACATACCAATACATGCAGCTTATCAGAAATGTTTAAGATTTTTCATAGTGAGCAAACATTACCAGTTCAAGGTTTTGCCATTCGTGGTATCGACCGCACCTTGAGTGTTTACTAAATGTCTAGCAGTGGTCGTAGTATATTTCAGAAGACAATCTGTCCACGTATTTCCATACCTGGACAACTGGCTTATCAAAGACAGGACTCTTCATCAGTGGCAACAGGACACTTAGATGACAATAGATCTTCTCCACAATTTGGGGTGTACAACCATATTTAGGAGCAATCCTAAACACATAATCTGGATCAATTTACCCCAATCCCATAAGAATTCAAACCTTTTAGACAATACTGCCCCAGTTTCAGACCAACCAGCAACTCACAGTGAAAGTGGTCATGCGTCTGCTTGGGATGATGGCTTCTTGCATTGCAATAGTTCCCCACGCATCATTACAGATGCGTCCATTACAACAATGTTGAGCTCGTCAGTGGTCAAGTCACAGGTTCATTTGACAGATCTAGTGTTGATAGATCGCCACACTCACTGTACTCTGCAATTGTGGAACACCACCAACTTGATGAAGGGGCTGCCTTTTTCTCGACCCTGTCCCCCACCTCACTCACAACTGACGCATCAAAGATAGTATGGCTTGCTCACCTCCAACACCTCACAGTACAGGGCCTCTGGGATGTCAAGCACCAATCTCTCCAAATCAACTATTTAGAGCTTGAAGCTGTTCACTTAGCATTGAAAGCTTTCCTACCTCACAAGGTTTTCCTAGTCTGGACAGACAATATGATTGCAATCTATTATCTTCCAAAACAAGGGGTACACGGTCTACACAACTCTCACAACTGCCTCAGACCATCTGGAACTGGGCTGTACATCACCACATACACCTACTAGCAAAATACCTTCTGGGAACAGATAACAATGTTGCAGACCTGCTCAGACGGATGCAGCAACAAATGGGAAAATTAGCCACAATTCCTCCTAGTCTAATCCCAAAAGTGGGGCCTCCCTCAAATAGATCTTTTGTCCACAGAGAAAATGCAAAATGCCCAACCTTGACCTCCAGGTTCCCACACCCACAATCCATGGGCGATGCACTATGGATGAGTTAGTCAAAGAGATTTGCCTACGCTTTTCCACCTCTCCTTCCATTACTGGTTCTGAAACTCAGGCAGACATCTCTGACAATGATCCTAGTAGCTCCCACTTGGGCTCATCAATCTTGGTCCACAACATTACTAAACCATTCAATAGTTCCACAGGAGAAGCTCCCAAACAGGCCAGACTTTCTCACGCAAAATTACGGATAAGTTAGACACCCAGATCACAAAACTCTCAACCTAGCAATCTGGCTCCTGCGGTCATAGAATTTGGTTATTTTAACTTACCAGCAGAATGTATGAACATTCTTAGAGGAGCACGAAAACCTACCACTGGGGCCTGCGATGCAGCAAAATGGAAATGTTTTGTTTGGTACTGCCACTCAAAAAGATAGACCCTTTCACAGCTACAGTACAACACATTATCTGTTCTCTACTTTACTTACAAAAGGCGGGTTTCCATATACTTTTATACACTTACATCTCGCTGCCATGGCTCCCTATCTTAAAAATAAACAACACCTTTCCCTTTTTAAAATTCGAGTCATTATAGCCTTACTTGACTTCCTCCTGCACCTTCTTGAAATCTTCATATGTTACTCACAAGACCCATGGGACCTCCCTTTGAGCATCTCTATTCAGGCCCTCTTCAATTCCTCTCATGGAAATGGTTTTTTCAGTCACCAAATTTTCATCAGACGTGTTAGTGAGCTGCAGGCATTAACCTTAGAAGAACCATTCTTCCAAATACACGAAGGCAAGGTGGTACTTATAACCAACCCAAAATTCCCGCCTACGGTAGTCTCACAATGTCACATCAATCAGCCCATTAAATTGCCAGCTTTCTTTCCTCATCCTGATTCTGTTGTGGAAAGAGCTCTTCATTCATTTGCTGTCAAAAGAGCGCTTATGTTCTACATTGATAGAACTAAAACTTTCAGAAAGTCTATACAACTTTTTGTCACCTTTTCACCACCACACAAGGCCAACCTTATATCCAAACCAGGCATGGCCAGATGGATAGTAAAGTGCATTCAGACTTGCTATGCTAAGGCCAAAAGACCTTTACCTGTTTCTCCCAGAGCACACTTTGCTCGCAAAAAGGGAGCAACCATGGCCCTTTTAGGAAATGTTCCCATAGCTGACATATGTGAAGCAGCTACATGGTCCCCACCACACTCTTTCACCAAACATTATCATGTGGATGTTTTAGCACGCCAACAAGCCAATGTAGGACAGGCAGTGCTGCGTCCTCTTTTTCAAACCACTACAATGCCCACAGTTTAGCTACCGCTTATCAGGAGGGACTGCTTTCCAGTCTATGCAGAGCACGTGTATCTACAGCCACACATGCCATCGAAAGGAATATGTTACCCTATATGGATCTGTTAGTGGCATGTAGTGCTGTAGATTCACATGTGCCCACCCTCCTCCCGGGACACCTGTGGCCATAGCAGTTTCGTACATTTATGAGTTTTTACAATTTATACATTTAGCATGGTCTTTTTATTACTTACACATATTTACACTCCTTTCTCACCTGCCTGTGGGAAAACAATTTTACAATGCAGTTGATGTCCATGCACATTACCACCGAGAGGAAGAGTCACTCGACCTTGTGACTCGAAAGACTTCTCTGAAGAAAAACAACTTTCTCAACTCCGGACCCAACACTAGATGTCAGGAGTATGCAGAGGATGTTAATCTACAGATCTACATGCCACAAACAGACTTTTACAGGGTAAGTAACATATTCCTTATATAGCGCTTACTACCCCTGTTGAGGTGTTGAAGCAGATCTTCAAGCCTCCTGGTTGCTGGAACTCTTATTTCTCATGTACCTAAGGCCAATAGGGGATTCACTTTAGACTCTCAATCCAATCACTGGAATATTAATAGCATTATTTGAAATATAAAACGTCAAGAAAAATCAAATAGCTCATCTTTAGTGCCCTCACTGTAAACCCTTGAGACATGTTATCCCACATGGATTACAAAAGCAGGATATCAAATTTATGGAAATCACAATTGTGGATAATTTTGCAAAAGCACATTTTTTGTAATAATATTCTTATTATGCAGTACTTGCCTATTTAACAATTGTTCTCTTGTAATTTTCATAATATGTTTAATTATATTTAGTGAAGGCGCAAGTTTGCCCCATAAGCTCAAGATCCCATATTAATATCAATATACCCGGTTGGATGTAGGACCCATTAAAATCCTGTTTAATCTTCTTCTCTTTCCACCACACTACATTGTTTGAAAGTAAAGGTGTCCGAACAACACTGGTTCTGGCTTGCAAGAATCTTTGCACCCAAGACCTTTTAAAGGAACCATAGAAGTAAGGCGGCCAGTTACATGGTACTCTTAATAGAGCTCCATGTTCTATAGTATGCTTGTGTCCATATCAAACCAAATAACAGAGAGCAGTCAAAGGCCTTCTGTAGTGTTCCTACCGCCAAAACTTTCTCTGAGCTAAACGTCCTCTTAGATCCTCCATTTATGTTTAGACTTATCTCTTGGACTGTTCTTAGGGTGGTGGCTAACACAATGACTTTACATTAAAAGCATTTTTGCTCAAAGTGCAAATGTTCAGGGTGATAAAGAATATATGTGAGGTCTTAAACTGCACCATAGCTGCCTCACCAGTCGATAAATAGAACATTACCCCTCACCCAACAATCTATCCTTGATCTTCCTTCAATGATTGTGTCTTCCCTGGGTCCATGCCTCCTGTTCAGTTCTTCAGCTCGGTTTCACACTTTACAAATGCAAACACATACATAGATACCTATTCCATTCTATGGGCAATCCTAAGAAATAAATACGTGCAAATTGTACCTAACTATCAGCCTGATTCATCAACGACCCGTTTTGCGAGTCTATAATAGCGATTCATAAGGAATCGCTATTACAGGCTCGCAAAACGGGATTCATGTAGGAATCGCAAAAACAAAATGCGATTCCTACATATTCCTTATTTGCGATTAGCAAATTGCTAATCGCAAATAAGGAATACTCCCCATTCATTCCTATGGGCCAAAAGGCCCATAGGAATGAATGGGGAGTATTCCTTATTTGCGATTAGCAATTTGCTAATCGCAAATAAGATAGCGATTTAAAGGGTGCCAGGGGTGTCCAAAGGACACCCTGTAGCACCCCTTAAATGCAAATTTAAACAGGTGGTACGCACACACATGTCCAAAGGACATGTGTGTGTGCAACATGCAACTTAGAAAAATGCTTTTTACCACGAGGTTTGACCTCGCGGTAAATAGCGGGCCGAAATTGCGAATTCGCTATTTAAAAATGGATGATGAATTGCATTTAAGGAATCTCAAATAGAGATTCCTTCAATGTAATTCCTCACAAAATAGCGAAATCGCTGTTACCGATTTTTGCATTTGGGATGATGAATCCCAAATGCAAAAATTGCGCTCGCAAAGGGCCAGATTCTGAGAATCTGGCCCTTTGCGAGCGCATTTCTCCTTCATGAATCAGGCTGTATGAATATATGTGATGAGCGTGAGAAAATGAATTTGCTGACCAATAAGATTATTTTCTCAAGGTAATTCATGGATTTTATTTACACCAGAGTGAAAGCTTCTTGTCTCTTTTATGCTATTGGAATTAGATTTCAAATGCAAACAAGGTGTTGGTAACTTGCCATACTTTATTTTGGTTTGCAATAATTAAAAAATGTATTAGTATGAAGTAGGGAAGATATGTTGCATTTTGCATGAAAAATAATACCAAATGTTATTTATGTTTTTGTTTATTTATTTATTTACATGTGTGGATTCATTAATGTTATGAAACTCTTGTAGAGGCAAAATTAACCTACTTGGAAATGGTTAACTGCTATATTATAGTATGTGAAAGGGCTCCTAAAGCACAATTGGGAAGTTGAAAATTCTCCCACCACATTATTAAAATCTAGAATTTTTAGATGGTACAAATATGATGTCTCCATAAAAGGGTTTAAATAGTTTTACATTATTTTATAGTTGTACCGGAAAGGTTTCTTCCTACCCCTGATCACCCAGTTTGGCTGCAGTGACTGAATAGCTATTCCACAAATGGATGTATGAATGGACATACTAATCATAACACACCAATGAAATTTAGTAAAGCTAATAAAAAAGAAAAGAAAATCACTTTAACACATTGTTTAGCTATTGCAGTTTATCAGTTGTATAAAAGTGAATGCCCATTGTCTTTCCTGTGGACTTTTTGACTTGATTGCATTTGTCTTTTATGTTGACCATGTGATATGATTTGAAAAGGATATAGCAACCTTTGTAATGCAATGTTGAATGACACATAAAAAATAAACCGGTCTGATCTTTTTTTTGTATAATTTCTAAATCGGTCAAATAACATTAAAAGAAAAAAAGGGAAAATATTGTGATTCCCATAGATCATT
The DNA here is from genome assembly GCF_964263255.1 of Lissotriton vulgaris. Taxonomy (NCBI): domain Eukaryota; kingdom Metazoa; phylum Chordata; class Amphibia; order Caudata; family Salamandridae; genus Lissotriton; species Lissotriton vulgaris. The sequence continues at coordinate 787,122 of NW_028241185.1, read as the reverse complement.
ACTGGTATATATTTTATTTTATTTGTGTGGAAAAGGTGTATAAAATATACTAAATTTTTAAAAGGAAAATGTTATTTTAAATATACCACTATTGTTCACATTGTATGCGGAAAAAACACACACTATTTCAAATTACAAGACACATCATTGGGGTGTATGTTTGGCTTTACCAATCTGATATCTCGCTGCAAGTATGGATAGAGATACACGCTCAAAGAATAAGTGCAGTGTAAATCTTTCCTACTTGACTTCTATGATGGGAATGGGTGTTGGGGGGAGAAAATGGAGAGGAGAAAGTGGGGAGTTTAAATGTAATTGTACATTTTCCTTGAAAAACTGTGTTTTCACATTGAACATGAAAATATTTGGAGAGCATGCCAAATTTGATGCATCTGATCGAGAATTCAGAGAATTCTAACTGCAGACTCCTTGCCTTAGTATTATCCCTAGGCGTCAGACTGGATCCAGAATTGTTCATGAGCAGTACCCCTGCGCGATGGTAGGTGGCATTGTGTGTCTCCACGTGGCGTCTGCACTGGAAGTGACATGAGCGGTGCCTATATAGCTGCCACCCCAGCACGCTGACGTCAGTTCTTTTCTTTGCATGTTAGCCTGCGCAGATCCGGAAAAAGCTATCCCTAGTCACTTTTTGACTAGCCCTTTTTTCAACTTTTGTCAAAGTCTTTTGAGGAAGTCTACTGCTGGTGTGGCAGGAATGTCATCTAGGAAGGCTGACTTTATGTCAGTGATGGACCCACACCTTTTTTGCCTCTGTTGCCTCTAGCATGACCACAGCTTGAAAACGTACATTTTTCTTCATTTGATGAATCCGAAGGCCCTGAGAGAGAGGTCCCTCAGGTTCCTGGGGATTCGACGTGCAACGCTGCGACATTCTCGATCCCGGTCAAGAGGATGGTCCCGGGATCCGTCGAGGAGCCACAGATCTTCATCACACTCAAAGTCGTCGGATCACTCGGGTAAGTCCCACCACAAGAACAAGAGTAAGAAGTCGATGTGATCTTGGACCTTGCCTCATCCGCCAGCCGGCGAGACAAGGGTGCATCGCCATTAGAGGCCTGGCTCTGCGGTTGAGCAAGCGCCTGGGCTGGCCCCACGCCTCCCATTTCCAGGAGCGACCCTTGCTCAACTTCAGGAGTTTTAGAAGGCCATACCCCTCATATTTGAGCGTCCTGCCCCGCACCTTGGAGCCCTGCGGGTGTGGGTGGGGGCCCTAATTGGTTCCTCGCTTGCTGCTCTATCCGTGGCCCCATTCTGCCCCCTTGGATCCATGGATGATTCTGGACCGGCACCGGTCGTACGACCTCTACCTTCCCCGATGCCGATGCTCCCGGCAACACTGCCCCCATTCTGATTTCCGACTCAGAGCTGGAAGGATGTTGTCCCACGCCGACTGGAGCCATGCCTTCCAGGCAGGAGCCTGAGCCCTATTCCTGTAGGCTAGGACTCGGGGAGGATTAAGAGGGGTCATTGGATCTAAAAGCTGGTATTCTTCAGTGTCCAAACATGGACTATTGTGAGGACATGGCGGAGGCCAGTGGACAGGACACTTCTCCAGATACTGGCATGCTTGCTTCCCATACCGAGTTATGTAGGAGGGAGTGTCATTTGCAATGGTGGTGAGAAGGGCGGCTGACGTCCTGGACCATAGCATGTCCTGAGAGGCAGTCAAGACGATCGTCTTTACAGCGGTGCTTCAGCCAGGTGTGACCCCCTCAGAACCGCTTCTCTCATTTAATGAAGCCCTTACAGCTAGCCTGCTTGGGACTTGGCCCGGTACAGGGGCTTCTTTGAACAGGACAATTGCCCGCCACCACTGTCCTACCCCAGGGGGCCCCAATTTCCTCACACTACACCCTACCTCAGAGAGCTTGGTGGTTCATGCTTCTACCACCTGTGTAAATCCTGGAGCAGGGGTCTCCAACCAGTAGCTCGGGAGCTACTGGTAGATCACCAGCACCAAAACATCAAGGAAGGAGTGTTTGTGCTGTTCCTCATGTAGGTATAGTTGAAGTCACTCAGGAGTTGGAAACTACTGTGTCTCAATGAGATCTACAGTTGGGAATCCATTTGTTGGATTTTAATGCCCTCACACATCCTTGCAGGTGTAATGCTTCATCATATGGGCTGCTCCTCGTCGGGTCGGCGGTGCAATACCCAACGGGCTCACGTCAAAGAGGGGCACTTTACCGGAGGTCTTTTATCCAACAGCTGTATTGTGAAGTGCGGGTTTGGGGCCAGAGAAGTGTAGATGCGAAAGTGAGTATAAAATAGGGCTGGGAGTGCCTGAGACTGATTTTTATTCTGAGGGTCTCCTGCCCTAATTAAAAGGAGTATAACCGACACTCATCGGAGTGTAATGTCTCTTATCTATGTGTCGGTTAGTGGGAAATAGTTGTAACGGTCAACATGTTTCTCGCGTACTAGTCTATTGACTCGCGATTCTTCAGGACCAAAACGGAACGGAACTATGTACACTAAACAATTATATGTTTTGTATATAGGTTCATAAAAACACAATGCAATGTCTAGTGTGTCAGTGTACCTGTGAGGAGCTGGATCTGCCTAATAGTGTCTAGATTCCAGGCATCAACAGTACCCGGCGGTCTACACATCAGGCTTTCACTTCCATGTGTCAAGGGGTCTAGTAGCCTTGTGTGCCGTCAGAAGACCTACCCAAGCCGCTGAATCCTCTGCGGCGTGGGTAGGTCCTCGGCCTATGGGTCTGCCACATTAACCATCTTTATCCACTTTAAATCTACCTAAGAAGGAGATTGGCCATGTTATCCGCCCTGCACGATCAGTCGTACTGTGTGTGACTTCAAAGAATAGTAGCAGCAGTAACCAGGGCTGACCCACCAAAGGGTGTGACTGCAAGACCTAGAGTGAAAATGTGTTAGTTGGGAGCATGATCAACCAGAGAGCTGAGGAGAAGAGAGTATGCATCCAGGGCAGAAAAAATTAAAAGCATCACATTCATTTTTGTGTGGTTGTGTGACATTGTGTTCTTCCCAAATAAACTATGTTGATTCTTTAACCCGTTAAGCGCGGCGCAAATTCCTGCGCTGTGCTGAACGTTCCATTGGGGCTATGGAACCATGACGGAACGGTTCCGTCATGAGCACAGGCCAACCGACGCTCATGACGGAACCGTTCCGTCATGAGCATGGAAGGGGTTAAAGCTACTCCTAGTGTCAAGGACTGCCAAATATGTATGCTGGTCTCCATCATACGAGTATTATCTCTGACCCAATTGTGCCCATTCATGGTATAATTCTGCCAGGACCCACCCTTACCCCACACACCCTCATGCACCATCCGGCATGCCTCAAAAGATCTCCGAAAAAGGGACCCTTTGGGAATTGCAGCGCCGGCCCAACGAGGAGCATAGCCCGATGATGAAACATGACACTCCTAGGGGTGTGTGAGGGCAACAAGAGGCAAGACTTGCCTTTCTCTTGTTTGTTGGGTCTGTCCCACCTAGGACTTTTTTTCTCTATCTCTCCCTATCACAAGGCCTATGGGTCACTTTGTGGACCCGGCCTCTGGAACAGTGTCCTGTTTTTGATGTAATAATTCTGCCATGGCCATGTTATTTTCGTCCTTGACTATTTTGGGCATACAAGTCTAGTAATTACATACTTGCTGCCATCCATGACATATTAAGAGCATGACTGGCCTGCTTTTAGCCATTTCTGACAGAGTGGCAACCACTTCTCCCATAACAATGGCCATAACTGATGTATGTTGGGCATCCAGCTGTGGCACAGTGAAAGCCCTGGTTTAATGGTGGGCATTATTGGCATAACAGTGGCATTCTTAGTGTTATGGTGAGGCAGCATGGCCTATGATTCCAATACCTGGGTATTTGAAGCATAATTTGTCCATGAGCGGCATTTTTACATGGCGGTACTCAATGAAAACAAAAAGCTGATGCTTAGGGCCTGTGTATTTTCTAACAATAAAAACTGATTTGATTTTTAAAGGAAAAAATTATGCTTATTCAGAAAAGGTTTATTTTACTTCTGGAAAATTGATTTTAGTTGCTCAAAGTAGAAAGAGATTTTGATAGAAAAATGTGTATTTTCAAAAACGAATATGCCAATGACAACAAAATATTGCAATTCTAAAACACATTTAAAATTGTTAGCTGAATGATCATTCAATTTGAGTTGGGGAGACTTACTGCTATGGTAATACCCTTTGTGGCACACAGCATGTGATGATTTGAATGTTACTTGATTACAAGCATTTAATATTGTAAACGTTTTCCTAGCATTCTGCTGATAACTTCACCTGGAATTTTTGGGTGGTTACTACTAATAATTGTGCTTAGGGTGGTCATAGTGTGATGTTATTACATATCATCAGCATTTGACAGTGATAAAATATGCTAGTAGCTCAGCAGGACTTTCCTTGAGCAGAATTAGCTTTCACTACAGAAAAGGTTGGAGACCCTACCTGGAGCATTCCTTACTGCCCCACTGGATAGGGAATTCAAGAGGCTGGACACCTTAGGCAAAAAGATGTTTTCTTCCACCAGCCTGGAACTGCGGTCCATGAACATCATATGCATTTTAGGCCTTTACTCCTATTCTCTATGGGATACAGTTGCACAGGTTCTGCCCATGGTTCCGGAGGAGGCCATACTCTCCCAGGCGTTGCTGATGGGAGAGATTCAGCTAAGATTACAATCAGATGTGGACAGGATTCCATCCGCTCGCTGGGCAGAGCAGCTTCCTCAACAGTTGCCTTATGGCACCACGCCTGACTGAGACCAACTGGCTTTCCCAGAGGATGTCCAAGCATGGACATGGCATTTGATGGTTCTTGTCTCTTCGGAGCTAAAGGTGGACTCAGCGCTGGATTGCTTTGAGGAGAGCAGGTCTACAGCCAGGTCCGAGGACCCTTCTATGGTCCCTGTCACCCCAAGTCCGCCTTACTCTTCTTTCATGGCCACAGAATGTTCTTCTAGCCGAATTTCTATACCCTCTCAGCTACCACTATACCCTCCCAGCCACCATGACATGCAAGCTTTCCAGCCTATGCGTGGTCGAGGACACGGTACCCACATACCCCGTGGTTAGGGCAGCCAGAGGTCAGGCCAATCCGCAGCCCCCCAGGCAGCCCGAGGGTCCAGACCCTTAAAGTTTGCCCTCTTACCACCATGGGCACCCAGTGGGGGACAGGAAACGCAATCACCTGCCCCACTGGAGGTCTATAACATCAGACCGATGGGTTCTTCAATTGTCCAAAATGGCTACTCCCTCCCCTTTGTGAATGCCCCCCCACCCATGCCACCTGCATGCGACAAGCTGACGGAGGGCTATCTTACCTTGCTCTGCCAGGAAGAGATGGCTCTCTTTGCCAAGGGAGCCACAGAGAGGGTACTGATGCTAGAAGTGGTTGCTATTCCCGTTACTTGCTGGTGTCCACCAATGATAGAGGCCTTCGTCCTATTCTAGACCTGCCTTCTCTTCTTGACTTCTCTTGAAGTGGCTCATATCTTTCCTAGATGGTCGCTCCTTCCAAGTCTGGGAGAATGACAGCCACTCCCCCGCGATCCCCCTCCGCTGTGGAGTACCGCAGGGCTCACCTCTTAGCCCTACGTTATTCAACGTGTACATGTCTCCGTTGGAGGAATTGGTCACCCCGTTCGGCGTGACGATCATCAATTACGCCGACGATACCCAGCTGGTGGTGACCCTCTCACACCCTCACCAAGACCCCTCCGACCTTCACAGCTGTCTCACCGAAATCCACAGCTGGATGAACACCTCAGCGCTGAAACTGAATGGCTCCAAGACCGAAATCCTGCTGCTCGGACATAAAGGGCCCTCTTTGCTGCCTAACATCTGGCCTGACTGTTTAGGTGACCCCCCTGCCCCCAAGGAGGAGGTTAAGAGCCTGGGCGTATGGCTCGAAAGGGATCTGAGCTTCAGAACTCAGGCCAAAAAGACGGCAGGAATATGCTTTGGACTCCTCAGGGCATGCAGGAAGATCTTCCCCCTGCTTCCTGCTGCTTCCTGCCACTTCCCGGAAACTGTTGATCCAGGGCCTCATCTTGGCGAGGCTAGTTTACAGCAATGCAATCTACCTGGGTGCCCCGGAAGCTACATTCAATAGTCAAGTCAAGTCAAGTCAAAAGATTTATATAGCGCGCTACATACCCAGAGGGTCTCAAGGCGCTTAAGGAAGGGTGGGGAATTACTTGTCAAATATCCAAGTTTTAAGTTGCTTTCTGAATGCTAGGTGGTTCTGAGTGAGGCGGAGGTGAGTACTTCCTGGCAGGTTTTAGCTGCCAGGTAGGAGAAGGATCTCCCTCCCATGGTGGTTTTGTTGATGTGGGGTACAGTAGCAAGGGCTTGGTTGGAGGATCGTAGCTGGCGTGGGGGGGTGTAGAAGGAGAGTCTGCGTTGAGGCATTCGGGTCCCAGATCGTAAAGTGCTTTGTGTGCGTGAGTTAGGAGGCGGAAAGTGATCCTCTTATTGACGGGGAGCCAGTGGAGGTTTTTCAGGTGGCCAGAGATGTGGTCTTTACGCGGGATGTCTAGTATGAGTCTGGCTGAAGCGTTCTGGATGCGTTGGAGTTTTTTCTGGAGGTTTGCGGTGATACCGGCGTATAGGGTGTTTCCGTAGTCCAGGCGGCTCGTGACCAGTGCGTGAGTGACTGTTTTTCTAGTTTCGGTGGGGATCCAGCGGAATGTTTTTTTGAGCATGCGAAGAATGTTGAAGCAAGATGATGAAACGGCGTTGACTTGTCTGTTCATAGAGAGTGAGGAGTCCAGGATGACGCCCAGGTTCCGTGCGTGGTCTGTCGGGATGGGTGCTTTTCCAAGGGCCTCTGGCCACCAAGAGTCATCCCAGGCGGAGGGGGATGATCCTAAGATAAGGACTTCTGTTTTGTCTGAGTTCAGTTTCAGACGGCTGTGCTTCATCCACTCGGCTACTTCTTTCATTCCTTCATGTAGGTTGGTTTTGGCAGTGTTAGGGTCTTTGGTGAGTGATAGGATCAGTTGAGTGTCATCAGCGTAGGAGATGATGTTGAGGTTGTGTTGGCGTGCGATGGCCGCGAGGGGGCTCATGTATACGTTGAAGAGGGTGGGGCTGAGTGAAGATCCTTGTGGTACACCGCAGAAGACTTCAGTGGCCTCAGACTTGAATGGTGGGAGGCGGACTCTCTGGGTTCTTCCAAAACGCTGCGGCCCGACTACTCACTCACACCCCAGCCAGATTATTTATTTATTTATTTTTAGAGTTTTCTATAGCGCGAAGTTGAACCGATTAGGTTATCAGAGCGCTTTACATAGTACCAGTTCCGTTCATGTTATCACAGCAGTTTACATAGAATCATTTACGTTGCACATTTCAGGATCTTGAACCGATTAGGTTATCAAAGCGCTTTACATAAGACAGCATTCGATGTCCAGTGCCCTCCTCCGCCGTGTAGTGGGGGACCTCTTCCAGCCCTCCGAAGTCGTCGAGCTGTCGGGACTAGGCTCCTGGAATTTCAGCTGCCCCTTTACAACTAATTTGTTTGAAGTCATGACGGAAATCTCAATCCCAGCAGCAACCAAGTGAGCTCTCTGTCTCCAAGTTTCTCTCCGCGCTTGGTGATAGTCTAGTATTTTGGATTTAGGCGGCTCGCACTGGTCATGTCACGTGACAGACTTCAGGAGACCTCGTTGTTTTGAAAGTTTTTCTCAAGGTCATAAATTCCCACAGCACAATATTTCCATCTTAATTCTTATGCATGGAAATAACAGGAAACTAGCAGTAGGTCGGGAGGCAGGCCAAAAGTCCCAAAGAGTCCCAGAGCATTAGCTGTTTTTTAATATATCAATAAGTATATAATATATCAAATTATTGAATTGGATGTTTTTGGACAACATAGCGATATTTAATCATGTGACTCTCATTGCCATCATTACGATTTTAAAATTTACACAATGTGGTATAAAATGCGATCATGCAAGCCATAAGGCTATAATGGGTATACACCGAGGCAATTAATTTGACTATGGCATCAACCGACATTGTTTATAGTTACATGGGATGCAAGTGAAGATTAGACATTTGAGTCAGAAACGATTACGTATTTGTATGGTTATTGAATAACATTGTTCAATATTACTTGTTCCCCAGGTTCGTTTTTGTATATTTAAATACATTGACGTCTATACTTATGGTATGTCATGTCCCACTACATATTGCATGTTATAAGACGGCGCCCATGCTTATAACCCATTAACATTGAAAGTCAACTATGAGTCCTTCTACTATGTCTACGACTCTCTTGGCGCGAAAATGCGCAATTGATGTGATTTGAAATAGTGTGTTTGTACATTGTGTCGATTGTCAGTGAGCAAGGGCACGGACGTGCCCGAAACGTGTCTGATGACAGCTTTTCACCCACAAGATGAATAATTAAATTTCAACAGTTGGATATCTGACCTCGCCTGGCGTGCTGATTCTTGGTCTGTGTGCCTCTCTGTGCAGCAAGCATGTGTGTGTGTGTATATATATATATATATATATATATATACACACATATATATATATATATATATATATATATATATATATATATATATATATATATATATATATATATATATATATATATATATATATATATATATATATATATACATACATATATGTGACACACCTTTTCTAGTCAGGGCAAGGGGATCACACCCTTTGATAACCCCTGCTCACCCCTTTGGTAGCTTGGCAGAGCAGACAGGCTTATCTCAGAGGCTGTGCGTTAAGCATTTATGACCACATACAGTAATAAAGTAAATACACTACAAATGGACACGACACAGTAGTATTATAAAAATAAGGATTTTTATATAAGGCTTAGCACAAGACCAAATAACGACAAAAATATACGCAATCTTAATAAATACTCTTGGAAGGAAAAATAATAGTTCAAATGTAGTTTCTCCTTTAGCACAAAGTCTTTCGTATCAAAAGCAACTCTTCTTCCTGGAAACACAGTTCTTGTCAACAATGTAACCCACACGGGAGTCACACGACGTCGAGGCAAAGTTAATCCAAAGGTTCGGCGTCGACCGCGAGGAGCGCTACGTCGAGCCCGGAGTCACACGGACCCCCAACAACACAGTACCTTAGGAAAATGAAGCACACGATCAGCGGCGTCGAGCAATCCGACGTCGCATCGTCGATCAGGCCTCAGTAGTCGTTGCTGGCGATGATGATGTTGCAAGAGTGAGCAGCGCTCACGGCGTCGAGAGGGCTTCGAAGTCGAGGCGATCAGCAGCGGTGCAGACACAAGGTCCCTTGGAGCTGGAGCCGAACTCACTACTCACTAGCGTTGCTGCTCTTCGGCAAAGCCAGCTCTGAAGCTTCTTCACTGGCTCCCAGTCAGAGAAAGGGTTGCTTTCAAAGCCCTCTGTCTGGCCCACAAACTTCTCCATAACAAAGGCCCACCCATCCTCAATGAATTCATCATTCCCTACAAAGCGACAAGAGCTCTTCGATCAAGCGGAGAGAACCTCATCACTGTCCCCAGAGTAAAAAAAGCTCGGTCTGGAGGACGCCGCTTCTGGGTACACACGGCCAAACATTGGAACAGTCTCCCCCGTAGACTAAGAACCGAATCAAACCTCCTTCAGTTCAGGAAGGCACTGAAAACTCTTCTCTTCCCCTGATTCTTCGTCCCTTCCGCTGCTGTTCCCTCCTGAATTCAGGTTCAAGCGCTGGGATGCTCAAGGGTTACTACGCGCTCTACAAAAACCTTAAATTAATAAATAAATGTCTTCCTCTAGAAGGAAGAAGTTAAGAATCCTCACGCTCACTCAAGTCATATCTGACCTCGACCAGCACTCACTTTCAGTTTGACATGCTCCCCTTTGGCCTTGCCATTGCCTCGTGGGTGTTCACCAAGGGAATGGCCGTTGTTGCAGCTCATCTGCAAAGATCACTGGTGCCAGTCTTCCCCTAATCGGATCTCTTGCATTTGCTGGGGTTCACTATCAGTGTGCCTAAGTCACACCTGATTCCCTCTAGAATGCTCCCTTTTATCAGAGCTGTTCTGGTCACGGTGCAATTTCAGGACTATCCTCCTGGCCGAATGTAAGGAAGCTCCCCAAGCTCCTACTTACAACATTGATCCAATCCCGATGTCCCTGCCTTGGGTTCTTTCCTTCAGGGGTCCAGATGACGTCCGCATTCAAAAACCAGAAATACAGAAAACAAAAAAATGGACTATCGTTCCTTCGTACAGGGTGGATCAAGAAACCAAGAACCAATCAATATAAAGGGAGGCGGAGAGACGATTCCAGCGGCCCAATTAACGCTGGAGAAAGGAATCAAGAAGGAGGAGATAAGGAGGACACGGAGGGCGTTTGAGGTAGAGGAGAGCGGGAGAAGAGGGACGGAGGAGACAGGAAGGTGCTCAGGATTGGAAGAAGAACTCCGGTCGAACAGCACTGTCGAAAACGACGCCGGAGACAAGGAAGACCCCAAGCTGTGGTGTGAAGACTGGTGGACTCTTGAGGACGCGCAAGAGCCACTGCAACTCTGGAGAGTTGTGGCAGAGAGCGGTAAGTGACTCTGGAGACAGAAAAGTTGGGCGTCATAGGTGGATGTCAGTCATTAGCTTCACTGAGACCCGGTTTGGGATAACCCTACGCACAAAAACCTCAACTTGATTTCTTTTGCTAAGTAGCCGATTTTACTCCTCCCTTCATGGTCCATTTAACAATCCTTCACAGTGGTGTGGTGGAAGTAAATGGTATAGCCTGAGAGCCTATGTTTACTGCTCCTTTTTTGTTCTCCTTCTTTTCCCTTGTTGGTGAGGCAACCCTTGGGACTTCCACCAGAACTCCATTCCCAGAGGAAACCCAACCCAACCGAAACCAGCTATAACAGTTCTTGCAAGAACCTGTGACTCTCTGTTGTTACCACCCAGTCTAAACCTACTACTACAATAAAACCTTGACTATTCACCCTATACCGTCTCCTTGCTTTTGTTTCCGCCCATCCCTCCGAAACCGGCGAATCCAGGTTAATCAGAGTATGATACAGATGTTTCAGCCTCTCTCCTGGATTTCGATAAGACTGACTGTGAGGCTTGGACTCATGGCTTCATGTATCCTGCTTGTGCTTGTGACACATTCCCGCTGGCATATGCGGGCTCTGCAGTGGAACCTGAAGTTCCAGTTGGCTCACCTTCAGGGGAATCTCTCAGACATGGTCCAGATCTAGGAGGGAACGGCAAAATATCTGCAGTGGTGGTTAACAAATCACGATTGGTTCAGCGGTAGACCCCTCTTCCTTCCCCAACCATATCTCACATTGGTGACACTCCTGGGATGGGGCAGCCAGAGGTGGAGATCAGAGGTCTCTGGTCTGAGGTGGAATCTGGACTCCACAATATTATTCTGGAGCTCTGGATGATCCGGTTGGTATTAAAAGCCTTTCTACCCTCCACCAAGGGAAGACTAGAGCAGGTTTTCACAGACAACACCACCACCATGTGGTACTGCAACACACGGGGCTGAGTGGGGTCGGGACCCTTTGTCAAGAGACCTTGTATTTCTTGACATGGCTAGAACAGCAGGGAATTTTCATGGTGGTTCAACACCTAACGGACTCTCTGAACAACAGGGCAGATGAACTCAGCGGAAGATGCCTAGTGGATCACAAATATCGTCTCCATGAAGGTGGTGCAAGGTCTCTTTCTGCAGTGGAGAGAACCTTGGTTTGATCTGTTTACCACCGCTGAGAACACGCAATGTCAGCTGTTCTACGTGCTGGAGTTTCCAAGGCGACTCTCGCTCAGAGACACTTTTCGTTGCGAGTGGAGTTCAGGCCTCCTGTATGCCTTTCAGTCCATACCACTCCTGCCCAAAGTTCTCAAGAAGATAAGTAACCACTGGGGTGGCGCCTGTATAGGCACCGCTCACTCCCTTCCGGCGCAGACAATGCCAACAATGTCACTGGGAGCAAAATGACGCCTCTTATGGTGCACAAGAGTACTGCTTGCAAAACATTTGCGGATTAAGCCTGACATCTGGGGATAATGCTCTAAGGTAAGGAATCTGCAGATACATTCTCTCTACCAGACAAGAAGTTGCTGAAAGTAAGTAACTTGCTCATTTATGTATATTATGTGAAGCCACTGATAGTAACATATTCATAAGTATGCTTTATACCAATCCTTATACTGAACTACGCTTCTGCCTTTTAGGCCAACGGAGGGGGAAAGAACAGAGTGTATCCTTAAAGCCCAACTACGCAGTATCATGATGAGTAAGGACCTGGAAAATATAACTTGCAAAGAAGTGAGTCTCATTATGTTTTGCATCAGTTATTCTTCTTGTGCTTAAAATGGCAAGGAGGACTTTTAATGTTTTTTATTTAGGAACGGTTTCTTCCATTTACTTGCTATACTAACCAATAATATGCTAAACCCTAGTCACTCCATTGGTATGTTTCATTAAAGGATGAATGGTGTCTCAAATATGACTAATTCAGGATCATATATTATTTGTATGGAGGCTGTTGAGCATATGGAATAGAGATGGGCAAGGCAGGTGGTACATTTGGGCCCACTTCAGAAGGAAGCTATGTGAACCTTACTCTGAATAGCACGCACAGCCACAGGACCTCCAGCTCTCTGCCTGCCCAAGTAATACGTTCTGAGCGACCGACCTGTGAGAACATTGGCAAGATCACATGTTCCTGTTTGTTTAGACCTAGAGAGTCAATGTGATAGAAATTCAATTCGTTTCTGTAGTTCATGTGGGCATGCATGGCTTTGTACAAGATGACCTTGTAATGTCAGACTGTTGCATCATGTAAGATTGTGTTAGACTTTATCTTTAAACTTCGACTGGGGCTACAGCATCATTATGTTCTAAACTTCTGTGGTAATGCTTGGATTTCTTTATGTCTGTCTTGTCCATGCCCATGATTAAGCAGTTTTACATATTCCTTCAGAAAATCTACAGTAAAACCCATGTTTTTTCATTTGACATCTCCCTTTCGTCCATTGCTACTATTCACTACCACAGCTATAAATAGCTTGCAGTATGTCCCCTAACATATGCTACTGCAGGCGTAATGGTGTATTAGTCTAAAATCACCTGACTTACGTAAAGAAAAGCTTTCTAAATCAGCCATTCTTGATATTTGTGTTTTCAGATTCGGACTGAACTTGAGAAGAAGATGAACTGCAACTTGAAGGAATATAAGGAATACATTGATAATGAAATGTTGCTTATTCTGGGGCAAATGGATAAGCCTACTCCCATCTTTGATTATCTCTATCTGGTGAGTGGAGCCATTGTATGCCACTAACTAATGAACATTTAGATAACTTTTATTTATTGTTTCAATGGGTTTTTAACATAAGCTCATGGCACTCGATGTGAATTCATGCAAGCTTGATGTTTTCTGTGGTGAGCAAGTTGAACATATATCAGTTGTTTTCGTGCAAATACTTCAGGCTAGTGTGCTGAATAGCGTGCAAAAGCTACTAGTGCAACATGATATTTATCACAATTATGATTGTATGTACCTGTAAGGAAATACCTTTTTTGCATGATTGCCTCCAAAAGATTTGGACGGATACTTCTTGTTTTAAATTCTTTTTATTGTAAGAAGAAGCAACATTATAAAAGACATGACGTGTGATGCAACCCAATGCGTGGGTGTGTTCTCGATCAATACAGTAGCATTGCTGTACCATTTCATGTCTTTCAGTCACAACATACATAATTAAACACTCAAATATCCTTTGTAGTGCTACCATAGACTGTTTTGAATTTATGAGGGCAGTCCCTCACACACAAATTGTTCAGCCCCAATACAGTAATCCATATCTTGAGATCATTACTCCAGTCGTGGTATTGCAGGTGCCCCTCCTCCCCAGTGTTGTGTGATATTACGTCTGTCTATAACTATACCCAGATTGCAAAATAGGCAATGGTACATAGTGCTAGGCTGGTCCTCCCATATACCCAGTGTGCTGAGCTTCGCACTGGCCAGCAGCTGCTGGCCCATCACTGCGGACAGGTTCCTCATTATCTCTCGCCCGTGTGAGTGTAACTTTGAGCACTCCCATAGAATGTGTAGGAATGTGCCCGTCTATCTACATTCTCTGTTCAGTCGTCCGTACCGGCCCGTCAAATCTTCAGCATCAGTACTGCAGTGTAGTACCCCCTATATCGGATGTTTAACTGGATTAAATAAAACCCTGATTTTATTGCCACCCCCAATCCACTCCTCTTCCATCAGCTCTCTGAAGTCTGGCTCCCATAGTCCCCTCATGGCCTCCAATACATCGCAATGATTGTTTACAAGCTTCCAGTATATAAGGGTAATGGCTTTACGCCGTAATAATTTGCAAGTATTCCATCTTCCACATATGTATTTTTCAGCACGTCTTTACAGATGGTGTGTCTGACGTGCAAGTAGCGAAAGTCCTCACTTTCAGGTATCTCAAATTAGCCCCTCAGTTTCTGTAATTTCTCTATATCGATATAAACCCATATATCATATATTGTACTATTTCCAATAGGATCCCAGCATTCAAACCCAGTCAGACGCTGCGCCTCTCCAAGATTTGCATAGTGGAATGTCTTTAGTCAGCACAGAGGACCACCCCAAGCCATGTGCCGAAGAGCTTTGTCCCAAAACCACCCTAATATATGTTGGCCAGGCAATACTGTTTTTCCCATATTAGCAGTCACATATCCTTTAGGGCCTATCAACGTTCTTTTATGCCGTACAGAGGATTCAGCCTGCGAACACCCAGTCATTTATTAGAACCAATTGCGCTGCCCGGTAATATTTCCTGGCGCCAGGAGGGCTATGCCGCCCTCATGCACTCCTTAATTTAGAGAGCGCTATTCTGTGAGCACCATCATTCCAAAGTAGTTGCCTCAGCTCTTTATCTACACTCTGAAAGAAGTCTTCCGGTATAGCATATGGTGAGTTTTGTAGCGCATAAATACATTTTGTAGGACCATATTTTTATATAGACAAGTAGCAAAAGTGGGAGTGTTTTACACTGTGCAGCATCACTTCTAAAGTTCTTGAGGATATTATAGAGGTTGTCCTTAAGGAAGTCCCCATGGGGGCCAAGTATCGGAAGCCCTCTTGTCTGTACCCTCAGCTCCCATTTTGTCAATGTGTAGAGAACCGATTTTGGCCAGTTAATGTGAAATCCACTGTATCTCCCTTTATGTGTATTCTGCATTACTTTGTCGATCAAGCGCTCCGGGTCGGAGACATACAATAAGATGTCATCGGCATACAAGGAGATTCTCTTCAATCATATTATGTCCTGTCACCAGTGGATCACTTTGCAATCATCATACTAATGGCACTTTCGCCAGCACATAAAGCATAGGTGACAATAGACAACCCCTTTCTGGTGCCTCTATGAGGAGGAAACATTGCAGAATATTCACCATTGACTCTAACAAACGCCAGGGGGTCCTTATAGAGCCATTTCACTCATGTCAGATTGCTAGGCCCTATATTCATCAATCCCAACACCCGGAACAAGTAAGGCAACTGAAGGGAGTCAAAGCTATTGGATGCATCCAACAACACCAACACCATTGGTTCAGTGGACCTGTCGATGTAGGCTGTAAAACCGAACAGTCATCTCAAGTTCAATGTTGTGCTTCTGCCAGGGACAAAACCGCATTGGTCCGGATGTACAAGGATAGTTATCACCCGGGTCAATCAGGTCGCTAGTGGCTTGGCAAAAATATTAGTCTCTGCATTTAGGCGAGAGATTGGCCGATCGGAGGAGCATAGGTTAGAGGTTTTACCTAGCTTATGTATAACTGTAACCATGGCCAATCCGAGTTCTCTTGCCTTGCAGCCCTCCTTCTTTGCTGCAACATACATTATCAAGAGGTGGGCAGGGACCTTGCCTGCAAAGCACTTGTATAGTTCTATATGTAATCCATTGGGTCCTGGAGCCTTACCTGATTACAGGGTCCTAATGGCCTCATCTATTCTCACTGCTCCATAATGTGATTCCAGCTTCATCCTGTTGGTGTCAGTGGGCCTAGGGATTGATAAGTATCTAAGGAAATCATTCACCTATCCATCCTAGCAAGTCTTGACAGATATATAGAGGTCACTATTCTTCCAGGAACTAGGCTCATGGCATGGATTATGTTCTATGTCGGTGACATTCACTAAAAACAAAAATTTACCTTTTTAACTTATATACTGGCTAACTCAAATACTTGAGTTTCTGTCAGATTTGGCTGCTGCCATGCAAATAGAAAACTTTATTCTGGGACAGCAGCTGCTATTCAGCCATGGACTAGAAAATAAGTTAAGTGTGTCTTCTATATAATTGGCACTAGATGAATAGCAGAGATAATATACTACTTGGTGAAAGCAAATAGAAGCATTTACATTTTGTTCCCACTACTGGTTCAAACAGCATTGGCCATTAGACAAATAATACAAAATATCTGCTTTTCAGCTGACTACTGGTAAATAGTGGGGTTTCATGACTCTTTGCTCAAGCACCAACCATACAGTGCAGAATTTCTTCTACTTACCTTGTCATACACTACTGCTTAAGAGTACAAAATATCTTATTTATGCAGGCGCCTTTACCTGCTCATTAATTATCTGGCTACTAATTAAACAGTGGCTTTTCTCTGTAATTGCAATTGTAAATGTTATTGAATTTTATTATTTCTTTGTGACAAATCTGTGATAGTGAGCCAGCAGCCAGTCACACAACAGACATTCTGTACTACTTAGCCAATAGCTAAGAACTCAGATAAACCTCTGATAGAGCGAGATTTTTTGACTCTCAAATCTCTCCCCCAGAGGTCGTATGGACCTTTGATTGTCGACTTGGAGTGTAATAAAGGAGTTAACATTGGCAATACATTTCAAATACAGTGAACCCATTGTGGCTTCACAAGAATGTTAGCGAGGATGGTGCTCAAACCTTAAGGGTTTTTATTAACAATTGAATTCAGGTTACAAATTAAATTAGTCAACAAAATTGATAAAAAATATATTGCAAGAGCATACAAATGTAAATGATCATGCAGTATGAATTTGGATTTGGATTAAGGAAAAATATGCGGAATCAATTTAAATTCAATAGGCATAATATCAACCAGGCAGGTTCCATAAAGGAGGGTTTCTACTCTAAAAAAAGGATAGAAAGTGGCAAGGGGAAATTCTATGAGGAAAGTGTCAGCATCAGATAAACCCAGTTTAAGGTTCAAGGGGTAAAGTATGATTTAAAAAAAAAAAAAAGGAAATCATTCACCTTTCCATCCTAGCAAGTCATGACAGATATATAGAGGTGGGTGTAATGCTCAGCAAAAACCTCAGCAATATTCGCATTGCTACTAACCCTCTCACCCAAGCCGTTTTGGATGTCACTCACTCATGCCATCATTCCTGCCCAATCATGCTAACAATTTGTCTGCTTTGTTGCCCACCTCATATAATCTTTTCTGTGTTTTTTGGTGGTGCGCACGAGATGCATACGATGCCAGCCCCTGAAATTCTCTACATTTTAGATCTAGTAGGTGTTGTAAGTATTTACGAGGGCACTGAATATATTGTGCTGCTCCAGTGATAATATTTTCTACCCTTAGCATCTGTTACCACCTGGCTCTGCGTTTCGCCTCGGTCAAGCATATCAGCTGTCCCCACAGCACAGCCTTGGATTCCTTGAATGCTTCCCATAAGATAATCCCAGAGTCAACCATATGTATGTTATCATGGGAATAAGTAATTATGATAGCATCCCCATATCCTGGGCACTGTGTTATTATCTCTATAGTGAGACTTAATCCTCTTTGATAAAGTTTTTGTCACATTCGTTTGTTCGTTATTTCAATATAAATTTTTATTTAATTTTACGGAAATTGTTCTTCATCTCCCACTTCACATTCTGTTTAATTTCCAAATATCCCAATGCATTTCGGCCTGAGCAGGCCTTCATCTGGGGAATATCTATGAATGAAAAGAAATTGCCACTCAACTTATAAAGGCCACTACGTTCCTAAAAAAAATGGTGATTGTAAACAAGCTTGGTGCTCGATTGAAACGGTCGGTGAATGTGCTTGTGTTTTATCTAAACGAACAATAATCATGTTATGTGCATGTCGTACCTTTCGTGGGTGTTATGGGTTCATCATAACAGAGGTAGTGTGTGTATGTTAACGTTTCTACTTAGTAGTTATTGGTGCACAGGCGGCGCTTCGAATGTGAGTTCATGCTCATCTGGTGGCTTGTTAATAATGTTATGTTATGTTATAGTGATTTTTATAGCGCGCAGCTGCCCCAGCAAAGGGGCGTCCCAGCGCTTTGACAGGCAGAAGGAAAATGCCCAGACCTAACAAACCAAACATTACAGAAAGTCCAACAGAACTCTTACACGCTGGGAGGGAAAAGGAATGTTTTAATAGCCCTCCTAAAGGCTGACAAATCCTCCAGCCTGCCCGTTCCGGTTCTAGATAGAGCGTGTATGTTGACATTTCTGCTTAGTAGTTACTGGTGCACAGGCGGCGCTTCAAATGTGAGTTCATGGGAATAAGTGTCGGTGACCAAGCGTAGTTCGTTTGCCGCTCTTTCCCTTTATAGGTCTCCCCTGGCGATGCTGCGCGAAATCGCTGTCACCAGCGAGATCTATTGTCAGCGACTTGCCTCCGAAGTGGGACAGACCGGGGCTTGCTCAGGACTTTTGGCGATTGGGCTCTGTGGACGCGCCCGTAGTCGCAAGCCTCCGCAATGTAAGTTTCACTTTTGTTTTTTTATGCGCACGTGCGCTCAGTTTAATCTTCTGGCCCCCATATTATGCTTTTAAATAAACTTTCCCCATCATTGGAGCGGCCCGCAACGGCGGGTCCGCTCAGGAAATCAACCTGTACACTGTGACATCAGCAGCACAACCAGTAGGCAAACTGAGAATCCCCCACTCACCCGATCTGCGGGGAGAATCCTCCTTAACGGCGGCTGGGTGCCGCACGCTTTCGGGACACTCCAACTCCTCTTTACTTCTGCCAGCACGATGCGAGGCTCTCTCCTCAGTCATGGGAGCCCCGCACTGCTATTGGCGGATCTTCACCCGGGCCCCCTCCTGGGACCCGGGATTTCAGCTCCCACACTCCCTCTCTGGCGCCAGGGCTCGCTCTGCACCACGGGCGCGAGCCGCAGGACATGCTGATGTGCATGCTCACGGCGTGCAACGTGCGCATGGCGCTCTTTAACTTTTTTCATTTGTGCGCACCACCAAAATGCTTTTCTTTTCCAATTTGTTTTTATATTAGACTATATCTGGTTATAGGAAGAGTTAAGGTTGAGCTCTTTTCTTTTTTATTCCAATTACTTGACATGTCACCCAACTGAAGAACTGAAACATGATAGTTTATCTTTGTGCAAATAGAAATCGGAGCGGGGGGTGTGAGCGATGGCACGCAATCTATGCATGTCACATTCCCATGTGAGGAGCATAAAAATGAAGTGTTAGATTTCGGTAAAATCCCAAAAGGTCAGTCCCATAATGCCGGTGCACACCCAAGCTGCCCTAACAGACCTGGATGCTCTGTTTTCACATCTGCGGCTTGGCGGTGCTGACAGCAAGCTGCTTACAAGCGGGAAAGCACTGGACGAGAGTCCAAGCTTCAAAACCAGCGCCGAGAGCCTTTAAAGGAGTCCTTTCAAAAGGTGACACCTCACTTCAGACAGGCCCATTGCCTGTACTCGGGCCTGAAAGACGGAACGGGTCACCTTGTGGACTAAAAAACAAACATTCCACGCCAATTGGGCCTGAGGCCACCCCACCCCATCAGGGAGTGCCAGGACCTCTCCAACAGCGCCAGACTGACTCTACGGTTCCCAGTCTATTTGCCTTCCCTTGACGTTTCTTTCATATTTGGTCGCTGGCAAGCCCCACCCCAAATCGGCATGTCAAAAACAAAAGTAATGTATCAGTCTATTCTGAAGGGAAAAAATAAATATACCCCTTCAAAAGAAATAATAAGTGCGGGAGTGTCAACTGCCGAAACCTCTTTTAAAACAAAAACACTTTGTAATATATAGTTATTAAAGTCGGACATTCAGCTATATGTCTGGTCATAACCGGCAACAAAAAACAGCCACATGACTGGCAGGGCCCCACATTTTGCTTGGAGCAAACCAATACAAGTGTTTGATACTAAACTCAGCTCCAAGTATGCACAGTGACAACTTTTTGTCAGTTATTTTGCATACTTGTGAACAGGTTGCATATTCTTAGCAAGCCAACCCTCGCAGTCAGACAGGGCATCTGTTTGGTACTGTCCACTTCTGTGAACTGTCCAATCATGCAAGGTGTGTGCAGTTCGTTCTTCAATGGGAGTGGCGTTGTCGACGAGACAGCCCATTAAATGTAACATTGAACGCTGGATGGAAGGGTAGTCACATTCACATACTGTAAACAAGCATTTGCAATGCAATAGGTCTTGCAGTTACGAGAGTTTGAGCTATTGACATTGTAAATAACAATGCCTTTTATTTATATTTTTAAAACAACAAAAAAAGGCATTATTATTTGCAATGTAAATAGCGCAAACTCGCGTAAATGTGAGACCTATTGCTTTGCAAATGCTTGTTAGTAATTTATGGTCTAGTCTCCACCCTGATGGTCCCTTCTCTTATATGCGCTTAACTCGGCATATAGTGATGAATGGTCCAAGATCCCTCGATCCAGAAATCTAGCATTATGGAGCCAGCACATATATTGATCCTGAGTAAATAAGTAATCCAAACGTGAACAGGAATTATGCACTCCTAAATAGGAAGAGTATTGTGACGCAGAAGGATGGCACCTCCTCCACTCATCCCCCATTCGGCTTACTTCCACAAATCGTCTCAGCTGCGGGTTCCCACTACGCTCATTTCTACTAAGATGGTCCACTGTCTCGTCTATGATCAAATTGAAGTCCCCTCCCAGGACAATCTGACCATCTGCTAGCTACAGTAGGAAGACCTCTAATACCTCCAGTCTTGCTGATTGTAGGTGTAGCAGCAGGTAAAGCAACCCCACCACTATAGTAAGTCCATTTCACGTCCCAACTTTCACAGCATACCTGCCCTGGGTATCATTCACAGCCCTCACCACTTCAAACGGGAAAGCCTTCTGCATCAGTATCACAACCCCTCTGTAGCCAGTGGAGTAGCCTTCATGGGCCAGCAAGCAATAGATCCCCTTGGTTCATATGCAACATTTGTATCCCAATAAATGGGTTTCCTGAAGAAGTACTATATCTGAGGCATGTCTCCTAGTATAGTGGTGTACTATACCCAGAACCGTAGGTTTCTCACTCGACCCCAGCAATCCACTCGTCGAATTTCTGCTTGCGGGCAACAGCGCTGTTCCAGATCATGCAAAATACACAAACGTAACTATGTCTCAAATGTCCTCCCCCACCCATCAGTCCCATGCACATCCCTCCACATCACCTAGCACTGCGGAAAGGAACTAATCACCATCCCAATTCGCTGGGGGCCTATCGCCCCAAAATGATAAACTAGTCCTAGTTGGCTACAAAGACTAATGTCACAAGCATGAAAGATTACAATTCGCTTAATCCCCAGTGATCCAGATTATACAACCAGTAATAATTAGCACAGTCAACAAACAGAAAGTAGTATGGCTCTGCAGCAGTGTCTAAGCAGCCCCTCTATCCAACCAAGGGGTACCAGGTCAGTTATCCGTGAGATGGTGGCGTCTGGTCACCTTGAGCGAGGGGAGCTGGATGAGCAAATTCAGCAGCATCAATCATGGGCATCAGGTACTCAGTTGTTCATCATTGCAAGTCCCCCCAGAGCCATTCCAAGGAGGAGTGTCATCTGGGCCCCGCCATAAGAGATCCACAGATGTTGTGACCAGTGCTGCTTCCGACAGTTATCCATTTATCCCCATCGCAGTCCCCCCCTGTTTCCTTTAGTAGTCGCCAACCTCCACCCAGTGTGGGGCTTGGCGGCCCACAGATCGCCATCCCTTGAGCTTCTCCCATTCGTCTTCTGGTGTTTTAAAGGTCCACGACTTTCCTCCTGCTATATTTCGTAGCTTAGCTTGCATACTATGTACTTGATGTCCTTCTGCTGAAGCTGACACTTAACTTCATCAAAGGACCATCCTTTTTGGACGCAATTCCATAGTCTGAAAATATTCGAATGGAACAATTTTCAGTCTTCAGGTTCTCCTCATCTCTGGGCAGCCTGCTCATCTCGCTCAAGATCAATTCTTCAACAAATAAGTCCACAGTGGGACCCTCCCCAAGACCCCTACCAGACAGAGATTATTGCACCGTGATTGACCTTGCGCATCTTCCATCCTTGCTTGCCACACTACATTATGATTTTTAAGGGCAGAGAACGTGGATCACAGGGTGGTAACCTACTCCTTTAGCCTGATAATCGTAATTTCTTCTGATTTCATCCTGTTGCTAACTTTTCTGAGTGCTGCACGCATTAGGCCCATTTCTACTGAAAAGTGTCTATCTTGCTTTCAAGGGTGTTTTTGTGTCTTTCACTGCAAGTATCAGGCCTTTTAAGGTGGGCTGGTCCATTATGCCCATTGCCCCCTCCTACTCGCCCCGTGGGCCCCCTCTTCATTGCGGTACCAGAAGAAGGGGTACTTGTCCAGGTAGGTCTATTGGACTTTTGGGGGCATTTTGTCCCTACCTATTATAATGCACTCAGGGTATAGTCAGGCAGCGTAGCAGAAGGTCTAAGAGTGGATGGCAGCCAGCAACAATCGCAGTCCTCTTTCTTATCCCACCACTTCCGCTTCAGCAAGTATAACACAGTCAGGGGCTCAGTTCCCCCCCCAGTAGTGCACCTTGAGGCAGATCGGTCCCCTTTGCCTCCAGTGCTCTGGAGTGCATAATTACCTGTCTCAAGGAGCATGCAGAATGAGCTCCAGGCAGCTGACAGTCTCATAATCAGGTTCATTGTCCCGCATTTGTTAGGGCTCCTTGCCGAGCCCTCCAGGAAACCTCCAATGCATGTCTGTCTTGACCTCTCCGCATTGTAGTTAGGACTCAGCACCAGGCCACAATGTGTTGTAGGCATCAGTGCTCCTCCCCATCAGGCCCGCAGGCTGAACTAGTCACAGCAGGCCGCTGCTCTGATCTGCACCTCTTGCGGATCCCACCTTCACGCCGCTGAGGCCTATTCAGCCAAGCACCGGATCCATCCGCTGACTGCTGGGAAACCGCTCCTCAGGCAGCCAACGAACAGTGCCAAGCACTGCCTTCCACAGCCAATGAGGAGTCTCAACGACGCGCGGGCCCCCTGGCTGCAATGCTGGGCATGAAGAAGACACTCATCTGCTCCGCACTCTGCAATGTGGGGTACGGAGGAGACAGCCATCTGCTACGCCAACTCCAGACTCCAAACCGACACCCCAGGCTCCTCCACAATCTCCTCCGGTATTCCGGTGGTGCGCAGGCACAGCCTCTATACTGGATGCCAGATTTATAACTTGATAGCAGGGATATTTGAGTGCTGTGCTGTGGGAGACATGTTAGGATGTTGCCATCTCGTTCGGCGCCAAGCCTCGCCCTCCCATGCTGCTGGTTTTCCCACTCTGAGAGTGCACTGAGGCCTGCTAACCAGACCTCCGTGCTAATGCTCTGACCCTTAAAAGTGTACTGTTAGATTGGCTTTACCCAATTGACATAACTTTACTTATAAGTCCCTAGTATATGATACCAAAGGTACTTGGGGCCTGTAACTTAAACCCACCCTGGGCAGGACCACGACTTGTGTCAACCAGGCAGTGACAGTGTGAAAATGTATCTCCATGTCTGCCACTGCAGACTGGTAGTTCTGTTTTAAACTGCTAACTCTGCTTTGCAATTAAAACTAATGCCAATGCCAAAACCCCCCTTTCTAATATATATTAGTCACTCCAACAATGAGCCCATCGAGTCCTAAGCAGCATGATGTGCATTAACAAGCAGGACATGTATTTTGGGGACTAAGTCTTGATAACAGGTTTTCTGCCCTTTCCAACTTGAACGAATGTGATTGACTTTTGGCATGCTCAAAGTTTGCAACACAACCTCCATCTAACCCATGTGCTAGCAGGTCTATTGAGAACGACCGCCAAGTGGTTTATGGTACAGCAAGGAAAGCTTGTGACCTAGTATCCGCCCCACAGGGAGTGGGAAACTCTGTTGTTTTGGGTAATGCATGCCAGGATAATGTCATCATTCGAAGTGATGTTGCACCAAGCAATTCTGTTACTATTTCAAAGCCAATAGGTGAATCACTGCCTGGGACGGGGAGCTTAATCTCTTGGAATGTGGCTGGGTTAAGTTCCAAGTTAGTATGCGGAAACTGGCTAGGCTTCGTCAGCACATATGATGTATGTATGTTCCAGGAGACTTGGGCTTGTGACCCTGTTTATGCTTTGGGATATCTAAATTTCTATGTACCAGCTATTAAGGGACCAAAATGGAGACCTATGGGGGGACTCACTATTTGGGTTCGTCAGTCCCTTAAATTGACAGCAAAGAGTCTGGCGACTAGCCAAAAAGATATCCAGTTAATCAGGATTACTAGTGATTTTGATTTGATTTTGGGTTTTGTAGAGCGCACAGCTACCCTTGGGTATCCCGGCGCTAGTGATACCTCTGATGTATTAGACATTTATAACATATATGCTAGAGGTAGTAAGACAGGTAGATCTGATGTCCTCCTTGCTCTCTATAATCTCCTTGACACATATTCGCTTGGTCATAGGATTGTAATAGCTGGTGACCTGAATCGAACTTTTGAGCCTCTGGTCGCTGGTGAAGCCTTTCTAGGTGCTGAGGAGGATTTACAATGGGGCATCCCTACCTTAGAAACGAATCCAGTATCACGCTGGTCAGAGGATATCCTAGGTCTGAATGCCATGTGTCTAGAATTAGGACTAAGAGCATTAAACGGTAGGACTAAGTCAGACAAGACAGCCTCCATGACATTTGACAATGGGAGACACAAAAGTCGAATAGATTATGTGATCTGTAGCATGACTCTATGGTCGACTGTTTGTGACATGGAAGTTGTGCTAAGACCTGAAAGTGATCATAATCCTCTATGTGTGGTGCATAAATGGTGGCTCACTGTTGATGTTTTAATTTGCCCCAATGTTCTTGTTCCACCGCTAGTTATTCCAGAAAACGATATGCGCAGGCTACGGTGGGCTAGCGTTATGACTGATCAGCAGGCTATTTGAAATATTAAAGAGGAAGCAGATAAAGCTATCTCGGCCCTGGAGACAGTTGCAGGTGTGTCCCCTGGCCTGGGTGACGTGGCCAAAATTCACGATAATCTTTTTGGCAAAATTAAATGTCACTTTTTGAGACCAGAAAAAACCATGGGTCCCGTGCATGCAAACCCGCTAAATGGTATAATATTGATTGCAGGTTGGCTCGAATTGCATTGGGAGAGGCAATCAGGCTGAAGGGGGTAGATGACATCCACCTTGCTAGAAAGAACTACAAAGCCTGTATTGCGAAAACCAAGAGAACCTGGGATGAGGCACATTGGAATAAACTGAAACGTGCTAGTGTTAGGAAAAATTCACGGTTGTTTTGGAACATCGTCAAATGGGGTAGCAAAAGATCTGAGGAGCCACCTAATAATAATGTCCCTGCAGGATGACTGGGTGGAATTTTTTAGCTCCCAGTATGCTGCAAGTGCCCAGGTGGAAGCTGGGAATCGCCCTATCCAGTCTTTAGCAGAGGATAATATATTCACACATAATGAAATCTGTACATAGTGGGCGTGCACCGGGCTTAGACGGCGTCCCTGCGGACGTTTTTCTAAATGATAAAGAGAGATGGTGCAAATATATTCATCTGCTTACTAATCACATCGCTAAGGGTGCTGATATTCCGGCATCATGGCGGGGGGCTGTGATTATACCTGTGTATAAAAAGGGAGATCGTGCTCAGCCAAGTAATTATCGTCCAATAAGCTTGATCGACACTGTACAAAAAATAGTCGGTCGAGTGATTGTTAACAGATTGCTTGAATGGGCGGATGATAATAATATCCTATCACCCTTTCAGGCTGGCTTCCGAAGGGCAACCAGTACAGTGGATCAAGTTTTTCGCTTCCAATTGATCCAGTGGAAGAGCGTGGTATTAGGAGGAGGCAGCCTTTATGCGGATTTTGTCGATCTACGGGCTGCCTTCGACCTGGTGCCGCGGGCAAAATTGTGGCAGGTTCTGGAGGCTTCGGGGGGTTCCCGTGGTTCTGCTGACTATGATTATGAGACTTCATGAGTTAACCTACGCAAAAATTCAGTGGGGTGGTTATGGTAAGGACACTGCTGAATTTCCCGTTGAGCGCGGGGTTCGGCAAGGGTGTTCAATGGCCCCAACCTTGTTTACCTTATTTATCAACGGTATTGTCCCACGCATGCTATCCCAGTCAGTGGATGCTCCTTCTCTTGCAGGTGTAAAAGTTCCTATTTTAATGTTCGCGGATGACACGTTAATTTTATCCAAAACCCCAAGTGGTTTACAACATGCACTGACCATCTTTGATACCTTCTGTGTGGATCACGCTCTGGAGGTGAATGTGTCTAAAACGAAGCTCATGATTTTTAATCCACATCGTATCTTCAAGTCCAAAATTGTCATGAGTGGTCGTCCTCTTGATGTGGTAAAGTCATTCACCTACCTGGGGATTCATATAGCGGACAACAATAGGTGGTGTCATCACATTGATATAGCAACTCTATGTCATAAACAATTAGCTGGTGTTATCAATCTGGAACACAGGAAGTCTTTGACTAAACCAGTTAAACCAGCTCTGATGATTTATGAAGCCAAGGCAATCGGGTCTGCGCTATATGGGGCAGAGATGTGGGGGTATGAAAATCTGAGTGCGCTTCAAATATCTGAGAATACATTTTTTAGGTCAATTACTGGTACCCCGAATAGCACTCCACTACTGCCCTTGAGATACGATCTCGGTAGGAAGCAAATTGTGGACTTAGCCAGACTACGGCCAATTCTATACTGGCGTAGGCTCTGGACTACTCCTGAGCTTTCCCACTATGCGGAAGGCTTTACTGACGTTATCAAAGCAGACTGTTTTCATAAGATTACCTGGTTTAAATCGCTAAAATTGATGTTGTTTGAGCTCGGGCTAAGCGAGTTGTGGGTTGACCCATCAGGAGCTTTATTTCCGTCCAAGTCAATCTTAAAGAATATGTTTTGGGAATATGTTGCTAATGCCAGTTTGCGTAATTCTAATAATGGGTCCATGGCTGTTAGTTTTCTGGAGGTCAAATTGTTTCCTGTATTTTAAATGTATTGGGATTTTATATCTAAACCCTTAGACAGGAAACTTCTATTCCAAATGAGAGCTGGTTCACTCCCCCTAAGAATACTAACAGCAAAATGGGGCTCTGGAGGGTCCACTATCTGCCCTGCTTGTGGCTTAGGAAGAGAATCTCTAGGTCACTTTTTGTTCTCCTGCAAAGCTTACAGTGACCCTAGACGAGTCTGGCTGGCACCTATGTGCAGGAACCTTGGTACCACATGCAGTAGAGTTGCGTTGCGTATTTTATGTTCAACCTCCCTTACATGGATTATAATTGCCACTGCAAAATACCTTGGTTGGGCTTGGATAATCAGGCAGAGACTGCTAGTTATGTAACTATTCTCTGCCGATACTAGGCAGAGACTGCTAGTGAATTGACTATTCTTTGCCTATGTATTGCATCAGTGTCTCCATGAAATGTATATTAATGTTTTTAACGTATTGGTCATCTAAAAATAAGTTTTCAATAACAAACTTTTACACCTTCTTACTTGCTTATTAATATTGTGGTTTATCTTTGTATAATTGTTTTTATGGATTTTTAAGTGCTTTGTAATTTCTGACTACTTGTATATTTAATCGTTTTTTAATATGTCTGTATGTCTTGCTTTTATGAGTAATTACTCGAATAAAGCACTTTTGAATTGAATTGAATTGTATTTTTATATGTCTTAACATTAGAGCCCCAAATTGTCATTTTTATGGTTGAAAGTAGTTCCATTGACAAGTTACAAGCTGACTACTCTCCTGGATGGCACTACTAAAGTTGGTTCTTCAAGGGATCAAATTAATCATTACATGAAATCTAACTTGATACCCAAGTAGAATTTAATATAACTTTAAGTAAAGAAAACATTTAGAAATGTGCCACTCTGTTAACCAGGTTTTTCAGTGGCCACATACTGATGCTGGCCAAAAGACAGCCTTCTGCTCTGTAAATGGCTCCCAGAAGTAAGAACATTAGAGGCCTACTGTTGGAAGAGTTGTCACCTCTCCCTGGCAGGAAGCCACACAGTGTGAGCCTAAAATGCTAGCTTCAAAGGGGAAGCGCCTTTGAAGGACAAACGGTGAACATACATGAGAGGGGCTGCTCTTATGTTGAGGTAGAAGGGTTGGTGTGTGGTACAGAGAAGGGCAACCAGTTGCCAGACTTGTGTTTGTGTGGGCTTCTAGCCCTTGGGTAGACACCCTCTAGGGTGGGCTACCAAGCTACATACACTGAGCGCATTATGCCATCTTGGGAGTGAGCAGAGTAGTGTACTCTGGGGTAGATAGAAGCCCCAGAAATGGAAGAAGTACTCCAAGAGCCAATTGGCTGACTTCCTGTTACAGCATCATGGCCTATAAAAGCTGAAGTAGCCGGTTCTGGCCAGTCAGTAGCTTAAATCCCTTGGCTGCAAATGTGCAACCTAGATAATCAAGTCCCAATGCTCAATTGTTTCACCTGAGTCTGCCAGTCCCGGGAGAGTCTTCGAAGTGCAGTTTGCAAGATGGGCCTTATGCTTCACCAAAGGGAACCGCTGGTTTTGCTGTGACCGTTGACAAGTAGTCGAGTCACAACTGGACTTTTGCTGGACCAAAGAGCACTTCAAGCAACCTGTGTGGCCAAAATCACCCTACCTAAACCTTGGATTGAGGAGTAACCTCAGGAAGACCACAATTGACCGTGCAGCATCCTCCGCATTTTACAGCATCTTTAGCAACTTGTATCTCTTGCATCAGGACCACTGCATTGAAGTCTTAAGGCGGTTCACCCATAGAACCTGGAACTGGACTTGAAACTGCTTTGTTGCCAAGGTAACTGTCCTACTACTCCTCACTAGCCCCTCTGAACTCTCCCCTGCTAGAGTTGTCAAGCACAGCTTTTAAAATATTTTGCAAAGTTTCAAAACTTTGAGGTTACCCATGCTTGTTAACATTTTGGAGTAAAAAGCTGAGATTTACATTTTTTCTCCGGAACCTTCGGGTGAATTTTGTTAGTTTCAGTGTGTAAAATTTCATAAACATAGAATCTGGTTTTATATATTGGTGTTGTATTTCATTTTTGTTGTGTGACTTTCTTATTCTGTTGTTTCGGTACTTCTAAATGCTTTATACGTGTTCCTTTACTTAAGCCTGACTGCTCAAAGACACGACTGCCCAGGGCTGAGCTAAGGTTTAGCAAACGAGCCTGACTGGACCCAAGTTGGTTTCATGAGTGTATTCCATGGCGAGGACAAAGAACCACACCACATAATACACCACATTTCCTCAAGTCAAGTCAAGTCATAAAATTTATATAGCGCACTACATACCCAGAGGGTTTCAAGGCGCTTAGGAGGGGGAGGAGGATTATTTGTCAAATATCCACGTTTTAAGCTGCTTTCTGAACGCTAGGTGGTTCTGGGTGAGGCGCAGGTAAGCGGGGAGTGAGTTCCATGTTTTAGCAGCCAGGTATGAAAAGGATCTGCCTCCCATGGTGGTCTTGTTGATGCGAGGTACAGTGGCGAGGGCTTGGCTGGAAGACCGTAGTTGGCGGGGGGGGGTGTAGAAGGACAGTCGAGTGTTGAGGCAATCTGGTCCGATGTCGTAGAGTGATTTGTGTGTGTGGGTAAGCAGTCGGAAAGTGATCCTCTTATTGACGGGTAGCCAGTGGAGGTCTTTAAGGTGACCAGAGATGTGTTCGTTGCGTGGGATGTCTAATATGAGCCTGGCTGATGCGTTTTGGATTCGTTGGAGTTTCTTCTGGAGTTTTGCGGTAGTACCCGCGTAGAGGGTGTTTCCGTAGTCCAGTCGGCTCGTGACCAGAGCGTGGGTGACTGTTTTCCTTGTTTCGGAGGGGATCCAGCGAAATGTTTTTCTGAGCATGCGAAGAATGTTGAAGCAGGAAGAGGATACGGCGCTGACTTGTCTGTTCATCGAAAGTGAGGAATCCAGGATGACGCCCAGGTTCCGTGCGTGGTCTGTCGGGATGGGTGCTTTTCCGAGGGCTTCCGGCCACCAGGAGTCGTCCCATGCAGAGGGGGAAGTACCTAAGATGAGGACTTCTGTTTTGTCTGAGTTCAGTTTCAGACGGCTTTGTTTCATCCATTCGGCAACTTCTTTCATTCCTTCGTGTAGGTTAGTTTTGGCGGTGCTGGGGTCATTGGTGAGAGAAAGGATTAGTTGAGTGTCGTCCGCGTAGGAGATGATGTTGAGGTTGTGTTGGCGTGCGATGGCCGCGAGGGGGCTCATGTATACGTTGAAGAGGGTGGGACTGAGTGAGGATCCTTGAGGTACGCCGCAGATGACTTCAGAGGCCTCGGACTTGAATGGAGGAAGGCGGACTCTCTGGGTTCTTCCGGTGAGGAACGAGGTGATCCATTCAAGTGCTTTTCCTTGGATTCCGATGTTATTGAGGCGTTGTAGAAGGGTGCTGTGGCAGACTGTATCGAATGCTGCAGAGAGGTCGAGGAGGATGAGGGCGACTGTGTCTCCATTGTCCAGTAGAGTTCGAATGTCGTCTGTTGCTGCGATGAGGGCGGTCTCAGTGCTATGTTTTGCTCGGAAGCCAGATTGTGACGGGTCGAGGGATTTGTTGGCTTCGAGGAAAGCGGCGAGCTGGTTGTTGACGGCTTTCTCGATGACTTTGGCCGGGAATGGAAGAAGCGAGATGGGGCGGTAATTTTTGAGTTCGGTGGGGTCCGCTGTTGGTTTTTTCAGAAGGGCGGTGAGTTCAGCGTGTTTCCAGTCTTCTGGGAAGGTGGCGGAGTTGAAGGAGCAGTTGATGACGTCTCGGAGGTGCGGTGCGATGACGGAGTCTGCTTTGTTGAAGATGTGGTGAGGGCATGGGTCTGTGGGGGATCCTGAGTGGATGGAATTCATCAGGCGGATGGTGTCTTCAGTGGAGATTGGGTTCCAAGCGTTAAGGGTGTTCACGGGGGGAAGATGGTCAGCAGATGGTAGGGTGAACTGGTTTCCGGGTTGGTTGTCAAAGCTGTTGTGGATGTCTGCAATCTTGTTGTGGAAAAAAGAGGCTAGGGAGTCGCAGAGGGTTTGAGAGGGTGTGATGTCGTTGGAGTTGGCCGAGGGATTGGAAAATTCCTTGACGATGTTGAAAAGTTCCTTGCTGTTGTGGGCGTTGTTGTCAAGTCGATCCTTGAATGCTGTTTTCTTGGCTTTTCGGATCAGTTGGTGGTGAGAGCGGGTGGCGCTTTTGAAGGCGTCCTTGGTGCTGGTGGTTGGGTCTTTTTTCCAGGCCTTTTCAAGGGAGCGGCAGAGTTTCTTGGACTTCTTGAGATCATCGTTGAACCATGAGGCTTTCTTGCTGCCAGGTTTGCTTTGACGTTTTTTCAGTGGAGCTAAGGTGTCGACGGTGTTGGATAACCATAGGGTGAGGTTGGCGGCGGCTTCGTTGGCGTTGGAAGAGGGGGCTGGGGAGTTTCGAAGGAGCGATGCGGAGATTTGGTCCGTGGTGATTTTGTTCCAGTTTCTTTGCAGGGTAGGTTGGGAGTGGTTGATGGGTTTCGGCTTGTTGTAGATGAAGTGAACGCAGCTGTGGTCGGTCCAGAGGAGATCCGTAGTGTGGCTGAAGGAGACATGGTTGCTGGATGTGAAGATGGGGTCGAGTGTATGACCTGCGATGTGGGTGGGGGAAGTGACTAGTTGTTTAAGTCCGAGGTTGGCGAGGTTGTCCAAGAGGGTGGTGGTGTTGCGGTCGTTGGTCTTTTCAAGGTGAAAGTTGAGGTCTCCCAGAAGGATGTAATCTTTGGAGGGGAGCGCGTGTGGGGTGATGAAGTCCGTGATGTCTTCACTGAATTTTGCGCGGGGTCCTGGTGGTCTGTAGAGGAGAGTGCCTCTGAGTGTTGTTTTGGGATCGATGCGGATCTGGAAGTGAAGGTGTTCGGAGTTAGCGAGATTGACGTCAGAGCTGGTTGAGATGCGGATAGATTTCTTATGGACGATAGCGATTCCTCCTCCTGTGTGGCTGGTACGGTCTTTGCGGGTGATCTTATAGTCTTCAGGAATGGCAATTGTGATGTCTGGAATGGGAGAAACCCTACATATTTTATAGGAGAGGGGAATTAGGCTGCTAGGTACAATGGCCCATGCCCTAAAATTTACAATTCGTAGTGACCCACTATCAGTTTCAGCACTGCTTACTATGATTATGCATTAGAACAGTACTTCAACCTACTGATCCCGAGAATGAGCTAAATAATGTCATCATAATCTTCCAACTTGCATGTGGTGGTTTGCAAAAAATAAACCTGACCATTGAATCAGTCCTTGTGTACTTTTCACTGTGACTTTAATTTGCATCACAAATAACAACTGTCCACGATCCTTTCTATATCATAGCGGTTTAGTCACAGAAGTCATCACTTGCGTTGGAAAAGCTGTGCCACTCTTACCCTGGTATACCTTTAGTCCTTCCCTGTATTTTTCCTCTGCAGACTTGATGCACTGTTAGTCTCATAAAAGCTTTGGGGCGCACCCAGTGGGTGCTCCTTCTCGCAAATTAGATTGCTAATGCATAATCATAGTAAGCAGTGCTGAAACTGATAGTGGGTCACTACGAATTGTAAATTTTAGGGCATGGGCCATTGTACCTAGCAGCCTAATTCCCCTCTCCTATAAAATATGTAGGGTTTCTCCCAATGCAGGAATCCTTACTCCCACCAGGGTGTTTGCTTGTGTTTGGGAGTCTGTGTGCTCCGGTTTGTGCATTTGTTGTGTTTGTGTCTGAGTCAGTCTGTCACAGACTGTGTGTGTGGTGATTGTTTCCCTGCAGGACTCTGTGGCCCAGTGATATGGCATGTTATTCCACCCCCAGTATCACACGCACATCATGGTATTACTGCTTCTTTAATGGGCCTGTCTCAGTGCGGCAGCTGGAGTGGATAGTAACACCTGGCAGTGAATGTTTCTGCGCCAATCCCTGCATATTATACCCCAATTGTGGGTGTTTTTCACCTAGAAAATTCACCTGCTTTATGTAAGTAAAATTTCCATGTGAAAATCGCTATGTTATAGTAATACTCCAGTATTCCAAAATCACTTTTAATCCCAGTTAGATTGGAAATGTAAGGGCCTCGTCTAGATTCCCAGACCACCCTTAATGAGGCTCAGTGTTATGTACACTAAATAGTCGTACCCCCACTGGTAGTCTTCATTTCCCTGTAGATACAAAACTTGTGGTCCCTGCCCGAAAAGCCAAGGTGTCAAATGGGCTGGGGAAATCTACACCTGGTCCCTGCCAAACCTGTTTAACAGCGTGAACTAAAATAAAGGTTTACAGGCTCTTTATTATTGTGCTGTCTAGTGCTTGTGTCTGGAATGTTCTCAGAAATAACTGAAGTTTGTTTTGGGTACCAGCTGTAGTCTGACGTGTGGCAGACTGTTCCCTAACCAGAGCTCATGGTGGTGAAGGATACATTGGATCTGGAACAGAGAGGCCACCTGGACAATGTGCAGAACAGAGGCCTCTGATCTCCATTAGATCAGATGTACCACCTCAACATTCCGGAGATGTGTACCATCTAGCTAGCTCTCAGAGCCTTTTGCCTTCCATCAATTGCAGCCCTGTGCAAGTTCTGACAGACCACGCAATGGCCATCTAGTACTGAAACAAGGAGGGCAGTGTAGGATCTCAGGTGTTGCGCCAGGAGGCACAGACTGTGGAGCTGGCTGGACCTCCAGTAGATGTCGCTGAATGCCAATCATCTGGCAGGATCTATGAATTCCGGGGCAGACGAGCTCAGCAGATGAGATCTACTGGACCATGAGTAGCATATGCACCCAGTGGTCATTTAAAGAATCTCCCCTCATTCTGGCATGCCTGGGGTAGATCCACTACCTCGGAGAATGTCCACTATTAAGCCATTTGTGCTCTGCAGTTTCTTCCTCAAAACTGTCTGGGAGATGCATTCCACCACCCTCTGGACTCCTGTCTCCAGCACACATTGCTATTTCTGATGCTTGTTTCCCACATTCTGAAGATCAGAAGAGAGAGAGCTAAGATCTTCCACATAGCCCTGGAGTGGTCTCAGAGAGTTTAGTATTCAGAGTTGAGCATTTGCCATCCTACCTGTCTACCTCTGTGGCAGGACTTGCTGCCCCAGCAATATGGCAGGTTCTGCATCTGAATCTACATTTACACTTCCATGCAAAGAGTTTGAGCTGAGCAAATTGTGTTTGTTTGACCTGCTCTTAGAGGTGGTGGATGTCATCATAGCAGTAGACTGTCCGTCAACAAAGTCAATCTCCTCAGGACCCTGGGCAAAGCTTGTTGCCTACTGGTGAGACAACTGCCACATCGATCCATTACAGGCGACATTTTGTATATACTTTGTTTTTGCCTGTCTGTTGCACAGTTAGGATATGTGTCGTGAAATGGCTGACATGTTTTCTCCAGCACCTTTTTTTTATGCTGCAGTAGGTCCTTAACTTCTTTCTAACTCTCTAATATGTATGCCTTTAAAGCCTGTGCACAGCTGTTCATTGAGACATTGGACCCTTCACTCTGTCTTCCCTTTGTAATTACTTTTGCACTATGTATCCGTGAACTCAGAAGCGTTCAATTTAATCAGTATATACCGCCTTCTTTCTGGACAAGTTGGTTAATGTGAGAAAGTGGATTAGTTGAAATGGGTGGTAGCCCTCTTCAAGTAATAATGAGCCTATTCCCTACTAGGTCCAGTTACTTCTCAATAATTTAAACCTAAGCTCAACCTTTGGAAGCTGTAACACAGACTTAACTTAGAAGAAATGTAGAAGTCAAAACAGTTAAAAAGTAGAAACTACAACACAATAAAAATCCCACTCCAATTTATAACAACAGGGAAACTTTTAATGAGCAAGTAGACACTAAAATAACAAACATTCGATGAAGTGAAAACCGGAGATAGGATTTTTAAAATTTGTAGGTGTTTCTAGCTCCAAAAGGTGCAAATCGCCAACGGCAAGTATTCGTTTTTACTAGACCATGTAAATGTAAAAGGTTAAGACCAACCATGATGGAGCGCATGACACATATAAGGACCAGGTTCATCCTACAAGAAAGTTTACCCTCTGACTTAGTTGTTTTTCTGGGAAAAATCTTATTGAAGAAGTAATTGGGGGGGGGTCAGGCTGCAGGCTGGATCCAATGTAGGACCCATTGTCCTCAGCCGGCTGTAGTGCAGGACCTTGTTGGGTGCCATGGTTTTGACTCGAAGTTCGAGGCTCTCTGTGTCGATGGTAGGAAAGTTCTGAGCAGGCAAATTCCAAAGTCTGTGCCTAGGAAGGTCTTGTCTTCTTCTCATTGTCATCGGCTTCAGTGGAATTCCTCTACGTTCAAACATAGAAACTTTTAACAAAGTCAAAATTCTTTTCACAGGGCAAACCAGCAAGTTTAATCCCATTAGCAATTCGACATCAGCAGCTGCAGCTCGGCAGTGGTAGCCTGCGGGTCTTTTGCCAAAAATGTTGGAAAAAGTTTTTAAGTGTCCAGTCTTGCAATCTTGGTAAAGAAGAGTGCACTCTACAACCAGCCAAGTGTCCAAGGCCTTTCGGGGACTACCTGGGGGTTAGGACTCCATCTCCCGCAAGCCACCAGCAGGGTTCATGGCAAATCATGTTGAAACTGGTCCTCTGGACTCAGCAGATTCTTAGGCTTCTTGCAGCTTTTTTGTTCCTGGAGCTTAACGGGATGCTAGCCAACTAGCCCTTGGAGTCCACTCTTCTGCCTTTGGTTCAGTTTGGAGCAGGTCCAACCCATGGGGTGTCTCCACAGGTTAGAGCTGGTGCAGTTCTTTTTCTGAAGTCAGGATTCAGCAGGTGCAGCCCTTCTTTTTCAGGTCCAGCAGTGTTCTGAAAAAGGTATCTAGGTGTGCCACTTTTATGTCTGGCTTGTGGGTGGGGGAATTTCCGTGACCAATTGGGGAAAAGGTTCCCAGGGCAATTCTTCTTATTTTGACATAGTTTCACAGTGGTGTGGCCTTAAACAATCCCACAGTGCCCTGCTCTGCCAAAACTCAACATGGCAAGTATCTTTCTTCTCTTTCTCAAAGCTCTTGTCACACCCTGAGGTGTATCTAGGAAAATGGGAAGCTTACACTTAGAACAAGCATTTGCAATGCAATAGGTCTCGCATTAGGAAAGTTTGAGCTATTGGTCTTGTAAATGACAATTCTTTTATTTATGTGTTGGTTTTGAAAATAGCTAAATTAATATTTTTGCTATTTACAATGCCAATAGTTATAACTTTCGCAAATGTGACACCTATAACCTGGGGTTGCGCTGAGTGATGCTGTGGTGATGCTGAGTGGTGCTGTGGTGGTGCTGAGTGTTGCTGTGGAAATGCTTAGTAGTGCTGTGGTGGTGCTGAGTGGTTCTGTGGTGGTATTGAGTGATGCTGTGGTGGTGCTGAGTGATGCTGTGGTGGTGCTGAGTGGTGCTGTGGTGGTGCTGAGTGGTGCTGTGGTGCTGCTGAGTGGTGCTGAGTGATAATGTGGTGGTGCTGAGTGATAATGTGGGGGTGCTGTGGTGGTGCTGAGTGGTGCTGTGGTGGTGCTGTGGTAGTGCTGAGTGATAATGTGGTGGTGCTGAGTGATAATGTGGTGGTGCTGAGTGATAATGTGGTGGTGCTGAGTGATGCAGGGGTTGCGCTGAGTGATGCTGGGGTGGCGCTGAGTGATGCTGGGGTGGCGCTGAGTGGTGCTGTGGTGGTGCTGAGTGATGCTGGGGTGGTGCTGAGTGATGCTGTGGTGGTCCTGAGTGGTGCTGTGGTGGTGCTGGGGTTGCGTTGAGTGGTTCTGTGTTGGTGCTGAGTGGTTCTGTGGTGGCACTGAGTGGTGCTGTGGTGGTGTGGTGGTGCTGAGTGATAATGTGGTGGTGCTGAGTGAAATGGAGTGTAAATATGTGTATTGGTATTTTGTCTTGTGCCATGGTATGTAGTGGAATTTAATTATGTGGTGAGCTGTTGAATTGTGTGACGTTGAATTTTGAGGTGTGGATTGGATGCATTTGTTGTGTAAGTGTGTTGATTTGAATGATGTGGTTTGTTGTTGAATTATGTGGTGCAGAATGGAAATGTGTGGAGCTGAATTGTGTGGCGTGGAACTGTGTGGTATTTTGAGTTAAAGTATGCTGATGGGAATTATGTGGCATGGCGTAGAGTGTATTTGTATGGATGGTTGCTATATGGCATAGTAGTTGTATGTGGGATGTATTTATCTGGTATTTAGTAGAGTGTAATTAGGTGGCAAACATGAATGTGCACGTATGTGCAAAGGCTATATTGAGTGTATTTTATTATCTGGTATGAATAACAGTAAAAACAGCTGCAGGAGGACTGTCAATATTATATGTGTTTGCAGAACCTGTTTTAGCCTTAGTAAGTTGTTGGATAAAAAGTTACCTGACAGAAACCGCCACATTTCCCAAAAATAAACAAAGATCCTGGAAATGCTGTCAGCCAGAGTACTTAAATGAAGGGGTTCAGGTGATATTACAATTTGAATGCAGCACTTTAAACCATCCCCTGCCCATGACTTTGAAAAGAAATAACTTTTTAAACATAATTTAGGTGGCGAATGCAGATTTAATGAATTAATCTTCAGCAACATTTCAAACGTTTAAAAATGCAAACTAGGTTTCTTGAAATAGGATTAGAACCCAGACATACAAAGTGCACAGTAATCTAAATACAAAGTGTTGATCTGCTAGTGTGCTGGGTTTATGACTCGGCCCTGGTAAAGTTACATGTGAAGTTTAATGGCCCACTGAAGGAGGGTGGAGTAGCAGAGGCAGCAATGAATCTCGGCAGGGAGCTCATTTATGGAAAGAAGTAACCTAACACAGTAAAGAAGCACCGCTCGGCAGGTGCTCATGTGAGAAAATAGCTGTTGTGTGTGAAAAGTGTGGTACGGCAGAAAGAATACAGAGGAACAGGACAGCATGTCAGGTCCGTTACGTGGGGAAAGTGCATGGAGCAGAGATGCACACTGGCGAGACAGCCATAAAAGCACAGATGAGGAGGAATGAGCAGCAGTAGGGAGGCAGCTGAAACAGCCCTGCCACTGCGCATCGGGGTTGAACTAACGCCAATTAAGTCATTTCCCCCTCATTCTAGTACAAGAATGGGAAACCTTGAGCAATAAATCTTACAGGTTATAAATAAATGAATAGTTCGCTAAACACAAAACATGTACAACAAAAAGCACCCGTAAATGTGGCATGAAAATAAAGTGCCCGTTGTGTTTCAAAATCGGAATGTAGCTAAAAGAAAGCACTGCTTTGATAATTTGCACAAGCACAGTGGAACACAATAATGGGTGCAGACAGCAAATAAACAGCGTGCTGAAATTTTGAAGAGTGCTTCACGTTTGCAATTTACCTCGAGGCAAATGCTTTCAAGGAATACGAACCGCTGCAGTGGTGTGGCCAAGGTGCCACCATTAAAAACCCCGGCAGTGTGGGCTGACGTGCTCCCTGGAGTTAAAGTGCAGCAGCAGTAACCTGAAAAGTGTGAGGAAGAGCAGCTACTTGCGCAGGCACACAAGAGGTTTTTCGTGCAGCTGGGGCCCGGGGCATGCAACGCCTGAGGAGCCAGCCCAAGTACTAGGAGATTGAAAAGAAGTGGCACAGCAGGCCGCCCATGCACAGCATTTCGCTCGACTCCTCTAAGTAAAAACATTATCAAATAATAAAGTGCTATGAAGCCCTTCGACCGGCCGTGCCCGGAAAGTAAAAACATTGGCAAATAATAAAGCGCTGTGAAGCGCTGCGACCGGCCGGCCGTGAAGCTGGCGGAGGAGACAAGACTGGGCTTGGGTAATGCAGGGATAAGGGGCAGCAGAAGTTACAGGAGCCTGGACTGCCGCCGACCGCCACCCCTCGAATGCACGCTACCTCCCTGTCTCATCGGTATGTGCTGCCTCTCACACCAACATGCCCCTCTTTCTTTCGGCAACCAACCCCCAAGTCTCATCAGCATGTACCCTCCAATCTGCACGACCTTTCTCCCCTCATCTCCATACTTCGATTTCCACAGCTTGAAGTCATCGGGGATGGGAGGTAACGCGGGCCCCTGCAGCGCAGGGCCCCTAGACGTGGTTTAACGGCTAGAACGGCCGACCCTAAATCTCGGAAAGTAAGAACACATCATCGAAGATTAAAGTGCTGTGAAGCCCCGCGACCAGCCGTGCTCAGAAAGTAAAAACATTATGTTTGAGGCATGTGGGCTGCTGAATTCATATCTGTGCATAGATCGCCGCCTAGTGTTGGGTCCGGATGATTGCACATTGTTGTCCTGGAAGAGTCTTTGAAGTATCACGAGATAGGTGGCTCCTCCCCTGAACTACAGTGCGCATGGGCATCCTCTCCATCCTCAGATTGTTTTTTTCCGCCATTGGGTTTGGATGTACTTTCTCGACTCTAGTTCGAAAACTTTGTATGGACTCTTTCCTAAGGCCAAAAGGCCTTCAAAACGTCGGTATTGTCTAGTTCGGTGCCTGTTCCTTTCCAGTTCTTCGAACCGGACGTCGGAAGCTGGTTCTCGCTTCGACACCACAGGCCCAGACTACGACGACGATGGATCGGAGCCCGTTTAAACGATGCCCCGTCTATAATTCGAAATACCCCCACATCGATGTGCACCCAGTGTGCAATAAATGTTTGTCCCCCGAGCATGACGAGGCCAGCTGTATGGCCTGCTCGAAGTTCCGCTCCAAGAAGACGCTTAAATTTCGACGCGCAGCGAGGCAGTCGGCCCAACAGTCAGCGCCCGAACCAGTCAACATCTTCGAGGCCGGTGACGAAGAAGGCGTCGACGATGAAGAAGAAGAGGTTCCTGAAGAGCAGTCGGAACCAGCGTCGGAGCATGACTCCAACTTCGAGGTGGACGATCAAGCTGAAGAGTACGTCCACGAAGAAGACGTCGTCGAGGTAGGGGACGACGAAGGGGCCATCGGAGCCGTCAATGACGACTCCAGTGATGAGCCAGGCCCAACCGCAGTAGCGGGGCCTATAACTGACATTACGCTCCCTACGGCTCAGGTCGAGGCATCGCCGAGAGGCCTTAGCCAAGATCTTCCTACACGTTCTATAGCCCCGCGTCCAAGCCAGGCTAAGAATACATCCAAGGAGCCATCGTCGATTCCTCTAAATCGAAACCGAAACCAACGGAGCCGAAATCGAAACCGAAACTACTTAAAATGGTGGTCGGCTCGACGTCGACGCCAGTCCAATCAAAGACTATCGACGACCCTTCGGCGTCGAAAGTGGCTGTCGCCTCAAAAACTGGTGCGTCGAAGCAGAGCTCAACCAGCAAACACGTCACCTCGACGACGTCGACGTTGACGCACAAACATGGCGACAAGGCCAAAGGCCTCCAGACGAAGAAGGCCGTCGAGCCGAAGATTTCAGGGCTCAAGCCACTGCTCAGCAAGCAACTCGAGCCGAAAGCCAAAGCCGACCCGAAACAGCAGGTCTCGTCGACGCCTAAGGATGGAAATGCTACATGCCTGGAGCTTGAGTCGACGCCATCAAGCAAGCGTCCTCCTCAAGCGCTGCAGCA
The DNA here is from genome assembly GCF_964263255.1 of Lissotriton vulgaris. Taxonomy (NCBI): domain Eukaryota; kingdom Metazoa; phylum Chordata; class Amphibia; order Caudata; family Salamandridae; genus Lissotriton; species Lissotriton vulgaris. Next base: position 746,226 of record NW_028241185.1, on the reverse strand, counting down.
GCTCGAATCGACCACTACATCAAGTTTCAAAACCGTCGGACACCCTCCGATTAAGTTCGGTCTTCCGCCAACAGCTCGAGCGAAGCATCTCGAACTCCACAGAGGCGCCGAACCTTCCAAGACGTCGTCGGCGCCTTCGAAGCTCACCCCCGAAGGGGTTGTGTTCCACGACCCCTCGTACGACAACCAGTCGAAACTCTTTATCGACTCGGAATCAGGCAGGCTAACCATCCACAAGCGGAAGATCGCGCCTGAACATCCCTTGGAGGGTTACAAAATTCCTCTTAAACGGAAGAAGGACTCGGCCACCTCACCAGTTCTCTTTGAGCACGTTCAGGACTATTCGCAACAAATGGCATATTCTCCAGCACAAAACGAGGAGGACATAGGTGAAGACTATGGTCAAGCGGCCTTCGCTTATCACGCTGACACTGATCAGGATGAACCACAACAGTGGTCTGAGGCTGTAGATCAAACTATAGACCCTGATGATCCACATGCTGCACCAGACGCCCAGTCCTACAACGTCTAAACATCGCCAACTGAGGACACGGCGGCGTTTAACGCTTTGATAGAAAGGGCAGCACTCAACCATGACGTGGAAATGCACGCAGAACCAGTAGACGAAGATTTCTTGTTTGACACATTCTCCACCTCTGAACGTTCTACTAAGACTTTGCCTATGCTTAAAGGGGTCCTCAAGCATGCTGTGGACTTTTTCAAAGAACCCACAAAAGCTAGGGTTATCAACCCACGGATTGAGAAAAAATATAGGCCTGCTCCAGTGGACCCCACCTACATCAAAGGCCAGCTCCCCTTGGACTCCCTTGTAGTGGCCAATGCCCGCAAGAGGGCAAACTCACAAACTAGTGGTGACGCTCCACCTCCGGACAAGGAATCAAAGATTCTGGAGGCGTCAGGAAAGCGAGTGGCAGCGCAGGCTGCTAATATTTGGAGGATTTCCAATACACAGGCCCTGTTGGCTAGATACGACAGGGCGCACTACGACACACTAGAACAGTTGTTGCAACACCTGCCTGATATGTACAAGGAGGGAGCAGAGATGATTATACAAGAAGGGAAATTGATTTCTAATGCGTCCATCAAATGCGCACTGGACGCAGCAGACACGGCAGCTAGGGCCATAAACACTAGTGTGATGCTAAGACGTCACACATGGCTCCGCATCTCTGGTTTCAAGCCCGAGATTCAAACAACTCTGCTCAACCAGCCGGTTAACCCGGACTTCCTTTTTGGTCCCGAGGTAGACATAACACTCGAAAAAATAAAAAAGGACACTGAGACAGCCAAATCCATGGGGGCTCTGCAATCTCAGCAGTTTCGGGGCAGTTCCTTTCGTCGCTCCGGTAATAGGGGAGCCTCTAGAGGACAGGCTTTACAGCAGGCCCAGAACACCAAAGGGAGCACGCAATCCACCTACACAAAGAATACCAGGGGTGGATACCGTGGGAACAGCGCCAAAGGCAGAGGACGTGGCAATAACAACGCCAGATCCTCCGCTCCCAACAAACAGTGATGCCTTGTCACTGCCCCCCGACCATCTAACACCTGTCGGGGGAAGACTCCAGCAGTTCCTGCCAGTCTGGGAAGGCATTACCACGGACAGGTGGGTGAGACAACTTATCCAATACGGCTATTGTCTAGAACTAACCTCCACCCCCCCAACATACCCCCAAGGCACCGTCCTATGTCCACAGAGCACATGCACTTATTGCAGCAAGAAGTACTCTCCATGCTGCAAAAAGGGGCAATAGAGCTCGTGCCTGCAGAAGAACGAGGTACAGGGGTGTACTCTCTGTACTTCTTAATCCCAAAAAAGGACGGATCCCTGCGGCCCATTCTAGACCTCAGACCCCTCAACCAATACATCCTTTCAGAACACTTTCATATGTTAACCTTACAGCAGGTCCTGCCGTTGCTCAGTCAGGGCGACTTCCTAGCGACCCTGGACCTCAAGGATGCATATTTCCACATTCCCATTCACCCAAGTCACAAAAAATATCTCAGGTTCACCATCAACAATCAGCATTACCCATTCAAGGTTCTGCCTTTCGGGGTCACCACTGCCCCCAGAGTGTTCACCAAGTGCTTAGCGACCGTGGCTGCGCACCTTCGCAGACAACATGTTCACGTCTATCCCTACCTGGACGACTGGCTCGTTCAGGCCAAGTCAGCCCAGCAGTGTGCCAGCCACATGTCGCGCACGATTCACCTCCTTCACAGTCTGGGGTTCTCACTCAACTACACAGTCACACCTACAGCCAGCCCATGTGCGACAGTACCTAGGGGCAACCTTGAACACTCTGACGGCGACAGCGCAGCCGAACTCTGCCAGGGTCGACAGCATGCAGCTGCTCATTCGGAGGTTCAGGCCTCAACATTCACTCCCAGTGCAGGTGTTCATGCAACTGATCGGTATGATGGCATCCTGCATATTCATAGTGCCGCACGCAAGACTGCACATGCGTCCCCTTCAAGAATGCTTGGCACGACAGTGGAACCAGGCTCATGGGCATCTAAAAGACCTAGTGTTGGTGACCGGTCGTGCTTACAACTCTCTGCATTGGTGGAATCCACAAAACCTTTGCAGGGGACGACCGTTCCAAGAGCCTGTCCCACAGATAGTGCTAACGACGGACGCATCTCTCCAGGGTTGGGGAGCGCATGTCCTCCATTACACGGTGCAGGGACTATGGACAACACAACAGCAGAAGATGCATATCAACCTGCTAGAGCTGATGGCAATCTTCATGGCACTGAAAGCGTTCAAGTTGCACCTGTGCAACAAGGTCATGTTGATCCGGACGGACAACATGACTGCCATGTATTACATCCAGAAACAGGGAGGCACACACTCCCCGCAGCTATCTCACCTAGCCCAGAGCATGTGGAAGTGGGCCATTCAGAGGAACATCTTCCTCATGGCGGAGCATCTCCCGGGAGTAGACAACCAGATGGCAGACCTGCTCAGCAGGCACAGTCATCAGATGCACGAGTGGGAAATCCACCCCTCGGTTCTCCAGCCATACTTCCAGCAGTGGGGTCATCCAGAGATCGACCTCTTCGCCACAAAAGAGAACTCAAAATGCCGAAGCTTCGCCGCCAGGTTCCCACACCCGCAGTCTCAGGGCAATGCGATATGGATGAACTGGTCAGGCAGATTTGCGTACGCTTTTCCCCCAGCCCCACTCATACCGCTGGTGGCGCGCAAACTGCGGCAGCACTACATGACGCTCATCCTGGTTGCTCCAACGTGGGCACGGCAGGCTTGGTACACCACGTTCCTGGAACTTTCAGTGGTGCATCACCAACGGCTGCGCCTCACTCCCAGCCTCCTCACTCAGAGCCATGGAGACATTCAGCACCCAGATCCTCAACAGTTGAGCCTAGCGATTTGGCTCCTAAGGTCATAGAGTTTGGCTACCTCAACTTGCCCCCTGAGTATATGGACATCATCAAAGAGGCAAGGCGGCCAACAACCAGGGCGTGCTATGCAGCCAAATGGAAACGATTTGTCATTTACTGTTCCAACAATTACATTAATCCGCTAGATGCATCCACGCAGAACATCATATGTTACCTACTGCATCTGTACCAATGCAACCTAGCGTATAGTTCCATCAGGATACATTTGGCTGCTATAGCCGCTTATCTTCAGAACAGGCAGCACCTTTCACTTTTCAGAGTGCCTGCCATCAAAGCCTTTTTGGAAGGCCTTAAAAGAGTAATCCCTCCCAGACACCCTCCTTCGCCCTGTCTGGAATCTAAATATTTTTCTCACCAGGCTCATGGGACCCCCCTTTGAGCCTCTCCATTCTTGTGAGATACAGTTCCTACTTGGAAAGTGGACTTTCTAATAGCCATCACATCGACGCGAAGAGTCAGCGAGCTTCAAGCCCTCACAATTCAAGAGCCCTACCTACAAATTCATGCTAATAGGGTGGTGCTGCGCACCAACCCCAAGTTCATGCCGAAGGTAATCTCGCAGTTCCACATTAATCAAAACATAGAACTGCCAGTTTTCTTTCCAAACCCTGACTCCGTGGCAGACAGAGCACTGCACACCTTAGATGTCAAAAGAGCTCTCCTGTATTACATCGACAGGACAAAAGACTTTCGAAAGACTAAACAACTGTTTGTTGCCTTCTCTCCACAACATAAAGGCAACCCTATTTCCAAATCAGGTATAGCCAGGTGGATAGTTAAATGCATTCAAATCTGTTATCAAAAGGCTAAACGCACTTTAACAGTTCCTCCAAGAGCGCATTCCACACGCAAGCTAGGGGCATCCATGGCTTTCCTAGGTAACATTCCTATAGAGGATATATGTAGAGCAGCCACATGGACCACCATACATACATTTAACTCTGACATCCTTACGCTGAAACTTACATCTCCCAAACTCTCTTTCATTTGTGTTTTAGTGTATCGTCCCCCCGTTAATATGCCCTCCTTCCCATCCTTGTTTGGCGAATTCATTTCGCAGATGGCCATTAATTCCGCCAGGGTTTTGATCATTGGCGACTTTAATTATTGGCCACTAGACCCCCATGAATCCTCTCCTTCACTTGAATTCTCCGGCCTGTTACTTGGTCTTAATTTTTCACAACATATCTCTGTTGCAACCCACAACAAGGGCCATACCTTGGACCAGGTATGGACCACCAACCTGGATATTTCCCCCCCTTTGGTTTATCCCTGCACCTGGTCCGATCATTCTTTTATTTCTTTTTCTCTAAAACTCTCAGTACCCACCCGCCCCCCTTTAGCTTCCAACTTTTCGGCACGTAATTGGAAGCATGCCGACATCCCCCTCCTTCATTCGGCTCTTGCTTCCACACTCCCCCCTGACCACTCTGACTTGAATTCTCAAGCAGCCGCTTTGGACCAATGGCTGTCCCAAGCCAGCGACGTGGTCGCTCCTGTTAAAATCATTAAATATAAACGCCCACACGACGCTCAGTGTTGGTTTACTGACCAATTGAAGGCCGACAAACTCCTTCTTAGACAGGCTGAGCGCCGTTGTAGGCGTAATTATGATCCCTCACTAAAGTCCACTTACATTGATCTATTAAAATCCTACAAAAAATCTATTATTTTGGCCAAATCCTCCCATTATTCCCAGAAAGTCATCAATTCTGCATCTAAAACAAAATACATTTTTTCCATTGTGGCTGAACTCTCCCTACCTGATCGTGTTACTCCTCAGCCTCAACCCTCGCAAGCTTTGTGCTACTCCCTTAACTCTTTTTTATCGATAAAATCTCCACGATAAAAAATAACATCCCCTTTACCACCTTGTCTCAGGTCAGTGCCCTTCCCTCTCCGAATCCTCACTCCCTGCATGAATTCCCCCCTATCTCCCTGGATACTTTTCTTTCGTTACTCCAGGCTGTTGGCTCTGGCTCCCCCAATGACTGCTGCCCTCCCCAAATCCTAAGAGATGCCTTTATGGCCTGTCCCGGCCCTCCTCTTGACCTCCTAAATCGCTCACTCTCTACAGGCTCTGTCCCCGATGCTTTCAAAAGCGCTGTGGTAGTACCTATTTTAAAAAAACCCGGTTCTGACCCTGCGGTCCTGGGTAACTACCGACCTATCTCCCTCCTCCCCTATTTGGGGAAGGTCTTGGAGACTTACGTCACCCGCTGCCTGAGCACCTTCATCGAGGACACTCATTTCCTCGACGATCAACAGGCAGGCTTTAGACCGGCCCATTCCACGGAGGCAGTGGTGGTGGCGGTTATGGACACACTGAGACAGGGGGCTGATAAGAACCTGGCCCAGGCCTTAGTGCTACTAGATCTCTCCGCCGCTTTTGACACGGTCGACCATGACATCTTGGTCGACCGTGTCAGAAATGCGGGCATCTCGGGCCCGGCCCTGTCTTGGATTGTGTCCTTCCTCCATCACCGCTCCCAATCGGTACAACTGTCCACCTTCTCTGCTCCCCAAATTTCACTTTCCTGTGGTGTTCCCCAGGGTTCTGCTTTGTCCCCTCTTTTGTTTAATCTTTATATGCAGCCCCTCCTAGTTTCTCTTCGTCACTCCTCTGTTACCACCTTTAACTATGCAGATGATCTGCAACTTATTTTTCCCATCGACCCCTCCCCTCTCTCTTGCTCCAATTTCCAAACCACAATGCTTACCATCTACGAGTGGATGAACTTCAGCCAGCTAAAGCTCAATCCTAGCAAGACAGAGCTGGTTCTGATCGGCGGGCTTCCGCATCCCTGGACTCCCAATTTCTGGCCCCCTGCCCTTGGTCCCCCTCCCTGTTCAGTCAATTCTGTGAAGAGCCTAGGAGTTACTATCTCTAGTGACCTTTCGATGCGGCCGCACATCAATGCTGTTACCTCGGCCTGCTTTTACCATCTTCGCAGAATCGGGAAGATCCGAAGGTTCCTATCATCAGAGGCTCTTACCCTTGTCATCATGGCCCTGGTTACCTCACGTTTAGACTATGCCAACTGTCTATACGTGGGGATTCCCGCATACCACCTCCACAGACTCCAACTGGTGCAAAACCAGGCAGCCAGATTAATTTTTCAGCAGCCCAAACACCAACACGTTACGCCGATGCTGAAAACCCTACACTGGCTCCCGGTTGTGCAACGTTGCATCTTTAAAATGGGATGCACCATCTTCAAATCTCTTTCTGCCTCTGCCCCTGCCTTTATTTCTCTCTGTCTGCACCCCCACGTCCCCCCTCGACACCTCAGATCCTCTGCTCACAATCTCTTGACCACTCCTAGGTTCAAACGCAAGAAGCACAGTGGTGCCTGTTTCTCTTTTCTTGCTCCGTCCACTTGGAACTCCTTTCCTCTCTCAATCCGGCTCACTCCTGACTATCCTACTTTCCGCAAATTCTTGAAAACGTATCTGTTCCGTCTTTCTCATGACTAGCCGCCCCCACCCCCCTGTGTCCTTCGCCCAATGGTCTCCGAGCGCCAAGAAACCAATTGGTGTATGTGCGCGGTACTAAATACCTTTAACATAACATAACATAACATTTACCAAACACTACTGCGTAGATGTGCACTCCAAGCAGCAAGCTGCTGTAGGACTGGCTGTTCTCAGAACTCTCTTTCAGACTGCTGCAGCTGGCACGGGCAACCGCCGATAAGGAGGTAACTGCTATTTATTCTATGCACAGATATGAATTCAGCAGCCCACATGCCTCGAACGGAATATGCTACTTACCAGTATGCATCTGTACTTGGCATGTAGGGCTGCTGACATTCATATCGCCCACTTTCCTCCCCGGTGCCTGTCGCAGCTGTAGCACTCAAAATAATTCTCAGGCATGGTCATCTCTTACTGTATTACACTCCATCTCTGCCACAATGGCGAAAAACAATCTAAGGATGGAGAGGATGCCCCTGCGCACTGTAGTCCAGGAGAGGAGCCACCTATCTCGTGATACTTCGAAGACTCTTCCAGGACAACAATGTGCAATCATCCGGACTCAACACTAGGCGGCGATCTATGCACAGATATGAATGTCAGCAGCCCTACATGCCAAGAACAGATGCATACTGGTAAGTAGCATATTCCTTCTATAAAGTGCCGTGAGGCGCTGCAACCGGCCGTGCTCGGACATTAAAAACATTATTAAATAATAAAGTGCTGTGAATCCCCGCGACCGGCTGTGCTCAGAAAGTAAAAACATTGGCAAATAATAAAGTGCTGTGAAGCGCTGCGACCGGCCGGTCGTGAAGCTGGCGGAGGAGGCGAGGCTGGGCTTGGGTAATGCAGCGATAAGGGGCAGCATAGGTTACAGGAGCCTGGACTGCCCCCGACCCCCACCCCTCGAATGCATGCTACCTCCCTGTCTCATCGGTATTTGCTGCCTCTCACACCAGCATGCCCCTCTTTCTTTCGCCAACCCCCATGTCTCATCAGCATGTACCCTCCAATCTGCATGACCTTTATCCCTTTCTCTCCAAACTCGGAAAGTAAACACATTATGAAAGAATAAAGTGCTGCGAAGACCTGGGAAACATCGCGCACAAAACACGCAGATCGCAAAGCCTGCAAAAGCAGAAACCCTCTCCAGCCTGAGGCCACCTTGACCCGATGAAGCCCGGGCTCTCTGCCCGTCACACCGACCCAACTTTGGATTCGCCGGTGTTCGCTCTCTTTAGGAGCTCAACCTCCCAAGTATGCTTCCACCTCAACGTCAGCCCCAGGAAACACCTAGGCCGCGCCCGTGCACGTGCCCTGGGCATACTGACGTCAGCGCCGTGGAAGATCAGAAGAAGAAACAAGCGTGAGGGAAGCCCTGCGTATGGTGATGCACCGAAGAAAACACCAGAGAAGTGCGGAGCCTGGAGAGCACAGCGAGGCGATGTGACAAAAGAGCACGGTGAGTGGATGGGGGATATGTGTGTGTGTCTGTGTGCGTGTGTATGTGTGGGCGAGAGCCCGTGAGTGGAGGGGGAGGGGGGGGTGTACGCGCGTGTCTGTGTGTGTTCGAGTGTGTCTGTGCGTGTGTCTGTCTGTGTGCGCGGGGTCTGTTTAAGGGGGGTGCGTGTGTGTATGCAGTGTGTGTGTGCCTGTGTATGCGTGTGGCTGTGTATGTGCGCATGCGTGAGTGTGGCTGTGTGAGTGTCTTTGCGCATGGGAATATGAGGCACGAGAGGGGCGCGCGCCCACGAGGTGAAATCTGCGCTCGTGCCCCTCTCGTATCTACATTCCCAAATACGGGCAGCAATAGGTCTCGTGCAGACTATGTCTGCTCGACCTAAAAACAGTTCTGGGACAGGTTCTTCAAACCATTGCATCCTTTCTACCAAAGGTGGTGGGGTCCATGTCTGTGAGGCAGCCTATCATGCTCTCTGCTTTTTTCCCCTCGCCACAACTTTCTAAGGAGGAGGAAAGGTTTCATCAGTTGAGCTCCAAGTGAGCCCATAGTTGTTACAGCAATTGAACCAAGTAACCAAGTGGGTAACCAACCTTTTCTGGGGTTTTCTCCAATGAAGTAGGGAAAAGCAGCATACCCAGATGAATTGTTACCCATATAAAAATGTGCTATGCCTTGGCAAAGAAAGAGCCCAACTTAGGGTTTCAAGCTCATTCTACTAGAGCTAAGGCCACAATCATGGCCTTATCCAGGGGTATTACGATGCTGGACATCTCCTGGCTTGGCAGTTCGGGCTGGACTGTTCCCATGAGGCACAGGGTCAGACTGATTTGCATATAGTCATGTCTGAACTGGGGTGGCAGAGTGGGCTAAAGAACGGTGATGGATTAAACCCAGATCTTTTGACTGGGTGTGAGTTTGATTGATTCAGATGCTCCGTCCATCATCACCCCCTTTTGTACCGCTGGACATCTCCGGGGCAGCTACATTGGCACCTGTCCACAACTTCACCAGGCTTTGCTGCCTTGATTTGCAGGTTCACAGAGCGAGTATTTTTGTCTGCTCTGCAGGCTTTCCTGGTGTGACTTCTCAGATTTTCCACCTTCTCAGAGGTACAGCTTTGGTTTCTAGTCAAAGGTTGGGGACTCTGCGGTTAGAAGTATCCATCAGAAGGACAAATAATTAGCTTTGGTAAGACTGTTTCTGTTGGATACTCTATTTAACTGCAGATTCCTCCCCATTCTGTGGGGTGGACTTCTAGGTTTTAATAAGGTCCCTTGTTAGTCTCTGAACACTGTCACATTTTGCAATGTGTTACTGATGCTCTGCATCTTGGGGTGGGGCAAGCTTTATGGTAAACTGACATCAGTACACATGGTTTGGGGACTATATGGGACACCACGCCATCACTGCTGGAGGAGGATGAGGTCACCCTGAAGTGCGATGATGCCATCTATAGCCACACAAAGCAGTTTCTGGAAAATGTTCTGGAGCCAGCCTGGCGTATGGTGGAATTCAAAAGGTGAGGAATCTGCTGTCAGATAGAGTATGCAGAAGAATCAGCATCATAGAAGTAACTTGTTAATTTCGGAGCCCACTCCCTCCAACATATGTGCCCACTGGATGAATGAGAGAGGTCCTAAATGACAGTGCAGTTGACACCCAGTTCTTAGTCACCTTCATTATCATGGAGATACTCTCCGTTAATTTACTATCGCTCCAACTCTGGATGAACCTAAATGGCTTCTGTTTAAATAGCTACGAGGCATAGACCGTAATATTAAACAATGATAAAATACCATTCCAATCTTCTGCTGGCCCCCGTCACTAGTCTAAGCCACCTGAGGATGTAGTCTGTAACCTACGAATCCTTTTTGACTCTTGGCTATTGTGCAGTCCTCTAATTCAAGCCTCAAATGCTGTATCAAAAAGCAGACCTTTACTAAGCATCCAACTGTTAACACTGCTGGCCCAGGCGGTCGCCCTAGCTGGACTTCCGTATTGTGTATTTAAAACTCTCAGTTGAAAAACTCCCAACATGCACACAACCGAGCTTATGGATCTTCTTTGGTCGGAAGAAAAACAACCATAGAAGTCTTAAGACTACACAGTCCTGGGTGTTCTCTGGAAGTGGCCAAAGCAACAGCACCCAGACACTTGTGGGACTGCTTCAGATTTCATCTACCTCCTATCACGCTACGCTCTTAACACTTAGTGCAGACTGATCCTTCTGAAATTATATGAAGGTAAAACATTTCATTGAAAGTGGCAGGATAGAAACTCTGAATTAATCTTTGAAAGAAACTCCGGTTATGAAACACCTTCACAGTTTTCAAAAACCCCCGGAAGCAGCTTCCACTCTCAAGAACAGCATGATCTTTCTGTTTAGCCAAAGAACTGGGGCGGGGAGAGCCGTTGGCAGAGTAGCTTTTGTTGAAATTCCACCCACATGCGTTTTTAAGATATAAAAGTTGGGCGGATGCAAAACCCGATGTTATGTTATGTTATGTTATGTTATGTTATATTGCGTTTATATAGCGCACGGCTACTCTAAAAGAGTGTCCCGGCGCTTTCCACAGGCAGCTCAGTGAAGAATAACACAACAAAGAAAAAAACAGACACAAAGAAAAAGATAACAAACCTACCTAAGAAACCTAGAGATTAAAAAGCCAAGTCCCCCCCACATCGGGGGGGATCACCCCCCCGATGTGGGGGGTGATCCCCTATTTTCCCCCTGCTTTCAGGGCACATTGGCACGAATTCAAGGGCACGTTCGTCCCGGCCATTTGTTTTGCCTTCCATTGTCAGTGGAGGTTTGCAGCCTCCTCTCTCTCTCTCTCTCTCTCTCTCTCTCTCTCTCTCTCTCTCTCTCTCTCTCTTTCTCTCTTTCTCTCTTTCTCTCTTTCTCTCTTTCTCTCTTTCTCTCTTACTCTCTTTCTCTCTTTCTCTCTTTCTCTCTTTCTCTCTTTCTCTCTTTCTCTCTTTCTCTCTTACTCTCTTACTCTCTTACTCTCTTTCTCTCTTTCTCTCTTTCTCTCTTTCTCTCTCTCTCTCTCTCTCTCTCTCTCTCTCTCCACACATTCTGTTCTTGGCAAGCTGTTCTACTCGTCCCACTTGAAAGACTGCAAGATTACATGAAAAAATGGATCTGGAGCTATTTCACTTAGAACGCCCCTCTGCTTCCGGTGCTCTGTCTTCCACTCGTCTCATCACTAGTTTTTGTGCAGCAACAAAATCTCCCAACTGATGCTTCTTTTCCCACAGAGCTTTCACCTCCACTTCAGTCATTTATACTTTATCTGTGATTTTCCTCACATCCATGGGGAGCAGGCATGCCTCTGTAGTGAATGAGTTACTTTTCTTTTTCTAGGGATTCTTTTGAATTCCTAATTGCTGACAATATTTGCTTGATCTGCTGCTGGCTGCCTGCCTATTAGGATACTTGATAATAGTAATGTGGTGTGCTTTGCTTACCATATCTCACAACATTTTGTTATATTCACAGTGTTAATGAGTTTGTGTTCAGAGACCTCCAAATCTTATAATCCAATGGCCTGTTCTTTATCTGCATCAATCCTTTAAGTAATGACATACTATGTCTTCAACTTCAGTAGGAATACTATTAGATGCAGAAAGCAGGAGCAGTTGTGGTTCCATATCCTAAAGGCAGAGTGTCAACTCTCACAGGGACAAAAAAAAGCTGTTTTGCCGACTGCCCAGCCCTGCTAGGATTATGAGGACAGTTTCACACACCTTGAACCCATTGTTGGTAAGCCAAACTGTCCGCATCGTCAGGCAAGCAGGATCGGATTGGTCCTCTCCCCGCCTGCACCTGGTGTGCGCAGTGGGTAACGGGGGAGGATCAATTTACTACAGCCACCATCTTGTCTTCACTCTCTGTATCGCAGCAGGTCTAGCGAGCCCTACAGCACCAGCCCTGGAGCAAACAGTGGGTTTCGCCTCAGACGCAATCACCATCTGTTCTGCTCCATTTGCGCCAAAGTGCACTACGTCTTCCAGCGACACCGAACCACTACACAGCTCACGTGCACCATTTACATCCAGGATATGTAGGATGTTTGTTGGATTTTAAGTTAGAGATGCAGAATTTTGGCAGGGGCCATCTTGCTTGGTCACACACCCTCCTTCTTGTATAACAACTTCCAGACTTGTGTACAGTTGCTACCACTGAGTGCTGTTGAAACCACCTGCCTAAGATGGCGCTCAGACTCCAGTATCCTTCTGTCACTGTGTTGAACATTGCTATTTATTCCAGTTTACTCCTTGGTTTTTTCTTCTCGTTAGCTCCTGGTTTGGTGGGCGATAACATTAACATGTGTTGGCTGTGGGGGATTGGGGCTGGTTTGGGGAATGGTGTAGAAATATACTTAGTATAAATTATTGTATTTGGTACTGAAGCGGTACCAAAACCAAGTCAGTCATTCATATATGGTGGCGGAAATATAATAATATATTTGACACGGTATGTTGCTTATTACTGTGTCTGGTATTTGTAAAGTACGAACTAATCACCTGTAGGGGTCTCAAGGTGCTGGGAGCCATCAGGGAGATTAAATTAGTTATTGCCCAGAGTCACAGGGTGCGGAGCTGAGCTGCCGCCGGCACCGGGAATCGAACCGTGAGCTCCGTGCTCCCGAGTTAGCCACTCTGGCTGCTGCACCACACCTCTGTTTCTAAGTGTAGTGCTAATAAAGACGGACAGGTATTAGTAGGTTTTACTTAATAGATCCACTTTGGAAGGGTGAATGTTTGAGTTGACCAGGTCTGGATTCCAACTCATGACCTGCAGATCACATCAGATGTTAACAGCGGTGGTTAACTCAATGAGCCATCTTGTCTTCATCAAGGTATATGAAAATAGTCAGTAAAATGAAGAAGCATCCTTTAATTTGTGACTATTATAAACAGGTATTTTTCTGTTGTAAAGGGCTGTAAGTGTTTTAAACTGCTGTGCTTTGTCATTTTTGCAACAGGGTTCAGAATGGAATGCCTCAAATCTGGAAGAACTCCGAGAAACTGGGTAAGCAGTCCTTTATATCAGTGTGCACTGCTCAAACATATGAGGGATCATTTTAGATTTTGAACAATTCTATTAATTCAGCTTCTCTTTTCACAATATTTAATTTTGTGGTATTTTTCTTTATTTGTATTTGTTATTGGATATAAAATATTATTTAAAGAGCAAAAATAATAGACATCCAATTCACATGGAAATCTGAGCACCTGGATGTTACACTTTGTGAGCATCCACTGCTTAGTATTCACCTGAAATAAGATTGTTTTAATAAATGCTGCTAAATTATTTAATGCAAGCATGCAGCTAAAAAGCAAAAGAGCAAAGTTCAGAAAAGAAGACCTCAAAACAAATGTGAACAAATTTAGAGTCCTCTATCTTGGTCAATTGAGCAGGCTCCCCTTGTAGGTATTTTGGATGTCTAATATCAGTCCTCACTTCCACGTGGCTCTTGATAACGTGTCCCTGGCCTGTGTAAGTTGATGCTTTCATTCCACGATCCTGCGACCATGTATGGCTTCTGATACATCCGCACTCCTTAGTTAGAGCCATATTGTGTATAGTTGCTAATACAATATCACATAAATGTTAAGTACAGAGGTATTTTAATGTTGATCTTTTAATTGACTAACCATTGGTTTTCAAGACATAATTAGGAGCCTGAGGGGCCGATTGATATGTTGGCAGAGAGTCAACTTTTTAGCGACTGAGTTCCCTCCCCGCCAACATAGTGGTTAACCCGCCCACCCGATTTATATGTTGGAGGGCCATAGGCTTGGCTACAGAAGCAACTCCACAATCACTACCATAGTCAAACCTCCAAGCCGTCAGGTAATTTCCTATATGTCGTTCCACCCAGTTAGGATGGGGGACATATAGCTGTTTTTTTAACGGACCATCATCGCCAGGCAAACCCAGGTAGTAAGTGACAGTAAAAATGAAAAATTACCCTCTCGCCATGGGATAATGCCTCCCATGGCGTGAGTGGCATTTTCCTATTTTACTTTCAAAAAGAAAATCCTGTTTTTGCATTTTTTTTTGTTTGTTATGTTTTCTCAGTTCGTTGCAAGGTTCCGTCATCTAGACTAAGCCCTGTAGCAAACTGTGAAAAGCATTAACTGAACCACCATGATGGCTGTTCCTGCCAATGCTCTAGAAATGACCGCCAGTTATAAATCAGGCCCTAAGTCATGTTCCTTTCATCTCAGGCCACCCCACAATTCTATTGTCACATGCTTAAAAGGTAACATTTCTATAGGCCATTGCTAGTCTGTATTGACTAGCTCAAAACCGGTCCTATTCCTTTTTTGACTGTTTCACCAGCCAAGAGTGGATCCCGTTTTAAGATCACTGAATTTGTATGTCCATGTTACCTGCTGCTTCATGGCTTCTCTGTAGTGGAATAATTTGCTGTGTGCTATCGAGCACTTTCCATTGTAAACAGTGTAAATGTTTTTTGTTTGTAGTTGTTAATTGTACTTTCTATCCTCATATGCGAAGGTCAGTCACAAAATTCTTTCTTTTTTTTTCTTGAAAACCTCGGTTGTGGCTGTACAAATATTTGTACCAGCAATACATCACTTGCGTGGTTTTAAATACCTGAACAGATTGAGTATTTTCTGCCGTCAATCTCATCATTTATATATTGTTTTTTATCCCTGACCACACACCGTTTTCTGACTTTTTTCTTCTTCGATCTAAAGATTTGATAATTTTATTACCCCTTGAGATAACTCAATCGTACATTACATTATAATTTTGTGTTTAAGATTATATTGTAGTTTAATTTAAATCCAGAGTACCTTTACAATATTCTCAGGACCTCGAACTCAGGTCTTTGATTAAGTCCACGGTTCCTCCACACAATATTTGGTTCCTTTCAATTGGCCCGGTCTATGACTGTGGAACTTTCCACTAGGCTGCATTTGAACATTATCTTTCCTTCAGGAATGAGCTGATGATACTCCTCATGTCATTTGTTTGCTGCGAAAACATTTACTTTCCTGTTTTATTCCTTATTTTATTCACTAACCTTTTCTCTTCATCATACCTATTATTCTGAATTCAACACACTAGTTACATACATGCTCTGGACATATCTACATATACAAATGCACACTGTAAAACTTCAGCTTTAGTTCAGCTATGATGCAGTGAGCACAAAAAACGAAAAATCTCTCAAATTGGTCAATGCAACGGGCAATGCACACCATAAATCATGCAACCGGTATGTCTTGTTCTGACTAAAGAGTGTACTGACCATGGTGGGTGGAAGGAGGTGAGGGTGTGAGTTTATATTGTGCATTGTGCATTAACACTATAGCTGCCAAACCATACCTGAATTCCAACTAAGATTTTATTTAATGATGTTTGCACCCATCTCGCTATATGCCATTGGCTAAGGGGTGTACTTAGCATTGTGGGGGTAGAGGTGAGTTATGGTGTGCATTGTTTGTTGCATACCATAAATGCCAACCCATACCTTACCTCCAACAGATTTTTTTTGTGAATTTCATGGTTTTGTTTTACAGTTTTCCATAGTCCCCTGCCAGGTACCCAGTCTGTGGTGCAAACAACCTTTTGCCACGCCCTTCACACCACCCACTTCCGCTGTATGCAGTGGAGATTGGTTGCAGGGCTGCTTGGCCTTGCACTGATCTTAATATGCTACCTGCCGCATTTCATGCAGATTCATCAAACATCATGAATCAAAAAGAGGGAGCCTAAGAGCCAGATGAAGGTCCAGTACCCATGCTCCTCACTTTAATTGACACATCTACACATCTAATCAGTGTGGGTACTTGTTCCTATGTGAAGAGGGTACAGAAAGCGTTAAAGAAAAGGTGTGGTTGAAATATATGATTCCAGGGGATTCTTCCTTATTTCGAAGTGTTGCCCTCACACACCCATGTGGGCGTCATGCTTCATCATCGGGCCTTTTGCTCCTCGTGTGGCTGGCGCTACAATGGAGATCTCCTTTAGGTAATTTTAAGAACATACTCTCCACCTTACACATTATACTGCATGCTCTGTCAAGGCTGATACAAGAAAAGATCTTTGACAAAGAGCGCTCTCACAAGGCCTGTGGAGCATGGCAGCGCCTGCCCCGTGAGGACCAAAACGCTTGATGATGGAAGTATGACACCGACATCGGTGTGTCAGGGCAACACTTCGAAATAAGGAAGAATCCCCTGGAACCATATATTCCAGCCACACCTTTTCTTTAACCTTTTCTATACCCTCTTCACATAGGAACAAGTACCCACACTGATTAGACAATTCATCAAATATTACCATCAAATTGAAAAAAACAAGGCTAGGCTAAACATGCCAAGTGTAATTATGTGAAACTGACACAAACCGTGCCAAAGAATTTGTAAATCAAAAATGTTTTGACCTGCGACACATCCTACTCCCCCCACTAAATCTACAAGAGACCTGATATAACTGAACTGAGTATAATTTGCTAACTGCCTGCCACAATTGATAAAAAATCGTCAAACAGCAAAAAGCTATAAGCAAGAAAAAAGTTTATTTCGCCTACCCTCCTAACTTTTTCGTCTTCAAGCAACTGCATGAAATTTAGCATACTAGATCTCAGTTTATTATGTTAAGCAGTGGCAAATTTGACGTTGATACATTAATAGGAGCCAAAAAATTGTGGGCAAAACAAGAAATGGATGTTCGAGGCATGTGGGCTGCTGAATTCATATCTGTGCATAGATCGCCGCCTAGTGTTGGGTCCGGATGATTGCACTTTGTTGTCTTGGAAGAGTCTTCGAAGTATCACGAGATAGGTGACTCCTCCCCTGGACTACAGTGCGCATGGGCATCTTCTCCATCCTCAGATTGTTTTTTTCCGCCATTGGGTTCGGATGTTTTTCCTACACTCCAACTTCGGAATCGAAACAAAACTTTCGTAGAGGACAAAAGGCCTTCGACTTCGACGGTATTGTTCTTGTTTGATACCTCTTGACTCGATAAGGCTTTCCATCCTGATCCGGTCGTCGACGCGGGACGTTTGGCCTTTTCGACGCCACGTGTACCTACTGTCGATGGAAAGGAGCCCGTTTAAAAGGTGCCCACAATGCCACCCCAAGTTCCCGCATACTGACAAGCATTCAGTATGCAACAAGTGCCTTTCTCCAGACATAAGGAAGAAACCTGCCCGGCCGGCGCCCAGTTTCGATCGAAGAAAACCATACGGAATTGACGGGCAGCTAGGCAAGAGATGCAGCGACAGGCACCGGAACCGGACAAGATCTTCGATGATGACCAGGAACTTCCAGAAGCTCAAGACTCGGACCTAGAGATCGTCACCGTCGAGGACTAGTCGGACTCCGATGACGAGATCCCACCGGGGCAAATTGTGAGTACACTGCCCCCGACACCGGTTACCCCTTTACCGAAGGCTCCGGTCGAAGCATCGAAGCATTTGCCAGCTCCGCCTTCTGGCTCGGCTCCGAAACCGAAACCTAAGCCTTCAGAGACTCCAGGGCCAAGTACCGCAATCCCAAAGAAGGTTCCAGAACCTAAGAAATTTGTCGAACCAAAAAACGTCGACCCGAACAAAAGCATACAGCCCAAAAGCATCGACCCGAATAAAAACGTCAAGCCGAAGAAGGCCGTGCAGCCTAAAGGCGTCGACCCCCAAGAAAACAGTCGACCCAAAAAAGACCGTCGAACCGAAGGGCGTCCACCCCAAACACGTCGTCAAGCCAAAAAAGCAAGCTGTGCCAAAAGTCGCCGAACCAAAGGTCGTACCGAAGCCTATAATCCACCCGGAAAAGGCTATCGACCCAAAGACAAGTGCTCCAAAGACACCAGTCGATCCGAAAAAGACCATTGACTCGGTAAAGGACAGCCAACAAAAGAAGCCTGTCCAGCACAAGAAGAGTGTTGAACTGAAAGACACGGTCGACCCAAAAACACACGACGACCAGAAAAAAGGGCCCGAGCCGAAGAAAAGCAATAAGGCACCAAAAGTCGTCGAGGCTGAAGGTGGTATCGACCCAAAGTAGTTAGAACCAAGAACAGTGGAAGAAGAACTCTTCCATCCTGACCCAGAAGACGACCAGGCAAAAATATACATTAATCCAGAGACTGGTAAAGTCACAATCCTACGCATGAAAAAGAGGCCAATAGACACTGACTCTCATTCCCCTATTCCATTGAAAAAGAAGGACTTTGGGACTTCTCCATCTAGACCCTTCATTCCCTTCTATCCTATTATGCCTACTACTCCTTTTGCTCCTTACTCTCCTTCTCACCATGGGGATGATGAAGGGACACTGGGGAGGATCCTCAGGCTGATTATGAATACCCACAGGAGCCTGAGCCACAAAATGTACCTTGGGAGGAGCCAACTGACCCTTATAACACCCATCCCATCCCTGATGTCTCCTCCTATCCAACTTAGCCTTCACCCACTGATGACACCATTGTCTTCAACCAATTAATAGACAGGGCAGTACTATACCACAATGTAGATATGCACAATGACCCTGTAGAAGAAGACTTCTTATTTGATACCTTCTCAACATCAGAAAAGAGCGTCAGAACACTTCCCATGCTGAAGGGAGTGCTAAAACACGCACCTGACATTTGTAAAGATACAGACAGGGCACGGGTAATCAATCCCAGGATTGAAATAAAGTATAGGGCAGCCCCAACAGACCCTACCTACATCAGAGGGCAGTTACCATTAGACTCTCTAGTGGTAACTAATGCACGCAAAAGGGACAACTCACAGACAACGGGGGAAGCACCTCCCCCCTGATAAGGAGTCAAAAATATTAGAAGCCTCAGGTAAAAGGGTAGCAGCACAGGCCTCCAATTCATGGAGGATAGCCAACACACAAGCTCTGCTAGCTCGTTACGACAGGGCGCACTAGTACCAGCTTGAAAGCTTAATGCAACACCTACCTGAGCCTTTTAAAGCCCAAGCTGATGACCTCCTACAGGAGGGAAAGTTCATCACTAACGCCTCCATCAAATGTGCACTAGTTGCAGCAGACACCGCAGCCAGGTCTATTAACACCAGTGTTCTACTAAGGCATGGCTGCCTATTTTGGGCTTTAAGAATGAAGTGCAGTCCACTATTCTTAATCAGCCAGTCAACCAAGACTTCCTCTTTGGCCCTGCTGTCGACACCATTTTAGACTAAATGAAAAAGGACACAGAAACAGCAAAGTCAATGGGAGCATTGCAGTTTCAGCAACATAGAAGTTCCTTTTGACACTCCTCATACAGGGGAGCTACACGAGGCAATACTTCCCAAACGTCATCATCATACAAAGGCAACACACAAAGTTCCTTTACAAAAAACTCCAACAGAGGAGGTTATAGAGGAAACAATAATAAGGAAAGAGGATGTGGAGGCAATAACACCAGAGCCTCCACTGCCACAAAACAGTGACTTCATCACGCTACCTCCAGACCATCTAACACCGGTCGGAGGCAGACTCCAACAATTCCTACCTGTCTGGAACGCAATTACCACGGACAGGTACGTCAGACAAATTATCCAGTATGGTTATTGCCTGGAACTCACATCTACCCCACCAAACATACCACCCAGGCACCCTCCTATGTCCAAAGAACACATCACCCTGCTACAACAAGAGGTGAAATGCATGCTGGAAAAGGGGGCCATAGAGCCAGTCCCTTTCCAACATCAAGGGACAGGAGTATACTCCTTATACTACCTTATTCCCAAGAAGAACGGTTCCATTATGACCAATATTGGACCTCTGACCTCTAAATCAATACATACTGTCGGAGCACTTCCATATGATCACACTACAGCAAGTGCTCCCGTTGCTGCAGCAAGGAGACTTCCTAGCAACATTGGACCTCAAGGATGCGTATTTTCACATACCCATCCATCCAGCTCACAGAAAATATCTCAGGTTCACAATAGAAGGCCAACACTACCAATTCAAGGTCTTGCCCTCTGGGGTAACCACAGCTCCGAGAGTGTTTACAAAATGCTTAGTGACAGTAGCAGCACACCTCAGAAGGCAACACATCCACGTGTTCCCGTATTTGGACGATTGGCTAATACAAGCGAAATCGTACCAACAGTGTTCAAAAGGCATGTCCCAAACCCTTCAGCTGCTGCACAGCCTAGGTTTCTCAATTAACTACCCAAAATCGCATCTGCAACCGTCCCACATAAAACAATATCTTGGGGCCACTATAGATACCTCAGTGGCAAAGGCATACCCAAACTCAGCGAGGATAGCCAGCATTCAGATGCTCATTCAAAAATTCCTGCCACAACACTCTCTGCCAGCTCGAGTATTCATGCAACTCGTAGGCATGATGGCATCCTGCATGTTCATAGTCCCCCATGCCAGACTTCAAATGCGCCCATTGTAAGAATGCCTTGCACGCCAATGGAACCTGGCTCAAGGACAACTAAAAGACCTAGTGTTGGTGGACAGTCGCGCTCATTACTCTCTGCAGTGGTGGAACCCACAAAACCTTTCCAAGGGGCAACTGTTCCAAGAGCCGGTTCCAAAACTAGTACTAACCGCGGACGCATCACTGACAGGCTGGGGAGCCCAACTCCTTCACTACACAGTACAAGGGCTCTGGACAACCAAGCAAAATAAACTGCATATCAACGAACTAGAGTTGTTAGCGATATTCCTAGCCCTGAAAGCATTCCAAAAATACTTGTACAGCAAGACTGTGTTGATCCGGACAGACAACATGACCGCAATGTACTATATCCAGAAACAGGGAGGAACACACTCTTCACAGCTGTCCCACTTGGCACAGAGCATATGGAAGTGGGCAATTCGAGAAGACATCTTTCTCCTAGCAGAACACCTTTCAGGGAAAGACAATCAGATAGCAGACCTGCTCATCAGGCACAGCCAACAAATACACGAATGGGAGATTCACCCCCAAGTTCTCCAACCATTCTTCAAAGAGTGGGGTCACCCAGAAATAGACCTGTTTGCCACAAAAGAAAACTCGAAATGCAGTACTTTGCCGCCAGGTTCCAACATCCATTGTCACAGGGCAATGCGATATGGATGAACTGGTCAGGCAGATTTGCGTACGCTTTTCCCCCAGCACCACTGATCCCACTGGTGGCACGCAAACTGCGGCAGCAGTCACTCACGCTAATCCTAGTTGCTCCCACATGGGCGAGACAACCATGGTACACAACGTTCTTGGAGCTTTCAGTAGTTCCTCATCAAAGGCTGTGCCTCGCACCCCATCTTCTAACTCAGAACCATGGAGAAATCAGGCACCCAGATCCCAATCAGATGAACCTAGCGATCTGGCTCCTGAAGTCTTAGAGTTCGGATACCTTAACTTACCTCCTGGTTGCATGAAAATTTATCAAGGAGGCTAGACGACCAACTACTAGAGCATGCTATGCAGCAAAATGGAAAAGATTTGTTGTTTACTGCAACAATAACCAAATCAACCCATTAGATGCTTCCAAACAATACATTATATGTTACCTACTGCATCTTCAAAGATGCAACTTAGCATACTCTTCAATAAGACTACACCTAGCTGCTATAGCATCATACCTTCAAAACAGGCAACACCTTTAACTGTTTAGAGTACCAGCAATCAAGGTCTTTATGGAAGGTCTTAAAAGGGTGATCCCTCCAAGACACCCTCCTTCCCCAGTCTGTAATCTTAATATAGTACTTACCAGACTAATGGGACCTCCTTTCGAACCTCTATACTCATGCAAACTGAAATTCTTAACGTGGAAGGTGGCTTTCTTGATTGCCATTACCTCACTCCGACGTGTTAGCGAATTACAAGCACTAACAATTCAAGAACCTCCCATGCAAGTACATCCTAACAGGGTAGTTCTTAGAACAAATCCTAAGTTCATGCCAAAAGTAGTATCAAATGTTCATATTAATCAATCTATAGAACTGCCAGTGTTCTTCCAAAATCCAGTCAGTAGCCGAGAGAGCCCTACACACACTAGATGTAAAGAGAGCTCTGCTTTACTATGTGGACAGAACGAAATTATTTAGAAAAACAATGCAACTATTTGTTGCTTTTGCACCACAACTTAAAGGAAACCCAATATCAAAGTCAGGAATAGCCAGATGGATAGTTAAATGCATTCAAATATGCTATCAAAAAGCCAAACGCACTTTAGCTGTCCCCCCAAGAGCACACTCTACAAGAAAAATGGGGGCAACCATGGCTTTCCTAGGGAATATTCCTCTTGAAGACATATGTAAGGCAGCCACATGGACCACCATACACACTTTAACAAAACACTACTGTGTAGACGTGCAAGCAAAGCAGCAAGCTGCTGTAGGCCAGGCTGTCCTCAAAACTCTTTTTCAAACTGTTGCAGCTGGCACAGGTAGCCACTGCTAGAGGAGATACTGCTATACAGTCTATGCACAGATATGAATTCAGCAGCCCACATACCTCTAACGGAATATGCTACTTACCACTATGCATCTGTTCTTGGCATGTAGGGCTGCTGACATTCATATAGCCCGCCCTCCTCCCTGGTGCCTGTCGCAGCTGCAGCATTATCTCTGGCATGGCCATCTCTTTCTTTACTATCTCCATCTCTGCCACAATGGCGAAAAACAATCTGAGGATGGAGAAGATGCCAGTGCGCACTGTAGTCCAGGGGAGGAGTCACCTATCTTGTGATACTTCGAAGACTCTTCCAAGACAACAAAGTGCAATCAACCGGGCCCAACACTAGGCGGCGATCTATGCACAGATATGAATTCAGCAGCCCACATGCCTCGAACATCCATTTCTTGTTTTGCCCACAATTTTTTGGCTCCTATTAATGTATCAACGTCAAATTTGCCACTGCTTAACATAATAAACTGAGATCTAGTATGCTAAATTTCATGCAGTTGCTTGAAGACGAAAAAAGTTAGGAGGGTAGGGGAAATAAACTTTTTTCTTGCTTATAGCTTTTTTGCTGTTTGACGATTTTTTATCAATTGTGGCAGGCAGTTAGCAAATTATACTCAGTTCAGTTATATCAGGTCTCTCGTAGATTTAGTGGGGGGAGTAGGATGTGTTGCAGGTCAAAACATTTTTGATTTACAAATTCTTTGGCACGGTTTGTGTCAGTTTCACATAATTACACTAAGCATGTTTAGCCTACTCTTGTTTTTTTCAATTTGATGGTAATATTTGATGAATTGTCTAATCAGTGTGGGTACTTGTTCCTATGTGAAGAGGGTATAGAAAAGGTTAAAGAAAAGGTGTGGCTGGAATATATGGTTCCAGGGGAAATAAGAGACCGGCTGGCCCGACATGGAGCAAAAGCCCAATGATGAAACATGACACCTATCTAGGTGTGTGAGGGTATTTGTTCCTACAGTGTAATGTTCCCTGCAGACTCTGTGGACCTTAACTGACCTAAGCAGATAAATCCATACTTACTAGAAACTGTAAACCCTGGTGATCATGAAGGAGAGCATAAGAGACTGCAGAGGACAGGCTGGAGGGGCAGGGCATCAAACTCATCACAGAAGGTAGACAGGAAGAGGCAGGGACAACCCAAGGGATCATGGATGGTGGGCCTTAGGGGCATGTACGACAAGCTGACTTCTGAGAGGGGGCAGAAGCAGTAGAAGGGATCACGTAGGGATGGTGGGAGAGGCAGGGGCAGCACACTGACCATGGAGGGCAGCCTGAGGCTGTAGGAGCAGAGGAAGTAAACTGACCTTTGAGGGCAAGCAAAAGTGACATGTGCAGCACAAGGGACCACACAGGTGGATGGGACAGATGCTGGAATAAGACCTCAGAGAACAAGCTGGAGGGGCAACACAATAGACCATGGAGAGTAAATGGGAGGGGCAGTGGCAGCAAAAGGACCATGAAGGGTGGGCAGGAGGGAATGGGACAACAGGCTGACCTCCGAGGACAGGAGGGTGAAGCAGGGGCAGCACAATGGACTACAGAGGACAGGTGGTAGAGGGCAGGTGAATGCAGCCGCACAATGGAAGGTACTGGGGAGGGAGGCAGAGGCAACAAACCTTTTGTATTAGGTTTTATAGCATTTTTAAAAGATGTATTCAAGTAATTGTTTTACTTAATGTTGTAACTTTTTTTTCTTTTACTTTTGTGGTTTGTGTACCAATTTGGTGGTGTTCTTTTAAAGTTGGCTTAGCTGCGGCATGAATTCCGCCGCGGTGCTAGACATTCCATTCGCTGGCGTGGCTCGGACGGCCCCCCGGCCGTCATGCGCACACGCCCACCGTGACTCATGATGGCCAGGGGCCGTCATGAGCACGGAAGGGGTTAAGTGTGTGTCCATTGTTTCTGCGAAATTATCTTTGTTGGTATGGCCTGAAATGACCACCTTGTGGGCCTTTTTTGTGGTATGTCGTAAAATACAATTAGAAGTGAGGCTAGAGGGTCTCTAGTCTCATCCCTTTTAAGGCACACAAATTGTTGTCTTTCCATTGGAAAAAGACTTCCACTCCATTTTTTTCTCAAGTGTTTAAATGTCTTTTTTTATTCCTTTAAAATTTACCACATGATTCTCCGTTTCATTTCACTTCAACATGAGTTGTGACCATATATACTTCAGGCTGTGTCGTTTTAACGTATCCAATGCATTTCGGGCATTACATTCATGCCCTTCATCAGGGAATCGACACTGCAAATATAACATAATCTCAGTTACTAAAGGATTTATCATAATCGTTATAACCAACATCATTATACAGTACAGGGCTTTAAACTATGGAGAACCAAGGTATAACCGTTATTAATACTAAAGGATTCCCTGTGCATATACGTGCAAATGTGATGTGAAATAATAAGAACAGTGTATCACTTACAAGCCTTTCGTCGAAGATTTTTACATCTGTAAAAGAACCGTGAAAACACAGTCAGCAATGTGTAGAGAGCGTTTCCGTAGAGCGCTCGGGATATTAAATCTATCAACTATATTCGACTAACCTGAAGAGTAGGTTTGGCGTGTTCGGGTCAGTTGACAATCTCCGGAAGCCGCGGCACGGACAGATTCCGGCCGCGCTTTACTATTTCGAAAAAATGCCGGTCATGTGACCAGTCATGTGACTATAGACATGGTCGATAGACTATGGGAGTCTTGTTTTTTCGTGGAGAAAAGGCTGTATAATGGGCCTGGAATTGTAAATGTGTATAAATAAGGGAAGACAATGGTCGGGAAAAATTAAATACTTTCATTGGGAAAGTAAGAAAATTAAATATACGTGATAGCCCAAGGGTATTATACTGTGGGTAAACATAGTTATGTGTTGGGGCCATTTAGAGGTGCATCTATGGCTGTTGTAACGTATGTGTATGGTGGATGTTGAAAAAAGTGTCGGATATTAAGGTGAACTAACACAGTATACAACAAGATTCAGTCATCGGAGCAATTATTTACAGGTAACGTGACAATTCAATTCTTTCATTCAAGCCAAAAGGCTTTTGTGTTGAAAGTTTTTGGATCCAATAGTTCTCTCTCCTTAGGAGATGTTTGGTGTTGTCTCTCCCCTCAATTTTTTGAACAGTTTCAAGTACAACAAACTTTATTTGCGAAATGTTATGTTGTTTTTCTACGAAGTGCGATGACAAGGCTGACTTCATGTTTTTCAGTCTTATGTTGGATTTATGTTCTGTTAGTCGCACTTTAATGCGACGTTCCGTTTTTCCGACATACATCTTTCCACAAGAGCATCTTATTCCATAGATCAAGTTGCTGGTGTCACATGTGGCATTCACCTTGAGTTTGATAGAATTGCCTTGCCTTGGATGGTTAATGATATTTCCTCCAATAATACTGTTACAATTTCCACAGTTCAAACACAGTTTAGTTCCAGAGTGTTCTGTGATCTCAGGGGGTTTGTGTTGTAAAATTTCGCCCAAATTCTTTGCTCTGGTGAATGCAAAAATGGGTGGTTGGTTGAAGATCTGCTTGAAATCTGGCTCCATGTTTAGTATTGACCAATGTTTCAAGATAACTTTTTTGTATCTCTTACTGGCTGTTGAAAACCTTGATACAACTACAGACCGTGTCTGTTCAGGTTTCTCTCTTGGAGTTAAAAGTTTTGTTCTACTGATTTTGTTGATCTTCCCTTTGGATTCTTCAACCAGTGTCTGAGGGTACCCTCTGTCAATGAATTTGTTAGTTATTTCATTGAGTCTGGTGTTAAGATTGTGTTCGTCAGAGATGATTCTTTTTACTCTGGCCATTTGAGAAAATGGTAAATTTCTTATCAAGTTAGGTTCATGGAAACTCGAGTGAACTAACATGTTGTTCCTATCTGTAGGTTTAACATATAAATCCGTGGTGAATCCTTGTTGTGTGATTGCAACTGTGACATCCAGAAAGTTAAACATGGTGTCTGATATGTCCCAAGTTAGTTGGATTCGTTGATCTACTTTGTTGAATTCAATCATTTCATTTCGCAATAACTCCTCTGTGTTTGTCCAGATGATGAAAAGATCATCAATGTATCTAATGATCATTTTGAGGTTGTCTGTCCATTCTTTTTTGGAAAAAATATGTTTGTTTTCGTACAACTCCATGAAAATGTTCGCATACACGGGTGCCGCCGAATTGCCCATGGCCATTCCAGTGAGCTGTTGATACCACGATTCGTTGACTCTGAAATAACTGTGGTACAGTGTAAAGTGCATGAGTTCCATTAGAAAAGTCTGAAAATCCTGGTCAAGGTCTGTTTTCAAAAGTGCTGCTTCGATGGCTTCTATCCCCATGTTGTGGGGTATGCTCGTGTAAAGACTACGTACATCTGCTGTGCACAGTATCACTTTTTCTTCTGCATTCCATGGTATTTGCTGTAGTTTTAATAGAAAATGTGTGGTGTCCTTAACATAAGTTTGCATTGCATGTACTGTTGGTTGTAAGTATTTATCGATTAGTTGACCAATTGGTTCATGTAGACTCCCACATGTGGATACTATTGGCCTCATTGGAGGGTCCATGGTGTTTTTGTGTATCTTCGGTACCATACGTAAGGTAGGGCTTTTGGAATTGGAAGATATGAGAAAGTTTCTTGTCCTGTCTGTGATTGTGCCCTGTTGATGAGCTCTATCAATGATTGTCCTTAATGTCTTGGAGTATTCGAATGTGGGGTTGTTGTCCAGTTTGCTGTAAGTATTAGAGTCTGTGATGTGTTCCATCACTTTTGTATCATACATGCTCCGGTTCATGATTACAATTGCACCCCCTTTATCAGCTTTGGTGAATGTTATTTTGTCATTGGATGCCAGTTTCTGTAAAGTATCCAGATCTTTTTTGTGTTACATTTCTTCTTTTCGGTTTCACGTGTTTAATTTTGTTTAGATCT
The DNA here is from genome assembly GCF_964263255.1 of Lissotriton vulgaris. Taxonomy (NCBI): domain Eukaryota; kingdom Metazoa; phylum Chordata; class Amphibia; order Caudata; family Salamandridae; genus Lissotriton; species Lissotriton vulgaris. The sequence goes on along the minus strand of NW_028241185.1, from coordinate 718,484 downwards.
TGTTTGACTATATTTTCAAACAGGTCCAATGTCTTATGGCTTATCGGAGCTTGAAAAGTGCTCTGTGGTCGTAGTCCTAGTAGTTGATCTTTCTCTTGTTGAGGTCGTTCCGGAAGTATGTTATCAAAATAATGTCTTAATCTTAATTTACGCATTAGCTTGAAGAAGCTCACTTCCAATTCTAAGTTGTCCGTGTTGGTGGTGGGTACGAAAGATGTTCCCTTTTGGAGTAGTCCTAGTTCATAGGAACTGAGGTGTTGATCACTTATGTTAATTACTAGTTGTTTTGCGTCTTTTTGGTTCTCTTCTCTTTCTCCTTGTCTTTGGTTACTCCTGTCGTGCTTCGAGTGGTTGGTGGGTCTCTCTCCTTTTCCTTTTCTTTTCCCTCTCCTGGGTCTCCTTTTTGGGCTTGGCCCTGTTCTAAAAAAGGACTGGTTTCTGCTGTTGCGCTGGTAGTTGGTTGTTCAGCTGGGGTTTTGTCTTGTGCTGTTCGAGTCGGTGGTGGCTTGCGTGATTTTTGGCTGGTGTCGTAAAATACAACATATTGCAGTCCTGTTCCTTGTATTGTTGTTTTGGTGCATCAGTAGGTGGTCTTTGTACTTCTTCGCCAGCTGAATGTTCTCTCTGGTGCTCAACCTAGGCAATGTCGTTTGGATGCATCAATCTGAGGTGGTTCCACATTCCGGAGTTTCTCATGGAGTAGTGATTAGAATGACCCCAATGAAGTTTATGATTTCACAATGGGATTGGGACATTTCAGGCATTGATTTTTATTTTATTTTTCTGCTTTGGAGGAAACATAAACAAATTGCCACATAGCAGATTCTTTCTCTGGTCTAGTCAGTGGCGGTGCTGTATATATTGTAGGCACCGCAATGATTTTTTCTTCCTGGAATTGTGTGTTAATTAACTCCTGATTCTTATTCTGGTCAATGGCTCCTTCTCCCCAGTTTTGCGAGATGCCATGGTGGATGTGGAAAACAAATGTATTTAGCTCAGGTGGTCAGATACTAATGGAAAATGCTATTCAGGAATCGTCTTCCTGTTTTTCCTATAGCCTATGAGCGTGTTTTAACTATTGTTCAATTTCTAGCCAATCAAATGGCTGCTTTCATTTTATTGTTTTTTGACCTCCCATATTGTACCACAGGACTCACACAGGAATTTAAAAAAAGAATAAAACATTTACTATAAAGGGATCCTTGCAGGAAAACTTTGAGCCCAGAGGTTTCTGCACAGATGCAAATTAGGAAGCTGTCTTGAAGTTTACTGGTAACTGAAAATGGTTCCGTCGTACATGTGACTCGCAGTGAAACACCTTCTTATTGGCTAATGTCATTGATTTGATGAATTCACAGGAAGTTCCCAACCCCTTGCTCTTATTAGGGAGTGGCACTTTTGAGCATTCAGACCATGTCAACTCTGTGCTCACTTTTTGGTGTTGAAAATTATTTGGGGCATTCATCAAAAACAATGGTGTCCCAGGAGAAACCAAGATGTGAGCAGTCCCAAAAAGAAGAAGAACAGCAAGAGGAGCAGCAGACCTCAGCTCAGCCCATTGTTTGTGACTTTTTCGCCATACCAGCTGGTGAGAAGAAAGTATCAGCCAAGCTGGTTGCTTGTAAGCTTTGTGACCAGGAATTTTGCAGGGGTACTGGAAAAAAGTACTTTTTTGATTCATTGGATATGTTGAAATACCTAAAAAAAATTGGCATACCGCACAGCTCGCAGCAGCAAGGAGGAAATGCCAAGAGGACATAGGAGTTTCAACGCAAGCTGCTCCTGTCCACTCTCTCCAGCCTGAGGACTCTTCCCTTCTGATTCTGCTGCTGCTTTGACCTGTTATTGAAACCCCCTCTACCACTACCACTGGATTGCGGTGGATTTTATGGATTGTTGTACATTTGCATCTGCTGGAGAGCAGACTACTCCAGACAGGGACCAGCTGTTGACTGCTCATGAGCAAGTCTGTGAAGTTTTTTTCTCCAAATTCTGTTGGATCCAAGTATTGATATCCCTTTTTTTAATTGTTTTTAGTTAAATCAACCGCCCAAAAAAAGAAACAAATTGTAAAAAAAAAAAAACACAAAAAGGTTCTCCTTAGAAACACTTTTCCTGGTTAAAAGTAGGGGTTGGTGAAACTCGTAGAGTTAGACACAGCGAAATTCAGCGGCGCTCAGCAAACTGGCAGAATCAGCCTATCATGCTGATTTTTAGCACCAGGAGTTAGTTCCACACTGCAAAATCAGCATGAATGGCACCATGTGGCACGCCAGAGGGCGTTGCTTCTTTGCTGTGGCTTAAGTAGATTTTCTACTCAAGTTACAGCTTTCTCACAGTCAACAGCCCCGACAGCCCGCGACCGCCCTTGTTGACAAAATCTTGCTGAGTGCTGTGTTAGCAGACGCGAATTCTCGCTCGCCAATTTACCGTTGGTGAGCCGTGCGCAAGAAAAAACTCCACCATGCGGCAGTTTACCAAGTTTTGCTGGAACTCTGCAGTAACAAAACTCCACAAAATCCGCCCACTTAGCAGGATTTATCACTCACCCCAAGTTAAGACAAAAAAAGTAATGTTTGGCCAATTTTATGTCATGCACTGCATGCGTTTGGTCTTGGGGTCTAGCTTGTGGACAGGCTATTAGCCTCTACACGCAATCCCTGCGGCGGACATCGTTTTTCAGGGGCTGGCCCTGTTCCCAACTTTATGTGGGCTCTCACACCCTGCTGTTATGGCATTGCAGCGAGGAGGCTAGGCCCTGTGTCCAACCTCCCATCGGCGGTCAACCACGTCCTTCATATGCCTTTGACTGCTTGCAGCATGGGGTTGACTGAAGGTCCTGGCCTCTTTGCTGCATATAGCAGAATGCCAGGCATGGGAGTGTTGTGAAAGTGCTGTGATAGTCTTGGCTTGAAAAGTTTTTTTCTTCTTTTTTTGGGGGGGGTCTCTTTATGAAGTCATTTAGGCTGATTATGATATTGGGCAGACACTGTATTGGTCTGGAACTGCACAACCTTAGGTAAGCAGTTCCGAACTCAGGATTAGGATGTTACCTCCTATAGGGCGCCCACAAACATCCATTTTCCAATGGAAGCTTGTGCGGTGTGCAGAAACGTCCCGCAGCACAACCTTCAATTGAAAAATGAATGTTTGTGAACATCCCTGCACCGTGTGGCAGGAACCGCATGGTGCCTGCCACACGGTGCATGAATGTTTAGGGAGCACTATTGGTGTCCCCCAGTCCCCATAGCGGAAGGCCAGGGGTTAAGGGGGCCCTGCTAGTGGCCCCCAAAGTCATAATCCATGTCGGAAAGGCCAACATGGAAAGGCTGTCGGAAAATGACATCATGATCCTGACTGCGAAGCTGCTGTCATTAAGGGATCATGAGCATTTCCTATGGGCTCAAGGAGGCTGTCAGAACAGCAGCGGGATGTCTCTCCGCCCGATGCCTCCGTCGGTCCCACTGACATCGTAATAAGGCCCATAGTATCCATACCCTGCGCCCTTGTGTTACATTTGATTTTTTAACAAGCTAAGGACACTAGGACAAAATCCCCTTGTCCTGTAATGGCAGCCTCAACATTTTTCTCCACATTGTTTATAACACGTTTATAAGGTGCAGATTTTTATTTCCGGGACTTTGCTAAAGATTTTGAGGAAATACAAACTGTTAAATAAATTAGAATCTAGGGGTGCCCCACTTAGAAGTTATTTATCTCACACTAGGATTGGCAGCAAGGCTATTGGTTTGTATGTGTGTAGTGTATCTTACCAGCCTACTGTGGCTTGTCCTTAGGGCCTGGCCGAAGGAGCCTTTTTAGTGGCAAACACATACCTGTCAACCTCTTGACTTAAAATTGAGGGTCATGTTAGGTCTGTAGGAGGGTAATCGCATTCAAGCGAATAGAGAATTGGGCACAGGTGTAGCGTGTTGAATAACTTCAAGTTCCATAACCCTATTGAACGGAGTCTCAATGACTGCATAATGTCATCAGTGATTGTGTTTCAAATGCCATGAGTGATGTAATGTCTGAGATCGTAAGCAGTGCATGGCGGGGGCACAAGTTATAATTATCTCAGTAAACTATAACTGGTTAATTGAATGATTTTTTTTTTTTTAACATGAGTTTCCATACTTGAGTGTAATGTCACTTTCACCTTTCAATACTTTACTGTAACTTCACTTTAACCTATGGTATTTTCAATGAATTTCTTCTTTAAGTGAGCTAAGATATTATTACAATACCTAATAATTACTTTTGCGTTAATCTTTGTGCTTTTTAGTGAATTTCTTGATCCTGTTCAAACCGGGATATACACCCAACCCCGTCAGACAACCTACATCCAATGTGTGCATGGAGGTTGTCCACATTGTCTAGCTTCTGGCCAGGCCCTATACCCAGCCTATTTGGTGACCCCCCCACTGTGCATGGCCAAAGGCGTGGAATTGACCAAAGGACTGGCTGCTGGTCAGGCCCTGCGTTCAAACACCGGGAAACGGCCTCTACAACGAAGCCGTTTCCACGAAAACATTAACCACGCATGCATTACAACGCATGCGTGGTTACCACGAAAGCCTTTACCACGCATACCTTTACTACGAGGTACGTAGTAAAGGCATGTGTAGTAAAGGCTAACATTAAAAAGGGAGCTTGGGGGGGGGTCTCCCCCCCCCAAAAAAGAAACTCACCTAAAGTCACTCGGCGTCGTTTAAGAGGAAACGGAAAGAAACTTCCGCTTCCTCTTAACGACGTACGACGTCACCACGAACAAAGAGAGGAAAAGGTTCTACGTGGAAATAGCATTCCGTTGTAACGCATGCGTGGTAAAGGCATGCGTTGCAACGGAATTCGTTGTAATAACATACAACCCAAACACCTCCCTAATCCCCCTGTGGGAGGCCATTGTGGGTGACCAACCTGTAAATTCTTTCCCATTTTTTAAATGACTTTTTCAGATACAATGGTACTCCTGCATACTCCAACATGTAACATGCGGTTACATGCTTTGCACCACTGGCCCATAAGCCTTCCCAACGATTGGCAACCAGCAACATCAATTTGGAGACCTGAAAAATTATGTTTTTATTTGAGAGCTACTGCTTCTCACAGAGTAAGCAAGCAAAATACTTGTTACTCCCCAAGGCCCTGTCTGATGGCCATTTCAATCAGGAGACTGCCCAGTTCTTTTATTTAACTAATAAGGCGCCTGTTGTGAGAGAACTTTTCACAACTGAGTGACTCACTATTTATCTGGACAGCATTTGGACTTTTGTCAAGCTGCTAGCCACCTATTGTGATGTCTTTTCTGGGGAATCAGACCTCCAATACATTGAGTGCTTATTGGTTTTCCTCCTGGATTTCAGATTTCTCGCTGTTGCTGATTATTCTCCCCCAGAAGTTCTCTATAAACATGCAGTGAGAGCCGAGTCGACTTATCTTGCTTTTCTGTGGAATGTATCCTTGAATGATGCCATCTACAAGGCAGCCTTGTGGACTAATGAACATGCATTCGGTAAATATTAGTGTGAGCATCACAAAAAAAAGTCCTTTTTTCCAGAATAGCTGAAGGGGGTGACAGAAAACGCAACAGGAAGTATTCTTTACTCACCATTACTGATTCTTTTGTACAGGTTGGCCTTGATCACACCTTCCTCCAGATAAATCCTCCCACCACTGTCCAGCTATCTGTACCATAAGGTGTAAATAAAAAGCAGCACCCTGGAATGGGAGCTGGTGAGGCATAAATAAGGCTGTGGAATCTGTGTGATGCATGCTTCAACACATCAAACCCTACTTTTTGCTGTAGAAAATATGGTCCTTTGTCATACCATGCAGACCATTCCATGCCTTGAGTCTGTAGGAGTGCGCAAGGGACAGCACTACGATTAAAAAATCATTACAGAGAGCAATGTTCGTTGTGAGAGAGTTATACTAGAGTTGAAGGTTCACCTTCTGTCACAGAGGACACTTCCGAGAACTAAACCCACACAACATAACATGAAAATGAATTTAAAAAGGAAATGCAGTCTATTTGCTGGGCTCTGAATACAAATAGTATCATTGTACACCCATTTCAATGATTAGAACATGGGCCCTCAACAAGACACTGTATAGCAACTGCATGAAGAATCTGTGTCCGGCACTTAAATAAGGTGAAGGGAGTCTAAGGGTACCATTTGGTTGTGGCTTCACATTACTACAAGAGGCTGACACCAAGAGGGAGAGAGAGAGAGATAGGATATTTAGTTGCAATCTGCATAACACCATGCAGTGTGTTCAGTTGCATGTGCTCTGGCATATAAGGCTCAAAGTGGTAACTTTTATACTTTTAACAAAGAAAAACTCACAGCGCTTGTGCATACACAGTACTTTTCTACGCTTAATTGCTATCTTGAGATAAGACGAAAGGCGTTTGGCTTGCATATACCCAGATACCATCTGCGTGCAGGATAGTACAGCAGGGTTGGGGAGAAAGTACTTGAAATAACACAGTCCGAGGCCCAGAGTAGGAGTAAGAGTCATGAAAAGGAGTGAAGGCATTTCTTCCAGAGCCATCTACAGACACATTCAAGGAATGAAGAGAGGAGGAAGTAAGCTGTGCATTGTTCTGCAGTGAGACCGAGAGTAGGCTTCGACACTACTACTGTTAAACTCAACATGTGCATTCTAGAAATCTAAAATGTGATATGTTTATAAACCTCTATGTAACCCAATGATAGAAAATCTAATAAGAAATACATATAAATGCCTACAAGTACACTACAAGTTTACAAATATAACCCAAGCCACATCTGCCAAACTCTTTATGCTGTATAATATAGCATGGACAAGAAAGGACATTGTTAAAACAAATTATTGAGAATGCGTTGTAAAACATATGATGCTGAACTAGTAGCTGAGCTCAACGTGTTCGAGGTTTCGTAGTACGTTCTAATAAAATGGAACATTTCTCTTGACATCTCTCTAACAGAACATTCAAAATATAATTAAATTCCTATTTTAGTCCTTACGTTTATTAGCCAGCAATGTGTCTGGGGTAAGCTATAGCCCCTTCTTCTTCTTTGTTCTTGATGGACCTGTGTGATGCTGTCTTCCAAAAAGGTTTTGACCTTTATTAATGTTCCATGATTCTTTAGTTGAAAGTGGCCTAGCCCCTGTGAGGCAGCTAGGACTCCAGCATGCACTACAGTATAGCGGTATTCCTCTTAAAACATTTTTAATACTTTTTCATTTACTTAAATCATTTCAAAAGTATATTCATATTGCATTTCTCAAAATTAGTATACAAACATAACAGTTTTTCTCTTTTCCATATTACATCATGATTCACAATTACATTTAATTAAACCCAATGCATTTCGGGACTTCTCTGTCCCTTCGTCGGGGGTTCTGTTAAGAAAGAAAGGAAACTTAGTTACTATTGACTCTCTGTGGATTTATTCTATTTATGTACACTAGCTATTTTATTGCCAAAATTTGTTTTAACCTTTTGTATTATATCTGTTTTTTTATAAGCATCATCACTCTTCTTGATCTTACGTGGACACTTTTAATATCGAGAGAATATTTTTCTTACCCCTTAAATGAGGCAGATGGAAGATTATGCTGTGACCAATTCAAACTTTTCACAATACCGTTTGGATCTGAGTGAAAAATATATCTGAATAAAAATATTGCATTGATCTTGCTGAAATTGCACTTAAAAATCCAAGCGTTATTTATATTCTACAGAATATATGCCGATTTTACCTGCTTTCTGCTTGAATGTATTTCAAATTCTGTGAAAACAGATGCAACACGATGTATTTGATAGTTATGCAAATCGTTGTGGTTATTTATTAACTGTCTTGTTGAACAATCTCACCTGTGAGTGTTGAGCGTTTAAGCTTATTCTCGTGTTGAACAGTATGTATCAAACTGTTAAATAAAGAGAAGAATAGCTTTAGGTAAACTCGTTTGTTTTACGACGCTGAACAAGTGCTTATTATCGTGACAATGTAACATGTAACTCTTGCCGAGTCTCACCTGACAATTCTCACGTCAGTGCAGATTCTCGTTTTTTTTTTAAAAAGATTGTGGCCCAAACTGTAAAAGTGCAAAGAAATGATATAAATCATTTTGCCTTTCAATAGCCGAATGTTACAATCAGTTCTTATCTGGGTGGGAACCGCCTAACTGGTTTCTTACCGGCTGTCCGCGTGTCGGCGTTCTGCGTACGCGTCTTCTCGTGAACTACGTGAGCAAGGTTCCACTTGTTATTAAGCACAGAGTCCTACTTTTATCGCGGACTTCAGTGTTCATTACCATTAACGAAGGACTAACTTTGTTCAGCCAAGAGTCATGGTTATGAAAAACGGACTAGAGCTTTCGAACGCTAGCTTTCAGAACGTTTTTTTTGGATGATGATGTTTGTATCTTTATTGAATACGAGATTGGAGTTACAAAGTTATTTCTCTCCTCTATTAAAGAATTTATTAATCCGATATTATGGTCCTTATGCTAGTTACTACTTTAATTTAATGTATTATGGGAGTTTTTTACTATGGTATGATTCGAATCAAAAAACCAGTCAAACAATCAAATTTGAATACTGAGTGCAATACCCGCATACATTCATTCCATGATTCTTTAGACCTTAAGTATTTTCACTGTAGTTAGTCACCTAACCCTGTAAGCGTATCTGCTCTAGGGTCTGACCCTCTCATCTCAGCATGTCTGGGCGGATGCATCCTGTCAATCGGGTCTTTCAATCGAATCAGCACTCTGCTACTGTGATACCTCTTTATCTCTAGCAAACAGGGTGTTTCAAACTTTAACAGGGATTGATAGCAGGAATTTGTAGTCTCATCCCTCATCCTACCATTTCAATAGGAGAATTCGGGGGTCTTATCTCTTATTGTATATATACATCAGGGGGGCCTCATTACAAAAAGGATTAGGGCGTTTCAAACTTTAACAGGGATTGATAGCAGGAATTTGTAGTCTCATCCCTCATCCTACCATTTCAATAGGAGAATTTGGGGCTCTTATCTCTCATTGTATATATACATCAGGGGGGCCTCATTACAAAAAGGATTAATTACTATTCTATCTCCACTTCTGGAATATTTTGGGATGTGTGCTATGCACGTAGACAGTTTTCTATAATTTTCAATACTAAAAGAGGCAAAGTATTACCTTGAGAAATTATTTCATCATTATTTGTCGAGGTTATTTTGTATTATGCGGAGTAATTGTCACTGACCACTTTGTTGATGCCATGTGGGCTGCATTACTAATCCTTATTGGGTTATATTTATTAGGGCTAGCAACGTCTAATGTTCCAATAAAATTAGAAAACGTTCAATGGACATGTAAGGATTATATATCTCAAAACTGATTGAACATACAGTAGGGCAGAAGTTTGCTTTCCAGAAATGATCCTAAAATCTGCCCATAAAGAAAATAATATTGTATCTCTTGTTTTGAATGGATCCTTTTTTGGAGTGTAAATGACTGAGTTTGCCCTCTGGGAAGGAAGAATTGCACTAAATGTATTATGACACTGCCAGCGAAGCAATCCATTTTCATGTAGACTTTGTATTGGATGGAAGTCTACTGGGGAGAAAATTGGAACAAATGTCAACAAGAAAGCCGGACTTGTATAAAGGAAATATTCTTCCCCCCCTTAATTTTGGGGCAACGAAACAGATTCCAGCTTCACCAGGAGTTGAAAACGAATTGATTGCTGCATAGGGATACAGCAGCCATGCGTATACATACATGCAACTCATGTACATGAGACATCATATTACAATTGTCCCTCTGGAAATGAAAGGTGGAATAAACGCATGCATCAACGTTCTCCTGTTTGCATTGTTTTTTGTTAATATAATGCTGTCATAAACTATGTCCATGTTAAGTGCAGTCTAGTACTGAACTACTATTTTCTTGCAATGTAAACACTGTAATAAAATGCTCTGCCATAACGTGTTTCTGGTTTAGATACAAGCGCCACTTTCACACTATCTTGCCAAACTATTTTTCTTTTTAGTACTTTTTTCTGGTCGTGTTTCTTAATATTTGTTGTTCTATTTTTGCAGTGTTGGATATATTTTAAATGTCACCAGAGAAATAGATAATTTCTTTCCTGGCATGTTCGCATATCATAATATAAGGGTGTATGATGAAGATACTACTGACCTTCTTGCTCACTGGAACGAAGCTTACAATTTCATAACTAAGGCAAAGTAAGTATGCTTGATATGACAAGTCTGCTAAGAGTTTGACTTTTGCCAATTTTCCCCTTGCTCTGACTTCTATAAAAAAAATAAAGGGTTTTCAAAAAGTAAATATAAATGAAATAGATCTCTGCTCATGTAGAACTGGATTACAACTACTAATCTGTTTTTGAGTGGCAGCTGGAAAAATGCGATAATTATTTTCCATAAATAGTACATGAAAGCCACCTGGTGTGGAAATTTCTAAGTTTGAGACTTTGCACAATGTTAGGGATGTGTTGTTATATTGTTCCATAGCATACAGCTTTCTCGTGTACTACATCCTGATTAGTGCTAGTGGTGGAAGCCGTTGCTCTTAAGTTGGATTTAAAGTTCAGTTCTTCCCTAGAGTTCGAATTGCTTTTTCAAGTACCTTTGTCTAAAAATCTGTGAATTTCATATATGCAAAATCGTTTTAGATCAAATTAGTTTTTCCATGCTTTATACTCAAGGTATGCTGTTATGACAATTAAGAACTCCTGTCATAGATTTCTAATTGTCATAATATTCAAAATAAAATAAAACAGCAAACATATGAGGACGTGACCATGATGCTCGGGAGGGGTGGCATGTGTTGGAGTTCTGAAAGGCCACCTAAGTTGCTCCTGTGGGATTACTTTTGGGCCATTAATGATGGGTAAGTGGCGGTGAGCCTTATGCATGGAGTACAGCATAGGAATGGGATTGGTACAAACATCAGTGCTGGCAGCGAGTATCGATACAATTGTAACATGAGGACCCACCATCTCAGGCCTACATACACTACGTTAGAGAAAGTCACCACTGGCCTTGCATGTCTGTGTAAGCCAATTGGTGAGGAGTACTGCTGGCAGAAGCGGAAGGGAGCTAAACGCTCAACAGAGGGTGTGAATCTGCTCCTGCAGAACTTAAATAGCCTCTGTGGATTCTGGGGACCCATCTTTAATAGTTGGTGGCTGTGGAAAATGGTTGAAAAAAGGCACTGGAAATTTCTGATTTCTTTAGAGCTGGAGTACCCTAAATGGTGGTAAACACAGAAATGTCACGATATTGGACTTAAAAGTACGATACTCTGAATTTGCCAATACTAATGGTGAATCCATAGGGCATTAACAGCAATTTAAGGCTATTTCATGTGGCAGCCGTTGACTGGACACCTTCGGACACTGCCCCTAATGGGGAACAGGCACCTGCATGGTATAGATCTGCTTGCATAGCAATAAATGACTGACTCCCCTGTGCTTTAGATTGAAGGCATAGCGCAAATAGGAAGATTGGTGAACATTTTGATGAATCATGAAAAAAGTCAATGTTTAATGTACAACACTTGATCGCTGTTCTGACATACAGGAGGATCTAGAAAAGACAGCCCAGAGAAAGGACAACACAGGCAGGAACCCATGACGGTAGCTAGGAAGGTTGATGTTAACGGAAAAAGATGTCTTGCAGCGCATGCCAAATCTCCAAGAAAAGCTATACTAAAACTGTTTATTGAACAACTTACTATGTCCAAGACAGAAATGAAGGCGGCATTTGACATATAGTGAAGGATATCCAGGTGATAGGTAAAATATTAAGTGTGAATGAGGAGACAATAGCTGTAATGATAATACACTTGGTAAACACCTTTTCCACGCTGGGATCCATAAGTTTAGGGAGTGGGCAACCCTAAAGAAAAATGTGGTAATCCAGACCATTTCTCCAGAAGTGATAACATAAGGATGAGGCGTGCCAAGCAAATGATGGAGAAGACTGTGATTGAAGGGTAGTGTTGCACTGTAATCTGTCAAGGTCCTAAGTGATCTGATTCAAAGCCTATTATCTATTTTGATAATTGGGGCACAGAGACCTGCCCCAGGCCACGCCCAAGAGGCATAGTGGTGAAGCTGGCTTCTCCATCCACAAAGAATACGATTTTAGTTGAAGTTAGATAGATGGATGCTACCAACTACAGATACTACACAATCCAACTATTTCAAGATCTCTTACTGATCTTTTAACTAAAAGAGAGCACTACAGGAGTTAACAAAAGAACTGGGGAACTTGCACATCAAGTACAGATGGGTGTTATTGTTTGCTCTTGGCATGAAAAACCCAGAAGAGGGGAGAAAAATATGGACTCTGGATGGAGCAGCTTCACAAGCTGAAACAAGAATAGATGGGAGAAAGCTTGCAGCAATAAGATGAGGGACTGGGATTATCACTATCATGAAATGGCTGTGGACACATTGTAGGAAACCCTGCTGACTGTAACCCAGCAGAGCGTTTAGAATTAATAGCTAGGCTGGTGGGAAGGAGGTAGCGAGGAAGTACCTCCTTGTTTGGGTTATTTCTATTTTCCACTGTTAACATTCAGTTAAGATTAGGAAAGGTGTTTTTTCCTTGCTAATATAATGACTAGGAGGGTGTGGGAACCCTTGAAGCCTTTTAGGACTGTATTGTTTGATTTGCAGCATTGTAGAACATGATGTATAAAGGGGAGAGACAATACCTGTCCTTGTATGGTGAGGCTGATGTCTTGGAATGCACAGGGTTTAAATCCCCTGGTAAAAAAGGAATAAGATCTGATATACACTACAGGAAGCTCATGGTGAAGACAGTAACTTGACGAATCATAAAGTATACTCCATTCAGCACTATGCTTTCGCTAAATGAAAAGTCTGTGGATTGCTCAAAGATAGAGCTCTGAATTCGTACATCATGTGTTTCCACAGGAACTGCAAAAAATACCTGCGATGGGTTTGAAAAATCGGAATCGCTAAATATGCGTCATTCTGTCTGAAGAGATTCCAGAGTAGAATGATTACCTTCATAATGAAATGTCAGAAGACCTTCGCTCATGGTACTCTCTGAGGCAGGGGTCTCCAGCCTTTCTTATAGTGAGAGCTACATTTGGTCATTGAAAACTGTTGTAAGCTACTGCCAAATATAAGGATAAGATCAATGTAGAAAGAAGTTAAATAACTTGGAAAAGGAAGCATAAATCATTAATTGGACTGGAGCTTTATTGGAAAGGTTTACATTTTAGGTCCCTAAGGATCAGTTTTGTCCCTTTGCTCTTGAGACAACAAAAGGGAGAAAGAGAGAGAAATAGAGAATGTGAGAAAGAGAGACCGAGAATGTGAGAGAAAAAGCGAGAGGAAGAGAGACGGCGAAGAGAGAAAGGAAAGAATGACAGCACAGGAGAACAAAAGGCAAGAGAGAACATGGAAAATAAGGAAAGAAGTAGAGAAAGACAGGGAAAGAGAAAAGAAAGCTGAGAAAGAATGAGGAAATCATAAATAGTGAAAGCAAAAGAACGAAAGGAGATGAAGGAAGAAAGAGAAATTAAGAAGAAAATGAAAGGGAGAAAAAAACTGTAATAAGAAAGAATGAAAGAAAGGTGAGGGAAATAAGAAAGAATGAACGTACAAAGCAATTATTGAGAGAAAGGGAAGGAAAGAATTAGAAAAAAGATGAGCAATAGAGAGAATGAAAAAAGAAAGAAATAGAAGGGAAAATGAGAAACAAAGATTAAAGTTGAGTAAAAGTAGGGAAAGAAAGAAGTAATAGGCCACTGTGCGCACAATGTCTCCCTTCCTCCTGACCTGTTAATTTGGAGACCTCTTCTGACAATGTGATGGGCTTCAGCCTCCTCCACTGCCTTGGAGAGTCATAGAACTTTAACTGAAACCCCAGATAGTCTGTAGAAGCCATGCATCACTGGTTAAATTCAGCCGTCTGTATATAAACAGCTCTGTTCCTTTGTGGGAAGAAGGCATCAGGTTTATTGGCCTAACCTCCCCATGAGTTGTTGCTCCCCCTGAAGGCATCTCTAGAACCATGGCATCTACTTGCATCTTGTAAAGGGAAAAAAACTCCAAAGCATGAGTAGTCTTGCCATTGCAATTCGGATACAGCTATCCTTGAGACCTTGATTCCTCACCCACCCCTCCCAAAAGCCTTTGGCCAAAAATATTTTTTTATAGAAGCGTGAACTTTATCGAGGGATGTGAATGTAGAAAGTCCAGTTTTTTTCAGAAAAGGATCACCAAACAGGCCTCTTATGCCACCAGACCCACCTCTGATGTGGTCGGGTTCCCAAGTTGTGTGTCCTCTTTCATAAGCAATGACCTGAAGCTCTCCATTACCCAAATAATCACTGCGCACTAAGCCCAGCCTGACATAATGACAGATTAGATCAGCATGCAAGTCTCTCCTGCCACCTTCGCCGTGTCAAGAATGTTTTTGATCTGGTCTGCCACTTCAAATAACTTATCCTGGCAGGCACACTAGTAACTGTCAACACCCTGTCACCACCTGCCCATCAATCTCTGGTGTTGCTGACATCTTGGACCCTAATTTATTCATCCACATTCCACCCTCAAGCGTCTCCTTAACTCCTTGTCCAAAGGCTTCCTTATCCAACTGGCTACATTCTGGACAACCTTGTCAACCAATGGTCAGTCTGAAGAATTGGGATGTGAGGTGTCTTCAGGGTCCAGCATATCCTTTGGGTTTTTGTGAATAATCAATCAATCAGATTCTTGAAAAGCATGACTACTTACCCGCGAGGGTCTCAAGGCGCTGGGGTGGGGACTGGGTCTGCGGTTCACGCGAAGATCCAGGTCTTGAGTTCCTTCCTGAATTGCGGAAGCGATGGTTATTGCCTGCGGTGCAGAGAGTTCCAGGTCTTCGCAGCGAGGTAGGAGAAGGATTTTTATCCAGCCATGGTCTTGTGAATCCATGGCACAGTGGCCAGTGCTAGTTTGGCAAAGCGGAGATGTCTAGTGGGAGTGTAGAAAGAGAGGCGGTGATTGAGGTATGCGGGTCCGGCGTTGTGGAGGGCTTTGTAGGCATGCTTGAGAAGCTTGGAGGTGATTCTCTTGTTGACAGGTGGCCATCATTAAAGGTCTGTCAGGTGGCTGGTGATGTGGTTGCAGCATGGGATGTTCAGGTTGAGTCTGGCAGAAGCGTTCTGGATGGTCTGCTATTTTTTTGGGAGTTTCTGGGTGGTGGCCGCACTGAGTGCGTTGATGATGAGTATTTCTGAAGCTTGAGCAATACCCATAAAAGATGTCCTGGCTTTAAAGAACCAACAGTTTACTGAAATCATCAAGTTTTCAAATCCATATGAAACTTGTTGTGATTAGGCTCAGCTCACACAAGGCTAAAGGAAAGTCTTACAAAGTTTGGGTGCCAAATAGGAAAAAGCCCTTCCACCTTTTATGAGAGTTGTTAACACAAAGAATTACACATAGAAGGACATTAGAGCATTTTAAAGATCGGTTGGGAGTGTATTTCCTAAGCATGGTATGGATAACCTTCAGACCTTCTTGTTAAAAGGCCTGTGAGCAATACTTGTGCCCTTAAATATGACTTTCTCATCTACTGAAAGCCAGTGCAAAGCACAACAAGACTTGAGTGACCAGATTATTGTGTAGCATGCCAGTCAAAATTAGTGGAAATGTTTCAAGATTTTGACAGGAATGCCTGAATACAATGGTTTGCTGTAGTCCAGGTGGGAAAGAATGGTAGCCTGAACCACAATCTTGTGAACATCAGTTGGCAACAAGGGAAGTACTTTGTGGAGCACTCATAGGTAAAAGAAACAACACAGAGAGATAGCATTGAGGCTTTTCCAAAGTGAGCTTGTTGACTCCATTTAATTTCAGGGCATTTCTATACATACATTGAGCCACCGAAACAATGTATGCCAAAACTGTTAATTTGCCTAGGCAGAGTAGATGTATATATTTTCTGAGTTTTATATAGCGTGAACTTGACCCGAAGGTAACGGAACAATTTACATGAACAACAGTTGCGTTACACAAGGACACATTCATCTTTGTTAGGCAGGGGTAGATTAAGGGATTTTCCCAGAATCGCAGGATGTTGAGTGTCGTTAATGAGACGCAAACCCGGTTCCCCAGATTGGCGGTCGACAGCCCTTGTCGTTAAAGCAACATCCTCTCCCCAATTAACAGTCTGGGTTCTTTTGGATAAACAGGAAGTAATCCATTCCAGTGTCTTCTAGTGAATGCCTACTGTACATAATCTTTGAATCGGGATATCCAGGAGAATTACTAAATCATCCAATACCATCAAGAGAGCTATCTCTGTATTATGCATAGACCGCTAACCAACTGTATCTGAGATAATGTTGGCTTTAATACCTGCTGAGAGTTGCTTATTAAGTTCCTATTCATAATTGTTAGTTTAGTCTGCCCTGTTCCCATGATGCACTGGGCCAGGGACAGACTGATTTGCATATAGCCAGGTTCTGAGCTGGGATGGTGCAGTGAGCTAAATAACGGTGATGGATCAAGCCCTGATCTTTGGACTGGGTAAGAGTGGTCTGCTTAATTCAGACACTCTGTTCATCACCACCCCCTTTTCTGAATCGTTTTTGGCCACTATAGGTGTGGCAGGGTATACTCAGACATGAGTCCCTTGCTCACTGCACCATCAGGATTCAAGCAAGCCGGGCCGACGATGGCTGAAATGCCAGAAACCGGTCCCCGGAAGCTTGTCTCCTTTCTGGTGAAGAATTGGCTTGGTAGTTTAGTCTGCCCTGTTCCCATGATGCACTGGGCCAGGGACAGACTGATTTGCATATAGCCAGGTTCTGAGCTGGGATGGTGCAGTGAGCTAAATAACGGTGATGGATCAAGCCCTGATCTTTGGACTGGGTAAGAGTGGTCTGCTTAATTCAGACACTCTGTTCATCACCACCCCCTTTTCTAAATCGTTTTTGGCCACTATAGGTGTGGCAGGGTATACTCAGACATGAGTCCCTTGCTCACTGCACCATCAGGATTCAAGCAAGCCGGGCTGACGACGGCTGAAATGCCAGAAACCGGTCCCCGGAAGCTTGTCTCCTTTCTGGTGAAGAATTGGCTTGGTAGTTTAGTGTGCCCTGTTCCCATGATGCACTGGGCCAGGGACAGACTGATTTGCATATAGCCAGGTTCTGAGCTGGGATGGTGCAGTGAGCTAAATAACGGTGATGGATCAAGCCCTGATCTTTGGACTGGGTAAGAGTGGTCTGCTTAATTCAGACACTCTGTTCATCACCACCACCCCCCTTTTCTGAATCATATGTGATTATATGGCGCACGGCTGCCCCAGCCAGGGGGCGTCCCGGCGCAAGCTGTTCGTACCTGAGAAGGGGCTGCTGCTGATGGAGGTTTGCAGAAGACATAACATGACTAACAGAAGAGGTGGGTTTTTATCATTGAGCAGGACAGGAAAGAAAAAGAGAACATGTTCAACACCTCAGTGGAATTTTTGCAAATATCACATGTTGAAGTAGTTTGGTGACGCTTCCATCTGTATGTAAAATTATTCACTGGAAGTGTTCCCAGTCTGAACTTAATGTACCATGTGCGTGCCTTTGGTGGTTGAATCTGGTCAATTTATGCTTCCTTGGCAGGGAGGACTTTACAAGCTAAAAGACCACGATTTTTGTTGATGTGAATTTATTCTCTAGTCCCAGCTCCTTTAACTCTACTTTTTTGTATCTGCCCTCATTGATGTAGGGTTTCTCCAAAGGTGTCTGAAGCCTAGGTCAAATACATGGTTTAGCAGGGGAGAAGGTGTTAATTCCTGTGGCCCATAATGTACTCCAGAGATAACCTGTAATGGTGAAGCTCGGGAATCGACCACAGACTCACCCAGTAAAGAAGCAGTTTTAACACTGCTAAGTCACCCACCCTTTTTAATCCTGTGTCATAAACTAGTGGGAGCCTGGGTGTGTTCTGCTCTAGGCTAAATAGAGAGCTCAATAATTTGTTTTTCTTAGTGATTAGACCTGTGGCGTTGGAAGAACCAAGACTTCAGCACCATATAGAGCAGCAGCCTGTGCGCTGTTGCCCTATGTACCTCAGTAGTTTGGGATGCAGACTTAAGGGTTGTTGCCCTGTATTTCTTAGTGATAGAGTGTAAAAGCACTGCCTCGCTCTTTTCTGTCTGGGCCATCCATGACCTGATCTTATTGATGCAAATCCCCAGGTAGTCGACTATACCTACTACCTGGAGAGACTCCCCTTTCAGATGGAAGTTCCATCCACTAGATATGTGTGGGTTAAATACTATGATCTTTGTTTTAGAGGTGTTTACCTCCACCCCACGGATGAGACAAATGTATTCAAAAACATTTGTATCCCAGAAGGAGGTGCAGTAGAGTAGAAGAATATTGTCTGCCAATAAGAACGCTGGGGTGGAGCTGCCATCTTTTTTGGGCAAGTCATTTATACACTCCCCTAAAAAAGAAACCACGCCATTAATATAATAAGAAAAGAGTGGGCATCAGTCATATTGTCACCCGGACTCAATCTAACCTGTGCTATAGTGTTACTATGGAGTCTTATGAGGATGTCCAGCAAAGATAGATCACTACCCATAGCAGCCAAAGTGGATCAGAGGTGCTGCCTTGTTACCACATCAAAGGGTGCCCTGAGGTCCAAAAAGGCCAGATGGAGGTGATCCCCGGAGACTCTAATAAAAGAGAGAGGGACCCTGAAGCCAAAGGGATAGGGTTCCACAATTGACGTAAGTCAGAAAGAAATTCCCTTTGGGCGAATTTACAGTAGTACATAAGTACTCACAAACATACAAAAAACTACCAAACACCTCACATATCACAAGGAAGCAATGTAAACAGGTGAAACTTACAATATATGTGAAAACACTCTGGAAGTAATTAAAGTATTAAAACAATTTATTAAACATACATTACATCAATTAAAAACTGAAGATTGGGAAACACATAAAAGACGGTACAATAATCAATAAAAACAACATTCAAATAAAAAGGAGTTTACAGGGAAAAAGGATTAAACTCAAACAAAAACCATTAATTTTGAATTTCTCCTTAATTTGTAATCCCAGATTAGCTCCTTGGGCGTCGACGCGTTTCGGCGGTACAATCAATTTAATCCGCCTTCATCAGGACAGTATATAAACAATGTTTCCCAAATATTTTCTGAAATTTAAATAAGATCAGTCTTAGGCATAGTTTATAGGCACAATAGATCTAGTTAAATGACAGAAATTTGAAACCAATATCCTTAAAAAACGTAATGTTTCCAGCTCACTATACTAACACACATATATACATTGCTTCCAGTACATAAAAAACATGCATCATAATCATACAGGTGTACTACATTTGTAGCCTGAAAATATTAATTCATCACATTTGGTAAGTTCCTCATGATTGAGGGTATTGGTCTGGACCCATTTATTGTTGCCCAAATTGGAATCCAGGAACATATGATTTTCCATTAATAATGATAAAAAGAGATACCAAAACCTGATGCAACAGAGGTGGCAAGGACGGCGAGCAATGATGTATCACCTACCTCAAACAGGAGATTGATCTAGCAATGTTTCATAAGGGGTGTTCAGCCTCCTTATCATCAAGTGGAAATATTCGTCCAGCGAATAATTTTCTCTATATGTTCAGAATACCTAGTCAAGAGAGGTGAATATCCTATTTAGTTTATTTAAAGGTTTATGATCCCTATTTCTTGACCAGTACAGTTGGTTTGTCAATATACCACAGTCGCATGTATCCAACTATTTATCCATGCACGTCCCCTAGCAAAATAGTTAAAACAGCGAGCAAAAGCCTCTCTTCTCTTCCGTGTATTATGGTGGGCACATTGAGTAAATGAGCCCTGCTTATGTTCGATCTAATACATATAATGGCGTAAAGTTAGGCCAGCCAATAAGTCAAGGCGGTTGCCAAACAGATAAAGGCAAAACGGGAGGCGTGCCAATGCTATTACCGAGATGCATTTTCATACAAAGATCACTCCTTGTACTTACTGTTTAAAAATCAGTGACAAGAAGCGTCTTTCATTGTCATAAAGATATCCAGCGAAATAACTGGAGGCTGAAAGAATATAGAAACAAGCCATTACTGGCTGAATGCCACCTGGGTGAGGGGCTATTACTATTCACAAGTCATTAGGTATACTTACAGAAAGTTAAAAAGGCTAGGTCAGAAGAACGCGGTAATTTTATGATAGGTTCCGACTTCCACTTCTAAATAAAGCATTTCCAGGAATCGGTAAAACTACAGGTTCAGGGTTTAAGATTCCAGACCAAGGATACTCGCTGCACGAGGTGATTTCCTCTTAGTCAACCCTGCATATTGTGACAAAAAGAAACAGACACCTTTGTCACAATCGTGCCCTTCTTGTAATGGCGCATTCCTAATACTAACGCCCGTTTAATTCAGTTACCTTTAGCATGTAGACCACGGACGCCCTGCGTGCTTGTCTTCTCGTCTTCCCGGCTAGCAGCCTCTACGGAAGACGCGCGGTTTTAAATACCGGCAGGTCGCGGGTGTTTGTTAGTGACGAATGCGGAAGTAATAGAGCGGGTGAAAAGACTACCCGGAGAGCCTAAGGTATTCTATATGTTATAAGGTCAAACCGAAAGAGTTGTTCAACTGTACTGACCCAAGAGCGGAATCCCGCCTGGAATGGTGTCAAAATGTCTGCCTCCTCCATTCAGGCTTGTTGTCTAGCCAGGAACTAGTGTCAAAAAATATTTTACAAATTATCTAAGAGATTAATAGACCAGTTGTTTTTTGAGGAGCCACCGTCTGTCTCCCTTTTTATAGATTGGAATAATTTCAGCATTTTTCCAAGATTCTGGGACCTGTCCACTTGCCAATATATAATTCAAAAGTTAATTGATGTAGGGGCCCCACACCTGAGGTTCAGAACGAAACCGTCACCTGCAATTCTATCTGGACCCGTAGCCTTCCTGGGGAGCATATCCGCAATTGAGCAAATAGTTTCTTTAAGACAAAATTGCTGAAGGGGAGTCTAGTGTAGGGGTTCCTGTTCCCGAACTCGATGTTCAAGAGTATCCAGGCTTGTGATTTGGAGAGCATAAACGTTTTAAAAAATGCTCGACTCGTTGTTGAGGTTGAATTGAAAATTTTAATGGGCTAACAGCACGTGTAGTGTAGTTCCTGCACACACCCTTGTGTACCACAGAACTTACACAAAATGGTTTGTTATGTTTCTCAGAATGACCTGGGGGTACTATGCCTCCTGATTCATCACAGAGCCTCCAGCCACTGCCAGCCGATAGCCACTGCCCCAGCCTGCCATCCTGCCGTACACCCACAATTGCCCGTCTCCACGAGCGGGTCAGACGCAGGGACGTCGGTTGGGAGGCAGCGGCAGCAGAAGCAGCTAGGTCAGCAAGGCTGCAAACAGCCCCCGCACAAGCATGAGAGGGGCATACAGGCAAGCAGAGGCTCAATGCCCTCCTTTGTTACCAAGGGTAGGGCTAGAGCAGGGGAGGACCATAGGAACCACTCACATGTAAAACCGCAGAGCTGCTGATTTAAAGTAGGAAGTTGATGCTGGCCGTTTGGTGAACCTTTGGGAAGAACGCAGGACACTGCACGAAGTCTTCCCTCGTAGCTGCCTCAACCGAAATGGCATGTGGGCAGGCATGAGCACATCAGGGTGGAGCTTAATTTTCACCTTCTGAAATTTTCTCGAAGAAAAATACTTTTTTCGCCGACCTGCATAATTTGGGTAAATTTTCAATTACTATAGGTATTTGCTTTTAGCCTCCTCATCATCTGCCTCTCTCCATTTACAATCAAGAGCTTTCCAGTTTTGTTTTAGCAGTAGCCAGATCAGAGGACAATCATAGAGCGGATGATATTCTCCTTATATTTTTTCTTTGAGAGGGGCTATAGTATCTAAGGGTTTGCAAGTCAAAGTGTTAAAAGAGGCGTTCAGCATCTTATCATTGTTGTTGTTCTCAAATAATGGCAGTTTATTGAAAGATTTATCCAAAGACTGCTGAAACTTTAGACCAGCAATGTGCTGATTTTTTATTATGTCTTTACATAATTGGCTTGGGGTTACCATTTGGATCCTGAATAGGATTTCAAGATGATTGGGTCATGGTAGGTCCTGTAGGTTCACTAACCTTAGTTATGATGTTAACAGTGAAGAATGCATTAGTTACATGTACTTTATAATGAAAATGACTAGGTAAAAGTTGTTTAAAATTCTAAGCTATTAGAGAGTTAAACAGGGCTCTCGTGCCACTCCTGTATGGTGCATCAAACTAAATATTGTAATCCACTAGTAAGCAGCAATTCGATGACTATCGCATACAGTGCAATAAAATCAGCAAGTAAGGAAATTAAATACAGACCAACAACCTGGAAGACAGTACTATGGAGGCACTACCACCAATTCAAAGTATGGAGTTTCCATTAACTTGATCTGGAGGTGTGAGTTGTAAATTGCTGCTAACCAGCCGCCCATGCAGTCTTGTATATCTTTTTTGATAAAGTTATATCCTTGGGTAACTGCTATATTGATGTTTGGAGCAGGCGAATTTCTCAACCAAATCTTAGTTCAGTAAAATGATATCCAGTTTTTCTGTGCCCAAAAATAGGGGAATTGCATGTGAATGGTAGGGTAATGACTGGCAGTTTGAAAAGCATGCAGTTAGGTGGAAATGAGGCAGAGGCACATGATCCACTGTAGTAGGTTGATGATACTTTTAATAGGTTCAGGAGTAATTAAAAGAGTTTGCCTTTGTGCCTCTAACATTTGTCTCTCAATAGTTGTATTCAAATGCCTTTTTCTGCCAGTGTCATACATATCATCTGAATCACCAAAGATTCTTCTTCACCACCATCACCATTACCGTCTGAGACTGAAGTAGGGACCGGGCTAAACCTACATTCTTTGCAGCATTGTTGTTGAAGGCATCTGAATTAGATCAGTCCCTGCATACCTCACCTTCCTGTGTGCTTTTGGACTAGGCTTGGGCCTCTTTGAATCGATTAAAGGCTTAATCTTTCTTATTCTCCTCCTGCTTACGTTTGTCCTTAGCCTTGATGGGAGTCTCTGGGCTGCAGTGTTCACGAGTCCCATCAGGTGGTAACAGCTCTTCCCTTAGGTGAAGAGTTTTGAGAATGAATGTAGCCCAAGCCAATATTTGCTTCCCAAAGGAGCCCAGGCCACTGTCCCCCACCCTAGGTATAGAGGTGTCCATGTAGATATTGTTATCCCAAGGGATGAATTCCTTGACCTCCTCTTGAAAATAATCCTGCATACCTCTCTGCAGAATGGGTATACAAATTGTAGACTTTAGGGATATAACACCCATGCAAGATAAGAGGTGTGTTCTCTGAGGGTAAGTTGACTATCATGGGACACCAGCATTCTGAAGTCTCTTGGTACATAGTGCACAGAGTGTAAGTAATATGACTATTTTCACCCTGTATAATATTTTATATAAATATATTGACACTTCTATGCCTGTGTAGTGTCCCAGAAAGATCCCTTAAGGGAACAGTCGACCTCAGACTTGGACATGTATCTACAAGCTCTAATACACTACCCCTAAGGTGCCCACAGTATATGGTGCAGGGATCAGAATCAGAATTTTGCTGGTTCGTGATGGCATGATTCAAAGTATACTGCTACAAAGTTCTGAAGCATGTTGGCATCTCCTCTTTACTAGACGTGCCACTCGTACAGAACCCTTTGGAGAGAGAAAGTCACTGAAGTACTCCTTCTCTGCCTAGCTGCTGATGGACATCGCTTCCACTTCATGTCCACGCATGCTGCTGACAAAAATATGGTCTTGCGCTGTTGTACACAAAACAAAGTAGTGACAAATAAAATGTGCCCATTACTTTCAAATTAGTCATGGTCCACAAAAAACGATAAAGGAGAAAATTTGGCAGAGGAGAAAGACTATTTCTTTTCTTCTTGAGCAGTGAAGAAAGAGGAAGAGATAATGCATACGTTGACATGGATTGTGATTGGCTGCTTTGGACTAATTGGTTTTTCTTTGAGGGTGATGGGAAATGTAGTAGTGTTTTATTGCCATTACAGTGGCTACTGGAGAATGAAGTAACAGAGGGAAAGCATAATCCTTTCCTCCAGCCATTAAATAGAATTCAGGAATAATTGTTTAGAAGATCCACTGGCATAGTCCCAGGCCAGTATGACAAAACTGTCCACGTACAGAGTAGGGGAAGATGCAGCATAAACAATGAAGCAGTATGCTGGAGTATGCTTGCTAGCCTGTTAAGCCAAATGGGATAATACGTTTTCAGAGGAAGACTGCCATTGCTCCTTAATTCTGTGAGCAGAGCCCTATATGCTATCTTCCTTTCCTTCAGTTGTCATGGCTCCTTATTGGAAATAGAAGCCTGTGTATTTGAACCTGAAGACACTGTGCCATAGTCTGGTATAATGTCTTAGTGTAGTGCGGCAGCAGACACAGGCTTGCTGCATTATTTCAAAGTGGGATATGCACAAGAGGTCCCTGGTGCTGTATTAAAGCATACCGTTTCACCAAGGCCCAACACAAAACTATGAACACTGTAAATTGTGTGATGCGTGATTCCAGGGTAGACATGGTTGAATTTCAGATAATAATGTGAAGTCCACCCATATGCATATTTCTAAAGCTTTAAAAAAACTGCATGTATGAGACGACTCAGTTCCACTTTATACAAGGTGTACCGAGCAACTTGACGTGTCCTGACATTTCACTCTTTCTCATTTGAAATCTGTTCAGATATTCATTACCAATAGGGTATGAACATTATTTTGCAACTGTCATCTACTTGCCTTCAGTGAGCTGATTTGGAAGATATCCTTTTTAATGCCTGATCTGCCAGGACATTCACTACATCACAGACTATTTCTGCTTCTTGTGTAAAGGCAAGTTGGTTATGCTCATTTATGCTGCTATTCAAATCCATTTCTTTTGTAGAGGCAGAACAGGACAAAAGGTGCAATGTGGTTCTAGGCTTGGTTACTTCCTATTTGTTTTTAATACTGGGAGCAGCATTGCTGCCTCGTGTTCTGGTTTGCATACATCTTTGTTAATGTACGTAGGTCATTTCCGAATTTAGGATCAAGTATTGTATCAACGATTGGGTCATTCTTTGTTTTCATTCTGCAGTCTACTTCATTTAGATTGAAAAAAACTCTCCTTGGTCTTAGTTTGTGAGATCTTTAAGATTTTAAAGTGATATTACTACTGCTTGTTCTTGTTGCTTACAGCAAATACCCTCATTTTTTAGAAGGCTCCATAAGTACTATAGCTCTTTGGTTTGTGTCTTTGTCTCTCTTACTGAAAAGAATTGGAATTGACTTCTGTATTATATAGACGTCTGCTTACTCCAGAGGTGAGGAGGCATCTGAAGCACTTCAAAAGCATGTCCACATTAAGGTCTTTTGGGTGTCATGTGACTCAATTTCTGTAGGTATCACTCTGTGGATTAATTTGAGTGAATCCTAAGTTTTGTTACGCTCATGTTTGCATTTAATGTAAAGCTTGGCTAAATATTACCCTCTTGATTTGAAACTTGTCCTAATTATATTCTGTCCACACAGGTCTTTTAAATTTGCTTGATGAAAAGAGAACAGGGTAACAGAGGAAGAAAATTTCAATTCACATTTCACTCTCATTTGGATAAAAAAGTACTAACCTTCTGAAAAAATAATAATTAGGAACATAGGAAAAGCTGCTTAGGATTTGCATTATATTATTTCAAGATTATTGAGCTACAGCAGCCCTTCTTTTAAAGTGTCATGAGCGAGGAAGGTCCAGCTGCAGTGTTGAATATTGTATCTCTCTAGCCCCATGAACGTAGAATGCAGTGACTGTTTCATACATTGAACGCAAATCCTAATTCAGGGAGTCTTGCAAACCTTGGCGTGTTTTTAAATAATATGCCTATATCATGCCCACACTGAAGTGATATATCCATAGCATGGGCTGACATATAACGTTAACATATAACCTAGAGGTGGTGCACAACAACCTATAAGTAGTTACAGTATGCCTGCCTAGTTGACACAGAGCTTACCTTTTAAAACGTCCTCAATATCATTTCAGTAACATCATTCCTGATGCTGTAAACGTAAAGGAGGCTACTCCACTAAGCATGCATAAGATACTAATGAGTAACATTACACTTTCAATCTCTTTACTGTTTGTTTGAAAGTTTATCTTTCTGCAGATTGCTAAATATTTAAAGTGATGTATTAAGAGGTTATTATCATTGTCTGTTCTACAGGAAAAACCACTCCAAATGTTTAGTGCATTGCAAAATGGGTGTCAGTCGCTCCGCATCAACTGTCATTGCCTATGCAATGAAGGAATTTGATTGGTCCTTGGAGAAAGCATATAATTATGTGAAGCAAAAACGTAGTATTACAAGACCAAATGCTGGATTCATGAGGCAGCTATCTGAATATGAAGGTATTTTAGATGCAAGGTAAGGCCATCATTTTTCTGCAAAGTAAAAACATCCTAATCTGTTTGCAGTAGTTATTATTGGCTTGCAAATGGCTTAACAGTTAGTGGCATTCAAAAAAAACCCACAAGTTTGCTCAATTCTTAAAGTAAGATTGCGGTAAAGGCGTACAAAAACAATGTTGAACTTAAATTATTTCTCTTCTCCACTTAAATAAATTACCTTTGTTTATAAGGCACATAGCTACAGATGTTGCATAATGCAGACAGTCTTCCCCTTTTTTATGCATTCCTTTCTTGAAATACAAAAACTGATTTCAAATGTTCTTCTGTTCCCCTTTCTCAGACCCGCTCTACCCTTCCTGCTCACATGCATGTAGGTCACTTTGGAGGGCATCCATAGTTAGCCATATTTAGAGAACTAGGAAAATGGGAAACTGGGAGGAGATGTGATTAATATGTGCCATCATATTCTTCAAGTGGTATATTAAAAGAGAATTCGATTGTTTAAGCTCTTCTATGTGATTTCATGAACATTAATGTTGATGTCCTCTTCCAACAGCAAGCAACGACATAACAAGCTGTGGAAACAGAGAGAATGTAACATGGGAACTAGTGAAAATGACACCACAATGCCAAATACATTTCAGTCTGAAAACATGGATGCAGCTCCCGAGCACGGTCAGTGTGATGCATGCAATATGGATGCAGGATATCATTACCCGAAATCACACAGTAAAGACAATCTTGCAGCGCCGGAGGTTAGCTGTAACTTTAGATCTCTTGCTGAGTCTCATCTGGAAACTACAGGAGAAGATGGAACAATGCTGGTTGAGGAGCTAGAGAGAGATGCAATGTTGAATGATGAATCATCTGTAGACAAAAATACCATCATATCCTATGGTGTCAAAGAGAAAATCAACCCCAACCTAAAACTGGAATCCTTAGCCGGGAAGATTGACTTTAGTGACAAAGACATAAGAAAAAAATTAGAATTTCAGAATAATTCTGACTCTAAGAGCATAGACTTTAATTTAAACCCAGAAAATGCTATAAGCAAACAAGAAAGTCCAAAAAAAGCCCAAACAAACATTTCGGATGGTAATGATCAAAACCAACTTAACACAGAAAATGCAAATAACAACAATAGTAAAAGGAGTTATCCTGAAGATTTTGAGGTATGTCAGGTTTTTGCAGTTATTTTGCTACAACACACGTGCTCTTTTAGACTGATTTGGAGCAATGCATGCTCACACCTTGCAAATGTGGTAATACTGCATCACAACACAGAAAATATTTCATTTTATCACTAGCTTTTAGCTTGCGGTAACTGCCTAAATTAATATAAAAAACTCACAGAAAATGGTATTTCTGCAAATTATTTCTCATATGTCTGTATAAAGTGCAAAATATGTGGTGATAACATTGTTGCAGGTGGCGGTATCATAAATACTACTTCGGCATTCTTACAGGGGTTTAACTGTCCATCCGAAATGAAGTCCTGAGTGAATAGTCTGATTAGTGTTATTCTTTTGGCTTCCTGGTTGAATTTTGTTATAAAACGACTACTGTGTTCCTAGACAAACTCTCTACTTGATAAACTAATACATATTGTAACTCAACGTTAGACAAGATTAGTGCAGGAAAAGTACTGTCAGCATTTATTTAGCAATGCCTTAAAGTTACATGTTCTTCTATCAGGCACATGTAACACATTAGAATAATGTTAATGAATATGTTTTGTTCATTTTGAAAATTATTTTGTTGCTCTCACCTGCCACACAAATGTACAAAACATTGAAACTCGCATAGCATATGTGACTTGGTTTATTTGTGACTCAGAATATAATTTTGACAATGTTCAGTCATTATGCATTGTATATGACTTTAATGTTGGGGTTTATAAAAGTTGTGCAGTACTTTTGAATTACATTAAAGAGAAGCTGGAGGCCTGGTTTGAAGTGTTCATAAAAACCAGAGCATATTAATAAATAAAAAAGGAAGAGAAGGCCCATCAACGTAAAAGGGATGAAAGCAATATTTTAATATTCATGTTTACTTTTATGATAACTCTATTGAGATCTAAAGATAGGGTAGTGCACTTTTATTCAAATATTATTCAAAAGGAAATCCACCAGTAATAACCAGAGGCCTCTGCGAGGCTTGAAGGGTAAAGAGGACTGTGGCTGTGCACCTTCAAAACATGTTTGACCTTGTAGTCTGATAAATTTTGACAAATATGATCCCTTTGGGATATAAATCTCCCAAGCAATCAAATATATTTTTATATTTTCCTGAATATGCTTGCTTTCACTTTTGAATAGCACTTCTCTCTTTAGGGGGAGCTAGCTCTGGTATTTCTTGCAGCCTTCTGTGAAAGTCTTGTTTGGACTTAGATAGACAGTATTTTATCAACAAAACGTTCTAACTCGAACTTGAAATAGCTTTAGATTTAGTTTTATTTTCCACTATTGCATTCCAGAAACCAACTATAAATAATCTGAAATAAATTTGTAAAATGTATCCGACCTTGACTTTTTGATTTTTTCCATTAAAGACGTTTCTATGATACAACCAATGTTAGGTATTAAATTCCTTTACCAAGAAGGTACAGGTTAGTAGGTTATGCATATAGTCTGTTCACATTTTTATTTCTATCCTATAATTAATGTTTTAGCTCAATTATCAAGAATTTCTCTGCCATATGATTATAATAAGATCTACGAAAAAACAGAAACGCTTGTGAATCTGAAACCAGACATTGAAAGGTAGATTCCCCACACCGATCCAATTTCTCCACCTTCAGGTTTTGTAAAGAACAATGCAGGTGTCTCGCATATCCTCATAGACATCTGTCTACATGTCTATCATGTCTAGGAACTAAAATCTGTTGTAAGATTGCAACTGTTGTAGTAACTGTGGTAGTTACAATCTGAATATTAAAGCCCCCCATTATTAGCAAACCAAATAAACAAGACAAATAACAATGATGTACAGGCACCCTCTCAGTATATTGAACATCCAGAATGTGCATGTCCACAGTCTTGAAAACAGAAATGAGAAGAAAACTACAAAGAAAGCTTTCTGATTTATATTATGCAGTGTTGGAGAGAAGTACTTTAAAGACTGTAGAGCACTCTGGGCAGCAAACGCATGTTTATTCTAATTCGCCCAGAAATTCTAATGTTTTTCATTCTCTATAAAGTACATCCTGTATAGCTTTATCCATTACTGCTTTAAGCAAAACATAATTGGTTGCCCCATCAGACCACTTTTGTTCCCAAATAAGCGAAACCATCTCTCACCCATGTAAGTTTCCAGTCTTTAGAGTATAAGTAAGTCATTGACTGAAACCGGTATCAAAAATGTTCTCAGAATCAAGCAGTACAAAAGCAATTATTTGATTTCTGTTCCTTGTTAAGTTGAGTATCTCAGTCACCTGTCTTATGTCCAACATATCGTCCTATAACGAAGCCTGTTTGAGGATGATAACTCAAAAATTGATACTTTAGTCACACGAATAGCATAAATCTTTGCCATAATGTTAACATTAAAGGTCAGCAATGGTACTGGACAAACATTATTTTACCTTGGCTCATTCTTATTTGACCTTCTTAGTAACACATCAATGGCATATTTCATTGAGTGAGCCACATTTCCCTGTCTTAATGGAAGTATTTAGTGGAGGCTGGAGAAAGTTCATCCCTAAAAACCTTGTAAAAGTTAGACGTGAAACTGCCTTGTCACGGGGTTCAATGCAACTCATTTGATTCATCCAGGAGGAAAAATAATCTCCAGTATATAGATTCCCATACAAGTCATAAAACATTTTTGGTAAATACCTAATTTAGAATTTGAAATCTTATTCAAACGGGTCAACTATGAACATATATTTTAGTTCCCTAAGAGGCACATGTCCTGTTAGGTAATAATGTACAATACGTTTTACCTGGTTCCCAATACCTGTGCTATGTACAAAATGCAGCTTTTCCAGTCTGTATGCCCACAGGTTATTTTTTCTGTTCTCAGTTTCCTTAGATTTAGTTTCCACCAACTCTTGCACAGCCTTCCGCAAGGCTTTCTTTTATTTGTAAAACTAACAATGCTAATAAAGTGGCTATACCATAATGCCTTAGGTGATTCCCACATCTGTTGACGGGTAGTTGAACTCAAATTATCATTTATGTAATCAGGAATCATTTTTTCCAATATAATTAAATAAAACAACAGCATTGTTGAAGGAATGCGTGGCCCAGAAACCTTCTTTTACCAGTTAAATCCGATTCTCCCACCATCAATTCCATCTTAACAGGTTTACGCTCTGAGACAACACACCCAAAGTATTACAGTTTTTGTTAAATTGTACAGCAGCTCATTACCAATAGCTTGTTATTGCTTTCTTCTATATCACAATGTGGTTTGATTTTCTATGAATTCCTCTTCTATTTTGCATTAATTGATTTATTTGCTGCTGTACGAGAATAATCATTCATACCAGCTGGAATATTTAGTCGGGTATAACTTTTGGACGTTTCAAGTGCAGTCAAACTTTGAAACAGATGGCTTTTGATCAACAGCCAAGGCATCTGAATTGACAGAGAAAGGCTTGCCTAATAACTTTATTAGAAGGCTAGATTTGAAGAAACTTCTGGGGACACAATTTTTGACTACAGGAGGAGGTTAGGAGACCTTCTGGTCTGGTTTTCATTCTTGGTCACTAAATCTTGGGATGTGGTACGCTCCATTATCACAATAAATCCGCACAACCTCTGTAGCTTAAATGCAGGACTTGGCAAAATTTGGTTGAAACAGCTGATGAGCTTAAAATAACAGCGCAATTGATAATCTCTTGGAGAAAATGAAGGGCTGTAACTGAAAATCTCTTCTGTTGGCTGGATTTTACACTCCTTTTTGTGGTAAAGCTGGTGTTAAGAAAGGGAGCATAGACAGGGAGTGCTCTCTTTCTTTAGACCTTTTCAAAAAACATCCTCCCGACTTAGACCTTGCATCCCCAGCAAGGTTTTCACCCTATCCTACATGTTAACCACTTGTGGTACTGAGTCTGTCTGCTTAAGAGAATGCAACATGTTCTGTTCTCCTCCAGTCTATTTTTGTGTTGGTGTATCCCTCAAGCTCAGGACTGCATTATTTCCAATATAGGCAGTAGTCCAATATTTAGCTATCTCCTGAATTTATTGTTTTCCCTGTCACTTACCCATAAGGAAACACTGCTTGTCTACTTTTCAATGTGGACTTTAGATAAAAACATTTAAAAGAAGAAGCAAGATTTTGTGAGGGAACATTTATCGTTTAATGGTTTCATTTTAAGGGTACTTTTTACACACTTACTCCAGAGATACCTGTTCATTCCACCAAGTCTTACCCTGACTACAGGTCTACAGTGTTCCTGCAGTAGCACAATACACAGCAACATATTTCTTTTCATGTTTTCCTAATAATCAGGTATAACATCCAAGCATCTCGCCAGCAACTCATGCATGTGATGACAGTTTCCATGACCTCTATTCTCTGCAAAATAATGTTCTGCTCCATATATGTGCATGCTGAAGCTGTGAACACACAGTATGCCTCAACGTGGTCCAAAAAACTTTGTGGCTCAACAATTATTATGCCAGATAAAGTCAAACAGAGGTTGCTCCCCATTTCGGAAATATGGGAAAGGCCTATCTTGGCTCTGGATGCTTGTTTGTCCTGTAAGTATTACAAAGTCCCATCGTCCATTACACCAGCATGCAATGATTGAAAGACCTTTGTATGCAGAGAGTTGTTGCATTATACCGCGTGGGCGATCACTTACAACACTAAATTCCACCCTATATAGGTCTCCCTCCATGTATCATCCTGGCTACCAGGCATCATCTTCATAGGGTGTCAAAGCTCATGTTGTTTATACCTGCTGAAGCCACTCCAGTAGCAGTTGTGTGCTACACAAATACAGATGACATATCATATAAAGTATTGACACATCATAATGTGAAAATTGTTCTTCTAATAGAAAAGCGCTACCTGATTTTCTTGGACTAACATGCAAGTACTGACAGATTACAGAGAGACTATTACATTTATCGTTTGCTCTAACACTCATCAAGCATTTCTTTTTTCTTTTGCAGGTTGATGCATTATTTGGAATCCTCAGAAAAGTCAAGCCTTCATATCAGTCTTGCTCTGATTGCTTGTATTCTTCAGATATGGGATCTGAATCCCTAGGGCAATGTCAAATGCTGAATAAAGCTACTGCCCCCTGCTCTACAACAATCTGCACACAACCTTCACTTTTATTACATTCAAGTTCTTCATTGTTAGACCAAATTCCCAGTAGGCCTACGAATAAAGCATCAGTGCCTCCTTTGGATGACCTGTTATTTCAGCCAGTTGGGGAGGTGAATGGTCAAGACATCTCTGTTGCTAAAAACAATTCCAATCATCACTTAAGTGCAACTAAACCAGTACCTACTGTATCAGCAGCAGCACAGTCAACAGAGAAAACGTCTCCCAGTTTGGAAGATGGCTCGATTTGTAAAAAAGACAGCAAACAAGCAAAGGATTTACGGTATGTATTATTTAGCAAAGAATTGGAAAAGCCAACATCCAGCAGTTATTTGATGCAACATCAAGAATCTATTATTCAACTCCAAAAAGCTGGTCTAGTTAGGAAGCACACCAAAGAATTAGAACGTCTGAAGAGTGACTCAGTTGAAGAGCGGTCTTCGTTGAAAGAAAATACCACACACCAAAGTGACACACTAGCAGAGGAAAGTTTAGACCAGGTGCAGCAGGACTTATTGTGTGTGCCCCAACAGACAAATACAGGGAGAAATGCAAAGGACAGTGTGGAAAGATCCGAGCACATCCATAATTTGGATGGAATGTTGCATAAAACCTCCACACCTTATGTATTTAGGACAGAGCAGATTAGTAGCTTCTCAAAAGAATTTCTGAAAACAATATGCTACACTCCAGCATCCTCCTCAGTGAGCTCCAACCTAACTCGGAGTTCCAGCAGCGATAGCATCCACAGCATACATGGGAAGACCGGATTGGTTAAACAGCGGACTCAGGAGTTTGAAACTAGGTTGCGATTAGCTGGAGTAACCCTTTCCTCCTCTCTGAAGCGATCTAACTCTCTAGCCAGGCTGGGAAGTCTCACCTTTTCCTCTGAAGATATATCCGGGGACATAGATATGCTGACACTGTCTGATGTAAGCGATGCCAAATTTAAAGAGATTTCAGTAGTTCGCAAATCGCATTCAACTCCGAAAAAGAAAGAACCAAGTTTCAGTCTTTTAGACTTTCCTGGTACAAGAAACTTCAATGACAAATCTGGTACAGAGAAAAGCTGATGTTTTTGATTAATTTGCACATCAAGTTTGTGGAACAGTTCAAGCTGGCATTGAATGTTTGGCTGCAATGCTTCTTGCTTTTTTTGCAAGAAAAACCAGAATTGAATATCTTGGGTAAGGCAATCTAAAATGCCGTGCAACCCTTAAGAGTTTATTAATCCAAACAATGCTGCCATTGTCATTTCATTTGCCAAGTAAATTCACAGTTGCTGAACAAATTGTTTTGCATTTTCTCATATCAACAAAACCGTGATCGAAATATGGACTTATTTGCAAAGCAAACCTGCACGTCTCAGTCAATCACTTCTGTAATTCTACCTCTTTTGCTGCAAAACACTTATTAGGTTAATGTTTTTAAAACATGATTTTTTTTCATATCTGTAAAGCATTCCGCAAATACACCTGCAAAAGCTCCAAATGAATTGTGGGTCAATTCTGCATTGTTCTTGCCAGCTTCAGATACTTTCCTCTGAATTTAATGGGTTTCTATCACTTATTCACCAGCACAGATATAGAATGCTTTTTCTTAAAAAAGTCTGTTTAACTATTATCAAAAAGAATAAGATTACTTTTACGTGTGTGTATCTGTTGTCACTTTCGTTGATAATGTTTTATGCCAGTAATGAATGAAGCAACTTGGATAACATCAGTTGACGATGCATTGCAATGTCAAGGGTTTCATGACCCCATCTTGTGGCTAGTACATTCTTTAAAGTTATTTCTTTGAGCTTTAATGGCTAGGAACTGTATTTTATGTGTTGCTAAATTCTATTTTGTGAAACTTTTGAGAATGGGGTAGGCTCTTGTAAAAGATCATAACGGATCCATTTGTCGAGTAATACCTTTACTTTTACCCTGAAATTATACATAAAGAGACAAGCAGTACATCACGTGTAACTTACACTAATAATGTCTTCGTTACAAGTGGACGTTAATTCCGATGGTCCCCAGTAACATGAGTTACGTGGCCCACTGGAATTATAGGTTTAGTGGGACCACTGATGCTCAGTGTTATTCCACCCAGACAATTCACCTGCTACAGGTGGGTGAAGAATCTTAGTGAGGTACTTGTAAAACAATCTGCACCATTAGGCGCAGTAAATCCAATTTCTGCAAGTTTTTTTCCTCAAACTTTATAATCTGTTAATCCCAGGTTTTCCCTCCATACAAAATTACCAAGGCTATAAGGGAGGGAAATAACAGGAATTTTTACAGTCCACTTATAAACAGGCCCTATTATGAAACCCGCATCTTGGTACTTGGATTGCAAAAGAAAGAATGTTGGGATGTTCAGGTTTTGGTAGTATCAGTACATGGGTAGTGGACATATTTGAGGCTAGCCAACAGGTTTATAATTTGTCTAGTGGTTTCTATTACTTTATTTAGCCAGCAGAGGCCTGCATTCCTGTCTGTTTGCCATGTTCCTATAAATCTTCAGACAGCTTAAGCTTGATCAAACTGTGGCATTCACAAATGGAGGGAATGTGCTAATCTTGTAAAGTTTCTCTATGTTACAGCATGAATATAATTTACCTGGGCCTGTTGTACTTTACAGTATCTGAACTTGAGGACTATGCTCGCTGGAGAAGTGTCAAACTATGATATCACTGTGAATGCAAAACCTACTACAGAAAATTCCCAGTAGTTGATTACAAAATTGCATCTTAGCCTGCTGCTGAGAACATTTCTGGGTACTAAAGATGTATTTGTTGAAATACCCACCACATACGTCCTCTATGATCAACACAGAAATGTCTTGCTCCACCTTTTCATTTCCAAAATGAACATGTGAATGGACACATTTAATTTTGGTTACTGTTATTGGCCTACTTAATATAACACATATATATTATTCTACCATTCCTTTCTCAAATTGCATTTGTTGTGCTAACTACTTTCTTGCTTTTCATGGTGGCTTACACTGTTTTGTAAAATTTGACAGTGGAAATTGCGCATCCCAAGTGGCATCGCAAAAATACATTTGAGCTGTTGATTTTGTTAAAACAAATTGTGTTGGATTAATGTATTTTATGTATGAGATTAGTGCTCCTTACAAATGCCACATTAGTGCAAATGGGCACCTGATTCACAGTACCAACGTCATTCTAATTAAAAGATAAACTGTAGTGCATTTCTGGATCAGCAAGAAAGAGCTAGGAGTCAGCAGAACAAATTACCAAAATACACATTTAAAAAAACTTTGCTTCAATAGAACAACATTTATTGTGCAAAGATTCTACTTACAATCTGTCATTTTGGTCAAAGACAGATGAAGAGGTATATATTTGTGTTGCGATATTACTTTTAAAGTGATTTAAAAGTCCTTCTCAGTAATATGAGAATATTGTTTTGTAAAACGTAGTTTCCATATATTATTTTGATATGGTCATGCTGTCTCCGTCAGTTAGTGTGGTTATGATCATTATTTTGGATATGTGTTGTTAGTTATGTGTTCAGAAAAAAACACCAATATGAGCACATCTTCAATAAACTCAGCAACCCCCAATAATATATGGCAGTTTTATCAATAGAGTTTTTTGCGCTCCCATTCCAAGGAGTGTTTTATGATGAAAAAATAATCATGGAAGTAAAATCAGCAATGCAAGTAGCTATTTCCTGTAAGCCCTTGCATTCTACGAGAATATGCTAGAATGTGGAACAGTATATGGACTGACTTGAGAAACTGGTAAGAAAGATGAAGTTTTAGGCAGACCTGTTTATTGTTTAAGCTGCTCCACTAGGCCATTAATGGAGTTTTAAGATGTTCTGTTAGATGTATTAATCCGGGAGACATGGCTTCTTGAGCTATACACTCAGACGTCTAAAAGCAGCTGTGACTCTTTCAACTGTAAGTTGTCATAAGGTTGGGGCCTTTCGTGGCTTGCTTGCCTGTTTCCTATTTTGGGGAATATAGTGTTGGTGCCAAAATCTATCCCTTAGTTCAGAATACCTTTTATATTTAAATTGAGTAGCTCCAAAAGTAAATTTGTGTAATCTTTATTGTGACATTTGTTTAAAATGTGTCTTTTTTCAATTTTGCCATTTACTGTTAGCTCAATGAGCTTATTTCACTGTGTACATTTCCATGTTAAATTCAACTTTCCTTTTTAGATTAATCGTGCTGTAAATTGCTGTTGTTTTAGGGCACATGTTTACATATTAAAATATACAAATAGATAATGGGAGTCTGGTGCAGCTTTTGTAGAGAAATGATGAATGTGGTTTATATTTGAATGGATACTTATTGTTATTTCTTTTGAAAGCTTATTTATGGTGTGTTTACATTGAACACATGATAGTTAATCTGTCTTTTACCACAAGCAACTAATGTTGTGAGTCAGTAAAACAGCGACAGGAGGTGCTTAATTGTGGATAATAGGGTCCAGACTTGTCTAAAAACAATGGAAATGCACTAATTGGTTTCATTGAAGGTGGGTATTTAATGGGAAAAAAAATCTGTAGTAATGGTAATGGGTGTATGCTACCTTAAAACAGGTCAATCTCTGTTGCAATTGTAGATCTCTATTAAAAAAAGTATACTGATTCTTAGGAAGGATTAATAAAAACCCAATAATGCGGTTATCATTTTCTTTTGTTGACAGAATATGTTCTGTTTACCTTCCAAAGCCATCTGTTCATCATTTTATTTAGCAGGCTTTTCTTTTGGCAATAGAAGTGTGATGTTCTCCCTTTAGAAAGCAAGCCCACATTACACCCAATCAGCTCATACGTATAAGACTGAGAAGTTTCTGCACTTTTAGTTTCTGTTAAATTGGTCTTATAAGTTTGCTTGGAAGGGCTTGAAAGCTTTCAGTTCTAGACACAGTTTATGATTGGACTGCATTCATGTGTGCAGAAAACCTTTGGGCATTCTTGTTAGTTAACAAGCATCATTTGGAAATATAGCCAAGAATGGGCGTGGCTCTGCAATTTCAAATACTGTGTGCATACATACACCCTTCTTATGTTTACAGTTGTATTACACTAATTTTGGTAACTTAAAATCTGCTTGTGTTACTAGAATAATGTGTAGGTATAACAAGCACCAGGCTATAGAGAGTAATGAATATTATGATTGAATTCTCATGCAATATGTTAATTGGAATCTATAGTGACTGATGATTATACCATTAGATAGAAAGATTTTTTCGAAATTAAAAGTGTAGCAATATCCTGTGTGAAAGCACTTTCATTTTTGCAGAAATATTTTCTGATACTATCATGCAGTTCCACTGGCTAGCCATCAAACAAGTAGAAATAATAGGCTAATGTTTGAATTACGTATGTATCACAGATGCTGTAAATGTAAAGGAGCAAAGCCAAACTCAATTACTGCTGGTCAGTACAAGATGAATGGAGAGGGACATTATGCTTGACTTTAAATCATGTGCCTTCAACCTTGAAAAGGCTAATTCCTCAAAAGAATGCAAGTAAATACATCAGCCACATGTGCTTCAAAATAGGAAGTAGTTCAGTCTGGAATCTGTCATTAAAAAGATCTGTATCCAAAATACATTAAAATTAATATTCTTCATTATTACCTTTTGCTCTCTTATTATCCCTCTCAGCGGTGTGGCTACGAGATGGAATTTCACCTACATTTCCAGTCTTTCGAACGCCATATATGCTTTTAAAACCACAGTAATGCCGCAAAATATCTTCAACTTACCCTTCTTCAGGCTTGCTTATTTTTCTCAGGTGAAGGAATAAACCTCATTTTAGGCTGACCTGAATATGCCCTGCCTATGATGGTAAGAGGCAATGGTACAATATGTGAATGTTATTGTTTCTACACTGTTATATATTTGGGCTGCTCTGTCTAGGCAGGTAGATAATATACTTGTCTACTTGATTATACTGCCATTGATCCCAAGTGCTCGCTAGAATATTTTGATAGGTGATGCTGCACACATTTCTGTGTTCCTTCCCTGTGTACTGTATTGATCTTTTTACAATTATGTGCCTTACTTGTTTATAAATACTGTGTATTTATGCTCTGTTTTATAGTTTGTTTTATAACATTGCTTTACTGCCTTCAGCGATTGTATATGTCTTCTCTGTATTTCTTACATTTATTGGATTTCTCCCTAAGATCATTCTTGATAACTTTATGTCCTCTAATGTGTGGTTCAAAATTAAGGTTTGAAAGTTAAAATCATAGATACTCTAATTTCCTTTCCACCCTCTGAACATTTAAAATGAAGCCTACATTATTTGTAAGACAGACTCTGCTCTGACTTTGCAAGATGAAAATTGCTGTGGTGATGCCACACACATGATGGCGCCTTATTGTGAACTTGTACTTAACTTCAACTGCGACGCTATGGACACTTGTTTCTAATTTCTGAGTATATTGTGTGCAGCATATTTGCATAGTCTTGAGAATATTGCTGTACCTTTAGTGTTTTTGAAATGAAGACAACTCTAAATGTTTTAAATGTTTTATGGTACAGACACTATCTGAATCTGTTACAATGTCGTGTTAGTCACTGTGCATCTCTTATTTAGTCTTATTGCAGTAATGCCATTATTTTTGTATTGTATATAAAGAGTAGAAATATTATGCACTTTTTACTCTAGTAAATTGGTATAAGCTGTTTGATATGGATATATGCTTCTTTTGGGGGGGAATAAAGTTTGTTCTTTACAAATGTTTTCTGCCTTCATCATTGTGAGATTTGTGTGTTGTATTTGCTTATCAGAGTGAACGTTTACAACCTAAAATATTGAACACAGCTAACTAAAACATAATTGTCTGCTATCACTTTAACTAATGGGATAACTTCATTGTTGAGGATTCAAGTATGACTTCCTGAATATTGTTTACCAATTTTGACCTGAAAATTGTGCCCATACACTGCACACTTGAACCTCAAAACGTCTAAAATCTTGACTATGTCCTTGTCAAGGCTGTAGATGTTTCGAGGTGCCTAGCATCAAAGTCTGAAGCTGTTTTAGGTATGTTGTGTGTCAGTTCTTCTACTGTTTCTGTGAAGCTTTACTAGTCAGAGGCTTTGCTCAGGAGCTTGCACATTTCTCTTATGGTAGCTAATGTCATAGGAAATCAATTATTGTATTCACCATAATGTCACAACCATTGAGATTCATGGTTGTCACCAGTATTTTTACAGAAATTAGAAGAAAACATTTTAAACGAAATGATCCCTTCATATTAGTTGAAGGTAAAAATATAACATATGTTTTTAATTGCCTGTCACACTACCGTCCTTCATCATTCTTCCAATAACTTTATGTGAAAAGGGCGGTTGAAATTATTGTTCAAGTGTGCATTCTTATTCCTTTGGATGAAGCTACACTGTTGCTGGCCCATTCATTGCAAGTGGAAGTTTTAGTCTTCACTAAGGTGACTGCCAAAATGCCTCCAGGTTTTGCTTTATATGCCCTTTACACCAATGGATTTACTCTGGAGGAAGCAAAACTGGTGTTGGCATGAAGTCTTCTAAAACTGCATTACATATTGTAAGCTTGTTTGCCTCCTTGAACATACAGGTTTTAATTACAACATGTAGCTTTATTGCTTTAGTCCCTCTTTGCCTGCGCAGATTACAGGTATCAAGCCAGTGGTCTATATTAGTGTCTGTACAGTTGATCGAGTTACTGTATTTTTTGTACATAAAAAGTATTATGGGGGGTGGGGTGGGGGGGCGTGGCCAACCCCCGAGAAAGATGGCCGCACTGTGAGGCGGCTCTGTCCGAGCACACCCGTCCGAGCATAAATCTGCCTAAAGATCCGGAAATACTGGTATCGCAATAGCTCCATCATGTACCATAACCCGCTGTGAAAACTCCACCCTAAGAAACGGTCGGATTCAATCAGTAGCGACAGAGAACGGCTTGCCTGCATGTTTAGTCCGGTGGCAAAGCGCAAGTGCAGGGGGAGGAGCTCTCTATACCCGGCTGCAGCCGTGGCGATCGGCGCTGGGACCGGAGGGGAGTGCAGCACCTGGCGATCTAAGAAGACCCATGAGACAGTAAGATCCGAGCCGGGTGGAGCCTGAATCCCGGCGGCCTCGCCAGTGTGGAAATTATCAGTTTGCTGGAGTTGGGGAACGGCTCTGACGAGGTCTGGACAGAACGTAATTGAGAGCGACGTTGGACCGTCTCATCAGCTGAGGTCCAAACATACTTGAAGACCTCAGAGGTTAGAGCCGATTAGATTGGATTCCTCCTCGAGCTTGGTGGATGCGGGGTGACCGGATGAAGAAGGCGAACAAGTACCTGCGGGACCCTACTGCCTGAGCTAGCTGACGAGATGCAGGCTCAACCGTCCTAACTGGCGCACAAAGTACTCTGGTTTGAGTTTCACGGCTGTGAGGCCATAAATGATCCTAACAAACGCTGGGACAGAGCAGGAATCAAGTCGGGATTGGGTGGTTTTTGGTCTCGACCCGGGGGTGCGGAGGTGGCCTGTGAAGGAAGCCGCGAGTGTGCCTGCTGGAGTCAATTACATCCACCTATTACTGGATTGGCAGCTAAAACCTGAATAAATAACACCCAGAGGATGCTCGATAGCTGAGAAAGCGCACACAGCTCCAGCGGCGACAGGACTGAAGTAAGGGTCGAACGGGTGCTGCGCCGCCTTTGGGGCCCAGCTCAGGGTTGCTGCCAGCTGCATTAACAGTCAGGAGACCTACCGGGACTCTACATAAGCATTCATTGCCTCATTCCTAGTGGCCCTGTCTAACTCTCGAGCTCCCCCAGTGCCACAAGCAGAAAGGCCCAGAGACGATTAGACAGTCATTCAGCCTGGGCAGGACTAAAGGGACATTCAGGACGTAGGCACCTGCAAAGTGTGTAGTAACTCACGGTGTGTAGTAACTTAACGAATGTAGTGACAGAGTGTTGGGCCGTATGCATCCGCACAAGGGGCAAAGACAACCTGGTGAACCTCGACAACTGACGCAAAGGGACTCCCTGGCCGGAAATAGTTGGTTTACCTGACAGCACATGCGTCGCCTACATGGCTGGAGGTCGTAAAGCCAAGTCCACCATGCAGGCCAAATTAGATAAATATGCCTGGACTAAGGGTGTGGGTGCTAAAGACAAAGAACATGATGATGGGCCTGAAAAGAGGCAAGAAATATCTGAAGAGCCGGAATTAACCCTTCATGACATAATGTCAGCCAGTAGAAGGATAGGATGTCACTGGAGTCCAGAATTGAAAATGTCTCTTCTGAAATCTCATTGATAAGAGCCGATATGAGATCATGAATACTAGACTCAGAGGTTGAATCAACCACCAGTTCCCTGGTCAAAGACACATCCACCCTTCAACATACAGTGAGCGACCTACAGACTCCCAATGATAGGATGGAAGCTTAGCTGGATGAATATGAGGGGCGTTCAAGACGCAACAACGTGAGTATTAGTGGTGTCCCAGAAAAAGCGGAAGGGCTGGCGGCAAACTTGTTAGTTGGAGAACTTGTTACAAACTATCTAAAGCCTTCAAGATTGTCAAAGATCTTTACGATTGAGTAGGCGCACAGAGTGCCTGGGGGTAGACTGAAACACATTGCTCCCCCGAAGACTATAGTAGTGAGAGTCTTTAACTACAGGAACAAAGACATCATTCTACTAACGGCTCGCACAGCACCTCCAATTGAACTCGAAAACAGTAAGGTGTCCTTCTTCCCAGACTTCACGCTAAAGGTGCAGGGTCAGCGACGAAGCTTTTTTGA
Source organism: Lissotriton vulgaris (assembly GCF_964263255.1). Taxonomy (NCBI): domain Eukaryota; kingdom Metazoa; phylum Chordata; class Amphibia; order Caudata; family Salamandridae; genus Lissotriton; species Lissotriton vulgaris. The sequence goes on along the minus strand of NW_028241185.1, from coordinate 675,920 downwards.
AATTAAAAAAGCCCTGCATGATAAGGACATTAAATGCGCAATGCTCTTCTTGGCCAAGTTGCGAGTGGAATCGGAGGGAAAGGTCTGGTTTTTCGTTAATCTCTAGGAGTCATGGGATTGGCTCGGCGGCTGGCGAACAGCAGGAAAGAAAGGTCACCAAAACCAACGAAATAGACCAGGGAAACCGCGAGTGGAACAGAAAGCACGGTCCTCAACAGAAGAGAGCGCAGCGGTTGATGTCAACTAAGAGGACAAAACTAGATTAACTGAACACAAAAGCATGATCCGTACGGCCAATATTACGTCATGTGTGGCAGTATATTGGGTTGAGAAAAAGCATACTATACCCCAGCTGCGGTTCACCATACTCGAGCAGGTGTCAGCTTTACCGCATGTTGATGTTGCCGGACATCTGGCGCAAAGAGAAACGTTTTGGATTCGGTTTTTAAACACCATGAGTCTTTGTGGTTTAATGATAAAATTGAATTTACTTGTTTTTTTATTAACACAACTTTATTGTTTTAACCATGTAATTGTCTGTTTTCAAAGAAATGATTTCTATTACTATGTCATTTTCTTTTGTTGTTCATTTTTTACTGAACATATACTATAGAGTTCACCATTGATTAAAAGCACGCAGAATGTTCAACTTCAGATGGATGCATATGGGATTAAAGAGGGCATTGCGGCTCTCCATGTGCACACAACGTTGTCATTAGTTTTACTTGAGGTGATTGTCTAGCTCTTAGCTGGGATTACTGTCACACTCTAAGCCCCCATTTGTTCATTTGTCATATGACGTGATAAGTTATTTACACAATCATTGCGTTCAGTAGCATGGAGACCACATTAGCAGTAAATATCAGAGAGAATTACACTCAGCATTCACATGATTTTGGTCAATGCATACAGCATATAAATTTTAGACACTTTATTGTTATAGCCGTTTTTCATCACGTAGTTCACTTCTGAGTCTTTTTTCTGCTGTATGGCTGAGACGGCGGTACGCGTAGTCTGACGTTTATGTTTATTGGTCCTTTATGTCACCCGCTGAAGTTGAAATACAGGAGAAGAGGTACTTCGCGGCATGTTGTGCGTGTGGGAGAGAGGAGCTTTTTTTCAATAGAAGTTTAAACCATTAAGGTTAGAGCATGAGGGTTTATTCGCCCACAGGAGCATTGAGGAGCCACACAGCTTTGTTTACTGCGTTCCTTTACTTTGCAGTAAAACGTGTACCGATTGACATATTGAATCCGTGGAAGAGGAGGCAGACAAGTCTCAAAAGTTTGAAGTACGTGACATTTATTATTTTCGGGTTTGGGTTTTCGTGGCTCTTACGTAACTGGATTTACATCCTATTTTAATGTCGGTCATTACTTTTTAGCAGCGTGTACGCGCACTGCTTTTACACTGCAGTAGACGCTCAAATCTGTCTTGAGACATCCTTTTAGGAGAGTCGCTCAGGATTCAATAAGGGGAGTCTAATTATCATGCTTTGTTTAGTTATGTCCGTCTTGGGGACGGTCTCGTTGGTGCACAGGGTTCTGGCACATTGTTCATTCTGCGTGATTTTAAATACTTGGGACTCCGTACTAGAAACACAGCATTTGCATGGTCATTGTTTGTTTCTTTCATTATTTTTTCCACTCAAAGGACCATTGGTTTGGCTAGATAACTCCTTGGATTTGCACTTGAAATCGCAATTGTAAATGTTCACTTGACAAAAACATTTGTTTTAAGTTTTTATCTCAAAAACATTGTATTGCATATACCTTCGCAGCATTCCCCTGATGGTGTTCGCACCGAAATGCATTGGGAACTGTTTTGATGCCGTTTTGTTTCTTCAAGAATTGAAAACTTGAAAATGGAAATAAACAAGAACACAGTGTTTTGAACTGTTACTACTGCGTTTGTGCTTTTATGATTCTCCCATTGTCTTGTTGATTTGTTAATTTTATCCCAAGTAGTCTTGGGTTTCTAACTAAATGTTGTTGGAAAACAATGGTTGTATCAACTATGGAATATATTGTGAGAAACAATCTAATTATTTGAGAAATTGATGTATAACCAGGTTTATTTTTCTTAAAAACTGTTTGAAAATATAAAGCACCTATATTGGGCTTGTGTAAAGTGCGCCCTTAGGCTCAGACAGGTGCTGTTTGACATTTGAGGACATTGGTTACCTGGCAGGGGCCAGCCAGGCTTTACTGAGGGCAGTACCGATAAACATTTTTGGTTACTTTGTAAAATTTGATCACATTAGTTCTAAATTTGAAATAGATTTGGTGTGCAGGTTATCTACACTTGCTTTGATATTAACTAAGAGGACAAGTCATGATTCTTCATTTCTTTTACAAAATGACAGGGACTCTTAAGTTGAGCCTCACACGAACTTGAATCCCCAACTGGCTACCATTTAGGAGGGAGGCGAGATAAAATGGGCTAATGACCATGAAGGGCAAGAGACAACGTAACTTACAGTAAGATGGAGCTAATTGAGAAATCCGGACACTGATTCAGTATTTCTATAATGAAATTGCTGGACGGATGTGGGGTTGACACACGCAGCACGCGTTAAAGGGGTGGGCGATAGGCACTCTGCAAGTTTGGGGTGGCGGGAGGTTCCGAAACCGCCATGCCGGTATGCAGTGAGGTAGGTAAAGTTCTGTGCAATGGGGGGATGGGTTTCCAATCACCGAGAATATCAGGCGAACACCATATTGCATACACGAAGGATTTGTCAAAATTCATTGGTGAAAGAAAGATGGTTGGGGAACGTTTAGTTAGGAAAGTAGATAGTTTGGACAAGGTAGACACTACACGGAAAGCTGGAGATAGTACAATCCATCCATTGGGAAAGTCGAGATTGATAACTGGCGGGTCGAGATGGACAAAAGGCCCTACACAAAGAAAAGAGGTGCGTAGAGTGTAAGATAAAAAGAGGAGTTGTGCTCCAATAAATAAAACGTCATTCCCCTGACGTGATTCTATTTCAAGAACCCATTTATTTGGCAATGCATGTAAAGTGCTAACGAGATGGGGACTCAAACTTGTAGGTCATTCATTAATATTATTCTTTATTACTTGATTAATTCAAATCTTACAATGAGACAACAAATGCAACCAACTATAAAATTCCAGGTTAATAAATGTAGGACAGGAAAAAATTGTAAAAGCAAGAATAAATTATGGCATCTTTTTTAGGTGAATTCAATTTGATAAAATTAATTTCATAATGCTATTTACATTTTAATATATATCATACAGTACGTGTAGATTTTAATTTTTTCTGATCTAATTTCGATCCTATTCTTACTAAAAACTTTGCAAAGGCAGCATTCATTATTATATCATTGGGGTGTAAACATATTATCAGAGCTTGCCTGCAAGTCCGTACTGCTCGAGCATTTAAATGTTTCTTAAGTATGTTTTTTCTTTCAATTTCCAATTCTGGGCAGACACACAGCAGGTGAGTAATGTTCTCCTCTCCTAAGTTCCACAACCTATATAGCGTGTCTTCTTCTGACCTTAGCCATGGCAGAAGATGACATACGCCCGGTAGTACGCCAGAATGAGCTTTTGTGAAGATTTGTTTATATTTCAAAGTCGGGGTTTCTAAGTATGATTTTGGAAAACCATTTATGGCCAGGCGTGCTTTCTTTATGCAAAAAAGTCTTTATCCCTTAGCAGCGATAGATGTTTTTTTTTTTTATTAATAGCTTTTTTAAATGATTCGGGAGTTATGTAGTCCCCCAGATTGGGGTTGCTGCGTATTCTTCTAATGCAGTTTGTAAGTATTTCCAGGCATGTGATTTCCATCTGTCTGTTGTGTTGTCAATTTCGACCAGATGCTCTCCTTGACAGCTTTCGTGGGATTAGTTTGCAGATCCTCCTCTGGGTGGGTATAGCTTTGTTTTTTAATTCACAAGTTAACAAATCTGCGGCTAGATGACTTGGGTAACATATTATCTGGTAGAGGCACAGTCTAGCCACAGATTTCTTAACGCCTTGTCCACCCTCCACACTCTGCAAACGATCTGTGCTGTTAGGATTATACCCTTTTCAGTACTATTTTTTTATACAAGTGAGCACTGTGTATAATTCAGGGGACCATTTGGGCTTACTTCTTAAATCTGGACTTGGTATTGCCATACCTTTCATTTCCATTTGCTTCATCTCAACATTGGGTCTTTCCTTGTGGGTCTTGTCTTTATTTCCATTTTCTAATTATGTTTTTAAAGCTACATTGATCTTTTTTGGCACACTTTTTCCTCAGGCAGTTTCTATAGTGGCTCTGCGTTTTGGTGTGAAAGGTTTCACAGAAGGAACTGAAGTCTGCGTACAGGAGGGGACTTATATGACTCCACTGACGTCACAACCGGAGTCGACTGTCATCACAGAGTCCTAAGGCGTCATATCCCAGCACGCAGAGGGACTACTGAAAATGTTCTGGATCCATTCTGATGCTTAGGGAGAATTCACAAGTTAAGGAATCCGTGGCTAGATTGTGTCTCTACTGGGTAATACGTTGCTGAAGGTAGTAACTTGTTCATCCTGACAATGGCTGGATCTAAAGCAAGGTGACATTTGCCAACTGGGACCTGCAACTGGAGTGAGGCCGCAGTGCAACTGTGATAAGATCTGCACTGCTGCCCCTGGACACCTCTGAGCAATTCTAGACCAAGCCTGACCCCTGTGCTGGCAGACAGACTCATCATGTGAGGTGTGAGGGGGCCTCCCAGCAGGGTGAGTGGCTAGACATGTCCCGCTGTGAAGGCGGTGCCGGAAGCTTGGGCCCATCTGGCAGCTGCTAGACGTGAGCAGTTACCTGGTGACACTGAGGGAACTTTCACCTTGGTAAAAACTGCCTGTAGTTAAGTGTGTGGAGCGGCTTCCGTCTCAGCTGGTGCCGGCGGGCCGCTGAACACTCCTCCCAGCTGGCCTATTCTGAGTACAATTCTAAGAGGCCTAGTCTTTGCCTGAACTGTCTGCCTGAATCCCGACTTACCAGGGCAGAGTGTGATTGGACCGCCCACCAGGACTGAGGCCTTCCCCTCTGCCTTGTGGGCCTGGAGAGCACTTGGAACTGTGGCATCACTGGAGGAGAGCCCTATGGGCGATCTACGGGGGTGATGGAGTCTCTGGCCCACCTCCTTCTCCATTGAGACTTGCTGGTAGCACCTGGACCATGCTCAATAATCTGTATTGACTTCATTATTGCCCGTTGTCTTTGGTGGAGCGTCATCGCATGGACCCTCCTCACTGTGGGGGAGTGCTGATGCTCCTTTTTCTTGACTGTTCGGGTGTGATGTTTGAACTCTCTCAACCGCCTCCATACTTAAGGACTGAAGATCGATGTTCCAAAAGTTTGATGTCCATTCTGAAGCATAGTGAAAAATGTCACAACTCACCTTTCGTTTACATCGTGGGGACCAAGGCAAAGTGTCATCGACATCGCATATACAGCTCCTGTTTCGTCTACTCCTGCTCCCCTCGGTGTTTCCTACCTGCCATTTGCAGTAGAATGTGCACACCATGAGATAGCCCCCAAACCTCCCCTGGTGGTACAGCACAGACCCATGATAGCAAGGTTTTTTAATTTCAGGGACAGAGATTGTATCCTGCATTAGGCTACCCTAAGTCAATATATCGGTGACACTGGAAAGGTATAGAAACCAAACTCTTATGTACACTGTCCTTCCTAGTACTGGTACTATTCCAGACCAACCACTGTTTATCCTATTTGCATTTTATGATATGTGTTCGGCTCTCACACTTAGGTTTGCATGTTGATCAGACCAATGTCTAATTGTATTCTCTCCATGTAAAGTGCTCTGATACCCTCAAGGGTCACGTTTGCGCTATACCAAACTATCTAAATAAAAATAAATAGGCTAGAGCGCGCTCCGGCCTCTTGTATCAAAACTGTAAAATACTGATTTTCCAGACGACACCCGTGATGTCTAGGCCAAAAGGCGTTCCTATGAAACAGTCAAACAGAAGCTCAGAACTCTTCAATTATCCTACATGCTTCTGTGCCCAGCACGGTTTAAAGTAATCTTTGCGGGCAACTCCTACTGTTTTTGAGACACCGGAGTCCGCTTGAGACTAGCTCACGGAAGAAACACAGCTACGCAGCCCCCTCACACTTTGCCCTCCTCCACTGGACAGGCCTTGTCCTGTGCACTGCAACTGACCCAGCATCATAAAAGCTCCGCACCAGCTCCAGAGCTAATAGACCCAATAGCAGAAATAGGCTGTCCTCCTTGAGATCGGGGTCCTCAGGCCCCTCCACCGACATGCAGATCAGATTCACCCTGATAAATTAATAAGACTCTCTGGCGCAAGCTCACTTGGAGGAGCGGCTGAGTCAGACCCTTTTGCCTATTTGAATAAGATGTAACTGACCTGGTTCAGAACTTTGGCAAACAGCCTTTCCATAAATTTCTACGGCCGTTTCATGATTACCTATGCAGACTCAGGCACAGCAATACACTGTCCCTCCCTACTGGAGGGCTCCATCACTTCACACCTAATCAAAACACAGGAGTTTGATTTGAGGTACTAGTTGTAGGGTGACAGATGCTTCTCTGGGAGAAGTATGGGGTGGGAGAAAGTTGAGGGGGTGGGATGTTGATTGTTCAGATGCATGCACAATGCTGTTTTTCTCATTTCTCTTTTTTTTTTTTTTTTTTTTTCCGACATTTATAAAGCGCGAACAGCTACCTCACAAGGAGGTGTCCCGGCGCTGAGTGATCATTTTTCCAGGTAGGAATGGGCGGAGAAAGGGGAGAGAGTGTTTAGTTATTCTGGGAAAAGAGCCAGGTCTTTAGCTGCCTCTTAAAACTGGCTTCCGTTGGAGCCAGTTGGATGTTGACCGGTAGGGCGTTCCAGAGTGTCGCCGTGCAGGCAGAGAAAGATCTGCCTCCGAGTCTGGCTCTCTTGGCGCGGGGGATGGAGAGCAGGTTTCGTGAATTAGAGCGCAAGCATCTCTCCTGATAGTATCTGGGGAGTCTAAGCTTTAAATAGGAGGGGCAGGTCCCCTTTTGGGCTCTAAACGCCAGAGTTAGAGCTTTAAACTTGATTCTGCAGGCTACAGGGAGCCAATGCAGATCGCGCAAGTGCGGAGAGACATGCTGTTTAAAAGGGATGTTTTTTAGCAGTCTCGCAGCCGCGTTCTGCACGATCTGCAGTCGTTGCACCAGATATTTGGGTAGGCCGAGGTAGAGGCCGTTTGCGTAGTCCAGTCTGGAAGTGACTGTAGCATGGACCACCGACTTGCGACAGTCTTCAGGCAGGAGGGACAGAAATTTGCGAAGGTTTCTTAGTTTATGGAGACAGCACGCAGAGACCTGCTGTATATGTGAAGAAAAGGAGAGACTCTCATCCCATCTTACTCCCAGATTTTTCGCATTGGTGCTGGGTAGAGGAGGGATACCCATTTCGGAGGGCCACCACAGGCTTGGGGGGGGCCGAGTATGTTTGCCAAAGAAGATGACTTCCGTCTTGCTTGCATTCAATTTGAGTTTGTTTGCATTCATCCATTTGGCAACATCTCGCAAGCATCCCTTCATATTGCTGAAGGCTGCCTCTGAGACGTCCGAGAAGGGGAAAATTAATTGTGTGTCGTCGGCGTATGAAATCGCCTTGACACCCCAATTAGCAATAAGGGAGAAGAGAGGAGCCAGATAAATATTAAAAAGTAGTGGACTGAGGGCCGAGCCCTGAGGGACACCACACCAGAGGGGTTTAGGTTTTGAGGAAAGGGGGCCCAAGGCTACTTTCTGGGTACGATCCGTAAGATAGGACTGTAGCCAGCCCAGAGCCTTATCTTCCAGGCCTGTGTTTTTTAGCCTTGACAGTAGCCTCACATGGTCCACAGTATCAAAAGCGGCAGATAGATCCAGGAGCACCAACACAGCCGATGCTCCTGAATCTAAAGACCACCTGATCGACTCAGCCACTTCTATCAGAGCGGTCTCAGTGCTAAAACCCGCCCTGAAACCCGACTGGGTTTCATGTAGTGTGTCTCTTTCTTCTATGAACCTGTTCAGTTGGCGCTGTATCAGTTTTTCAAACATTTTGCCAGGGGCTGCTAACAGGGAGATTGGCCGGAGATTGCTCAAATCATCCGGGGCACCGTTTGGTTTCTTTTTTAAAGGCAGGAGTGTGGCATGTTTCCAGCAATCAGGGAATAGACCAGTTTTGATAGATGTATTCCAGATATGTAGCAATGAAGTGGCAATTGAGTCCGACATCATTTTCCATAGCTTGGGCGGGCATGGGTCATCAGGAGCCCCTGATTTACATTTTTGTAGTTCCCTTTTGGCCTCGGCGAGGGAGATAGGATGAAATTGAGCTAAGGCGGGGAGGGAAGCCACATTATCATTTGTGTCGGACATAATTGTGGGCTCGGGACTGGTGAAGGTGTCGTAGACTTTCTCGATCTTTTTATCAAAAAAGACCGAGATGTCCTCGCAGAGTTTCTCCGACGGAGTCACTTCAGTTTCAATTGCCCGAGGTTTAAAAAAGGATTGAACGATTTTAAAAACTTCCTTGCTGGATTGTTCAGCTTGCTGAATGGAGGTCGCAAAGAACAATTGTTTTGCTTTTTTTATGGATTTGTGGAAGACACGCAGGGCTTCTTTATAGCAAATTTTTGCTGATGTGGAATAATTTATCCGCCAGAGACGCTCTAGTTTTTTGCAATGACTTTTTTCAGCCAATAGCTCAGTCGAGAACCATGGGGCCGAGGGGGATTCTCTGCGTGATGTAGCAATTTTTGCAGGCGCGATAGTATCCAGCGAATTACCTATCCAGAAATTTAGAGCCACGGCGTCCAAGTTCACATCTGATGACAGAGTTGGAGTAGTGGCTGAGAGAGCAGGGCAGAGAGTCTCTGCTGATATGTTGGCCCAGTTTCTGCGAACATAGGATCGTCTCCCTTTTGTCTGGTGGTGGGAAGGGAAGGAGAAAGAAAAAGGGATTAAGAAGTGATCCGTCCAAAGCAGTGGTTGTGCGGTTTTGGCTGAACAGTCCGGGATATTGGAGAATATCAGGTCCAACGTGTGGCCTGCCTTATGCGTTGGTTCCGAGATAATTTGGAATAGGTTCGCCGCTTCCAGAGTAGAAATAAGTTGGGTGGCTAGGGGGCAGTCTGGGCTGTCAATGTGAACATTGAAATCGCCAACTGCAATAAAATGGGGGTGAACTATTGAGCTTTGGACTATAAGGTCCATTAGTTCGGCAGTATAGTTGGTAAGGCAATCCGGGGGCCGATAGATGATCAGGCCGGCTAGAGACAAATGGGGGTTTATTTGAAAACAGAAATGAAGCCCCTCAATGCCTGGGATGGAGGTAGGCGTTGAGGAGGATAGTGTATATTTGTCTTTAAAAATAATCGCTACCCCACCGCCCGTTTTATCATTTTCTCTGTTTGAGACGCTCATTTTGTAGCCTGGTGGGACAGCCAGTGAGATAGAAGCTACACTGTCCACAGACAGCCATGTTTCTGTAAGAAATAGAGCGTCCCAATCAGAGTCCTCTAGTAGCAGCCAGATGTCGTCAGCATGCCTGGGGAGGGATCTGCAATTTAATAGGGCGGCTTTAATAGTGATGTCAGGGTGGTTAATCGGGGAGCCTATTTTAGAATTTAAAACTGCTGTTTTAGGGAGTGGAACGTCGCGAAGTGTCGTGTGGCACACCGGACATGATTGCGGTGGTGTAACGTTGGCCAGGTCATACCTGAGAGCATGACAGGGATTGTCTGTATTCAGGGCTAGTAATGCAGACTTGGACCAAACGATCCGGGTGGCGTCCCTACTCTTACCAGCAGCGTGGCTGGCGCTGGTCGCGGTCCCGTCGCGGACGGGCGCAGACGGGCTTGGCTTAGGCGCGGCTTCGGCGCGGCTTCGGCGCGCCCGCTGCGCCAGCCCGCTGCGCCGTCTGGCCGGAATACACATTTTATAGTGTGTGAGGAGGGTGGGAGGGCAGCGCGACTAGAGCGCAGCCCCAGCCCCAGCCCTACCTAAGATGGCGCCCACCTCGGCAAACAGCAATTCCCAAAAGACGGCTGGGCGAGGCAGGGCAAAGGAAGTAAAGCGTGGGAAGAAGGTGTCAGTGTACCTACATCAATTCCCCAGCTAAAAACACTATTTAGAGCCCCCCAATTTAAAAAGTTTAAAAAACGCTATTTCGCCGTTTTAACCCGTTTTTCACACCCAAAATCATCAATACATCTGCCAAAAATAAAATCACTCGCAGCCCTAGTGTCTCTCACTAGGGAGAGCTCTGAAAGGCAGCGAGGGCTTGCAAAGACCAGCTCTAAATAGCCAGGGAGGGCGGGAGGGCAGCGCGACTAGAGCGCAGCCCCAGCCCCAGCCCTACCTAAGATGGCGCCCACCTCGGCAAACAGCAATTCCCAAAAGACGGCTGGGCGAGGCAGGGCAAAGGAAGTAAAGCGTGGGAAGAAGGTGTCAGTGTACCTACATCAATTCCCCAGCTAAAAACACTATTTAGAGCCCCCCAATTTAAAAAGTTAAAAAAACGCTATTTCGCCGTTTTAACCCGTTTTTCACACCCAAAATCATCAATACATCTGCCAAAAATAAAATCACTCGCAGCCCTAGTGTCTCTCACTAGGGAGAGCTCTGAAAGGCAGCGAGGGCTTGCAAAGACCAGCTCTAAATAGCCAGGGAGGGCGGGAGGGCAGCGCGACTAGAGCGCAGCCCCAGCCCCAGCCCTACCTAAGAAGATGGCGCCCACCTCGGCAAACAGCAATTCCCAATTTCTCTTGTGTTTATTACTTTTTTCCTTAGAGTGTTAAACAGGTAGTACAAATGTATGTTATGTAACACTGATACTCATGTAGATCATGTTTGGTAGACAGTAGTTCTGCTTCATTTTATGTCCTGAAGAATCGCATGTCAATAGACGAATAGCGAGAAACATGTTGACCACACCTTCCACATCTTAGTACTGTCTCGTACATGGAAACATAAGTTCCTGTGAGCACAGACTAACCCTTATTTTAATTGAGGCAAAGGACCACCAGAATAAAGTTGTTTTCCGGTACCTCTTGTTTCATTTTATTTCCACTTACACCGTCTACACTGTCCTGGCCCCACACCCGCACTTCACCCATAGGCAGTTGGATAAAAAGATCTCCGCCAAAGAGCCCCTCCTAGAGGTGTTTCCCGTTGGGAATTGCAACGCCTACCCAACGAGGAGCATTGCCTATAATGAAGCATGACACCCGCAAGGGTGTGTGAGGCCATTATATACCAACATAATGGATACCCAGGGGTAGTTCTCCAACGAGCACTCCCTTCTGCACCTCGGTGACCTTCTGACCCTCCAGGAACAGCCAAGTCTTCCTTTGTTTTTTACCATTTAACTGGCAACAAGACTTTTTGCACGCACATCTCCCCTCGCGGGATTCACGACCGACAGGTTCACGTGGAGCCTTATGACTCCTTGCTCCTATTCGGATGACATCACATGCCTCGCCGTGAGTCTTTATTGTATTATATCCTGGAATGTCAATGGTCTCCTAGATAAAATCAAGCACTCTGCAGTATTGTGCTATGCCCAGTGCTTCGCCCCCTCTGTCCTGATGCTACAAGACACTCATCTCCTGGGCACGAAGTGTCAGTTTCTAGCTACGATGGGCTGTAAGATAAAGCGATACATGGGCTTCATGACTCAGCGTTCATTCCCACCTGTGTGTCGCAAAGTATGAGGCTTGCAATAGGTTCAATGGCAATGTGATAAGGAGGGCGGCAAGAGACAGCCCTTGCGGGTGCCATGGCGTATAGGGAACTCGTCCATACTGCTCCATTGACCTGGATTCTAGCTGTCAGATTAAAGTAAAGAAATGGCACAAGGAAACGGAATCAGAGTCTGAATCCTGCCTTCTCCAAACCAGTCCAGATATCCACAGTCTGCACTACAGAAAGGTTTTTCAAAGTCGATAAATATCACAGCCAAAAAAGGGGACAAGAGGTGACGATGCACCAGCACAACTTGGAGGTGCCTCAGGCAATGGCTATTGCTCCTTGAGAGCATAAAACCAGATGCGTAGAGTCTCGGCTTTCCACAGCAACACCACCAGACAATCGGTGTTGATTTGAGAGGAAATTAAACTTTTCTCCCTGGAAGCCGTGAAGCAAATCTGGCACACATCCACGGCGTGGGTGTATGGGTGGGGAGATAAAAATGGGAAATTATTGTTTTGGTTGGTCTCCTGGCCTTGGGCCAATAGGGTTATTCCAGAAATTACTGATGGGGACCATCAGACCCACTCCACCTCTTCGGCAATAGCACAAGCCCTTGCAGAATAGTACATATCGCTATATATGCAGCTTCCCCGCGTCCTGCGGAGGAGATAGCTGCTCTTTTCTAGATGAGGTGCCACTGCCCTATCTTTTGAGCTCTGAGCTTTGGGACCTGGAGGAGCCCATCAAGGCTGAGGAGGAAGCTGATGCTATCTCGTCAATGGTGTTGAGCAAAACGCCAGGCCCTGACTAATACCTTTTAGAATTCTATGCCAAATACTGTGACGTTGTCCCTCACCTCTTCAGCCTTTGCAGGGAAACAGCACAAGTAGGCTCCTTCCCCAGATCCATTGCCCACGCCACGATGTTTGTTATACCTAAAACACCTCTTTCATCAACCTCTTGTGTAGATTACTGCCCCATATCGCTAATAAATTGTGAAGTAAAACATTTTGAGACTGTTAGCTGCATCTACGTAGAGGTCTGTGGTCCTTAATTCATCTGGACCAATGTGGTTTTACGCTTGTAAGGAGCAATAGGCATTGCCTGAGACGCCTCCAAGTTGTGCTGGTGCATCGTCACCTCTTGTCCCCTTTTTTGGCTGTGATATTTATCGACTTTGATAAAGCTTTCTATACTGCGGACTGTGGATATCTGGGCAGTTTTAGAAAAGGCATATTCAGACCCTGATTCCGCTTCCTTGTATCAGTTCTTTACTTTAATCCGACAGCTAGAATCCAGGTCAATGGAGCAGTATCGGACAAGTACCCTATACACCATGGCACCCGCAAGGGCTGTCTCTTGCCCCCCTCCTTTTCACATTACCCATTAAACCCCTTGCAAGGCTCAAGCTTTACGACACACCGGTAGGAATGAACGCTGAGTCCTGAAGCCCAGATATCTCTTTATACAGATGACATCCTACTATAGCTCATTAACCCTGCCACCAGCAGCCCGTGATGCCTCCAAATTCTGAATCGTTTTGCAGACACGCCCTGGATGCAGGTCGGCTGGGCTAAATCAGTGTTGGTACCATTGGCTCTAACGCGGGACTGTGTGGATTGGCAAACAACCACCCCCATATGCTGTCTTAACTTCCGTCTGTGAGGCCCACCAGCACTACCACAAAAGTACAGGAGTAAGAGAAGTGTAAGTGGCTAGAGGTGTTACCCCTCAACAGGGTCAGTGGACTAGTTGTTGGGACAGATACTTGAATGATCATTGTCTTTTGTAGTATACTCCTGCCATATCAATTCAATTTGACTGGAATACACACGCTCGTGCTGCTCTTCCTTGGAAAGTACAGGAGGGGTTGGGGTAGGCCTTTGGGGAACCTTCTGTACGCTTTCAAAATGGTATTCTAGCATTTGCAAGTTGCAGATCACTAGGTGTAACAGCACATGAATTAAACAGGCAAGCAAGGAAGTGTCCATGTTAATATTCTATTTTCCCCTCCTGGAATCCACTAACTTCCTGATGGCTTTAACCCCTTGCATGGAGCTACAGTGCTCCGGTGCTCATGACGAGCTGAGCTCGTCATGGCCATTGGAACACTCGCACGCTGGGATAATTCCCCTGCTGTGCTGAACGTTCTATTGAAACGGGTGTGGCCGTGACGAGCTCAGCTCGTCATGAGCACAGGAGCACTGTGGCTCATGACGAGCTGAGCTCATCATGATCACCGGGGCGCTGTGCGCGCCCCCCCAGCACAGCAGGAAAATTACCCCAGCAGCCAAAGGGTTAAGCGCTACGTTGAGAGCTCTGAGCAGTTGTTTGACAGAAGCATGCATGGCTAAATCATGTGTGCCTCAACAACGTAGTCGCAACAATGAATGCGTCTTAACTACATATTCCTTTACAATGAATTTCATTGTAAAGGCATAATTGGTAAAAGTATGAGTAATAAACATCACACCCCAGCCGTTCCCTTGAGGCCTAAACCCAGCCCCATCCCTGCAATCTACCCTTCCCAGCCCTAAACACTACCCAGCCCTCCACCCTGAGCTACCCCCACCCCAATCCCCGTTCAGAGCCCGAAAACTCAGCGCAAAGTCCTTAAAACTACCATGACCCCAGCTCCCCATGCCCTGAGCCCTCAAATTGGTCCCCAGCCCTGAAAACTGTCCCTTCCCCCTCGCCCTAAAAGTGTCTGGCTCCCATGATTCCCGCGATATGGTTACGTGTTATGGGTTGTCTAATCATTGGTAGCTTCACTGAAGACGGAGAACGAATGAGACACTATAGCTAGTCCGTAAGGGATTTTGGGTATGGATGTGGTAGGTTGGTACACCACCTATTCACTGAGGTCCTGTTTTCCTGTGCATAGTTCTGTGTACATGCAGAATTCCCGCAACATGGCACCCAACATTGGTTCTTATCTGAAAGATGCTTGAGTAGTGCTTGTGCTTGTCTACAATACCCTCATGTTTGCCTCCGGAGGCCGCTGTGACGTGAATACCTGCTATATTGAAGTTTTTATAGGTTATTTCAAGCTTGAAGTTACATAAACAAGGTTAGTCTCTATTATTAGCCTGTGCTGTGCTGCCTACGTTAAGTTGTATATCCTACTTTTGTGATGGGGCATGAGATTGCCGCACACAGTCGGAACCCGCTCAGGGACTACTTAAGGACTTATGGGGTCCCTGATACTGGGGTGGATCTAATTTTTGTAGTTGAAACAGGTCCTACGTATCGTTCAAGGTCTTTTATTCTTGGGTCACCTTTCCGGCAGTTGAAGCAGATGATAATCTGTTTCATGAGTATACTGCCACTGCGATGCTGGTATTAGACCCTGGAGGTTCCGCTATCAGCTTGGCAATACCGTATTTGGTTTAATGGCACCGTTCCTCACTCATTTACACCTGCCCGGTTAGGTCCTTGATCAGTTGAAGGAGCCTCATGGCCGGTGTTGGCCTTTCAGCCCTAAAAACTACCCCGAGCCCTAAAACCGCACCCAGTCCTCAAAACTACCCCCCCAACCCAGCCCTAGCCCCACTTACCCGGCCTTGTCCAGAGCTTCCTCTTCCAATCCTTCCTATTCCTCTTCGCACCCATCCTCACATCTAGACTGCTCATTGCCTTAACCACGCATATACAAAGTTAAAGCATATGCTTGATTCAGGCAAGCGTGGTCCTGCTTGTGTGGAAACTTCATGGGGGGCTCAGCCTGCGTTGTAAAGGTCATTTCCTGCTCTGGTCAAGTTTGTCCTTCACCCATCACTCCTTCAAGACTGTACTGTTGAATCCATGAACTACCTTTGCACTGATGATGTGGAACTCCATTCCTATTCGGATCAGAGACCCTGCTGCACATAGGGAAGAAATTGAACACCTTGTCCTTGTAAACATGGCTGTGGAATTGATATCACCCAAAGCCCGGGACATAAGAATTGCTGTCAGAGGCAAGAAGTTGGAGTGTGTATTTAGTCCATGGGGCAAGTAGACTTTCTCTTTTGCCCTTGTCCACCTAGTATTATTGCGAAGACAATTAAGTCAGATTGTAATGTGATTCTTTGGTATTCACCTTTTCACCTTTAATTGCAATAAGCGTTCATGCACTGCCAGAGCTGTGGCTGACGAGTAATCAGGGAGGTAAGAGTAGATCCAACCAGTTGTATGAAATGCCCTGGGATTGTATCTTGGAAATCTCATCTAGAGCCAATTGACCAAGACTGCACTCAAGGTTGAGAGTCCGTGAGACTTTACTGTCGTTCAATGGCAGGGCGTGTAGTAAGGCTTATAGGTCCATTGTCGACAATTGCTAAATTACCATGAGCTTCGCTGCCATAAACCTGCTTTTGCGCACGACACTGCGAGCATCTATTTCGCAATATTTTTTTGTGCCCCTTTTACACATGAGAACTGTCTGCTTTGCAGGTTCTTTGCTGTGCTCTGAGGTTTAGTCTGCACATGATGTTCAAGGTTAAACAACAATGCCCCTTGGTATTCTGTTTTGATCTGTCCCTCGCACCTAGACATAACAAGCTTCACACAGCTGCACCTCTGGAAATCGTGTACTTTAATATTGCAAACACAAGCTGTTTTCAGACACACGGAGAAACGCCTTTCCAGAGAGAAGTCCTGTGTTTGTCCTGCAATGTGAATGTTGCATCTAGGCCGTGAGGTTTTGGGGGTCTGCTGACAAAGCCCAGAGGTCTTCTGTTTTATAATAAACTATTTCTTGTCACAGGGAGGGGGGTTAGGTCGTTCTGTCCTTTTCCATTGTTTTCTATGACATGATTTACCTGTTTGTGTATGGAATTGTAACAATGCTGACTACATTGTGTTTATGCATTCTGCTGCTAGTATCTGAAAGAACAGGTTAGTATTAGATTCCTTACCTTAGAATATCCCCAGGCGTCAGACTCGATCCGTAAATTTTTGCGTAGCAGTACCCTTGCGCGTCGGTAGGCGTTGTCTGTGACTCCGCGTCCGTTGTCGGCGTCGTAGGTGCCGTGATGACGTCATCAGAGTACTTAGAAGCCGCCTCCGCGTGCTGACGTCAGTTCTTCTTTTTTCCGCGCAAGCAGCGCAGATCCGGAAAAAGTGGTACCTTAGTCACTTTTTGACTAAACTTTTTTGTGATCTCTTTTGATCCTTTTTCGAGTCTTCGACTCCGAACGGTGCCGGTAGGGATGCCAGGTTTCAAGCCCTGTGTGGACTGGGACCGACTGATGCCGGTCACCGACCCTCACTGCCGGTGCCTCCACTGTCTCGGCGTCGATCACGACGGATAGGCCTACTCCGACTGCCGGGCCCTAACTTCGAAAGCTAGGCGGGAGCGGTCCCGCAAGCGGCTCGAACTCCGGCAGTCGGCCCCGTGCCGCGAGAGGTCCCGGTCCGGACGGAGGTCGAGGGACAGGTCGCAGGATCAGAGCCATCATAGCTCCGGGAGTCGCCATCACTCCTCAGGCTCGAAGTCGTCAGGTAAGCACAAGAAGTCAAAGAGACGTCATCGCTCTTCTGACTCCCACCGACGCTCTCACGACGAGGCCGGGGGTTCGAGTGACACCGCACACGCGGCTCCGTCGGAGTCTCGGGCGTCGCGACCTGCCCCATACCTTCTGGTCCCTGGGCAGCAAGCGTCGCCGGAGGAGGTTGAGCGTTTCCTCATGGCCATGAGGTCCCTCACTCCTCCTCCAGCGGACCCGTCTGGGGGCCCTAGCGGGTCGGGTGCTTCGGCCCCGACGCCGCCGGCGCCTTCAGGCCCTGCGCCACAGGGCCCCACTGGATCTGCTTCTGGATCCGGATCGTCGCCGGTCGACCTGACGACCTCACCGGCTCGGTCCCTCAGGTGTCACCTCCAGCGCCGTCCCCGATACCTCCTTCAACTCGGTTCTGACGCCGGAGCGGTGCCGCTCTCGATGCCGCTTGGGGAGTTTTACTTAAATGAACCGGCCCCATCGTTTGACAACCCTGATTATCAGGGGATGGGTGATGAGGAGTATTGGGAGGGGTCTGAGGACCCTCTGACACGTGAGTGTCAGTCCCAGGACGACTGGACAGGTCTTGGGGATGCCAGTGGTCTGGACACTTCGCCAGACACTGGTTTTGTCTCACCTCCTACCGTGGCTTCGGACGAGGGAGCATCCTTCTGTGTGGTGTTGACGCGGGCGGCCAAGGCCTTGGCCCTTGAGCTCCCCGTCGCGGACGTGAAGACTAACCTCCTCACTGAGGTCCTTAAACCGCAGTCAAGCTCGGCTGAGCCTCTGCTGGCGTTTAATGAGGCCTTGACTGACGTTCTTTTGAGCACTTGGTCCAGGCCCGCTAGAGGTCAGCCTGTAGATAGGAACGTGGCCAGACGCCACCGGCTGGCCCCGGGCGACCCTGCTTTCCTGTCCACCCACCCCACCCCTGAGAGCCTGGTCATCCAGGCCTCTAACTCCCAGACCGCATTCCCGTCGGCTCCGCCTGATCGGGAATACAAGAGGTATGAGAATTATGGAAAGAAGATATTCTCCTCCCTTAGTTTGGGACTGCGGTCTTCCAACACCGCATGCCTCTTGGGCCGCTACACCCACTCCCTGTGGGACACGGTCGCGGACGTGCTGCCGCAATGCTCGGCGGAGGTCAAGGCTAAACTCGCCCATGCCCTTGCGGAGGGTTGAGATGCGGCACGTTTTTCCATCCGGTGTGGGCTGGATACCACCGACTCACTGGGCAGAGCGATGGCAACGACGGTGGCGATTCGTCGCCACGCCTGGTTGACTTTTCAGCGGATGTCCAGAATACCCTCATGGACATGCCGTTTGATGGCCGTCTCCTTGTCGGTGACAAGGCAGACCATGCGCTTGAGCGTTTTAAGGACTTCAGGGCTACAGCCAAGTCCTTGGGCCTCTCGCCCCAGCAAACGGGTGCCTTTCGCTCCTTTCGTGGCCAAGGAAGGGGCGCCCTCACACGTGCTGCCAGCCACGCACCGCAGACTAACATCCAACACAGTGGCGGCTGTGGAAACCGCTGTGGAGGCGGTCGGGGACAACGGCGAGGCCAGTCCACACCTTCCCCCGAGGCATCTGTCTCAAAACCTTCATAGTCCGTGCTTTCAGGCCCAAGTGACGCCAGTGGGGGGCAGGGTTCGCCATCACCACTCCCACTGGCGCACTGTCACTTCGGACAGGTGGGTGCTGCAAATCGTCCGAAGGGGCTACTCCCTCCCCTTCGAGACGACCCCTCCAGCCATGCCACCAATATACCAACCCGTATCGGGGGATCATTTGCGGCTTCTGCAGGAGGAAGTTACGGCCCTCTTGGCCAAGGGGGCCCTCGAGCACGTTCCTGGGCCAGAAGTAGGGTGTGGTTGCTACTCCCACTACTTTCTGGTACCCAAGAAGGGCAAAGGGGGCCTACGCCCTATCTTGGACCTACAGAATGTCAACGGCTTCCTCCGGAAGGAGAAGTTAAAAATGCTGACATTGGCTCAGGTCTTGGCTGTCTTGGACCCAGGAGACTGGATGGTAGCTTTGGACTTGCAGGACGCTTATTTCCACATCTCTGTCCTGCCGGCCCACCCGCGCTACCTGCGGTTTACGGTAGGCATCGAGCACTTTCAGTTTACCGTGCTCCCCTTCGGCCTTACCAGCGCCCCACGGGTGTTCACGAAGGTGATGGCGGTGGTCGCAGCTCATCTGCGCAGGTTAGGGGTTTCAGTCTTCCCCTACCTCAATGACTGGTTGTTGAAGGCGGGCTCACCCCAGACAGTCGTCAGCCACCTCCAGACGACGGCAGACCTCCTGCACCAGCTGGGTTTCTCCATCAATGTGCCGAAGTCACACCTGTGCCCCTCCCAGAAGCTCCTCTTCATCTGCGCAGTTTCGGGTTTATCCCCCCGAGCAGCGGGTTCTGGATATTCAGGCTCTGATTCCGATCTTTCAGCCTTTATCCCGAGTCTCGAGTCTCGGTCAGGTTGACGCTGTGGCTTCTGGGGCTGATGGCTTCCTGCATCCTTCTGGTGCATGACGCCCGTTGGCTGATGCGGGGTCTGCAGTGGGACCTGAAGTTTCAGTGGGCCCAGCATCAGGGCAACCTGTCCGACCAAGTCCTGATCTCGGAGGGCACTGCATGACAGCTGCAGTGGTGGCTCACGGACCGCGATTGGGTCAGCGGCAGATCCCTCTCCCTTCCCCAACCGGAGCACGTAGTTTTGACGGACGCATCCCTCCAGGGCTGGGGAGGCCACATGGGAGAGGCGGAGATCAGAGGCCTCTGGTCTCCGGCGGAGTCCCGACTCCATATCAACCTTTTGGAGCTGCGGGCGATTCATCTGGCACTGAAGGCATTCCTCCCCTCTGTCCGGGGGAGCGTAGTGCAGGTGTTCACACACAACACCACCGCCATGTGGTACTGCAACAAACAGGGCTGGGTGGGGTCGTGGACCCGCTGCCAGGAGGCTCTGCGCCTTTGGCAGTGGCTGGAACATCAGGGCGTGACCCTGGTGGTTCAACACCTGGCAGGTTCTCTGAATGCCAGGGCGGACGAACTCAGCCGCTGGTGCATGATGGATCGCGAATGGTGTCTGAACTTGGACGTGGCGCAAGGTCTCTTTCTGCAGTGGGGAAAGCCTTGGTTAGATCTATTTGCCACAGAAGAGAACGCGCAATGTCATCAGTTCTGCGCGTTGGAGTTTCCAAGGCGGCACTCGCTCGGAGACGCTTTTCTTTGCGAGTGGAGTTGCGGTCTCTTGTATGCCTTTCCGCCTATACCACTTCTTCCCAGAGTGCTGAAGAAGATTAAACGCGACCGGGCACAAGTCATCCTTGTGCCTCCGGACTGGGCACGAAGGTACTGGTATCCCGAGCTACTCAGTATGTCAGTCGATCCCCCGGTTCGTCTGCCTCTTCAGAAGGACCTTCTGTCGCAGCAGCAGGGGACGGTCCTCCACCCGAACCTGTCCAGTCTCCACCTCCATGCTTGGAGATTGAGCGGTGACAGTTGAGGCCATTTGACTTGCCTCCTGAAGTCTGTAACATCATTCTGGCAGCCAGGCATCCCTCCACAAAGTCGGTATACGCCTGCAGGTGTAACAGATTTGTGGCATGGTGCACAGCAAAGGCTGTGGATCCTCTCTCTGCCCCTCTTTCTGAGGTTCTTCTCTTCCTTCTTTCTCTTGCCCAGCAGGGCTCTGCTCTGGTCACTATCAAGGGCTACCTTTCTGACCTTTCAGCCTTTCTAAGGCTGCCTGATCAACCATCTTTGTTCAAGTCCCCTATTGTAACTCGTTTTCTGAAAGGCATCACACACACGTTTCCACCTGTTCCTTTCATGATGCCTCAGTGGGACTTGAACCTGGTTCTTACTTATCTGATGTGCGCTCCCTTTGAGCCACTTCCCAACTGTCCTATCCGCTTTCTTACTCTGAAGACTGCTTTCCTGGTTGCCATCACCTCTGCCAGGAGAGTGAGTGAGCTCCAGGCTCTTTCATCCAAGCCTCCTTTCCTTTCTGTCCATCCGGACAAGGTTGTGTTGCGGACTAGACCCTCTTTCCTGCCCAAGGTTGTCACAGCCTTCCACATCGGGCAGTCTATCACCTTGCCCACCTTCTTTCCGCATCCGCATCCCTCAAAGGAGGAAGAGCGGCTCCACCGTCTGGACCCAAAACGCGCGCTCTCATTCTATCTGGATCGCAAACGCCAGTTCCGGGTAGATGACCAACTCTTTGTTGGCTACGTGGGCGCTAAGAAGGGACGGGCGGTACACAAGCGGACCATCTCTCAGTGGGTTGTCTTGTGTATCAAGGCTTGTTACTCCTTGGCAAAGAAGGAGCCTCCTGTTGGGCTGAGGGCCCATTCCACTCGGGCCATGGCGGCTACCACTGCCCTGGGCCGGGGTGTCCCCTTGCAGGACATCTATCAGGCAGCTACGTGGGCATCGCTGCACACGTTTGCGAGACACTACTGTCTGGACAGCCAAGTCCGGAGGGATGGTTTCTTTGGCCGTTCCGTCCTCCGGGACTTTCTGGTGTCATTATTGGTTCGCAGACCCACCACCGGGGTTGGTATTGTTGGGGTATCTATTCTAAGGTAAGGAATCGAATACTAACCTGTTTCTTTCAAATGAACAAGTTACTTACCTTCAGTAACGATATATCTGTAAGAAACAGTAGTTAGTATTAGATTCCTTACCGCCCCACCCATCCTCCCCTTTCTGCGTACCGATATCTAGGGTTAAGGTCATCCCCTTTCAGGGCCCTAGTTTTCAATGGCACCAGTGTTGGTTTTTAACATGGCTCTGCGTTTCTGGCGCGGAAAAGCTATGTCTAAGAACTGACATCAGCACGCGGAGGCGGCGTCTAAGTACTCCGACGATGCCATCACGGCGCCCACGACGCCGACGACGGACGCGGAGCCGCAGACGACGCCTACCGACGCGCAAGGGTACTGCTACCCAAAAATTACCGGATCGAGTCTGACGCCTGGGGATATTCTAAGGTAAGGAATCTAATACTAACTTCTGTTTTTACAGATATATCGTTACCGAAGGTAAGTAACTTGTTCATTGGCCCGTGTACTGCACATAGAGCGCGTTAGTTGAAATAAATATTTTAAACTATACTGTGTCTCTGATTACTTGCATTGTGGACAAGTATGAGTGGCTGAGTGAAAGAGTGTCTGGCTCTCGCGATTCTCAAGATAGGGTTATGTGTTCTGGATTGTCTAATCATTGGTAGCTTCACGGAAGACTCAGAACGAATGAGACACTATAGCTAGTCATAAGGGATTTTGGGTACGGATGTGATAGGTTGGTACACCACCTAGTCACTGAGGTCCTGTTTTCCTGTGCATAGTTCTGTGTATGTGCAGAATCTCCGCATCATGGCACCCAACGTTGGTTCTTATCTGAAAGACGCTTGAGTAGTGCTTGTGCTTGTCCACAATACCCTTATGTCTGTCTGCAGAGGTGGCTGTGAGGTGAATACCTGCTATATTGAAGTTTTTATAGGTTATTTCAAGCTTGAAGTTACATAAAAAAGGTTACTCTCTTATTATTAGCCTGTGCTGTGCTGCCTACGTTAATTTGTATATACTACTTTTGTGATGGGGCATGAGATTGCCGCACACAGTCGTAACCCGCTCAGGGACTACTTAAGGACTTATGGGGTCCCTGATACTGGGGTCGATCTAATTTTTGTAGTTGAAACTGATCCTACAAATCCGTTCAAGGTCTTTTATTCTTGGGTCACCTTTCCGGCAGTTGAAGCAGATCATAATCTGTTTCATGAGTATACTGCCCCTGCGATGCTGGTATCAGATCCTGGAGGTTCCGATATCAGCTTGGCAATACCGTATTTGGTTTAGTGGCACCCTTCCTTACTCATTTACACCTGCCCGGTTATCAGTTGAAGAGCCTCATGGCCGGTGTTGGCTGGGTATGCATCGCACCCGCATGAGTTGACACACATTAATCTCGATGAATTGTGGGCGTTGCATGCTTCCTTAATTCGTGTTCATAGAGCTGCTTTACAGCTCGTGTCCCGTGCTCTTCAGGCAGCTCCTCCAGGTGTTGTCACGCACCCCGCTGTGACTGGTGGTGTGACTATCAGTTCCGTTATGGTTGATTCGGTAATGGGCAAGCATCCGACAAATAAGGATTAACTACCTTATTGGCGTGCCGAAAAATTTGGACAGCTAGAGGCTGTTTTTCCTAATACCTCTCTTGTAGAGAAACATCGAATTTTGACTATTAGTTTGCCTAAGGATTTGATTCCAGAGTTAGCTGATTGTAAAACCTGGGAAAAGGGGTTTACAGCTGTATACTCTAAGTGTTTCCGCACGTCATCCATGACTGTCCTCCCTTCCGTGATAAAGTGCGTTCAAGATGAACACGGCGCTGAAGCGGCCGTGGAACTGGGGATACTTCTGGTGGGAGTATTCGAAGTGGTGGCTGATTTGATTCTTGCCAATGTCAAGGACTATGCTAACGGCTTGGTGGCTGTCTGTGAACTGGACAAACCATGTGAATTACCAAGAATTATTGCACAGGCTTATAAAACAATTAGCCGCAATAGTTTGGGAAACAAACGGTTTAATCAAGCGCAGACACAGGCACTACCTAAAGTTCCATCTGATACAGATGGACGCCCAGTCTTTTCTAAAAAGAACTGGAGAAATAAGAAAAAGGGGCAAGACCAACAACAGAAATAAGTTTCTTGTGCTAGTTCCCCAACTTGTGAATCTTCTGAGCGTACTTATGACTTGCCCGACCGCACGAAAATTAAGACTCCTGATAGATTTTAAGTCCCTGATCAGCGTTCTCCTCGTTCTTCACAGGACACATCCGGCTCACAAGCTGGTGGTGGGTTTAGCCAGGATCAAGGCAAGAGTCAGTAAGTTCCAAGGGGACGTGATCAGACTCGTCAGTTTGACGGCAAAGGGAAACAGGAAGAGCTGCCATGTTTCCGAACCCCTTTTCAAAAGAAAAAAGTTGCCGCTTTAACAGCGAGATATACCTCAGACAGTGAGAACACGGCTACTGGATTGGACTTGGGCAGAAACCCTTCTAGACAGTGCAGCGGAAGTTACAATAGTGTGGGAGGCACTACGTCCTTGTCTGGAGGTCACAGCTACAAAAATAGCCCCGGAGTTTTTGCTGCACGTGGTGTCTCTTTGTTAGACAACATAGACCCAGACGCATATTCGCATGTTGATGATATCTATATGACAGACGACGAATTATGGCCGCATCTCTGTCGAGTAGACCACATAATTCTGCATTTTGCAGATTACGGTTAAAAGTTTAATTTTGCCAAGTCTCACATTACATGTTATGCAGTGCTTTGCTTGGGCTACGAGCTCAACAATGAAGGTCGAGGCCTGGTTCCTCATTTCCTGGAGAAATGCGCACTGTTGCAATCTCTAACCACACTGAAAAAACGTCAGTCTTTGCTGAGATTTTTAAATTCCGGGCGTACTTATATTCCAGATTATGCCCAGCGTATCAAGCCACTTTATGCCTTGATACAACCTACTTTTTCAAAAGCCAGCTGGTTACCGGTACATTCTGCTATATTACTTTCTTTACAATCTGATTTGCTTGAATCTAAATACTAAATACTTGCTAACACGTGACAACCACACTAACCTGGTGATATGAATCGTACCAGGCGCAGTGGGTTTCACTTACTTGACGTACAATGAAGGAGACAAAGTGGCAATCACATACAAATCAAATTTTTACACTTCGGCCGAAATGAGGTTTTCAACTGTCGAGAAAGTTTTGACAGCTGTCCAAATGGTGGTTCTGAAGGAATGCGCTTTGGCACAGGGAAAACACATTTTGGTGGTTACACCATATCCTGCTTCAGAAGCAGTTACAAAGGCAAGCGAGCCACACTCAAAAGCCTTACATCCCCGTTGGATACAATGGGCTACTTCTTTGACGTCCCTGGATGTCACTTTTATTTTTGACGCTTCTCTTCAGACACAGGAGTTCTTGCAGTATGAACATGTTCATCCACCTCCCTTGTCTTTACTTCCTTTGGAAGACTATGCGCGTTTTATTTACACCGATAGTTCGGCTCAACCAGCTACGAGTTCTAAACATGCTTACTCTGCACTGTGTGCTATTGTTGTAGGTACAATGGTGAATGGAGAATTCAAATCTTCCATAGTGCACACTCAAGCACTGGGAGACTGTACTGCACAATTGGCTGAGCTTCGTGTCTTAGTTCTTGCTCTTGAGTTTGCTGATCCAAACGTTTTGAATCTTATTGTCTGCCATTCTTATTACTGTGTTCGGTCTTTCAATGACAACTTATTCTTCTGGTCTCAAAATGATTATCGAGATTCTAAAGGCAGCACAATCTATACTACTATTATAAAGAGAGAACAGACACCTTTTGGCAAGGTAAACTCGGGAACTAAAGCGCCAATCCACACACCCAATACAGCTTTGGAAAGGGCAGTTGCAGCAGAAGGATATAGGCTATGCAGACGCCCACCATATACATTTAAAAGGTAAAAGAACCGTGCCAGCAAAGTAGTCCCTTGTGGGCGTGTCTGCATTGTGCTGGGGGTGTGTGCTGGGGGCGTGACAATCGCTGGGGGCATTCCGTCACGAGTGTTGTTTTTTCTTCCCAGGTTCTATACATTCCTGCTCCCTTTAAATAGTAATTCAGTGGAGGTCCCATTCTCTTAGAACCACCCCAAGCACAGTTATGGGCAAAAATACAACTAAAAGGCCCTGCAAAGCATTATGGGATAAGATTAGCATAATTTTTTGCATTCATGAAAGGGTTTCAATGTTCTTGAATTTTACTCATCAGGGACATCTTGGGACGACGAGGTGAACTGCAGCTTGATGTGTAATATTTTAAATGCTATTGCATTTGCCTCATCAGGGACACCTAGGGACCACGAGGTGAACTGCAGCTTGATGTATAATATTTTAAATGCTATTGCATTTGCCTCATCAGGGACAACTAGGGACGACGAGGTGAACTGCAGCTCTTTGTAGAATTATTTGGATACTATAATATTCACTTCCCACTGCTAATCTCGTCCCATAATGCTTTGCAGGGGCTTGATCTCAAAATCATCACCTCTCTCACTGCTTGCTGGAAGCTAATTTCACTTTTGTGAAATGACTATATGCATTTTAGCATGTAGAAATACTTGTTATTTTACCTTGAATATATGAGGTTTCTGTTTTAATAATTGTAAATCTGACGGAACGAAATATTGCGGATTTATTGTACCAAGTTCGCGCCAATTCCGCCCACCCCTACTTTAAATACCCCTGCACCCCATAACCATAACCCACCCTTACTCTATAAAATACCCCAACACCCTTAAACACTAACCCATCTTAACCCTATAAATATACTCTGTACCCCAAAACCCAAACCTATCCCTAAACCCTATAAATACCCCTGTACCTCAAACCCCAAACCTACCCCTGAACCCTAAAAATACCCCTGTACCCCAAAACCCAAACTTACCCCTGAACCCTAAAATACCACTGTACCCCAAACCTAGCCCATAATCCTTAAAATACCCCTGTACCCCAAAACCCAAACCTACCCCTGAGCCCTAAAAATACCCCTGTACCCCAAAACCCAAACCTAGCCCAGAACCCTAAAATACCCCTGTATCCCAAAACCCAAACCTAGCCCTGAACCCTAAAAATACCCCTGTACCCCAAAATCCAAACCTAGCCCTAAACCCTTAAAATACCCCTGTACCCCAAAACCCAAACCTACCCCTGAACCCTAAAAATACCCCTATACCCCAAAACCCAAACCTAGCCCTGAACCCTAAAAATATCCCTGTACCCCAGAACCCAAAACTATATTGGAACCCTTAAAATACCCAAACACCCCAAAACATATACCTCAGTACCCCAAAACATATACCCCTATACCCATACTTGCCTTATCCAAACATTTAAAAAAAAATGCTTTTATCATTCATGCATTTACAACGAATTTCGTTGTAAATGTATGCGTGATAAAAGCATATAAAATGTAATGCCAAGCGTTATAATGGCATTGCGGAGTCATGGTACTTTCGTAATGAAAGTATGCGGAGTGATGGTATGCGGAAAGAAAGTTGCAGAATAATGGGTGTTTACCCTCCCCCGTAAGTACATTGGTGGCACGGCGGCGCACATCTCCAGCAACATACTCATATTTTTTCACCACCGATTGGAAAAATGCACAGGTCTCTCTCATTGATGCCCAGCACCGACATACACTTTTAGAAACACCTCCCACCACAAGTTCTAGAATTACGAACTTTAGAGATGGGGAGCTACGTTCGAATCTCGGCATCAGCTCAACATCCTGTGAGTCCAGACAAATCGCTTTGTCTCCCCGTGCCTACCACAAATGAATGTGTTCTTCTGTAATGTAAATTGTGCTCATGCCATGTTGTCGAGTTCGCGCTATATAATATTGCAAGGAAAATAAAGTAGGGAAACTCAAGTTCACACACTACTGAACGTGCACTTTTAAGTGCATCAGCAGTGCACTGTGAATCGGAGCATTTCACAGGCCTGTCACAGATAAGAAATGCTATCAAAACGAAATCCTACGAAACATTATACTACTGGCCGGCAGCAATTCATACCCGGACAACGTCGGGACGGGCTGCTAGTTAAGCATAAAACGCTTTGGGCTCGAGTGGCAGATCTTAAACAACGTTTGCCACTCACACTTGTTATACATACTCTTGGCTACTAGCGAGTCGGGGCACACACTGTTGGGAATAGTTTAGTTGATGAAGCAGCCAAATCTGCAGTAGCCACGTGTTCCGTAGCAGCCATTACTAGATCCATGACGAAGATTGATAATGACATTTTGGTAGCTATCGCTGCAACAAAGGAGGGCCTTAATTACCTGCAGGGTTTCCCTTCAAAATATTCGTATCAGTTAACTCCTGAACAAGTTATTTTTGCTAGAATACCAGATGTTGTAGATGGGCTGATTCCCAACGCAGACCGCAGACACACTTTGATTAAAACCGCACACGAAGGCATGGCCTCGGCACATGCTGGAGTGTCTGTTACTGTTTCTATTCTGCAGCAGTGGTACTGGTGGCGTAGTTTATATAAAAAGACCCACAATTATGTGCTTTCTTGTGAAATTTGTCAGCAGATCAAGCCATCTGTGGTTTATTCTTGGACATTTCTCTTGAAGAATGGAAGGATGCTATTA
Organism: Lissotriton vulgaris; assembly: GCF_964263255.1. NCBI lineage: Eukaryota > Metazoa > Chordata > Amphibia > Caudata > Salamandridae > Lissotriton > Lissotriton vulgaris. The sequence goes on along the minus strand of NW_028241185.1, from coordinate 647,498 downwards.
GACTCCCCGGCAAATACAGAGATAGGTAGGATGTTTAGAGAAATGCTGAGAGAAAAAGAGGGAGATGAAATTGTATTTATGTTTAAATGTGCTTTAAAAATTCCATACTTAAGTTGGTCAGCCCCGATCTGGGATGCGCCAGGCTCTCCAATGTGGTCTAAGTATCTTCTGGCTCGACCACTTAAAGAGGCGAATATTTTAAGGTGGAAGCAGCTGTTTCCGGATGGACATTTAGTTTCTTGGGCCTCTTGTGAGCAGGAGTTGGGTTTGAGCCTTTCAAGATCTAAATATCTTCAGATCCAGAGTTGGCACAGGGCGTTGGGTGAAGAAATAGGTGGTTCAAATGAATTGGAGGAAAAGCTTCTGTCTAGGTCCGTGTTCAAAAAAGAAATTGCGCTCTAGTACTGGCTGATGCTTGAGATGGAGGACGGTGCTTTTACGTTACCTGACGATCTGAAGGGAAGATGCTTGCCAGAGACTGCGATGGAAGATCAATGGCAAGTATCTATGTCTATGCTATATAAAATAGTCAAACCTTCGTATCTCAGGAGGAACCATTTCTTTACCATGCACAGTGCATCTTGGTCTCCACGAAGGTTGTCGAAATTTGGGTCAGGAGGAGTGGTGGGTGTGTCCTAAGTGTAGCAGCCCAAGTGAAGATGACCTCCACATGTTTGTACGCTGTTTGAAGATCCAATCCTGTTGGGGGGCTGTGAGTAATAGCCTATCTAATATCTTGAAAGTGTGGATCAAGGTAAGTGCTGAACTGATAAAATTTGGAAGATTAGATCTGCAATGTAATGTTACTATGGACATGCAAAGTTAGAATTTTATGCTATACTCTTGGCTTGTAGAGAGATATGTAAATTATGGGTATCTCCTGTCTCACCAATGGAGTGTGGCTGGCTCCAATTGATGAAATACATTGCTAAACTGGATACTTCAGATCAGATGAGAAAGAGATATGAATTCTGGACTCCCTTACTGTCTTGTTGTGTTTGACGGTTGGGGCATTTTAAAAATGGTCCAATGATTAATACCTTTCATCTGCTTTCGGCTCGCTTTTAGTCCTTCCTGTGTAAGCAGGAGTACCTGGGGGTTGGTAGGCGGTAGAGCGGAGGACCAGGTCTTCCAGAAGGAATACAAGGGTGCCTCTATGGAAGGCCTCACACTGGGTTTGTCTCCCCTCCCTCCCCCCACTTGTCCAGTTTATATGAGGCATGAAACCCAGGGTTGGTTAAGTTAGAAGAAGGGTGAAAAACAGGCAAATGAGGACTTTATGAAAACTAAAAAAAAAGCTGGGGTTACACCTCCTCCACAAAGACCGCTTAGCATTGCTAATCGGCCTTTTGCTTGTGTGTACCTTGATCACTGCGGTCTTTCTCTTCAGATACTGCATATAAATCTATTTTAGTTGCAGTGGATTCGTGCACCAGATTTCTTTGGGTGTGGCCACAACGGAGTGCTGACTCTTGAACTGTCATCAGGGATTTGCATGTCTTTGTAGGGTATATTACCTGTGGCACCTTTCATTCTGACCAAGGTCCAGCATTCGCCTCTAAGGCGTACAAGGATGCTATGCGGTCTATGGGGGTGCTGGTGCAATTTTCGTCTCCATATAGGCCTAATGGCAACTCAATTGTGGATTGAATGAACCGTGACTTAAAGCAATCCTTGACAGCTAGAGTCTTAGGTACTGGCAGGAACTGGTTAGCCCATTTGTATGGTGTCCAACGTGCACTTAATAATCTCCCTAGAAGACCTCTGGCTGGGCGGACCCCATACAAAATGCTCTTTGGCATTAAAATGTTTGTTCCAGACCTTGATGGTCTAGACGTTGTGGCTGCTGCTACAACCTTTGGCGTAGATAATCACTCTGCTATGTTACAGAATCAACAAGAGACCTGTGCCAGCCTTGCCACTGAGCATTTGTCTTCAGCAACAGACGCAGCGCTACAGAATCCAGTGGTCGGCTGGCTTCTAAAAGTTGGAGATCTGGTCCGAGAAAAGGTGGAGAACAAAAAAGAATTTGGTCCCTCTTATCCTGCACTGGTTCCAGTGCTTGGCCTGAAGGGTACTCGAACAGTCATTTTACCTACTCTACCAGGTCGTAAAGACAACAGATACATCTCAGTGAACAATGTCAAGTTACAACATCTGGCCAATTCTGTGTAGTGTGACACCTGCTGTTTCCTGTCCCACAATTTCAAGAACTCAAGAAACTATAATATCTTCTAATTTGCCAAATCACACTGTCATCGAGATGGTCACTGATATTGAGCCTTCTACCGTTTTTCCTGTAACAACTGATATAACGGATGCTGAATACACATATCCCACATACATATATCCCACATATCATACAAGTGGCTCTGCCCATGATTTGCCTTGGCAGATATTCGTTTGATGCATCCTCCACATCCTCAAGTGACCCGACAAAATTGTCAATTTTTTGATCTTGGTTTAAAAAGACTTATTTGGTTCCTCCCTTTTATTGGTTGGCTCTGTTTTTAATTTTTCTTTTTATGTCCATTGGGTTTCTAACTGTTTTTTTTCAACTCATCAATGGTCACTACTTGCCTGAACATTTTTCTGCAAACTTTACCGATGGAATTCTGGCCCCACATTCATCTTCACACATTATGAAGCGTGACCAGACTCTTGTTAACATTTCAGCATTCCCTGTTTCAGGTGGTATTGTTTGGGATAAAGTGGGTTTCCAAATTCATGGTCCTACAGAGCTGATTAACGTACCATACGCTTTTAGAGTCTCGGTGATGTGGTTACACAAGACATTCGTGCAGATAATTGGGATGTGCATGTGATTCAAGTTTTGTTTTCAGATTCAAAATATTCTGCTGCTTTTGATGCTGAAGACTTGTATATGAATTCCTCACTTCATACACAAGACTAGTGCATTACGCCCTGTTGTAAATTACACTCAGTGGGAGCATTGCCCCACACTAGTAAAGTTTACCTACTTTACAGAATATAGCCCATCCAATCCTGAATCTTTCTATTTCAAAATGAGTAGCCCCTCCTCTCAGAAACTCATGTTGACACATAGAAAATTAATATATGCTTCTTCCTTTCCCCATAATCTAGCCATTAAGGGTTATGACCATTGGAAGGAAGCCATTGATCTAAAAGCAATTTGGGCTCTAAAGAATGGCAGGTGCCGGGCTCTGAGGCCCTTCTTCGTGCACGCCTCATTCCCACTCCAATGCTATTTTTGAATAATACCATTTACCAAACAACATATTTTGGTTTGGCGACTACTAAACAAATGAATGACCTAGCAATTCCAAACTTAGCAGAATATAACAACTGGCGCTTACACACAATTTATACCATTGAAGATTTACTGAGTTTATTGAAAAAATAATTCATTTAATGCTTCTGCAATGGATCCCCTGGGTTGGTTAATCTGGCCTAATAATTCAAATGCTTGCCAACTCCGTTTTCTTAACTTTAGTTTAGGTTATACATATTCCAGTCCAGACCCTAGATTTTCTGATTCCATACTGTTACGACCTACTCTGTCGGCAAACTGTGTCAACAATGGTTACAGCACTCGTCATCTGTTAAACAACATTTATCCTTACTATCAAATAATATTAATTTGTCCGACTTTTTTCCTGGGACCAAGAGCTCTTGGAACAAAGAGATGGATATATGCTGCTTACAATTACATTTGGAAACTATCATAAATTGAAGCAGCATCACGTTTACGGGAGATAGACCAGGAAAACTTGGAAAAAGTTTAAGCTGTTGTTGACAATAGCATTAATACACTGTCTTCCCGCATTTATACATTAGATAATATTGTTTCCTCTGTTATTGACATTCTACAAGATGATGTTTCACTGTTATATCCTGGTCAAAATCAATTGCGCTCAGTAATGCAATTTGCTTGGACTTAGCAAACTTTGAAAATGGGGAAAGTGCCATGGGATTTTTTGAATGCCAGCGCTTTATTTGCCCCGTTTAATTTGACAAACAGCAATTTAAGTCCAGAAAAGATGCCACTTCTGCTCTATTGCACAGTGAAAAAATACATCCTTTACCATTTTCTGTAGCGGAATCGGATTCTGCAGTTTGGTTAATCCATGAGGTTATAAATTTACCGTTTTCATTGTTTCAATTTACATCCTGTATGAAACATTGCCCTGTGGGCCGTTTTGAACCTCTTAGAGGTGCATTTTTTACAGGAACTGTGGTTTCTTCCTTTCACTTATCGATGTTTAAGAGACAACATTGAGGTTTACCTGACAGGGGAGGGTTGTGATTCCTCTGTAGGACATTCCCTAGTCTGTAAAAATATACAGTTGCAAGGAGCCTGTAACCTTTCAGCTCCGAATCTTGCGTGTGTTTTAAAAGGTAAACCAATGGCAACCATAATTCTCACGTTCACTCTGCTTACTAATGGTAGCTATTTTATTTTAAATAACCAAAAATGCTGCGGCTTGCAAGCTTTCATTCCTTACATTGTAACAGTTTCCCAGCACGTATTTGCTGCAAAAATGTGCTTTTCCCACCCCCGCATGGGCCGCTGGATAGTCCACTGTGGCGCTCAATTCCTACTTTGAAGGCAGATTTCAACAAGCTGAGCAGATTAAAGGTGCTTCTAACGCAACAAGATGTTGCATTGACTTCTGCATGTGAAACCTTCAAGCTCCAGGTGGTGAGTGCGGCTTCTGAGATTCAAACACTTTTAAACACAAACCTCCCACAACATTTTGGGGAGTTGATTCATCGTATTGTTAATGCATCGCATAATCACGGCCTGGCTCATTTTTTTTAACCTGTGTTCTGGCCACGTGACTTCATTTCAGACTATATTTGGTGTGATACCTGAATTCATTAATTCTATCTTTTCAAAGCGTCTTTGGCGGTTTACCGTTACTATTGGCATTGGCAGCAGGTGTCCTGCTTCTGTTGTGCCTAATTCGCAATTGCTGCTCCTCTTGTGGTACTGTGCAGGCCAGGCCAGCTGCGACCGGATGCATGAATGCTTCGGTACACTGCCTCTTGCGACGCTCAGTGTGTCCAATGGATTATCATTTAGTTTTGCATACTTTACTTGCGTGCAACCTGTATTTTTGGGCCGCCGCTGTGATTTCACTATGGTTTTGGAGTTATGTCTCACCAACACTGCATATCCAGTTCCGTATTTTGACCAGCTAATGGGCCCATTAGAGGGTCATGAGCAGGATTGCAATGGGATTGGCTTGATGGCGCGTGCTGCTGCACTTGGCATTTTGGCACAATGGGATATCTGTGAGGCTTCACAGAATCTCCTGCTGCAGAGCTACATTGAATACCACTCAAGTTATCCATCAATGTTAATGGAAGCCCCAGACTATGAAAAACATTCATGTTCCTTCGACCTACTGAATTGGTTAACATCTCACTTTTAATCAGGTACATTTTGCCAGTAGACATCGGTTGGTCTTCTGGATGCCTTGCTTTCAAAGTTTTTTTGCTATTACACCCTCTTCTCTCGTCTTTTGACTACTGCCAGGAATTTTTTTTTTTTTTACACAAACTTTTGTTTTTGCTTTTTCCAAATTTAATGGGCACGCTGATTTTACATCTGCTCAGTCCTTTTGAACTTTGCTTTCTTGTATGATCTACATACGATGGCCATATCAGAGGGAGGGTGTAGTGCAGTAAGGCTTATAGGTCCATTGACGACAATTGCTAAATTGGCATGAGCTTCGCTGCCATGAATATGTTTGTGTGCACGACATTGCAAGCATCTATTTCGCAATACTTATTTGTGCGCCTTTTACACATGAGAAACTGTCTGCTTTGCTGGTTCGTGCAGTTTTGCACGTGTCAAATAAGACCTTCAAAGAAATTTAGAATTAATTAGTTTATGCCTGTTATTGAGGGATACCTTCAGTGTTTGTGTGCAACAGTATTCCCACTGGAGTCTAGTATTGGGTTTCCCAGGTCACACTCCCATGCTTTACTAATCTTAGTATCTCTACAGGGGACAAGAGTCATGCTGGCTCTGTATAGCTTAGAATTGAGGCGTTCACCCCTGGAGTCGGAGATTATAAGTGTTGGCGGAGATAGACTTTCTGTCTCCAGTGGAAAACCTGGGATCCAGGCTTGCAAGACATTCCACATTTTGTTTAGTATGAACTGATCCATAAATGGAGCCCCATAGCATCGAGTGTCATCACCATATAACCTTCAGATCAACCAATAAAATTCAAGAATCAAACACGTGGAAAAAGACTCATAAAATGTAAGTACAATCCAACTAAATCAAAATATCAGCTTAACCTTAAGTGTAAAAACTAAAACTAAAAGTTGTCAACCCCTACAAACTACTGACTAATACACATTTAAAATAAAAATAATAAAATGTATTTCCCTCAACAGAAAATAAACCACTTGATCCACATTAGAACTTCAACAGAAAACTGAAAAAAAATGAAATTATAATCAACAACTCATGTGAGTATATAATGCAAAACAATTGTTGTATAATTGTATGTACATTTGCAAAGTGAAGTGAAATTAAATGTATTACAATTTATTTAACTATATTGTTAAAGTATTTTCAGGCGAAATAACAGAAAATAGCAAGATATATCACCTCACAGCAAGGCAGGCAATTACTCTGCCATTGGGCTGCACTTACTGCCAAGAAAGCACAAGCACAGAGAATGTTATAAGGAAATGTATAAAACACTACTCTAATAAACGTTATTTGAGGGCTACTGTGAAAAATTATGTTGTGCTTAATGTAAGAGAACTCAACCACCTCCAAATGTCAGCGAAATGGAAGTAAGACGTACTTCAAGATTTAAAGAGGCAACCACTAGTTCCCAAGAACCCACTACTACATTTCTAAATGATATACTCCCTAAAGTACCTGAACACATCACATGGCAGCTACCAGCTATACCCACTTTAAAACGCTTACTAGCACAGATTAAAAAGCTACCAGTGGTACTCCTGCTTCCCTTAGAAGATATGAAAACATCCAAATACCTGAACACAACCAACACATAAAATGATGAACCTTTCATCTTAGATCATTGGTTCTCAACCTTTTGTCTTCCGGTGACCCCCACCTTAAGGATTACTAGTACCTGGGGACCCCCACTGAATCATTATTGGAATCTCTCCCAACTGCAAAAGAAATGTAGAAAAATAACATTAATCAAACAAATACACAAATGATGACACATTTTATTTAATTTGCAAACACATATATAAAAAAGAAATCACAATTTTAATTTTAATAGAAATGTTGGAGCTTTTCTAAATTAAACTGAGGCAACGCATCATCCATACTATATTCTGTTTGATGCACCTGCACTGCTCCCACAAATCAATCTAAGGATACTAATTTAATATAGCATTCAATTTCAAATTCCTTCACATTTACAGTAGGTTTCAAATCTTTTAATTGTACATTTAGCTTACACTTTATTAATCTGTCAATATTATTTCATTTTCCAAGTAGTCATGGACTCCCTGATGATGCTTTGTGGACCCCTAGTGGTCCCCTGAACACAGGTTGGGAACCACTGTTCTAGATGACAACCGCAATAATGTCAAACACATTATAATATTTGCTACAGCAGATAATTTATTAGGACTAAGCAAATGTTAAGCATGAATGATGGACAGACATTCAAAATGTCCCTTAAACCATTCACTTAGATATACTCCATACATGAGGAATATGAAAACACTAATTTACCCCTCATATATGCCTTCCTACCCTAATAAACAAAGTAGCCCTCACTATGAACTACTAAACCACATTAAAATTAAAACAAATTAGTCCCCACATAAAATAATAATTAACTTTCAGCAAGCCATGATACAAACAATACTTAAATTGTACCCATACACAGCCATTGATCGCTGTTATTGTCACTTTAATCAAAGCATTTGGAGCCATCTCCAACAATCTGCACTAAGTGAAGAGCATGCAACTTACAGCCAGTTTGAAAGTTAAAAAATGCATTGCACTAGCCTAAGTCCCTTTAACCGAGGTAGCTAACCACTACAATTTACGTATAGAAGCCTATTTTACTAACAAATTAAACGCAAACTAAGTCCCCTAATGGGCTACTTTGAGGACACTAGGGTTGGCAGACTATACCCCACCAGACATAGATGCCAACCCAAAGCTCTAAAAGCCGCCTTGGATTAGGGTGGACACAGGACCGCCACCGCTGACCCACCGCGTGTCTGGCAGTCAATAACCACCAGACTCGAAATCGGGCACTAAGCTACCAAGAAATGAGCTATCAGTAACCCAATTTAAACCTAAAATAAGTAAACAAACAAGTGGACAAGCTATAGTGTAAAGTTACTTATAATCAATAGCCAAAATCCTATTATAAAACACCTTGCTAACTACACACTAACCAAGAAACCTTCACAAAGGTTCACACTACCATAACTTAAAGATTTTTAAATATATTTTCAGCAATTTATTTTTATACATCAGTCAAATAAAACATACAAATAACATAGAAATGAAGACTGAATCATAAAAATAATGTTTAATAATTAAAAATCAGCACATCAATAATCATATTGCAGAACTCTAACACTAGAAATCTAAAATAACACATTATTACAGCAAATACACAAACATAATAAAATATAACCTTTCCAACACACAAATAAATTAATATTAAAGTTCTGTAGCTGTAGACCTCAGTCCACATCCATGTTGTCAAAAGGGAATCCACCAAAAAAGAAAAAATGAAGTCCATAAATGCCCCCAAAAATTAAACAGTCTAAAGTAGATCCATCACAGTAATCCAGAGCTATAAGGAACTGTTAAAAACCCGAAAAATGGAAAAAAATAAACTTTCCACGAATCCTAAAAATCAAACAAAATTTGAAATACTGATATTGATTTAATCAAAAATTTTATGTTGAATAATAATGGAACCTGTACTTGCGGGTTGGGTACCAACTGCGATATTGTACATATTTTACTAGACTGTATGATGTTTTTAGATTTACGAAAATAAATTTTATGCCCGATTTAAAAAAAATACAGGATCAGAAATAGGATGCAAGCTGCTAGCCTTATAGCTGAAATGAGGTATCTAGATATTGCTTGTGCTATGGGGAAATTTTTGTGTAAAGTCAAGTTGTTTCTAAAGTGTTCAGAGTAAATACCTTAGGCGGCGCTCATGGGGGGAGGATGAGCCTGTACATGTAAAGGTTAACGCTGTGATTTGGATCCTTTGGAATTGATTTGAAGCTGATGGAAATTACCTGACTTAATTACCCCTAGGGGTATTTTTGTATTTAGTACGAAGGAATGTACTATTTTACGGGAAGAACAAATGCCATGTTTTTAATATGATCTTGTTCAAGTTTTAACAGTAATTTTATGTATAGGGTATACTTTTAAGGTTGTAATTAACCAAATAAAGTTTTCTTACTGACTGACTGATTTATCAGACAAAAAATTAGTTTCCTCTAAAAATATAAATGCAGAAACTACAGGTCCATGGGAGGACTTCCGATCTGTAACCCTATAAAAAAACATGGAATACCCAACAAACAAAAAAACAGCATTTTCAAAAAGAATATAAACATTACATTACAACTGTAATAAACACAAAGCATGACAATATCTAGAATAAAACTAGACTACTACTAAACTCTGAATAGGCCTAAGATACAACACTACAGATGCCCTCAATATCACTATCCAACGTTGCCCTTCACCTCTCCATAGCCCCTCTCTCACATGTATTTCATTTGTTTTATAGCGCCTTTCATACCACTGTAGAGTGTTGGTGCACTTTACATCACACACAAATAAAGAGACAATGAATCATACATGTGTATATCCGTGTATAAAAAATATTACATAAGACAAAGGTGACTACAAAGTGTAAGATGCAAATGTCACCCATACTGATAGGCTTTTTTCAAGAGTTCTTGGTCTGGAGAATCACAAACTCAGGGCACAAGACATAACACAGGGGTTAGGTTTGGCTTTATTTCCACTCAAACAAACCATTTTCAGCAACATTAGGATAATGAAAGATTGGGAAAAACATAACCTTCTAACCTGTATCATGCAGAGGGTATGCACCTCTTTGATGGCAGTTCATAGCTCACTGTGCTATATTACAAATGTAACTTATGAACTGCAAGTAACAAAAGGACCTCTATGACAAAAGCAGTAACCCACTGAGCTATCCATATAAAATACAGTTCTATGATCCGCATGGCATACATTCTTTGCAGCAGGCGTGTTAACCCTCTTTGGGCTACCTTAGATGAGTCAAAACTGCCAGTGGACAAAACTTGGATTCCTCTCCAGCAGGGAGATTAATCACCAGAGTTATCTTGACATTTTAATTGTTGATGAAAACCGCTTGATATAAAAGGAACTCTGCAGCAGATGCTTTTAAACCCATACTAATTTGCAAAACACAGCGCTTCCTAGCTCACTGATTAATCGGCCCCTAATAACAAAACTTCCCCCACCATGGGAACGCCCGATGCCTGGTACGGCCAATCCGGCTTGGCATGACATGCATGCACTGAAATCCCTGTGACTGAGTTTAGCAGGAGTAGTCAGTTCCCGATCAGGTGCTGAGAATGAGATGTCTAAAGCCATGAGTTCAGGGCACATCTGCAATATCGTCAAGTCACCCATCCATGCCGAACACCAGCCAGCCACAGTGACGTGTTACACCAGTTGTCCACGTTGTGCACGGATAGTTATTAATAACACTTGTACCCTTCTCTGTCTGCCTGGATCGATGCCAGGGAGGCTGGCTTTCAGTACCCTCCTATTTTGGAGTACACCCACCCGTTAGTGATGGCATATTTTGCTTTGTAATACAGATGACTCATTCTTCCATCCCATACCAGTTGCACAATGTACATTCTAGGCTGGCCACAACACATGTGGAAACCATAACGTGGGATATATTTCATATTATTTTCATTTACTATCACCACTGACAGCTTTCTGTGACTCAACCACAATGGGGTTGTAGCAGTTGCCCCTGTTTTACAGTGCAGCCTTGCTTTTATCTCCCTCGAGTTATGCAAATGTCTCCTGGTAACGTGCAAGGGCATTGAATGGTACAATACTTCAATGCTACATTTTGGTTTTTAAAGCCATTTTAGAAACAACAAGCTTGCTATCATCAGCAGACAGTTCACACACACTGCCCCTTCAACTGGAACAAAGCCCAAGGCCAGACGCTTCTCTCCCAAGGTTGAGTGTAAATATCTCTGGCAAGGGACTTTCTTATTGGCTACTTTGATACTGCCCAACACCGCCTAACCTACCTGGGACTTTTTGGGGGTTGGTGGGCAGACTAGTGAAAAAGAGAAAAAACCCTCCCTCAGTGTGAAGACAGCCAGTGGCTGAAGCGAGCTGTAAATGACGCAACCGCAGCGCACTGGATGAAGAGGGCAGACTGTGAAAGCCCCTAAAAGTAAGTATATTATATATGTAATTTTAGAAACACTAAACGCCTTGGCAAGCGCTACACCTAAATAAACAAGGTGAAACAATGGGCCCCATGACCGTCCTTGCTAAAACAATACATAACCGTGAGCCTATAAGATTAGCGTCCTCCTCTACACGAGAGAGACGGTACTTGCACCTCCCGGCAGCTTCCTCGCCTTTAAAGGAAGGCTGCTGCTAACGCACGCGCTGCCTTTCACACCGCTGGAGATCGGGCGGGAACCACGGGCGCTTCATGGTTACAAGCCTCAATATTTACCTTGGTAGCGGAGGGAATGTAGTGTCGAGCCCGATGCGGTTCCTGCAGCTAACTGTCTCGGGAAACTTCCAACACCGCTTTCAACGATTGGCTTTGGAGAGGGAATGATGCAGGCTTGCCTCCTTACACAAAATGTACAAAACAGCACGTGTACAGTATCACGCTTACGTGTTCGTAAAGTACGCAACGCAAGCCTACATTTCAACAGGGATTAGTAAAGTGGCTCTACCCCGGAAATGTATGGAACAACATCAGGTTCATCCGAAAGGCAGTAGCTTTCAGGGCATTCATTTTTTAAATTATTTTTTATTATTGCAAGAAGAAAAAGACTTATAATTACATATCATGGTGGTGAAGATAAAATAATAGATAAGTATGAATTATCATCATAAAAGCAATCGGAAGTACAGAGGAGTAAACCGAAAAACAATTTAACATAAGCAAATGTATTCAACAAGAAAATGTATAATTTTCATTAAACTTAGCCTCTTCAGATTATAGTACCTTAAAGTTCATGTTTCAAGATTCAAAGACATTTTTCCATATTTTTTCCTTCTTTTTTATTTTCTGTGGACCTCTATGTCTTGCTATTGAAAACTCCATTGTTCTTATTTTATTTACCAAACTAAACCATTCCAATGTATTTGGAGATTCTTTTGAAATCCATGATCTTGCAATTTCTAACCTGGCACAGGCGAATATTATAGTTATCAAGTCTTTATGCTGACAATTATCTTCTTGTATGTCCAGTAGCACCAGGTGTATTGCAAGAGGTGGGGTAATAATTTGTTTATTATTTAGGAGATCAATTATCCCCTTCCAGAATGTAAGTAGCCCTGGACACGAGAAGAGCATGTGTTCTATGCCAGCTGCATTCAAATCGCATTTCGGACATTTTGTTCTATCATTTAAATGATTACCCTGTGCCCATCTTGATATTCTTTGCGGCGTGTAGTATAACTGCATGATGGTTCTATACGATTGTAATCTTAAATTAGATGAGTGGACTTTTTTTTTATATGACATAATGAAGCTGCAATTTGTGTGGGAGTGATATTCATACCCAATCTATCAGTCCATTTAGCCGCAATTTTAATACTGTCATCCGTTTTACCCCTAATTAAGTATCCATAGCCCAGACTAATAAGTGATTTGATTTTATCGGAGTATAAACATATTAATAAGTCTGATTGGGCCACTTTAAATATTTTCATCCTTCGGTGCAAATAGTCTCTTATTTGTATATATTTAAAATACATTTCATCATTTAAATTAAATGTTAATTTTAATGTGTCAAAGTCCATAAGACCATTTGGGCCGTATAGATCCCCCAATGTATTAATGCCATGTCTAGCCCAATTATTTCCTGCCCCATCTGAGAAAATATCCGGTAAGCCTGGGTTTCCCCATAGTCTAAGTTCCGCGTTAAAAAAAGAGATGTTATCTATGATCAGGATTTGGTCCCAAATTTTTTTGATATGTTTAGCTGTCTTAAACTTTACTCGTTTAAAGTAGTTAGGATCGTGTAAACGAAAAAGAAACTGATTGCTATCTGGTCCCAGCATATATTGATGGTAAAATAATGAACTATCATCTTACAATAAACTTCTTATACGATGAAAAAAAGTCGCAAGGAAATATATCTTAAAGTCGGGAAAAGATAGTCCCCCTTTTTCTATTGGTAGTTCTAAAAATTTTATAGCCCTACGCGCTTTTTTGTATCCCCATAGGAAGCTACTACAGATTCCTTCTAATTTTTTTAAAAGGATTCTATTAGGTTGTTGGGGTATGGCCCTAAATAAATATAAAAATTTCGGTAGAATTTTCATTTTTATGAGATTTATGCGTCCCACTAAATTAAATGGAATCTTGTGCCATTTTTTAAAAGTTAAAGCAATTTCTTTTAACAAAGGGTCATAATTTATAGTTATTATCTTATCTATATTTGCTGTTAGTTTAATTCCTAGGTAAGTCGCACTTTGACATATGCCAGGTATAGTCTCTGCTGGTTTACAGTTAGCAATGATTTGTGTCTTGCTTAAATTTATTTTGTATCCTGAGACAATACCAAACTGTACAGCTTCTTTGACTATTTCAGGTATGGCTCTAGCTAAATCTGAGGTATATACAGCAATATCATCTGCAAAAGCAGTTATTTTCAGGCTCTTCCCACCATGATGGGTTGGAATAATATTAGCTTGTGCTAACAGTGCGTTTAAGAACGGTTCTAAAGATAGAGCAAATAGCTGAGGGGACAGAGGGCAACCTTGCCTTGTTCCTCTCCCTATTTGAAAATTATCTGACTCCATTCCCCCATAACTAATCTTGGCCAGTGGGTTGTCATTAAGTGAGGATACCCAAACAAGCTATTGGCCCTGAATGCCCATCTTCTTTAGCACTTCCCACAAATATTCCCACCCCACTCGGTCAAATGCCTTTTCCGCATCTAGCATAACCATTCTGAGTGGGGTGAGAGTAATTGAGGCTACATCAAAAGCTGTTATTGCAGTGTTTACATGAGCCGTGGTGTCTCTTCCCATCACGAAACCATGTTGCTGTAAATTGACCAAATCTGGCATGATTGGGGCTAAGCGGTTTGCCAAGATTTTAGCAAATATTTTTACATCTGAGTTGAGTAGAGAAATCGGCCGATAAGAGCCACATTCCTCCGGAGGTTTATTTTTTTTGAGGAAAAATATTATTTTAGCTATTTTCCAAGATGTAGGAGCTTTTCCAGATGTGGCTATCTGATTAATTACAGATTAGAGGAGAGGTAGTAGTTCTTGTGCACAAATCTTATACAATTCTAAGGGTAAACAATCTTCTCCAGTAGCTTTTCCCAGAGGTAGGGCAGAGATAGCTAAGTTTATTTCAGCTAGTGTTATTTTTAAACTAAGTTGTTGAAAAGTTTCCATATCATTATCTCTTTGTGTTGATAAATGTTCATTGAGATATTGCTGTATTTTAACTTTGGAGGGGGTATTGTCTGGGGTGTATAGTTTTCTATAATAGCTAACAAACTGATCTAAAATCTGATCCGGTTGTTCATACTCAAGTTGATCAGGGCCTTTGATATTCTTAATTCTAGTTTTTGCTTTTTTGTCTGCTACTTTGTATGCCAGCACTTTACTGATTCTGTCTCCCCCTTCGTATTGAGTCATTTTATATTTATGAATCTTAGCACAGTGTCTCTCTCTAAGAGTCGTTTTGATAGATGATTGTAATTTACACAGCTCTATTCTTAATTCATCGATCTTAGGTGTTGTTTGTGTAGTAGCTTCGGCAAGTTGCAGTTCTGCTTGCAATATGTCAGAAGTAATTATCCTAGTGGGTCGGCGTTTCTCAGCGTTTGACTGCAAAATATATTGCTGAGTGAAGCCTCTAATGCTGCATTTGCAAGTGTCCCACACTATGTTTATATTAGCAGAGTTAATATTCAGCTCTATAAATTCTTCAATGTGTTCTTTTAGTAATATAACAAAACGAGATTCTACAAGTAAGAATCTTGGAAAAGTAAAGAATCGTGTCTCCCGCCTCTGATCTCTTACTTCAATTTCAAATAATATTGGATTATGATCAGATGTAATCCTTGGACATAGTTCAATGTTGCACTGACCAATTATTTGGTCCATTGCCCAGACCATATCTATTCGGGAGCAAGATCTATGGGGCGCCGAGTAGTATGTATGTCCCGCTATTAAAGGGTATTTAGTACGCCATGTGTCCTTCAGGTTATGCAATCTACCCAGTTCCAAAATCGCAGATCTAACTTTGCACATTCTATCTAGGGAGCCCTGCCCAGTGGAATCTATGTTATAATTAATAACACAATTGAAATCACCCATGACCAAAAGCTCCCCCTCCCATTCTAATAACTCTATACTTAGCTGGTCATACAGTATTGGATCATCTATATTAGGCCCAGATATCAAACATAGAACAAACTGTTTACATCCAAATTTTACTTGAGCAATCGCCCACCTTCCCCGTGCATCTGAAGCGGTCTTAAGAATTTCAGCCACCATTCGTTTTTGTTTAAGGATGGCCACCCCCCGGATTGAGGCTTCCAAAGTTGCGCATACCACCAAATCGTAGCCTAATTGAGATAATAATTTTCTGTCCTGGTAGCTAATATGTGTTTCTGACAAGAGCGCATAATGGGTTTTATACATATCAATTTCCTCTTGTACTAATCCTCGCTTTTGCTTGATATTGAGGCCTGCAACATTCCAAATTAATAATCTTAACTTAGACATTTCTTAAATTAATAGCTTTAGTTCTCCTCTGTACATAATCTTTATTAAACAAACATGACTTGCTTTTATCTAATGTATTTAATGTCATGTAATGGACACTTATATAGCGCTCCTACCAATCCAAGAAGTATCTTGGCGCTCTGCCAACCCAGATGGAAATAGGTTGGAGGAAAAAAGTCATTCGGTGGACGCGAACATTACACTAGTGCCATGCACGCAGCGTCTGCATATTTCTTTCTTGCAATACAGATTTTTCCCCCTTTTTTGCACCCACCCTTGCCCACAGCCCAATCCCACCACTTCACCCTCACGTCTCTGAGGGGGGAGCACCCCTCTATCCCTTGCTGCCGCTGAAGGGGCAGCGTAGTGAAGTGTTAAGCATGGAGACTACCCCACCTGCTTCCAACACAAAAAGTCTTCAATTTGTCAGAGAGAAAGAAGGAAGGAAAAAGAAAGAGACAGACTGAAATGCGAACCAAGAAGAAAAAAAAGGTTTTTGAGGTATAAAAGGAAGATAGGGAAAAGTGAGAAAAATAAAAAAAAGAAAGAAAAAAAATATTCCTCCCTAGAAATGGTTCATTTAACATTACAAATTCGAGTATGACTCAGGTAGATAGCTCGTCTAGGGATGTCTCTTATAAACTTATTTCAGTTATCTCTTTCTATCCTACGTATACTTTATTTAACATTAGAGATTCAATTCAATTCAATTAACCCTTGAAGAGTCAACTAATCAAAAAAAATTGTCCTATTACAGCTCATTTCATTTGTCTCTTTCCATTGTAAACTTTTCCAGAGCCTGGACTGCTTCTTCAGGTTCGGAAAAAAGAATGATTGGCCATTTCTGATCACTTTGAGGCGAGCAGGTTCTTGTAATTACACTGTACAGCCTATGGCCTTAAAGGAATCAATCATTTTGCGTAGCTCCCAGCGGCGATCCATAGTGCTCTTACTCAAGTCCGATCGCACAAAAAAGGTAATGTTATCAATAGTGACTGGGCTGTTGGATTTAGCTTTGGGAGATACTGCTTGTATCAACAAAAAGTTCCCAAAATATATAAAAAATGGTCTAGGAAATGTATTATTTTTGTTCTTTTGAAATAGAGGCAGCCTATGCACTCTTTGCAGTTGAGAATCCCAGTCCCAATCCGATAAGTCGATGAAGGCTTTTTGAAATAATTTCACAACAAATGATCTGGGGTCAGCCCTTTCCATGCCCTCGGGAATTCCAAAAAGTCTGAGGTTATGTCTGCGCGCCCTATTTTCCATGTCCTCCACTTTAGCTTCTAGTTTGGTTACACGTGCCATATGAAATCTTTACTCTGTGTTTTGCGAGCTGTAGTTTTTGATTTAGCTTTAGCTTTTGCTTTTCTTAAACCAGTCAGTTTACTAGTGTTAGCTCGGTTACATGAGGTTTCTGCATCAGTTTCTCCTTCATCAAGTATCTCTTCGTATTCTTCATATTCAGGATTAGAATCCTCATCAATTAGCTCTTTTGCATCGACAGGTAAACTCACTGAAGTGTTTTTTCCCTTTAGAAGGCTTTCACCTAGTTGTTTCTCTAGTGCTGCTCCACCAGTAGTTACCTCTACAATCTTCGAGGTTATCTGTATTGCTTCAGTGCTGCCAGTTACAGCGCTATTATTTGTAGCAGCACTTAATGCACTTGCTGCAGCCAACACAGTAGTTGGACTAGCGTTTACGCCTACATGCTCCACAGTATTTTCTAAATTAATCATGTCTTTTCCATTGGTCGTTTCATTGTCCCTTATAAGCACAGGTTCTTGAGCTGATTTGTCTTTAATGCAGGGTTCAGCCTTATCCACGGCTATATTGCCATCTTTTAAAACAATCTCAGTTAAACCAGTAACTCGTGTTTCCTCTGACTCCTCTGGAAATAGCAAGTTTGAATCATTTAATATTATTTCGCTACTACCCTGTGAGTCAGTACTATTGCTAACAGTTGTATTGAGCACCGCCGGGCGTATTAATTGTTTAGTAAACGCGGTTATGGTTGTGTCTTTAGCTCCGGCCCCCATGCCCGTGGCCGTTTTGTTTTTCAAAGCGGATTCTGCAATTTTGGCATCACAAGTAGAGAGCGTGGACATCGTACCTGTGCCTTCGGTTTTCCCCGTCTTTCCAGCCCTTGCAGTTCGAGCAGAGCAGGTGTTTTGCCGCGATGTCATCAGATCAGCAGCGTTCCTTGGCTCTGTTGTCGAAAGCGGCGTCCGTTCTTCGTTTGGCGCCGAGCACAGCTGTGAGTAGAGCAAACCGTGACCCGCCCTGTAGCATGCCCTGCTGAGTGCACGAAGGGGGAAGGCACTTCTGAACCTCCAGACCGGGAGAATACCTCCGTTAACATGCCAAGCAAGCTGCAGCATCGATGCCTGATTAGGTTAGAAGATTGCTTCTGTAAAATTTCTTGGTTCTAGAAACTTTTAAAAAGTAATTCCAATATTTCTATGACTTTCTCTTTGTCCGCAATGCTGTGTTGACTTTAATTTATCCAGCTTGAAGGTCTTGGTTCGCCGTTTCTTGAGTTTGTTGGAAACAGTAGGGCGCTACTCCACACCAGCTCCTTCACCTGGCGGCATCAGCCCGCCATCTTGACTCCACCTCCTCAAATGTGCTTTTAGTGCATTCATAAAGCAAGAATGAACTTCACGCACTTGTCCGGGCAGTTACCTTGCTTAGACGGTGCCCAAAAGTGTGAAAATGTGCTTACTCCAAAGATGTGTGTTGGAAGAGAGGCAGTGTACATTAAAGATAGTGTGAATTTAGAGGAAGAAAATCAGTAGAAATAAATGACCTGGCTCAATCCTTGATGACGCTGCAAGAGCCTAGGGTTAGGAACATGCAAGTTTCCAATGTGATGAAAGATGTACATCACTCCTAGCGCACCTTAAGGCACAATATGAATTCCCTGAGTAGCAAACACACACATGAGTAAATATGATTGAAGCACGAGTGACGTTGTACGACCAGTTCTTTACTGTGGGCCCTATGTGTACACATCCATACAAGGAAACCAGATGAGATCAGTGGTGAAATAAATTATGTCTACACCTTTCCTGTGAAACACATTCACTGTCGTGAAAGCAGCGTACCTGGTAAGAGCAATTTCTGAGGGGGCAGGTGATGTTTAGAAATTGTCTTAGTAAAATTGTGAAATGAGCTTAATAAATGTCCACTGATGAAAGCACGCAAGTGCTGTAGGTAAGTGAAGCTAATCTTTTGAGGATTAAGAGTGAGCATCAGATCATGAGGCAAAGGTGTGACTAGCTGATAACATCCTTTGGATATAGGAGTCATGGTACATCCTATTTTTCGGACCTGGCTAAGGAGGCTTTCACTGTCAGTTGTCTATAATACAAAATGCATAGAGTTTGGTCTTTATTGGATAGATTTTGTTTCTGTCTCAGTCCCTGTTCCTTATTCGATGGCTTGTTCCCTATTCTTGTGTTGGTCCCTTTCTTCTTTACATTTTTTATGACTGAATAACATATCCTATGTGACTATTGTTCATGTATTTCTGCATTCCTTAGGAGTGTGTTGCTTTCCTCTCTCTCCTGCAAGTCCAATCGAGGCTGCCATTTTCGATTGTTTATTTTCTTTTTTACAATGCCAGTGGAAACAATCATTGGCAAAGTCAATAGTTTGGCATCGCCATTTAAAGGCAAGACCTACTGGCTTATCCCATGCTTATACAAGAGGGAATCACCAGTCTGGCTGTTTTACTCCAATTGTGTCATGCAGAGTCCATGGGTGCCAACTAGTGAGAATTGATACAGATCATGTCATATTATATGCTTATTTTAGTGTCTGTTATCACCAAATTCTTTCAGTGTTTTTTGGAGAAAAGTTACTCGATGTGTCGTTATCAGTATCTTACCAAAGCATACCACATCAAGCTTGGATGAAATGCCCTTTTAATATCACTTTGCAATTATTTTGGCACATTTTCTCCTTATTTTAGAGGCAGCATCAGATCGACTGCGCACACGTTCCCCAACCTTGCTGCAATTTCCCCTGGCCACTTGCTGCATTCCCCTGCCCTCTGATGACAGTTCAATACATGTGGCTTATCTACGTTGCCAAAGCTTTAACGTCTGTCAATTATCATGGACACTGCAGAAAAGCATTAGATTTGCACATTGGCCCTCTGCAAGTGTCTAGAAAATTGAACAAATGGAGGAGTTCAGTACAACAGTTGTGAAAAAAGATAAAACATGCAGGAATTTGAGAACACATTTGCAGAGATGGAGGAGTTGGGACAACATTTGAAAAAGATAAGGAATTTGGGTCAACACTGAAAAATATGAGTTTGTTTTGAGTGAAGTAGAAATTAAAAGAAAATGCCTGTTATACCTGTCAGCCTTGGAGTCTTCCCTCAAACATTTTGCTTTCCTCCTCCTTTTTGCTGATCTCGTTTTTGCTGGCCTTATGACTCTGAGCACTATACCACTGTTAACCAATACGAAAGTGCATGTGTTCACGCCTTCAAACATGGTAACATTGGCTTATCCCCAATTGGCATATTTAATTTACTTATTAGTCCCTAGTAAAGTAATACTACATTTACCTAGTGCCTGTATATTATCTGCTACTAGTGGGCCTGCAGCACGGACTGTGCCACCCACCTAAGTAGCCTTTTCAAATATTTAGCAGGCCTGCCATTGTAACCGGTGAGTACAGTTTTAAACTGCCATTTTGACCTGGCAAAATAAACCTCTTTCCAGGCCCAAACCTTCCTTTTTAATACATGCGTGACCTCTAGGGTAAGCAGCCCTAAACATCACACAGGGTACGGTGGAATGTATTTAAAATGTAGGACATTTAATTGTAGGCTTTACACATCCTGACAGTGAAAAACTCTTAAATTTGCTTTTCACTACTGTGAGGTCTACCTTTCACAGAGGATAACATTTGAGTTAGCTTATTACATTTAACCAGCTGTAATTTCAAAATGGTCAGGCCTACCTTTCTTATAGGATAACATTGCAGTTACCTTATTACATTTAATAAGTAGTAATTTCCAAAAGGAAGTAGGTACCCAGTTCATGTTTGGTGTCTGGAATTGTAATGAAAAATCCTATTTCGTGGTAAAGTCGGATTTTAAATCACAATTTTGAAAATGGCACTTTTCGAAAGTTGTTATTGGCAACAGGAGAAACCCTTAGACCCGGAGGGACAGGGGTAATAATGTAATCTCACAACAATGTCCCAAGGGGCATCATTTGAAATGACCAGTTTCCATCATTCATTCAATATAATAGCTCAATGTAGGGCACGTGTTACTCAATTACAGAAAAATATACGGCCAACTGTAATCCAAAAGATGTTATTTAATAATTAAGAACATATCCATACATACACAATTATTCATGGCAGCATCAAGTGTACATGCAAATTGCTCAATGTGCAAAGTGAACACAAAGTGCTTGTGAAATTTAAGTGGATGTACAGAGTGAAACACATAAAAGGAGATCACGGCAATGGAGAACAGTAAGTTCAATATTGTGCATGGAAACAAATTGAAGAAAAAGTTCACATTTGTATATCAGTGCACAATAAAAGCCTATTTTGGCCAAACCTTTGGCGACAGCGTTTCCACCTTTCACAATTTATTAGATCACCATCAGGACAGGGGGAGCACAAAAATCATGATTGCTGCCTGATATAATTCCAATTAGTGGTATTAAATCAATGAAGTCTGCTAGAGCAATCAATGGTAATGTTCCACAGGTGTGCGTTGGTGGTTGAACAAATAAAGTCATCAATTTGGAATGGGTTGTAGGGAGAGTGCTCTTTTTTTGATAATCAATTTTTATTGAGTTTTGAATGTAACAAGGAAAACAGCACCATTCAGGACTACATTTTAAAAGCAAGACCAAGTCAAAAACACTTCACATTGGCATAAAAGGATAGACACACATAAGTCCAGTATCGGCATATCCACTTCCAATCTGGAGATCAAATCAATCCACATTAGTCTTCTATCACTCCAACCCATTTGCCCCACATTCAGCGAAAGTTCTTAGGACACCCCCTGGCCACATAAAGAGGCAGTTCCTGCGCGGCACACCAGTCCACCCCCCTGCGTGCCAATGTGGGTGCGGTGGTATTCAACCAGTGAGCTGCAATGTCCCTCTTAGCTACCACCAGTGTTGTATTAAGGATCAGCCCTGTTGCCATCCAGCTCCTTGGTGATGCCCAGGAGAAAACATGTTGGATCAAGAGGAACCTCCCAGCCCAAGGTCTCTGTGATTACTCCAGTTAGGGACTCACAGTACCCGTGTACATCAAGGCAAAGCCATACCATGTGATAGAAGTCTGCATGGGAGTGGGGGCAGTGGGGACAGGGGGCATCAGGTAAAAGCTCCGCGCGTTGGAGACGTAGGTGTGTAAGATAGGCAGCGTGTAGGAAGTATATTTGGACCAGCCGAAGCCTCGCTGAGACCGCAATTGTTTTAGGGGGCCATCAGGGCTTCTCTCCAGTCAGCGTCCTCCAGAACCCCAAGTCAGCCCTCCCATTTGTCCAGGAGTTGAGAGAGGGAGTTAGGGGTATTGTTGGTGAGTGAACGATAAATGCGGGATGTTAGAACCGGCTGTCTCTAGTTGGCAGAGGTATGCACTTCTGACAAATAGGGACACTCCTTTTCTAGTCAGGGCAAGGGGATCACACCCTTCGATAACCCCTGCTCACCCCCTCGGTAGCTTGGCAGAGCAGAACAGGCTTATCTCAGAGGCCGTGCGTTAAGCAATTATGACCACATACAGTAACACCGTGAATACGCTACAAATGGACACGACACCGTAGTATTATAAAAATAAGTATTTTTATATAAGGCTTAGCACAAGACCAAAATAACGGCAAAACTGTACACAATCGGAATAAATACGTTTGGGAAGGAAAAAGGATAGTTCAAAGGTAGTTTCTTCTGTAGCACGAAAAAGTCTTTTAGTATCAAGCAAATCTTCTTCTTGGAAACACAGTTCTTAGCAACAGGGTAACTCACACGGGAGCTACACAACGCCGGGGCAAAGATAATCCACAGGTTCGGCGTCGACCGCGAGGAGCGCTACGTCGGGCCTGGAGTCACACGGACCCCCAACAACACAGTACCTTAGGAAAATGAAGCACACGATGATCAGCGGCGTCGAGCAATCCGGCGTCGCGTCTTCGGTGTCGATCAGGCCTCAGCAGGCGTTGTCGATGATGCAGTTGCACAGAGTGAGCAGCGCTCACGGCGTCGAAGGGCACACGGTTGATGCGATCAGCAGCAGGGCAGACACGAGGTCCTCTGGAGTTAGAGCCGTACTCCCACTCACTGGCGTTGCTGCTGGCGTCGGTCGGACCCAGCGTCCGATCGTCGTGATTGCTGGTCCTTTCAGAGGTGCTGGATTCACACTTCCAGCAAATAGCACTTTTAGCAGATGAAGTCCTTTAGCCCTGTGACTTCAGCAGGAGACTGGCACTCTTCCAGTCCTTGGAGATTTTCTTAGCAAGCGTGAGAGTACACACACAGTTCCTCTCTCCTGGTTCCTTGGCAAAAATAAAGAAGCACTGCAGGATTCCCCCAACAACAGCACACTGGCAGAAGGGGTAGGCAGTCCTTTAGATCAGCAGGCTTCTTGTCCTTGGTTACAGGGTTCCTTGTCAGAAGTGATCTGATTTCCGAGTTCAGGGGTCCTTCTCTTATACCCCTTTTCGTCTTTGATCCCTTTGTCTATGCCGGGGATTTCCCAACATCCCGGGTCTGTGGGGGGTGGAGCCAGGCAGTAGCACCTGGCTTATTCACTGAGCCGGGCCGGGTCCTCCGACGCCCCGCAGGAGGTGGAGCCAGCATTGATACTGGCAGGAGCAGAACTATCGCCCTCCTGGCAGGAGGTGGGGCTAGGATCATCCATGGCAGGCACAGAGCCATCAGTCGCTTGGCAGGAGGTGGAGCCAGCATTGTATCAGGCAAGGCAGGCTATCAACAACTACTCTCCCCCTACTCTCAACGTAAATGTCCCACTCATCCCACACTGACTCATCCAGACCTCTTGGAGCCACCCAGCTCCTGTCACACACACGCAAGACCAGCAGAGACCAGATATGGTTAGACAAGAAAATAGACACTTTCTGAAAGTACTATTTTCGAACCCAGAGTCCAAAAACCATCCACACCAACGGATGCGTAATTAAACCCCGAGTTCAGGGATACCAAACTCGACATTGCACCATGCTCCCCGAGCCAGCTAGGATTATAGCGTTAACAATCCCGGCGGCCCATTCTATCCAACGGAGAGCAGGCTACCTCGCAATAGTGAAGCACGAAGATGGTGGCACTTCACTATCAGGACATGCCAACTTGGTCAGGCGTGTCCTACCTTACACTTACAATGCACCCTGCCCATGGGCCTACCATAGGGGTGACTAACATGAAGTTAAGGGAAGGTTGGAGGGGCTGGCAAGTAGGGATACCTGCGCAGCCGGCGTGACAGTACAGGACTGCACGTGGGTCTCGCAATGACCGACCCGTAGACATTCTTTTACAAGGCCGCTCCTGTGGGTGGCACAACACGTGCTGCAAGCCCACGAGCAGCATTTGTATTTACAAGCCCCGGCACTCCTGGTGCACTAGACTAGGGACTGACAGTAAACCAAATAAGCCAAACATGGATACAATAGATACATCATTTTAACATAGGGAGCACTTGCGCTATGGCACTGATCAGCAGTGACACGGCGCCCAAAGCATATACCAGCAAAACATCGTAAAACAGTAGAGGCAAACAGAAAAAATGGAGGAGAGACTCAAGCCAATGATGTCAGGTCTAACACGGGAGCTATCCAGCGCTTTCCCTACTGTTGCACTCACTGGAGTGGGAATAGTAATTTTTACCCTCCTGCTTTCTAGGGCCAGATGTAGGTAGCCCAATACCGGTCGGTAACGGACGAAATTACCAAATTTCGGCCGTTACCGACCGGTATTGGGCATTTGAGATGTAGGAGGCCGGTTTAAGGATTCGGTAATTTACCGAACGGTAATTTAAGGAATCGGTAAATTACCAAATTCTTAAATACTGATTCGGTAAATTACCTAATCCTTAATTTAGGGAGCACTCAAGTGAGTGCATTTTTCATTTAAGGATTCGGTATTTACCACCAACTACAAGTTGGTGGTAAATATCGAAAAACTTTGAAAAAGCGAATTTGTGCTTTTCCAAAAGTGCCATGTGGCAGACATACATGCCCTTAGGGCATGTATGTGTGCCGTATGTGCACCTATGCACTATTCAGGGGTGCAAGATGGTGTCAATGTGACACCCTGCTACCCTTGTAAGTCTTCCCCCTATTACCGATTCAGTATTTACCGAATCAGTAATTCTCATTCATTTCTATGGGCCTCCAGGCCCATAGGAATGAATGGGAATTACCGAATCAGTAAATACCGAATCGGTAATTAACAAATTTTACTGATTCAGTAAAATTTACCGAATTATTTCCTACATAGCAGTTACCGATTCTAAAATACCGAATCGGTAACATTTGGTATTTTAGAATCAGTAAATGTAGATTACCTACATATGACCCCTAATGTTTTAACTATTAATGTTTTTATTTTGTTATTAAATGTATGTATTATTTTTTTAAATAGTTTAATGTGTTAATTAAATATAGAATATATTAAGTATTTTTTTATTATTTATATATGTTTTTATTTTATTTTTATATAATTAATAAAGTTTATAAATTAAATAAAGATAATAGTTAATAAAATGTATTTAAGTAAATATATGTATATTTACACTTTTTTGTATTTATATTAATTCAATTTAGTTTATTTGTTATAATTAGTTAAAATATATATTAAAATGAATTTAATTTGTTAATAATATTTAATTAATTTAATTTGTTATGTTATTTTTTAAAGTCGATATTTTTTACATCTATATTTTTTTACATCAATATTTTTGAGTCGATATTACTGTACTTTCCTTTTTAAGTATAGGGAGGCGATATTATTGTTATCAATATTTTTACATCGATATTTTTTTCATCGATATTTTAACATGGATCCGTCTGATCTCATCCCTCAGGAACGCAAGTCTCCTGTCTTGGGCATCAGTTCTGTCGTCAGAGGGAAGTGTCTTGAGCTGGGCGGCCTGCGCTTCCACAAGCGTGAGCTGGGAGTCACGCGCCGCGTGGGTGATTTTAAGTTGGCCCATGGCGAAACCCTGAATGGTGGTCTTTCCAGCCTCCCAGAGGGTACAAGAGGAGGACACAGAAACTTGATTAGTGGTGAAATAAAGGCAAAGCTCGGCACCTATGTGGTCCTTAAACTTCTCGTCCTGGTGAAACCAGGCGTTGAGTCGCCAAATTGGACTGGAGGATGGGGAGAGGGAGCCTATGTGCAGTATCACTGGGGAATGTTCCGACAAGCCCCTGGGGAGGATAGAAATTGCTTGCTTGAATCACCCGGCAATCCTGGGCAACCAGAAAAACATAGTCTATGCGCGCATGCGTGCAGTGAGAGGTGGAGGTTAGGGTGAATATTCTCGCTGTCGGGTACCAAAGTCTCCAGGCATCCCCGAGACCTAGGCTAGCAGCCCATGTCGAGAGGAGGCCAGATTGGGCTGTCCTGGAGGCGGAGGGGGGAGACGCGGTGTCAAGGCCGGGGTCCATAACTGCGTTGAAATCACCCCCAACAACGGTCAGTCCCAGGGGCAGGGTAGCAACTTCAGAGGTAAGTCTGTGGAGTGTGGAAGCCACCAGGGTGGGAGGGGAATAAACAGCAAGTAGACTAAGAGGGCGATCTTGGAGGGTCCCTTTCAGAAGAATAAAAGAGCCCTGAGGGTGTCACTTTACGCGCCACCAGAGGAAAAGTGCGACGCACCAGGATAGCTACCCCTCTTGACCCCCTACTAAATCTGGAGGCCAGACTGCGCCATAGCCATGTTGCACAAGCAAGGGACAGTGGTTGCCTAGCAGATGGGTCTCCTGAAGCAGGAGAACGTCTGCGGCCTGACGCTTGGTATATCACAGGACAGCTGCGCGATTGATCTTGTCTAGCAGGCCATTAACATTTCAGGACATTAGATGGAGCGACGACGCCCCACTAGAATCGCAGAACAGGGGGAGGCGGTGCAAGGGGCCGGGCAGGCGGCCAGCATGGCAGAGGTCGTGGAAGTGAGACTATGTCTAGAGCCAGTGGATATTGTGTCACAGCAGTGTGTTCACCCATATGTAAAGGAACAAGGTTGGTGCAGAAAACAAAGAAGATAAAAAACAGAACAAACAGGAGCTACAGCCCGAAACCCGCCAACCCCTCCCACCCCTCACCCCACACTTCCCACACTTCAGGAACAGAAGCATCTGTCACCCGAACAATAAACAGGGAAGCAAAAGAACCAAACTAAAACGCTTGGAAACAGGGAAAGTCGTGGAGGACCGCTCCTAGTAGTAAGATGTTCATATCTATTGCCATCGGTGACAAGTTAATCGTTCGGCAAGGTGCTGGCATTGGGAGACGCCAGCCAACATCTGAAGAGACTAAAGAAAAGTTAATAACTCAGCGAAAAAGGGAGAGTACTCTGGGAGGAGAAACAACACCTACACCGAAGCACAGTGTTGGTGATCTTTATTGCAAAACCTTTGCATATAGCGTTCGTGAACATTTCCACACAAAGGAGTACCCACCTACCCAGACCATAGCACTTTATTTAATGCAGGAGGCCAAAAGGCATCACCATTGGTGCAGTCGTCACTACACCCCAAAACCTATAATGCTGGAACCAACCAGAGTCAAAAGTGGTATGCAAACAAATGATGGACGGAATGCTAATTAAATCATACATTCACTCCCAGTCAAGAGATCTGGGTTAAATCCATTGTTCTTTTGCTCACTATGCCACCCCAGTTTAGATCCAGCCATATGCAAATCAGTCATGACCCAGTGTCTCATGGGAACAATCCAGACCGAACTGCCAAGCCAGGTCCTCCCTGGACTGGAAACAAGCATCCTGGGACCGGTTTCTAGGTATTACCCTTCATCAGCCAGGCTTTGCACCCTAAGTGGGATGGGTATGCCCAGACGTGGGTGCCTTGCACACTTTGCCACTGGATTCAAGCTAGCCTGGCTGATGAAGGGTGTTACCCATAAACCTGTCCCAGGATGCTTGTTTCCAGTTCAGGGAAGAACTGTCTTGGCTGGACTGTTCCCATGAGGCACAGGGTCAAGATTGATTTGCATATAGCTGGGTCTGAACTGAGGTATTGAAGTGAGCTAAAGAATGATGATGGATTCAACCCAGATCTGTGACTGAAAAGTTTCAGCTATCCCTCCATCATCTTCTTGTGTTTGCTTTGACCAACCAGGGTGTATGCAGAGGAGGTCGAAGCAGGTAACACCAATGAAACCAAAGGATGAGGAGGCCAATTGTGTGTCTCCTCACCTCAGGACACACCAAGCATGTATCCGATAAGCACCAGATTTATGTACATGGGGTCCCTAAGGATCAGTGTGCTTGCAAACTGTTATCGAAATATAGGGAAGTGCCCAAGAAGGCAGAGCATAGATCTCACAACTGCCAATGCATCATCCAACCAAGCCCGACCTCAGCAAGTTTCCCACGTCTATGCTCATTTTAAAGCTACCAGTCTCGGGGCACTCGGGGGAAAAAAATCACTCCTGAAGGCATTGTGCTAACCTCACGATGGCAGTGAGGCATCGAGTCCTCAGCATTACTTTAAATGGGCCGGTACTGAGTACCAGCACTTTTTTATTTTGTGAGGGAGAGTACCGGCACTTCACGAGAGAGAAGTAATACTTTTAATTGCAGAGTACCGGCACTTCTCAGAAACAAGCAAGCACTCTGCTACAGAGTACCTGCACTTCTAGTTGTCTATTTCAAGTACTGGTCTCAGCATGTTGCCTCCTCGCCACCCCACGCTGAAACTGCCAATCCCAGGGCATCAAGCCACCTGGGCATCCTTCAAAAAGAAGCTTAAGGTACATCTCTTAAAGGAGCGCTCCCGTCCCACACATATTAACACTCACCTGTCAGCTACCTGACCGTATACGTTCTGAATCATTCTCACAAAATGGCGGGTGTGTATTACGTTTACGGAGATGGTTGGAGACTCATCAAGCACAACTGTGTATTTTTTATCCACAGAGGTGCGAGAGAATAACGCATGGCAGAAGGAAGCACGAAAAAAAAAATATATATATACATATATATATACGCGAGCAAATGTGGGGAGCGTTCTCTAGCTGGCGCTGGCGCTGGCGGTGAGGAGTGGGAAAGCCTCACTATACTTTTCGAATCAAGATCCTCAATAAAGAAGACGCCGCGCACCACTTCAAGTTGGTTTAAGTGCTTTATTTTCTGTAGGTTTCTCCCACCCTACGCGTTTCGGACTTTACCAGTCCCTGGTCACGGTATACAAAGCACAACTGTGTATTTTTTATCCACAGAGGTGCGAGAGAATAACGCATGGCAGAAGGAAGCACGCAAAACAAAAATACATACATACATATATATATATGCTGAGGTGTGCCGTCTTCCCGATTAAATAAAACACACTGCTCACCTGCACCCGGGTCTCCTCTCTTCTTCTGAGCTGTGGTATCCAGGATTGGGCTCCAGGCGAGAGCAAGCAGGGATTGTCTCATATATATATATATATATATATATATATATATATATATATATATTAACGCTCCACAGTCAATAAGACAAAACCAGTACTCGCAGTAGGTTAAACCTGCTCAGGGTTTATTGCACAAAAAGAAATTTGAACAAACGCGTTTTAGCACTTGCCTTCGTCAGTGTCAGCTGGCGACGGCGAGGCGGAAGTTCATAAAGGTAATAACACTCAAAATAAAAAGCGGACTAAAGTCCAAATCATAAGCGCCATCTTGCAATGGTAAAATTAAATCAAATCAAATTCACATCAATCTAATTACAGCAATGTGGATTACTGTTGGTAACAATACGTCTGATGTTAAATATTACAATGCATTAGTAAGTAATTGTGTATTTAGTCTTCCGCCCTGGATGGGCAAACATTTCGAGACTGTTAGTTTAATATCTAAGAAAAAATGTTCATCGAACCAACATTCTCCTAATTGCATTTAAATTCATTATATCCTATGGTAGTGAGTTTAAGAAATCTAAGGTTATCAGAACCCATGACAACAATAAAGCCCTTGATGGGCAAACAGTGAAAATTAAATCAATCATAATTCATTACTAATCCACTGTGGTTACTAAATAAAGATGTATTGATCAAGAATTGTCTAAGAGAGTCCATTAACCCACTACCAACTTGGTTTCTTAAACGCATTTAAAAAAAATATATATATTTTCAGGAACCGTCACAGCTCCCCAAATGTCTTTTGTATTATAACTTACAGATGTGATATTAACTCTTCCCCCACGTTTAGACCTCCTGGAGTTCTATAATATATCTCGACTCCAATCGTCTTAACTTCCGCTTAAAGTCCCCACCTCTCACATCCTGTGGGATACAATCTAAGCTAAAGAAGCTAAGTAAGGTTCTGTCGCTATTGTGATGGGTGGCGAAATGTCGGGCCATCGGGTAGTTCTCATCCTTATTCGCGATGGCCCGAATATATATAATCTGATGTATTTCCATAAATCTCGAAGGTCTCGGAGTCTAGCCAAGAGAGATTCGACCCGTGCTTAATCGTTGAGAGGTGAATAAATAACCCTAGGGTCACGTAATCAATAAAATCTATGTGAAAAGTATTTCTGAATCCCTACCACACTTCTTGTTCGCTTGTATAGCATACAAAAGGCCTAGAACAAGATGACTAAAACCTGTGTTTAGGGAGCTGGGAGTGAGAGACTTTAGGATTGCCCTGCGTATTTTTTCATCGGATACTACATCTCTGTTCCTTGTATGCGGGGTAGCTAAGTATTTAGCAAGTGCATGGGGTATACGTACAAGGTTGTAAATCTCTGATAAAAGTTAGGCTATAGCAGCTAATCAGTCATATAAAACCCTTCACTGTATATGCACTTTATGACTGTTTTTTGTATAATTGGCTGTTTTAAATGTATTTTTTATCTTTTTATCTTATGAATTGAAATGAATATAATATTTTAAATATCTGTTTTTATGTGTAATTTGTTTGTACTTTTATGATATATGTATATATTGAATAAAGTATTACAACAACAAAATTTCTGAATAGATTACTGTTAAAAAAAAAAAGCAATGTTAAAGTGTGTGCCTTCCTATAAATCTGGCAACGCCCTCTCGCACATGCAGCAGGGACAGTTTGAGTGAGCGGTGAACAGATTAACCACAGTTTAGGAAAATATGGCCGACACGCGCCAAGAATAACTCACAATACCATTAGGCTTTATTAGAAATGTACAACATTACACTTCGTGCTAGAAGGCAACGAGGAAAACGTGGGAACAGTCCAAAGGGCAGATCCCTTTTAAATCCCTTTTAACGGGCTGCGCTCCAGCCTTGAGATGAAACAGTTGCTCCTTTACTGGGGCTGGTGAATGACTCACAGGCAAAGTCAATGACTATTTTTGGTGTTGTGCATTGTTCTGTGCAGATCGATTTATTTTCTGCCGCATGCCTTTCCGCAGATTAACTGCACGTAGAGGATTCAGAAACATGACGTAAGCTGTGAAGAGAGCACGTGAGCTAACCGAATCGTCAGTGCAAAGAGTTGAAGCGCGCCCTGCGGTTCCAGGAAGTGGGAATATGGCTGGAAGGGCCCCAATCAGGTGTTAAGGCCCTGTGACGAGAGCTCGAGAGATAACGTAACCGCCAGGCAAAGAGGTGAAGGGAAGATAAAAAACAGCTCTGAGGAACCAAGAAGTGGGGCTACGATAGGAAGGCCCCAAGTCAGGTGGTAAGGCCCAGGGCTTTGCAAGAAGTGCAGGTGTTAGAGAAAGATGATATATATACATGAAGGTAAACCTGCAGTGGTGAAGGAACAATTTTCACAGCATGGGTGCTGGCACCAATGTTGACTTATGTTATATCATAGGGATTGTGAAAAATCCAAGCATCACACAAAGAACAAGTGTAGCAAATGAGCCACGACTTTTCAACATTTTAGACCATGGTGTCATAAATATATTACTAAAGCATTGTGTGGTATGGCACACCGTTTAAAGTCAGCACATTTTCCATTGTAATGGTTACCAAATGTGCAGTTTTAGTGAAAACTCTATATAGCACACAACTGATAATATGTGGAAATCGTTTTTCAGCAAATATTTACCATTTGCACATCACCAATTAAAATGTCTTGATTTGTTTTGATCCAATTAAAATCTTTGTTTTTATGTTTGTTAATGCTCTTCCGAATTTTAAAAAATGGGCTTCATTTGTGCTTTACTAGCTGCTAAAATATTATTTAGAAATATTTGTATTGTTATTTTACAGGTATTTGAACATGTTAGAAAAAAAAGACATTCTTCAGCCTTTTCTTCAATCAATCAGGGGTTTGTAAAGCGTGGCTACTCACCCGTGAAGGTCTCAAGGCACTGGGGATGGTGGGGGGGGGAGGCTGCTGATCCATTAGGTGTGGCAATTCATTCGAAGAGTCAGGTCTTGAGGCCCTTCGTGAACTGGGTCAACGATGCGGATTGCCTGAGGTGGAGGGATAGAGTGTTCCAGATCTTGGCGACAAGGTAGGCGAAGGATCTTCCTCCGGTCATGGTCTAGTGGATTCATGGGATGGAGGTCAGGGCGAATTGCGCGGAGTGCAGTTGTCTGGCAGGTGTGTGGAAAGCGAGGCGGTGGTTCAGATATTCTGGTCTTGCGTCGTTGAGGGCCTTGTAGGCATGTGTGAGGAGCTTGAAGGTGATTCTCTTGTTGACAGGGAGCCAGTGGAGTTGTCGTAGGTGTGTCATGTGGCGGCAGCGGGGGATGTCGAGGACCAGTCTGGCTGTGGCGTTTTGTACGTTCTGTAGTTTCCTGAGATGTTTCTGGGTGACACCAGCGTAGATTGTGTTGCCGTAGTCCAGTCTACTGGTGATAAGGGCTTGGGTGACCATCTTTCTGGTTCCTGTGGGGAGCCATCTGAAAGTCTTTCGAAGCAGGCGGAGCGTGTCGAAACCAGAGGAGGATATTGCCTTGATTTGTCGGTTCATAGAGAGAGAGGAGTCCAGTATGATGCTGAAGTTGCATGCGTGGTCCATAGGGGTGGGGGAATTTTCTAGTGCGGCGGGCAACCAGGAGTAATCCCAGGCTGAGGGGGTGGAACCCAGGTTGAGTACTTCGGTCGTCCCTCAGCAAGATTGTTAGATAGTTAACTTTACAAAATCCTCTCACTTTACAGTCAGAGAAGAGAAGTAAACACCGACCACCATGATAAAATAATAGAAAGCAATTTATCAGAAGATATAGCTTGACATCTGTCCTCTATCTGAACTCACAGCAAATGTTACAAAATAATAGTAACATTTAAAGGCATCTTTCACGCTCACTCACCTTCTGTACTCCAGCATAGTTGTTTTGGGGGTGCTGCTGCACAATCTGCATCACTACTTCCAGCTCCTGTGTGTATCTCCGTGGAGTTAGCAGCCTTCCCAGCTGTAGCTCAGTGATGTTCTACTGCTGCTATAGGCTATGTTTTGTATTGGAGTGTGCACAGGGTCGACAAATTCTGCTTCCACAAAAGAGTGCATTGATTGGTTTGCATCATGGTCCACTTCATATTGGTGTAAGCCTGGTAAACTGTTTAGGGACATCAGGTTGGCTCCATGTAATAAGAGGGGTTTTCGCAAACCAACAGTGTTATTGTTTCTCAAAGCAGAGAAGACATTTGATACATTTGACTTGGCATTTTTGCCTGTTGTAAGGTAAATGGGGATTGGACTGTCTTTCCTTGCATGGGTTGGAGCTCTCTATGCAATCCCTGTAGAGACAGGGAAAAGGCCAATGATGCCCCATCATTGTAATTTGCTTTAGGGAGGGGCACAGAAAAGGGATGTCTTTTTCCCCTTTTGACTTGTGCTCTCACCTCGGAACCATTGCCATAGTGGATCGGACCTTTGATCTAGGTCATTAGATGGGGCTCCACTTGAGAGGATATATTTATATGCAAATTACAAAGATTTGTATTTGACTGACACCGAGACCTCCATCAATAGAATATGCTGCACTTTCAGAAGTTAAGGCGCATAGCCCTGTCTTACCATTAACCGAGTAAAATCAATTCTATTTCCATTCACAGACGGGACCCCTTGGCCTCGATTTGTTTGTGGCTTTAGCATTTTCAGAGACAGTTTTGTCTATCTGTGAAATACAGAGGAATTTCCGTAGAATAACATATGCAAGGCTTTGATAATATTTGGAGAGGGCATGTCATGCTGAAGAAAACTGCCTCTGTCTCTGCTGGGCAAGTGGACATGTACCAAATGATCACCCATTCAATGTTGCTCTGTTTATTATAGAATATTCTTTTTTGGATCCCAGATTTTTTTTCTTCATAAATTGATTGCAGTGCTCTGTATTCTACTCTGGGATGCATACGATATTCTTAGCAGCATTACCAAGACAGATATTTATTATGGTATAACTTTAGCTGATATGAAAAGGTACTACCAGGCATTTTAATTGGTGGTTTTCAATGTGAGGGCATTTTCCACACTACACAAGCCCTCTTTTATAATGGAAAGACATTCTATTGGAAATGGGATACATCAATAGAATGTATGTTACTAACATTTCCAAAAACATGTTTACACCCATGAGGGTGGTTATAGAAGCCTGGCATACTGCCTTGTCCAGAATAGGGTAGAATAGACATATTACTGAAGATACATCACTATGGGACAATGAAACCTTGTGAGAACTTAGTAAACTTTAAGGGTTTAGACATAGTGAAACAATTGCAATGTTGAAAATCTGGCATAGTTAGAGGCTAAATAGTATTTTGCAAAAACAACGGTTGATGGACAGAATGCAGAACAATGTCATACATTCACCCCAGTACAGAGATCTGGGCCTAAATCCATCGTTTTTTTGCTCACCATGCCAGTATTATGACATTTTAGTGCTTAGGTACTGACTTTGGCCTTGAAAAGTCTTAATTTGATGGAGGTACTCAGGTGAAACACGTTATGGAACGATATGGGGACTAACTTTGAGATGTTCAGGACACCTGTCCACTTGAATGAAAATAAGATTTTGGTGCAATCCCCAACTAGAATCGTGACATCTAAAATATATCAGACATTGGTTAACAATACCCATGAAAGCCAGAACAAGCTGGAAGAATGTTGGGAAATGGATTTCTCCCGATAGATGATCCTGAGTGCATCCCTAGCGAGTTTGGTATTAAGTCAGCATTTAGGTCAGTTAGATTGAAAACTATCCGCCAAATTTGTTCAACACGTACCCACTTGCTGAAATTTTGGAGAACTGATAATGAGGTAAGCTTAGGGGGCTGTGGGGTGATGAATATAATCTAGCTAATATATAGGAATGGTCCACAATTTAGGTGTTTTGTGGGAAGATCAGATAATACTTGCTATTATTACATGACCCAGCTGTAGCTGGGTGCCACAATATTGCTTCTGGACATATGGCGAAATTGGCAAATTATGGTGCAGCCAAGTGTGACTGAGGTTTAAACGGTGGTGCACAAATATGAATTGGTGCATGACTGCTAAAAGAATTATTTAGGCCTCTTGTGCCTTCCCACAGAAATTCAATAGTGTGGGGACAATAAGAAACATATTATGGACGTGATTGAGCGCTGGATTCCTATATATGTTTGCAATAAAATCAAGTCAATAATATGAAATGTTGCTGAATAATCCTGGTGGTAATTTCTATAGTTGAAAGCCTACCATATTCATTCATCTGTACTATTACAGAGTTGCTTTAAAGTGGAGTTATTCTCTGACGTGTGTGAGTACATCCCTGTCTTGTTGTACCTGTGAGTATTTACTGCTTTGAATTAATCATATAAGAATAAACATTGTTAATCAAAACGGCATCCAATACCATGAAGGAACTGAATATGACAAGAAGACATGGGTCACTGCTGTCTGTGATCTACAGGGCAGCAACATGGTCTGAAGCCAGATTAGTCTTTAAGAGGGGATTGCACTTGTTTTTAGCATGGAGGTGGGTGTATATAGCTTTCTCAGTTATTTTTTAGAGGAATGGTAGGTGTGCAATTGAATAGTAGTTGGCCAGGTATTCAGGATCTAAGCTGGGCTTTTGAAGAAACTCAGCATCTGTCTAGACTTGGGGGCTTCTTGGAAAGGTTACACTGATGATGTGTAGTATTGACGAGAGTGATGCTTTTTGAGTAGGGGGTAGATGACAGCTTGCCATAATTTTCCTAGATGGTAGGCTTTACTGACCTGAGTATGTGGGCCAGGTACTGTCTGGAAAGGGCATTAAGTTACACCCACTTTGATTTGCTGCATGGTGGGATTGATGTGTTGACATCAGGTGGAAGGATTCTGTCAACATAGTGCCAGAGTTTCTCTATCTTAACTTTGAAGAAGTTATTGATAGCAGAGTATATCTCCTTGGAAGGGCTGACTGTTGATTCTACTGATGAGAGTTGGCAATGTTGATGGATCTGTAGGGATCTTTACTTTGTCAGTTGCCTTGCTGAAGGTGCTTTTTAATGAACAAAGCCTTGGGACCTCTACTTATCTAATCCCCAGTTGTGGGTACCAATCCTTACTACCATTTTAAATGCCGCAAAAAGAGGTGACTTGCCTAGCACTTGGTCCCTATCTACCATCATTCCGTTTTTATAAAAAAGGGAATAGGGATAGTACTATGCGAGGACTCCGGGTAGTCTATGCGCTACATAAATATAATTTTTCATTTCATTTCATTTCATTACTCTCTGTTATGGACTCATATCCCTATTGGACTCGTCAGTTAAAGTGATGGGACTTATTCTGTTGGACAGGCTGTCCACATGGGTAGACTACAATAACATCCTAAATGACATCCAATATGGTTTTTGTCCTGGGAGGTCTACAGTCGATCAATGCTTGAATTTATACATGATCATAAACAAATATACCAATGCTCGATCTGGTAGTATATACCTGGCCTTCATGGATTTGCCTTCCGCTTTTGACTGTGTAAACAGAAACAAGTTATGGGAAACTCTATTGGGTATGGATGTGGACAAAGACATCGCCCTCTTCCTCCATGAGCTTCACAGGGATACTAAAGCAGAGGTACGGTACACAAATGACGGTAAGGTCACCTGTCAATTCCCAATTTAGAGAGGGGTGCGACAGGGTTGTATCTTGGCCCCTTTCCTATTTAATTTATATATCAACAATTTGGAGAGGGTACTAGTTGACACTCAGGTAGGCTTCCCTCAGGTGGGACGGTGTGGCCTGCTGGTATTATTGTATGCAGATGACGCCGTCCTTATGGCCCAAACACCGAGGGGCTTGAAAACCCTATTCAACTCCTTTGTGAAGTTTATGGAGTACTGGGACCTTTTAGTTAACAACTCAAAGTCATACGTGATGCAGGTGGGGCCAAGCTCAAGGAAGTCCTTCAACTTTAAGGTAGGGTTCACACTGTTCCCTAAGACCTGTGCTTCTCTTATTTGGGGGTCATGCTGGATGCCAAATTAAACTGGGGCCCTCTGAGAACCAAAAAGAAAGGGGAATTCCTACGGTCTAATGCAGCTGTTTTTAACTTCGTATTGCGAGTGGGTAAAAAAACAATATGTGCAATCTTGGAGATTTACAGAGCTGAGTGTTTAGCACAGGTAATTTATGGCAGTGAAATTTAGGGTTATACATTGCATGATGAGTTACAAAGAGTCAAAAATAGATTCCTGAGACAACTCCTATCTGTACCTCAGGGAACCACCACTTTTGCTGTGCACGAAGACCTGGGTATATCTTATCTGGCAGACCTGTTGTCATTCCGCCCATTATCCTATTGGCTTAAAGTTTGGTTGAACAAGGGGACCACCTTACACAAAGACATCCTAAGGGATTGTATGGTCCTTGACCATGCCCACCCTTTTCTCTGGTTCAAATATATTCGGGAAGGGTTCAGGACTCTTGGCAGTTCGGATCTTTTTAGTGACCCGGATTCAATCAACAGGAAGGACTTACTTTGGGCTAAAGAGTCTTTTTGCAGGCTCTGTGTGGTGAACAGGGAGGAGTGTGAGTTAATGGAGCCCAGCATATGTAAATACATCATGCTGAAAACTGTACCCACCATGTAACTGTATCTTCTTGGGCTTTCCAATACATACGATCATTTTCTACTGAAAAGGTTCCATTTTGACCTATTTTATCTCCTCCTGGCCCATCCTCGAGGGAGCAGCAAAGGTGAGACTCTGCCGCTGTGCTGTTGTGACAGCAAGTCCCCTCAGGACATGATTCATTTTTTAATGTTTGGCAGCTATTATGAGGTGCCAAGGAAGACCTATTTAATCCCAATTTTAAAATCAGCTAATTTTAATCACGTGCGTCCTGCATTTACTTGTACTTTTCTAGCTAATCTCTTAGGGTCCACGTTATGGTATGTTCTTAGTTTTTTAAAGGTTGCAGTTAGACTTAGATCCAGCTGTGATTAGTACTATGTGTAGAGTAGGCTTGAAGGATGATTTTTATATCTACTCATTTTAAAATTGTGTGTTATCTTTTTGTATGAAATATGGCATTCTTTGATACCAATTGGATGGAAGCTTATAGCTTTGTTGTATTTATGACTCTTATGGTTTTTATCACAAAAGCTGAATACAGATTGATTGATTGATTGATAGTCGAATATTTTGGAAAAACAAAAGCTTGGGTTCTGCTGCTTATTACTAGTGGTCAATATTATTTATTGGCAAAGTGGATGATTATTGTATATTAGTGATCTAGGTGAACTAACTGCACTATGGCACTTTACTGATGACTGTTCACCATCAAGGCATGACAATTGTATGCTCCGTTAATCTCTTGGAACTGTGATATGTTGATGATTTTATTCTCACTAATGGTTTAGGAAGACTTCAGCCTCTGGTGAGACTGTGGTTTTTTTTTATAAAATCTTGTTTATATGTCATGTATTATATTCATTATATAACATTATGTATTATATTCATTGTAGTAACATTGTTATGGTTTTTATTAACCCAAACAATAAAGATTTTTGTACATTTGCACTTTGAGATAAATTCAAAAAATGCAAAAACAGGGTTTGTTTCAACTAACTGTGGCAAAAATTTAGTTTTACAGTGGTCAGTGCAAACTTTTCCTATTGTAGTACGAAGTTATGTTAATGACTTATAATGCCTGATATGTAACAGGGCTTGTTCTCCTGTTATGTACTTAAGTGCAAACCATAAGTTAATATATTTTTTAACAACAATATAAGGTAATAAAGAGACTTAGTGGCTACTTTCATTGTATTAAAACGAGTTACAAACATTAACCAATATGTCTCATAATTGACAATTAATTACACAAATTCTCAGCCTTCACAAACTAGCAGCGCTAATCACATTACACTTATTTAAATAAATCTTAATTTATGGCTGTCTCTGTTAGCCATCTTGTCTATAAGAGTGTGCCATAACTCATTGACTGACATTGCATAAAATATAATATACAGAACTCAAAATATGAAAACCTTGTACTGACTGTGTCCATCAACTGATTGTGTGGAGTTTCCCTGACAAAAGGCTGTGGTAGTTGAAAGCAAGAGAACTAACCTACATGAACATTAGTAGCTGACTGTTTCGGTTATCCCAGGTCCAGCTATGACCAGTAGTATTTTGAATGGTTCAATGAGGATGGGTTTCCAGACCACCAGATATTAGGGACGGGGAAGATTATTTAGACTGGTGCTCAGGGGCCGAGAAGGTAACGTATGCAGCTTGAGGGTGCCCTCGAAAATGCGGCAAAATATGGGGGCGGTAGAATACGCACAGAGGAATTTAAAATATTATGTACGTTACAAGGGATAGAATGTATATGAAGATGAGTGCGGTCTCTCAGGGGAACGACAACTACAGCTGATGCAGGGTTGTGAAAATATCAATCAATCAATCATGGAATTTGTAGAGCACGCTACTCACCTGCTAAGATCTCAAGGCGCTGGGGGGAGGGGGAGTCGCTACTGCTCGAACAGCCAGGTCTTGAGTTGTTTCCTGAAGGAGAGATGATCCTGGGTCAGCCGTAGGTGGGTGGGGAGGGAGTTCCATGTCATGGCCGCCAGGTAGGAGAAGGATCTTCCTCCGGCGGTGGATCTGCGAATACGTGGGACGGTGGCGAGGGCGAGGCTGGCGGATCGGAGCTGGCGAGTGGGTGTGTAGAAAGTGAGGCGGCTGTTGAGGTACTTGGGGCCCATGCCGTGGAGAGCCTTGTGTGCGTGGGTGAGGAGTCTGAACATGATCCTCTTTCTAACGGGGAGCCAGTGCAGGTCTTTCAGATGGGCAGAGATGTGGCTTGGGGGCAGCGCCCAGGGCAGGGCGCCACCAGGAGTCGTCCCAGGCAGAGGGAGAAGGACCCAGGATGAGGACTTCCATTTTGTCTGAGTTCAGTGTCAGACGGCTGAGCTTCATCCATTCCGCAACGTCTTTTATTCCTTCCTGGAGGCTGGCTCTGGTGGTGGTGGGGTCGTTGGTGAGGGAGAGGATCAGCTGGCTATCGTCAGCGTAGGAGATGATGTTTAGGTTGTGTTGGCGTGCGATGGCTGCGAGGGGGCTCATGTAGACGTTGAAGAGGGTGGGGCTGAGCGAGGATCCTTGCGGAATGCCGCAGATGACTTCGGTAGCCGCGGAACGGAACTGGGGGAGGCGGACTCTCTGGGTTCTTCCGGCGAGGAATGAGATGATCCACTCCAAGGCCGTTCCTTGGATTCCGGTGTTGCTGAGGCGTTGTATCAGGGTGCGGTGACATACGGTGTTGAAGGCTGCTGGGAGGTTCAGGAGGAGTGCCGCTGTTTCCCTGTTGTTGAGCAGGGACCTGATGTCGTCAGTAGCTGCGATGAGGGCGGTCTTGGTGCTGTGGTTTGCTCGGAAACCGGACTGCGAGGGGTCGAGGGATCTGTTTGTCTCGAGGAAGGCGGAGAGTTGTTTGTTGACGGTCTTCTCGATGACTTTGGCAGGAAAAGGGATGAAGTGAGATAGGGCAAAAGTTCTTGAGGTCCGTCGGGTCCCCGATGGGTTTCTTCAAGAGGGCGCTGAGCTCGGCATGTTTCCAGCTCTCCGGGAAGGTGGCGGATGCGAAGGAGCTGTTAATGATGTCCCAGAGTTGGGGTGCCATGATGGGGTCGGCTTTGTTGAAGATGTGGTGTGGACAGGGGACGGTGGGGGATCCGGAGTGGATGGTGTTCACCGTGCACGTGGTGTCTTCGGTGCTGACCGGGGTCCAGTTGCAGAGGGTGGTGGTGGGGGGCGCTGGTTCGGTGGTTGGGTGCGCGGTCTGTGCGCCGAAGCTGTTGTGTAAATCGGTGCTCTTGCGGTGAAAGAACGAGGCGAGTGAGTCGCAGAGGTCTTGCGAGGGTGTGATGTCGTTGCAGGCGCTGGGGTTGGAGAGCTCTTTGACGATGTTGAAGAGTTCTTTGCTGTTGTGGGTGTTGTTGTCCAGACGTTCTTTGAATGTTGTCCTTTTGGTGGTGCGGATCAGCTGGTGGTGTTTGCAGGTGGCGTTCTTGAGGGCTGTCATGTTCTCCGTTGTCTGGTCGTGGCGCCAGGCTTTCTTGAGGATGCGGCAGGTTTTCTTGGAGTTTTTGAGGTTGTTGGTAAACCATGAGGTTTTCTTGCTGCCGGGTCTGCTAGGGGTGGTTCTTCAGAGGCGCAAGGTCATCGGCGCAGTTGGTGAGCCACTGTGTGAGGTTGCGGGCTGCTTCGTTGGGGTCCCTCGTGTTGGTGGGTGGGTTCTGGCTGAGGGAAGTGGTGAGTTGGTCGGCGGAGATCTTGTTCCAGCTTCTGCGGGGAAACTGTTGCGGGT
Organism: Lissotriton vulgaris; assembly: GCF_964263255.1. Lineage (NCBI taxonomy): Eukaryota > Metazoa > Chordata > Amphibia > Caudata > Salamandridae > Lissotriton > Lissotriton vulgaris. Next base: position 605,530 of record NW_028241185.1, on the reverse strand, counting down.
GGTGGTGGGTCGTGGTTCTCCTGAAGTTGAAGTGGACGCAGCTGTGGTCTGTCCAATGTAGTCCGGTGGAGTGGCTGAAGGAGATGTGCTGGTTGGAGAAGAATATGAAGAATAGGCTGCATGTACGTGATGAAAAGGTGTTCATATTTACTTTATAATTGTGTGAGAAATATTACTGAGAATTATCAATGAAAAAAAGATGTTTAAAAAAAAATGAGTCTGGGTTGAATTTATTTCTGATAATCCATACGTGCTCCACTGACTTTTCCTATAATAGAGATCAGAGCAAACTCTTATTATTGGCTTGAAGTCGTTCAGTCATTCAACCACTGAAAGACCTTCACGTGTTCCCGCTATAGTCCTGCAATGTCTTAAAGACAAACCTCATCACCTACAAGGCCACCTGAAACAACACCGTGCATGTCATGTCTGGCTGAGAAACTTACCAACTCATGCGGACAGTTTCACATCCAGAGCCAGGATTTCGCCTGACTGGAGACACAAAAATGCAAAATAAGAACAAGAAGGGCCTTCTTCATGTACGCACCCAGGATCTTGAAAAACATCCCATCTACAGCATAACTGCTCTGGCTATCCTACAGTCCAGAAAGATATTGAATATGTAGCTTTTAAACAGCACTACAACCAAGCAGGGTATAAATCTACCTGTTACACGTTTCACTTCAAGTGATCCTGACTTGATCCCTCGCCCGTCATCTGTTTCGGAGCAATACTTAGCTAGGTTTGTGCTTTACAAGCACCACTACATAACTACATGCATCAAAATATAGTTCTTTTAACATAGGCAAGTAATGCTTTACTTGCTTTATCTAACACTGATGTGGACAATAGCAGTGCCGTGGACCTTAACCCCTTCGAGGCTGATGACGAGCTGGGCTCGTCATGGTGTAGCCTCCTCAAACACCGATGACGAGCCCAGCTCGTCATGAACAATGGGATTTTCAATTCTGCAGCACAGCAGCAGAATACCATGAGCATCGATGGTGTTAACCAGTAGACCCTTCTTGGAGCCCATGCCTTGATTCTGTCTCACCAAGCTCAGCCAGACATAAAAGATTCTGCTTTCGTCTGGTGTCAGCCTCTTGCCTTCCTGATTTATTTTTGCCAAGATCAGACTCAGCACCATGTTGTATTCTAGAGTTCAGCTCTGTCTCTGTTATTTTTTATGTATATGTCAAACTTCTGGCTAGAATCATTAAGTCATTTGGCTTGACATTTTAAATTTATGTAGCAGAAACCCTGGCGACTTTCCTGCTAACCTTACCTGGTGCCTACAAGACATTGACCAGTGGATAGCTGACACTCATCACACACTCAAACCCTGGTAAGACTCAGGGAAATACATTTGATGCTAACCTTAATCTATGGACTCTGAACCTTTAAACACAGTAAGGCAACGATTGTACAGTACCAAATTAGGAATTTACACTTGAAGATTTATCCTTTATGCCTCATAATACAACAGTGTTTTAGAGCTATTAGCTTCATTTAGGACTATGAGACAACACCTTTATTTTTCTAAGTACCGCACAATGTGACAATTCTACAGTACCATTGATAACATTTGAACTGTGTGATGCCAATTACAAAATGCTTTACAACAATGCTTTTGGCAGACTTCTATTACCAGCTTCTGCCTTTAATATGTTAAACCAGCCATGTTATTATTGAGTTATCCCAGCCGCAATTAATTGGCTATTGACAACCCAGATATTCCAATTCAAGGCCTTATAGACCATCCATTGGTTCCCAATGACCAAAGCCAACCTTTTTCCCCACCAAAAGGTCCACGGTTACATTCCTGGTAGTAACTCGTCTTCTTCAGAGGGTCGTATACGCTCAGGGTCACCCGAAATCAAGAGAGAATATTCCGGAGGCATGCATTATCCTGTATCAGGATGTGCCTGTAAAATGTACTGTCTTGTCTATTAGAAGAATTACGACCCGTTGTAGCTCCAGAAAGCATATAAATACTTGGCTATATTGAAGTTTGGAATGGTGACAAAGTTCAATTAGAGTTCTACAGTTAGTGGGTCCAGCTTATTCCCCAATATGCCTTTATTTGGTAATTGATGCACTCTAATAACAAGAAACCGTTAAATAAATGTTACTAAGCTGTTTCCAAAACATAAGGCGTGTGCAAGAGAAGTCTCACATTATTTTTCTCACTACACATCATGATCATGAGGGTTCTTAAAATAAACACTTTGGATGGCATAACTGAGCTGTTCACAGCCATCTGCAATTGAAAGATTACGACTTCGATGACATCCCAGATTACAAATCAGTGCTGCTCAGAGGAGAGCCACACCGAAGCCATCTGTGCCATTTGCCTCAACATTTCTTCATGCTGTTCGACTGGTGCAGCTGCGTATACTACATCGGTCATATTACTCTCAATCGGTCCTGCTGAAAATGTGTAGGGCGTCCTCTGCCTGCGAGGATGCGGGCAGGTGGGCTCCTTCTTTCCCATCCTTTGGGAATGCCCAATGCTACAAGCCTTTTGGTCGAACATCATGGATTATATGCGACATGTGGGAGAAGAATTACAGAGTTCAGCAAAGAGATGTGTGCTCAATGTGTGGGGGAGGTATGGATCACACTGGTTCTAATGGTAGCCAATAGGAATATTGTGAAAGCCTGGGGAGCCAGAATCCCTCGGGACCCGGAGTCCTGGAAGTGGGCCATGGAGTGGTGTATCCAGGAAGCTAAAGTGATATACGTAGGAAGAGGCTGCCCTAAGAAATGGGAAAAGGTATGGGGGAATTGGAACTTTTGTCGTGGGCTGTTGTAGTCCAGAAGGGAGCCACAGCCCCCACTTACCCATGAGGCTGCTTCCATCTCGAAATAGGTGCAGGAGAGAAAGGTACGACAAAGGGTGAAGGGCTGGAAAGCCTACGGAGTTTAGTTGTGCATACGATAGTGAAAGTTGTAAATTGTATTGGTTTATTTCTGAGACGTCTAATAAAAAGATATTTAAAAAAAACATTTACCTCGATGAGAAAAGATCTGGAGCAAGTTGAATTCCTAATGTGGACTGGCCCTGGCTGGCCAGTCCCGGACCAATACCCTATAACAACAGGTATGGTACTCCTGGTGCTGGAAGAGCCCCACTCTGAGATTGTGACGGGGGACAAGCAATTGTCAGAGGGCTTGAGTCAAACCATTGACACGTTTGTGTACAAAACAATGAAGGTTGTGAATGCCAATGTATTTCCTTTAAAATCTTTAATAAAAATATATATATATTTGTTTTTTTAATTGTCATGCTGAGATAATTTTGCATCATCTTGCAGACATACTCATGGTCTGGAAAACATAAATGAAGGTACGAATGTGCATTGACCATGAAATACTGAACCCTCATTATGGCAAAACCTTTGTTGCTTAAAGATAAGGTAAGTAGGGATCCTTAAAAATGTATAATATCGGCTTTCATAATATTTATATTATCTGCTTTCGCCTTCGCTAGCATAATCATTATTTCTGCAATTATTTTAATACATTTATTTTGCACTTAAATGGGTGTAGTTGTGGTGAACGGTTGCCAGAAAGAACAAGTAGGGTTGGCTTTTTTGCTGGTGGGGCCACTTGCGAAAATCTTTTTTGGCGCCCCCGCATGACCTCCTTCCAGGCGCGGTCGGCACAGGCAAGAGCGGTGTAAGTCGACAGACAACGGGATAGGTAAAATTAAATGAAATCACTTACCTTGCACTTGCCGGCTCGACCCTCCCCACCACTTACCTGTGCCAGTCACACCTGCCGCCTCCTCGGATTCCCTCACTATTAACCTGCAAAAGTGTCCCTCATCTCTCAATAGCCCCTCTCTCAAATCCATTTCACCTGTTTTAAAGCGCTGCTGTAGGCTGGCTTTACTAATCCGCTCAGCTATCACTTAAAATATAGATCTGTTCCTTGCAGCAGGCATATTAACCTTTGGCGCTACTTAGGAAAAACTCTAATCTCTGTCTCCAGCAGGAACATTAATCAGAAGACTTATCAAGACATTTTAATTGCTGCCTGAAATCTCGACGCACAAGGAAATCTGAAGCAGATGCATTCAAATCCTACCTATTTTTTAAAATATTCCTGTCTTTATTAATGACATTGCACAGGGATCACCTTGTGTATCCATAATATACACGTTACAGTGCGTCGTTGACAGACCATTGTGAGCAAATAGTTTCTTGCCGATCCATTAATCTGTCAGCATGTCACATTCAATATTCCCATCTTTAGATCCTACCCTACTGCTAAACACAGCGCCCACTCTGAGGTCGATGCCTCCCCTCTAGGTCAGCGCCCAGTGCGGCTGCACCGGTCGCATTGCCTTAAAGCCGGCCCTGAGAACAAGAATACATCAGGCATACCTGACTGTCTCAGGTTGTTACCGACCCAAATGCAGTATCTGCATGGAAGTAGAAGCAGATGCATTGGTTATTAGTTGTCTTTTCCTTCTGCTCAGATTAATACGTTGCTCCATACCTGCGCTTGTGTAAGTGTCGAGAAGGATCTACCAGGTCGTGTTCATATACGATTTGTAATGCATTACCAGTGATTCCCAAAGCACCTGCCTTGGAACACATATTTCATATTATTTTCAGAATTCTTTCTTGTATTACAATACGTGCACCTAGGCCCATATTTATCAATATTTCACGCTGCGTGAAAGGCAGAGTGCAGGAATACTCTGTATTAAACATTATACTGCGCATTACTGCTCCCTGTCTGGGCTGGCACCTGAACTTCTGCCTAGCGCCAACGCAGGCACCTTTGCACCATGGTGCAAGGGTGCCTGCGCTGTAGACAGGATTGTTTTTGTGCAGGAAGGGATACCTTCCTGCACAAAAAAATCCTCAGATGCTTTTTCCTCTTTCTAGGTGTGCTGTAGAATGCAGTACACGTGGAAAGAGGAAACAATGAGGAGGAATAAAGGTATTTCTCCCTGTTGCACCTCTGGTGCAGAGGTGTACAATTCTGACGTATTCCCAGGTTTACCGGTGTTGGTAAATCTGGGAGTCTGTCAGAATCCATGGGTGGATGCATGGGACATCAACTCTCCATCCGTTGAATGCATCCCTGCCGCAAAGTAATGCATGGGATCGATTTGCACTGTCTGGCGTTACTCTAGATCTATCAAGCAATGCAGGGCCATGCAAAGTGGCCTTGCGTGGCTTGTTAAATCTCATTTAGGGTTTGCATTGCCCTTGCATCCCTTTGCATGGCGTAAGGGCGATGCAAAACCTGGATAAATATGAGCTCAATTTTGGGTCCTCTCCCTGTATTTGCCTGTATCCAAGGTAATCGCCATGCACCTGGCCTTCAGATATGCAGGTTATGTCTGCTATGCCTACCCTGCCTAACACAGATTTGGCGAGACACCTAAGATGTGTGTTGCCATTTCCAGTCTTCCTGGTAAGATATTACAAAGTTGGCTGTGGAGGTAAATGTTTCATGGAAAATTCAACTATGGTGTCTTGTAGTTCATATAAACCTATACAGGACCTGCGTGCTTAGCCAACATACACTGTAGGATTGGTGTCTGGACTGATTCTAGACAACCCCACTGGGTATGTTAGCCTGTGTACCAGCTAGCTCACCGTGCCACTAGAAACCCCTCTTACCAAGGAGAGAAGAGTTCTTGGCAACTATCGAACATGACAACCCTGATCCCTCAGGATTGTGGAAACAGTGCAATACTTTTCGGTCAGTCACTCGTGCTCACTTTGTCTCCGAGAGATACACAGAATAAACGGTGGGGAAGTTTTTCAATATTTTCCAATAGGCATTTTTTGAATCAGCGTCATTCTAGTGTAAAATAGGTGTGCTGAAACAACCACTAGACATTAACAGATATAAATGATTATAAGCACTAACAGACTAAAAGGATGGCAGATTTCTACCACCCTGCTAAAACAATGAATACAGGCAAGTATATACAAGATATGACTGTAGAATGCGTACTCCTACAATAGTACCCTAATTAGATGAACCTAAGTGTACCTAGCATGTATGTAGGGTGTAACAGCCAAGAATCCCTCTAGGATAAAGTCAACCCCATTACCTGAAGGGAGAGACAGTGAACCCTGTCTTAGTCTCGAGATGGTCAACCCGCAAGGGATATCAGACCACTGCGAGTTGGAGTTTCTGCGTGCAGGAACCTCAGCCTCTCGCGTTAGTGTGTCGGCATGGAAGTCCTTTTCTCCTCTGACTATCTCCGTCAGACATGGTTTTATATACCCAAAGTGGTACCCTCAGGGATTCTACTTGCTGTGTCATGTCAGACTTAGGATGATGGACGGAATGACCCTTGTACATGGTTATTATGCAGGAGATGGTAGTCCTGCTGAGTTTCCAAGAATCCTCCTGCATAATGGATGAGGCTACTTTTCAGGGAAAACCCCACGTCCTGTATGCAGTACCGTAACTAGGCAAACGGTCAGTCCCAAAAACCGTTATATAGTGTAATGGTAGGGGAGAATATAGGTGACAGGTTAGGTGGCTACCTGAGCATATATTGGGGTACCTATCTGAAACATAACAATGGGGCTTATTTATTAGCACCTTGCGCCTCCGGTGTGTCACTTTTTGTGACTCTCTGGTGGCGCAGGAGCCTGCTCCATATTTACCAGGCAGCACAAAGCCACTTTTTTTGGCTTAATGCTGCCTTGTAAATATCAAGCCCTTTAACACAGTTTTCTGTGTTAAAGGGGCATGCAATGGGTGTTGCTGGGGGCGTTCCCAGCAATATCTAGGCTTTTTGACAATGCTCCAGATATGTGAGAAATCGTAACTCTGATGCAGCGCCAAAAAATTAGGCCTCCCCAGGGGAAGCATAAGGGAGGCACTACTGGGAGAAATATCTTTATTTTGCCTCATTTTTTCTTTTTCTATGTGTGCATTCTGCAGCACACATAGAAAGAGAAAAAAGCCTCTTGTGAGGTTTCCATTCCTGCACAAAAATAATCATCCTTGCAATGCAGGCACCCTTGCACCGTTGTGTAAATGTTCCTGCCTTGGCGCATAGCAGCCCACTGGGCGCCAGCGCAGGGGAAAAGGACAGTAATGCGTTGTATCTGATAGATATGGTGCATTCCTGCCTTTTATTTCAGTAGGGCAGCGCAGCAGTAAGGCCTGTGGTGCTGTCCTAATGCAAAAACTCGTAAATGAGGCCCTATATCTCTTACCTGAAGACACCAGGGACATGATAGCCACTCAAAGCACGTGGGTGGCTATCAGCGATGTCCGATTCTCTCAGTGAAGCAACTGCGTAGCAAGATCAAATGTGCTGACAGGTATGCAAGTCTCCAGGTGTCTTTGTAAGTCATTCATGAAATATATGCAGATGTTGTGATGACATTCTTGGAGAAGGGGGCCCTCAATAGACATACATGAGATTGGGATTTTTTTGCTCAGCTAGTAACACAACAAGTCCTGAAATCTATTCACTTACATTCTCATTTCTGTGTGAAGTGAAGCTTGACAAGCTCACCATGCTTTTTTAAGACTCCTCTTCCTGGTTATTTCAGTTAGTGTGGTGGTTAACTTGATCCAGAATGATTAGAGAAGGGGAAAGGACCAAACCAAATGAACAAACTCAGCTCTGGTTATGTGACTTATAGGGCACATGCTCTCTCGCTTTCCATGGATAACAAACTTAAGCTGTTAGGCATTATGGAAGCTAACATCACGTATTCTAATTAATTCAAAATTTGCATATCAGCCCAGAGCTGTCCAGTACTTCAAGTAGTTATGGAACACCCATGATACGGTCCTTTCATGTAAAACAAAATATTGTTGGTTTAAAGGGCAATCAGGTAGTTGTGATTTGCTATTGTTATGCCATTTTCTATCCCGTGTGTCCTATTTCTAAAAGCCAATTACTCCATTGCTAAGTTTAACAGAAGAGATGACAGTATGTTATGTTATGTTAACTGGTGTTTTGTTAAGCACTCAGCTACTCAAGCAGAGTGTCCCGGCGCTATCAGGCCCAGAACAGCATAACCCCAGCGGAGGGGGGAGATTATTGGCGGAACAGCCACGTTTTGAACTCTTTTCTAAAGGACAGTAAGTTCTCACTCTTTCTTAATGACAGTGGCAGGGCATTCCAGGCCCGGGGCGCCAGATATTTAAAAGATCGACCACCGGTCCGAGCACGCCTAATTGCCGGGACCGTGGTCAGTGACAATGACGCCGAGCGTAAGGCTCTAGACGGATGGTGAAAACCAATTCTCTTCCTTAGGTAAAGTGCACCGGTGCCGAGGAGTGCCTTAAACGCGGTGGTGAGAGCCTTAAACTCAATGCGTTTCCGAATTGGCAACCAGTGGAGAGACTTCAGCAAACCCACAGCATGGGAACTACGGCTGAGGCCAAAAATTTCCCGTGCCGCCAAGTTCTGCACCACCTGCAAACGCGATAGAAGGTACTCAGGAAGACCAAGGTAGAGCACGTTAGCATAGTCAAGCCTTGATCCCACCAAGGCTTGTACCATGGTTTTCCTGTGGGCAATGGAAAGAAAAGGGAGGAATTTCCTTAGCGTTTTTAGTATCCCAAAGCACTGTCCAACCAGGCACATAATCTGTGGTTTAAGAGTAAGACAGTTGTCCATCTTAACTCCAAGATTCTTACCCGCCATGGTGTCGGCGGAAGGTGGAAACATACCCACCGGCCACCAGGACTTCCAACCGGGGTCCGGAGGACAACCAAAGAAAAGAACCTCGGATTTGTCTGAGTTGCATTTTAGCTGGTTAAGTTGAAACTAGGCAAAAACCGCACCCAGACAGCTCTTAATGCGATCCCCATCAAAGTCCATGTTCTTTCCGCAGGTGAAGAGAAGCTGGGTGTCATCAGCGTAAGAGACAATCTGGGCGCCAAATGACTCGGCCAGTGCCGCCAAGGGGGACATATAAATGTTGAAGAGAGTGGGGCTTAAAATCGACCCTTTGGGTACTCCCACCTCCAGAGGCGGCACTGCAGCCGAGTACGGAGGGGCCCAGACTGTCTGTTGTCGGTTGGAAAGAAAAGACTCAAACCATCTGTACACCGTTCCCCCGACACCAATCTCCAAGAGTCTTGCCAGGAGGCAATATTGTCCGTTGTCTCTTTCTATCTGCCATTGATCAGAGATAATTCTACACATTTTCCCATATGCTGGTGGATCCACGTGCACTAGCGGAGCCAAAGCCAACATCTATCCCATGGAGGACACCCTATAGGTAGTCTATTCCAGCGTATTGCATACCTTCACAGTGATGAGAGAGGCTACCATAGGCTATCTAGGAGAGGATTTAAAAAAGACACCTGAGGTTGGTTGCCATATTTTTGTCGGAGATTAAACCAATTTGGTCATAGGGAGCCAGATTCCCAAGTAGTGTTTGTACTCCATATGCCAGTAATTTTCCTTTGCAGTTGGGGTTCGTCTTTGAGAATGAGTGGTATGAGGATCAAGTTCTGAAGTTTGTGAAGACTTTGACTTCAAGCACTATAATGAACTTACGCGTCCTTGTTGGCAATCTGCTGGCTGATGGGCATGGATGCATGTACCAAATGCAGCCTAAAATGAGTTATTCATTTCTATTGATAAGTCATCAGACCCAGCTGTGTTATTCGGCACCAAAACTTTGCTCCCCCAATTCCCCAAATCATTCCAAAGTGAATGCGGTTTCTAACTTCTCTCTTGAGCAGGATTCAAACATGATTCAAATATGGAAATGTTGTCTCCTCTAGAAATTCATCAGTTTGTACTCGGTGCAGCAGCAGAGATTTGGAGGCAAGATCAGCTAATACTCTGACAATAGCTTAGTGATCTGAAACTTTAAGAGGTGCCAGAAGCAATCACTGGCTGCTGGAGAAGTGATTTGAGGTTTGTGTTCTTTCTAAGCAACAATTTGGCCAATAGCCTACCAGATTTGTCACATGCCAGGGCCTTGTGCTGTAGACCCATTGCAGGTCCTGGTTTCGACTGGTAGTTCCCACCCCTCAAAGAAGACCCATTTCCATAGTTCTTCCCAGCCCCATTAATAGCTTCAGGTAGCTTCATGTATCCTAATGTAGATAGTGATTGCCAGAACCCCTTTGCGAGGGTCACAGGGCAAACATGGGTTACTGGGCCTAGCCATGGGGATTGAGGCCTTTTACACCTGATGTCCCAGTGTCCGACCTACTATGGAGTCTGAGAAACTGGGCTAAGTACCCCTTCTGTACTTGACTCTCAGGATAGTGTGGTCCGAACAGTCCAATGCTCCCTCGGGTGACCAAAGGGGTGTGGATACAGGATAGTGAATATGGCTCACAACTCAAATACGTGCAGCAGCAGAAATAAATAATTGTCCAGCCAAATACTTACTTTTATGAAAAGAAAGAAGTATTTTATTTCTACTGCCAACCACACAAAGAAAAAATGTGACATTCACAAACAATTACATAGTCGCCCATGAGATAGTGTTTTGAGACTATTCCCTGTCCCGCTCCCTCCTTGTGTTAGTGATAGTGGTTATACCCCATTCACAATTGGTAACATCCAGGCTATGCCCCACTAGCTTTCAGAGTCTAAAGAGTCCACTTTAATTCTAATTATGAAGTTAATAGGGGTCCAGCTCTACAGCGCTAACTAGCAGCAAGTTCCCCTGGGTCAGACAGGCCCGAAATCAGTCTTGCCCACACCGGCAGGTGTGTGGCATCTGGAGTCCCTGAGTGCGCTCCTTCTTCAGGCATTTGAAGCAGCTGCAGCTGCGTTCAGGTGAGTCTGCGCGCGTGGCCCAGGCAGCTGCACTCAGCAGGTGCAGAGTCCCTCACTCCTTGTCGAGCTCTCTGCAGCTCCTCCTCGGGGGGGGGGGCAGGCAAGTGTCCAGTTCTTCCCAAGGTGGGGTTTCTGTTGTGGGTCGCTTGCCTGGGTGATGGTGCACCGGTTTTCTAACAGCGTCCTCACTTCTCCGGTGGAGGATTGCAGTTCATGTTGCAGTTCTTGATGATCCTGTAACCCCCTCTGAGATACAAGGTCACTGTATCTCACAGTACACGGGCTCCTGCCAGATCAGCATGGGAAAGTCTTCGGGGGTGGCCTCACCTGGCATACAGGGTTGTTGTCCGCTACCACAAAAGGCTACGGTGCTTACTGCACAGCAGCCGTTTTCACAGCAGCCCCTCAGGGTATAAGGGGTTGTTGACTCTTCACTACACACAGGATCCAGCCCAATCAGTGCAGCGTGGCTCACTTCAAAGCGGCCCTTCGAAAGGCATATGGGGATCGCCTACACTGTCTTCCACACAGGCAACAAACCGATTGGTGCTGCAGCCATTTCCTCACAAATCGCAGAGGAAGTCCACTCGACAGGGCTCCCCATTAAACCTCGCTTCCTCCAACCCTCTCCTCTTTCTTACAGGGCACACTGGTCTTGGCAAGCATGCAGGTGTTGTTGCTCCAGTCTCCATGGTCCTGGATTACCTGAGTGATATCCACTCACACAGCAGGGAAACTAGCAGGCGTTAGCCCCAGTCCTTTTCAGAGACAGACATATTGCAGAGCTTCCCCTCCTCACACAGCCCGTCTGCTTGCTTGGCAGATGATCATTTTTGGAGTATCAAACTCCCCTTCTTATAGTTCATTTCCAGATGCCAAGCGTGATATAGAGTCCGAGATATTGAAGTTTTATGTTTGGGATCTGATTCTTTGGAAATGTCCTCTTCTCTGCTTTCTTGTACTCTTAAAAAGCAGTCTGTCACAGCAAGAGCAACTCTAACGCTGATAGTCCCACAACACAGACCATAGGAATGACTAGAATTCACACCTGGTTGTCAGCCACCATAAGTTGTGCATCAAAAAGTTAATACTGGGCTCCAAGCCTTACTTGTTCTCATCTTCCTTCATGAAAGAGTTCTTCCATAACAGGCACGATTCCAAAGCTGTTTGTCCACATCACAACACAATTCATGGGAGTGACCAGAGTTCACACCTGGATGTCTGCCACATTGTCAAGTGCATCAAACGATTAGCCCAGGGCCTCCAGCCTACTCTTTATAATTCTCTTATCACACCCATTTCTTTCTGAGATGTGTTCATGCCCCTTCCTTGTGTCCTTTGACTGAATCAAAGAGCGTGTTTTAATGTGTACAGGGGAGCCTGGCTCGCCCCGTTCCAGAGTTTTTCCTGCCCAGCTTCCAGGAATACAGCAACATACAAATCTGAATGAGGGGACTTCCTCTCCATGTTTTACCATGCAGGCCTGGGTCTCCCAAAACGGAACTCAGGGTCTTCTATGTATTGCACCATCCACAGACACACATACACCCAGTGCATGTATACAACCTACACATACTGCACAGCACTTTATCCTTGATGTATTGTACAACTCATAGGCACTCATACACCCAGCACATGCATTTGACATACACGCACTGCACAGCACTACATCCTCCTCATATTGCACTACTCACAGGCACACATACACTCAGCACATGCACTGCTTAGTATTGCATTATCCCAGTGTTTCACCCTTCCCAGGCACACACACACCCAGTACAGACATACCATTCCTGCATTGCCTAGCACTTAACATCAAACCGATTGGGTCAATGGTGAGTTAAGAACACAGAAGGGGAACTTTAAAAATGAGTGAGCATGTAGGCCTCACTCAAGGGACACAGGTTAAAAAGGACCTGTTCACCATTACTGATCACTACACAGTGCTGCAACCACCACATTTTTGCTGCTTAACTCCCGGTGAAGGGAGTAGCCTCTCACCGCTATAATGGTAGCACATTGGGTGCCACCTTTAATTCCTACAAGACCGCAATATGTGAGACAGGCCTATGCCATGGTGCACACACTTGGTCAACAAAAATCAGCATTAGGGATCCAGACATCAGTACAGTTGTTGGGCACTCAGCACAGGGATGCACGCCCATTACTATGCAGAGGACGTTTCTGTCCCAACAGTAATAATCATGTAACTAGAAATAAAACTTTGCACTCCCATCTCCATGTTCAATGGACTCCTTTGGAACTCTGACACCCTTTCACAGCAATTCCAAACCAAATAGTATCATAATCCACATCTCTGTAAGTCACTACTACTCATGGAGTGAGATCGGTGCTCAGTACATCCGGCCTATCACTAATATAAAACAGCGGTAAGGCCCCCCAGGAGGAGCATGGTCTGCACCTTCCCATCGGGTCTTGGCCACCCAATCCCAGGCATGCTTGTACTTAAAGACCTTTGATGACACGTCAGCAGAGGGCACAGATTTGAGATATACTTGCCTTGTGGCTAAGACTTTCATTGAGACCAATCACAAGAAGTGTGTATGTGCTACCAATACTATTTCAGCATCTGCATCTGGAGTACATTTGTGACCTTTTGGGACTCCACAAAGGTTTCCAGGCATAGTCTCTGGAAGCTGTGACCATTATCCCTGGAGTACGTCTGGAATTCTTTGTGAATTCTATATTCGCATGCGCAGGTAACAATCACATATATTTTAAGAAAATGTGATTATTAGTGACCCTATGTTGAAACACAAACATACACCTCTCCTAGGGAGTGTTCACTTCCTATTTCCATCTTGGATGCAGATTTACTCCCATGCTTGACAGGAGTAAACCTCTGATTGCATCCATCGTGAGAATGTGCCATATACATTTTGTAAATATCCACAACTTAATGTGTTTTGAGTGTTCTCCTATTTTACAAGACATCTTCGCACTGGAACACCCATTCTCTGCCTCTAGGAGCGTATTTACAACCTCATCCTATGACACCATACTGTCATACCAGGATATGGCAGTAAACAAAATGCAGGTGGAAAAAACTAGTGGCCTCATTTATGAGAATGACGCATTGCTGCGTGAAAACAGCGATGCGTCACTTTTCACTGCGCACTCCTTACGACATTCCTGATGCGTCATATTTAATGTATGACGCATCATGTCGCAAGGAGTTACAGATACGTCAGTATTTCTGACGTATCTGTAAGCGCAAAAGTGGCGCATTGCTGGAGTGTGTCACAAAGGTGACGCAACTCCAGCAATGCGTCCTTTCACATGGGGAAAGCCCCATGTGAAAGGGCTTGCGTCAGTCTTACGCCTGCTGTGAGGCAGGCGCAAGATTTTGACGCAACAGCATCCTAAAAGTGACGCAGTGAAATCTCATAGATTTCACTGCGTCACTATTACGAGGCTTTTTGCGGGGGAACGCCCCCTCTGCATACATTATACCTGACGCAGGTATAGTGTGGCGCAGGGGTTTAAAAGGTGACGCATCTACCTAGATGCGTCACTTTTTAAATATGGTGCAACATGGCGCATTTTTTACACCGCTGGTGCGTCACAAAAAGTGACGCACCGGCAGCGCAAAACAGACGCAAGGCCTTCATATATAAGGCCCTAGAACTCTTCCTATGGTTCCAAGATACCTAGAGGGGGCCCTGTAAATACTACACTTCGTCTAGCTGTAAGAGCCAAATATGGGGAACGCTGGAGAATTGTTATTTTCTTTCACCTGTTAGTTAACATTGCTATATTACATCACTACTAAATCTTCTCCCAACATGCTATTAAAGAATCTTGCTCTGTTTATTACAAGTAGAAGAAAAGTCTTCTGAAAAATATCTTCATGGTACCGGAGTACAAAGGGAAGAATGCAGACCTGTTACCGCTGTCTTTACAAGCAGGACATTTCTAGTCCACTGTGATGAAAAGTCAGATCCTGTTATGCAGTTGCCATGGCAAAGGCCAGCAACATCTGCAGCAAGAGCTTCATGTGCTTCCAATAAGTGCCATTCAGAATGTTTATGGAAGGTGTTGAATCGGCTAGTAAACCTTTCAAAGCCTGAACAAATAATGTCATAGAGGGCCCATGTAAAACAAGGCCCTGGCTAAGCCTGCGCTAATACAGAAATAATAATGGTTCCATGGAAGAGCCAATATCCACTTCCCATAGGACAGTGCAGCAGAGAAATGGTTCATGGTGCCATCACTGCCTCCTGAGAATGATAAACGAAGGAATAATGCTTGAGACTTTGCATTAGCTGAAATATTTGCATATATACGTGTATAACCCTTTAAATGGTTTTCTTGACAATAAGGCCAACATCTAGTGTGTGTCCTAGACTGGATGAGAGGTGATTCATAATCTTTCTCTGGCTACGGGGTGAGCTACTCCAGGGGCCAGAGGTAGGAAAATTGGATTTGTAAAAAGTGGTCACAAATTGCGCATTGACTTTTGCGAATCTAGTGAGATTTTACAAACCGACGTATATAGGTCGTTTACAAAACCATCATTCTGAGTAGGTTGCAGTTCTACCTACCTTATCAATATTCATGTGGTAGGTTGGATACTGTGACTCACTCTGATTGGATACCATCACTAGGATGGTGGCCGGCTGGGGTTAGCAGAATACCATGTCTGTGATCACCTTTAAACTAAGTGTTTTTTAGGTCTCGCGGCTAGCAAGATGCACTGCGCAGCAGTGTTCGCACTGCGAGAGTCCTTTTGACAGGGTTTTGCAAATGGACCTGGAAATTCCACACGCTCGTGCGTGTGATTTTCCATTTGCGGCCTGTTATTGGCCTTTCACTGCTTGCTGTTTTGTAAAATAGACACCAATGGGCCAGTGGCCGGCTCATAGCTCCGCCCCTGGCCTATTGGTGTCTATTACACGCATTTCCTGACATATGCTTTCAATTATCGCGCCCAGACACAGGCGCGATAATTGAAAGTATATGGCGCGCGAGCACCACTCACGGTTTTGTTGTTTTCAAAAGCGATTAGCGATCGCTTTCGGTTTCGCGATCGCAGCGTCAGGTGCAGAGCCACATCCCCCCCCTCACTTTGCCCCATATATGATAGTTAAAGCCCGCGCAGCGAGTCCTGCAAACCCCTCTGCACCGGTACATTGTACCTGCTGTCCTGAAGGGAGCTCCGACTCTGCCGTCCTGCACGGGTTCTTCTGGAAACACGCCTATCTGCCGTTTGGCTGAACACCGGGCCCCACCGGGACGCTAACGCTGCTACCGTGAAAGGTCACGCCCCCTTTAGATATCTTGCATAATGAATGCCCTTCTGCAAAATGTTCTGAGGTCTAAGAAAAAGGGGCGCAGTTGTGCTTTGTGGAATTGTAGGCTTTTTTATTGTAGCTACTAGTGAAGTGCCCATGTCATGGTTTGGTGCAGGGGGTGCTTGTGCTCTATGCACATTCAAATCTTGGCCTCTCCTTTTGGTGATAGTTTGTCGCTTGTGCTCTTTCTTTCTTTGGCCTTTTCCTACTAGGATTACCCTTGGACGTGAAGGCAGCAGAGATCTACCCACCTATCCATTTAATTGCCTGCTCCCTTGTGTGCAAGTTGTGTGTGTGTCTGTAAGTTGTATGTGTCAGCGTGCGTGTCAGCATGAGTCAATGTGTGCACAAGTTATGGTGTATGTGTCAGCGTGTGTGCAAGTTGTGTGTGTGTGAGAGGAAGTATGAGTGTGGGCATGAGTGTGTCAGTGTGTGCGCAAGTTATGGTGTGTGTGTGTGTGGGAGAGTGTCAGCGTATGTGCGAGTTGTGTGTCAGTGTGTGTGTACGCACGAGTCAGTGTGTGTGCAAGGTACACGCGGCGTCCCCCAAGGCCTGGGCTCTCAGGCAGAGTCTGAAATACAAATAAGGGCTGGATGTGCTGTAATACGTGCACGTGCTGTCCTGGGCTCTAAAAACAGCCTGCCGCTGGGCGCAGAGCCACATCCCCCCTCACTTTGCCCCATATATGATAGTTATAGCCCGTGCAGCGAGTCCTGCAAACCCCTTGGCACCGGTACCATTGTATCTGCTGCACTGAAGGGAGCTCCGACTCTGCCGTCCTGCACGGGTTCTCCTGGAAGCATGCCTATCTGCCGTGTGGCTGAGCACTGGGCCCCACCGGGACGCTAAAGCTGCTACCATGAAAGGTCACTCCCCTTTAGATATCTGGCATAATGAATGCCCTTCTGCCAAATGTTTTGAGGTCTAAGAAAAAGGGGCGCAGTTGTGCTGTGTGGAATTTTAGGCTTTATTATTGGAGCTACTAGTTTTAATTGAGGGTTGTCTCCTGCATGGGTAATTTGAAATTTTAACAAACGTAATTTGCTTTCTTTATTTATTTTAGATTGATTATGTCTTCATCTTAATTGCACCCTATAAAATATGTTATTAGTGTGATTTTCACAGTTGACCATGTTCCAGTGATAACTAAAGTGGACTTTAAGTGGAGTTATGTTATGTTATGTTACCTGTTTTGTAGAGCGCAACAGCTGCCCCAGCGACGGGGCGTCCCGGCGCTAGAACCGTAACACAATCTACTGGATGCGAAAGAGGGACCTACGGGGCGGGAAATAGATGGGTTTTGATCGCTCTTCGGAAGGCTAGCAAATCATCCATGCAACGGATGTGGAGAGGGAGGGAGTTCCACAGCTTGGCCCCCAGTAGCTTGAAAGAGCGACCTCCGATGCGGCAAAATTTCGTCTGGGGTATCAGAGCTAGATGTTGCCCCATAGACCGGAGGTTCCGTTTGGGCTTGTAGGGGGTCATCAGAGGACGGAGAAGCTCTGGGCCTTCATTCTTCAAGATTTTAAAGGCAAATAAGAGGGCCTTGAACTGGATACGGGCTTCTATGGGCAGCCAATGAAGTCTGTACATAGTCGCTCTTACTGAGCACCTTCTTGGAAGGCCTACTATCGCTCTAGCTGCCGAGTTCTGGATTCGTTGGAATCTTTTTATCTCAGCTTTATTAGCTCCCAGCAACAGGACGCTCGCATAGTCCAGTCTAGATAAGATGGTAGACTGCACTATGAGTTGTCGTGTCTTGGAGTCGAAATATCCTAGGATGGGGTATAGGCTTCTCAGAAGTCCAATGCAAGTTGCGGCAACTTTTTTAGTGTGCGATTGGAAGCTCAGGGTGGAGTCCAGCCATACCCCTAGATTTTTTACTAAGTTTTTTGGAGGGGGTGCTGGGCCCAGGGACTGGGGCCACCATGAATCGTTCCAGTTGTTGCTGTTTTTTCCCATTATCAGTACCTCGGTTTTGCCACCGTTCAGTTGGAGGCAATTTGCTGTCATCCACTTGGCGACAGCAGACAGTCCATCCCTGAAGTTGGTGAAGTGGTAACACACTTATATTCGACAAACATTTCATCAGAGAAAATATATAACATTTACACCTTTTCTACAATTAAACAGTGCATTTTATACATTTGTCTTTGAAACTTGGAAGCTTATAAATCTGCCCTAATGTCAAAAAACGCTGAGGCCTTACTTAAATTAAAAAAAAAAGATTAAGTATCCAATTTAAGAATGAGTTCTAAAGATTTTCTCTGGCTTAAAGTATTGAGCCTGAAATGTGGCTAATTTTCTAACATTTATCATTGAATAGAGGCAGTTTTTAGATTACCTCGAGTCGGAAAAGAGTATATTAACACTGTATTAAGCCAAGATAAAAACACCAGAGCCATATTTCATGTTTTAGAACAGCCTGAAGTTTGTCTGATTTCAGTAATTTACCTAATTAAATCAGGCTACAAAGTGCTATTTACATGCTTATTGCTCAAATAAATGTTAAAGCATGTTGCAGGATTTCATTAATACTGAACTTGAAGTAAATAATCCTACCAATGGTACACAAGGTCTCTAAATAGAGGTTAAAGCAATGTACAATCTTCCACAAAATTTACTTTATAAGATGGTGGCAAATTATGTGAAATCTAAGGCTCCTAAATTCATGATGAGTATTGCTAATGAGAACAACATCATATTTGTGTTTTGATGAAAGCACTTTTAAATGTCTGAAGGTTCTTAAAATCAGTATTTTTTCTGATGTTGGTCCTAATCTTCATGAATCAGATAATGTTGTACACCAATTCCTTATTCAAAAAATACAATTGGACAGTTCTCTTAGAATATAACGTAACATTGGTGTGAACATATAAAACAATATGATTGCCTAAAAGATATAAAACCGTGGAGCAAGCTGTCTTATGTTTTGTGGAATGCATTTCAAAACATTTAAGTTGGTTACTTGGTTTAAGTTGACACACAAAGTGTAAGGAACACCAGTAATGTACCTAGAAGCTGGTTTGATATGAATGCATCAACACAGAATATATTTACTACTTTTTGATTAATAAGTTAATGAATATGGGTGTGTATGTTGAGGTTAAAAAAGAAAGGTTAGGATAAAAAATTACTTTTCAAAACTACTTCTATTAGGTATCTGTGTGCAAAAACCGATGCAGACTATTAATGCAGGAGACTCCCATGCTTTTTGGCATGTGGATAGGTGGAATTAAGTAAATTTCCTCAAGCTGTACCTCTCCTGGTCTTAGAAAGTTAATTGTTTAACTATTTGAAGTAGTTATACCATTGTGGAGACTCCATATCATTGAAACTGATGATCATTATTAATTTGGACCATCCGCTTATACATTCAGATGTTTATTTATTAGTTTTGTATATAGTGGGCAAGACCTGTGGGTGGAAGTACATTTTTTTACACAAGCAGTTATGACACAAATAGTCGAACTTGTGATGTGTGGTTTAGTAATATATAGTGTAAACTCGTACATTTTTTAGCTAATGTATGTAGCATCAATATTACACAGTGGAGCCAAAGCATTGGTGGGTTTAGTTCCCATTACGAAAGAAAAGCAACATTGAGATAGATTTTCACAGAAGTAGCATTGTAATGAGTACCCTAGGACTGAGTTGTCCTGATGGTCTGCGATATGGAGTTCCACACATTTTGGTGCACTTTTCAAGATTAATTTTTTGTTTTTTAAATCCTAGTGTGTCAAGAAGCAGATTGTCTTTTTCTCCAAAGGAGTCGTTATCCGCCTAAAAAAATCACGTTCTCACTAAGATATTTAGAGGATCCGAAAAGCACCGTTTGATGCTTGATATAGGCAGGTTTAAAATGCTCCTCTCTAGGGCATGGCCTGGGCATACGAGATGGTGGTGGTTTTATTTAGCAACTTCTGCACACCCCTAATAAATCCAGCGATGGTTGTGACATTAAAGCAGACAAGCATACAGACAAGCTCACACACATATACAGTCACAATCCTAAATATTCCCACACAAATGCACACAATCAATCACACAGCGAGTCAGAAAAGCAAAAAAACATAAAAGTTTCACTTAGCTTGCTGCACGTCCTCACGCTCTCCAGTCTGTTGCTCTGACTCCTCCATGCACAAAGTGACATAGGAAAGCCAAATGCTCCTTATCCAATCCAGAAGATGCTTAGAGCAGTGTCTGTATTGGTTGGAGCAGGCTGCCTTAGCTCTCCGAAAGGCACACTGGAGCCCTGTGCCTGCTCTCCAACCCAGCTGTCTGAGACAACTGGGTTGGAGAATTTGAACTGCGCATGTTGGTTTGGTCATAGCAAGGTAGCTGGCCAAGCCGACATGCGCACTTCAAAGTGAACAGGCCACTTTCATTGCGGCCAATCAGCAGCAGTGACCACTGGCCCGCCCTGCCCTCTCCGTTCGGCAGAAAGCTGGAAAAGTAAAAGGGTAATAACATTATTTTTATTGTCATTTTATTTTTCCAGCTTTCTATTCAGCAGTGTTGGGGGCAATGCTGATCTGCTTGTTTGAGGCACCACCACTGAATAATTCCTACAAAATCCTGCCATCAGTTTACTTTTCCCACAGCTACCATCATGCTTCACTTGCCCTGGTCTTGGCAGTCACTTGCAGCAAGACCTGCCTCTGCGGGGACATGCATCCTTATGTATGCTGGCCTGTCCACGCTGCTTATGTACTGATGTCCAGATTGTGAACAGCCATGGAGTGTGGCCATTTTGTACGAGTCGGGCCCCTATCATCTCAACTAGTTCATCTATATTATATTCTGCTACTTGTTGTGTTATTTGGCCTTTCTTTATGCATTAGGGTGTCTGATGCCTCTAAAATAATGTCCTCTATTTTGCTTAGAGGTTCCGTTTTTTAGGTCTCGCCTGAGCAGCGCATGCGCTGTGCGAGGCATTTAGTTAGTGGCTTTTCAAAGTGCTACCAGAGGCTTTCCCTGGCCTCAAGCTTGCGGTCATGCGTGTGTGCATGCACCGCAGCCGCTATCTGTCTTTCCTTGGTCATGGCTCATAAAGCCTTACAACGCTCTCCCAAGCGCCTCGCTCTACCCCTCCCCCACCACAGAGCGCATCCCTGCGATAACTTTCTTTCACGGCCGCGCGGCCAATGCTTGTTATTTAAGTAGAAAAGCATCTCCCTGAAGACATTTCACATCCTTATTTATGAGATGAAAGAGCAAATGACAGACAGTTTATTCTTTCACTAACATGGAAAGGTAGTGAGTACCTGCACTTCCTAAATATGAAAGGGTGCGTTCCGGCACTCCTGGGTTGGTGTGGTGCAATACTTTCTAGAGGAGAAAGTACCAACACTTCTCCGCGCAAACAGATCCTCTCAGAGACCGACTATCAGTACTGCTGCATTATCATCAAGAAAGCTGACGCAATGTGTTTGTCTTGTTTATAGTATATCAAACTTGTTCTTTTAAAATGTATTTTATATAGGGAAGAGGGAGGTAGCATGATTTTAAGGGTGTTATACTATTGAAAGTTACATGTTTACATTCAAACAATTCAGCCAAGTGGAGAAGCAGCGGAACCGCAGTTTTTCATCCAGAGCCTGGTACATGAATTTTCTACTACACCAGTCTCCGCTTCTTAAGGATAAACCCCACAACATGGCCGGGGACTTACTCAGAATGTACTGCATAGAAGCACTCTTCTGCCTGTTCCTCACAGGCTCAGCCTTGAGTCGTTGCAAGTGCCAAACTAACTGATGCACACATTCCCGTGGGTGTTTGTCCTCATGAGGGCACTCTAGTTAATTTTGACTACGTGCCACTTCACCCTTTGCTTCCAGGCAATATTAGTCTGAAAAGGAAAGACCCTCGCAAAAAATTACTAATTTACTACCCCTTAAAAGCCTTGTAAACAGGGTCTACATCTAGTAATGGACAGGAACACTGACCGACACATCATAGAGGTGCAGGAAGAATACTTATTCCAAGCCTGCATAGGCAATGCACATGATATCGGCGGTTTCACAATTAAACCCACTGTGTGATCTTCATCAAGTGATGCTACACCTCTCAAATGGCCCACGTACGGTAAATCTCACACTCATTGTGCATTGTTAACTCAACAAATACTGGCCACTGTCACTTGTAACCCCTCCCAAGTACAGTGAAGCATGGGCTCGAGAGCATTGTCATCTTTACATCCTAGTTCCTCTTAACTGGAACATCTACGAGTTCATTTAGGGGCTATTATGTCTAATTTCAAATGTTAGCATCATGTACATAGACAGATCACGTCACCACCACGTACGAGACAGTGGGGTGTCCCGTGTCCCTTAAACCGGTGATATGGCATGGCCTGGCATAGAATATGGTCCCGGATTTAAGTAACCCTGCATCCGCAGTGTTTTCTGCATAAGTATGGATTTACTGCACTTGTCACAGAATCCACCATGTACTGCATAATTTGTCTATTTCAACCAGCTGTTTCAAGCTCAAATTGATAACAAGCATTTGCAATGCAATAGGTCTCGCATTTGCGATAGTTTGAGCTATTGGCATTGTAAATGACAATGCTTTTTATTTATGTGTTTTGAAAACGTGCAAGTGGTGCTTATAGTCCTTGCTTACGAGAAGCAAGGCTGGCAGTAACTGCGCCTCTTTTACTGTCAGCCTTGCTTCTTTAAGTACAAAGTGCGTATTTAGACACTGTTTGCAAGTTTTCAAACCACATAAACAAAAGGCGTTGTTTTTACAATGCCAATAGCTCAAACTCTCACAATTGCGAGACCTATTGGATTGCAAATGCTTGTTTTAAATGTAATCATTTTTCCTTAAAGAAATGAGCCTCCATTTACCCCAAAAATTACATTTAAAAAAAAATGTGTTAAAGAGTTGGCAGTGGTACACTGGACCACTGACCACTCCCTAATAACATTTCTTTTATATTCACAAAGGGAAAGGAATCCTAAAGAGAGCCCTTATCTTTTGTAAATGGGTTACCATTCCTTGCGAAGTTGGTGAGATATCAATGGTTTGCAACCAAAATTGCAGCTGCAAACCATTAATATATAGAATTGCAAATGGCACTTGCAATTTTCCGATTTAGTAAGCCCTTACCTCAAAATACGTTTAGTACATTTAAAAAGCTAATTGGTGGTCTCAAATCCTGTGGTTTTGCATCTCACAGGCTTTATTTCTGGTCCCAGGTTCTCTATTCACACTTTCTCAGTTTGCTGCCACTCCACAGTCCATGCTACATTACATTACACAGTTTCTGTATACAACAGCAGTTGTCAAATCCTTGGGCCCTTGATGCTTTTGGTTCCCCGCCAGACTGCTTTCTGCAGCTGTGGGTGTGTCCCACACAGGGTCAGCCTGCTGGGGGTTGAGGTCTTGTGGCCCTCAACCCAATACATGTCCTCAATGATAGAGAAAGCCTGTCATGAAAAATGTGTATTTATTTCCCCCTCAGGCCACCCTAATTATGCAATGCCTTATCTCCATCCATACGTCTTAAGCTGGAGCGTACCCTGCCTAATTAAGAGGGTTGTTTGCGGCTATGGACCTCATATTTGGGCATCCAGATCCCTTGAGCGCGCTTTTGGCCCCACAGATATCAGAGGGGCCACTACTGGATCCTAGCCAGTCAATCCAGTCCCAGAGCTAGTCACGTCTATTGGATCCTCACATGGATCTGGGCTGCCACTGGTCGTGCCACCTCGACATTCCCTTGTGCTGACCCTGATGCTGCCGGCACAATCAGTGCCCTTCTGCGGCACCATCCCCATTCTGAAACCTGACTCCGACACAGAGACTGGGGCGCCGTCTGATGCCAACTCCAATGCCAACTGGAGCCATGCTTTTCAGCCTGAAC
The DNA here is from genome assembly GCF_964263255.1 of Lissotriton vulgaris. NCBI lineage: Eukaryota > Metazoa > Chordata > Amphibia > Caudata > Salamandridae > Lissotriton > Lissotriton vulgaris. The sequence goes on along the minus strand of NW_028241185.1, from coordinate 581,582 downwards.
CATGTTCTTATGGGCTAGGACTCGGGGAGGAGACATTGGACCCTCAATACCAGCCTTATGACACAAACATGGACTGGTGTAAGGTTTTGGTGGACGTCAGTGGACAGGATACCTCTAAAGATATTTAATGAATCAATCAATTAGGGATCTATAGAACATGCTACTCACCCGTGAGGGTCTCAAGGCTCTGGGGAGGAGGGGGGGGGGGGGGGGGGTGCAGCTCCAGATCAGACAAAGAGCCAGGTCTTGAGGCACTACCTGAAGGTGTGCAGAGTAGGGGGGCATCTGATGTTGACTGGGAGCTCGTTCCAGGCCTTTGCTGGGTAGCTGGACGGGGGCTCGAGAGCGGTGTTGGTGCTGCTTGATCTTTCGGCAGCATTCGACACCGCCTCTCACCCCGTCCTGCTTGACCGACTTCGATCCATAGGCATTCAAGGTAAGGCCTTGGACTGGCTATCCTCCTTTCTATCTAACCGGACACAGGCAGTGTTTACCCTCCCCTACAATTCTAATAGCCGTCCGTTAAAGTGGGGAGTCCCTCAGGGCTCCTCACTGAGTCCCCTTTTGTGTAATGTTTATTTTTCCCCCGTGACTGAGCTTATTGCTCAGTCAGGAATTAAGGCAACCTCGTATGCTGATGACATTCAGCTTCTGTTTTCCTATGACACTCCCACGCAGACCATTTTTGACCCTCTGAAAGAGTGTCTTCGAAACATCGCATGCTGGATGGATAACAATTTCCTTCGGCTAAATGCAGGTAAAACGGAGGTTCTCTTTTTCCTTCAACCTTCCCCTCTGGATTCGAACCTCTGATGGCCACTGGATCTAAGTGCGACCCCCTTCTCTAAGGAAACAGTAAAAAATTTGGGGATCAGATGGGACACTAACCTTTCCTTCCATAACCAAGTCCAGACGGTATCTGCTGCCTGTTTTTCAAAAATCAGGATGATCAAAAAATTTATCAACTTTCTCCCCAGTAACACCAGGAAAACCATTGTCCAGGCCTTAATAACATCCCACTTAGACTATGCCAATGGCTTGTATCTTGGACTTGCTTCTGGCCTCTGTCATCGGCTTCAGACAGTCCAGAATGCTGCAGTACGGCTGGTCTGTGGCCTCTCTCTACGTGAGCACATCACGCCACATCGACGTAGGCTACATTGGTTGCCAGTACAAAAAAGAGTAGAATTTAAAGCACTTACCTTGGCTCACCGTGCAACCAAAGGAAAGGGCTCTGCGTATCTCTCTTCCAGCCTTCGCCCCTACAGCAATACCAGACATCTTCGATCCAACTCAAAAGGACTGTTGTCTACCCCTAGATTAAAAAAAGTTCGATCTGGGGGAAAAACCTTCCAGGTATGCGCGACCTCTCAATGGAACAAACTCCCCATCTCTATTCGAATGATTCAGGAGGAGCTACCATTTCGCAAAGCACTAAAAACATTCCTCTTCTGCTAAACCCATTTGTGTAAGACTCAGCAAATATGCAAGAAGCGCCGGGACACCCCGTTGGGGTAGCTGCGCGCTATACAAAACACACTAAATAAATAAATAAATTTGCTGCGACATAGGAGCAGGCTCTTCCGCCTGATTTGCCATGCTTTCTCCCCCCTACCATGACTATGGAGGAGGGAGCAACATTTTCTTATTTTTGTTTTTTTATAACTCTTTTTATTGAAAAGAACAGCATGTTACATAGGTAAGGCAATGGTAAACAAGTTATTATAGGTTACACTTTAAATGGTTCCTTGTAGTGCACACATCTCAACATTTGGTTGACAATATTCATCGCATCATCATCATTCCCGTGATGTCCCGTGATGTCTTCTCTGACTCTCTGTGGTTCACAAATCTCCCCTCTGTAAACGTTCCACTGCCCCCATATTTGCATCTATCTATTTGAGCACCTGCTTGCTTCATAGATGGATTTTTCTGTCACCATACACCACTATATTTGGTGGGTTTGGAGCACTCCACAGCCGTGCAATATTTCTTTTTGCGACCGTAAGCCCAAGTGTGACCCATATTCGCTCCCTGGAGTTCAAGTCTGTAGGATACCAGATATTCAACAATGCTAACTTAATATTACAGTGGATCTGTTGCCCCAGTTCTTCCTCCATTCGGCGTACCATCCATTCCCAGTATCTCTGGATCACTGCACACTCCCAGAGAGTGTGAATAAATGTGCCCTCCTGCCCAAATTGTCATACAAAGACACCATCCAGGGTGTAACCCATGTTAACCAGCATAGGCCCTGATTAGTAGGATCTATGGAGAAGTTTTAATTGGACCAAGCGGAGCAGAGAGGAGAAGGCGATCTCACGAGGGGAAGCCACCGCCGCCTGCTACTCCTAATCATCTAGACTCGCAACATGGTGATCCCATTTAGCTCTTAAGCGGCTCAGAGGATCAGCCATATTGTTTATGAGCTTTCTATAGATAAGGGATATCGATTTTTCCAGTAGGTCGCCGCCTAGTATCCTGTCTTCAAGTGGGGAGGATTCAGGGAGGGTGCCACCCCTGGGGAGAACTGCGAGCAGGGCATGTCTAATTTGAAGATATCTAAAATATTCGGACTGGGCTAGTTGGTACTCTTGCTGAAGTCGGGAAAAGGGAACCACCTCACCCGATTTCCATAGGTCACCCACCCTGGAAATGCCTATAAGGTCCCATCTATCTAAGACCTTCAAACGGATCAGTCTACCCAATTGTTCACAGTGCCAAAGTGACGTGGCTTCGTGAGTTTACCCTCCCAGCCCAGAATCCTAGTGGACACCCTCCATATATCCACGGCATGCCCTGTCGGGCCGGTCAAGAAAGGCCTAAAGATCATGCGTATAACGTACCCTCAAAAAGCCGCCCCCCGGGAGGAGCCACCGACCAATTCGAAAGGCCGGGTCATCCTGTGGTCTATAAGTGCATCGATTGATTGCTGCGAGTTGCGAGGCCAAGTAATACTTTTTGATATACGCGAGCACAATAACCCCATCAAACTATCCCAGCGTAAGTTTGTGTGTTGCGATACAGGGTGGTTTGCCCTCCCACTGTAGATCTCGAACAATGCTGTCAAGATCTCTGAAGTACGTGGTGGCGAATGGGAGTGGGGTGTTCTGTAGTCCATATAAAAGTCCAGGAAGGACATCATCTTGAACAGGGCTGCGCGCCCCCAATTGAGTCAACGGGAGTGACTTTCAGTGTTGAACGTCCGATTTGAGACTCACCAGAGGCGGCAGAAGATTATTGTCGTAAAATCTAGATAGATAATTAGAGACCCAGATTCCCAAGTATTTGAAGCTGTCAGCAGCCTCCGCTAGTTTGCAACTCCAGGAGAGTGAGGGCCGCTTGCCATAAAGGACATAGAGCACTAACTTAGACCAGTTTATCGTATATCCTGCAAACCTAACAAATACGCAGAATATTTCCAAGACCACATTGAGGGTTGCCGCCGGGGAGGCCAAATAAAGCAGAATGTCGTCCGCATACAGCGAAATGCGGACCTCCCAGACTGACGTCCACCTAAGGCCCCTGATGGCAGGGTCTTGTCAGACCCACGTCGCCAAAGGTTCCAGGGCCAGAGCAAAGAGAAGCGGTGACAAAGGACAGTCCTGTCTGGTGCCTCTGCCGAGAACAAAAATAGGGGAATTCCTATTGTTAACAACCACTTGTGCAAGTGGTTGGCCGTACAGAAGCCGCACCCAGGCGGTAAATTCAGACCCAAACCCCAATTTGCGGAGTACAGCAAACATGTAGTGCCATTTGGTGTCAAAAGCTGATCCAGCAACCAGGGACACCACAACTGCATCTTCCCTGATTGTATCCACCCGGCACAGCACTCCATGAGGCCTGCACAGGTTGAGGGAAGTATTTCTCGCAGGCATAAACCCCAATTGGTCCGGATGGACCAGTCAGGTTTGGACCCTGAGCAAACGAGTGGCAAGTACCTTCGCCAAAATTTTCGCTTCACAGTTGAGCAGTGAAATGGGTCTATAGGACAAACATTTGTTGGCTGGCTTGCCCGCTTTATGAATGACAACAACATTTGCCAGTCTCTGATCCTCAGGAAGTATACCCCCTTTCTTACTTTCTCTGTACATATCGGCAAGAAAGGGCACACCATATAGGAACCCAACTACCCAGAATCCACCCCCACCCAATCTCAAATTGTCAGCGTCACTCCACCCAACCTCAAATTGTCAGCGACACTTTCTCTCATACATTGTCCAAAGGTCTTTAGGTCTTGACACTCACTATATGGCTACGCAGCATCTAATGAGGTATAATGCGTCAATGTCCGTCTTGTGGGGGATTGCGTATAGGGGATGCTAACATCGGGCTTGCAGGTCTTTTATATCCGCCGGCATGGTCGTCTATGCCCACAGAGAGTGGGAGATAATGGTACTAAAGTAGCAACTCCTGGTTAGGGGCTGTCCCCCTGAGTACTGCACAATAGCCGCCTAGTGGGGTATATTGAGTCTGTTAAAGGATCATACAAACAGTAAATAAAATATCAAATTGTAGCAATAAATTTGCGAAGGTTTTATTCTTTGTTCGATATTAGCTTTTCATATTGAAGAATTTCTTCCAGGGGTATTCATCATGATAACAGAGTTAGATGAGGCCATCAGAAATTTCAATTATTCCTCCTGATGCATTTCGAGCTATCTAAGCCCTTCATCAGGGTAACATTTCTACAAGAAACAAACAATAGTAGTTGGAGGAAACCAAACCATGAGAATAAGTACTGTAACCTCTACCCTGGTGAGTTTACCCATAAGAGTGACCAGTATCGTGAGTGCAACCATGTACAAACTTGTAAAGGCATGAGCACGAGTTAAACACGGTGACCATGAGTAAAACACTGTGAAATTAGAGAAACACCCACTGGAACGTAAAGTATAAGTGAACATTCAAACAATGTAACAAAAAACGGAAACTCAGTGGCTAGCATTCTTACTTGTATGCGTGCAGATATGTGCAGCATATGCGGTTAACACTGAAAAGTGTCCAAATAAGTTTAAAAACCGCAAAGTGTTGGCGAACATAGCAGCATGCAAGCCGTGTTAATTGCAAGAATGGAATTGCGGTAACAGATGTGTGACAGTAAAGATGAAACGCCCGGAATAGGACTGAATTTGTTTGAAATAGAGTGCGAACAGTGAAGAGGGACTTGCTTGACTAAAGCAATACCCACCAAAAACGGGTTCCATCTTGAAATATGCAAACTGCATTACAGTATGCGATCTTGGAATAAATCTATAGGAGGATAGTATGGAGTAAGAACTAGAAAGTAATCAAATTAGCGAGATGGTGAACAAAAAAGTAAAAACCAAAATGGCAAACAGTGAGAAGTAAATTGGGGAGAGTGTCTTTGAGCTGAGAATGAAGAACCCAAATTAAAATATCAGGAATTAGGAATTGCAAGAGTGTCAAAAAAGAGGCAACATCCTGAAGGTGTCGGTATTATGGACCAAATGTGAAAGAGCAAGAATAGAGTGATGGGGAGCAACCAATCGGTGAGTGTGGGAATCACAGCATACCAAGAAAAAATATATTACAAAAAGGAGAGAGTTATCAGTCAGTATAGGAAGATGAAAGTCCGTATTAAAGATAACATGAAAACTCCAGTCTGTCGTTAAGGCCTTGAGGTTTTAAAGAGTTGAGGAATTTGATCCAAACGTTTTCTCTTTGGAGGAGACGGTTGTTACTGCCTATCCCTTCCTGCTTCTCCACAACTTCCAGAATCAAGAAATTGAGTTGACTGATGTTAGGGTGATATTCAACAAAGTGGGTGGCGACCACTGATTTCATATTTTTGATCCTAATGTTGCTCTTGTCTTCATGTATTCTGGTCTTAATTTTTCTTTCAGTCTTACCTACATATACCATGGGCATGGGCATTTCAGCAAGTATATGACGGTTGGCGGTGTCACAGTTAGCAGTCACTCTCAAATTGATTCTGGTTCCTTTCATCGGATAGGTTATCGCTGTTTGCAAAAATCGGCGTCTCAGTGAATATGTCATTAAAATCAGGCTCCATTGCTAGAATAGACCAATGTTTATTGATTGGTTTCTTAAAACGATGGCTCATGGTAGAACATTTTGACACTACTACCATGCGTTTTTGTTCCTTTTTCTGAGTTTTTGTGAGTAGTTCAGTTCTAGATTTGGTCATGCTTCGCAGTCTAGCGTGTTCCAACACATTTTGGGGGTATGCTCGTGTCAAATCTTTTTAACATAACATCAATTTGTTCATTATAAATAATGGAGTTCAACACTATTCTTTTAATCCTCAATAGTTGCGAGTATGGTCAATGGTTTTTAAGAGATTTTTGGTGAAAGCTTTTGTAGTGCAACATGTTGTTCCTGTCAGTTGCCTTCCTAAAGAATGTTAGTCTCCAATTTATTGAGAGCTCTAATGATATGTATAACCAAGATTGCGATGGTGTTTTCATGAACATTGTAGGTGAATTTAATTATTTTGTTGATTTCATTCAGGGAAGTTAACATGGTGATGAGATTGGCCTGTGACCCCTTCCATAAGATGAAAATACCATCAATATTTCTTAGGAACGCTAAAGCATGTTCTTTCCAAATAATCATGCCCAAGATATTGTTTTTCTCAAATTTATTCATGAAAATGTTAGCATAAGCTGGAGGGGTTCAGTTGCCCATGAAAGTACCAGTGAGCTACAAGAACCACTGGTCTTCCCATTTAAAATAACTCTGATAAAGGGTGAAATATAACAATTCCATGAGGAAAAGTTGGAAACCTTGATCATGGTTGGAGTTCAATAGGGTTTCTTCAATAGCTTCGAGGCCCATATTGTGTGGAATAGAGGTATATAGAGATTTGACATCTACTGTACACAATCATATTTCGTCATTGGCAGTGAATGAGATTTGATTTATTTTGGAGAGGAATTCCGTAGTGTCTCTGATATATGTACTCATCATTAGTAAAAAAGTTTGTAAGTGTTTTTCTAAAAATGTACCCACAGGTTCATGTAGGCTCCCTGGAGTAGAAACAATAGGTCTGAAAGGAGGAGGGTGTACATTTTTATGTACTTTAGGTAGCATGTACATTACCGGAGTCTTCGGGTTGGTTTGCATGAGATATCTACTCACTTTCTCTGTGATGACGCCATTGTCAACAGCTCTTTTCAAAAAACATTTCAGTATGTTGCGGAATTGTTCGGTGGGATTATAGTCGAGTGCAGAATATGTGTCAATGTCAATAACGTGATTCTGTACTTGCTCTCTATAAAAACGTGTACCCATAACTACTAATGATCCTCCCTTCTCTGCGTTTTGGCACATAATTGCGGGGTTATTGGCTAACTTTTTAAGAACTCCCAGTTTCTTGGTAGTTAAATTGCGATGTTTGGATTTCTTCTGAAAATTAAATTTTTGTATGTCTTGTTTATCTAAGCTCTCGAAAGTGTCAAAACTTTTATTGCTGACAGGGGCCATGTATGTGCTTTTGGTTCTTAAACCCCTTAGGAGATCTTCATACTCGGTGTCACGCTGAACTACGATATTTTCAAAGAAATGTCTTAGACGAAGATTGTGCATAAGTCTGAAAAGGCTGATCTCGAGATCCAAACTGTTGGCATGGCAGGTGGGTAAGAACGATGTTCCTTTCTGAAGAGTTTTTGTTTCCACGGGACTCAGTAGGTAGGAGGAGATGTTGATTACTAAATTGTTGTAATCCATGTTTACTTCCCTTTGAGTCCCTTGCTCGTTAACAGTATGCTCTTTGCATCCATGTTTTCTTTTTCCTTTGCCCCTCATGGGTCGTCCTTGTCTCTTTGGCCTTCCTCTAAAAAAGAAACACTCGGGGTTTGTTGGTGTTCAGTGATCACAGAAATGGATGTATGTTCACTAGCTGTTCTACGTGGTTTGTGCATAACATCGCTATCCAAAGACGATGTTTCGTTCTCCGTATTTTGGCTGTAAGGTCTGTTCTGTTTCCGTCAGGCGTACACTTCCACCCAGGAATATACTTCTCCCAGTTTATAGTCTATAGTGTCTCACTTTTACTTGCAAATTTTACTCTCATTGATTTCTTGGGTGTATTTGTTTAATTGAACAATGATGTCTTCCAGTGTTCTGGTCCAGTCTTCAGTTTCCATTATATTTGTCAATTCTGCTTTGGTGTGGGCAATTTCTTTAGAGAGTTCTTCTAGAATTGTGTATAATTTTTTGATGATCGGGAGGATTAAGTCAAGGGAACACTTATTCAGTATAGCGTACCATTTTTCGACAAATCTGGGGCTATTTTTGCATAACAAAGGTTTGAGTGGGATCCATTACCCTCTCGGAATTCTTTGCACGCAATGATATTTGTGCTAGCGTGCAGTCGCTGGTTGATTTCTCTCTTAGTTAAATATAGGAGTTGTCTGATGTTGCTTTCTTTCTTTCTGGTATTGGATGATGGTGTGGTTTCCTCTTGTATTGTCAAAATAAGGGACCCTCTGAAAATACCAGAAGTTCCTAGGACAGGGAAAGTAAAAATATGAAAATAACAATTCTAGGCAACAGAAGGCCAATAATTACATATCAAGCCCTATGTACAAGACTTTCATAACCATTTAGACTCAGTGTGCAATACAGTTAGATTAAAACTTTCCTTTTATTAATATAATTTCATATATCAAATTTAAAAATTCTAACAAAAACATAAATCACTAAACAATCATAATACCACATAATGGACACTTTGAAGCTGTGTGGAATTATACAAAACCAATAATTACAACAACTGTAAAGAACATCAATATGTTTATATGACCAGACAAACATCAATCAATGATAATCTTGTTGATGAAAAAAGTGGCTGAGATAATGAGAAGATCTTGATTTTTTCAACGTGCGTTTCAGCGTACAAGACGCCTTCTTCAGGAAAGCCACATTAATTCCATGTACAATATAAGATAATATATATCAGAAAAACTGAATATGAAGACTGAATGACAGGGAAAATTCTCAAAAGATAAATCAGTGGCACTTAAATCCAAGTTGCCAAAGTCAATTCATTAATACTTGCTGAGACCGATATGTCTGATAAATGACAAGACTCCAGTAATAATATATATGTCTACACCGTTTTGATGAGGTATTTGATCCCAAGTAACCAAACGGAATGAATTCCGTTTATTAATATGTAGATAGTATTGTCTAAAATTTAGCAGAAGTATGACAACTTGCAGGATTAAATATTCTGTCATATGAGAAGCTAATATCGAACAAATAAAACCTTCACAAATTTATTGCTACAATTTGATATTTTATCTACTGTTTGAGTGATCCTTTAACAGACTCAATATACCCCGCTAGGCGGGTCTTGTGCAGTGCTCAGGGGGACAGCCCCTAAACAGGATCGCTACTTCAGTACCTTTCAATGGCCTGCCATCACCCCAATCCACTTTTCGCTCCTTTTGTGGCAACAGAAGGGGCTTTCAGCTGCGTCTATACCCAGCAGGCCACAGTGACCTGCAAGCTTCCCAGCCTGTCCGTATCTAAGGACACGGTGCCCACAGACCCTGTAAGTCAGGGAGCCAGAGATCAGGCTACTCCACCACTCCCCCAGCAGTCACAGTCTTCAAACCCTTATAGTCTGCCTTCTTACCTTCATAGACACCCAGTGGGGGGCAGGATACACCATTACCTGCCCCACTTGTTGTCTATAACATCAGAGAAGTGTGTTTTGCAGATTGTCCAAAGAGCTACTTTCTCCCCTTCATGATTAACTCTCCCTCCATGCCACCTGCTTACAACAGGATGACGGAAGTCCACCTATCCCTCCTCTGCCAGAGAGTGTCAGCTCTCTTGGCCAATGGAGCCATAGAGAGGGTACCAACACCAAAAGTAGGTTGTGGTTGCTATTCCCGCTAATTTCGGAAGCCCAAAAAGGACAAGGCCTTCATCCTATTCTAGATCTGAGCCCTCTCAATTTCTTCGTCAAGAAGGAGAAGTTCAAAATGTTCACTCTTGTTCATGTCTTGTTTGCTCTTGATCTTGGAGACTAAATGGTAGCCTTGGATTTGAAGGACACATATTTTTACATTACCGTCCTGCCTGCCCATAGGCTTTACCTGCGGTCCAAGGTGGGCCCAGAGCACTTTCAGTTTGCTGTGCTGCTTTTTGACCTTACCAGCACCCCTAGGGTGTTAACCAAGGTGATGGTGGTGGTTGCAGCCAATCTTCTCCTATCTTGACCACTGGCTGTTGAAGGCAGGCTCTCCCTGTTCTGTCGTCTCCCACCTCCAGACTACGACTGACCTCTTGCATTTGCTGGGGTTCAGCTCAGCACCATATGACTCTGGGTAATAGCTCACTTAATTTCCACGACAACCCCAGCGCCTTGAGACTCATAAGGGTGAATAGTTCGCGCTTTACAAAAACTGGATTTACGATTTCACTATCAGTGTGCTGAAGTCACACATGACTCCCTCTCAGACACTCCTTTCATCTGAGTTGTTCTGGACACAATGCAGGTTCAGCCTTATCCTCCAGAACGGAGAGTCCAGGATATTGAGGTTATGATACCCATGTTTCAGCCTTTATCATGGATTTTGGTGAGACTGTGTAGTGATTACCAGGCGATATCAAGGGAGAATAGGGCAACATCGAGGAGGCACTACAACTCCCAGAAAGCCCTGGGTCCTGGCGAAGCGAAACACGCCTTCAGGGCGTCTATAAAAACACTCCACTACTACTACCGGGTGCTTGTCAATCTTTCCGGTAGCTGATCGTGTTGGAGCAAAGCTTTCCTTGAGAAAAGAGTGGGTGTGCGCGGACGCTTTCCTTCCCGCTGAGGACGCCGAGAGTGGGTGTGCGCGGACGCTTTCCTTCCCGCTGAGGACGCCGAGAGTGGGTGCGCGCGGACGCTTACCTTCCCGCTGAGGACGCCGAGACACTTTTGTTTTTCCCGTGAGTTAGAGGTCGGACCTCTGTCTTTTAGCACGGCCGTGCTACCTTAGTGTTCCGTCTTCTAATTTTCCTTCATATCCTGAACCCTGTTGGAAGTTGAACTAGTTGGACTCTGTGCGTTATTTGCAGCCGGTAGTGACGCTAACTGCTTGGTGCTAGATACTGTGTCCTCTTTGCCTGTTGAATCGAGCTGTGATGTAACAGCCCACCGATTCCGCTTGAGCTTGAGTCAGTACCTTCCCCAGACTTCAGGCTTTCAGAGCGAAGGTTTTCAGTAAGTGTCTGCTCTGTTAATATATATATTAGACGACCAGGGCGTCTTATCCACCCTCATGCTAAACAAGTGTTCTTGTGTTTCCAGAATAGTTGTGCCTTGAAGTCATCCGAATTCTTAGACCAGACCTAGAGGGGTGTCTTCACAACAACCGTCCCCGATCAACTATCCTTCCCCCTACCCGGAGGACTACCTGTCTCTGGTGTGTGTGTTCACACGGGGAAGGTCAGTGCTATTGGGTATAGGGAAGACTGTCATCACGCTGTGGTCCCCGCTGGCTAGATACCTCAGGTTAGTGGCTTGTGTGTTCTTTACGTGGGTTCGCTCCTAACCGTGACAGACTGACTCTGAGGCTACTGGGCATCATGGCCTCCTGCATCCTGCTTGTGACACATGCCCTATGGCATATGCAGGCTCTGTAGTGGGACCCAAAGTTCCACTGGGCACAGCATCAGCGGAATCTCTCTGACATGGTCCAGATCTCTGAGGAAACTTCAAAAGATCTGCAGTGGTGGTTAACAAACCACGATTTGGTCAGCAGCAGACCCTTCTCCCTTCCCCAACCAATTCTGACAGTATTGATAGATGCGCCACTCTCAGGATGGAGCAGCCATCTGGGAGTCATGGAGCTCAGACGTCTCTGGTCTCCAAAGGGAATCCGGACTCCACATGGACCTGTAGGAGTTCCGGGTGATCGGGCTTGCATTAAAAGCCTTTCTACCCCCCATCAAGGTGTTCACGAACCACCCTCATGGTACTGCAAGAAACAGTGCAGGGTAGGGTCGTGGATTTTTTAAAGATTTGAAACATTTGGGACTTCAATCTTGTCCTCACTTTCCATATGTATGATGCTTTTGAGGCTTTGCACAATTGTCCTCTCAGGCTTTTTAACATCAGGACGGCCTGGAGATTCAGCGAGCTTAAGGCTTTGTCATCAAACCTCTGTACTTTAACATCTACCCAGACAAACGTACAAGATCTTCTTTTTTACCAAAAGTGGTCACTCCCTTTCCCCTAGGTTAATCCATCAATCTGCCTACTTTTTATGCTCTGCCACATCCCTCTAAAGAAGATGATTCATTACACCGTCTGTACCCAAAAAGAGCGTTGTTCTACCTTCAAAGCACGAAAGAATTCCAGGTGGACGACCAATTCTTCACGAGGTATGTCGGAGCAAAGAACGGAAAGACTGCGCAGAAGTGGACCTTCTCCTGATGGATCATGCTTTGCATTAAGATCTGCCACGTATTATCTAAGTAACAACTCCCTGAGAGTTAGTGTACTCATTCCAACAGAGCCAATACTGTGACCACTGCATTGTCACGCCGAGTTTTGGTCCTGAAAATCTGCTAGGCAGGAACTAGGGCTTCTCTACGCACGTTTACCAAGCACTACAGCCTGGACAGTCATGTCCATAGGGATGGGCACTTTGCATGTTCGGTCCAGCAGGACTTTTTGATATGAAATTGTTTTGCAGACCCAACCCCTAGGTATTGCTTGGGTATTTATTCCAGGTAAAGTATCTGGGGCTAGAAGCCTCTGTCAGAAGAACAACTTACTTATAGTAACTCCTTATCTAGTAGAGACTCTATCTAGCCACAGAATTGTTTCCAACCCACTCATCCTCCCCACTCTGTGAATAGATTTCTAGGGACAGGGTTTTACCTCTTTCAGGGTCCTAGTTTTCCACACTAGTGGTCAGTGTTCTTCGTGGTCCTGCACTCCTGGCATGGAAAGTCAGAAAAAGAAACTGATGTCAGCACACTGAGATGGTGCCTATACTTCCGGCTTGGACGCTGCTGATATCGCCATGCAGAGCCAAATGACCCCACTTACTGGTGTGCAGGGATACTACTAATGAAAGATTTCCGGAACCAGTCTGACGCCTGGAGATAATTCTAAGGTAAGGAATCTGTGGCTAGATAGAGTCTGTACCAGATAAGGCATCACTGAAGGGAAGTAACTTGTTCAGTACACCGACAATCAGTTCTTAGCTGCAATTAGAATCAACTGCAATTTTCCTGATAACAGATTAGTTGACTTCCAAAGGCCCATTTGCCAGCAACTGGAAAAAAAAATAAAGCTACATGTAACTCTTCCCCTGGAATTTACACCAGGTTCCTGAGTTGTATTGTGCTTCTCCCCAATCACACAATCACAAACATGCTGTTAGACTTGGCATATTTGGTGTGGTTTCCCCAGACTTTTTGCCTCTACCTCCTGTATTTTTGATGCTGGATTTCGTTGTTGCTCGCTTTGATGCTTTGGGTACTTTGCCACTGCTGATCAATGTTAAAGTGCAAGTGTTCCTTGTGTAAATCGTGTTTACAATTGGTTCTCCCTGATTGAGATATTTGATTTACTGGTAAGCCACTAGTAAAGTGGGCCTGCAGCACTGATTGTGCCACCCACATGAGTAGCATTGAAAAGGTATCTTAGACTTGCCACTGCAGTGCATGTGCGCAGATTGTTAACTGTCATGTCGACCTGGCAAGTACACCCACTTGCTAGGCACTAACCTTCCCTTTTCTTACATGTAAGGCACCCCTATGGTAGGCCCAAGGTACCCCCTGGGCAGGGTGCAGTGTATGTGAAAGGTAAGACATGTCCTGATAGTGAAATACTGCCAAATTCGTTTTCACTAATGAAAGGCTATCTGTCCCATAGGATAGAATGGGAAATACTTAATCTTACAAGTATAACTTCCCATTGGGACAAGATAGAATTTATTAACACATATTTTGGTAAAGATGGTTTTTAAATTGTGTGTTTGAAAATGCCACTTTTAGAAAATAGTACAAAAGGGGGTGGTGATGGATGGAGCATCTGAACCAATCAAACACTCAAACCCAGTCCACAGATCTGGGTTTAATCCATCACCATTCTTTAGCCCACTCTGCCACCCCAGTTCAGACATGGCCATATGCAAATTAGTCTGACCCTGTGCCTCATGGGAACAGTCCAGCCCAAACTGCCAAGTGTGTCCATCACCACCCCCTTTTGTACCACTTTGTTCGCCATAAGTTGGCAGGGTATGCTCAGACGTGAATCCCTTGCTCACTTTGCCACTGGATTCAAACAAGCCTGGCTGAAGACGGCTGTAATGCCAGAAACCGGTCCAAGGAAGCTTGTTTCCGGTGCAGGGAAGGCATGGATTGGCAGTTCGGGTTGGAGTGTCAGTAATAGGGGCTGTGAATGTGCATTCACAGTAGACAGTCACTGGGGGGTGGGGGTTGAGTTGTGTCTGGCCATTCCTGGATGACTCAGAGCTGAGCTGAATAGGGCATGGCTGCATTTAGAGTAGTGGGAGGAGTTTTCCTTGCACCTGAATAAGGCCTGTCTCCCTTTCACAATGCCGTCTCCACCCCCTGTGGTCATACTGCACCAGCGAGGATAGAACTGGTTTGGACTGGGCTCAAAGACCCTTACACAAAAAGAACAAACACATTTCAGGGTATAAGTATTACACCAGAAACCCCAGATATTTAAATTACTTCTGGACTCAAGAGGAACTTTGGCAAGGAGAAGAGCTGTGAGGAGGAGCACTGCCCCTTTGCTGTGTGCTGTGTGGGGTTGGCCTGCAGTTGTGGTGTCTGCCAAGGAAAGGACAAAGACTGGAACTTTGTTGTGAACCAGCTTGAAGAAGATCTCCAAGGGCCTGTGTATGCTGGCCTCCTGTTCTGAAGTCTAAGGGGCACAAAGACTCCCCCCCCCCCCAGCTCCTCTGAACTCTGTTGCTGAGAGTTCTGACCAGCCAGGATGTGCCTATTCCAGTTGTGGGCCACTGGAGATTGTCCATGCTGCGGGGAGCTGGAAGAAAAACAGAACTGAAGAAATTGACGCATTGCTCTCCTTGTGGCAGTTTTTCCAATGCAGCACCGCTGTACGAGAAGAATCTCCATGCATCGCTGCACCACTGCCTGTCACGGCTGCAAAAACAGACACATCAAGGGATCACAGCTGAAGAAATGGATGCAGCTCCGCTCGCTGTCGCCGCATCGATCATCGCAACATCCTAGATTTCCACGCATCACACCTGTGCGGCAAGTTTTTCAGACGCATCATCCGTGGACCAGAGCCGACACATCACTTGCCCTTATAGACCAGATTCGACGCATCACTTTTGCGTGCAGCAGAACGGTTGTATCGCGTCTCCAAGGTCTCAGGAACTGACGCATCTCTTTGTTTTTGATGTTTCCCATCTCTGTGGCTGTTTGGCGTGGTGAATTTTGTCACATCTATAGGTACTTTGTGAGAAATCACGCATCTATAGTTTTCTATGGACCAAGTTGTTTGAAACCTTTTTAAAGTCATATTCTTATTACATTTATGTTGGTTTTTGCCGTTTTGGTCGTATTTAGTTTTAGATAAAGATACTTTATTTTTCTAAACTGGTGTGGTGTCCATTTGTGGTGTTATTACTGTATTACTGTGTGTTTTCAATCCAAATACTTTACACATCGCCTTTAGGATAAGTCTGTCTGCTCATGCCAAACTACCCAGGGGGTGAGCAGGGGTTATCTAAAGTGTGCATCCCCCTCACCCTGGCTAGAAGCAAGGCTCCCTATTTTGAAAAAGGTATCTACCTCTGCCAACTAGAGAACCCCATTTCTAACAGATACCATTCACCATTTTAAACTGGGCCCTGTGCACCACATTAACAACCCACAAGACCCAATACAACTGTTCTATCCTCACTTATTCTAATCTCTAGCATAATAGTTATGTTATTCCATGCTATAAAGTCTAGCACTTCTATTCTATCACCATAAATATATATATATATATATATATATATATATACACACACACCCACATATATATAAGAGCACCCCCACTGCGAGCTGACTGTGATTTACACGAGCTGGAAGAAGACAACTAGCCGAAACGCGTCCTCGATAAATAAATCTACCTGAACAGATCCCGTGAGTGCAGTGTGTTTCTTTAAGCACGCGAGCTTTTCATGCTACAATGGACCCACTTCCATGATAACTGCACCGGTCCAGAAGAGTGCCGCGTCCTTGGTGTAACTGAAGCAGCGTACTGAAACTACTAACGCTTGGCACCACCAGAGCAAGGCATTGTGGTCATTGGAGTCGACTCTGTCGTCAATCATTCAGATTGCTGGGATTCGGATATATGCTGCTCCTTGCTCCATAACCTTGATGTCTCCTGGCAGGACGAGGGAAGTTCAGCAGCCACAGAGGGGAGAATTCCACACAACACGGGGAAAACAGAACAGGCGTAGCTACCCGTGAGTGAGCACATTCAGTGACGGGATACCATATGCAAATCAACCAATCCTGTCCCGTTGTTATGTGTGGCCAATGAGACTCCATCCTGGGATTTAAGAGCACCCCCACTGCGAGCTGACTGTGATTTACACGAGCTGGAAGAAGGCAACTAGCCGAAACGCGTCCTCAATAAATAAATCTACCTGAACAGATCCCGTGAGTGCAGTGTGTTTCTTTAAGCACGCAAGCTTTTCATGCTACAATGGACCCACCTCCATGATAACTGCACCGGTCCAGAAGAGTGCTGCGTCCTTGGTGGAACTGAAGCAGCGTACTGAAACTACTAACGCTTGGCACCACCAGCGCAAGGCATTGTGGTCATTGGAGTCGACTCTGTCGTCAATCATTCAGATTGCTGGGATTTGGATATATTCCGCTCCTTGCTCCGTAACCTTGATGTCTCCTGGCAGGACGAGGGAAGTTCAGCAGCCACAGAGGGGAGAATTCCACACAACACGGGGAAAACAGAACAGGCGTAGCTACCCGTGAGTGAGCACATTCAGTGACGGGATACCATATGCAAATCAACCAATCCTGTCCCGGTGTTACGTGTGGCCAATGAGACTCCATCCTGGGATTTAAGAGCACCTCCACTGCGAGCTGACTGTGATTTACACGAGCTGGAAGAAGGCAACTAGCCGAAACGCGTCCTCGATAAATAAATCTACCTGAATAGATCCCGTGAGTGCAGTGTGTTTCTTTAAGCACGCGAGCTTTTCATATATATATATATATATATATATATATATATATATATATATATTCATGCATGTGAACAAGGGCTTGTAGCCCGAAACGCGTTATGCATTTCCTGCATTTAACTTCTTAATCTGGATAAAAAGACCTGTCATCCAATTTTTGGTCCGTCTCCTGCGCTTCGCCGATCTGTAGGTTGGAAGTGGCGTGTTGGGAGTTCTGTTTGAATATATATATATATATATTTATATATATATATATATATATGAAAACAGCAGACTCCCAACTGCTATGGTCGCAGTATTTGGCGAGCGCAGACCTCGAAATAACTCCTTAATCTTCAACAAGCAATAGATGAGCCAGACACCAACGTTGTTAGTTGAAGCAGTGCATTTTAATTAGCAGTGGAAAGTGCAGAGCAAGTGCCCTCCATGACGCGTTTCGCCCCGCGGACGGGGCTTGGTCACATGACGCGCCCGGAGTGGGCGGTGGGTTAAATAAAATTAAAAGCCCAAACACCTAAAGAAACAGGTTGTAAGGGTAAAATAACGACATCAATTGGCAATACAATATATGAGATGATCAATACATAAACAAACAATTTCAAAAAATTAATTAATGAAAAGTTTGCAACAAAATTAGAGCATAGTGCTCATAGGCGATTAGGGATAATATACCATATCTACTTTAAGAAAAATAACAGAAATTCATGATAAAAATGAAACCACTGAATTAATGTGCAAGTGCAAAAAAGTGAAATATTTTTCTAGAAAGATATGTAAATGCATCATGTCCCTCACCATCATCAATAGAACATCACAGGTTGCCAATATATACAAGTCAACTAATTTAGACCCAAAAATTTTTTTTTCTTTACGATGTTATAAATATGGGGAAACAAATGGCGACAAAGACTTCCATTCATGGAAATTTGACATAAACACACTTCAGATTTCATGGCTATACTGAGCCCAGCTGTTATTTCATTTTATGAATATCTGAAAAAACTGAAAAAACTGAAAAAAGACTGCAAACAACTCTCCCTTTTCACAAATACCAAAAGGTACACATTTTTTGATATGCATCAAGAAAAAACAAACTGAAATTATAAATAATGGTGCAATTCATCAAAAGCATTCAATCCGTTAGGGGATCTGGTATCGAGCAGGGCGATGAAATAAGCCTCTCTTTGACGGAGAAGTCTCTCTCGGTCACCCCCCCCTACCTGGATTAGCCACTGAGCATAACAAGGTATATGTGAGATCTTTCAGTTTCTTGTCATGAACAGATTTAAAATGGCGAGCAACCGGGTAATTCATGTCCGAATTCACTATTGCCCGGATGTGTTGCAAGATGCGTTGATTTGCTGGCAACTTTGTACTCCCTATATATGATAATGAACATGTGCAGGTCAATTTG
Source organism: Lissotriton vulgaris (assembly GCF_964263255.1). Taxonomy (NCBI): domain Eukaryota; kingdom Metazoa; phylum Chordata; class Amphibia; order Caudata; family Salamandridae; genus Lissotriton; species Lissotriton vulgaris. The sequence continues at coordinate 562,967 of NW_028241185.1, read as the reverse complement.
TATACGACAAAATCGCTGCGGCATGTCAGGTGTTCCCTGATTGGTATAGGCCGATTACTGAATGCAGATGTATATTCCGTGCCGTTGACTGCAAACGTGCAGGCACGGCATGAGGTGCATCTGAAGAAACCAGATTTATGAAGCCAAGTTGTTTTCGATTGGTTTTCTGGTTGTGCACGGTCCAGGGAATCTTTCATTGAGGGAGCCCTCCTGAAAGTTATTGCAGGAGATTTAGGCAAAAAGGGAGCAAGAATCACATCAGTTAAAACAATTGGCCATTCAGATCTAATAATCTGGCTCAGCTTGGAGCTTTGAGCACAAAAAGTAGTAATGAATCTAGCAGTTGTAGATTTGTTAACATCCATATCAACTGTTGTCTTAGGGGTCAGCAGTGATTCTCGTGTACGTATAGACACTGAATTAAAGGCCTTATCTAAAACTGCTTTTTTGTAACCCCTCCGAAGGAATCTATCCCTAGATTCTGTGAGACATTGTTCGGTGACAACTGGATCACTACAAATGCGCTTAATCCTGATAAATTCACCCAGGGGTATACTGTTGATCGTATGGCGGGGGTGAGCACTACGGGCATGTAAGATGGAATTGCCCGCAGTGCTCTTCCTGAACAGCTTGGATTGAATTTTGTTATCCTCAATGTAAACCAGTACATCTAAAAATTCAGCTGATGTATCAGTGATTGTGGCAGTGAATTTAAGGTTTCTGGTGTTCACATTGATTTCATTAACAAATTCAGCAGCTAGGGTTTGCGATCCTTTCCAGACGATAAAAATATCGTCTATGAACCGCCAATAGGCCAACAGATGAGGGAGCCAATGAGCATGGGTGACGCCATGTATATATATATATATATATACAGTTCCACAAGTTGCCAAAGCTTTTAGGATGCACTCGGCTCCAAACATCCAGAGCCTCAGGCCGCATTGTCTCACTGCGGTGGTGCAAACCTCACGGCATGGCTGCCGTCCAAATTATACAGTTCCATAAGTTGCCAAAGCTTTTAGGATGCACTCTCCATCGGAAATAATCAGGCAACACCGCAATCTGTAAATCCCTGGTAAATAAGGTTGCCTTACGCGTTTCAGACATACACTGTCCTTTGTCACAGGCAGAGCGACATCAAATGAAAGGCAAAGACTGCTGCCGAGTACTACACATCCCTTTTATTGCCATCAGGTGGGGCCTCGTGATCACACAGAATTGCATTGTGGGAGCAGCAGTTTTTACATCAGCCTCGTTGTACGTGATACACAAACAATGTCCACTCTAAATATATTTGCAATTTCGCCATTAGTGGGCTGACCTGGGAAAACAGAAAAACGTTGTTTAAAATATATTTAGCCATCCTGATGGACCGAAGACGGCTCCAAACATCCAGAGCCTCAGGCCGCATTGTCTCACTGCGGTGGTGCAAACCTCACGGCATGGCTGCCGTCCAAATTATACAGTTCCACAAGTTGCCAAAGCTTTTAGGATGCACTCTCCATCGGAAATAATCAGGCAACACCGCAATCTGTAAATCCCTGGTAAATAAGGTTGCCTTACGCGTTTCAGACATACACTGTCCTTTGTCACAGGCAGAGCGACATCAAATGAAAGGCAAAGACTGCTGCCGAGTACTACACATCCCTTTTATTGCCATCAGGTGGGGCCTCGTGATCACACAGAATTGCATTGTGGGAGCAGCAGTTTTTACATCAGCCTCGTTGTACGTGATACACAAACAATGTCCACTCTAAATATATTTGCAATTTCGCCATTAGTGGGCTGACCTGGGAAAACAGAAAAACGTTGTTTAAAATATATTTAGCCATCCTGATGGACCGAAGACGGCTCCAAACATCCAGAGCCTCAGGCCGCATTGTCTCACTGCGGTGGTGCAAACCTCACGGCATGGCTGCCGTCCAAATTATACAGTTCCACAAGTTGCCAAAGCTTTTAGGATGCACTCTCCATCGGAAATAATCAGGCAACACCGCAATCTGTAAATCCCTGGTAAATAAGGTTGCCTTACGCGTTTCAGACATACACTGTCCTTTGTCACAGGCAGAGCGACATCAAATGAAAGGCAAAGACTGCTGCCGAGTACTACACATCCCTTTTATTGCCATCAGGTGGGGCCTCGTGATCACACAGAATTGCATTGTGGGAGCAGCAGTTTTTACATCAGCCTCGTTGTACGTGATACACAAACAATGTCCACTCTAAATATATTTGCAATTTCGCCATTAGTGGGCTGACCTGGGAAAACAGAAAAACGTTGTTTAAAATATATTTAGCCATCCTGATGGACCGAAGACGGCTCCAAACATCCAGAGCCTCAGGCCGCATTGTCTCACTGCGGTGGTGCAAACCTCACGGCATGGCTGCCGTCCAAATTATACAGTTCCACAAGTTGCCAAAGCTTTTAGGATGCACTCTCCATCGGAAATAATCAGGCAACACCGCAATCTGTAAATCCCTGGTAAATAAGGTTATATATATATATATATAGATATATATATAGATATATGTATATATTAAAACAATACCCTTTCAGCCTTAGTGTGCCACATACATTTTGTATAATTTATTTGTGTAATTTGTGTGGCACTTTGAGCTTGAAAGGGTATTGTTTTCACTTGTGCGGGGTGCTTCCTTGCTTCTGGGCCAAGCTAAACTTCTGTGAAGAGCTGTATTGACAGCAAAACACAAGTCAAGGGTTGGTTTTTATTAATTCCAGGTTAGCTTGGATGGTAGTTTACGAATCCAAAGCTGTAATACTGTGCCTGGAATGGTAAAAGGCTTTTGTCATTGCACATCTCTGCATGGATGGCACTGTGCTAAACCTATGCTTAAAAAATGTGCTATCTAAATGGCAAAAGACTTTGGGGCATGTTTACCAGAATGGTGGTGCTGGGCAGCACAGCAGGTTACCTTGCTTCGCTGTGCTGCCCTGCGCAACAAGGAAAGGGCAGGAATGCACAGGATTATTGAAGTGCAGGAAGGGGCACCTTCCTGTACGAAAAACAATCCATAGAGGCGTTTTTTAATATTTCTATGTGTTGCTATAGAATGCAAAAAGTACAATTGATTGACAGAATGCAGAACAATGTCATACATTCACCCCACTAAAGAGATCTGGGCCTAAATCCATAGTTTTTTTGATTACTGTGCCATTCCAGTTTGCACCCAGCCATATGCAAATCAGTCTTGACCCTGCGCCAATGGGAACAGTCCAGCCTGAACTGCCCGGCCAGGTCCTCCCTGGACTGGAAAAAAGCATCCTGGGACTGCTGTCAGGGATTGTCACCCTTCTTCAGCCAGGCTAGCTTGAATCCAGTGGCGCAGTGAGCAAGGGACCTCTGTGGCAAAAGCAGGAACCCATTGAACGATTTACCTAATATGCACTTCTGTCATCTGCATGGTGCACATTCTTTGCAGCAAGTATATTAACCCTCTGCGCTGCCTTAGGATGAGTCTAAACTTTCACTAGACAAAACTCCGATCTCTCTCCAGCAGACCCATTATTAACCAGATTTTTTTTTAAACATTTTTATAATTGCCTCGAAATCGCTGGACCCAAAGAAGCTACAGCAGGTGTTTTTCCATCCACAATATATTTGAAAACACTGCACCCCTGAAATCAGCGCCCATTGCTATGGCACCAATGGCACCACCCTGTGTGAAGCCATTCAAATCCAGGCAAAGTGGCTTTATTGTATGGCTTCATAAAAATGACTGGGGCTTGTGTTGTGCGTGATACATTGCGTGATGCAAGCACAATGCAAGGCCCTCTTAAATATGCCCCTTTGTCCTTTTCTATCACTTAATAGATGGCACTGTGTTAATTCTACCTTTAAAAACTTTTCTAGAAGCACAGACATTTAAAATTTAGAGTACAGCTGGTGTTCTGGGCTTCTCTGTATATTAGCTGCTCTCCACCGAAACTTGGGAACTACCCAGAATTCTCTGCTTCATATATATATATATATATATATATATATATATATATATATATATATATATATATATATATATATATATATATATATATATACATATATGTATATGTATATATATATATATATATATATATATATATATATATATATTCACTGAAAAAACCATAGGTTTCACACCAGTTATAGTTAGGTGGTGGTGCTGATGACGTCACATATTACATCACTCATGACATGGTCAGTGACATCACTCATGACATCACTGATGACATCTCAAATGACATCCCTGATGACAACATCCTTGTGACAAGGTGGCAGACCTCCTATCAGCATAAAATAACCTTTGATACACACATTCAAAAATAGAAAATAACATTTTCTTAAAAAAGGAGAAACCAATACCAATTACAACAACTTATTAGGTAATTCCAACATCTACATCCACATCCACTCATTCACCAACAGTTCTATATAGTCACTCATGCATGTACTTACTCATCATATGTACTCATACACCTATACATCCTGTTACACACTAATACTCATCCATATAGTTACTCAAACACAAATTCACACATGCAAATAAACTATCAAAAAACCTTACTTGATTATACTGCTATATACACACCACTACACATACTCCTACAGAAACGGAAACATATTTACTCTCTTAAACAATCAATTATAAAAACACATACTCACTAACCCACCCATACACACAATCATCCACCCATACAGTCTTGCACACATGCTGTCTTCAAAATACATACAAATAGTGAGTCACTCATTCATGCATCTGTGCTCTAAGTAATATCCCCCACCAAACCATACAGACACTGATACTGATACTCAAAAAAACAACTAATAACCCATATACACACTCATGTAGCTACTCACCAACCCATGCAGCCACTTATACACAAAGTGAGACACAGATACAGATATTTAAATATTTAAACATTACTCGCTAATATATGTATTCACTAAGATACATTTAATAAGTCAGTTAACCAATCAATTTTACACAAAAAAACATCCATTTAGACATTTATTTACCCATTTATTCTTCCATCAAACTTTAGATATACATATATAAAAAATATTTATTTTTCAGAAAGATACACATTCACTGGATGATGTCATCAGTGATGTCATTTGAGATGTCATCAGTGATGTCATGAGTGATGTCACTGACCATGTCATGAGTGATGTAATATGTGACGTCATCAGCAGTGCATTGCACGTGCAAGTTATAGTGAGTCCAACTAACTATAGCGTGGGAATTTCAATGGTTTTATTGCAAGTAAAATTTCCCCCTAACTATAACTGGTGTGAAACCTATGGTTTTTTCAGTGAATTTAATAGGTGTTTTAAATGCTAATTCCTAACTATAACTGGTGTGAAACCTATGTTTTTTTCAGTGAATATATGTATATCCCCTTATAATCAGAAGGGGAATCTGTAGTTCCCCTTCTGATTATAAACAATGCCTATAAGAGCTGTTAGTGCGATTAAAAGATAGAGGGTACTCTGATACTATTCTAAAGAAAGCAGGTGAAAAATCTAAACTTAGATCCAGAGAGAGCCTATTTCCAACATCCCAGTAGAATCAGAACAAGAGAATATCCCTGGCATCTTAGAAGATGGTCCACGCATGATCACCGCTTATAGTAGTGAGGACAGAAAATTAAAAGCAATTCTAAAAAAGAATTGGCCCATTGTGCTTAGTGATCATATCCTGAACACTAAGTTGCCGGCCAACCCTATCATTACTTTCAGACGGGCCAAAAGTATGGGTTCTGCTTTGGACAAAGCGGCCCCTGAATTGAAGTCCAAAACTCCTTGGTTGAAACCTTCTAGGGGGTTGCCGCGCGTGCAGGTTCGGCATTAACACTCTACATTACTCAACTCCTTTTGATGTAGGACCTAAAGTGATCACTGGCAATTACAACTGTAAGACTGACTTTGCCGTGTATGTCCTGACGTGTACCTGTGGATTAAGATATGTTGGAAGCACCAAGCTGCAGGTACACGTCAGGATTTTACAGCACTTACGCGCCATATTACACAGTGACCCAGCGTACCCTGTAGCCCGTCACTTTAAAAGAACACATACTTTGTGATTGGAGCTATACCCCCCTCAAGAGAGGAGGGGACAGGGAGTCACTATTAAGACAGCTGGAAACCAAGATAATCTTGGAACTTGATACTCGTTGGCCTAATGGATTGAACAATATTGATGAAATGCATCATTTTTTATAATACATTGTTCTGATCCAATAATTCCATAAAAATCAATATATCTTTTAGACCCGGTACATTATGTTCCCTCCCTCCTAGTTAGGTTCCCTATTTCGAGGTTGAGGTCAGGTCCCATTTCTGTTTCTCACTTTTATATCCTACTTAAGCGGTTGTGTGATGACTATAGAATATATGTCGTTTGAAATGCAAACGCTTTGATATTTGATATGTGTATATTTATCTTACTTATTCTATTTGATGTCATTCCAATTTTGTATTTTTCCTTGTTATAGATATTTGTATATAGACACTTATATATTTTTATGTGTGTATCTATTTACATCTCTATTTATCTATAGGGTTTTCTACTTTTGCACGTTGACGAAGGTCAAATTTATATACATGAATTGTCATATTAATTATAGCTTTTTCTCATTATATTGTGTGTATATATATATGCAGCTATATATCAATTTGTATATATGTGTATATATTTATCATAAATTTAGGTGTATTTATTGGGTTTTATCATATTCTTTTTGATACTATTTATACTATTTATTACTAAGTGACGAATCATGTCCATGAATTTTGAGATATTCAAATGTTTCCAGGGATCTGTGAAACTTTTATATATGCCATGATATTCCCCGTCCCTTGATTAATGAATGGTATTGCACTGAACTTCCTTGCTCCCTTTCCTGCCTTTTCTCCTTCTTTGCACTTTATTTCACTCTCACACAGCACTTTATTATCTGCCTCTGTTATATGATTAGACAAGCACTATGTGCTTTAGATTGTATGTAAGAATGTTTATACGCCGTACAATAATTTTGTATTTATACAATTAGATTATGCTTCATTGTTGAGCGTTAATATGTGGTAGGTTTATTTAACTCCCATATTTTACATGCAAAAATCTGGGATTTATCCGGTTATCCATTTTTCTGTACTTTTGTTTGCTTTTTCAAAGACTAATAATAGCGGCAGTATGTTTTCACTGTTTATTTGTCACATGACATTACGTCACTGTGAGGGGGTGTTCCCTTCGAACCTTGCATTTAAAAAAGCATTATGTCTTAAGTACATGTTGCAGCGTGATCAAGGGCATAACTTGCCAGAAACGCGTAGCTGCTTTCTGTGTACCGAATAAAATCACTATGATGCTGAATTTTCGTTGTCCGTCTTCCTTCTGTTTGCTGGCGTGCTAAACTGGAAACGCCGAGAGATTCGGAGGAGTCACGTGGTATATATATATATATATATATATATATATATATATATATATAGATATAGATATATATATAGATATAGATATATATATATATATATATATATATATATATATATATAAAATTTCTATGGCAAAATGAAACCCCTCATTTTGTTCCTTTTTAAATTAAATGTATTAAGTGTTACCACTTTATTCCAATCAAGATGACTTCAGGTGTGCCATACGTTTGTCATAAGTAAGACTGTTAGCGTTCTAGTTGTTCTTTAGAACACTCTGGGACATTCTGTCATTGGGCTATAGTTGGGCTACATCTGGCTGATATTTGGGCTACATTTGTTTTTTTTGTCTCTGGTGGCCATCTTTGGGCTACATTCTGCATATTCACCTGGAATAATGATCTCAGAATGAAATTGGGTACTATACCCTTAACAAACATTAACAAACAAGAAACATCAATGAAAGATTGGGGTACTATACCCAGAATTGGTTATATTATGTAAATAACTAGTTACCAAAGTGCTGTGATTTAAAAGCATGCAAAGTCTTTCTTTCTTTTAATTTAATTTTTTCACTGAAATGTAATGGAACTACATATCCCATAATGCCTCATAAATGGCTAACTATGGGCTAGTATAAAGAGAAACACAGTAGAGGGACTAACCAACCGTGAGCAAGGCCGGGTGTGGCCGAAACGCGTTGGTGGGGTGAAGTCTTGAAATAAATAAGGCTTAAAAAGATATCCTGATTGTGCCGCCTCTTTTGTTTTGAAAAATATATATACACATATATACAAATGTATATATATATGTAGATATACATATGCTGCCAGCCTCGCACATAAAGTACAAAGAATGAAGCACTTTCGGGGGCAGGTTCAATCGTTTATTCCAGGACTCTCGTTACAACCAGACGTGTTTCGGAAGTCGCCTTTCTCGATGGTAATCAGGCGCGCCAGAAATTGCCCTTGTTTATATCTCAATCACTTCCTGAATCCCGACATGGTTAACAACAACAAAAACGAACTGAGTTTCAAATGGATAAACATCCCGCCATCTTGTAACATGGGAAGTCCCTATATTCATATACATTTTATAAATATAAAATTATATACGTTATGCAATTGTGACAGTGAGAGCTTCCATGTGCAAATAATTTACACAATACATTTCTATTGGTGCTATCATATCAATTCCTACTCCGTTTAGACATAAATTGTCACCAGAATCTGCAAAGAATCATCATATTACCCCCACAAATGGTCAAACCTTCAACTCTGTAGTCGCTTTCTTGTCACAGACATATTTCAATGTCAAGGTGAGATAAAAGCAAACTGCAATGTATTTCGTTTCCAGAATAAGTACCTCCGATCTAAATAGATCAACTAGTAGCTCCCAGAATTCCGGAATGCAAATTGAAGGTCAGTTCAGATATCTAGCCCTGATTGGGCATGCTCTTCGACATTGAAAACACTTCGAACTTCTACACAGTACAATATTACATCTTAACGGGCTTAATCACCCCTCATGCTTGTTAACCAAAATATATATCAAAACTCAATGGTTAGGGTCACATCATACACATTAATAGATACAAGAAATGTATTTATGTCCAGTATCCTTCAATTATCGAGAGTTGAAAACAGCCCCACTCAACAAGTGGTAATTATAGCAGCATCACTCTAGAGCCTCCAACAGTCTTTTCTATCTTTGACAGATAAGCCACATAAGAATGATTACTTTTATATGATTATTCTATTGCTGTACAAAATTATTTCCACTGATAACCACAGACACCCCTATTAGTTCCCCAAATGTACGGCCAGTTAATCATTGCTGTTTAAACCTTGCAGTATTCTAGTTTGGAAGTCTATGATAAATCTTGATTCCAGTCTTCTGAGTCTCGAGATTCAAATCTCCCCCTACCCCAGGGATGGAATGGTACATGGTCCAAGGCAAAGAAAGTCAATAGATCCCTATTGCTATTGTGTTTAGACATGAAGTTTTTCGCCACCGAGTATAACATATTGCAATTCTTAGTAGCCCTAGTATGTTCCAAGATGCGCATCTTGGTCTGATGTATAGTACTTCCTATGTACTTAAGTCCACAAGGGCAAATAAGACAGTACACAGTGTATGGGGTGCTGCATATAATGAATCTCATAATGGACCTAGGTTTTTTCAAGCCTGGTACAATATATGTCAATACTCGTTTGCTGCCAATACACGCTTTGCATTTACCACAGGGAAAGAATCCATGTAGGTCTTTTCCAAATGGCTTTTGTACTATTGTTTTGATCATGTGACTGCTTGTCAGCACATCTCTTAGGGCCCTGGCTTTCCTGAATGTCAACATCGGGCATGCTGGAATATCTGTTCCTATTACAGAGTCTATCTTTAACAGATTCCAGTTCTTTCTCAAGATAGTTCTAAATTCATCTGCTCCTTCTGAAAATTTAGTTATCATATGGAACTTACATTATTGGGTTTTCTGGGTGCCTGTTCATGCAGCAGTCTGGTTCTAGATGTAGAGTTCACTTTCTGTACTGCCCCAATCAGGGTTTGTTTCCCATATCAACGGGCTGCAAATTTCTCCAGACAATGACCAGCATATTTCTGGAAATCTTCCTCCCTGGTGTTATTCCTTTTGATTCTTAGCAGCTCCCCATAGGGGATGCTGCCGATCAATCTAGGAGGGTGACTGCTGGAAGCATGTAATATCGAATTGCCCGTTGAGGGCTTATGGTATAATTTGGTACATCATTTTTGGTTTATTGCAAATACCTCCAAATCCAGAAAATTAACTGAGGTTGAACTTATATCTGCAATGAATCTTATGTTCACGTTATTTCGATTATACATTTCTACATATGCTAGGGCTGTTTCTTTTGACCCCTCCAAACCACAAACAGGTCATCTATATATCTGTACCAGGCAATTATCTTCATGGTCCAGACAATGTTGGTATCCGTCCAGGCCACCTGCTCCTCCCACCAGCCAACAAACAAGTTCACATAGCTGGGGGTGAAGCAGGTGCCCATGGCTGTCCCTGATACCTTTCTGTAATGTTGCTCTTGGTACAGGAAAATGTTGTTCTGCAAACAAAAACCAAGAAGTTCAAGCAACATATCATCGTGCTTTGTAGACTTCAATGGTCGGTTCTGCAAGAAATATTGTACCACTTGTAGCCCCTTCTCGTGAACGATACAAGTGTATAAACTAGTGATATCCATCACTAGCATATTATCACCCTTCTCCAATTGCACCCCTTCTATGTGTAGAAGAAAACCCTTGGTATCTTTCACGTAAGACTTTAGGGACACCACAAAGTCAGCAAAAAAGTACACAAGTAGGGGTTCCAGAAGACTACCTTGCGAGGTGACAATAGGTCTCCCACAAGGTGTGTTCACATCCTTATGGACTTTGGGTAAGTGGTAAAAACTAGGTGTGATCGGATTTAAACACCTTAAGAACAATTATTCCTCCATCTCAAGCTTACCTTCATCATAGCACTTTCTCAGTAATGCATGACAATTTGTGATACTCAAAATGTATACACTTTTACTCACTGTTTCATAATTTGAAACATCAGACAATTGGCGTAGGGCTTCATGATTATATGCCTCATACGTCTGAAGCACAACATTTCCGCCCTTATCAGATGGCCTACACAAGATATTTGTATCCCTTCTAAAACTGTCAATATCCTGGTATTGCTCCTGAATAAAGTTGTGTGTAGTCTTCTTTTTTGACATACTAATCTGTGTCCTGAGTGCTTCATTCTTTGTACTTTATGTGCAAGGCTTGCAGCATATATATTTGCGGGCGCATCTCCCATATAGAAGCACCAGTTCACGAATGCATGGACAATTGATGCACATTCTGGAGCTTTGAGATATGTATATATATATATTCACTAAAAAAAACATAGGTTTTAGGCCTTATATAGTTAGGAATTAACATATAAAAAACCATTGAAATTCCTCCTATATAGTTAGCTGGACATTTTATTGATATAAAACCAATGAAATTCGACATATAGTTAGGTCCACTAACTATATATTTCGCGCATCCGCAATCCAATGCTGATGATGTCACATATTACATCATTCATGACATCACTGATGACAGCTCATTTAACATCAATAATTACACCACTAATGATATACTTCATGTGATAATACAATGCACCTCCTTACACTCTAATACACCTAGTGTAAAATACAAAGTATCATTTTTGAAACTATTGACACACCAATACCATTTACTACATACCCACTAACTAATTCCTACGTCTATGTGATAATACAATGCACCTCCTTACACTCTAATACACCTAGTGTAAAATACAAAGTATCATTTTTGAAACTATTGACACACCAATACCATTTACTACATACCCACTAACTAATTCCTACGTCTACATGCACATTCATTCATTCACCCATAAGGTCATTCGTACATACTGTCACTCATCATTGCAACACTATCATATGCACTCATACACCTATGCAGACACTCACACACTGCCACTCATCCATGGAGTTACTCACACACCTACTCAGTCCTGTAAAGAATCAATCACACTTTGATTTCTTGATCTATACAGTTAAACACAGAACAGCTTACATTTTCACAGATATACAAACATATACTTACTCACTTATACAATCAAATCCTTCATCCATACTCTTATACATCCTCTCATTCTTCAATATGTAAAACATATTTAAACTTCACAAAAACACACAGACACTGGATGATGTCATCAGTGATGTCATCAGTGATGTCACTGACCATGTCATGAATGATGTAATATGTGACATCATCAGCATTGGATTGCGGATGCGCAAAATATATAGTTAGTGTCATCCATACTCTTATACATTCTCTCATTCTTCAATATGTAACACATATTTAAACTTTACAAAAACACACAGACACTGGATGATGTCATCAGTGATGTCATCAGTGATGTCACTGACCATGTCATGAATGATGTAATATGTGACATCATCAGCATTGGATTGCGGATGCGCGAAATATATAGTTAGTGGACCTAACTATATATCGAATTTCATTGGTTTTATATCAATAAAATGTCCAGCTAACTATATAGGAGGAATTTCAATGGTTTTTTATATGTTAATTCCTAACTATATAAGGCCTAAAACCTATGTTTTTTTTTAGTGAATTTCATTGGTTTTTTAAAGGCTAATTCCTAACTATATATAGTGTATAACCTTTGGTTTTTTCAGTGAATTTCATTGGTTTTTTAAATGCTAATATATATATATATATAGGAGGAATTTCAATTGTTTTTTTATATGTTAATTCCTAACTATATAAGGCCTAAAACCTATGGTTTTTTTAGTGAATTTCATTGGTTTTTTAAAGGCTAATTCCTAACTATATATAGTGTATAACCTTTGGTTTTTTCAGTGAATTTCATTGGTTTTTTAAATGCTAATATATATATATATATAGGAGGAATTTCAATTGTTTTTTTATATGTTAATTCCTAACTATATAAGGCCTAAAACCTATGGTTTTTTAGTGAATTTCATTGGTTTTTTAAAGGCTAATTCCTAACTATATATAGTATATAACCTTTGGTTTTTTCAGTGAATATATATTTTTTTTTTCATTGGTTTTTTAAAGGCTAATTCCTAACTATATATAATGTATAACCTATGGTTTTTTCAGTGAATTTCATTGGTTTTTTAAAGGCTAATTCCTAACTATATATAGTGTATAACCTATGGTTTTTTCAGTGAATATATATATATATCCAGTAAGTGGAGTGGGAGATCACTTAAGCATTGATTGTACTGGTCAGCATACTCCCTAGAAAGAGAAACAGAATGTGCATTATCAAAATCATAAGCACATACTCACAACATATACACGGATCCAGTAAAGTTCATATTATGATTCAGAACAGCACGATACTAGGTTAGATACTATTTCCATATCACACACTCTGCTCTAACTTGATCCTCCACAGGAGCCTTATAATTTCTTCCGGTAAAGCTTGTTACCTAATAATAAGTGCTATTCCACTTTAGGGCTTTCATGTGACCCATCTGTTCCCTATCATTCTTTCTGAAGGAGTCCAGCAGTCTCCTTTCCCTCCTATGACTTTCTGTTGTAGTCTTTACTGGTCTTACAGTATCTTGCCCCACAGCCTGTGCTCGACGTCAGTCCCGGACCCCCTGCTCATACTGACTCTGTGCTCCACCACCAGCTTATTCACCAGTTTCCTTTTCAACAGAGTGATGCATTTGTCTGAGAGTCCGCATTCCATTGATGCAGGGTGAGAACTTCCTGTTGCCTACCCCAGCACGGTCCAAATCTTTTTTTTTAATTTTTTTTATCCCTGTGCCGATGTAAATCTTGGTTTATGTGCAGGTGACTAGTGGGAGCTCCGGAATGTACCCACTTGATCATATATTGCCAGTGCTCCTATCACATTTCCCATGTAGGCTATATTCAGTGCTGGGAATTTTAATGAGAACACTGGCAAACTCAGTAGGTCTGCCTTGCCTTTTGTGTTATAAGGGGCCTAAATAGTGCAGATGGTGAAGGGAAAGCTGTGAGCAAGAAAAAGGTCGGGCAGAGAGTGGCACAGCCAGGAAGACACGGATCAGTGCAGGTTGGGCGAGATGCGGACAGGGTGAGTTACAGGCACGGAAAGATGCAGACTGAGAGAGCGTGGAGAGGAAGAGGCGTGAGTAGGGAAAAGTGCGTGCAGGGTGCATGCTGGGAAATGTATGAGCAGGGAGAGGGTGCAGGGAAAGTGATATTTAGGGAGAGGGCGGATCGGGGGACTTACGGCTTGAGAGAGAGGCAGCTTCAGTGTGCGGTGGGAAATACGTGGCCAGGGAAAGGTTTGGGCATGGAGAGGTCTGACGCAGGAGAGGTATGAGCTGGGAGAGGTATAGGCAGGGAAAGGTATGAGCCTGGAGAGGTATGACACAGGAGAGATATAAGGAGGGGAGGTATAGGCAGTTAGAAATACAGGCAGAGAGAGAGGTGCCAGCAGGAAGCGTAATGGGCGGAGAGAGAGGTGTAGGCAAGTAGACATACGAGGAAGAGGTACAAGCAGGGAGGAGTGGAGGCTGGGAGAGGTGCAGGCATGGGGAAATAGTAGCAGGGATAGGAGAAGAGGTTCAGACACGGAACGGCATGGACAGTGACAGGTGCTTTTAAAAATAGGGTAAAGCAGGGAGAAGTGCGAACAGAAAAACGTGCGTAGAAAGAGGTTAAGGGAAGCGAGTGGCATGGGACAGACAGGTACGGCGGTGAAAGGGCAGGGTTGGAAGAGGAGGGGTTTAGGAGAGGTGAAGGCATGGGCAGGTGACACTATTTCCGTTTTGTTGCATTTTCCAAAATGAATGTCTCTGTGCGTGTCATGCTCTACAGTTCCACTGTACGTGCCTTGCTGCAGTTTTGCTTTTAATAGCAAAACCTTGCCCTGGCAGTAGCACTGAAAAGCTCCGTATCTCTGCTCCGCTCTGCTCTACTACCGGTAATCAGTAATGGTGCAGGCGGGGGCTCCTCAGCACACGGGAGCCCCGCACAAGTACTGCACCAGCCCGCATCGGGTGAGTTACAGGCACGGAAAGATGCAGACTGAGAGAGCGTGGAGAGGAAGAGGCGTGAGTAGGGAAAGGCGTGTGCAGGGTGCATGCTGGGAAATGTATGAGCAGGGAGAGGGTGCAGGGAAAGTGATATTTAGGGAGAGGGCGGGTCGGGGGACTTACGGCTTGAGAGAGAGGCAGCTTCAGTGTGCGGTGGGAAATATGTGGCCAGGGAAAGGTTTGGGCATGGAGAGGTATGACGCAGGAGAGGTATGAGCTGGGAGAGGTATAGGCAGGGAAAGGTATGAGCCTGGAGAGGCATGACGCAGGAGAGATATAAGGAGGAGAGGTATAGGCAGTTAGAAATACAGGCAGAGAGAGAGGTGCCAGCAGGAAGCGTAATGGGCGGAGAGAGAGGTGTAGGCAAGTAGACGTACGAGGAAGAGGTACAAGCAGGGAGGAGTGGAGGCTGGGAGAGGTGCAGGCATGGGGAAATAGTAGCAGGGATAGGAGAAGAGGTTCAGACACGGAACGGCATGGACAGTGACAGGTGCTTTCAAATGCTCTACAATTCCACTGTACGTGCCTTGCTGCAGTTTTGCTTTTAGTAGCAAAACCTCGCCCTGGCAGTAGCACTGAAAAGCTCCGTATCTCTGCTCCGCTCTGCTCTTCTAGCGGTAATCAGTTATGGTGCAGGCGGGGGCTCCTCAGCACACGGGAGCCCCGCACAAGTACTGCACCAGCCCGCATCATTAACCGGTCTCCCCCTTGGCACGAGAGACCGGTCCGGACATCAAAGGCTTCCCCCAGGCAGGGGGATGCGGAAACCACGTCCTCCCAGCCCCGCCTACAACCAGGCGGCGGCGGCGGCCATTTTAAGGCGGCTCGGGCCGCGGCGGTGATCTCGACAGTAAAACGAGGGGTGAGCACCCTCGAAATTAAAATAACACACAACAAAATATAAGGCAGAAGCCCCCCAAGCCCCCCCCCCCCAAAAAAATTATGAAAATTCGCGGGAAGCAGAAACCACGTCCTCCCAGCCCCGCCTACAACCAGGCGGCGGCCATTTTAAGGCGGCTCGGGCCGCGGCGGTGATCTCGGCAGTAAAACGAGGGGTGAGCACCCTCGAAATTAAAATAAAACACGACAAAATATAAGGCAGAAGCCCCCCAAGCCCTCCCCAAAAACAAATTCTGAAAATTCGCGGGGGTGCGAGCACGCGTGCGCGCTTATAGATATATAATTGATTTCTCTTCTAATTTTCTCAGGAACCCCTGGAGGGATTTACACTATTTTACCAAAAGCGTGATCTGCATACCAGACACTACCATTTTGACAAGTTTGGTGTAATTCCCTTCAGCGGTTCAAGCTGTAGCTGAGTCTAAAGGTCCTATGGAAATTAACATGGGGAAAACACGTTTTGGGACCCCCCTTTTTCTCAGCCCCCATTTGACGAATCCCCCCCAAATTTTCAGGGAAGGAGCGGAGCGAGCCATCTTCTTTGAGAAATTTGCGAAGATTCATCAACCAGGGCCAAAGTTATTCCCAATAGAATGTTGGGGATTTCCTATGGTAAACAATCCTAACTATATATACCTACTGGCGACCGCCAGTAGGTAATATATATATATATATATATATATATATATATATATCACACACGAAAGAGTTGCCCCCTTAGAGAAGCCACACAAAGGTAGGTATTCTTATTCCGTTTATTTCAGGAAGTAACAGCACAGCATAGTGTAGCACTCTGCATCAAAAATAGTTCCCAAATCGCCGACGCGTTTCGTGCTTCCTAGCACTTTTTCATAAGCAGGGATTGTCCAAACAACGCAAGGCAGCGTTGTGCACTTTTATTTCAAACTGACTCCCGCCCCTGTGGGCGTTGGCTCCTCGCAGAGCTTTGTGGTCTCAGTAGTGCACAATGGTATTCCTCTCGTGAGTTTGCACAATGCGTTGCCAGATAAAGACTTGTTAAAACCCCAGTGGGTATGCAAATTGTTCCACTCACGCTGCGCTGTTCTTATGAACCTTCCAAAACGACCTCCTTTCCCAACGCGGTGCCTACTTTCGATAACACCACTGGACCGCTTTGCTGCAGCTGGGCTTTCTCCACGGCCGGACCAGCCGTAAATTACATCACACACGAAAGAGTTGCCCCCTTAGAGAAGCCACACAAAGGTAGGTATTCTTATTCCGTTTATTTCAGGAAGTAACAGCACAGCATAGTGTAGCACTCTGCATCAAAAATAGTTCCCAAATCGCCGACGCGTTTCGTGCTTCCTAGCACTTTTTCATAAGCAGGGATTGTCCAAACAACGCAAGGCAGCGTTGTGCACTTTTATTTCAAACTGACTCCCGCCCCTGTGGGCGTTGGCTCCTCGCAGAGCTTTGTGGTCTCAGTAGTGCACAATGGTATTCCTCTCGTGAGTTTGCACAATGCGTTGCCAGATAAAACCCAGCTGCAGCAAAGCGGTCCAGTGGTGTTATCGAAAGTAGGCACCGCGTTGGGAAAGGAGGTCGTTTTGGAAGGTTCATAAGAACAGCGCAGCGTGAGTGGAACAATTTGCATACCCACTGGGGTTTTAACAAGTCTTTATCTGGCAACGCATTGTGCAAACTCACGAGAGGAATACCATTGTGCACTACTGAGACCACAAAGCTCTGCGAGGAGCCAACGCCCACAGGGGCGGGAGTCAGTTTGAAATAAAAGTGCACAACGCTGCCTTGCGTTGTTTGGACAATCCCTGCTTATGAAAAAGTGCTAGGAAGCACGAAACGCGTCGGCGATTTGGGAACTATTTTTGATGCAGAGTGCTACACTATGCTGTGCTGTTACTTCCTGAAATAAACGGAATAAGAATACCTACCTTTGTGTGGCTTCTCTAAGGGGGCAACTCTTTCGTGTGTGATGTAATTTACGGCTGGTCCGGCCGTGGAGAAAGCCCAGCTGCAGCAAAGCGGTCCAGTGGTGTTATCGAAAGTAGGCACCGCGTTGGGAAAGGAGGTCGTTTTGGAAGGTTCATAAGAACAGCGCAGCGTGAGTGGAACAATTTGCATACCCACTGGGGTTTTAACAAGTCTTTATCTGGCAACGCATTGTGCAAACTCACGAGAGGAATACCATTGTGCACTACTGAGACCACAAAGCTCTGCGAGGAGCCAACGCCCACAGGGGCGGGAGTCAGTTTGAAATAAAAGTGCACAACGCTGCCTTGCGTTGTTTGGACAATCCCTGCTTATGAAAAAGTGCTAGGAAGCACGAAACGCGTCGGCGATTTGGGAACTATTTTTGATGCAGAGTGCTACACTATGCTGTGCTGTTACTTCCTGAAATAAACGGAATAAGAATACCTACCTTTGTGTGGCTTCTCTAAGGGGGCAACTCTTTCGTGTGTGATGTAATTTACGGCTGGTCCGGCCGTGGAGAAAGCCCAGCTGCAGCAAAGCGGTCCAGTGGTGTTATCGAAAGTAGGCACCGCGTTGGGAAAGGAGGTCGTTTTGGAAGGTTCATAAGAACAGCGCAGCGTGAGTGGAACAATTTGCATACCCACTGGGGTTTTAACAAGTCTTTATCTGGCAACGCATTGTGCAAACTCACGAGAGGAATACCATTGTGCACTACTGAGACCACAAAGCTCTGCGAGGAGCCAACGCCCACAGGGGCGGGAGTCAGTTTGAAATAAAAGTGCACAACGCTGCCTTGCGTTGTTTGGACAATCCCTGCTTATGAAAAAGTGCTAGGAAGCACGAAACGCGTCGGCGATTTGGGAACTATTTTTGATGCAGAGTGCTACACTATGCTGTGCTGTTACTTCCTGAAATAAACGGAATAAGAATACCTACCTTTGTGTGGCTTCTCTAAGGGGGCAACTCTTTCGTGTGTGATGTAATTTACGGCTGGTCCGGCCGTGGAGAAAGCCCAGCTGCAGCAAAGCGGTCCAGTGGTGTTATCGAAAGTAGGCACCGCGTTGGGAAAGGAGGTCGTTTTGGAAGGTTCATAAGAACAGCGCAGCGTGAGTGGAACAATTTGCATACCCACTGGGGTTTTAACAAGTCTTTATCTGGCAACGCATTGTGCAAACTCACGAGAGGAATACCATTGTGCACTACTGAGACCACAAAGCTCTGCGAGGAGCCAACGCCCACAGGGGCGGGAGTCAGTTTGAAATAAAAGTGCACAACGCTGCCTTGCGTTGTTTGGACAATCCCTGCTTATGAAAAAGTGCTAGGAAGCACGAAACGCGTCGGCGATTTGGGAACTATTTTTGATGCAGAGTGCTACACTATGCTGTGCTGTTACTTCCTGAAATAAACGGAATAAGAATACCTACCTTTGTGTGGCTTCTCTAAGGGGGCAACTCTTTCGTGTGTGATGTAATTTACGGCTGGTCCGGCCGTGGAGAAAGCCCAGCTGCAGCAAAGCGGTCCAGTGGTGTTATCGAAAGTAGGCACCGCGTTGGGAAAGGAGGTCGTTTTGGAAGGTTCATAAGAACAGCGCAGCGTGAGTGGAACAATTTGCATACCCACTGGGGTTTTAACAAGTCTTTATCTGGCAACGCATTGTGCAAACTCACGAGAGGAATACCATTGTGCACTACTGAGACCACAAAGCTCTGCGAGGAGCCAACGCCCACAGGGGCGGGAGTCAGTTTGAAATAAAAGTGCACAACGCTGCCTTGCGTTGTTTGGACAATCCCTGCTTATGAAAAAGTGCTAGGAAGCACGAAACGCGTCGGCGATTTGGGAACTATTTTTGATGCAGAGTGCTACACTATGCTGTGCTGTTACTTCCTGAAATAAACGGAATAAGAATACCTACCTTTGTGTGGCTTCTCTAAGGGGGCAACTCTTTCGTGTGTGATGTAATTTACGGCTGGTCCGGCCGTGGAGAAAGCCCAGCTGCAGCAAAGCGGTCCAGTGGTGTTATCGAAAGTAGGCACCGCGTTGGGAAAGGAGGTCGTTTTGGAAGGTTCATAAGAACAGCGCAGCGTGAGTGGAACAATTTGCATACCCACTGGGGTTTTAACAAGTCTTTATCTGGCAACGCATTGTGCAAACTCACGAGAGGAATACCATTGTGCACTACTGAGACCACAAAGCTCTGCGAGGAGCCAACGCCCACAGGGGCGGGAGTCAGTTTGAAATAAAAGTGCACAACGCTGCCTTGCGTTGTTTGGACAATCCCTGCTTATGAAAAAGTGCTAGGAAGCACGAAACGCGTCGGCGATTTGGGAACTATTTTTGATGCAGAGTGCTACACTATGCTGTGCTGTTACTTCCTGAAATAAACGGAATAAGAATACCTACCTTTGTGTGGCTTCTCTAAGGGGGCAACTCTTTCGTGTGTGATGTAATTTACGGCTGGTCCGGCCGTGGAGAAAGCCCAGCTGCAGCAAAGCGGTCCAGTGGTGTTATCGAAAGTAGGCACCGCGTTGGGAAAGGAGGTCGTTTTGGAAGGTTCATAAGAACAGCGCAGCGTGAGTGGAACAATTTGCATACCCACTGGGGTTTTAACAAGTCTTTATCTGGCAACGCATTGTGCAAACTCACGAGAGGAATACCATTGTGCACTACTGAGACCACAAAGCTCTGCGAGGAGCCAACGCCCACAGGGGCGGGAGTCAGTTTGAAATAAAAGTGCACAACGCTGCCTTGCGTTGTTTGGACAATCCCTGCTTATGAAAAAGTGCTAGGAAGCACGAAACGCGTCGGCGATTTGGGAACTATTTTTGATGCAGAGTGCTACACTATGCT
The DNA here is from genome assembly GCF_964263255.1 of Lissotriton vulgaris. Lineage (NCBI taxonomy): Eukaryota > Metazoa > Chordata > Amphibia > Caudata > Salamandridae > Lissotriton > Lissotriton vulgaris. The sequence continues at coordinate 542,194 of NW_028241185.1, read as the reverse complement.
GTGCTGTTACTTCCTGAAATAAACGGAATAAGAATACCTACCTTTGTGTGGCTTCTCTAAGGGGGCAACTCTTTCGTGTGTGATGTAATTTACGGCTGGTCCGGCCGTGGAGAAAGCCCAGCTGCAGCAAAGCGGTCCAGTGGTGTTATCGAAAGTAGGCACCGCGTTGGGAAAGGAGGTCGTTTTGGAAGGTTCATAAGAACAGCGCAGCGTGAGTGGAACAATTTGCATACCCACTGGGGTTTTAACAAGTCTTTATCTGGCAACGCATTGTGCAAACTCACGAGAGGAATACCATTGTGCACTACTGAGACCACAAAGCTCTGCGAGGAGCCAACGCCCACAGGGGCGGGAGTCAGTTTGAAATAAAAGTGCACAACGCTGCCTTGCGTTGTTTGGACAATCCCTGCTTATGAAAAAGTGCTAGGAAGCACGAAACGCGTCGGCGATTTGGGAACTATTTTTGATGCAGAGTGCTACACTATGCTGTGCTGTTACTTCCTGAAATAAACGGAATAAGAATACCTACCTTTGTGTGGCTTCTCTAAGGGGGCAACTCTTTCGTGTGTGATGTAATTTACGGCTGGTCCGGCCGTGGAGAAAGCCCAGCTGCAGCAAAGCGGTCCAGTGGTGTTATCGAAAGTAGGCACCGCGTTGGGAAAGGAGGTCGTTTTGGAAGGTTCATAAGAACAGCGCAGCGTGAGTGGAACAATTTGCATACCCACTGGGGTTTTAACAAGTCTTTATCTGGCAACGCATTGTGCAAACTCACGAGAGGAATACCATTGTGCACTACTGAGACCACAAAGCTCTGCGAGGAGCCAACGCCCACAGGGGCGGGAGTCAGTTTGAAATAAAAGTGCACAACGCTGCCTTGCGTTGTTTGGACAATCCCTGCTTATGAAAAAGTGCTAGGAAGCACGAAACGCGTCGGCGATTTGGGAACTATTTTTGATGCAGAGTGCTACACTATGCTGTGCTGTTACTTCCTGAAATAAACGGAATAAGAATACCTACCTTTGTGTGGCTTCTCTAAGGGGGCAACTCTTTCGTGTGTGATATATATATATATATATATATATATATATATATATATATATATATATATATATATATATATATATATATATATATACATGTATCCACACGCAAAGGTTGCCCTCAAAGAAAGAGCCCACTCAGGTAGGCAGTGTTGCTTCCTTTATGATACGGAATGCGGCATGGACAGGAAACAATTCACACAAACAGTTTTTTTGGCTGGCCGGTTTCGGCCTCCTGCCCTTCGTCAAAGGCTCTATTCTCCAAAACTGCAAAGCCACTCGCGCACTCATTTAAACCAAGTAACCGCCCCAGTTGGCGTGGCCACTCACACAGCATTCTGGAACTCGTAGTGCACAATCGTATTCCACAAGTGAGGTGTTAACAGTTTGTCCATCAAAGTTATTAAAATACCACAGTGGATTGTTGTGGCATATTTACACTGCCCAGCTGCTGCCTCATAGTCCTCATATCAACACCTGTCCCTTCTGGCGATCACCAACTGGCATCACAGGGTCTGCTGTTCCGCAGCAGGGCTCCTTCACAGCGGAGCATAGCCGTTAAAATCCACACGCAAAGGTTGCCCTCGAAGAAAGAGCCCACTCAGGTAGGTAATGTTGCTTCATTTATTATGCGGACTGCAGCATGGACAGGAAACAATTCACACAAACAGTTTTTTGGGCGACTGGTTTTGGGCTCCTGCCCTTCTTCAAGGGCTCTGTTCTCCAAAACTGCAAAGCCACTCGCGTACTTATTTAAACCAGGTAACCGCCCCCAGTGGGTGTGATCACTCTCACAGCTTCTGGAACTCGTAGTGCACAATCGTATTCCTCAAGTGAGGTGGCAAACAGTTTGTCCATCAAAGTTATTAAAATACCACAGTGGGTTGTTGTGACATATGAACACCTGTCCCCTCTGGTGATCACCACCTGGCATCACAGGGTCTGCTGGTCCGCAGTGGGCCTCGTTCACAGCTGAGCATAGCCGTTAAAATCCACACGCAAAGGTTGTCCTACACATGTATATATGTATATATGTATATATATATATATATATATTTTAACAGGGCTCTCCTCACAATGGGGGAGAGAAGAATTGAGTCGCAACCTTCATCCGGTTTGAAAGATGTTAATTTATTCTTTTAAAAGCGGCATTGTTCTTAGCTCAAATGCATTTCGCTCACTCCTGTGAGCTTCGTCAGCGAGAAGAAGAAGAGGCGCCGCAGGTTCAGGACATCACAGCTCACCACAAGACCCTCAATGTTCCGGTGCTTCCGTTTTTAACCCCTTGTTGGGAACCAGTTTCAGCTGCTGTTTAAATTTGCTGCATGCTGGGTCTTGTAGTTGGCTGTTGCCTTCGGTGCGTGTTTGCATGTCGCTTTTCGCCTCTCATGCCTGCCGGAAAGACCCTTGAAAATGTCCTTTGCAACATCTTCTGGGACCCTAACCATAGTCCAGTCTATGGGGGCACCTCACACCCTTTCGTGTTTTACACGTTCCGCAGGTTGGTCCAATTGCGGGTGTGAATGGCGCTCTGATGGGCGGTGCGTTTCTCTTGGGCCGGACCTTGGCACCATGAATATTTTAACAGGGCTCTCCTCACAATGGGGGAGAGAAGAATTGAGTCGCAACCTTCATCCGGTTTGAAAGATGTTAATTTATTCTTTTAAAAGCGGCATTGTTCTTAGCTCAAATGCATTTCGCTCACTCCTGTGAGCTTCGTCAGCGAGAAGAAGAAGAGGCGCCGCAGGTTCAGGACATCACAGCTCACCACAAGACCCTCAATGTTCCGGTGCTTCCGTTTTTAACCCCTTGTTGGGAACCAGTTTCAGCTGCTGTTTAAATTTGCTGCATGCTGGGTCTTGTAGTTGGCTGTTGCCTTCGGTGCGTGTTTGCATGTCGCTTTTCGCCTCTCATGCCTGCCGGAAAGACCCTTGAAAATGTCCTTTGCAACATCTTCTGGGACCCTAACCATAGTCCAGTCTATGGGGGCACCTCACACCCTTTCGTGTTTTACACGTTCCGCAGGTTGGTCCAATTGCGGGTGTGAATGGCGCTCTGATGGGCGGTGCGTTTCTCTTGGGCCGGACCTGTCAGTTGGCGTCTAAGTGGCTTTATGGGTGTGAGCAAGGGCATCCGCCCGAAACGCGTCATCTGTGAGCGCTGCTGTGACCTTCACTTGAATAAAGTACCTTTTGCCAGCAATTTGGGATTCGTTGGTATTTCTACTTGGGACAGAAATAACAACTGGCATTCCTAAGGTTAACCTACATCGTTCAATATATATATATATATAACTATATATATATATATATATATATATATATATATATATATATATATATATATATATATATATATATATATATATATATATATATTTATTTATATATATATTCATTGAAAAAAAACAAAGGTTACAGGGCTGTTATAGCTAGGTTCAGGTTTTACTTGTACAAAACCAGCAAAATTTAGCTGTTAGATTTAGTGAGGTAACTAAAACTCACGCCCCTGCAATGCGCTGCTTATGACCTTACATATTACATCACTGATGACATGGCCAGTGACATCGCTGATGACATCTCACATGACATCACTGATGATATCATCCAGTGACTGAGTGTTTTTAAAAGGTTTATGTGTGTTAAATATATATACCACAGTGTATTGGTGAATCAGTGAGTGTATGAGTGCCTGTTTAGTTGATTCAGTTGGTGTGTGACTGGCTGTATAAGTGAGTGATTAGGTCTCTCAATGAATGTATGGGTGAGTGACTGGTTGTGTGAATGTCTATATCTGTCTGTCAGTTGGCGTCTAAGTGGCTTTATGGGTGTAAGCAAGGGCATCCGCCCGAAACGCGTCATCTGTGAGCGCTGCTGTGACCTTCACTTGAATAAAGTACCTTTTGCCAGCAATTTGGGATTCGTTGGTATTTCTACTTGGGACAGAAATAACAACTGGCATTCCTAAGGTTAACCTACATCGTTCAATATATATATATATATAACTATATATATATATATATATATATATATATATATATATATATAGATATATATATATATATATATATATATATATATATATATATATATATATATATATATATATATATATATATATAGATAGATATATATATTCATTGAAAAAAAAACAAAGGTTACAGGGCTGTTATAGCTAGGTTCAGGTTTTACTTGTACAAAACCAGCAAAATTTAGCTGTTAGATTTAGTGAGGTAACTATAACTCACGCCCCTGCAATGCTCTGCTTATGACCTTACATATTACATCACTGATGACATGGCCAGTGACATCACTGATGACATCTCACATGACATCACTGATGATATCATCCAGTGACTGAGTGTTTTTAAAAGGTTTATGTGTGTTAAATATATATACCACAGTGTATTGGTGAATCAGTGAGTGTATGATTGCCTGTTTAGTTGATTCAGTTGGTGTGTGACTGACTGTATAAGTGAGTGATTAGGTCTCTCAATGAATGTATGGGTGAGTGACTGGTTGTGTGTCTATATCTGTCTGTCAGTTGGCGTCTAAGTGGCTTTATGGGTGTGTAAGTGGGTATGTGAGTTTCTGTATGGGGGTGATTGGTTGTCTGAGTACCTCTATGGATGTCTGAGTATCTGTGTGGGTGGATGAGGGTGTGTGAGACTGCCTGTATGGATGAGCGAGTGGGTGATCCAGTGGCTGTATGGGTTAGTGAGTGCATGTGTGAGCGGCTGTATGGGTGAGTGAGTGTGTGTATGGCTGGATTGGTGAGTGAGTGCATGTGTCACTGGTATATGGGTGAGTAACTGGGTATGTGAAAGGCAGTATTGATGGTATTCTTTTTTTAAGGGAAAGGAGCTGCCTGCATCCCCCTTCCCTCGGTCATTTTCCCCCCTGGAGACCCCATCCCCCAGGGCCTTTTATGAATGGTTGAGTGGGGCCCCCTGGGTACCTTGGCCGATTTTAACCCTGGGAACCCGTGGGGCTCGACCTTTATATATCTATCTTTTTTTTATAATGGGAGGGAGGCCTCGTGGCACCCTAGGCCAATTCCGTCCCCTGAGACCCCATCTTCTGAAACCTGCCCCTTTTATTGTATTTATTTTTAAAAAGGGAGGGGGTACAAGTGGCCCCTCACTGGTTGATTTCGGCCCCGGGGACCCAAACCCCCCGGGTCCTGCGCCATTTCTTCCCTTTTTTTAAAAAAAAGTGGAGGGGGGCTGCCCTCTTTACTCAGTGCCCTGGTTCCACCCAGGGCACGCAGTCATATTCGTTAAGAACTGCAGGGGGAGTCTGAGGGCCTCTGCAGGACCTGTAGGCTCCTCGCATTCTGCGGGAGCTGGCATTGCTTTTGGACACAGAAAGCTGCTAACATGCAGCTCCCTCTGCCCAAAAGCAATTTTGCTCTGCTTCGTGCAACCAAAAGCATTTTCTGCTCTTGCTCGCATGAAGCGGAGCAGAGTTTTCTATGGCTTGGCGGGAGTGGTGGCACCCCGGGACATTGCTGGAGCCGCTCCTGGTGGTTGGTGGTCCCCAGGGCCATCCTTGGATCCAGGAGGGGGCCACACGGACCCCATCTTTCTTCACATTTCCCCAGGGAGGTGGTGGTCCACCAGGCTGTGGGGGGTCCGTCAAGCCCCCGCATTTTTTAAAATGATAGCTTCTGAGAGGAGCTGCGGGAGTGCATGCATCCCCCCCACTTTCTTAATACATAAAGCCCCAGGAGTTGGCGGTCCTCGAAGCTGGGGGAGTCCTTTATAAAAATATAAGCCTCTGGAGGTGGTGGTGCCCAAGGCAGTGGGGGAGGCCGTAGGTGCTCCCCCACATTCATGGTAAAAAAAAGCCCCTGGGAGGTGGGGGTGCTCAGGGCATAATGAGCCCTAGGAGAGGGGGGCCTTGCGCTCCTGCTCCATTATTAAAACAAAGCCCCGAGGGGCCTGATCCGCCTGGGAACCAATAATGAATGAAGTGCGGGAGACCATGCTTCGTTTTTTTAAACATTTTGGTGGGATCAATGCTTTTTTTGGCCTTGGGTGGTCCCAGTGGCACCCCACCCCTGGGAAGCCTTGGAGGTCAAAGTGTTTCTATCCTGCAGCCCTTTATTTGTTTTAACATTTTTTGTAAAAGATGGCTGTCTGGTTCAGCCCACACCTGCGACATAGCAGTTTCCCTGCCTACACCGGTGCGGGTAGGACAACCTGTGTTTTTTAATCTCTCACCAAGCGGGAGCAAACACAAATTCTACTCCCAGTGGGCAGGAGCTTTAAAATTGCTCCTGCCAGCTGGGAGCAGATTTTAGATCTGTTTCCCTGTCCATAATGACGCAGGTAGGGAAACAGATCAAAATATTACTCACGCCTGGAAGGAGCAGTATTACTAGCAGCTCCCTGTGGGTGGGAGTAATGCCAGCATGCCGGCTCCCGCGGCATGCGGTAAGCCGGCTGGAGCCACATGGGCCCTGGGGCTTCCACTGTGCCTCCAATTAATGTATGGTGGGTGCCCTGGGTGGGCACCAGGGAACCCATCTTTAATAGTGCCGGTCCCGGGGGATGGGGTCTGCGGCGCAGATAATGCCTTGGGGAGGGGGCTGCACTGCCCCTCTACCTTTAAGTTTAAGGAGTGGACCTGGAAGATGGGGTCCCCTGATAGGGCTCAAAGAGGGGGGCCATGCCCCCTCCCCTTTATAAAAAAAAGGCCCTAGGGGATGGGGTTTCCATAGCCTAATAAGGCTTGGGGAGGGAGGCCATGTAACCCCAGTCTCCTTTCAGAAAAAAGGCCTTGGGCGATGGGGTCCCTAGTGTCTTACAAGGCTCATGGAGGGAGGTCGTGCAGCCCCCTCCCCTTTAATAAAATAAAATGGCCCTGGGGCATGGGATGATCAGGACCTAATAAGGCTTGGGGTGAGGAGCCATGTGGCACTGCTCCCCTTTCATAAAAAAAGACTCTGGGGGATGGGGTACCCAGGGCCTTATAAGGCTCATGGAGGGGGCGGTGTCACATTGCTTCCTCCACTTTAATAAAAAAAAGTCTCTGGGGGATGGGATCACCAGGGACTAATAAAGCTTGGGGTGAGGGGCCACACGGCCTCCTCCCTTTCATTTAAAAAAAGGCCCTGGGGGATATGGTCCCCAGGGCCTAATAAGACTCGGGGATGGGTTTGTGCAGCCATCCTCCCCTTTAATTGAAAAAAGGTCCCGTGGTGGCTCCCCGGGGCATAGAATGCCTTTGGGAGGGGGCCTCCCTCCACTTTAAAAAAAGGCCCTGGGGTACGGGGTACCCAGGGCGTAATAAGGTTCAGGGAGGGGGGCCACGCATGGCTCTCCTTCACTTTTAAAAAAACACAGCCCTGGGGAAGGGGGTCCCCAAGGCCTCGTAAAGGCTTGGGGAGCGGGAACCGTGCGCCCCCTTTTAAAAAAACTGCCCTGGTGGAAAGAGTCTCCAGGGCCTAATGAGGCTCAGGGAGGAGAGCCACTTGTTCCCCCTCAAAAAATATAAGGCCCTGGGGGATGGGTTCCCCTGGGCCTAATGAGGCTCTAGGAGAAAGGCCACCATGTGGCTACCTCGCCGGTACTTTAAGGGAAAAAAATGGCTCAGGGAGATGTGGTCACCAAGGCCTATTAAGGCTTGAGGTAGGTGGACATGCGATCTCCCTACTCTTTCATAAAAAACTAGGACCTGGGCTCAGGGAGGGGGGGGTCATGCGACCATCCTCCCCTTTAATAGAAAAAAAGGCCCTGGGGATGGAGTGCCTGTGCTCTAAAAAGACTGTGGTCCTGCTCCCCTTTTTTGTATGTTTTGGCCCGGGGTGGTCTCCCTAGGGCCCACAATGGCTTGGTTGTGGCCCCCCTCCCCTTTAAAAAAAAGCCCTGGGTTATGGGGTCCCCATGGCCTAATAAGGCTCAGGGATGGTTGCCACACGGCCCCCCTCCTCCTTAATAGAGATATGGCCTTTGGGATAAGGTCCCCAGGGCTTTTTAAAGGCTCTGGGAAGGGGCCACATGCCCCCCTCCCCTTAAGAAAAACAGCTCAGGGGAATGGGGTACTCAGGACCTTTTAAAGATTCGGAGTGGAGGACCATGCAACACCCCTCCCCTTAAAAAAACAGCCTGAGAGAAGGAGTCCTCAGGGCCTGATAAGGCTCAGGGAGGGGTCTATGTGGTCCCTCTCCGCCCAAAAACATAAGACCCTGGGGTATGGGGTCCCCAGGGCCTAATAAGGCTCAGCGAAGGTGGGCACTAAGTCACCCCTGCCTTTTAGAAAAACAAATTCCCTGGTAGATGGGGTCCCCAGGACCTAATAAGGCTCGGACAGAGAGGCCACGTAGCACTCCTCCCCTTTAAAAAAACACAAGGCCCTGTGGCCATGCGCAATGGGAGTTGGCTTTATGTATGATAATAAAATATGACTTCATGTTAAGAAAACTCTAGAAATTCACTGAAAATATTAGAGGTTAAAATAACGTTATAGTAAGGTGAATATGTCAGGGACAACATTATTGTTACCCCTTGTTCAGTATGTGCCAGTTGCTACATACAGCCCTCTTGCTGGAATTAGAGAGACTGCTAAAAGTGCTGACGCAAACAGGTCTCTCGGGTGGGGGTTTAGGTGGGCTTGTTCCTAAGAGGGCAGTCTGGTTCTTGTTTCTTGCCATCTTAGCCATGTAATCTACCAATTGTGCAGGGTATTGCCTCAGTAAAAGTTGGATGGGCAGATCGTGAGCAAGTTCTTTAAATTTCTTAGTTTAGGAGCAGTTTTACCTCAATCGAAGAAAAGGTTGTCCCTGAGTGACTTCGGGTGAAAGCTGTAGTAGGACAGGGTGGCGTTCCTTGCCATTGGTTTTCTGTAGAGCTCTGTTTCAAGAATACCAGCACAGGGAAATATCAATAGGTCCAGAAAAGGGAGCTTGTCTACACTGAATTCACAAATAAATTTCCAAAACGGATTTTGGGAGTTCAGCCATTCATGAAATGGTCCTATTGATGCTGCATCTCCGTTCCAGGTGACATGGATGTCATCGATATAACGCTTCCAGATTTTTAGGTTGGAGCAGTACGCATTCTCATCAGAGAGAACATGCTTGATATTGAAGTTTCACCAGATTTAGGAGGAAGGCACTTACCTGTCGATGTCCCAGAGGTTTGAAGGTATTTACAGTCCTCAAAGTGAAAGAAATTCTCTTTCATTGCCAGAGTGGCACACTGCATAATGAAAGATACACGCATGAGCACGTCAGGGGGACAGTCTGTGAGCATGGACTCTACAGTGGCAAGAGTCAGATCTTGAGGAATGCAGATATAAAGTGACTCAACTTCAAAAGAGATTAAGAACTTAGTGTTTGTATCAAAGGCTAAATCTTCTGGATGAAGCATGTGAGAAGGAGGGTTGAAGGACAATTTGTTCTTATGGTCTGTTCTTAAGGTCAGTGTTGGACTGAGATTCTGCATCACCTATGTTAGTTCTATGTTTAAAAAAGTAGCGCAGACATATTTTGCAGGAGAACTGGGCCAATTCCTTGTTAATTTGGAAGCTGTCATCTTTGAACGTGAGCACAAAGTCCATCCCTTTGTTTAATAGGCTTATTTCTTGTGGTGTTAAGGTACGGCTGCTGAGATTGATAACCAATTCATCCCTTCTCATGTCAACGGAGGAAGACCAGGGTGTTGCTAAAACTGGGATTCACACTATGCAGTAGTGACCCAATATGGTGATGGTACGTGCCTCACAAATGGCTACACCCAAAGGCCATTGGGAAAAGGTAATTCAGGTAGTTGGTGGAGGTTTGTACCCTCTTAATCCTGATATGATTCTGGAGAATAATATACAATGATTGTGTTCTGATAAAAAGTGGTTGCTACTTTTTTATTTTCTTAGTTGCACATAGTAATGCTGAGAAAAGACAAAAACAGCTGACACGTGTTTCACCCAATGGCCGGTTGGCCTAGGGCTTATTCAAGGCAGGATTCTTTAATAATGTTCATGGAAACAATCATTCAGGTTGTCAAACATGGTCTCTGCCATCCGGAAAATAAAACAACCTTCTCATGCGCGATTGTGCGTCTCCCTATGTCCGTGTTTGTTGGGGGCTCCAATGTGCATGAGCATTTTGTTGTCTTCTTCTTCCCCTTGATCTCCTTCTGCCTTGCCCTCAAAAAGTCTTTTTGTGAAAAGGGGGTGGAGTTGGTTGAAAGTGTTGCATTGGATAACCCCAGGGTGTCAGGCCACCACCGATTGTCCGTCCCGTCACCCGAGTCCTTTTCTTTGACAGCTAGACTGACGAAGCCTTACATGAACCCAGCTTCCTGCCAAAATTATCCTGTGTCCTTTTAAATGCAACATCAATGATCAAACATAAGTTTGAATTAAACAAATTCATTTGTGCTTTTTCTTTTGACCTGATCTTTGTTGTTGAAACCTGGGCTGATGAATCGTCTGGTCCAGACATGGCTATTGCCATCCCGCCAGGTTATGGAATTGCCAGGAGGGATAGAATTGGAAAAAGGGGAGGAGGTTTAGCGATTATTTGTAAACAACAATTTAGAGCCTCCTTCAATGAATCCTTTGATGATTCGGAGACGGGGATCCATGCCTTCAAAATCGCTATTTGCCCCACCTACTCTTTCAGTGGACTATTCATTTATAGGCCTCCTGGACCCCTTTCTAAATTCCTAAATACCCTGGGACATCTTCTTGAAGCCAAGGTTTTGACTCAAGATTTTACTATCCTAGGGGATTTAAATTATCATTTAGAAAATATGGAAGATAAAGCCTCTCTTGCCTTGCTGGACTTGATGTCAGGGGCAAGCATGGTACAAAAAGTGCAAGGGTCTACTCATTTAGCTGGTCACCTATTAGACGCAGTTTTTACCAACTCCTCCCGGCTTGAATTTCGGGAGCTTTTGAGTCTTCATTGGTCTGACCATCAGGCTGTATCCTTTACCCTCTTAGAACCTACTGAATCTAGGGGACATAAGAGCAGGATCGTCCATTGTTGTTACGCCTGGAACCAATTGGACAAGAAGCTGCTTCTTTCACACTTAACTTCTACCCTACCTTTAGGGGCTGATGACGCTGAATCTGCATCACTGCATTTTCATGATTGGTTAAAAAATGCGGTACATACAGCAGTCCCCCTAAAAAGTGCAAGAATTGCAGACTCGTACCTATCGAACCTTGGTTCTTTGAAGAAATCAGAACCTCTAGAAGCCATTGCCGTGCAGCGGAGAGGCGCTGGCGTAAATTCTATAAAGATTGCGACAAAGAATCTTATAAAAAATGTGTGATTGAATATAAAGTCCTGATTAAACGCGCTAAAATAGATTATTTTACGGAAAGGATAACTCAGACTTTGCCACGGTGCTTAAGTTGAGTAATGCCCCAATTATCAAACATAACTCAATAGATCAACAGTTCTGTAATGAACTGGCTTTAGCATTTCGTAAGAAAGTATCCGATATTTTCTAGTCAAGGTCCTTCAACTTTACAAAAATCCGACACAGACCTAACTGTCTTAATGCCCCTTCCCTCCCGAGGCCTTAATAATACTGAAACTGGCCCTATTTTAATGAGTTTCCCACACTATCAACTGAGCAAACTTATAACCTGCTAGCCACGACAAAATCCGGCTCCCCCCCCGGATCCCTGTCCTCCCAGGGTGATTGGCATAGCTGCAGAATTGATATCACAGCAACTTACTCCAGTTTTGAATTTGGCTGTGGAACATGGTGTGTTTCCTTTAGCTTGGATACAGACCTCGATCCTACCACTTTAAAAAAAATCCAATCTGGATAAAGCAGAGACAGGTAATTATCGTCCTATTGCTCGCCTCTCCTTACCGGCTAAGGCTTTGGAAAAACACATGAATTCTCACCTCTCCCTCCATCTCGAGAAAAATCGTAGACTAGATTCCTCTCAATTTGGATTTAGAACATCTCACAGTACTGAGCTGGCTCTCATTACTGCCATTGAGGATGTTAGGAAGGCTGTCGACTCGGGAGGTACTGCTGTATTGATTCTCCTTGATTTGTCGGCCGCCTTCGACACGGTGGATCATGATCTTCTTTTCCCATCGTCTTCAAGCAGCAGGTGTTGGTGGCACTGCTCTTGCTCTGCTGATTTCCTTCTTGACCCACAGGCGTCAGTACGTTGAAGTGGGAGGGTTTAAGTCTGAAGAGTTTAGACTTCCTTGTGGGGTTCCCCAGGGCTCTTCCCTAAGTCCTACGCTTTTTAATGTTTATGTAGCCCCCTTGCTAACTTAATAAGAAGTTATGGTTTTAATTTAGTTTCCTACGCTGACGATACACAGATCATTGTGTCTGTCTCCAGTAATATTCCTGAGTCAGCTTCTAATTTTCAAAAATGTATGAGTGATGTCAGCAGCTGGATGGATACTAAGTGTTTAAAGCTTAACTCTAATAAGACTGAGGTACTAATTTTCCGAAAGGACGCCTGCTGACTGGTGGCCCGCCGAGCTTGGCCCCACCCCACTTCCGGTAGTAAAGGCTAAAAACCTTGGTGTCATCATTGATTCCTCTCTTGGTTTCTCTCAACACATAAACATGTTGACATCCTCTACTTATTACACCCTTCGTATTCTTCGAAAAGTGTTTCCTTTTTTTCCAGTTGATCAACAAAGAACAGTGATGGCAGCGCTGGTCATGTCCAAGTTGGATTACTGTAGCGGGCTGTTGGTGGGCGCTTGCAAATCTGTGACTGCTAAGTTACAGGTTCTCCAAAATGCAGCGGCCCGCCTTTTATTTGGACTTTCTCTTTTTTCTTCTGCAAAACATGCCTTAATTGAATTACAATGTCTGCCTATTATAAAGCGAATACCCTTTAAAGCCCTGTGCATCGCCTTCAAGGCATTACATGGTACTGACTCGGAGTCTTTGCAGAAACTTTTTCAATGGCATCTACCCTCTAGGACGCTTCGTTCCTCATCGGCCAATAATGTCAAGATTCCCAACTACCGTCTACAGAGATGGGGAGGGAAAAGCTTTCATCTCATTACGGCCAGGTGGTGGAATGCACTTCCCACTCATCTGAAATCAGCTCAAGATCTTTTGCCTTTTAGAAAAGATTTAAAAACTTGGCTCTTTTCCATCTAATCTTCTGTGCTCTTTTTTATGTGGCAGTTGTGATTTGTTTCCGCCAGGCTAGCGCCTAGCCGCCTTCGGGTCATAGTGCGCTATATAAACAAATGAATTAATAAATAGAGTGGTTGGACCCACGGGATCCTGAATCAGAGCTGGCTGATCACTCATCTGTGTCTGAGGAGAGATTTTGTGTGCCCGCTTTTGCCCCCTCGAGCCTTTCTCTTTTTGATTCATGCATGATGGAGTGTAAATATTACTTCTGTGTGGATACCCCTTCTCTAATGAGAACAGAGCCAGGTCCTTCTTGAATGTATGCATTTTGGGTGTTAGTAAGCAGTCTTTGTGGTTTTTGGCTGTTTTAGTGGTGTCTTCCATCCGTTTTGTATGCAGGGTCGCGGCCTCAATTATTTTTAGGTGTGTCTCTACTAGGATTGCATCTGCAACCTGCTTGGCAGGGCTGATGATCAGGATGAGCCAGTCCCTGGGGCAAAGCCAAGCAATATGAGACCAGTCTTTTCTGCACACCTTATCATCAAGAAACAATCTTGGTGTATCAGTATCTATCAAGCCCATTGGTGTACAGTTGTGCCTTATATATTCATTCATCACTGCCCTGTGAAGGATTTGTGATTTCCTAAGATTGATCAATTTGGTTCAATCATCTGATCCGGCCAAAGTCTGGGAAATCCATGTGTGAATTAGGCTTGGGTTGGTGAGAATGGATTGAACCATGAAATAATCAAATGACAGCCCTGTATGTTTAGCCATCTTGGTAACTCAGTCAGTAAGTCAGCGAAAGAGTGAGTGTGTTCCAAAAAAGTAGTCCCAAGCCTATGCAATGTAAAACCAAACTACACATACAAGTAAAAACAAAAAGATGGCCAGGGAAGATTTAAGGACCTGGGGGTGTTAACTCCCAACTAATATATCTTACACAAAAAGAAACACCCAGGTCTAAATGAAAATCAGAAACCTAGCAGAGCAAAAAATATTCCTTTTTAAGGACGAAATCCCTCAAATACCAGAGGTGGCATAATTCATCATTGGGATTCTTCTTGCACCATGACAGTAGATCACGGTGCGGGCTACAACTCCCTCTCTAAGAAGGAGGAGCTCTTCAGATGTTTTGATGTATGGTAGAAGCTGTATGGAAACATTAAGGGTGGTGAGGCTAGCAGAGCATGGAAAAAGGGATAAAAAATGTGATGGTAGTGATTAAAACTGACTCAATAGAAGGTGTACAATGTTATTCTTGCATGCCTGAGTCAAGATTAAAAAAGTGAAGAGATACTGGAGCGGTCAACTAACCCTACTTTAGTGTGTCATTGGTCAACCTCTTTGTGCCGACTAGTCCCTCATGGGAGGTGTATTGGTATTCATCTAGACATTAAAATATCACTTCTGCTCAAATAACGTGCATATTAAGGAAAAATGCAAAACCAAAGTTAGTGGTCCACAATATTTCAACAGCAGATCCACTTTGATATGACCTGTATGGAGATATAACCATTAACTTCGGTACTGTATTTTTCCTTTATATGCTTGTTTCTTGAGCCCACGACAGTGGTATCAGCAATAGTATGTGCTAATTCAGATCTCCTAAAAATTCAAAGCATAGACATCTTTCCAAGACTTTCTAAAATCTAAGGCCAGATTTATTGTACCTTGATGCTGTGCAACACAGCAAGACAACTTGCTGCGCTGCGCCAAATGGAGAGGACCGGAATGTGCCATATTTGCCATATTATGGCACATTTCTGCTCTCTCCTTGCACTGGTGCACTTGTGGTTGCCTAGCGCCCAAGCATGCACCCTTGTGCCATGGTGCATCTGGTTCTAGAATTTCTTTCCTCCCTGCCCAAGTCCCAGGATGCATGGAGTTGCAAAATCCTAGTATGAAGTTCTTTGTGTTTGGGCTAAGGGAGCTTCTTTGAAGTGCAAGTGTGGTAGGCGACAGCTTGAACCTTCCATCAAGTCAGGATGGCCCATCCTGCCATCTCCCAGCATCCCCCCCCCCCCATTTGTGATACTGTCTGGGAGGAATACTCAAAGGCAAACTTCCCACTTCACCTAGTCATGTGACCCAGGAACAGGCTTCAGGCACCAAATTGTTAAGACAAGAAAATACCAACTTTCTCAATCAATCAGGAGATTGTGAAGCGTGCTACTCACCAGTGAGGGTCTCAAGGCGCTGAGGGAGGAGAAGTGCAGTTCAGGGTTTGCCGAAAAGTAAGGTTTTGAGGCTCTTCCTGAAGGAGTGCAGGATTGGGGGGTGTCTGATGTTGACTGGGAGTTCGTTCCAGGCTTTGGCTGCGATGTGGGAGAAGGCTCTTCTGCCTTCTCTGGTTCTGCGGATGCGTGGGCTCATTGCTACGGCGAGGTCGGCGGAGCTGAGGTTTCTTTTGGGTGCATGGAAAGAGATTCTTTCGCTGAGGTATTTGGGTCCAATGTTGTGGAAGTATTTGTACGCGTGGGTGAGTAGCTTGAAGGTTATTCTCTTTCCGACGGGGAGCCATTGGAGGTCTTGCAGGTGTTGGGTCATGTGCTAGTGTCGCGGGGTACAGAAGACGAGTCTGGCAGCAGTGGTTTGGATGGTCTGGAGTTTCTGTAGAAGGGATTTGTTGATTTCCTCCATAGATGGCGTTTCCGTAGACCAGTCTGCTGGTGATGAGGGAGTGAGTGACAGTCTTTCTGGCCTTGGGTGGGATCCACTTGAAGGTCTTGCGGAGGATGCAGAAGGAGTTAAACAAGTGGAGGAGACGGCATTCATCTGGCGGGTCATGGTGAGGGAAGAGTCTAGGAGGATGCTGAGGTTCCGGGCGTGGTTCGTTGGGTGGATGGGTTTCCGTGGACGGAGGGCCACCAGGAGCTGTCCCACGCGGAAGGGTAGGGTCCAAGAACAAGGACCTCTGTCTTCTCCAAGTTGAGTTTTAGGCAGCTGTCGCTCATCTAGGCATCAACGTCTTTCATTCCTTTTTGGAAGCTGAGTCTGGTGTCTTTGTGGTTCTTCGTGAGGGAGAGGATGAGCTTAGTGTTGTCGGCGTAGGGTTCTATGCTGAGCCCATGCTCTCTTATGATGGCGTCGAGGGTGGCCATATAGATGTTGAAGCGCATGGGGCTGAGCCAGGATTCCTGAGGTACTCCGCAGTTGATCTCTGTGGACTCGGAGAGGAAGGGTAGGAGCCCAATCCGTTGGGTTCTGCCAGTGAGGAAAGAGTGGATCTAGTCAAGGGCGAGTCCTTGTAAGCCGGCTTTGTGGAGTCTGGTTGCCACAGTGCAATGGGAGACGGTGTCGAAGGCAGTAGAGAGGTCTAGCAGGATGTGGGCCGCGGTGTGTCCCTGGTCGAGTAGCATGCAGTTGTCATCGGTGGCGGCGAGGAGTGCGGTCTTGGTGCTGTGGTTGCTGCAGAATCTGGATTGGAAAGCGTTGAGTATGGCGTTCTCTTTGATGAAGGTGGTTAATTGTGTGTTGACAAATCTTTCAGAGACTTTGGCTGCAAAGGGAAGGAGAGAGATGGGCCTGTCCTTTTTCAGGTCTGTCGGGTCGGCTGGGAGTTTCTTGAGGAGGGGCTTGACCTCAGCCTGCTTCCAATCTTCGGGGAAGATGCCGGCTTCGAATGTGTCCTTGATGGTGCGGCGGAGTTGGCGCACAATGGCAGCTCTGTGGAAGATGTGCGTTGGGCAGGGGTCTGTGGGGGCTCATGAGTGGGTGTTTTTCATGGTCGAGGTGGTGTCTACAGTGGTGACCGGTGTCCAGGTGGTGATGGTGGGCTGGCTGTCGCTGCTAGAGGAGAGAGTGGTTTCTGGAGTCTGTTCATTCAAATTGTCAAGCTGAGTTTCTTGCAGAGGTCCTGGGATGGTGTGATGTCAGTGGCTTCGCTGGGAGGTTTGGTGAACTGCTGATGATGTTGAAGAGTTCCATTGAAAAGGACTTTAAATTACAATTCCCTAAACACCAAACATGACATTCATACGTGCTCTTAAAAAAACATTAAATCACTTTTTAAATGTAATGAGGTAACCCAATCTTATCCTATGGGAGAGGTAGGCCTCACGGTAGTGAAAAACGAATTTGAGAGTTTTACTACCAGAACATGTACCTGTAATGAATACCAGCTTCCCTGCTTATCCAAATTGTGTGATTCTAGGCAAACACTTTATTTCACAGAGCCTCCTTTTGCTTTAGTATAACATATGACCGCGCTTTTAAATACTTGCGTTCAAGTGTGAACTGTACATGTACCTCTTATGTTTGATTTAATAGACTATATGGTTCCTCCGTCTATAATAACAATCTAGTTGACGTTTAGAGTTTACAGAACTACTGACATGCATCTTAGTTCATTAATGGCATTTACATTGGGGGGTGCGAGCCATTAATGTTCCTACGGTCATGTTAAAGAAATACACGTTCTGAATTTTAAAGAGTCTGTATTATATTTTTATATTATGTTTGCTACACACTATACATGCCAAACATTTGCATGGCTTAGGTCGTGCGTGGACGTTTAGAGCCAAGCCAGACTCTTGCATCGGCTCTGGCTCGCCCTATTAATTTCCTTTTGTCCCATCTCTATTTGCAACTCAGGCTTAGTACATGGGGCCATCAGCCACTTGATAAAATGATTTGTAAAAGACAAGGATGGAAAAACGGAACCATGCATACATGCACCAATTTGAAAACTCAATGTAGGCTTCTCGTAGTAGAGACATAGAAGAGTGCATTCAGTTACCATGCATTTAAAAGAATTGATCCCAGTGCAGGTACTCCAGGCCGTTGTATGGTATTTGACCCTAGTTGTGATTTGCCAGGGTGAACTAACAGGCTCAGGTGGAACAGGCAGACGCATAGCTTCAGGGAGTTGTTTGAGGTGTGATACCCCCCAAATGCATTCATGGCTTGATAGTTGGGTCTGTGGGCCCTGAGTGGGGTCTGTTATGTCTGTGTCCATTTTCTTGTCACTAAGAACTTTCAACGTGTTCATTTTTTGGAGTGGAAACTTAAAAATATATACTTACTAGTATACCAATAAACAGTACCTCTTCACCTATAGAACTACTTCTTGAACGGGGGAAAACTTACTACTTTTTGGAATTCACAAAAATGGGCAGTAGTAGTGTTGGAAAGCGTTGCCAGTCTCAGTTTCCCATGCATGCAATTGATAATCAAATACCCAAAAGCTGATAGGGTGATGGGATAAATGCTTGCAATTATTATAACCAGTGGCAATCACTCGGGTTGTATTCCAATCCATTGTTTTTCACCCACTGTGTCACTCTAGATTGAGACCCACCTAATACAAAACAGTATAGACCCTGTTCCTCATAGAAACTGTCCATCCCGATCCTTGGTCATCTCACCCTCCTCCCTGCAGTTCACTGCTTTTTTAGTTCGGACATTTGAGGTTCACGCCCCACAAATCTTGTTACAATACGCCCCTGCTTCTAGAGCACGTGTGCAGGTCGCTACTAGGCGTTCTGTCACAAAGGTAGAATGCAGCACACATGGAAAGAGGCAAAAATGAGAAGGAATTAAAACATTTCTCCTCATTACGCCTGCTCAAGGGAGGCGTAAGGTTTTGGTGCTGCCCCAGGTTTAGGGGATTTTTAAAATTTGGGGCAGTGCCAAAAACCATGGGTATTGTGTGGGAACACCCACCGCAACACCCATGGAACGTCTCCTTGACGCAGAGTAAGGCAATACATCGCATTCCACTGCCTTGCCTTCCTCCATATCTATGAGGCCTTGCAAAGCCATGCAGGGTGGCTGTGCCTGGCCGCATAGATATAGTTAAGATGCCTGCGGCAGCAGAGCCTCAAAAAAAGTGATGCTGTGGCGGTGCAGGCCTCTTGTAAATGAGCCCCTGAATATTGTTGTATAGAGTGCACTCTGCTCCCCGGCAAATGCATCAGCTCTGATTTTGGGGCAGGTCAGGCGATGGACGTTTGAGTAGAGGTGAAAGGTGGTAGCTGGCATTGGTTGGTACAACTGTAATGTGGCCAATAAAGCAATGCAGGAGTAAATGCAGGGCACAGTCGTTACACTGTGCCCTGTCTTGAGGGATACTATCTTAGAAACAAACTCATATGGTATCAACCAGCCCGACAACTGAGATCAAGCAATGGTAACCTGTTGTGCACTCAGAGAATACACAAGACAAGGATGGGTGGGAGAGCTTTCTCTTATCTGGCCGCTACTCACTGGAATAACCTGCCACAGAACATTAACATTAGAGCCTGTGGCGTACTATCCAGTTTTAAGAAACTTTTAAAGACATGGCTATTTTAGAGGTGCAGACTCACCAGACCTGCTGTCTCAAAGCGCTGAGAGATCCCCCTGGGGATGATTCGTCTGCGCTCTATAAATTAATAATAATAATAATAATACTTTATCTTGTCCATTTGGAAAAGTTATTTAGAGGATGCCTTCAGTCTGATCTACAAGATCACTAGGGGCAGAGGGGGCATTACCTCCCAGGGCCCACACTTTCCAGGCCCCGGCTCTCCCCCAATTACATATATTTATAGATTTTTAACTGCAAGCAATCCTTCCGCCTTCAATAATAACGAAGCCGTTTGTATGGTCAGACCACTACATAGAAGCAGTTTGTATGGTCAGACCACTACATAGAATCAGAAGCCAGATGTTCTCTTTCCCTGAACTTCATTTTTTAATACAAGGAAACAGGGGCTGTTTATCACAGCTTTCCAGAATAGAAGAAGCATCATGAGGGCACTGTGTTAAGGTTTGGCCCCAGGCCACGCGGGCAGATAGTAGATCGGGACAATGTTCATGCTATGCCATTGCTGAAAGAAAGCACAGTTAAGGCAAAACTGTTTTCGATAAAGGGTGTTCTTGTGTGTGCTCATGCACCTTGCTCGTTTTTCTTTTGAGTTTTGTGTGTGTTGTAGCTGGTTTTTGGCTAGAAGTTATATATAGCGCACGGCTACTCCGAAGAGAGTCCCGGCGCTGTTAAAGCACTAATACTCGTATATAGTGGTGTGTGGCTAGGTGTCCTGTTCAGTGATGTATTCTGAAGAGATTATGGGTCTTCGCGCAGAGTGGGTCTGTAATTGTTGTACTTTTCTGACAGTCATGTATACTTTGTGGGGATGTTTACAACCATTGGTTTGACAAATCCCAGAAATACAGATGGGAATTGTGTTTCTCTTTGGCAAAATTCACCTTTTAACTTTCAGCTCCCGATGATTCAGCTTGGCTAGCGAAGGTCAAAGTCTACTTCTTTGATTTTCTAATACACTTTCATACATGGCAATCTTACCACTTGCTCCTTTTATAAACCGAGGGCCTCAGTTACAAAGAATTGGCGTAGAGCAGTGCCGCATGACTTTTTGCTGGGCTGGCCTACATCAATTCAAAAGGGCAGGAATGCACTGCATTACAAGATAAGGTGCAGTCAGCGCCGGCGCACAATTTTCAGGCATCGTAGACACCATTGCACCATGGTGTAAAGGTATTTGCTTGGTTGGCAGGATTGCTTTTGTGCATGGAGGCGTATTTCTCATTTTATGTGTGCAGCAGCACCACACATGAAAAGAGGCAAAAACAAGGAGATATGAAAACATTTCTTCTTCTTGTTGTGCCAGCTCTTGGGAAGCATAAGGTCTTGGCGCGGCCCCAGGTTTACGTCATTTTGTAAATCTGGAGCAGTGATAAAAATCATGGGTGCTGCGTACATAAAGAGGTAGGGCGGCCGTCGGTGGAGAGCGCGGCATGTTGGGGGTGAATAAAATTAAAACAAAAAAGACTTACTTGCTGCTCTAATCCCGCCTGCCTCACTGCTTTTCCCGTTGGCAGGATGTCGATGGGCCCTCTGGGCACAGGCTCTACACCCAATCCAGACTCTGCTCTCACATGAGAGCAGCGCCAGGATTAGTCTGAGCCACCTCGTTTGCCGCTCAGATGGTGCATTAGAGCCTATGCCTTTTCTTCAACCCCGCTGTGTAACACAGGAGAAACATAGTGGGCATGTGTGTTTGGCTGGCTTAGGGTGGTAGGCCAAACACACATGCGCACTTATAAGTGCCCCCTATTCCTCCTCACTACTATGCCCGGCAGTGCCCATACTTATTGAGGGGCTCAGACAGACAGCATAAATAAAATGATAATAACATTGTGTTATCATTTTATTTATCGTCTGCTGGCAGGGGTGTGGGGCAATGCTCCTCCGCCATTACACAGGAGCCGCCCCTGATGGAACGTCTCCTTAACGCAGAGTAAGGCAATGCTGCCTTTCCTCCATTACTCCTTTACTCCATATCTATGAGGCCATGCAAAGCCACGCAGGGTGTCATCATGCCGCCTCATAGATCTATTTGAGAGGCGTGGGCACCGGAGCCTCAAAGAAAGTGGCACTCGGGCAGCGCAGGTCTCTTGTAAATGAGCCCCTGAATATTGTTGTATAGAGTGCACTCTACAGCCCCGGCGAATGCATCAGCTCTGATTTTGAGGCAGGTCAGGCGATGGACTGTTGAATAGAGGTGAAAGGTGGAAGTTGGCATATATGACCAATAAAGCCATGCAGGCAGGAGTAAATGCAGAGCACCGTCGTTACACTGTGCCCTGTGGATGTTTTATCTCCTCCCTTTGGAAAGGTTATTCAGAGGATGCCTCGAGGAGAGCATGCGGATTCTTGTTCTGATGTTCTTCCAAACGTGCCTGTATTTTAGCACGATCCCTGGTACTGCTTGTCTTCCAGAAAATGTATTTCTGTGCCTGATGCTTCACATTGTTTATCTCTTAAATATTTTCACGAGTCTGTAATGGATGACACAGCAGCGTGTTCCTGCACACTCCCGAGGTACGAGGTCTCTCCCCTGTGCGTCGCCGGCTCTGTGGCGGGCTCCACGCGCCGAGCGTCACCCACGCGCAGGGCTCGCGACCGGCAACTCCCCCGGTCAATGCCACTACGGCTGCCACCCCCTCCTGCAGATGCTGACAACCAGCCAACTAATGAAAGGTTTACAAGGCACTCGTGAAGCCCGGGGGGAGGTGGCACCGCGCGGCTGATCCCAGGAGACCAAACCTTACCAACTACGGAAAGCGGCGGAGCCAGCCCGGGCATTGGACCCATGGGCACCGGGGATCAAAGCGCAGTCCGACAACGAACGGCAGACCCGCCCACCTGCAGATAACCGCATGGACTGATTAGGAATGCGCTTCGGATAAACAGCAGCTGCGAGGTAACCGGCTAATTTGGGCAAACGGACAGATCATGCCTCTACACTTAGGTTCCCTGACTCGAGGGTAAAGGAAAAACACTTTTTGCAGTTGGCTGCGGCGTCCAGCGCCGGAAACACTGACAATTCAGCTTCAGAACAGCCCATCCGATGCCTAAGTATGGATTGGTCCGGAAAGGAAGTGACTGCAACAGAGAACCTGGAATGTTTGCCAGACAAGAAAGGTAAACTGAAAGGACGAGGTAATCCGGAGGGCTTGAAAAGAGCACGGAGGAAGCATGAAGAATATATTTTATGGCACAGGAGGCAGGCTGGGCTGGAGGAACTGGAACTGGAAAGAGGAATAAGTGTCGTGAGTGAGGATATCTACAATGTGCATGCATTGACACACAGCTCTGATATGAGCCCAACGCAGGAAGACAACGGTCTAGGTGAGATGGCAGGTGCAGCAGGGTCTCAAGGAGATGCCCTGGGCCTTGAGGACACCCTCGATGAATGCCCGGAAACAGAGGTCCCTGTTAGGGTCCTACGGGTCAAACTTGGAAGTCAACGTTCTCAGGAGGACACAAGAAGCCGAAAGGTGCACCCTATCATTTACAGAATTGAGGAGAGTGGATTCAACGCATCAGATCCAGAAAGCGATACACAACAACAGTCTTCACAGCGTAAGGTCAACCACTCCGCAGACATAGCTCAAGGCGGCCCAGTCACGGAGTACAGCTGGGAAGGTCAACTGGAGGAAGGCTATCAGGAAGAGAAGGGAAAACAAGGCGATCAAGCAGGCCTAGACACCGTGATAACACATCTGCAGGGAGCCATAACAAGGCAAATAAGCCGCTCTGACTCGGAGAGCAGTGTGGAAAGCAGACAAGCCAGCAAACTAACCATGAACCTGCAGACTGCATTCAGCAAGCACATTTTTCACAGCACCATGCACCTTGGAGGAGACAAAGTTGGTGAAGCCGGCAGTGGGGAAGAGCATGCACAAGACAAACAGCTTGAGGATCTACATAAAGAAAACAGCAAGCAACCTGCCCTGGAGCAAAGAAGTGAGAGCATGAACCAGTCAGGCAACTTTCATCAAGCTTCCAAATGTGCAACTGAAGTGACTGAGCCTGAACAAACTGAAGAACACGCGAGCGAGTCAAATGCCCTAGTGGAGTCAAACTGCACAACTTTTGCTCAGGAGCGAATCGAAGATGTTGATGAACAAATGCAGATGACAGGACAAGTCACTCAGTCCTACACCAACACAGTGATGCACCATTTCAGGGGTTCAGCAGCCCTACCCAAAGCCCCCCAAGGCGTCCCAGATATGATTGTAGGCGTCTCTAGCAAGACCTTAGAGAAGTTGGAGACCTCACAAACATGCCGGATTTATGTTCCTGAGTTGAGTCGAAGGCCACATGAAGATGAGCTCCAGGATACTACTAAAACGAGGGCAGAGAAATCCGAGGAGGTGTTCCCTGTCCAAGATGAGAAGGATGACAATAAGAAGAATGGAGAGGAGGAGAAATCGCCTACAGTCGCGGACGTGAAGAGATCGTTCGAAAGGCAAAGCAGTTTGATAGGAAAGTTGGAACCTACGCAGACACCAGTCAAAAAAGGTAAGGCTTGATCTACATAGCTTTTTTTCTTTGCAGTTATTCAATAATTTGCTGCTGAGTCACTGGTTTGCCCATGCCTGCTAATGCCAACACGCGCTCAAAGAGCCCAAATGGTGGGTGCAGGAGGGCCGCACTGCCTCATTATTGGGGTACTTGTTTTGTTTCATCAGACTTTGGCCCTGGGCAAGAGAGGGAAAGAAAAAAAAAAGAAGAAAGTAGGAGGAGGAGAAAGTCAGGGAAACAGTGACAAAGAAAGAAATTTGGGCTAAAACTGAACCTTCCAAAGGAAAGTAAAGCGATAGGAAGTGTAGGGCGGGAGAAGGAAGAGGCATGAAGTGGAATCAAAAGTATTAATGCTCGGTATGCAGCAATCCTGGTATTCAGCACCCCCAGTGGTTGGCACCGAAAACAAAATCATTTGGGTATCTAAGCTTATTTTTTTTTTCACTAACGGAGCACCGGATAGGAACTATGGGGTTAAAGAGGCTCAGAACAGAATTCTGCAGTTTTAGTGGACTATGTGTATAAATCTACCTCATTTGAAGCATCGTGAGCAGTTCAGGGGTCCTTTTAACACATAGCATCAGACCGACAACCAAAAACTTTTCTCCTCAATCAATCACACCAAGTGATTGTAGACAGTTGTAATAGATTGTAAGGGATTATTTCTCAGTGGTCGGAACGTTCCTCCTTCCACACACTGTTAGGTAGCACACATTACAAACTCCTGTAAAAAAGTTCCCCTGAAGTTGGTGAGCCAAAAGGCTGGGCACCACAGAGATGCATTACCTAGCTGTTCTTTATATTCTGTACTGATCCAGCAAAAGTGAGTGTCTCATCAGTTTTTGCTCACACTTCATTTGTTTTTACAATTCATGTGCAATGTAATTTTCGTGGCAGGTTTGAATCATATGTTACATAAGTGCTTTCAGCAATTACTTTGATTCACAATCAATTGCGGGTTCCCTTGCATTACGAGCTAGAGACCTTTTCTTCATGGGGAAGATTTTTGAGCAAAAAAACAGCGACCTGGAGATTCGAGTGACGAGTTGAGGGTTGTGTTGTTGTTTCGTTGGACAACAACAAAATATAACACCTTTGGGGCCAATTGGCTTTTCCAATGGTTTTAACAGTATGTTACTGTGTATGCTTTGCATATTTTACGTAGGTAAGGGCCATGAATTGTTAATGGAAAGGGGCGACCACTCGGTCCCCCCGAACGTATGGCGGAGTGCCTCGATCCCCCCGGGAAGCCATTTTTGGGCGGGAGGCGCGTCTCGGCTGGTATGCCCGAAGCGGCGTAGCCGGGGCGCGCCTGTTCCCGCCCTAGAGTGGGCTGGCCTAGACACTGACGCAGCCAGCCACGCCCTCGGGACGGGCAGGGGCGGGTTTACGCCCGCCCTGAAGACGGATAAAAGGAGACGCAAGGCCAGAAGACGTCCTCTTGTTCTTGTGCTCCGAAGCTGCACCTCCTCGCTACACGTGAGCTCGGGACAGAACAAAGAGCCAATTTTGAGCGTTTTGATCTTTTTCTTTGTCTTCCAGATACTTCGTCGAAGAAGATGCCCAGGAAAGGCGAAAAGAGAATGACGACTGACCAGATGGTTCGGGCACTCTTTAAAGATATGTCCGACATAAAGAAACGGTTGGCGGAGCGAGATGGGGAGGAGGGTTCGGGCCCTTCGCCGGCTGGAGGGAGACCTAAGAGGCCGAGAAAGGTTCCAGCCGGTGGGGACGTCCCGGTTCCCTCTGCCCCTCTCGAGGCGCCGACCCCAGTACCGATAGAGGGGAATCCAATCCCGGGGGTCGTCTCCCCGACATCCAAGGAAGACATGCCCCCCGAGCTGGCAGCACAGCTAGCAGCGTGGTTGGGGGATAGTGGTGATGGCGCCACGGCTGCCGAGGCACAGGCGCTGATAAAAGGGCTTCGTGAGAAGAAAGAGGCAGCTAGAGTGGCGGGGATAGACAAGCCGCAAGCGGCAGAAGCTGCGTCCGGTGCAGGTAAGCGGCCATTGCCGATTGCAAGGGACGAGTCAGCACCCTCTCGTAGAGAGAGATTGGGACAACATGTGCCGTTAGCTATAAAAGAAAAGATCTGGGCGGGAGAATACGTGAATATTTTTTCCCTGCTTGTTGATCATTATGATGTGGAGCATGTGAAAAGTCAGAAGGACTTGATGCATCCGAGTGTTTGGCGCGCAAAAATGGCCGCCTTTAAGGTTAATGAGAACATTGGCAACTGGGGCAATGCATGGGGTATTTTCACATCGATTTTGGGGGAACGTAGGCCCGAGTTGCTCCCTGAGTTTCCCGTTTACCAATCACGAATTATGGGTTACTCGACAACGTATCAAGGTAACCATTGGTTTTGTTATGACAATCTGTTCAGAAAGGAAAAGGAACATAACAAGAGTTTGACTTGGGATTGTTACGATTCGTTAACTTGGGACAAAATGAAAGAATCAGGAACGTTAAGAATGCCATTGGTCGGGAGCAATGTTGTTGATTACTCCCGCCAAAATGTGGGGACACCCTTTCGACCAAGTACGAGCACCGACGACCAGTCAAGGCCCGCAGGCAATACAGGGAAAAAGGGTTTCTGTTTTAATTTCAACAAGGGGAAATGTACCAGGCCTCCGGGATCGTGTAAGTTCAAACATGAGTGTAGTACGTGTGGGTCGTCCCATCCTGAGTCATCGTGCAGAGCCAGAACGGGTGAGAATGGGGGTAAGGGGGGCGCCAAACAGGTCTAAGCTAGGCCGAGGGGCGCCTTTACCAACCCCGATTGATACCTTGGCAATGATTCCCTGGCTCAGCGAATACCCGGATCGTACTTCTGCCGGGGTGCTACGGAACGGTTTTACACATGGTTTCCGCATCCCGGTAGGGGACTTTCAGGGTGTAGGGACGTGCAAAAATCAACTTTCCGTTTTACAACATACATCGGTAGTGCAAGAGAAAATTCAGAAAGAGGTTAGCCGGGGACGGGTCGCCGGCCCGTTTAGTGAACCCCCGGTACCAGGTTTCGTTTGTTCTCCGTTAGGGGTGGTCCCCAAGAAGGACCCGGGTGAGTTCCGTTTGATCCATAATCTGTCTGCTCCACGAGGTCTTTCGGTGAACGACGCAATTGATCCAGAAGTTTGTTCGGTGCGATACGCATCTTTTGATGAGGCAGTAGCCATCTTGAATCGCCTGGGGCACGGGACGTTGATGGCGAAATCTGATATCGAGTCAGCGTTCCGGTTGCTCCCGGTACACCCAGACGATCAGCGTCTTTTGGGATTCGGGTTCCAGGGGTCATTGTACATGGATAGGTGTATGCCAATGGGTTGCTCTATTTCATGTGCTTACTTTGAGCAATTCAGTACTTTCCTGCAGTGGGTGTTCACTGAGACAGCGGGTTTCCGAAATGTAATGCATTACCTTGACGACTTTCTGTTCCTTGGCCCCGCCGGTAGTCCCGAATGTGCCCAGGCTTTAGACGAATTCTGTGTGTTAATGGGTCATCTCGGCGTGCCGTTGGCACCGGGAAAAACTATGGGTCCCACGACTTGCCTCGAGTTTCTGGGGATCGAGTTGGACTCAAGGGAGGGGTGCTTCCGTTTACCAGCTAGCAAGGTGTCGAAATTCAGGGCAGCCCTCCAAGTATGTTTAACTGCATCCAAGGTTACACTGCATCAGTTGCAACAGTTAGTGGGAAAGTTGAACTTTGCCTTGAGAGTGATACCAATGGCTCGCCCCTTTTCCCGCTCAATTGCCCAAGCGATGGTTGGCCTGAAGGAGGGTCATCATCGCACAAGGTTATCGACTGAGGTCCGCCAGGACATGCGGATTTGGTTAGCATTCTTGGCGGACTTCAATGGCCGAGTTGTCTGGAACAAGCCAGTCATGTCCTCCGATGAGCTTGGGCTATGGACAGATTCAGCAGGAAGCGTAGGTTTTGGCGCCATCTTCGGCACAAAATGGTCGGCGCAGAAGTGGCCCCTATGGTGGCACGAGAAGGGGCTGACAAGTAACATCGCTTTCCTCGAATTATTTCCCATTCTGGTGGCCC
This sequence comes from Lissotriton vulgaris, assembly GCF_964263255.1. Taxonomy (NCBI): domain Eukaryota; kingdom Metazoa; phylum Chordata; class Amphibia; order Caudata; family Salamandridae; genus Lissotriton; species Lissotriton vulgaris. The sequence continues at coordinate 514,196 of NW_028241185.1, read as the reverse complement.
TGAGAACCTGGCCAGAAGGGTTCAGAGATCATTCTGTTGTGTTCTGGTCCGACAATATGACCGTGGTAGAATGCATCAATAGTCAGGCAGCCCGTTGTAAATTGATTTTGAGGCTGCTCAAAGAAATTGTCTTACTGTGTATGCAACTGAACGTGGTATTCAGAGCAAAACATGTCCCTGGGGTGATGAATCAGGCCGCTGATGCACTGTCTCGTTTTCACATGCAGGCTTTCTCGGGTTTCCTTCCTTCAGCGGACCCGGAGCCGGCACCCTTCCCCGAAGCTCTCTGGTCTCTCGGTGCCCCGAACTTCGTCACCTCGTGGGAGAGAGTCTAGCACCCAGGACAAGGAAGGCATATGAAGGGGCGTTCCAGGCCTATTTAGCCTTTTTGGGGGCAGAGAGAGGGGGACTTTGGGGGCAGGAGGAGTTGGTAGTACTTTTCCTGATGTCCTTACGTAGGGCTGGGAAATCGGTGGCCACGGCCCAAAGGCATCGTGCCGCCATTTCCTTTGTTGCCAGGGCCCATGGCATCCTGGACCCGACAGCGTCTTTTACGGTACAGAAAGCGCTGCGTGGGTGGCAACGTCTGGAGGGTCGCAGAGTAGACGTAAGACGACCGATAGGTCTAGACAGGTTGTCCCAGTTGCTGACCACACTCCCTAACACATGCTCGTCCCCGTTCGAGACCTGTTTGTTCCGGACTGCATTTATGCTGGCATTTCACGGGGCTATGAGAGTTAGTGAGCTAGTTGCAAGGAACAAACGGGATGTGACGGGGGGCTTGTGCAGGGAGCAGGTTCAGATCAGGGGTGATGCGATGATTGTCTCCTTTCTCAGGTCCAAGACTGACCAAGATGGGAGGGGGGACTGCACGATCATTCGCAGGATCCCCGAGTCATCCATGTCTCCGGTTCAGTGCTTAGAAGATTACCTAGCACGAAGGGTGGCATCATGGGGGGGGACATTGTTGAGGCATGTAGACGCCACCCCGCTGACGAGGTTTCAGTTTCAGCGGGTGCTTGCAATGGCCATTGCCGCAGCGGGCTCGGACCCGGGTGAATTTGGGACCCATTCCTTTCGTATAGGGGCTGCCACAGAAGCTACAGCCAGGGGTCTTAATGTAGAACAAGTGAAACGGGTGGGGCGTTGGTCCTCCAATTGTTATAAGAGGTATGTGCGATTGCACATGTTGTGAAGCTGTAATCATGTACTCACGCTTCTTGTCTTTTGTTTGTTTTCAGTTGCGCAAGCCTACGCGGCAGGGCGGACTGTGCAGTTGACCCAACACCAGGCCAGCGGTCACACATCACCGGCTGAGAGAAAGGAGGTGTGGGTTGTAGGCCACTCATACGTGAGACGGGCCGCAGACGTATTCAAAGCAGGTGATATGATTCACGTACCTGGGGAATACGGGTACAGAGTGTCCTTCTACGGAAGGGGCGGTCTCTGTATTGACCAGTTTCAGGCATTTTTTTGAGGGTTTGTTAGAGCGGATGAGGTCACCGCCGTCCATAGTCATAGTACATTTGGGGGGCAATGATCTAGTCACCACCGGTAGACGACTTCTCCTGGAGGCTATGCTTTCCACGGTAAGTTGGTTAGCAAGGAGAGTTCCGGGGTGTACAATTGCGTGGTCTCATATGATCCCACGAAAAGTGTGGCGGGGGGCTATCTCGATCCCTGCTTTGAATCATTCCGTTAAAAAATTGAATAACAAAGTGAGTCGGTTGTTCCGTTCCAAGACATTGCATTCGATCTCGCATAGTTGTATTAATGATGACAGTATGTATTTGGGGGATGGTGTGCATTTGTCGAGGGTGGGCAATGAGTTACTCATAGGTGACTTCCTAGCTTGGTTAAAATCGTTAAAACATGACCTTTAGGTAGGAGTTTGGTGGGGGGTCCGGATAGCCGGTCAACTATCCGGACCTGTGGCGGTAAGGTCATGATCGGTGAGCACTAATTGGTAGATCCCTATGAGTGGGCGTCACCCAACACGGATGGGAGCGCTCGGGGGAGGTGGCCATTGGCCCCTCAATGGGGAGGCGGTCCCGTCTAAGGGCGGGTCGCCGGAAGTTAAGGAAAGGCGGTCAAGGCCCCTTCCTGTGTAGGAGGGGTTACAGCCCCCTCCTGAGGAATTTCCCGGGGCCAGGGTCATCTGCGACGGCAGATGCGGTAAGTTGTGTGGGGTGGGGGGAGGTCCACGATACCTTCTAGATACCACACACAAGTATTCGAACGACCTTTAAATGGCGTCGAGTCTTAAGTGCCCCCGACAAGTCAAGGGAAATTGTTAGTAGTTGCACTTGAGGTAAGCCTCTGTGCTGTCGCCCTTCCCAAGTGGGAGGGGTAAGTCTGGTTAGGGATCTTGACACCGGTTATGACCTTGCCGTTGGCCCTTAAACGTTAGGATGTACAATTTCAGTGTTTATAGAGAATGTTTCTGTAGGATGCTAGTTCGGCTAGGAGAACCTCTGTATTAGAGAATATGTTAAGATTAGCCAAACATCGCAAATGTGATAATGAAATTGTACATAATATGAAACGTTTAATGTTTAATTTTTTGTTTTAATAAATACGGCCGCGGGAGGGTCACTCCCTCCCACATCCAAAAACTTTGAAGAACTGTTTCCGGTTTCCCTTCTTTTGGGATCGTGTTGAGAGGGGGTGGCGGGTATCTCAGCCATATGGAAAGGGGCGACCACTCGGTCCCCCCGAACGTATGGCGGAGTGCCTCGATCCCCCCGGGAAGCCATTTTTGGGCGGGAGGCGCGTCTCGGCTGGTATGCCCGAAGCGGCGTAGCCGGGGCGCGCCTGTTCCCGCCCTAGAGTGGGCTGGCCTAGACACTGACGCAGCCAGCCACGCCCTCGGGACGGGCAGGGGCGGGTTTACGCCCGCCCTGAAGACGGATAAAAGGAGACGCAAGGCCAGAAGACGTCCTCTTGTTCTTGTGCTCCGAAGCTGCACCTCCTCGCTACACGTGAGCTCGGGACAGAACAAAGAGCCAATTTTGACCCACCCACCAGCCCCTGAGGACAGCAAGTTGTTGTGCAATAAAGTGGATTTTCTAAGTATGTTCTTCCTTTTTCGTTTACAGGTTGTGAAAGTATCAGTTTTGTTGTTTTTCATAATAAAGTATGGTGAATATCATCTAGGTTGTTACGATTAAAAGGACTTGATGTAGTGTTGCTTTTTGAGCATGCTCTTTCGGTCGTAGCGACCAATGTTTTCATAAGTTCGAATTGTCGTATTTATTTTTGGTAGGCGGTAAGGTCATGATCGGTGAGCACTAATTGGTAGATCCCTATGAGTGGGCGTCACCCAACACGGATGGGAGCGCTCGGGGGAGGTGGCCATTGGCCCCTCAATGGGGAGGCGGTCCCGTCTAAGGGCGGGTCGCCGGAAGTTAAGGAAAGGCGGTCAAGGCCCCTTCCTGTGTAGGAGGGGTTACAGCCCCCTCCTGAGGAATTTCCCGGGGCCAGGGTCATCTGCGACGGCAGATGCGGTAAGTTGTGTGGGGTGGGGGGAGGTCCACGATACCTTCTAGATACCACACACAAGTATTCGAACGACCTTTAAATGGCGTCGAGTCTTAAGTGCCCCCGACAAGTCAAGGGAAATTGTTAGTAGTTGCACTTGAGGTAAGCCTCTGTGCTGTCGCCCTTCCCAAGTGGGAGGGGTAAGTCTGGTTAGGGATCTTGACACCGGTTATGACCTTGCCGTTGGCCCTTAAACGTTAGGATGTACAATTTCAGTGTTTATAGAGAATGTTTCTGTAGGATGCTAGTTCGGCTAGGAGAACCTCTGTATTAGAGAATATGTTAAGATTAGCCAAACATCGCAAATGTGATAATGAAATTGTACATAATATGAAACGTTTAATGTTTAATTTTTTGTTTTAATAAATACGGCCGCGGGAGGGTCACTCCCTCCCACATCCAAAAACTTTGAAGAACTGTTTCCGGTTTCCCTTCTTTTGGGATCGTGTTGAGAGGGGGTGGCGGGTATCTCAGCCATATGTGTGTAAACTACTTTTGCTTTAGTGCAGTTTTGTATCAGAATTGAAATTGACTGCACTAACGACTGGGAAAGCCAAGAGGCCTGAGCTTGAAAAGGCTGAGCAATTGGATTTTCCAGTGCTTGTCAGTGACACTTGAGATGAGATGCATTAAGGTGTCCAGGTGAGTTCTGACTGTGGGTAATTGTGCTTAATGAGCCATGATTGAGATCTCTGGAGCTGAGGATGACAGCAGTGTGAGTCAGTGGACCATGGCAGTGTTCAGATTACATGATCATCCAATCCTTGGCCTCTACCCAATGTGCACATAGTGATGGTCAAATAAGTATAATTTGTAATTACCAACTCTAAAAAAAATCACTGTTACTAATTCATATCAAAATGCTAGCAAGCACTCACAAAGATAAGGACCTGGTTTGTTTTATGCATATGTTTGTATGATATGTCTGGAAGCAATGCCAGAAAACTCAGACACCCAAGTGCCTGTCAGACAGCATGCTGTGTAAAGCACAGGATTGTAGTTCACATGTTTTAAGTCATGCTCCTAATTACTTAGGCCACACCGGTTTTAGAGATGCCCCCTACCTTTCTCATCCCGCATAAAGGACTGTGGTCCACAATAGGCTTCAGGGCCGGACTGGCATTTACGGGCACCGGGCATTTCCCCGGTGGGCTGGAGGGGTGGGGGCCGGTTTTGTGGCAGCAGGGGGCCGCTTTTCTTACAGAGTGCCGATTTTGTAGCAGCGCTGCAAAATCGGCGCTCTGTAAGAAAAGCTGTAGCAGTGCTTTGCGGGTAACAACCCCCTCCCCTCCTGTTACCGGGGCCGGTGGAGAAGCAACCTGCCAGGGCTGGTTGCTGGTCTCAGTCCGGCCCTGATAGGCTTTTCCGACAGGCTGCTAAAAGCTGTCTCGTAAGCAAGAATAAAAAATTGTGATGTGGGGGAATTGTGAAGTCAAATCTAAAACTTGCACGGCAGAAACAAGTAATAATAATCCACATTTGTAAAGCGCACAATCACCCTTAAGGGTCTCTAGGCGCCGTCGGGTAGACTAAGCAAGCTATTGCCCAGAGTCACATGGTGCTGGGCTAATCTGCCGCCGGGTATCGAACCGCGATCCCCAGATTCCGGAGTCAGTCGCCCTAGTTGCAGCGCCACACCTCTTCCTCTTCCTCTTCCACAGAAGAGCAACCTTATTGCTCCTCTGTGGCACTCAGTTTGCAGCATCCCTGGCAGGGCAGGAGCACAATTAATGTTAAGTGTCAGACAGGGCCGGACTGAGAACAGAAACCAGCCCTAGCAAACTGCTCATCTGCCCCCCCCCTGGGGTCAGGGTGAGTGCAGGTGAGCAGTTTGTGATGGCCGGTTTCGGCCGATTTTGTTACTGGGAGCCGACATTGCCGACCCCTGGTAACAAAAATGGCCTCCCAGGGTCCCAAAACCGTCCCTCACTGTTAGAACCGGCTGTCTCTAGTTGGCAGAGGTATACACTTCTGACAAATAGGGACACACCTTTTCTAGTCAGGGCAAGGGGATCACACCCTTCGATAACCCCTGCTCACCCCCTTGGTAGCTTGGCAGAGCAGACAGGCTTATCTCAGAGGCTGTGTGTTAAGCATTTATGACCACATACAGTAATAAAGTGAATACACTACAAATGGACACGACACAGTAGTATTATAAAAATAAGTATTTTTATATAAGGCTTAGCACAAGACCAAATAACGACAAAAATGTACACAATCTTAATAAATACTCTGGGAAGGGAAAAAGGATAGTTCAAAGGTAGTTTCTTCTTCAGCACAAAATATTTCGTATCAAAGCAATCTTCTTCTTGGCAATACAGTTCTTAGCAACAGGGTAACCCACACGGGGGCTACACGACGTCGAGGCAAAGTTAATCCAAAGGTTCGGCGTCGACCGCGAGGAGCGCTACGTCGAGCCCGGAGTCACACGGACCCCCAACAACACAGTACCTTTGGACAATGAAGCACACGATGATCAGCGGCGTTGAGCAATCCGGCGTCGCGTCTTCGGTGTTGATCAGGCCTCAGCAGGCGTCGCTGTCGATGATGCGGTTGCACAGAGTGAGCAGCGCTCACGGCCTTGAGAGGGCACGAGGGCGATGCGATCAGCAGCGGTGCGGACACGAGGTCCCTTGGAGCTGGAGCCGTACTCCCACTCACTGGCGTTGCTGCTGGCGTCGGTCGGGCCCGGCGGCCGGTCGTCGAGGAAGCGGGACACTGGGGCCGTTACCCACTACGTCGAGCTGGATTCGGCGACGTCCGTCGGCGTCGAGATTGCTGGTTCTTTCAGAGGTACTGGATTCACAGGTTCCAGCAAATAACACTTTAAGCAGATGAAGTCCTTTAGCCCTGTGACTTCAGCAGGAGACTGGCACTCTTCCAGTCCTTGGAGATTTTCTTAGCAAGCGTGAGAGTACACACACAGTTCCTCTCTCCTGGTTCCTTGGCAAAAATAAAGAAGCACTGCAGGATTCCCCCCAGCAAACAGCACACTGGCAGAAGGGGTAGGCAAGTCCTCAGATCAGCAGGCCTCTTGTCCTTGGTTACAGGGTTCCTTGTCAGAAGTGATCTAAATTCTTGGTTCAGGGGTCCTTCTCTTATACCCCTTTTCGGCTTTGATCCCTTTGTCCATGCAGGGGAATTTCCCAACATCCTGGGTCTGTTGTGGGCGGAGCCAGGCAGAAGCACCTGGCCTATTCACTGAGCAGGGCTGGGTCCTCAGACGCCCAGCAGGAGGTGGAGCCAGCATTGACACTGGCAGGAGCAGAGCTATCGGCCTCCTGGCAGGAGGTGGGGCTAGGGTCGTCCATGGCAGGCACAGAGCCATCAGCCGCTTGGCAGGAGGTGGAGCCAGCATTGTATCAGGCAGGGCAGGCTATCAGCAACTACTCTCCCCCTACTCTCAACGCAAATGTCCCACTCATCCCACACTGACTCATCCAGACCTGTGGAGCCACCCAGCTCCTGTCACACACACGCAAGACCAGCAGAAACCAGATATGGTTAGACAAGAAAATAGACACTTTCTAAAAGTGCTATTTTCGAACCCAGAGTCCAAAAACCATCCACACCAACGGATGCGTAATTAAACCCCGAGTTCAGGGATACCAAACTCGACATTGCACCATGCTCCCCAAGCCAGCTAGGATCATAGCATTAATAATCCCAACGGCCCATTCTACCCAACGGAGAGCAGGCTACCTCGCAATAGTGAAGAACGAAGATGGCGGTAATTCACTATTAGGACATGCCAACTTGGTCAGGCGTGTCCTACCTTACACTTACAATGCACCCTGCTCGAGGGCCTACCATAGGGGTGACTAACATGAAGTCAAGGGAAGGTTGGGGGGCTGGCAAGTAGGTATACTTGCGCAGCCGGCGTGACAGTACCAGACTGTACGTGGGTCTCGCAATGACCGACCCGTAGACATTCTTTTACGAGGCCGCTCCTGTGGGTGGCACAACACGTGCTGCAAGCCCACGAGCGGCATTAGTATTTACAAGCCCCGGCACTCCTGGTGCACTAGACTAGGGACTGGCAGTAAACCAAATAAGCCAAACATGGATACCATAGATACATCAATTTAATATAGGGAGCACTTGCGCTGTGGCACTGATCAGCAGTGACACCGCGCCCAAAGCATATACCAGCAAAACATCGTAAAACAGTAGAGGCAAAACAGAAAAAATGGAGGAGAGACTCAAGCCAATGATGTCAGGTCTAACACTCACCGTAGCAGCCGACTGGGGAAACGCCCAGTGCCCACTATGGCCAGCCCGGCCCTGGTGTTAGGGGGAGATTTGTGCACTCAGTGAAAGAAAGTCAAGAGCCTCCGAAATGACGCCTCAGGCCATGATTGCAGATCCCAGGTCTCTTGGTGCAGTTGTGCCCCTTTAGAAGTTGAGCTGCAGTAATTAGTTCCCCACAAAGTTGATCCAAAAGTTATGCAGGTTATTTGCTCCCTGCTGAGCAGTTCCACACATTCCCAGCTTCTCTGTGAGTCAAATAGAAAAAGAAAAGCATTGGAAGAGACAGCAACCTGGAGCCAGAGGGACAGAAGCAATATGGAGGGCGAGGGGGCAGAATCACTAAGGACATATGTGGGGGAAGCAACAAGAGGGTGGGGCAAGCAACACAGGCGTAAGTGAGGGAAGCAACATGGAGGGTGAGGGAAGGGAAGCAAACTAATGGGGAGAGAGCATCAGGGAGAATTAAACCTGCTAGAGAACAATGTGAGAGGGAAGAGAGAATCACACGGGCAAGCGAGAGAGAGCACAGCACTGAGTGCAGCAGGGAGAAGAGAAGTACACTAGGGAGACAGCTGTGAACTGTATGTCTCTGGTGTCCAGCTGAGAGGGGTGTAGTAAGTGGTGTGGTTGTGCAAACTCACTGTATAATTCACTTACCAACCCCTTTAGGACCCTTCCGTTTCTTTTGTCAATACTTAAGCTCAACCCTTGGTAGCTGTGGCTGTGAACAATAAGGTTTTTACAAAGGAACCAGTATAAAGCATTTAAACAGCACCAAAACAAGTGAAGAAGAAAGCGTCAAGGCGCTAAAAAAAATCTGACACCAATTTATAAAAATAGACTGTGGGGCATATTACCAAGGGCCTTATCGCCGCTTTAGCGGGAATTTTTCCCGCTAAAGCGGCGATAATTTTATCGCCCTATTACCTAGCTGTCGCTAACACCAGTTAGCGACAGCTAGTAGGAGATAGCGATCATCTTGGGGCCCACTTTGCATGTCAGCGATAATTATCGCTAATGACATGCGAAGTGGGCGTGTCAAGATGTTAGCGACTGGAAACAGTCGCTAACATCGCTATCTCCTATTACCTACTTTTGGAAATATTCGCGCTAAGCGCGAATATCTCCAAAAGCTAACGCCTGCACAGAGCAGTTCTTAGCCATGTTATCCAATGGTAGGTGGATAACATCGCTAAGAGCATTAGCTCGATAATGCATGAATATCGCGGACTTTTCAGCGATATTCATGCATTCGGCCAATTTTTATCGCTTAGGAGATAAACCTTTATAATAGCAAGGTTTCTAAGTGATAAAAATATGCGAAGCACGGCGATAAAATTATAGCCGCTAACCAAGCTTAGCGATAATTATCGCTTATTCTTGGTAATATGCCCCTGTATTTTTATGTATTTCTAGACACCACAATGAATAAGATCCACTGGAGAATGTATACGTTTACTAGCTTTGGGTTCACTTTTCTATAGGAGATCATAGAGTTGTGACTAACAAGTTCAGAGAAGGGCAACAAAAAGGATTCATAGACATCAATTTAAAAGACTATCACATAGACAAACTAAAACCAAATGAGTGTAGTGTGCTAAAATGAAAGCAAAGAGTTGAGGAATCTTGGTAGAGGAGTAGAAATACCTTACCATTATGGCAATATCCCGGGTTGTGTACCAGATATTTATTTATATAACCAGGTAGTTAAGCACTAAGTTTCACAGTCAATCAATGCTTGCTTACAGAACACAGATCATAGAGAATAATGTATTGTGGGAGGGCGGGGCGGGGATGAGGAGAGAGATTGGGGACGTGATGGAGTACCTTACATCTCCTAAGGTACCTAAAGCTCAGAGAAGCCAAGTCACTAATTGCCAGCTGGTGATGTAGCGCTCTGACAAAAGCTCCTTAAGATGACCTGGTACTGTAGTGGGGAGTAGGATAGTGGCTGCAAATTGGATTGTTGAAAGATGAGCCAAATATACATAAATCCAATGTGTATTTGCAGGCATAGTCTATGCACTAAAGGTATGTAAGTTAAGTTACAGAAACAAATGCATTAAATAGGAGGATAAGGAGGTAAGGCAAGGGAGGGGGGCTTCACCTCCTCAGAAGAGTGTAGTCAGGCTATGCTATAATTTTGTAAACCTCGGAATGTGCTAAAACATTACGCCTTCCCAGGGGAGGCGTGATGAGGAGGCATAATAATGCGTGATGAAGATAAATATCTCAATTTTTTCTTGTTTGTTCCTCTTTCAATGTGTGCTGCATTTTGCAGCACACATAGAAAGAGGAATATGCCTCCCAGCATTGGTTTTGTGCAGGAAGGTGCCCCTTCTTCCTCCACCAAAACAATCCAGCATGCAACACAGACACCCTTGCATCAGGGTGCAAGGCTGCCTGCTTTGGCGCTAGGCAGCCAAAAGGGCACCAGCGCATGAGAAAGGACAGGAATGCACCGTAGTGCCTTAAATATGGGGCATTCCTGCCCTTTCCCTGTCACGCAGTGCAGTGCAGCACGGTGACTGGCTGCGCTGCGCGACTTCTTCATAAATGAGCCCCGGGCTTTGCTCTGCGGCTCACACCTGGGTTGCCGATCACCTACAAGAAGTGAAAGCCGCCCGAGCCAGCAATGCTAGTAAGTGTCTGTGGAGAGCTACTGACATTTACTTTAGATACTTAAATCGCTGCTTACATGTAATGCCTGGTGGCTTGTTATCCCCATTCTCATGTATTCAGCCTAATTTCATTGGACTCTGTTCTCATTATCTGACCCCTATTTCCTGCCCTCATCTCCTATCTGTTCTCATGTCCAGGGCGTAAGGCAAGCCTCGGTAGCGCAAAGGGCCTCTCCATCCATTAGGGGGCACCAAACAGCCCCAGGTTTATAAATATCTGTGAGATATGGGAGACCCTGGGGTCCCTGACTGCATTCTGCAGGGGGGCCTATCATTTCACGTTCTGCTGCTCCTTACTTATCACGTGTTGGTATATACTCTTTGCTTTTCAAACCTTACTGCTGCATGCTGAATATTTTAACTATGGATTGCTTCATTCCCCATCCACGTCCTGCTTCTGTGCATAGTTTCAACACTTCTTCCCAGGCAGATCTCTGGTGACTCCCTTTAATACTGGTCACCTGCTCTCTCTTATTTCCACAATTATAGCATAGCCTGACTACACTCTTCTGAGGAGGTGAAGCCCCCCTTCCTTGCCTTACCTCCTTATCTCAGACCCAGAAGGATCCAGCCCATTTAAAGCCCTGTATGCCAGGGCGTCTGACATGGATTGGGGGTGGCGGGGCAGGAGGGGGGGGGGGGGGGGTGCCGCAGTGGGGGGTTCGATACGGGGGAAAGAAAAAAAGAAAAAGAAAATATCACTTACCTCTTCACCATGTCTCTCCTCGCCGCGTCTCTCCCCCTTGTCCCTCCCTCTGCCAGAACAGGAAGCACCCAGGCTTCCAGGCTCCCCTAATGTCAATCACAGTGCTGCAATGCAGTATTGTGATTGGTCTGAGCACCATGGTTCAGTGCTCAGACAGGGACAGAGGGCCATGGCATGTTCTCCACCCAGGTTGTATTGCAGCCTGGGTGGAGAACATGCAAAGTGCACATGAATGTTTGGCTGGCCTGTGAGGGCGGCCAAACATTCATGAACACTTTACAGATGACCCACTACTCCTCCCCTGCCCTGAGAGCAGAGCAGCCCCTCCCGCCAAGCTACCGCACTGCTGCAGCATCAAAAAATAAAAAATAACATTGAGTTATTATCATTTTATTTCCTTTATTTACACTGCTTAAAAGCAGCGGGCGATGCTCCTCTGCCTTAGCAGAGGAGCCGCCATTGCGTATGCACAGATTAATGGCACTCAGACGTGCACACTTCTCAACGACCATAGACTTCCAAAATTCTCAATGGAGAACTCTTTGTGCGCCCTGCTGCACTGTCAGTGGTCACTCAGGTGAGGGTAGTGGCAGGACAGAAATAGGAGGCCATGTTATAGGTCCAGGGGTCTAGCTCAACTCTATGCTGAAGGATGTTCTGTTTTTTTCAACATAAAAATGAACTCTCCTGACCATACAACGACATGGAGGACCAGCACTGATGCCCCCTGTAAATGTGTACTGCTTTGTGTTTTCCTCAACTTCAGGCATCCATACAATAGGCAGGCATGGTGGTACTGTGCAGAGGGTGAAACTTTTAAAGGGAAATGGTAAGGTCTCCCAGCCCGACCAGCTTTTCCGAGAACTGGGACACCCGCCATGGTCAATTTCATGTTTTCCCTGCAGACCTTCTCGTGTCTCACTGTGCAGGAAGGGTGACACATCACAGTGGATCCTCACACGCTGCTTGACTCCAGAGAGCGCGCGCCCTGCACCTGCTAGATTTCAGTGGCGTAACGAAACTTGAGGGGGCACCCCTGCAATCTACATGGAGGCCCCCCCCCAATTCTCCTTGCCATTCTAGAGGTCTTAGGCCAGCGACCCGCCATACTGCAGGGGATGCGGGACTATTGTTACGCCACTGTCACAAATACAGCCGTTATTAGTAACACTGGATGGAGGAGGAGTTAAAGGTTGGGCTTAGTCTGCCCGCAGGCTATCATAGGTGGTGGTCCATTCATTACAGGGTCCCTGCCATCAGTAGGCCGGGGAAGTTTGCCGAATTTTAGGTGGTTTTCCTGGTACAGACTCCTGTCATGATATACAACATCGTGCCCACTCATCCTTCAGTTTTGACAAAAGTGCATCCACTGCTCCTTCTCGTTTCCGTTTTAAAACATTAGACAAAGCGACAATGCAGTACTTCAAAAGCAGGTGTAACTACAAAGAGCACATTTTGATAATACATTTTTATTAGTAGACAATAGCAATCTTAAGAGGCATTGCATAGCTTCATACACACTTTGACCCCAATTCCATCACAGTCTCTCTCGCTCTCTCTCTCTCTCTCTCTCTCTCTCTCTCTCTCTCTCTCTCTCTCTCCCTCTCTCTCTCTCTCTCTCATTCTCTCTCTCAGTCAGTCAGTCTATCTATCTCTGTCATTCAGTCATTTAGTCTCTCTCAGTCAGTCTGTCAGACTCTCTCAATCTGTCAGTCTCTCTATCTCTCTCTTTCTGTCAGTCAATCAGTCAGTCAGTCTCTCTGTCTCTCTCAGTCAGTCAGTCAGTCTATCTCTGTCCTTCAGTCTCTCTCAGTCAGTCAGTCTCTGTCTGTCAGTCAGTCAGTCTCTCTCTCTCTGTCAGTTAGTCGGTCTCTCTCTCTCTGTCAGACTCTCTCAGTCAGTCCCTCTCTCTGTCAGTTTCTCTTTCAGTCTCTCTCTCTCTCTGTCATTCTCTCTATCTATCTCTTTCTGTCAGTCTCTCTTAGTCAGTCAGTCTCTCTCTCAGGCAGTCTCTCCCTTTCTGTCAGTCAGTCTCTCACAGTCTCTCTCTGTCTGTTTCTCTCAGTCATTCAGTCTCTCTCGCTCAGTCAGCCAGTCTCTCTCTCTCAGTCAGTCTCTCTGTCTCTCTCTCTCTCTCAGTCAGTCTCTCCCTGTCTCTTATTCTCTCTCTCTCTCAGTCAGTCTCTCTCTCTGTCAGTCAGTCTCTCTCTCTATCTCTCTCTCTATCTCTCTCTCTCTCTCTCTCTCTCTCTCTCCGTCAGTCTCTCTCTCCCAGTTGGTCTCTCTCCCAGTAAGTCTCTCTCTCAGCCAGTCTCTCTCAGTCAGTCTCTCTCGCTCAGTCAGTCTCTCTCTCAATCAGTCTCTCAGTCAGTCAGCCAGTCTCTCTCTTAGTCAGTCTCTCTCTCTGTCAGTCCCTCTCTCTGTCAGTCCCTCTCTCTGTCAGTCTCTCTCTCTCAGTCAGTCTCTCTCCCTGTCAGTCCCTCTCTCTGTCAGTCTCTCTCTCTCAGCCTCTCTCTCTCAGTCTCTCTCTCTGTCAATCAGTCTTCGAGACAGTCTCTCTCTCTCTCTCCCTCTGTCAGTCTCTCTCAGTCAGTCATTCTCTCTCTCTTGCAGTCAGCCAGTCTCTCTCAGTCAGTCTCTCTCACTCATAATCAGTGACTCTCTCTGTCAGTCTCTCTCTCTCTCTCAGTCAGTCTCTCTCTCTCTGTCAGTCAGTCTCTCTCTGTGATTCTCTCTCTCTCAGTCAGTCTCTCTCTCTCTTGGTCGGTCAGTCTCGCTTTCTCTGTCAGTCTCTCAGTCTCTCAGTCTCTCTCTCTGTCCGTCAGTCTCTGTCAGTCAGTCTCTCTTTCAGTCAGTCAGTCTCTTAGTCTCTCTCTCTCTCTGTCTGTCAGTCAGTCTCTCTCTCCATCCCAGTCTGTCTCTCTCTCTCCCAGACAGGCAGTCTCTCTCAGTCAGTCATTCTCTTTCTACCTCAGTCAGTCTCTCTCCTAGTCAGTTTCTCTCAGTCAGTCAGTCTCTCTCTCTCCACTCTCTCTCTCTCCACTCTCTCTCTCTCCACTTCCACTCTCTCTCCACTCTCTCCCTCTCTCTCTCTCTCTCACACACTCTCTCTCCACTCTCTCTTTCCACTCTCTCCACTCTTGCTCTCTCCTCTCTCTCTACTCTCTCTCTCCACTCTCTCTCTCTACTCTCTCTCCACTCTCTCCACTTTCTCTCACTCCCCTCTTTCTCCACTCTCTCTCCACTGTCTCCCTCCACTCTCTCTACTCTCTCTCCACTCTCTCTCCACTGTCTCTCTCTCTCCACTCTCTCTCTCTCCACTCCCTCCACTTTCTCTCTCCACTGTCTCCCTCCACTCTCTCTCCACTTTCTCTCTCCACTCTCTCTCTCCACCCTCTCTCTCTACTCTCTCTCTCCACCCTCTCTCTCGACTCTCTCTCTCTCTCAACTCTCTCTCTCTCTCCACTGTCTCTCTGCACTCTCTCTCCACTCTCTCTCGCTCTCTCCACTTTCCACTCTCTCTCTCTCCTCTCTCTCTCTCTCTCTCCACTCTCTCTCTCTCTCTCTCTCTCTCCCCACTCTCTCTCCACTCTCTCCCACTCTCTCACACAAAGTAGTGTGCGTTCCATGGGCGTCCACAGAAATGTTTCTGGGAGGAGGGCACTTTTTTTAACTTCACCATCCCCCTTGCACCCTTCTCCCCTCTGCCTTGCATCCTTCTCGCCCTCCCCCTTGCACCCTTCCACCTCCCCCATGCACCCTTCTCCCCATCCCCCTTGTACCCTACTCCACTTCCGCCTTGCACCCTTTTCTACCTTGCACCATTCTCCCCTCTGCCTTGCACCCTTCTCCCTTCTCCCCTCTACCTTGTACCCTTCTCCTCTCTACCTTGCACCCTTCTCCCCTCTGCCTTGCACTCATCTCCTCTCTACCTTCCACCCTTCTCCTCTCTACCTTGCACCCTTCTCCTCTCTACCTTGCACCCTTCTCCTCTATGACTTGCACCCATCTTCTCTCTACCTTGCACCCTTCTCCCCTCTGCCTTGGACCCTTCTCCCCTCTGCTTTTGTACCCATCTCCTCTCTACCTTGCACCCATCTCCCCCTCCGCCTTGCACCCTTTTCCTCTCTACCTTTCACCCTTCTCCCCTCAGCCTTGCACCCATCTCCTCTCTACCTTGCACCCATCTCCCCCTCCACCTTGCACCCTTTTCCTCTCTAGCTTTCACCCTTCTCCCCTCCGCCTTGCACCCATCTCCTCTCACCGATGCACCCATCTCCCCCTCCGCCTTGCACGCTTTTCCTCCCTACCTTGCACCCATCTCCTCTCTGCCTTGCACCCATCTCATCTCTGCCTTGCACCCATCTCCTCTCTACCTTGCACCCTTCTCCTCTCTACCTTTCACGCTTCTCCCCTCTCCCTTGCACCCTTCTCGCCCCCCCCTTTGCCCCCCCCCTGCGGCTGCCCACATGGTTCATTCTAACAAGAGTGCTTACCTGAGGGCACCATTTTGCTGCCTCATCCCTTGTCATATGAGCTTTGCCCTGGAGAATGCTCTCTCTGGGGACCCCCACTCCCACCCTTGTCAGGGTCCTGAGCAGTGCTCTGTGCTGCCCTATGGGGCCCCCACCCCATCCTCTTTCCGGGCGCTTGACTGAAGGGAAACATTGTAACTTGTTACTTTGTTTCTCTTCAGCCAGAGGGAGGGGTCGAGGGGCTCAGAGCAGGCTGCAGACAGCCTGCACCTGCTTTAGAGGGAGAGAGGCTTGCTTCAGTGCAAGCATCTCTCACAGCTCTCAGAAGAGCTGAGCGGCCCCCTTCATTTACTGAAGAGAGTGGGGCCTACCCTGCACCGCGGGGGCTGCGGGGCTTTTTTTACCCCCCTGCTACATTTGTGTCGTGTCCACTGCGTGCGCTACTCGAACTAACGACGAGTCTGTGGCATTTCACTCATATTTTAGGGAACATACTGTCTGTATGTATAGATGTGTGTGTTAAGACAGGAAGCCAGTATGATGAAGAAAAAATGAATTAAGTAAAATAAATACCAAAAAGGCCCACACGCAGGTGGAAGCCAGGCGTGCCGATCCTGAGAGAAAACATGCAAATCTGATGGCAACATCCCATGACATCATGTAAATGCCGAACAGTTACATAATAATGTTAGCTAATGCCTATTGGACATTGCAGCAGAAGATAAGTGAACACTAAGGAAAGGCTAAAAACCTATATAAATATGTACAACATCTCCATTCTTTGCAATTAAAATAAAAACGTTATCGTTATAGGACATAATCCGCGAAACGTTTGGGTGGTTCAGTACCTCTTTTAGCAGAGGCAAATTGTTTGAATTTGAAGTGTTTTGTAAACATTCATCGTCATTAAACCGTGTACCAAAATTCTTTAGATCTTCTTTTGCATGAGTAACATCATAAGAATGAGAAAACGTATCAGGTTCTTCTGAAACTTCAAAACAAGGATTAAGACCCTGTGCTATTGAAGTTTGAGAAGAATCCAATCCAACATTGACATTACTCTCTTCTTCTTCTTCTTCCGAGCATGAATTTCCTATGTTCAATTCATGTTCAAGAAAATCTCATACATTAAGTTCATTTTCATCATTTCCATAAAACGTATTAGACAGAAGGATTTCCTCTTGACCTGGTTTCAAACTATTTACATCACTTTAACTCCACCATCCCTTAACTCCTAGATTGACAGCTTCACTTGATTCTTCAACTACTTTCAAAGGTTTAGTGAATTTTGATTCACCTTTCTCCACTTTCACAGTTTTTTTAATGATGACCCAATCTCCTTTTCTAATTAATTTGTTTTTCGTTTTGTTACTCATATCATGATATCTTTTAGTTAACTTCTGTATTTCAATTATCTTATGCTTAGCATTAACATATTTATCGTAAATATCAGTACACTCTTGTCAGTTCATTGTACCAATCCTTACACTTAGGTGTGAGAATAGTATTAAACTTCCTTCCTCGCATTAAATGAAATGAAGTATAACCTGTAATATCATCTTCTGTATTATTCTAACTATAAACTTTTTTCACGCATGTGCTCTTTTAAAGGCAAGTGAGAAGCAATGGCTAATTGTACACCTTCCTTCAAAAATCTGTTGACCCGTTTCACTTGTCCATTGGAAGATGGACTATACTAAAGAGTTTTTTCACATGTCTAATTCCTAAAGTTTTAGGAAATTACACGTTTTAGTAGAAACCAACTGGATGCCATTGTCTGATACTAATATTTTGGGTAGTTTGGTTGTCCCTCCATTGCAAAAATTCTATTAAAAATTCAATGTGGTTCTCAGCAACTATAGTTGGAATAAACTCATAATGAATCCATTTGGAATAATAGTCTGATAAGACAACAGGACATTTACAGTCGTTTTCTAGAATTTTGAATGGGCCTGAACAATCAATTGCAATCTTAGACCATGGACCCTTTTGGTACTTCAACTATTTGCATTTCATTTTTGCTTATCTTCCAGTGTGTATCTGCTTTTAAACACTCAACTAATTTGTCAACATGTCAATTAACATCTGCATTAATCCCTGGCCACCAATAATAATTTCCTTAAATTGTCTTACTACCTGTTGATCCAGGATGACCTCTATGAGCCAAATGAATCAACGTGTTCCTTAATTGAAAATATGGTATAAATAAATCATGCCTTATTAATGGTGGCCATTTACCAGTTACATATTCTTTAACTTTTTGCAATGTGAAATCCTTATTTTGTGTTTTCACTCATTCACTTTCTGTAATAGCTCCCTCACTCAGAACAGTAGCATCAATTAGTGCTACTAGGCATTCCATGTCTTCTATGCTCTCTTCTTCACAATCAAATAATGGAAATCTTGATAGACAGTCAGCCTGACAATTAAGGCTCCCTGGTATGTCTAATTTTAAAATTAAAATGTTGTAACTTTGCAATGAGTCTCACTTACCTAAATGATGCTTTCCATTACCTCTTCCACATCCATCCATTATGTAAATCAAAGGTTTATGGTCTGTTATGATTTCAAATTCTTTACCCCACAAATACATTTTAAGCTTCTAAACAGCCCAAATGCATGCTAGAGTTTCACGTTCAATACTGCTCTAAAATGTCTCTGCTTTTTTCAGTCTTCTTGAAATGTACACAATAGTATACTCCTCTCCTTTTTTGACTGAAAACTACTCCAATGCCTCCTGCACTGGCATCCACCATTATAATATATTTTTTGTTTGCATCATATAGATACAATGCTGAAGCCTCACCAGTAGCTTTCTTAGTTACTTAAAATGCACAATCCTGCTCTTTATTCCACTCAACTTTTACACCCTTGCATAAAAGTTTACGCAATGGTTCAATCTGGTCGGCATAGCCTGCAATAAAAACGAGGATAATATTCACTAAGGGCCAGATGCATCAAAGGGTTTTGCCCATTTTTTGTCTATAGGAAAAGTGTGTTCATGCATATGGCCCTAAGATCTATGAAAGACATTAAGGTTTCTTTGTCACTTGGCTTGGGAGCTTCTCTTTTTGCTTTTATCAAATCATTTTAAGGTTTAATTCCTTCTGAATGTATCAGATGTCCCAAATATTCTATGCTGTTTTGTAAAAACGTGCATTTATTATTTTTAACCGTCATACCTTTTCGGTTTGAGAATAGACAAAACAACATTTAATCGATTCTTTGAGCACAGACACATAATATGTACAGACTTATCCGCCCATCACTTTGATTACAGTAACACTGAAGATGCTACTTGGTCTTCATCTTTTCAGTGAGGTTCTCTTTGCCGCCAATAGGGACTTTCCTAATGGGTTGCAGTTTTTCCCAAAGTTCTCTTGATGGGATCATTTCTTTACTAAAAACCTAAAAAGACCAAGAGTACGGCTAAATGTAAAAGTGGCCGCCTCCTATTGGGTAGTGCAAACCCTGCAGGTTGAGATTCTTGCCTTTCAAAAGATGCATGACAAGTATTGGAAAAGCCAATGGGTCTCATCAACATGAGAGCTATTAGCATTGCCGATGTCTTTTAGCCATGTTGTACAGCAGCGTGGCTGCTGTTCAGCATGCCTAAAAGCAACTGGCATGGCCTAGACTAGAGTGGTGTAGAAGAGAGTGGCATAGAGGAGAGTGGAGTAGAATGGTCTAGAGTGGAGTGGCATACTGTGATTTGAAGTGGAATGGCAAAGAGTAGCGTAGAGTGAAGTGGAGTGCGTAGAGTGGAGTAGCGCAGAGTGGAGTGGCTTTAGGTTGAGTGGAGTGGCATACAGTGGAGCGGCATACAGTGGAGCAGCATACAGTAGAGTGGCATAGAGTAAAGTCACATAGAGTAGAGTGGCATAGAGTAGTAAAGTAGAGTAGGGTGGCATAGAGTGTAGTGGTGTAGATTAGAGTGGCGTAGAGTATAGCGGGTAAGGTAAAATGGCATAGAGTGGAGGGAGAAGGAGAAGAAAAAGAGAAGAAGAGAGTAGCATAGAGTGGAGTGACATAGAGTGGAATGGCATAGAGTAAAGTGGCGTAGAGCAGAGTGGTGTAGAGTGGAGTGGAGTGGCTTAGAGCAGAGTGGCATAGAGTGGCGTAGAGTGAGATGGAATGGAGTGGCCTAGAGTACAGTGGCATACAGTTGAGTGACGTAGAATGGTGCGGTATAGAGTGAAGTGGCATAGTGTAGAGTGGAGTGGGGGTGTAGAGTATTGTATAGTTGAGAGTCACAGAGTAGAGTGTCGTAGTGTGGAGTAGTGTGGAATGCCATAGAGTGGCATAGTGTGGAGTGCCATGGATTAGCATGGAGTAGATTGGTATAGAGTGAAGTAGCATAGAGTGGCTTGGTGTAGAGTGATGTAGAGTAGAGTGGCATAGATTAGAGTGGAGTTGTGTAGAATTGAGTGACATAGAATATACTAGGGTGGTGTAGAGTGGGGTGGAGTGGAGTAGAATGGGTGGCATAGAGTGGAGTAGTAGAGTGGTTTGGCTTAGAGTTGAGTGATGTAGAGTGGTGTAGAGTAGAGGGGTGTAGAATGGAGTGGAGCAGCATAGGGTTGCATTATGTGGAGTGGAGTAGCATAGAGTAGAATGGCATAAAGTAGGGTTTCATAGAGTAGTGCAGAGTGGTGTAGAATGCAGTAGAGTGGCATGGCGTAGAGTGAAATAGAGTAAAATGGAGTAGAGTCGAGTGGAGGAGAGTAGAGTGGTAGAGTGGCATATAGTGGGGTGGCGTGGAGTAGAGTGGTGTGAAGTAGAGTGGCATGGGGTGAAATAGAGTAGTGTGGAGTTGGATAGAGTGGAGTGGCATAGAGTGCAATAGAGTAGAGTGCAGTGGAGTGGCATACAGGGGGATAGGGGAGAGTGGCATAGAGGGCCATAGAGTGGCATTGTGTGGAGTGATGTAGATTAGAGTGGCATAGAGCAGAGTGTTGTGGGGTGGCATAGAGCTGAGTGGTGTACAGTGAAGTGGCGTAGAGTAGAGTAGAGTGGAGTGGCATAGAATGGAATGGCATAGAGTAGAGTGGAGTGGTGTGGTGTAGAGTGGTATAGAGTGGAGTCCAGTGGCGTAGAGTTGAGTAGAGTTGCATAGAGTAGAGTGGCATACAGTAGATTGGTGTACAGTGGAGTGGAGTGACTTATAGCAGAGTGGTTTAGAGTGGAGTGGTGTAGAATGGTGTGGAATGGCTTAGAGTGGATTAGCATAGAGTAGTACCGTTATGGGTGTAAGTATCTGAAGCGTAATTAGAGACAGCCGATACGATAAAAATGACATAAATAAGAAGCGTATGGCTGTGTTTAAAGTAGTAAAACACATTGCACATCCAGGAATAACACCAAAATGCTAACAACATTAAAAAAAATGTGTTTTGCAAACATACGAGGAAGAACCAGAGAGGATCTAACACAGAAAAGGAAGGAAAGCCCACGGGAGCAAAGTAATCAAAAGATTGCAAATAAGAGTGGCAACGAAAACAACTAATGCTATGCTGTGGGTGGGTTGTAAGCCCACTGAATTGTAAACAATACGGCTTGAAGAACAGCTCATACACTATGTAGGCGAGACATAAAAACGGGCTGGAAACAACTTCACTTTAGTTGCAGAGTGGTGTACACTGTCTCTCAGAACTTAGAATACACAAACCTGCTAGGCTTCGTACCAAGTTGCTGGTGTCTTCCAGCAGGGAGCTCCAGATATGTACAGTGTTTGCCACACCTCACATGATCTTGCTTTGCCACACATGACGAGGACCTTACCTTTGGTCTTTCCGGATGGATCCTTCTCTTTTTCTCACCTCAACGCAAAGTTCGGAAACACCCTCCCCCTCCGAACTTCACCCTCATTGACAGACTTCAAGAAGAAGCCCAAGACCTGGCTCTTTGACTGAACGCAGCAGCCCAGCGCCTGGATACCATTGTGGGTGACAAGCCGCGCTTTACAAGTACCAAGTAATTGATGTTATCAGCAGGGCCGCTGGAAATAGTAACTGTGTGGCCATGGTATATATGTATGTTCTGAACAAACAAGAATTTGCTGCATTCAACACATAATTCTTAACTTGCCTCAAGATTTGTAGATTGTAACAAAAAGTGGTGCTTCTTGCACAAACAGGCCAAAGGTTACTGAAATTGCTGCACACAGGGGCAATGCTGAGATAGTAACTTTATGAAAGGTAACTGGTCATTTCCGCTGTTGACTAGTAATCCGGCATGTAAAGAGATGACAACGTTGTCCAGATAATGGAAACATCCCATTTGAAGGACTGTGAGAAAGAAGAGACTATTCTGCAGAACTGTTTTTATTGGGACGAGCTACCTCATAACTGCTGCCTAATTTACCTTTAATTGTTGCATAATTGAGCCAAATGAGCCACATAATTTTAGTCACCCTGGTTATAACTTAGTGCATGTTTAAGGTCAATTGCGGTCTCTGGCAGGAAAGCCTGCAGCTCAGCAAAGGCTGGAAATTTGAAGGTGGTCTACAAGAATGTTGTCCTTTTTAGGTCTCACCTAGACAGTGCTTGCGCTGTCTCTTCGAGACATGCTGTATTCAGGATATTGGTATTCAACACTACAAGTGCTTCTGGTTGGTTAGTTGGCCTGCCTTTCTAAATTCCTTTACTCTGGTTGGTTTATACTGTCCATATGTCTTGCCACCCTGTGCTTGGTTCCCTCCCAGCGGACATCACAAATTGTTTATTTTGGTAGGCCTTCTGTTGCCTCCATGCTCGAACCCCACCTTTCGTCATTGCTGCCGTCCTTCCTGCACTGCTGTTGACCTGCACGACACTGCATTGACTTTTGTATCAATCACGGCACACCGCGCTTTAGCTTTAGGCATCTAAAGCTAAACCGCAGGGTGCCACCAGTGCTGCAAAACTGATTAAATAAAACAACAAAGGCAGGCGGACGCCGCCTTTCTTTTCCATTTATTTACTTTTATAGCGGCACGCCGCGCTTTAGCTTTCAACATCTAAGCTTAAGCATGGCCTGTTGAGATTGTTGCAATAGTAAATAAACAGAAAAAAAGGAGGTTGCATAATTTTTTTTTCTATTTATTGACTTTTGTAGCAATGCCTCACTTTAGCTTTAAACATCGAAAACTAAAGCGCGGCATGCTGCAATTGCTACAAAACAAACACAAAAAGATGATGAATGGAGCTTTGAAACTTTTCAGACACTTACCCCCAGTCACAGATCTGGGTTGAATCCATCATCGGTCTTTAGCTCACTTCACCACCCCAGTTCAGACCCGGCTCTGTGCAAATCAGTCTTGACCCTGTGCCTCATGGGAACATTCCAGCTCGAACTGCCAAGCCAGGTCTTCCCTGAACTGGAACCAAGCATCCTGGGACCGGTTTCAGGGTAACACCCCTCATCAGCCAGGATAGCTTGAATACAGTGGCCTAGTGAGCAAGGGACCCATGTCTGGGCATACCATGCCAACTTAGGTCGAAAAAAGCAAATACAAGGAGATGATGGACGGAGCATTGAAATATTTCAGACACTCACCCCCAGTCACAGATCTGGGTTGAATTCATCATCGTTCTTTAGCTCACTTTACCATCCCGGTTCAGACCTGGCTATATGCAAATCAGTCTTGGCCCTGTGCCTCATTGGAACAGTCCAGCCTGAACTGCTAAGCCAGCTCTTTCCTCTATCGCAAACAAGCATCCTGGGACCGGTTTTATGGTAACACCCCTCATCAGGCAGGCTATCTTGAATCCAGTGGCAATGTGAGCAAAGAACCCACGTCTGGGAATACCCTGGCAACTTAGGGCGAACAGAGCAAACACAAGGATGGATTTAGGCCAAGATCTCTGTACTGGGGTGAATGTTTGACATTGTGCAGCATTCTCTCAATCAGTTGTTCTTTTTGCATTTGCTACCCTGAGTGGGATGGGTATGCCAAGACGTGGGTCCCATGCTCTCCATGCCACTGGAGTCAAGCTAGCCTGGCTGATGAGGGGTGATGCCCCGAAACCGGTCCCAGGATGCTTGTTTCCAGTCCAGGGAGAACCTGGCCTGGCAGTTCGGGCTGCACTGTTCCCATAGCGAACAGGGTCAAGATTGATTTGCATATGACTGGATCTGAACTGGAATGGCATGGGGAGCAAATAAAACGATGGATTTAGGCCCAGATCTCTGTACTGGAGTGAATGTTTGACATTGTGCAGCATTCTGTCCATCACTTGTTCTTTTTGCCATTGAAATAAAAGTCAATAATCAAAAAAACAAAGGCAGACAGACGCTGAATCTTTTTTCCATTTGCAAAGCTAATAGCTCTGCATTTAACTAATGCGAGCCCTATTGCATTACAAATGCTTGTTTGCTGCTGCAGAGGAGTCATGCTCCAAAGTATTTGGCCTGGCACTGACATATGAAGTATTGGCAAACCCAATAGGTCTTGCCTTTTAGACCTATTGGCTTCGCCAATCGTTTTTAGCCGAGCTGCACAGCAACCCCAATACTCTGCAGCTTGGCTAAAGAATGAAAAAGAAAGCCTTTGCTTGTCATTTTGTATGCGCATGGATCCCACATTTGTGTGCCTACAAAATGATGTAGTCGCTTTTATTTTGATTTATTTTTAGTTGCTGATGCGAGTTGGATCGCTAACTAAAAAGAAAAAAATTGTGAAAAGTTTTTTTTATGCGGATCATGGGAAGCGACAAGGGGGCCAGAAGAAAGGGAGCACCACACTTCTTCCTCCTTGCACAACAGACTCTAGCACAGTATCATATGTCACACATTAAAACACGCCTACCCATTAAGGTTTAGAACATATTTAAGTAGCTATAATATTTACATCTATTAATACTACACCAAAACTCACTTAAAATCATGCCAAAGTAGCACAACAGTCTTTAGTGCATTCAGTGGATTGACATCATATATACATTTGTCATAACAGAGGTTAGGATGAAGAGCAGCAACTCTAGATTCTGGGGTCACTATTTACCTTATGAGGGTTATTGCTAATAATGGGCACCAATATTCATTTTGAGATCAGTACTTACTTTTCATTACCAGACTTTGAAACAGAGCAAGAAGGAGAGATGCAGAAGAAGATAAAGATAGGAAGACAGTGATAAAGGGAGAATACAAAGATGAAAAATAACTAAGAATGAGATATAGAGATAGGAAGTGCAGTGTGGTGGAAGAAAAAGGCATGAGGTGGAATCTAAACTAGGCTGGTATTCAGCAACACTGGCATTCAACAGAGCAGGCGGCGGATCCCTAAGAAAAACTTTGGGTGCCTACACTTCTGTTTTTTTTCACAATTTTTAAAATAAAAGGTTTAGAGGATCGAAAATTAGACTTGAAAAGGGACTCTGGGCAGACCCACATGGAGCAGAGCTGAAATATCTACTATGTGCTTTCAAGCAGTGCCCAATAAGTGCCTGTGGTTGCGGGTGAGGCCCACAGCATTCATTTTTGGGGACCAGCACTTATTTTTCACTCATCAGACTTTGTACTAGTGCAAGGGTGAGAAAAATATAAAGGGGGAAACGAGGATGAAGAGAAAGGGAAAAAAGCAGTGACAAAGAGAGAAGGCAGAGATGGAAAGGAACATGCAAGAGTGAGATTAAGGAGCAGGGAGTGTAGAAAAGGGAAGAAACAGGAATGAGGTAAAAACCAGACAACGCAGCCTTGGAATTCTGCGATCCCCAAAACATTAACACCGACACTTACTAATTGACAAATTGAGCACTGCTTTCAAGAACAGTATATTCAAGCTTGCGATGCAGTAGATTACATTACCAGCCCTCTGTTTAGAAAGTAGACAGTTCTGGCAGACACTTTTGTACCACGCTAAAAAAGGAAACCCGTACAAACGTTCTTCACTGTAAAGTTGCCTTTTTGGGTCAGAGCGTCTAGTGAGATAGTTCTGAAGGAACCAGCGAGTGACCGGGTGAAGGTATTGGCAGATGAAAAAAGGCGTTGGCCTTCCATCTTGGAAGGGTGTTGTGTGCTTTGGATCAGGCCACACAGAGCTGTCAGCAAAAAAAGGTGTTATGAAGATTCGTAATGAAAAATACTCAACATCTGCTCGCTATTGAGTTCGTTTTGCAGTTCTGCAAAAGCTGTGCCAATGTACATTCATTTTTAAAACCACTTCATAAAAACTGGATTGAGAACCTGTAAATGGAAAGATAGTGAAATATCTTGCAGCGGATACAGCCTGTATTTGCACCTGGTTTAGTTGTGCGAGGGAGATGGAAGCAGAGGTTGGATAAGGTGTATCTGATGAATTTTTGACTAGATAACCAAGAAATTAGATACATTGAAGGCGGTTCACTATATGTACTTGGAATTCAGAAACGTCTCATTGTTTTACCAAACAGGTGTCCTATTATGTATAGGTTGCGCTTTCCCTGTTGGCGCCCTGTCACACCTTAAAAACAGGTGCACCAGGCGCAAACAGAAAAAGTGCACCATATGAAATAGAATGCGCTGTCCCCAGGGCAGCCGCAAACTCATGCTCACCTGGGGGCAGTGCATTCAAGTGAAATACAGAGCAGCTTTGAAGCAGCCGCTCCATGATTTACAAGGCAGGCGTCAACAAGCCTGCACTTTTAAAGGGGATTAGAGATTAGAGATCCCCTTGCAGGCGGGTACAGTCAGTGACTGCACTCACCTGCAAGCGGATGTCTAGTGGGTCCATAGGACCCCTTTTCCCCTCCAGGGGGCAGCTATCAGGGGCGCACTAACAGTGCGCCACCTTTTAAGTGCGCTTCCTGAGATATTCTTTGACTGGACCCCCGCATCTGTAATACAGCACAGGCGCAGAGGCAAAGGAATGCCCTCATTTTCATGGGGCACACCCGAAGGGCACTCAGTGTAATACAGCTGCTTGACACTTGCAGTTGGAGGACCTGTTTTACTACATCATACGTGATATATTGCATGTCAAAAATATTGTATATATATATATCAACTACCACTATTTTGTCAATGTAAGTAGATCAGGAGTTTACACTAGTAAATATGGCGATATTTTCCCTTTAGCGGTAAGGCAATAAAGTGGATTTTTGTAGGTCAATATTATTAACCTTGATGGAATTACATATATTTAGTGTGTGAGTGGGATTAGTAACCTAGGTGAGGGATCAAGGACAGTAAACTAAATTAGAATGCAGTGATCAAGCTCAGTCCAAGAAGAAGGATGCTTGAGAAGGTAGGTCCCACAACCTGCATTATTAACCATAGTCAACAACATAGGGGATGCAGAGAAGATGAGAGAAAAACTGTACCTTTCGGCAGATTACATCAAAGCCTACATTAACAATGTGATGCTCTAGAACATTGGAAATATTACACAAGGTTTAGGAAAAGGTGAAGAGTGTGAGAGAGGTTACAAACTATGGGGGTTATTACAATGGCGGACGGACTTCAGTCCGTCCGCCATGGTCCCGGGAATGGGGACTGCACGCCTATAAGGCGGCGGTCTGGCTAATAAAATTAGGGTAATAATAATAATAAGGCATTTATTAAGCGTGCAGCTACCCCAACGGGGTGTCCCGGCGCTGTCACAGACAGAAAGAGGGTAACTGACCACACATAGACTAGTCCTGGCAACTAAATAGCCAACTTTTAAGGGATTTGCGGAACAAAGTTTCTGACTGGATGAGACGCAGGTACAGGGGAAGCTTGTTCCAACATTGAGTGGCACCCACCTCAAATGCTTTCCCTCCAAATCTAGCTTTTTGAAATCTGAGGGTAACCAGCCGGCATTGAGTGTTGGACCGTAGAGTTCTGGTCTGGGCATATGGCTGAAGTCTCCTTCTGAGATAGACCGGCCCCAGCCCTTTGCGGCCACGAAAGGCTAGATGTCTTGAATTCATTTCGCTTAGCGATAGGGAGCCAGTGAAGTTGTCGTAAAAAGGGAGAACTATATTGTTTAAGTGGAATGCCGCAGACAAGGCGGGCCGCTGCGTTTTGTACTATCTGCAGTCTGCGGATCAAACCAAGAGAGAGACCCAGATATAGTCCATTCGGGTAGTCCAAATGAGAGGTTATTAGTGCATGGACCACCGTTTTACGTGTAGGGTTCGGCAGGTAGTTAATAAATTAAAGCGACTGCCACCACGGCGGCCGCAAACAGCATGTTTAACATTGGGCGGGTGCTGCTGGCTGTAACACCCGCTGCAATGTTAAAAAAGCACTGTTTACATTTCCCTGCACTACATGGCAGGCACCATGCTGTGCCTGCCACATGGTTCAGGGAAATGGTGTCCCCCAAGTGCACACACCAACTTCCCCTGCACAAGAGGGGCCCACATCAGGCCCCCAAAGTACATCCCTGCTAGCCTTTCCATGGCGGTTGAACCGCCATGGAAAGGCTGGTGTGGATCCAGCATCCTGATCTGGCAGATGGTGCCTGCTAGGCACCGCCACTGTTTTGTGGATGCGGCGCGGTCCGACAGGCAATCATAATGATTGCCCTTGGCTTGCCACATGCCAGGTACACTGCCCGGCATCCTAATTTGGCCTTATGATCGCGGTGTACCCGCCACCAGCAACCTGCAGTGGTGGGTTCACTGCCATCGTAATCAGCCCCAAAGTTGTAAGTAGGCAGGTGCATCGTCAGGAATTTGGAATGAAGAACCCATGGGGAGATCTACAGATGGGGGCGAGGGGGTATTAAGTACTGGAAGCAGTAACAAAAGTGTGTGGGGGTGTCAGAGGGATGCTGGACATACTCAATAGTTACCAAACAGCATCAAAAATTAGAAGGGGTGCCTGGCTGCTTCACCTGCGCCACATGTTTTGAGGTTCATGGGATTTCTGGCAACAGATTATGTGCTGGGTTGGAGGTTACAAGTACATGGAATGTGGCAGTCTGATTGTGGTGCACCTCTGCGCAGCAAGCTTCAACCCATTTGGTACTAATGTTGAAATATGCTTCCTTTGTTTACCTTCTGTTCCTACCCCTACCTGTAAAGTCATTGTGTATGCTGTTCTTTCTTATTGTGTATCAAAGAATGAAAACAAACAGTCATTTGTATCATAGCACTTCGTGTTCCCCTGGCATGTTGCAAAGAACCAGGGGCAGCTCCTCCAAGTGGGCGGAGGAGAGTCACCCCACTGCTTTCTCGCAGTGTGAGAAGCAGAAACATAAAATGGTATTACAAATACCATTTTATGTTTCTGCTTCTCGCTCTACAAGGAAGCAAAAGGGTTTGGTTGGGGGCAGGCGGTGGGCGGTCCTGCTCTAGGGCAGGGGAGTAGTGGCTTGCCCACTCTGAGGGCGCTGACTGTATGGTCGGCCCCAGCCTACCAAACCAGTCATACACACTCTCCCTTTTCTCCATGTAGGCTGCATGCAGACTACATAGAGAAAATGGTCTCCCCATAGTCACCTGTGTCGTCGGCGTTCCAACCAATCACAACGCTGCCATTGCAGCATTGTGATTGGCTTAGGGGAGGGGTGGGAGGCTGCCTGCTTCCTGTGTGGAGCAGAGAAGCAGAGACGACACGTGACGACGTGGGACCGGACCGGGCCAGCGAAGGTAAGTTAACTTTTTTTCATTATTTAAAATGAACCCACCCCCCACCCGTGAGTCATGCCAGCCGCGACTGTAAAGAACGTAATACAGTTGATGCAGTTGCTGACATTGAATATTGTAAACTTGTGCATTTGAGGTTCTGGGTTGAGAAAGGGAAGAACAACTTTTCTTCCTTTCTTTCCTAAATTGCTTTGTCGGCCGATTTAATATTTTTGCATTTTTTGTCTAGAAACTCCTCCCCGAAAAAATGGTTGTTGGGTGCCATGGGCACCTTATCTCAAATGTACTCTTTTTTATGTTCCAGTCCCACATGGTGGAGTACGCTGTTCAGCCCTTGTGAGTTCCAAATCTCACGGCAGAGAGAGCTTTCAGGCAATACAGAGAGGGAAACACGGCTAAATGAATAAATGAATGAAAGAAAGTACTTAAAAATACTTTAAAAGCGTAACACGTACATTAAAATAGCATCTTGATGCTACGTAAGTGAGGGAACAGAAGAAGAGAGGAAGGACAGGCATTTCAAAGAGGTTTATTAAGAACTTTCCAGAACTACTCCTAATTGCTAATTTGTGCCCTTATTTACACACAAAATTAGTTTTTAGTTTCTTACTGAAAGCTCAATGGTCAGCAACGGTTCACAGAGCACTTGGTAGTTGATTCCATGCATTTGAGAATTACCCTTCCATACCTAACTGCAGATGCAAGAGAAGACTGACAATGTGGCAGCCACATCAGCACAGCTTGGCATCAACATCCATAGGGGAAAAACCCAAATCTTGAAGGCCAGCACACCAATACAACTGCAGTCACTCTTGCAGGCAATGCACTGGAAGAGGTTGAGTCCTTCATCTCCCTGGGCAGTGTAATAGACCAGCAGGGTGGCACAGATACTGACATCAAGACAAGGTTTGGCAAAGCAATGGCTGCCTTGATCCAGCTAAAGAATATCAGGAGCTTCATGGATCTAACACTGCAAACCAAGATCAAGCTTTTTAACACAAACATAAAATTGGTCCTTTTGAATGGAGCAGAAACTTGGATGACAACAGTGATATCAGACCTTCATGATACCTTTCTGAGTAAAATCCTCCAAATCCGCTGCCCAAACCCCATGAGCAACAACAACCTATGGCAGCAGACTTTTCAACTCCCTGCTCATGAGGAAATCATGACAAGACACTGGGGCTGGATAGGTCACACTCTTGGCAGGCCTGCATGAAGCACCACAAGGCAGGCCTTGAACTAGAGTTCTCAAGGGAAAAGGAAAAGAGAAAGGCCGAGAAAAACCTGGCACCGGGGCATCAAGGCTGGAACCTGGAATCAGATTGGGAAAAAAGCCCAGGACAGTGTTGGCTGGAGAGTCCTGGTTGATGGCCTATACCCCCGGAGGTGTAGTAGGCGTAAGTAAGTAAAGTAACTTTTGAGCCCGAAACTGTAAAGGACTTTCTTCCATATCTGGCTTTTTTAATCTGTGCCTTAACATGTGAATCAGAACGCAGAGTCCAGTGTAGGCGTGCACTTAGTAATATGGGTTACGAGGGTAGGGCACCAATGTAATTTATCTGTTTATGGGCAAACATAAGGCTTTGAAACGTTTCATAGGTAGCCAGCTGGTTCTACATAGAGAAATGTCAGTGATCTAATAAGCATTGAGATGAAACGAGGTATGAGATGAATAATTTCAGGATAGTCTCCCATTGGCCATGAAGTCCACTATCCATGCACATTTTCTCAAACAACCATCGACTATATAAATGATCCCCATTTAGAATGAGGCCGATCAACCCAAGACAATATTAGATATCTTTCTATGGTGCAACCAGCATATAGGAAGCAGGCAGCTGCTGGTAGGATCAAATGTGATACCATTGTCAGGGGAAGGGGCAAACTGCCATGAAGGTTGCCAAGAATTCTTCTCCTAGTTCAGATTTTAAGTGTATTTGGGGTACTATTCATAAAGGGATTTTTGGCTGTAAATATTTGTTTATGCCCAAAAATGTTTACCTCTACACCTGAAACGAATTTGCACGTTTAATCCATGGGTTTCTAGGTCTTTTTTCTCCAGCAAAACTAGAAAAAAATACACTGTAACTTCCACACATTAGGTAGTAAGTGAGTAGAATTGTGTGTGGTTAACACTATACGTTTGTCAATATCTATATGCCCACAAATGTGTATGTTTGTGGGCATTCAGAAATTATGACCTGACCTTTTCCCACCCGAGAAATTGTGGAAGATTTGTTCCAGCAAAGGCCCTGAGTATCTCCCTTTCCAGAATGGAAATTCAAATGAATCACCTCCAGACTTGTAGGAGATGGAGCGGGAAAGGGTTTCTCCTTGGGGTAAAATGTTTTCCCAATGGAGAAGAAAAAACACAAGGGAAAGAAAGTGCATATGTACCCCAGGCTCCATTTCCCTAGTCCCAATCTATGCTATCTATATTTATGCATTGAGGAAGTAGGAGACCGGAGGCATAGGGACGGTGGGAGGAATGGGGGAGGGGGGTCACCTGACATTCCCAGTAGTATGCCTTGAAACTTGCACCTGGTGCAGTGGTCAAGGTGTACTGGGAATGTTTATGAATTCCAAAAAGTAGAACAATCTGCACCTGTTTGTAGAAGTACTTTTACAGGTGCAATTTAGTACGTGCTTGTGACTTCCTTTCATTGTTTTAAAATGCATCTTATGTAGGCACCTTGAAAATCTGGCTTGGCTCCAGTTCTTGAGGTAAACCAAGGACAGTAACCCCCACATCCCGTAAACAGTATAATCAACGGAAACCCCTTACAATATCTGACATCAGTACAGAACAATTTTCAATTATTCTTATTGTACAAATAAATATGGAACAATTAATTCTAAATACAATACTTTTTCATTCTAAATACATTTTCAACAAATTACATCAATCAACTGACATATATACATATATTCAACAAAAACACAGGAATCCATCGGTCTTAAAAACATAGCTCTTCATAGAGTTAATCTGAGAAACAACGCCACATTCGGCACTACTTGATTCAGTATAACGAAAACAAAAAAGTACAGAGAAGTAATGAAGTGAAAAAGACATAATTGAACCACTTCAGAATTATTGATGTCCCATCATTGCACATTCAAGTGCCCAGTGTCATCCTCTGGGATTCCAAAACAACCGTCTCACGTCCACCCTTGATTTAATCGGGGGAACAGTAAGATCAAGTTGTATCCTCTTATGTAGTTCCAACATGAAAGAGTACGTGCAAAGGGGATCTTTTTCTTATTTCTCTAATTGAGAGTATTTATTAGTGCAGTGCAAAAAAATAGTAAAAGAGTGTAAAGTGTAATATTAAAATAGGATAGACAGCAGAGAGATGACACAAGGATTCTTTTGACGTGATCTCCAAAGTGTCGTCCTACTAAAAACCAACGTGCAAGTGAAAAAAGGGGGACAGTTAGAAATTAATCACTGTCTCAGCGGTCAACATGTTTCAGCCACTAAGGATACATTATCCTGGCTTTCCTCAGGACCTCAACACACACAACTGATGTTCCTAAAAGTCTAGGATTATTGTATTATACTTAAGGTTATACTGTGATGGAACAGGAAGAATTCTTAAGTCAGAACTATGTTGTTCATTCTATGTACATATGGCAATGTGTAAAGTATTTGAGTGCTAAAAATATTCACAGATTTATTAAAATAGCAATTACAAAATATGAATGCTTGCTAATTAGCCTATAGTGACACCAGAGCCAAGTAGAAACTCTAACTCATATTCCATGTAAGGTGCAAAGAGATAAAACATGATGTAGCTATAATACTCCAAAAAGAAGTGCTGGAGAATATATATATTAGATACTCATCTGTTGTACTTTTTATTCAAGGACTTACACACTCCACCTCAACATATAGAGAGTTGGGTAAACAGAAATATTGCTAATGTATGTCTATTCACTCCTACAGTTACATACAGGATTTTCATGGCAAATTACTTAAGATATGCCTTGAGACACCTACTTTGTCCTGCATACACGAGTGCCCAGCAGAAGCGATGAGTTAGAGAAGTGGAGTTCAGTGCTTCTGGTTCCCTCTTATGCCATTCTCCTTTCCCCATTCCTATCACCCGCCATCATATTCTTTTGTTTGTGGTGATTGGAAGAGGTGGTGAGAGAATGAAGAGTGCATCACTCCCATTAATTGTAGAGTACAAGGTTAGTGCTTTGGGACAGATTGCCTAGTGCATTATATCATCCAACCTGATCAATGGATTCTGACACTACTCTGTCTCATATTATAAAAGTTATAACCAAATTACAACAGGAGATCAGTTTAGTGAAATCAGAAAATAAGGCACCACATTTAGCATTAACATCAATGTAGCAAAAGATAGCTAGCATGTTAAAGTCATATAATAAAATGCCAGTTAAATCCCTGTTCACATAGATTCCAAGGAGCCAGATTCATGGGCCTTACCACCTCTTGTTATGCACATTACTGTTCTGTGGTGACTCCAATTATACAGTTAACACATACAGGAGAGTTTTCTGGAGTCCCATAGCAGTGTCCATTATTTTATAATCAGTTTCAATTCCACTTCTTTCTTTGATTTTCAAACCAGGGTGGCTTTTCTTTTGTACTGTTTAAGTGGAAATGCACACAATTGGAGTATTTCATTAAGGGATAGTTGTGGTCCTTTCCTTTGGAATTGTTCTGCTTTCTGTGATCAATTAAAAAATTGTTTGATAGGAAATCACACACTCCTGCTAAAAACAGGCTTTGTTAAGGTATACTACCACATTTAATTGCTTGATAGTTAAGTCTAGTTAGCCAGAAGAGAAAAGGGCATCCTTAATCTATGAAGGGTTGGAAAACAAAATAAAGGATGTAGTGTTAAAAGTGGTTAGTCCTTCTACTAAGTATGATGAGCCCATAGAATTAGGGGTGTAATTAGATCCTTGCTTATAAAGAAAAGGCCAATGTATTTGTAATCCAATATAAGCAGGGTCAATGGTATAATGGGATTCTGTTGCTTTTTTGCTTAATTATGGATTTGCCACATTTACGATATAATCCATCAAATGCTGCATAACTTGCAGATTGTAAGACAAAAAAAATGTTTCCATCTCAAATGGCTCACAGGTTACTGAAAACGTGGTGTGCTTCATTACAGTGAAAGGCCCTTTGCAAATGTTGACTGATCACCTTTCAGTTACCTATTGCTGTGTTTGGGTATTAAACTGGTACTAATGGGTTGAAACCTATAACTAGACAGTGTTAAGATTTACAAAAATGTCAAAATAATGAAGTAATGCTACCATAAACTTTGCTGCATTATGCCTCATAATTTGCCTTTGCTTGGTGTAGAATTTTGTCTACTGTGCATAATAGTTTCGGCCTCCCCTGCCTCATAATTCGAGTGGCACTGGCCAGGAGGTTAGGTGATGTTGGACTTGGCCCTTTTTGCAGGGTCATCCCTGAATTTCTTGCCTTCCTCCTAGCCTTTTTTCTCACATGGTGTTGGTAGTTTTAGGACTCTGGGCACTTTAGCACTGCTGTCCAGTGTAAAGTGTGTGTGCTCTCTGTGATAAATATGGTAAGATTGGTCTACACCTGTTTGGCCTATTTTTTTTTGTATTTCTTTTTATTAATATAGAACCAAACAAAAATCAGCACAGATACGCAAAGCATATTCATAAATTATAAGTAGGAGGAGTTTGTACAATTACATTTGGTGATTCAGAATAACAATCAAAATATAGCCCAAGAGAACGGTTTTAACAAATCAAGGTGTGGCCAGGTCATCTAGGTCAATGCTACAAGGCGGACTACAAATCTCTCCACGGTATGTGTTCCAGGTCCCCCAAATTAACGACCATTTCTTCAGACACCCTCTTGCAACATAGACGGTCTTTTACCGGAACATGCACCAGTCCATGTTTTTCTCTGTTTGGCCTATTTAATTTACCTGTCAGCCCCTTGAAAAGTAGTATCTCATATACCCGGGGCTGGTAAATTAAATGCTACTAGTGGGCATGCAGTGCTGATTGCGCCATCCACCAAAGTAGCCTTTCAAACCTATCCCAGGCTTCTGCCATTGCAGGGCCTGTGCGGCAATGTCACTGCTGCTGTGACGGGGCACTTAAAGTGTGTGCCATGTCTGGGACCCCCCTTTTACTGCATGTCAATCACTCCTAAGAAAGGCCCTAGCTAGCCCTATGGGCTGGATGCAGTGTAGGTGAAAGGTAGGACATGTACCTTAAGTCTGTGACATGTCCTGGTAGTGACAAACATCCATTTTGTTTTCTCACTACTGTGAGGCTGCCCTCCCTTAGGAATGCATTGGGGATTCCCTGATAAGTGATTCAGTGGTAATTCCTGATATGAGAGGAGAAGCGTGGTCAAGTTTGGTATATTTGGAATAGTGATAATAAATGATACGCAATGCTGTGCGCAGATTTATGTCCTGGTAGTGACAAACATCCATTTTGGTTTCTCACTACTGTTAGGCTGCCCTCCCATAGGAATGCATTGGGGATTCCCTGATAAGAGATTCAGTGGTAATTCCTGATATGAGAGGAGAAGCGTGGTCAAGTTTGGTATATTTGGAATAGTGATAATAAATGATACGCAATGCTGTGCACAGATTTATTATACCTGTTTTAGAAATGCCACTTTTAGAAGTTGGTATTTCTGTGTGCTATGTGTCTGCCTGCCTGATATGTATTGCATGTCTGGCTTTGGAGTGACAAGGACTGGTAAGGTGTGTGTGGCTCCAGGGGGGGCAGGGTGAGTCAGCGCTAGGCTGAATAGGGCATCTGCATTTGGAGTAGTGGGAGGAGTAGTCCCCTGACCCTGAATAGGTCTGTGCCTGCCTATGTGAATGCTGCCTCCGCCCCCCTGTGGTGTGTCTTATGAAGAGCCCCCACCTGACAAAGGAGAAGAAAAGCCTTGTCAACAAAATGCTCCAAACCCCCCCCCCCCCACAGAACCAGTTTAGGCTGGTTCCCCTAAGCCCTGTGCCAGGGCAGACAAAGCAAATATGGTGTATAAATATTGGGACAGACCCCAGGTAAATGGTGTGCTTTGTGCTTTCTTATGCTGAGGGGACCTGCTGCTGCTGAGCACCAGGAGGAACCGCCACAAGGGACTGCCTCCCTGCTGGAGGGCCCTGTGAGCTGGCCTACCTGGCCCAGCCTTGTGCCCCTAGACCTTTGCTTGCTGAAGCTGTGGACTCTAGCGTCTCGTGAGCGCTGAAATTCTGCACCTGGAGGAGCATTGGAGCTTTGCAGCGCGGAGCCGTGATCTGTTTCGAGGGAATCCCGACGTGGGGATTGCCCAGCATTGCTGACTTTTTGCTGCAGCCCACCCTGCATTTATGCTTATTTTTAAAGCGGGAGCCCACCCCGCGTTTGTGCTCCATTAGCGGGAGCCCACCCCGCACGTATGCATATTTTATGGTGGGTGTTCACCCCGCACTTGTGAGGAAGAGGAACCACCGCCGTGGCCCGGCCCAAAACGGAGAGCCGCCGTCACGCTACCAGGAAGCCAGGCAAGCTGCCTGACTCTGGGCGGGACCAAACAGAAGGAGGCTGCCGAGTCTGCCAGTGGTAGCGAGGCCGGCCGGAAGACAAGCAGAGTGGTGGCCTATTGCTGAGCGGGGCTCCCGTGAGCTGGTAGAAGCCCGCGCCTGGGAGGAGCAGTCGAGATGTCCTGGTAGAGCAGGGACTGCTGAGGCACATTGCCGGTGCCTGTCCCCTGCTGGAAGGAGTCTCCGCGCAGCCCCGGTGAGTGGGGCTTCCATTTGTGCAGCGTGGGTGCCGCCAGAAGCCCCAGAATAGTCCTGGTGAGTGGGGGCTGTGCATAGAGCGTTTGAGTGCTCCAGAGGCATACTGAGTGCCAGTGCCTTCCTTGTTTGTACACAGCTGCACCACAGTTGCGGGCTGCTGCAACGGAGGGGCACAGTGGATTTTTAGAGTCCCAGTGGGGCTCTCACGGCACTGTAGTGCCAGTTGTTATTTGCTCAGCTGCACCTCAAAAGTGTGGGCAGCTGCAACGTTTGTGGGCATTTCTTAGCCTGGGAATTTGGGGCCAGAGGCTCCATTGTGTTTTGGGGAGCTCGGGGTGCACCTCAACAGAGGGCCCGAGCCCAGGTGGAGGAGGAGAACTTCATCAACCTGCCCCGCAGTCCAGGGAAAGAGCGCAGAGGCACTAGGACTAACATTCAGGGGCCAGTGGGCTCATGGGACCTGGGGGCATTAGAGGAAATATATTCATGCCAGAGAGGAGCGGGAGGTGTAATAATGATGCACTGCGCTACTGCTAATACTTTTTCTTCTGCCCCATGAGATGGATGCATAAGGTGTTTAGGGGTAATGTGTCGATGCCTAATGTGCTAATTCTAGGTGTATCATTACCAGTGAGTACTGATTGTTACGTCAAAATATGAGATGTGTGGGATTATACCTAATCTAATGTGATTTATTGTACAACGTGTTTATGCTGGTGACGCCTATTGCATAATGTGTTTATGCTAATGAGGTTTAGGTCTAAGGTGATGCCTATTGCGTAATGTGTTTATGCTTAGGAGGTTTAGGCCTAATGTGTTTTATGCCTAATGTGATAATGCTGAGGTCATTATTGTACCAGTAGTTACTAGTTGTGTTTTACCTTTACTACCTGCATTCTGATGGTTCTGACCATGGCCCGATTGGCCTGGTCTTGTATATAATGCATCCCCTGTGAATATTGCCTAGTGCAAGTTGGCGCAGTGTATGTGTGTGGTTATGATCTAATGTGTGTATGATAATACAAAGGCTATTTTTGATATACATTTGTTTGAAGTCTCTTTTGTGGTGTGCCTAGTGTGTTGCTGCTGTGTGTGTGTGTGTGTGTGTGTGTGTTGCGCAAACGCTTTACACATTGCCTCTGGGATAAACCTGACTGTTCGTGCCAAGCTACCACGGGGGCGAGCAGGGGTTATCTTTGGGGTGTAACTCCCTTGCCCTGAATAGAGTGGTGGTTTCTGCCTAGCTTAGGCGCAAGCCCTAGCCAACCAGAAATCCCATTTCTAACAGGTGAAAATAGAGTTATTGAGACTTCTGAGTCTGTCTAGTTAGGCAGTGTAATAGGTCCAATATCTAAAGATGAGGGAGAAAGAAAATATGTACATAGCTTATGCTTGTCAAAGGTCAGGTCATTTTGTAACAAATTGTAGAACCTAGGAGCTTTAAAAGTATATAATATTGCCAACCGAAAAGTCACAGCCAGTGGAAACGTAGGTACCTTAGCAATGAACAGAGCTGTTTTGACGAGTGAAGTAATATAGTATGTTCCTAGAAGGGTAGTGTATTCTATGGAGTCAACT
Organism: Lissotriton vulgaris; assembly: GCF_964263255.1. Classification (NCBI taxonomy): domain Eukaryota; kingdom Metazoa; phylum Chordata; class Amphibia; order Caudata; family Salamandridae; genus Lissotriton; species Lissotriton vulgaris. Next base: position 475,655 of record NW_028241185.1, on the reverse strand, counting down.
GTAACCCATAAGATAGTCCCTATGAAGATGATTCGGCCAGGGGGTCAGGAGTAGTTGGTCTTGGGGATTTTAGATTTAGGACCCTTAGGGAATTATATGGATATTAAAGTGTTCAATCTTTGCAAATTCCTCTACTCAAGAACACTGTTCCTAAGGAGATTAAGGCAGTTGATGGTTCTCTTCTTTCCTCAAGTCCAGTGAGGCTTAACACTCACAACGATTTCTTTGGCCTGTTTTGAAAATCATCATAAAAATATGTTGCCTTGATTTGATAAATGCTCCTCGTTTCAAAGTGATATTGGGAATGCCTTCATTGACCTTACGTAATTGTTGTATTGATTGGGCAACAAGAAAATGTCAGTTGAATTAAGAATATTGTCAGACATGGTGTGTGAACCCATGCAAGTCCGGAGAGCGTTGATCTCCTATATGTGCATGCAGGAATGGGTATTTTGACAGCTGTTGGTAGTGCCATCTCAATGCCACTTGTCATGCACAATTCAGTGTTATATTCAAGAATAAAATGGCAAATATGTTACCCTCACATGGAAGTTAGGATTGTGTGATCAATTTGCAGACTGGCTCACAAATACCATGAACATTTCAGACAGCACTTATATGAATTTTTTATAATTTGGCTAATTTGAAGCAGCCTCCTGCTACTTCTCTGTCGTTTGTGTTCTCAAAAAAGGGGGTGAGCTGCAAATGTGTATAGACTACAGAATCTTGGGCCAAGATTAGGGCCGTCTTTGACTGTCATTGCCTGACCTCGGATGGGCTGGGCCTACCCCCTTCTATTTTGTCCAAGGCTTATAAAAATACTAGTTTGTTTTTTGCTGTTTTCCTGTCTCTCATCTTTCGCCTGAATAGTTTTCCCTTTTTTGAAGCATGGGAAGGAGAAAGGCTGCCCCATCTCTTAATCTGCCCTCCCTCGCTGCACAGATTATTACTACCATGGAGGGCTTCTTGGTGCGGGCTGTTGGAGTGATACCTACAGACATTGAGCTCACAGAGCAGCATCTTTCTTTAACTGGGGAATGTCTTTCCTCCTGCCCCCCCCCATACTTGGGTGATCTTTCCTTACTCACTACATTAACTGTGGCTTCTACCCAGCTAGATTCAAGCATATTGTCTGATCTGCCCAACCTGTCTAATTTGGGCCTACAACAGTATAGTTCTGGCATCTAGCCAGCCTAGCCAGTCTCAGTGCTCTAGCTCTGCAAACAAACAAAGGGGACAGCCCGCCATGTCCAAAGCGGCCCCCGGTTTTGCTAGTGCTGAGTCACAAGCAGAGGATCTCCTTCATTCAGGCCCTAACTTTGTGGATACCGCGGTCAATTCCCTCAAGCTGCAATTCTCTGCTATTTTGTGTTCTAAACTTGACCCAATTCTTTTAAGGTTGCAGGCAGTTGAAACCAGATTGTCAACGATTATGGAACAAAAGGGCGCAAGGATGGGTGTTCATTACTGCTCATGTGAGGACAAACAAAGAAAACTCGACCAACGAGATCCTGCCAGAGGGCACTCCATCAATTCTACAGGCAGCAGCTGAATTGTTTTGTCTGTCCCTTATGTGTTTTCCCTGTCCTTTAGCACCACATATGCAGGAATAAGACCCCAGTACCCTTAGTTTCATCTGGTACTACCCAACCATTAAAAATGGGCCCTATACGAGGAGGTGATGGGGACAACACCCCCAAATCTGCCACCAGCTACCAACACGTATCTGACCGTCATGGCTAGCATCCCTGTCCTGCCGGGGGGGTCTACTGAGTCACCCGGTGAGTTGAAAAATAATGTCACTGTCTTAGCTCCAAGACCAACTCTTTGACTTGGACCGCAGATGATATTCTAACGGTAGAGAGAGCGTGCTGGGTGAGTCCCAATCCTAAATGTTTCAATATGGACAGTTTAGTTATTATTTTTAGTCTGCCAAGGATTGTTTATGGTCTGATTCTGGCGGCTAAAAGGGGCCTGACTAAGCCCAGTTTGATTTAACTTTTGCCCCTCTCTTATTTTTATAGTTATCTAGTCCAGCCACTGAGATGCCAGCTGTACAAACTAAAGGGAGGCCAAACATGGGAGTTTCTTGTTTTAATCACTTTGCGCGTCTGTTCTTCAGGTCAGAGGTTGAACGACTCTCCCCTGCAGGGGACAGTACTTGTGAGCGTGAAGCTCTCCGGGTCCATATTAATGGTACCCTGTTGGAAGAGTTCGCACTGGGGAGAAAGACAAGGCAGGGCTGTCCCCTGTCCCCACTCCTCTTTGTGATAGTAATGGAACTGGTGACTAACTGGATCTGCCTTGATTCCTTGATCTGTAGGTTTGCTTTGAGACTACTAATGGGAAGATGTTGTCTCACTATATGCGGATGATGTCCTCTTGTTCCTGGCAGACCTGGAAAAATCCACTGTTAGAATAGTGGAGATCTTGAGATCTTTGGGAGGTACTCTGGACCCTGCATTTAATTGGTTTAAGTCTTGCGTATACCCACTCGCTAGGTGGAGACCCAGGCCGGATTGGCACCGTCCAATACCTAGAGAGGTAGATTGCTTAAGAGATGAAAGAGAGATATGAGCCACTGGTGATGACTCCCTATGTCCCTAAAGGGCTGAACCACTCTATATAAAATAATTTACTTACCCAAGTTCCTATAAGCCCTCCAAAACTCCCTTGAGTTGGGTTATCTATATAGAGCAACCTCCAAACGCCCCTGAATTCCCACGATCCAGATGTCAAGAAACTACTTGTGTTTTCTGTAAATTTGAGGTTCTTATAGCTGGAGTTAACCATAAGATAAATTCTCCTAGCTGTTCCTCTTCTCCTTTCCATTTGAAGACTATATCATCTATGAACTTTGCCCAATCCCTGACATTTTCATAAAATGGTGCCACTTCATTATAGATATGTTGTTCTTCGTATGTAGCCATATAGATTTTGGCTATGCTCGGGGCACAAGAAGTTGGTCCCTTTGGCCTGTATATGTCACCATTAAAATCAAAGAAATAGATGAATGATACCATTTCCAAGCATTCCAAGAAGACATTTTATGGCTGCTCACCAATTTTTCCTTCGAATAGGCCTGCAACTACTTCAAGCTCTTTCCTCCAAGGTATGTTGGTATATAGTATTTGATATCTAGTGCCACCAAGATCTCTTGGGAATTGTTGAATTGCACATTTTCTATCTTTTTAATCATGTTGCCAGTGTCTCCCAGGCGTGACACAAATGATTTAGCAATGGAGCAAAGAAAAGTATCCACTTATTTGGATAAGAGTTCCGTCATAGCACGAAAGAGATAATAGGACGGAGGGGCGGATCTTCTACGTTCTTGTGGGTCTTGGCGACTACAAACAATGTCGGAATCACAGGGTTGTCTTTGTCGAGATACTCAAAGTCCTTTTTACATATATCTCCCTTTTCCAAAGTTCTATATATTATTTGCCGGATCTTTTTTTTCTAATGCCATAAACATTTGTTTGCTTGTCATCTTTAATGTTCTGGAACTGCCAGCATATGGTTCACTTTCTCAATATAGTGATCTGTGCCCATCAGGTTGATGCCTCCTCTCTTATCACATGGTTTCAGTGTAATCTTGAAGTTGTCATGCAGGTTTCATGGAGCAATTCGTTCATTTTTTGACAAGTTAGATGGTACTCAGGGAATGAATTTGGTAAACTTGTCTAGAGCTTTAAGTACTGTCCTTTCAAATACAGCCACTTCTGGTCCGACCATGTCTAAAGTTGGTGTGAACTTGGATTGGGGTTTGCACCCTGACACATTGCTTTCTTGTTGATTGTCTACGTTGTCATTCATAAAATATTCCTTCAATCTGACCTTTCTGAGAAAGGCATGCACATCTTCGTAGAGTTTAAATGCGTTGCTCTTCACAGTAGGAACAAATGACAGGCTCCTGGATAGTAATAGTTTTTCTTCTTTTCCAATCTTAGTTGATGCCAAATTAAATATGGGGATAGTATCATTGGAGGAACTGCCATTTTGCCATTGCCCTAACGGTATTATGGCTTCCAGCATTGTTGGTTGCGTGCCTTCAAGATTGATGTTTAAGGTCCTGATGGTCGAACCTTCCTCTGTCCTGTCTCTGAAACTAATTTCGTCCTCATCCTCTCCTCCAAAAAGGGGTTTCAATCATTTTCCATATAATTTGATCTGATCTGTACCTGATTGGTTATCGTGGTATCACAAAAACAGAATAAAATATATAAAAGAACATGCACAGACATTTTTGTACCCTCTAGAAGTATCAAATACAATATTTTGTTCATACTGTGCTATTTATTTATTTCCCTCAGATTTGGAATCTAGGTATAGAGGTCCTGCGTGTGATTTTTCTGTAATAGTGAGGTAAGACATCACTGAATATATTTGATCCTTAATTTGTTTGCATACACATAAATAAGTGATTATGTTATTATGTTTCAATTCTTTGGGCTGCTTCCTCTCTCTTTGTCCTTGATGAAGACCCGCAGTTTAGTTGTTCGATGGGTTGAAACGTCACCATATTGCGGTCTTGACTGGCAAATAGTCTAGGCCCTTTCAGGTACTCGAATTTTGAACCATCTAGTTTGGAAATTGCTTCACTACTCTGTCAACAATCTTCATGGACTGTTCTTTGTAATTATCACCAGCATCCTTATATTCACATTTGTTGCCGATTTCTCTCACTGCACCGTTTATAAAGTACATATTTCATATCCTGTTGTCTAATTGACAGTCATTAAACAGGCTGTTGAATCGCTTACAGATGAGCAATACATTCTGTCCTTTTGGTTTAGAAGTTTAAGCTGACAAATGTATATCAATGGAACCCTATTATTGTTTGTATGTAAAGAACCCAGGTTATCAGGGATACCAGGTGAGCTCTTACTATTTTTTGGAGATCAATTACCTCAGCACCCTTCATTCGATTTATGATAAGGTACCTTATAGTTCTCACACAGTTCACTGGTCGTGACGTCACTTACAGCAGCGCCAACAACTGTTTTGTAGATTTACATGCTAAGCGTCTGTCCCAAGCTCTTTGCTGCTGCAATGGCTGCTGCAAAACCCTGGTTCGCCCTAACAAACATATCACCCAGGTGTAGGCGTTTTATGTGAGACATGCTTGCTTTTACACACAAAAAACACCTCTACACAAGCTAATAACAGAGCACTGGAAAACAGAAAACAATACACAAGCATGTCTGGAAAGCAGCCTCAGTAACAGTTTTCTAAGAATATTTCAAGAAAGCTTTAGTGAATTTCTATTTACTCCTGTGTGTGTGTGTGTCATTTTCTCCAGCGTAAATGTGCACAAACTACAATTGCACCAGCAGAAATGTCAACACATTAGCGCAATGGCTTATTTATTTGGTCAAAGTTTTGAATTTGAATTTGAATTTAAAAAAACTTGTAGAGCGCACGTACACTGAGTCAGTTTCATGGCGCTGGTGAGGTCCCTGGGTGAGGATAAATAGGAGAGCTAGGTGCCAAAGGCCTGCTGGAATAATAACGTTTTTAGTGACCTCCGAAACTCCATGTAGGAGGAAGAGAGTCTTAGAGGTAGGGGGAGGTCATTCCAAAAGGTGGGTGCAAGTACGGCAAACTTCTGCCTCCCTGCCCGCTTCTTTTTGAACCGGGGCGTAGTTAGTAAGGCTAGGCTAGAGGAGCGGAGGTCCCTAGAAGGAACATAGGGAGAGATTGCCGAATTGATAAATCAATCAATCAATCAATGACACTTGTAGAGCGCGCTACATACCCGTAGGGTCTCAAGGCGCTGGGGGGGGGGGGGGGGGGGGTGCCGCTACTGCTCGAACAGCCAGGTCTTCAGCTTCTTCCTGAAGGAGAGGTGGTCTTGGGTCAGGCGCAGGTCGGGGGGGAGGGAGTTCCAGGTCTTGGCGGCCAGGTAGGAGAAGGACCTTCCTCCTGTAGTCGCTCTTCGGATGCGGGGGACGGCGGCGAGGGCGTGGTTGGCTGAGCGGAGGTGGCGTTTGGGAGCGTAGAAGTTGACTCGGCTGTTGAGGTAACTCGGGCCTCGGTCGTGTAGAGCTTTGTGTGCGTGGGTGAGGAGGCGGAAGGTGATTCTTTTGTTGACGGGGAGCCAGTGAAGGTCTCTCAGAGGTCCGGAGATGTGGCTGGTTCGTGGGATGTCGAGGATGAGTCTGGCAGAGGCGTTCTGGATCCGCTGGAGTCTCTTCTGGAGCTTGGCGGTGGTACCGGCGTAGAGGGCGTTGCCGTAGTCCAGACGGCTGGTGACGAGGGCCTGGGTGACGGTCTTCCTGGTCTCGGTGGGGATCCACCAGAAGATCTTCCGTAGCATGCGTAGGATGTTGAAGCACGTCGAGGAGACTTTGTTAACTTGCCTGGTCATGGAGAGGGAGGAGTCCAGGATGAAGCCCAGGTTGCGTGCGTGGTCTGTCGGTTTGGGTGCGGTGCCCAGGGCGGGAGGCCACCAGGAGTCGTCCCAGGCGGAGGGTGAGGAGCCCAGGATGAGGATCTCCGTCTTGTCCGAGTTCAGTTTCAGGCGGCTGATCGTCATCCACTCGGCTACCTCTTTCATCCCGTCGTGCAGGTTGGCTCTGGCGGCGGCGGGGTTGTTGGTCAGGGAGAGGATCAGCTGGGTGTCGTCGGCGTAGGAGATTATGCTGAGGTTGTGTTTGCGTACGATGGCCGCGAGGGGGCTCATGTAGACGTTGAAGAGGGTGGGACTCAGAGATGATCCTTGGGGGACGCCGCAGATGACTTCGGAGGCCTCTGACTTGTACGGTGGTAGGCGGACTCTCTGTGTTCTTCCGTCGAGGAAGGAGATGATCCATTCCAGCGCCTTGTCCTGGATTCCGACGTTGCTGAGGCGCTGTACTAGGGTGCGGTGGCAGACAGTGTCGAATGCCGCGGAGAGGTCCAGGAGGATGAGGGCCGCTGTTTCTCCATTGTCCATCAGGGCTCGGATGTCATCGGTGGCGGCGATGAGGGCGGTCTCGGTGCTGTGGTTGGCTCGGAAGCCGGACTGTGAGGGGTCGAGGGATCCGTTCGTCTCGAGGAAGGCGGCCATCTGCTTGTTGACGGTCTTCTCGATGACTTTGGCTGGAAACGGGAGAAGCGAGATGGGGCGGTAATTCTTGAGGTCGGTGGGGTCCGCTGTTGGTTTCTTGAGTAGAGCGCTGAGTTCGGCGTGCTTCCAGCTCTCTGGGAAGATGGTGGTGTCGAAGGATGTGTTGATGATGTCTCGCAGGTGGGGTGCGATGACAGCGTCGGCCTTGTTGAAGACGTGGTGAGGGCAAGGGTCGGTCGGTGATCCGGAGTGGATGGAGTTCATTGTGCGGATGGTGTCTTCGGTGCTGATCGGGGTCCAGGCGTGAAGGATGGTGGTGGGGGGTGGTTGTTCGGTCACGGTGTGCGTTGGTTGGTTGTTGAAGCTGCTGTGTATGTCCGTGATCTTGTTGTGGAAGTATGAAGCGAGGGAGTTGCAGAGGTCTTGCGATGGGGTGACGTCGTTGTTTCCTGCGCTGGGGTTGGAAAGTTCTTTCACGATGTTAAAGAGTTCCTTGCAGTTGTGTGCGTTGTTGTCCAACCGGTCCTTAAATGCTGTTTTCTTGGCGGCGCGGATCAGCTGGTGGTGTTTCCGGGTGGCCAGTTTGTAGGAGGTCCTGTTGTCCGGTGTCGGTTCCCTTCTCCAGACTTTCTCGAGGGCTCGGCAGTTCTTCTTGGAGCTCTTGAGTTCGTCGGTGAACCATGGGGCCTTCTTGCTGCCGGGTCTGCTAGGCGGGGTCCTCAGAGGGGCGAGTTCGTCCGCGCAGTTGCTGATCCACTTCGTGAGGTTGTCGGCGGCCTGGCTGGGGTTCGCTGAGCTGGCAGGGGGGTGCTGACTCAGGGAGGTGGCGAGCTGGTCTGCTGTGATCTTGTTCCAGCTTCTGCGGGCGGCCTGTTGCTGGTGGTGGTGGGTCGTCGTTCTCTTGAAAGTGAAGTGGACGCAGCTGTGGTCCGTCCATTGAAGCTCTGTGGCGTGGCTGAACTCGATGTCTGTGCTGGAAGGCAGGGGCTGTGCCCGCTCTTGCTTGAAAAGTCAAGCACCCTAGCTTGAACCTGGCTCGTTGTTTTATGGGGAGCCAATGTAAGCTCCTAAGCAAAGGGGTCGAATGATGGGACCTGGACAGGCCAAAGACCAGGCGGGCAGCCTGGTTTTGTACTAACTGTAGGCGCTGCAAAGCATAAGCAGGAGCTCCATTATAAATGCTGTTGCCATAGTCAATCTTTGACAGGACCATGGCCATCAGGATCAGCTTTAGTGCAGAGGTGGAAAAGAATCTGGCAACTTGTTTTCTTGCTTGGGGCAAAATATTTTCACCAGGGAGAAACCCATTCATATGTACCCTCATAAAGTCTGGGGTTGTTCTGTAACCCCCTCCCGCCCTGACTGGAGTAAATCACCAAACATTGCAGAGCGGGAAAAGGTGATGGGCTAATGAGTGTGTAGACATTCAGGCTAATCCCACCTTGAAAAGCCCCCCCCCCCCCGTTTACGTTAATTTCAGTCCTTTCTATCATTTGCACTTTTAACACAATTTTATACGAGCAATGGTTTGCCAGATATTTGTGCAGAATTAATAATATCTCAGTAGTGTCTTCTACTAGAGTATTGTTATTTTTATAACAGATGTTTTGGGTGAGAATCTGTGAGGTACTGCTTTAATCATCCCCAAAAGAGGGAAAAGGCTGAATTAACGCACCAGGCATCGAACCCGCGGTGTGAATTGTATTCACAGATCTGTAGCAGGGGCATTGGCCCACTGAGGTAAATTACCCGTATATGCAGTATGAATACACCTCCACTGTCACTATGCAAAGAAATGGCTGTAGCATACACGCACGTTTAGTGATGCACAGTTTTTAGAATATAGCGTTCGGATGGGAGACAGACTGCACACAGCCCAGGAAGTCTATCTTAAAACACAGTACTGGGCACGCCCCTGTCTTTCTTATCTACAGAGGCACGAGGCATGTCTCCTAACCTCACATGGGCCAAGGGTCATGCCTCTGTTTGTACTTACAGACACGTTCTTAAAGGGTCAAATGGTAAAACCTTTGTAAAGCCTGTCACAGTTCCACCCTGGCTTGAACTACTCTAAACGTATAAGAGTTTGTAAGTCTTTGTCAACAAAAATCTTAATCTTGGAGGGAAGGACGAGTTGATGAGCCTTTCACGTGATATTCAAAAACGTTGAAACAGGAATGTGATGTACGTATGTGTAGTATATGAATCCTTACTTACTCTACGTAAACTAAGGGGCATTTTTACAAAACATTGGCGTAGGGCAGCGCCGCATGTGTTTTTGCTGCGCTGCCCGACGCCAACTTGAAAGGGAAGGAAAGCACCAAATTTACAAGCTATGGCGCATTCCTGTCCTTGCAGCTAGCCCCGGCACACAATTCGGTGCCCAGCCCCAATACAGGCACCCTTGCACCATGGTGCACGGGTGTCTGGATTGATGGCAGGATTGTTTTTGTGCAGGAAGGGGCGCCTTCCTGCAGAAACAATACATGGAGGGGTTTTCTTCATTCTATGTGTGCCGCAGAATGCAGCACCCATTGAAGGAGTAAAAACATTTATTCTCATTACGCCTGCTCTGGGGAGGCGTACGTTTCGGCGCTGCCCCAGGTGCACCTGATTTTGTAAATCTGGGCCAGCATCAAAATCCATGGGTGTTGTTTGAGAACACCCACCGCAACACCCATGGAATGCCTCCTTGATGCTGAGTAAGGCAAGGTAGCGCAAAGCAAAGCAAAACTAGGTGGCTTTGCGTCACCTCATAGATATGATTGAGAGTCCTGAGCCCCAGGTGTGTCAAAAAAATGACGTCCTGTTAATAAACCCCTGAATTGTGCTTAATGCATCTGATTTCATCCAGCCTCTGTTTACCTTGCTCTTCCATTTGTCCCTGCTCTTTGTCTATCATTTCCTTCCCACTCTGTACCTCCATTCATTGGTTTTCTCACGCTCTCTTTTCCAACTCACTCTGTTTCTTTATTCCTCTCGCCCTGGGACGTGCACATAAAAAGTCCATGTATTCTCTGTATAAGTGGACAGAGTACAGCCCTTGTTAAGGGCCTGACAGTAGACAGGACACGAGACTGACAAGCAGAGGTATGACATATTAACATGTAGTAATGGATTCTAGAAAAATGAACTGACCTGCAGAATTACATATAAGTCTAGTTATTGATACATTTGCAAAGTATGAGTTTTCATGCCAGCAGCCCAGAAATACATGCCTCCTACTTGCCCATAGTTGAACCTGGCAGCATTGTTTTGGTGTTAAGTCATTTGTCAAGGACTAAATCAAATAGTGGACGGTTCAGAATGTAAAGTGTTCTGTGATTAATATGATTTTTTTGGGCTAAACAGATTTTATTGTTTCAAAGTAAAAAAAACATTCAAAGAAGACAATAAACAATAACATTGCTTATCACTGTGGGATTGCAAATCAATGAGTGGTAGAGCTGGGAGATCCAGAGACGTTTTAAGGCATGGGCAAAGTGGGCTCGGGCCTAGGGCCCCAGCCCTTTCAGGGGGGCCCCCATAGATCCAGCTCTGTTCTGCAGAATCTTGCCCTGATGACCTTGAATAATTCTTCAACAGTTTTAAATACTGTTTCCCTTTAATTTTTTTATGTGAGTGATGTGTAAAAGTCTATTACAGACAGACAAATGTTGTGTTTATGATTCATGCAACATTCATAACAAAATTTTCTTTTAGATCAAAACAGCACCACATGTATGAGAAATGGGAAAGCGTCACAGAGATCATTTGCAGTAATAGTAGTGAGCTGCTGCTGTATTATAATATTGAAAACACATAGCACCATCCCTGAATATTAGATGTAACAGCTTTAGAATTTGGATGACTGTGCATCGTCAGTGACCTGGCCAATGATAGCATGAAAGAGCTGAAATTGAATCATAAATTCAAAATTGTTCTGAAAAAAGGCCCCCCAAAATGCATTCTGCCCCGGGACCCCAAAATCCTTAAGATATCCCTGGGGAGATCCCTCCTTGACCCACGCCACCCGTCATTAGTCTAGCTCCAAGGGGCTAAAGTCCGGTCGCTCAGTCAAGTCAGATTAAAAGTGCCCAGGGGCATGTCTCCACGGTAGGTATCTGTGGAACTGGGAAGGGGTAGAGTGCAAATTGGGACTGTAGGTCTATGAAGGAGCATATGAGAGAACCCCGCCACATGTCCCCCCGCACCGCTATCACGATCCAATCCCAACGTCGGAATCCTTCCATGCGTACTGTATGTTCTAGCCACCATCCTTTCCAGAGGAGGGTTTGTTGAGTCAGTCTCTTGTCCCAACCAAGGAATCTATGTAGCAGCTCGCCACAACAGGAAGATCGTCCTAGTTAGTTCTGGGATAAAGAGGGGGAGGGGCCTGTCATGTAGCTAGTGCAACAGCCCATCTGATCCTCAGCACTGCTCTTCCCCACTTGCAAGGGTTTTTTTCTGCCATCCTTTATCTTCTATGGAATGCAGCCAAGATGTTCATCAGCATGGTGTCTGCCCCGCACAGGGACAGTATGCTCTCTAAGTTGTTGCATAAACCACTCATTCATTGCCCAAGATGAGTGGGAGTGAATACAATTAGTCACATTTTTTATTTAATTGGCAAGTGTTCTAGTTAGAAGATATATTGCCTCCCTTGGAACTTCGAAGGACATGGGTTCTAATGGCAACTTTTGACATTTGACCAAACTTTCTGTGACTCGGGGCAAAACTCTTCTCTCTATATGGCTGAAATTGTAAACATGTGCTATGTAACATAATGTATTAATATGAGTAATGAGGTGGGTAGGATATCCACCATGCTTGTGACAGAGGGACCTCTCGACCAAACTCTAAATCAGGGCCAAAATCTGCTGCCTTGTGGCTTTGCACAACTTCTCTAGTAGAAATGCTTTACTTACAAGTAAGTATAAAAGCAACACTTTTCTCGAGGGCCATAATCAACTCAAATCAAATCAATTTCTTTATTTAGATAAAACACATATATCTTTAAAAGAAGGTTACAAAATTCACATTGTGTATCAATAAATAAGATAAAAAATCAGTGAAGAATAAAAACATGGTCAGTTAACAGTCATTATAAAAACAGAAATTGTCTTCTCTTAAGCCTCTTTAAATGAAATAGAATAGCTTGAAGCATGAAGAATAGGGAAAAAAGTTGTCTCTTCCACCCTTTTATGTTATACTCGGCATCAATGGTATCCTGCTTTTAGGAAGCAACCGACATTCCTGAGGCTACTGATCGTTTTATTTTAACCTCCCTAAGAGTTGGAAAGTGGGAGGGACACTTTAACGGGGCCTCTTTTGATTGAAATTACAGTATGCTTGCAGAATGAAATGTATGAGTCTTATGTTTAAGGATGTGTTTTCCGGATTCAAAGCTACCATGATAGCTTGCCTGCAAGTCCTGGCACCCAGCCTATTCCATTCTGGTTTAAGTCTCCGCCTGCGTTCTGAATTAAAAGCTGGGCAGAGGCAGATCACATGCGACATAGTTTCAGCTGTTTTGCCACACCCTCTACAAGTTAAATCTTCCGCGGTGCGTTGCCAGGAGGGTAAATCTTTCAGGAATCGCCAGTCGCCCATTCTAATGGCGATAAGGCTGCGTTTTAGATGTAGTGAATATGTACAGGCCAGATAGGAGGCGGGGGCTAGCCATCTATAAGAGTTTACTAGAGCCCAAGCGTGACTGCGTTTCAAAAAGAGTGCTTTGTCAATGATACTTGATCTCATTCTCACACCCTTTTTGATCCCTATTTTGAATGCTGTCTGACTAGGATTCAGGGCCCACAAATCACTTGCTGACATTTGCGGAATGGCGTCTTTAAAGAGACGGCCGTATGATCCACCTGGATTTTTCTGGGTTATTTCTTGCCAGATTAGGGATTCTAATGTGTTGGGGTCCGCTTGTCTTAGTTTATGACAAAGATTAAGATATGCCCCGATGTTGGAGGCATCGTAGTTTATCAGTCCCATCTCCAGTCTTATCTGTGCAGCAGATGCGGATTTTGGCAGCTGGAGAACCTTTTTATAAATTTTGGTTGTGTGCTGGTTCAAGGCTGTATTCATTTTCCCCCCAAATGACTCTATGCGATACGATAGAGTAGGGCCAATTTTTGCTCTCATCACCTCCAAAAGAGGCGATAGAGTTGGGCCTGAGAGATTTTTTGCAAGCTTGCCTAGTGATACCGCAAGGGTTATTGCTTTGACTGCAATCTCATTACGCTGCTTTCTAAAATTGTATTTGGAGTCCAGGTGGACGCCTAGATATTTATACGACTGGCCTGTTACGAGGCTTATGTTGTTGAATGACCAACCACCACCTGTGTGTCGTTTCTTACCAAAAGGGACGACTTGCGTTTTTTTTAAGTTGACCTCTAATTGGTTAATAGTCGTATAGTCATGCAGTTTATCAAGGAGCCTTTGTAGGCCAACCCTAGTGAGGCTAAAAAGGACAAGGTCATCGGCGTACAAAAGGTTGCTTAGACCCGAGCCACCGACTTTTGGAGAATGGCTGTTGGTATCCTCCAGGGTCGCCGACAGATCTGCTATAAACAGGTTAAAGAGAAGGGGGACCAACACACATCCCTGCTTCACGCCTCTAGTTGTCATTATTTTCCGCGAGAGATTTGTGCCGGACCCTAGCTTCACCCGAACCCATGTACGCGAGTGGAGTTGGATAATTGCCTGTAATAGATTCTCTGGAATCCCCCACTTCCTTAATTTTACCCATAGAGCCTCCCTGGGGACTCTATCAAATGCTGCTTTGAAGTCGACGAAACAACAAAACACTAACCTAGATGTTAGTAGTGCCTTGTCGACTATAGTTGAAATTGCTAGCAAATTAGTGCTGGTCCCTGAGCTTGCAACAAACCCTGTTTGATTCATTGGCAACAGTTTATAGTCCTTTGCCCATAACCTTAGATCCTCCAGTAGGAGGCCTGCATAATGCTTGGCTTCAATATCCAGGAGGGCAATGAGTCTGTAATTGTTCGGTTGGGCACGTGATCCTGATATGTAAATTGGGTGGATTATGGCGCCCCACCATGAGTCCGGGATTGTTGCTGTTCTCAGAGCGTAATTGAAGAGATTAGATAGTGTTCCGGACCAGAAGGCGATGTCAGATTTAAAGAGGATCTGTGGCAGGCCATTTGGGCCCGGAGCCCCTTCAGATCTTGCTTTTGTCATTGCTGTGGCTACTCTTTCTTGTGTCAATTCAAGGTCCATGTTGGCAGGATGTAAGCAGTCGGCGGGTAGACTCCGTGTGGTGGCAGGCCCATGGTAAATCTCATTTAAAGAGCTACTTCCTTTGGAATCTGGGTATTCTGGAGACTTGAAGTGGTCAGATAGATATCTTACCCAGTCTGATTCCTGGATGTTTGCAGATCCAGAGCTCGATGTGCTAGGATTAGTGTGGTTAATAAGAGCCCACTCTCCCACACCAGTTTGCACCAAAATTGGTTTTTGTGAGACCGTTTATCTTTTTTGATCGCCAGCTTGAAGGATCTTTGAGTGGTTTGATAGTGAATTGTACGTTCACTATTCCCCGGAGATTTAGCCAGTGCCCGCAGGGCTGCACTTCTGGTTTTCTTAAGTGACTTGGTCTGCTGTGAGATTGTAAGCTGACGCGTCTGAGTTACCCTTTTGACCTGATACTTTGCTGGAAAAAGGTGAGTCAGGTGGGAACAGAGCATTGTCCAGGTTACAGTCGGGATTGCCTCTTGCTCGGTTCCTATTCTTATGATGTCAGCACTTACTTGGAGGATGTTCGGGCTAATTTCTTCAGTCCACTTAAGGCGCTTTAGGTTTTCCGTGTGTATTCCCCGGCATGCTGATGGTGCAGTTTTGTGTTTCACAGGGTTTGTATTAAAGGAAATAACCTGGGGCCTGTGGTCGCTTTCGGTTCTTGGATAAATTCTGAAGTTGGTTAAACAGTGGAGCAGGGCGGCATTGCAGATGGTATAATCCAAGTAGGATTGCTGGGTGCCATTTGTCCAGGACCAGTTTGGCGGGGTGTCACCTACTGTTCTGCCGTTGATGACAAGGTAACCTGCACTGTAAAATTTCATCACACAGAGCTCGCCAAGTCCACTTTGAATTTGGATGGGTGGTTTGGTTTGTGTTATAGCCTCAGTGATTGGAAATAGGAAGGGCCCATCAATGTCTGCTAATCAACTGTTTTCTTTGTCATCTTAACCTCAAGGCGAGCTACTTTTTCACACCACTATGAACCCGTCTTCGTAGCACCTAAACACATAGTGCATTAAATGGTTACCAGAGTTTGAAAATTGACATTTGAGGCTGTATGTGAGAGTTTGTGAGGCTAAACTTGGCATATATGTTATATTATGTTATGTTACCTTACGTTATGTTCTATTACCTTAGGTTACATTACCTTAAGTAACATTATTTTATGTTTTGTGATATGTAATGGAGATTTGTATGAAGCTGTTCTTGCACTAAGTTGATAGCACATAGGTGTATGAGGCAGGTCACAGGCCTGCACAGCAAGAACCTGGACAATTGAAGTTGTTACAGGCACATGATGATGTTACTTGAACATTTGAGGCAGTAAACAGGTGTTTGAGGCCATGCCTGCCAGTCCATTTTAAGCCGTCCCTCAAACATAAAGAAAGCGCTTGGGCGTTTCCAGCAGTACACAGGCAGAACACAAGTATATGAAGCTGTACTTGGACGTCATCTGAGCATGTGAAACTGGTCCATGTCTGTACATGCGCATGTGAGCCTGAGCATGAGCCTGTGAAGTTATTCCTGGTATACAATGGGGGTACCTGAGAAATGATGGCTCGACCTGGACATTAATTTGTTTCTGTATCAGCAAAGCAGTCCATTTTCAGAAATTGATTACTGATGTTTAGTGCCAAAATCGGTTTATTAATAAAAAAAAAAAAAGGGGGTAATGGTAATTGGTAACAAAGGAGTTTTTTAATTAAAATGGTGCTTGGGACAAAAACAGTTAATTTACTCGCAAAGACAAAATGATGTCTGGCGAGCACAGCCCATCTTTAGACAACAATATATTGAACAAAAGCACAGAGAAAGGTCAGGGCAACAGAACCTTGCACAAGTCGTTTACGTTTTCGTGGCTATATAGATAAATTCAACGCAGTGCAATGAGCCGGGGACGTGGCCTTCATAACCCCAATAATGGAGAAGAAAACTTCAACAGAACTCAATTTAGACACAAAGGGATCTGCACTCAACTAATTAAATACATGCTTTTTAAATGCATATTAGTGTCCATAGTCCATCACACATGAGAATAAGGTGGTATCTCCCAAATGAAACACGTTGTTAGGCGTCTTTGCTGGAAAAAGAAGTTATTTTTATTCTTTTATTCAATAGAAATTCCTTAAAATCACAGCACACATTTGACAGCTAACCTTCGCTTTTCTTCTTGAACTGGACGACCAGACCACACCTTTGGGAGATACATTTCCCATTCACTCATCGTACAACCTTTCTCGTTATTTTAAAACTAAGCGTCAAGAACTTGTGGAACGTTTTTGTTACATGCTAAGCCCTGAAGAAGTCCCAAGAGGGAGGAAACGAGTTGGTTGTCAAATGTGTGCTGTGATTTTAAGGAATATCCATTGAATAAAAGATATCATTAGAGAATTGTGCATACAACAGGGAGTTGTACTAGAGGGCAGGCCAGTAAATGGACACACCGCATGTTACAGGTGACATAGAATCAATGATTGTGAGTGAGAACAAGACAGGATGCAATATAATGAGACACTGTTAAAGCCTACAGATTAATGGGGTTTTCATATCTCAGTTCCTATGAGGTGATATGTGTGTAGTAAAGGGGAATACAACACAGTACAATAGGGCGAGGGTGGAGGTTGTGCTCAAGCGTACAAGTCCTAAGGTTTATCAGTCTTGCAGGATTTTTTTTTATTTCACAGCCCTAGTGGCCAACTTTGAAAAGGACATGTAGTAAGTAGGATCATTTGGAGAGGTGTGTTGAGTTTTTTTATCTGTAATAAATGTAAAGCAGAATGAAGCACTCAAATGGGACGCTGAACATGAGTAGCCATTGTGTTCATCATAATGCGACCTAAAATGGAGAGGAAATCTTAGATAGTATTGATGTTCAAGCATCCTCTTACTTGAAGGTTGTCAAGACCTAATGTGTAAACATGTCTTTGCTTCATCTTCCTCACCTTTCTTTCTTCAGCAACCAAATCATCTACTGCTTGGTCATCCACTATACAGTTTTTGGCTGCAACTAAAGAACTTGAACCTATGCCACCACTTGGCGGACAAGGCAAATAACATTTGCTATGGACTGTGTATGTCATGGTTTTACGTAGCACTGGTTGGTTTTGTCGTTTCTAACGAGGCTACTGTTACTGCTGCCCCCATTTTAAATGCATAAAACTGGGCTCATAGGCAGGCACCCTCAGGATTAGGAAAAGCTATGTGGTTAAAAATATATTTTTATAATAATGGTCAAATACATGTGACACACGTTAAATTTGATTATACTATGTACCTCTTAGTAATTTTGTAGTTGTTTCCAAATAATTGTTTCTGTAGGGACCTACCTTGATGCATAATGATAAACTGTAGAAATGTGTTATGCTGCAATTACACTTTGTTGGTGAACAGGTTAAAATACACAATTAAGAACAAAAGATATGAATATTAATAAAACTTATGCCCCATAAAGGACTACTAGTTGTAACGGCAAGTAGCAGATACCGTGCAAGCTTTGACTGGTTAAAAAAGAAAGGTGGTAATCACCACAAAAATGGGAGAGTTCCAAGTGTCCAGTAGACTTTTCAAGGGGGACTTAGGGGGGTGGCCCAGCCCGGCCTCTTCTGGCCCCAGATGGCCCACCCTTTGCCCGGGAGTAGACCGGCGCACGCCCGCGCACGTACCGTGAAGCGGGGTGGAAGATTGAATAAATCACAGCAGCTGGAGGGCGGGGCAGGAGCGTGGCAGGTCAACTTGGCCCAGTGTGTCCTGGGAGCGGTAGTTCACACAAGTTCCCCACAGGTCCGTGCCACGAAGCATCTCCCGCGGAGCAGGAGGTGCAAGAAGTTAATATGCGGCAGCTGGAGGGCGGGGCAGGAGCGTGGCAGGTCAACTTGACCCCGTGTGTCCTGGGAACGGTAGTTCACACAAGTTCCCCACAGGTCCGTGCCGCGAAGCATAAAGTAGCGGTAGAAAGCACACGTAAACAGAATTCCTTTGGCCACCAGTGATGTAATGTCAGAAGGATATTGCGCAGGAATTCTTTTCAGATGGCACGGGGGCCGAATCCTTGTACTTCCTCTAGGGTAGGCACTTCCAGTAGATTTACATTTGGACTATTGATAGTTTTAGTAGGTACTCTTTTAATTGAAACAAACGAGAGGAAGACCGCTAAACTGAGGATACAAATCAACTCTAATATTTGAATTTTGAATTTAAAAACATTTATACAGCGCTCGTTTACCCAGCGGTTTCATGGCGCTAGTGGTGAACAGTGGACGGCAGCAGCTAAAGGGATTTAAGTCGAGTAGGCTTGCATAAAAAGGAAGGTTTTAAGGTCCTTCCGAAACTGGAGGTAAGAAGGTGAGGTGCGCAGAGTAGCTGGGAGGGAGTTCCAAAAGGCTGGAGCCAAGACAGCAAATCTCGCTCCACCCGCCTTCTGTTTTTTAAAACGGGGGATGGTTAGGAGGGCCAAATGAGTGGAGCGAAGTTCTCTGCCTGGGAGGTAGGGCTTAATGGCAGAGCAGATGAATTCGGGAGCAGTGCCCGATCTGGCCTGGTAGGTGAGGCAACCGAGTTTGAAAAGGGCACGTTCTTTTACAGGGAGCCAATGTAATGATTTGAGTAGTGGGGTGGTCCGGTGGTATTTGGGCAGGCCATGGATCAGGCGGGCAGCCTGATTCTGTACCAATTGCAAGCGGTGGATCGCGTAGGCAGGGGCCCCGTTATAGACTATGTTGCCATAGTCTATACGAGACAGTACCATGGCCAGCACAATTATTTTGAGAGCAGAGGGAGAAAAGAAACGGGAGACTTTCTTGATTATTCTGAGGGAAAAAAAACAGGAGGAAACCACGGAACCAACTTGTGAGTGGACAGTGAGTTGAGAATTAAGAAGGATCCCAAGGGTTTTTACTTTGGGTACAGGGAGTGGGGGGGCACCAAGGGAAGGGGGCCAGAAAGAGGGGGACCATGGACTGCAACCACCTCCGGTCAGGACCAGCTCGGTCTTGTCCGGATTGAGTTTGAGGTGGTTGCAGTTCATCCAATCTTGAATGAACGTCATTACTGTCTGGACGTTCAAGGCGGATGAAGATGAGTGGGACAGGTTGAAAATTAGCTGGAGGTCATCCGCATAGTTGAACACGGTGACCTCCAGTTGCTGTAACATAAAGATGAGGGGGAAAATGTATAGGTTAAACAAAAGGGGGGAAAGTGATGAGCCCTGGGGGACCCCACACTCTACCTTGCGGGAGGCCGCGGCGAAGCCAGCCAAATGGACCGCTTGAGCTCTCCCAGAGAGAAAAGACTCAAGCCATGAGAAGGCCAAGCCTTCTATGCCCGCCGCCCTGACACGGTTGAGGAGGATGGAATGGTCCACCGTGTCAAAAGCGGCGGACAGGTCTAGAAGTATCAAGGCTTGCGGAAGGTTGGTGTTGATACCTTCACGCAGTTTGTCCATTACTGAGATGACCACTTTCTCCGTAGAGTGCAGGGGACGGAAACCGGCTTGACAGGGGGAGAGGCAATGATTTGCCTCAACATGGGTGCTCAAAATGGTGGTAACATGAGTTTACAGGACTTTTGCAAGGTAAGGCAGGAGGGAAATGGGGCGGTAGTTGGAGGGGGAGGATGAGTCGGCGTCAGGTTTTTTTAGGATTGGAATAACAACCGCCGATTTGTGTGGGCTGAGGACAGTACCATGTATAAGTGAATCATTGAGAAGGGTCAAAGGTGGTGTGGGGCAAGCTGAGTAGATTTCCTTGAGGATACGAGCAGGGGCAAAATCCAGGGGAGAGCCTGATTTGACCCGATGAAACAACGGAAGGAGTGTGTCATAGGTTAATAATGGAATGTTGGTCAATTTGGGGGTTGTGGGGGGTGGGGAGGGGTTGACAAATGTGGGGGAGGGCAGGGGAATGTTGTGTTTAATTTTGACAACCTTGTCGATGAAAAACTCGTTGAGCGAGTCGCAGAGGGGCTGGGAAGGGGGGATGGTGACCGTGGCTCTGCTGGATGATGCTAGTTCATGGACAGTGGAGAAGATTTCCTTCGATTGGGATTCAGCTGTCATTATCCTGTTGGTATAGTAATCAATTTTTGCTTCAAGAATACCCTTTTTGTAAATTTGTAAGACAGACAGATAGGTTGACTTTTGTGCGGGCAGTAAGTTCTTCTCCAAAATATGAAGTGGCGCCTACCATTTCACAGCATAATGCTGGGGCTGGTAGGTCCTGTCAGTTAGACTGAGTTGTGTGATATTTGTTTTGTGTGTAAAAGCTCAGCCCCGGTGCCAGTTGTATTTGCCGGTGTTTGCTGGCGAGACACACGCTCCCGCGGCTCAGGCCCAGCTCAAGGCAGCTCACGGCAGCTCTCCTTGACTGCCGCTCTGTTCCGTGAGCAGCTCCTCTCTCAAGGCTCCCCCGGTTCAACTCCAGCTCAACTCCAACTCGCAGCAGCTCTCCTCCACTCTGCAGCCGCTCTGCTCTCTGCTCCTTACTCCTTACTCCACTCCGCTCAACTCCACTCACGTCGCACAGGAGTCACAAGGGTGGGTCATAAGGGGGAACCCAAGCAAAGGCTATAAGGACCACCACAGGCACAGACCACCACAGGCACCGTATGCACCACCGCAACACCACCGCAATCCTCTCTACTGTCCACGACCACGCCAGCCGCTAATGAAGGCAGAGGTCGGGACCACGGTAGCGGGAGCTGCTGCAGGAGCCTCGTCGTGATGATACTGCCAGCTGCGGGTGGGGGCAGTGGCCGGGACAGGCCTATTATGCATGTTAGTGTTTTACTATTTTATATTTTTGGGTTTAATGTTGCTTTTGTGGCTTTAACTATCCGAATAAAGTATTTGCTGACTCACTGGAGCTCATCCTTTTCTTGTAAGATCTTTGAGTGCTATTGTTGTTTTGTTAAATCAGATAGGTGTCTCTTTTACCAGGTGACATATCATCCCTCACCTGACATAGCAAGGAAAGAATGGGCAAACTAATGGGAGCATGGAGAAATATAGAATACCGAAATCTATATTACAAAAACACTAAAAAATATTGACTGTCTCTTTTAAGTTCATGCGCAAATATCTACCAGCAAATATATTATCATGCACCTGAATGCATTACATGCCCAAGTACCGCAGAAACTTATTTACAACCCCAATTTATCTCAGTCCTGTAAAAAATAAGAAGGCTTTAGTCGGATAAAGGGTATTTTAAAAAGAGTAACATTTTTGTAGGTATATTTTATATGATTTTGTAGGGTATTTTTTTTTTGCACTCTGCAATTTTGGAGTCATTTATTTTCGTACCCTATATTTTGAAGTCTGTGTTTCCATGAGGACCCAAATCCTTTAACACCATTCACATGGGGTCAGTTGTGCTATGGTGGCTTGACATATGGGATCTCAAACCTATGAAGAAAAGATCCATGCCAATTTTCCATGCTAACCGTTGGCTATGTGAATGATCTCTAATTATATTAATTTCATCTATTTTTATCCCATGTGATGTGGATGGTCTGAATATTTGGCTTGAATCCGGCCATTGTTGACCAACGTTGGACAGCCTGTTGCATGCAACGGTGGCAGTGACGTTGGGAGGATATGCGCCTGTGCTATTTCATGGTTTCTGAGGTCCTGAGGGATAAAGGCCTCTTGGATGAATGTCTCTTTCCTTTGGCTCAATGATGAGATGCTTCACTCCATGGTGCTGTTAAAATAAACCATGGACATTCTTCATGCTTTACAGAGTAGGTTTGCGAGGCGTGGTGTGTGTGTGTATATTTACAGAAGAGAGGAGTTATGGAAGTGATGTTAGATTCTCTTACCAGGATGTACTTCCATTCATGAACATCAGTCTAGCAAGATATGACCGAGGCGTGTACTGTGTGGCATGCATGATGGCCACTGACCAAAAAAATTACATGTTTTCACACTAACGTGCCTACTTACGTAAAACACAATCCTGCATGTTCAAAAATGTTTTTACTAAAGAACGATTTCCAAAAGTTAAAAAATGCAAAAGACTGGACTTATACTCTTCTTGCTGAGCGACATTTTGTACTTATTAAAATTCCATTGTTTATCCGTATTGCACATCCGTCTCCTTTGGAAGAGGGAATGCAGGAATCAACATAACCCTGGCCCTGTCCTTTCAACTGTGTGACAGTTACCCCACGTGTGGATGGCAAAGGTTTCTCAGGAGCACCTAGTCTCTTGGCCTCACACAAAAAATTAATGACCTCACCCATTTGCAAAATGCATTTTATTGCTATCCCTTTCATGCCTATTCTTTGGTCCTGACGTGAAGTATTTATTGTTAAAATACCACAAACCGGGGTTCCCCAAAATGAGCGTATCTGTTCAATATGTCCATATTTGCTCAGGAGCAGACTGTGATTAATGCTTATGCAAAGCACGTTTGCACATTGCATAGCCGTTCTTTAACATAACTCAGTGAAAATAATTTGACTGGGGCTTTCGATTATGATGGATGAACCCTATATATTATTTGACTTATAGACAATATTGCAATGCTTAACACCAAATATAAATACATGCATGGCAAACCCTATCAACGACTTTACATGATGGTAAATCAAAAACAGTGGTGGCTAATGCACCTTTTAATGCTGTGCTATTAATTCTAATTAAAGAGGTAAAGTCAAAACGCTAGTGAATGTATGTATGTATGTAAATGTATAGGCATTTATATAGCGCACTACTTACCCGGAGGGTCCCAAGGCGCTTCGACCGCTGCGAAACCCTTCCTGGCTTCCCTGAGAGATGGTCCCTTAATGGGTATCTCCAGGGTGAGACCAGGCATCCCCGGCGGTCTGGTGGGGCCGTTAGTGAAGATGAGGCAAGCTAATGCCCAGAGTTGCCGAGTGTGATCGCTGATCAGAGTGGGCACCGAGGCGAGAGAATTATCGAGTCTGCTGACCCTGGTCCAGAAACCTGCCGCGCCGGGATTCGAACCCTGGTCCCGGGCCGTCCTGAGGTAGCTGGTCAAAAAGGAGGAATAACTCCCCCACCATTTATTGACTGGAAAGCACCACAAAAACATAGGAAAGTGATTCTACTTTCCTGAAAACAAGGTAATCAGTATGAGACAAAGTGACTGATTAATTGAGATCAGGCTGAAATGGGAAATCACAGAGACTGCCTGTCACGAATATTTCACAGTCCAGTAGAAGGTATATGAATGATGACCAAGTTCTGATGAAGACCATGAGAATACATAAAAATGTAGGATTGAAACGCATCAAAACAGTCCCCAGAAATCTCAGGAATTAACTTGATTGAACATGTTTTTCAAGTGCAGTTTATATTTAAATATGTACATCAATGACCTATGTTCACAGAGAAGCTGGCGATATCTGTTTGTAGAGTGTCACTAAATGAGTGTTTTAATATGTTTAAGACACTCTTGCATACATGAACCAACAGAAGACTTAGGTGTCTGTTGCAAGTAGAGTAAAACAATTTGTGGTAATGCATAACCACTGGTGGTCATTCTTGTCTTTTCTTAACTTAAAATAGGGCCATATCTAAGTTTAGCAGAGCTTTGACTCTGACCAACCTGCCCTTTAATTTTTAACTGGTACTACACCAATTGTGGCAGGATAGCTTCCTGAGTTGAATGATCACCACTGACAAAATGCAGCACTCTGAAGATAATTTCGAATCCCAGAAATTCAGATGCCATCTTCCTCCCATCTAAGGTTGGTTAATTGAGTACCATTCATTTTTATTTATTTGTTTATAAGGTTTTATATAGCGGTAGCTAGACCCGTGGGTATCAGAGCGCTTCACATACACAAAGTAAAAGAAAAATTGCATAACATTGCAGGACATGAGGATGCATAAAGATAAAAGCAAAGACAAAATACTTCTGTATTCAGTAAGGGAAGAAAGACGCAGGTGGTTTACAGTCAGATAATCACCATCCTTGAAGGTCAGAGTGAGGGGGGAGTCCATTAGGTCATTGATGCCTAGTTTGGTTGACTTGGTCTGTAAAGTATTGGTTGAGGAGAAGGATTTTCAGGTCCTTTTGAAGCAAGAGAAAGAGGGGTTGCATCTGAGGTCAATAGGGAGTTTGTTCCACATATAGGGTACGTTACCAGAGAAGGACCGGCACTGGGTCGTTTTCTTTTTCAGTTTCAGAGGGATGAGAAGAAGTGAGTTGGTGCTTCTCACAGTTCTTGATTTTCCTGCTTTTACTAGTTTGCTGTTTAGGTAGTTGGGGGATTGGGCATGAAGGGCCTTGTGTGTGATGCAGGCCAGTTTGTATATACATCTACCCTCAATGGGAAGCCAGTTGAGAGCATTGAGGGTTGGTGAGATGTGTTCAAATCTTTTTACACCAGTTATGAATCGAGCTGCCATGGTAAGGACTGACCTTAATAGGGCTAGGTGAGCTTTTGGTGACCCTGTTAGGATGGCGTTTCCATAGTCCAGTTTAGAAAGGACTAGGGATTGTATGATTGTCTTGATATCATCTGGAGGAATGAAAGGCTTAATTGTCTTGAGGTGTTTTAGAGAGTAAAGTGCACTTTTTTCAGAATTCATTAATTGAGTAATCATAACATCTATTATTCACTGCACTGAAAAACAACATAAGTGCAGTATGAATCACGGTACAAAAAAATGTATATGAAAGATGGTGCGTGTTACGTTTGCCAAAGTAGGCGTGACAAGAGCGATTTTTGAGATATCTGCGATGTTCCTATCGTGAAAGGCAGCAGAGCCAGAGGTACTGATGCAAACTAGCATATTATAATTGCACAAAAGGTTTGTAAAAAGGACTGCATTTTGCAATGGGTACTGATCTTCTAGTTAGCCGCGTAGCAAGATGTACATATGCATGAGGTTACAAAACAACTTTAATCATGAATATTATTAGGGCTGCAGGCATCTTGCGACTTATTGCTAATGCTTATGAGTGCAGGGATGGAATCCTGCAAGGGACAGCTGACCTCCATTGCTATGAACAATATATATTTTTTTTACAGCAGGATGCATAAAGACAAATGGGCTGCTTTAGTTAGCACCCCAAGTAGTGTCGCAAAAACTGATGGTTTGCGCTGATATCTCAAACCATTGATACATTTCACTGTGACTGGCAAAGAGGAGGAGAGTACCCCTCCCTGATGCTATCTGGAATGAGTCATAGAAGTAAATTTGTGACTTATTAACACTTTTCCCAACTCACAGTGTCACTTCCTGTTTTTTTTAACAGTGCAACGTTGCTTTTTGCAGTGGCAAACCCTGTGATGATTGTGCTGATCCCATACTGTGAGGGAACAAAAAGTTCAGGATCATTCTTGTAAATGGTGAGGAAATACTCTAACTAAATCAAAAATGCTGTCCAGCAACAAAATCTGATTTTCACATTTGCGTTAGTACATTCTGTAAATAACACATTGGGAGAACAGTGTTTATTTCATTTTAATGCTATTGGAATGGTTCTTTCCCTTACATTTGGCTAATCATATCTTATTAATTAGATGTTTCTTCTTCACTGAAAGCCATAATGTGAACATTGTCAAACTTTACTTCGTGAAATTGGACTGGCGAACTCAAGGCATTTTCTTTCTGAAAAAAACACAGCAGGATCAAAGGAGGACACAGTGACAGGAAGTGACGTGTCCAAGTTCGTAACAGTTTCTTTAGTCCCACTGTTTCTCTTACAGCCTAAATATTTCTTCTTATTACAACAACCGGCAATCTTCGAAGAATGATTTGAATGTGTTTCCGTCCTATGACATTTTACTACCCATGATGCTCTCTGCTGTGATGCTCCTGTGGTCAGAAGATCCATCAGAAACACAGGAAGTATGGGGGCGTGGCTTGGACGGCAATGTGGATGGTCGTCTGAGTCCACTCGCTCCATACCCCTGAGGCCAACTATGGCGAAAACTACCCGCCAAACGAGTTTGTTCTGACCAAGAGAACAAGATTCATACATGGGAAGAGCAAGGCCACATGAGGAGCTGAGAAGCGCACAATAGGAGCAGCGCCAAAACCGAGATATTACATCCTGACGCTCCGCAGACCCAGCAACAAGGCGGGAGACAAAATGGCGACCAGACGGTAGGAAGAGCAAAACCCACCGCGGCACCAAACCAAGTGATCCAGCGAAGAGGGAGGAGAAGGGGTGAGTCGCGCGCCCGCACCAAACTATCCCCACCACCCCCCGGCCCCTCTCGATCAGTGGAGCACATATAGCAGAGACGAGCAGAGGGGTAACGGAGACGGAGGTGGAGAACAAGACGCAACGAGGGGCGGGGGGAAGCAAAGTGCATCCACCGGCAGGCTAGAAAGAAGGAAACCTCTGAAGTGGAGGGGGCTCAAAACAGGTTTCTGATCGCCGATACGGAAAGCCTACGAGCAGCGGCAAAAGTGAAACTGACTGTACGCATGGGCGCAGCCATTAAAGGAAGCTGCTACAGGAACCAACAGGAAACGGAAGACGCCCAAACGGAAAGACTAACGCGGAGGTAAACATCCGGCGCGGGCTTTCTCTCTCAGCAGCCAAGCGCTCACCAGTTGAGGGACCTTTCAGTGGCGCAGACGACCCCAAGGTGCAAGAGGTGGGGCAACGCGCTAACGGGGCTCGAAGGGACAATCAAGTGCTACAGCGCAGATCAAAAAGCGCGAACAAGGACCAGAAGGCACATTAAGCGACGACCACCTGCAGGCGAACGTGCAGAGGAACACCCAGGTGCTCTGAGAAGGGCGATAACAGGGACCCCCTTCGGAAGGGGGGGTACGACGGAGGCGGTGGTGACACGCACCGCCAGTGTGCGCGAGGCAACGCGCTAACGGGGCTCGAAGTGACAATCAAGTGCTACAGCGCAGATCAAAAAGCACAAACAGGGACCAGAAAGGTGCATTAAGCGATGACCACTTGCAGGCGAACGTGCAGAGGAACACCCAGGTGCTCTGAGGCGGGTGATAACACGGACTCCCTTTGGAAAGGGGGGTTATATCCAGGCATGAACACAAGCCCGCACAGCCACTCATTAAAAGTAGCCGGCTAAGGCCGAGAACGAGACAAAGCACATGCTGGCAGGTCCAAAAGCCAAGACAAGAACAAGGCACATCAGAGAGCCAAGCAGGTACAGAACTCACGCAACTGCCCAGCCCTCAAAAGCAACTCTAGCCGTCACCCCAACAGCTGCCCAAAAGGGGGGGGCGCCTAGGCAGCATTCTGTCGCGAAGAGGTATTGGAACAATGGCAAACAATGAGGGGAAAACGGCGGGAGACCAAAAAAAGCCTAAAATAGACATTCAAGGCTGCCCTCTGAAGCATAAAAAGCGAAACGCCCACCCTAGAGACTATCCTTAGGAAGATCAATGAAGGGAACGCGGTGGCGAAGGAAACAGACCTAAAGATTGACAACATGCAACTAGAATTGGCGGCAATAAGAGCCGACCTGCACAGCACCAACACCCGAATGGAAGCAGCAGAAGGCCGCATAAGCTCCGTGGAGGACGCAACCGCAGAGAACACCAAAGCAATAGCAGATTGTCAGAAGGCCACGAAGGCCATACAAAGACAGCTAGCAGAGCAGGACGACAGGGCCAGAAGAGGCAATGTGAGGATCCTCGGAGTGCCGGAGGGAACAAAGGATAAAGCAGGCTCATGTGCAGCCATGCTTGAAGAAATGATTCCAAAACTCACAGGCATCAACTTCGACAGGCGGTTCGAAGTACAAAAAGCGTACAGAGTGCCGGCTGGGAAACCAATGACGGGTAGAGGACCCAGACCAATAATATGTAACCCGCTAAGAACGAGCCATACTGATGCCATTTTCGCATTCGCCAGGAAGAATCAGAACCTCACATGGGCAAGCAGCAAGATCGTGCTGACCCACAACTACTCAAAACCAACGGTCGAGACCAGGAAAGGCTTCTTGGCCCTCAGGGAGACCCTGCGCAAAAGAGGCGTCAGTTTCAGTTTCGTTGGCCCGGCCCGTTTCAAGATCACGGACAAATGGAGAACAATGGTGTTTGAGAACCCGGAAGACCTGAGATGGTACATGCAGGGGCCGCCGGCAGAGGAGATCGAAACAAAAAGCCCCGGTGCAGCGAAAAGAAGCGCATCACCTGACGAGGCCGCACACTCGGAGTAAGGAACAACACAAGCAGCAGGACAACACGTCTACCTCAAGCAAGCAACCCCTCCCAAGTGACAAACGGGAAATATGATCCATGGTCACAAAGAGAAATGGACTACTTTTACATGCTCGGAGCAATCTACCTCAGCGCAGACAAGACCCTACTTGGGCGAGGGAGACCAAGCAAGCAGGAAGGCAGAGTTTTCCTTCTCCCTCGTGTCGCCAACAGAGCTGTGGACCAAAGCCACGTTTACATGTTCGTTCAAACCTACCTCATCACTGAGAAGGACTAGACTGGAACGGAAACAAACAATCAAATGGGACTGACTGTGCCTTTTCTATTTTCAGCGCTCTACCATCGAAAGAACACAAACTCTACCTCAGGGATGATGCGGAGCAAAGGAACTTTGTCGTCGCACACCCACTCAGCAAGTAAGGGGGGGAGGGGGGAGGGAGGGGAGGGAGGGGAGGGGGGAGCAGGGGGAGCAGGGGGAGCAGGGGAGGGAGGGGGGCGGGGAGCACATGCATGGGGTTACCATTCTTCACTATCTCTACTACTCTTTCTTTAGACTTTCCACACTTCCATCTAGGAGCAACAAGAGCAGGCGTAAGCACAAGCACCCACAAGCAAGCCAAGAGCTAGGGAGAGGCAGACATAGCAATCCACACAGAGCGAGGCCACACAGATCGCCAGATGCACTCCACCACAAATGACACACAACAACCAAACCAACCTCTCAACTGATATTAAGATAGTATCCCTAAACGTCAAAGGTCTTAACAGCCCGGTGAAAAGAAGGAAAGTACTAGAACACCTGAGGAAACTTAAAAGCGATATCTATGTACTGCAAGAGACAAGATTAGAAGCTGAAGACATAGATCGCCTCAAGGCCAGCTGGAAAGGCGAAGTTAGAGGTCAGCAGCACAGAACAAGAAAAATGGGGTGGTGACACTAACTAGCAAGAACTCCAAGCTAACAGTGGTGAACTCACAGGCAGACACCGAGGGTAGAACACTAGTGACTAGCCTAAGGAGAGCCGGGGAAACCATACATGTGGCCAACATCTACTGCCCAAACACTGACGACAGTCCCTTCTGGGACAAGGTAGGAGCACAACTACACACTCTTCCACTAGGCGACCTTCTTGTCGTCGCTGGAGATATGAATCAGGTTCTAGACCCGGCCATTGATAAGGACCCGCACAGACCGAGCCAAGCAACACACAAAGGGAACATCCTGAAAAACCTGTGCTCCAAACTTAGCCTCAAGGACCCATGGCGCCTCCAAAACCCAGACGCCAGAGAGTATACTTTTTACTCCAACCCACACAACTCCTACAGCAGAATAGATTACATCCTCATATCAGAAACACACACCCACCTCATAGACCACACGGAAATTGGGCCTCGGACCATCTCAGATCATTCACACATAAGCCTAACCTTATCAGGGAAGCACAATGAGAAGCCAACTCGTAGATGGCGTTTTGACAACAATCTACTCACCAACATCTCAGTGAGGGCAGAGATCGAAGCAGCAATAAAAGAGTACATGACAATTAACGACACCCCCGAGATAGACAGAGAGCTGCTATGGGACGCCTTAAAAGCCACCATCAGAGGGACTGTTATGACAATCAAGGGCAGGCTGAACAAAGAAAGAAACAAAAAGATTGCCGACCTAGAAAAAGAAATCAAAGACCTAGAGAATGGCCACATAGCCAACTTAGAAGATAGGAACACCCTCACCAGCCTAACTAAACGGAAGTATGAACTTAACAGAATACTGAGTGAAAGAGCAGGGACCTGGATAAATAAATACAAAGCTATTAACCTATGCACCGCAAACAAAGCAGGGGAAAACCTGGCGTCCTACCTTAAGGGGAAACAGAAACAGCACTCGATAGAAGCCATCAAAGACAGACATAACAAATCCCAGACTGCGAACAAAGAGATTCTGGAGGTCTTCAGAGACTTCTACGAGAAACTCTACACGAGGGACGAAACACTAAAAAAGGATGGGGGCAAAGAACTACTAGAACGCATATCCACACCGACGCTATCAGATAAGGAACGAGACATCCTCGACCTAAACATAACGGAGGACGAAATAGGGAGAGCTACAGCGAGCCTCAAAGACAACAAGGCACCAGGGCCAGACGGCTTCACAGCCGGTTTTTACAAGCAGTATCTGCACATTCTCAGACCCACAATGAAAGAAGTTTTCACGAAGTGTGTCCAGAATGGACGCATGACACCGACAATGGCGGAAGCAAACATAATAGTTATACCAAAGGAAGGCAAGGACACAAACCAGGCAAAGAACTTTAGACCAATCTCACTCATCAACGTAGACTGTAAAATCTAAGCCAAAATACTAGCAACCAGACTCAACGCACACCTACCTAAGCTTATACACTGCTCCCAAGTAGGCTACCTTAAAAACCGCATGTCCCACGACAACACGAGGCTGCTATGCCACATAATAAACCACTCCTCCAAGAGCAGCAACGCAGCGGTCATGATAGCCTTGGACGCCGAGAAAGCGTTTGACAGGGTGTCCTGGCCATTTCTAGACCATTGCATGGTAAAATTCGGGCTCGGACCCAACTATAAGAAGATGGTACTGGCCCTCTACAACCACCCCAAAGCACGGGTGGTAGTAAATGGAGGGACATCAGAACTACTACACCTAGGACGGGGGACCAGACAAGGGTGCCCGCTTTCGCCAGCCCTGTTCCTGCTGGCGATAGAACCACTCCTAAACATGATCAGAACTAACAAAGACATAGCAGGGATACCAGTAGAGGGAGAAACTTTTAAGTTAGCGGCATATGCAGATGATGTGCTAATAATAACCGAAGACCCGGAGAGATCAACCAAAGCGCTGATGGATACGATAGAACAATATGCAGAGGTCTCGGGATACAAATTAAACAGGGACAAATCCGAGTGCAAACCGCTGAACGTCCATACCACAAAAACGGTGTTAGGCTCGTCCGGCCTTACATGGCAACAGAAACCTATCAAATACTTGGGCCTCCTCTTCGAGAGAGACCTAAGATCCACACTAGAACACAATGAATAAGCCATTCTACAGAAAATAAAGGAAAGAGTAGAAGGATGGTCTCCCAAATTCACCACGTGGTGGGGGAGAGTGGAAGCGATCAAAATGATGCTCACACCAATGGTAAATTACATGCTGAACATGCTGCCACTGATAAACACAGAGGACTTCCACAAGAGACTAGACAAAATGCTGAATAACTTTCTGTGGAGGGGGAAAAAGCCCAGAATAAGCCTACATAAGCTCAGACTGTCGAAAGACCTAGGCGGCCTTAATATAACCAACTTCAAAACATTCCAAAAAGCGTGCATAGCCAGACAGGGGCTCCACTGGCTCACCCCGAGACCTGAATATACCCCTGCGTGGCTGACACTTGAGCGAGGACTACTAAAAGGGATGAACCCCATCGCCCTTCTCCCCGCCACCCGACACCCAGCAATCAAAGACAACCCCGTCCTAAGGAACACAAAAACAGCGCTCCTAAGTGTTGATAAACTAATGGGAACAAGCATAAAAAAAAAACAATTCGAGTCCATTTGGCACAACCCCACAATAAAATACAGGGATAAGACTCTCAACATGCATTCATGGTACAGACATGGCATCTCCACTGCCAGCAACCTACAGAAACAAGGCACAAACTTAACATTTGACACCCTTAAGGAAGAACACAACCTAGAGAGCATAGAGCTGTACAACTTTCTGAAGATCAAGGTAGCAATAAGGAAGGCAAACCTTAACGGTCTAACACCATCACTCATACAATGCGCCACCAACCTTAACATACTAGGACACCAATAAGCACACCTCTACAAGGCCCTCAGCCCCAAAACCACCAAACTCAACGACAAAGTCACGATTTTTTGGAGCACACTAGCGGGTAGGGTGCTAAGTGAGGACGAGAGATCCGAGCTATGGAGGTCCACTTCCAGGAAAAAGGTTACGGCAGCTCTAAACCAGACCAAATTCTGGCTCATACATAAGGCATACTGGACACCCGCCCGCCTAGCATCCATGGGAATCCGCGACAGCGACTCCTGCTGGAATTGCAACAAAGGGAAGGGAGACCTCGCACACCTACTCTTCCGTTGCCCCAAGGTTAGGAAATTCTGGAACACAAATGAAACACTTATAAACGATATCACAGGGGTCACCATGCACCTAGACTTCCACAGCCTGGCACTGGGTTTCACATCCCCTTCAATCACTACTATAGAGGACTGCGACCTCTTCGACCTACTACTGACAGCGGCAGTCAAAACAGTTCTGAACAATTGGAAAGACACAGGGAAAGCCACGCCTAAAGCATGGCTCAATTGGGTCACCTTCCTACGAGGGGCTGACAATATCACAGCAACACACTCACCCAAAACACACAGGCAGTCGAATATGTGGGAGTCCCTAGACAATTACCTATCGTCGCACAAACCCCCATAGGTGGTGCAGCTAGACACAGAGCCTACGGATGCAGTGCACCTCGCCTGTTTGTGTGCACATAACAGGAATGAAACCTGCAACGCTCCTTCCTTCTTCTCCCTCTTCTTCTTCTCTCTCTCTCTCCATCTTCCGGAGCGTGGGACCAAGGATGACAACCAAGCAAGACAAAGGGACGGAGGACCCCAACAACAAGTAGAACTAGAAGACTGGCAATCGGACTAACTCCAATAAGACTGGAAGCTGGAAGCGAATCCCCCCCCCCCCCCCCCCCCCCCCATCACCCTCCCCCACCCGGGCGTTTTTCCTTTATTTCTGCTTTTCTCTTTTTCCTCTTCCTCCACCCATGTGTATGTTATGCTCCATGTAAATATATATTTTTCTACAATAAAAAATTACAGAAAAAAAAAAAAAGAAACACAGGAAGTATCATGGTGAAGGATGCCACGTGACCAAAGGGCTTTCAAAGTACTTCTTGAAAACTCTTATCAGTAAACAATTTTTTTTCTGTGAAGGATTTACACATTCAGTAAAGTGTACAACATGAACTACTGAAAGGAAGCACTAATGTGTTTTATAAAAGGGAGGAATCATGAATGGACGATGCCTTTAAACACTGTATGTAACTTGCCACATTTGCTGGGTTCAAAGGCAGAGGTCAAATGTAAGGCTCTGTCTTCTGTCAAATAGCTGTTTATATCTTTTAACAAGGGGACTGGTGTTTACAAACTCCTCTCACTTTGTAGTCTGAGAAAGTAAAGTAAATTATGTGACAACCTTACTGATGCGAAGAGAGTGTGAACAATGGCTGTAGGATGTTATTTTTTTGTAACACAAAAAATGTAAATATCTGTAAATTAACTGTTCAGTGGTTAGGAAAGCAAAGATTAAGCACATTTTTTGCTTTTCTGAAATATGGTGAAACCAAAGATTTTAATAGGATCAAAAGAAGTCAAGATACTTTACTTGGCGATGCACAAATGAGAAATATTTACTGAAACTCGATTTCCACACGTTATCGTTTGTGTGCAATATAGCTTATCCGTAAAACTGTATGTCTGTGCAAATATATTGACTATTTCAATAGAAAATGTGCTGTCTGTTAATGGCAGTGCACTGCCACATGATGCTTTAGTTGCATTAAAAAAGTACCGGCTTCTGGTCATTACAGCTAGGTGGGTCAGGAACATTTGTCATTCTAAAAAGTAGGTCATGGTTTTACAAAGTTTGGGAAGCACTGGCCAGGGCAATTAGCTATCACTGTTCAATCAATCAATCAGGTGTTTTGTTAGTGCGATTACTCATCCTTAAGGGTCTCAAGGCGCTGGGGGGTGGGGTGGGTCGCACGTTCCAGTCCATCAAGGAGGGGTGTCTATCGAAGAGCCAAGTTTTGAAGTTCCTTGCAAAGATGGGGAGCGATGTTATCTGTCTGAGGTGGAGCGGAATGTCGTTC
This sequence comes from Lissotriton vulgaris, assembly GCF_964263255.1. NCBI lineage: Eukaryota > Metazoa > Chordata > Amphibia > Caudata > Salamandridae > Lissotriton > Lissotriton vulgaris. The sequence continues at coordinate 441,284 of NW_028241185.1, read as the reverse complement.
CAGGCTCTGGCCTCACGGAAGTAGAAGGAGCGACGTCCCGCTCTGGTCTTTCTGATGCAGGGGACCATGGCGTAAGAGAGCTGGGCTCATGGTAGGGTCCTTTGGGGTGCGTGGAATTTGAGTTGGCTGTTCAGGTATGCTGGTATGGTGTTGTGGAGGGCCTTGTGAGCATGGGTTAGCATCTTGAAGGTGACTCTAGCTTCGATGGGGAGCCAGTGGAGTGTGCGCAGGTGCTGGGAGAAGTGGCAGTGTCTTGGCAGGTTGAGGACCAATCTTGCGGCGGCGTTTTGGATGTTCTGTAGCTTGCGGGTGAGGTTTTTGTTTATTTGAGCTGAGAGTGCGTTGCCGTAGTCGAGCCTGCTGGTGACTAGGGCGTGAGTGACGGTCTTTCTGTGTTCGAGGGGGATCCATTTGAATGTCTTATTTAGGAGGCGGAGCGTGTGGAAGCAGGAGGACGAGACGGAGTTGAACTGGCTGTCCATTTTGAGCTCCGAGTCCAAGATGATTCCCAGGTTGTGTGCGTGGTCCATGGGGTGGGCAGGCTTCGAGGGCAGGGGGCCACCAGGTGTCATTCCAAGTGTCAGGGTTTTGGCCCATGATGAGTACTTCCGTTTTGTTGGTGTTTAGTTGTAGGCAGCTGTTTTTCATCCATTTGGCGATGGCTTCAATGCCTTCTCGAAAGTTGTGTCTGGCGGTGTTGGGTTAGTTGGATAGGGAAAGGATGAGTTGGGGGTCGTCTGCGTATGACACAATGTTGAGTACGTAGATTCTGACAATGGGGGTGAGCGGAGACATGTAGCTGTTGAAGAGAGTAGGACTGAGGGAGGACCCCTGGGGGACTCTGCAGGTGGTAGGTGTGGGGTCCAAGACGAAAGGGGGGAGTCTGACTCACTGCGGAGTGGATCCAGTCGAGGGTCTTGTCTTGGATTCCTGCGTCGTGGAGTCTGCGTATTAGGGTGTGGTGAGAGACTGTGTCGAACGCTGCTGAGTGCTCGAGGAGGAATAGGGCTGCTGTTTCTCCTTTGTCCAATAAGGTACAGATGTTGTCTGTTGCGGCGAGGAGGGCGGTTTCTGTACTGTTTCTTTGCTGAAGCCGGATTGGGAGGAGTCGAGGATGTTGTGCTCTTCGATAAATGTGGCGAGTTGGCTGTTGATGGCTTTCTCGATGACTTTCGCTGGGAACAGGAGCAGTGAGGGGGGTCTGTGGTTTTTGAGGTGGGTGGGGTCCACTGAGGGTTTCTTCAGGAGGGGGTGTATCTCACTGTGTTTCCAGTTGTCAGGGAATGAGGCGCTTGCCAGGGATCGGTTGATAGTGTGGCAGAGCATGGGTGCGATAGAGTCGGCGGCTCTGTTGAAAATGTGGTGGGGGCAGGGGTCCGTGGGGGCCCGAGTGGATTGATGTAATCGTCTTCAGTGTGTCTTTGGTGGTGAGGGCTGTCCAGTTGTCGATCGCTAGCTTCAGGGTGTCGGGGTCGTTGGTGATTGTTCAGCGTGTTGGCTGTCTTCGTCGAAGTTGTCGTAGATGCTCTTGATTTTGTGGTGGAAAAAGGTGCTGAATTTGTCGCAGAGGTCTTGTGAGGGAGGGATGTCGGTGGACTCGCTGGTGGCTTGGGCGAACTCCTTGATGATGTTGAAGAGTTCTTTGCAGTTGTGTGCATGAGTTGAGATTCTGTCTTGAATCGCTTTTTTCCTCATTTTTCTGATGAGTTGGTGGTGGGCGTTGGTGGCGGCTCTGAAGTTGTTGTGGGCTTCTGTGGATTTGGCGTTTCTACAGGCTTTTCGAGGCGGCTGCAAGTGCTTCTGGACTCTCAAAGTTCAGTGGTGAACCATCTAACTTTCTTGGCATTGGTGTTGTTGTTTTTCTTGAGGGGGCTATGGTGTTGGCGCTGTCGGAGATCCATCTGTGCAGGATTTGGGCTGTGGTGTTGTGGTCGTCGATTTCCGCGATGGTTGGGGTGGAGTTGCTGAGTGATGAGGTTAGCTGGTCGTTGGGGATTCTGGTCCAGTTTCTTCGTGGGAGCAGGTCCTGGTGTCTGTGGATGGTGAGTGTTCTGAAGGTGAAGTGGACGCATCGATGGTCAGTCCATGCGAGTTTGGTGGTGTGGCTGAAGGTGAAGGAGTTTCCTGTTGTGAAGAGGGTGTCGAAAGTGTGTCCTGCTGAGTGCGTGGGTTCGGTCACGATCTGGCGGAGTCCATTGTTGTGGAGGTTGTCCAGGAGGGATGTGGTTCTGGGGTCTAGTTGGTTGTCGAGATGTAAGTTGAGGTCTCCCAGTAGGGTGTAGTTGGTGGTCGCGATGGTATGGTGGGGAGATGATGTCCGTGATGGAGTAGGCGAAAAGCCTGCGGGCCCAGGGGGACGATAGATGAGGGTGCCTCAGAGGGGGAGGTTGGGCTAGCCAGTATCTTGAAGTGAAGGTGTTCCGTCAGGTCTGTGGGTTCGTCGGGGAGTGTGCTTAGGCGGAGGGTGAATTTGTGGACGATGACTATTCCTCCTCCCGGGCGGGTGGGTCAGTCCTTCCTGGAGATCTTGTTTCCTTTGGGAATGGCGAAGGCGATGTCCGGTCACGAGGTGGTGTTGGTCCAGGTTTCGGTAAAGAATGCTACATCCGGGGTGGTGCTGTCGAGGAGGTCCCAGATTTCGGTGGTGTGTTTGTGGAGGAATCGGACGTTGAGGAGAATGCATTGCAGGGTCTTCGTTCCGGTTGTGTTCTTGTGGGTGGGTTGCGAGGGGTCCGTGGTCTTGGCGGTGCTGCAGGTGTGCCGGCTACGGTGACAGCTGAAGGGTCCGTGGGTGTCAGCTGGTGATGCTAGCTTGCAGTTATTGTTGCGGCCTGGGTTGGGAGCGTGGAGTGCTGCTGGGTCGTAGCGTTGGCGGGGCAGAGATCCAGAGTTCCTGTCGCTGGACGCAGTCGGGTCGCGAACAGGCGCATACAGGCTTGCCTTTGGTGAGCCGGCGGCGTGGCTGCCATTAAGTAGGGCTCAGTGAGGGCTAGACAGCAGGGAGGCTGGAGGGAAGCTGAATTGGGTAGATTGCACTGGTTGTGCTGGGGGAGGGGCCGCGGGGGCAGCAGCGGCGGGGAAAAACGGGCTGAAAAAGGCAAAAGGAAAAAGGCAAAAAGAGAGAGAAAAGTGCAAATAAGGCAGAAAAAGTGCAAGAAAGAGTGGAGGAAAGACACAGGGGACACAGAAGGAGAGTGAAAGGGGGAGATTGAGATGCGGGTAAAAAACAAGTGAGAAACAGAGGAAAGACACAGAAGGAGAGTGAAGGGGGGAGCTTGAAATGAGGGTAAAACAACAGAAAATGTAGGAAAGACCCAGAAGGAGAGTGAAGGGGGGAAATAGAAGTGATGGGAAAAAAACAGCGGTAGAGAATGGAGATAGAGATCCACTGGACCACCAGGGATGAGGCGCAGTTGAAACCTGCGGGTGGAGGAGGGCCTCGAACACCAAATCTGGTGCAGGTGCTCGGGGGAAGGCCTTTCTTAATGGTGGAGCTGGGAGGGAGAGCAATTTGACTGACAATGAGTCAGTGGTCTTGCTCGCCTGTCCCCGCAGCGGCCGCCATTAAGTAAGGGTCGGGGAGGGCTGGACAGCTAGGAGGTGGGAGCCGGGAGGGGAGCTGGATTGGGCCGGTCGCACTGGTCGTGCTGGGGGTAGGGGCCACGGGGGCAGCAGCGGCAGGGAAAAGCAAGCTGAAAAAGGCAAAAAGAGAGAGAAAAGTACAAATAAGGCAGCAAAAGTGCAAGAAAGAGTGGAGGAAAGACACAGAGGACACAGAAGGAGAGTGTAAGGGGGAGATTGAGATACGGGTAAAAAACGAGTGAGAAACGGAGAAAGACGCATAAGGAGAGTTAAGGGGGGAGATAGAAGTGAGGGGGGGAAAAAACGAGTGAAAATGGAGAGAAAAGCAGAGCGAGAGAATGGAGACAGAGGTCTACTGGACTACCAGGGATGAAGCGCAGGTGAAACCTGCGGGTGGAGGGGGGCCTCGAACACCAACCCTCGAGAGTACAGTGGCTCAGGGGAAGGCCTCACTTAATGGTGGAGCTGCGAGGGAGGGAGAGCAATTTCACTGACAATGAGTCAGTGGTCTTACTCCTTAACTGATGTTATGTTAATGTTTGGCCTTCCATCCCTGAAACAGACCTTGAACAATTTCTGACGGAAAAGCATTTGGGTATAGATAAGCTCTGCTCTTGTCTTGGACTTGCGAACTCCTATCTGATGTTTGTAAAATACATTTTCAACTTCAGCTTTGTTCTCTCTTGTTTTTCTTCTCTTTTTCAGCTCTCTCTTGTTTTGCTCTTCAATATTCTGTGCACTCTTTGCTTCCTATTCCACTCAGTACACCCCAACAACAAGGGAGTTTCCAGGTGCTCACTACATTCAGTGCCTCCCATTTAATTCTTGTCTTCACATCACTATTTTTCCTTCTGTTTTTTTTACTGCTTGCCAGATATTATACTTTGTTTTTGCCAATACTCTCTTGGCTTCCAAACTGAACAGGATATCCCCTGGGTCACCAAGTACTCTAACTAATTGCGATGGTTTCAGTCTGTTAACTTCCAGGAATATTTCAATCACCTTGACCTCAAGTTAAGGTCATGGATATTGATGTGTACGATTATAGGGAAAATAGCAATGTTTATTTTAATGGTGAACGTGTGCATGCAGGATTGCTTATTGGTCTATTGGCATAGTACATGTCATGCTCAACTCATTGCGAACAATCCTTTTATCTTTAATCATGCTAGTACAACATGTCACTAAGGGAAAGAGAAACAGACAGAGGTCTGAGACTGGAGAGTTGGGCAGACTCCTGGGCTAAAATCCTAGATGATTTGCCACATACAGGGAATGGCGGCCAGCGGGTGAGGCCTAATCCAGACTAAGCAGATGCCGCCTGACAACCTTCGCCCAAAGTACAACACCTTGCAATAAGCTGCACACATCATTCATACTATACATGGTCCACATGTGGAGAGACAAGCCTTTAGAGAAACCAACACGATAGACCAGGATTGAACCCTCACTTAATATGTTCCACGCATCAAAACTATGGCTCTATACCAGGCAGTGTCTACCCGCTCAGGGCTGGTTATTGGTCTACAGTGTTGTCTCTTTGTTGGAAGGTAAATACAATGTACAATTACGTGCTTTTATATTATTGTATCAGCCACCTCCAGTTCATGCCATGGGGTATGTATGATTAGAATTACTAATGGTCCGCGAACCTAAAGAACTTGCTTGACTTTATAAGTTAGTCCTCGGCTGAGGTGGAAGCCGGTGCGCCATCTGCATTGATCTGGATGTATCGGTAACGTAAAAATTCAATAAAGTATGTTTTGAAAAAATTCGATGAAACCATGTGACACAGCCCTGAAGCAGCGTGGACCAGCGTCGTAGGCTCTGATGCTTTTGCGTTAAGAGAGCAGGAAGCAGTGGCGTGCTGAGCAGTGTGATCTTGCTGTTGAGATGGTTGTGCGGTAGGCACGCGGTGCAAAGACAGGACAGGGGAACACAAACCCAAAGAAAAACACCCCCTGGGATGGTGTAGGGAGGCCTAAACCAAAAGGGAAGAAGAACAAAACCTGTGCACACTATTTTCTTTACTGACCAATATTTGACCTACAAACAAACTTTCACTCACACGAACCTTTGTATCTGGTCTTTTTGAACTTTGAAGTATCTATTTTCTCTCAAGAAATTTTACTTGTCCTCACAGTAGGACTACAGACTACATTTGCGTGTGCACAAGTTTTGTTCTTCGTAGGCTCTGATGCAACTCCTCAAATAGACGTTTGGCCAGGCGCGGTGCGTCCATTGGGGCGTAGGGGCGTAGCCCCACTAAGCCCCATGGACCCACCGCGTCGCCACTAAACCACATACACATTTTTTTTTAAATCGCGCTACCTGCCGGCCGGGAATCCGGGAGACACCCGACTTTCCCGGAGTGCGCAGGGGGGGTGGGGGCCTGATGGGCCTGCTAAAGCTGCGCATGTCGACTTTTGGGGACAAACATGCCTGCGCATGCGCAGATTGTTTCCCCCCTGATTTTCCCTTTAGAGAGAGGACATGGGGGCGGGCGGCAGCCCCCGGGGTTGTACAGGGTGACTGGGCGAGCAGTTATGGTGCCCGCCCAGCCAATCCTGGCTGGGGGGGCACCATACAGCGCCAGGATTGGCTGGTCAATACCTAGCCCGGGTACATAACCCCCTGTCTGGGGGGACAGAGCTCTCTCCCTCCCTCGTACTGCGGCCTCTGTTTGTTTATGGGGTTCGTTTGATGGAAGACTTGACCTCAGACCTGACCTGACCGGACCCAGGAAGGAATACTTGAGAGGGCGACACTGCGACAGTCAAGTCCCGAAGGAACCGCTCGGCCAGGGAGACCCGGCGTTCCCACCAGCTCAGGTATGATCAGAGTGCTATGAAGGAACATTGTTTACTAAACGGGTTCACTGTAGTAGTGTAGTGTACACGGAAAGTGAAATCCGACCTTGAGAAATATAGATGCCGAGTGATTTTTATTTATTAAATTATGCCGCAGTAGCAATCGCCAGTTAGGCAGCACAGGTTTGCTTATGAAATGTGGTGATAGAAAAGTAAATACCTGATTAACTCATTAAAGAAACACTATAGGAAGTAACGTCGTTATGCACGCGCTTGGAATGGCGGTTTTTGGCGCGCTGCTACAAATGAGTGTAGCTTTGTCGGCCATCTAACTGCTAATGACTCGTTTTGCTGCCCTTATTTAGACTCGTTTTGCTGGCCCTTCTGCCCTCATTTACACTCGTTTTGCTGCCCGTCTGCAACTCGTTTTGCTGCCCTTCTGCCGTCAATTAGACTCGTTTTGCTGGCCTCATTTACACTCGTTTTGCTGCCCTTCTGCAACATTTGTGTTTGTCAGTGTTACATGCAATGTTTATTCCCCACGATCCCCACCCCTTTATGAATGATGGATGCAGGATGGATGCGTGGATGGATGGGTGGATGCATGAATGAATGATGGATGCAGGATGGATGAGGGATGGATGGGTGGATGGATGGATGGATGGGTGCATGAATGAATGATGGATGCAGGATGGATGGGTGGATGGATGGATGGATGGATGGGTGGGTGGATGGATGGGTGGATGAATGGATGGGTGGATGCATGAATGAATGATGGATGCAGGATGGATGGATGGGTGGATGCATGAATTATTATTATTATTATTATATTTCTTATATAGCGCCAGAATCGACGGATGCAGGATGGATGCAGAATTGGTGGATGGATGGGTGGATGGGTGGATGCATGAATGAATGATGGATGCAGGATGGATGCAGGATGGATGGGTGGGTGGATGCATGAATGAATGCAGGATGGATGGGTGGATGGATGGGTGGATGCATGAATGAATGATGGATGCAGGATGGATGGGTGGGTGGATGGATGGGTGGATGCATGAATGAATGATGGATGCAGGATGGATGCAGGATGGATGGGTGGATGGATGGGTGAATGCATGAATGAATGATGGATGCAGGATGGATGGGTGGGTGGATGCATGAATGAAAGATGGATGCAGGATGGATGGGTGGGTGGATGCATGAATGAATGATGAATGCAGGATGGATGCAGGATGGATGGGTGGATGCATGAATGAATGATGGATGCAGGATGGATGGATGCATGGATGGGTGGATGCATGAATGGATGCAGGATGGATGATGGATGGATGGATGGGTGGATGCATGAATGAATGATGTATGGATGCAGGATGGGTGGGTGGTTGGATGGATGGGTGGATGCATGAATGATGTATGGATGGATGCAAGGTGGTTCCGGCTCGCTTGCTGCGCTCGCTCGCTGCGGTGCAATATGCAAATTAGTTTACGCCCCACCACTTTCAAATGTCACTAGCCGCCCCTGCGTTTGGCCTATCCTGTGAGGTAAATGCCCTGCCCCAAATTACTTATTTGGCCAAATAACAGATGAATGGTGCTCTGGAACACGTCTATGAACTTACATGAAAAGGAAAGCATGCTTTCTATTACTCTCTCTGGGTAGGCTGTGCGCCAAAATTTCAGGAGGGGGTGGGGGGAATTCACTGTATTCAGGTTCTAAACCAGAATCCAAACTCCTATGTATAAGCAGTTTTCAGAAAAGCCTTTCTATCTTCAGCAGAACATTTTATTCTAACTACTCATCTGAAAATGTCAGCTCATTAAGAAAAGTATGGTCATCTTCCATCCACAGATTTGCATTCTTTGATAACAGTTGTTTCTCTTTGCGAGGCTCAAACTTTTGTTAGTAAGTGTCCTCACCACGTTGGGGGCATTCTTTATCATCTTCTCCTTGTCTAGCAAAATCTATTTACTGTAGCTGCTGTCTGAAATTGGTTCTGTTCCTAGAAATGATAAAGTTCACAGTGTAAATATTTCCCTAATTGAGAGCAGGCTACATAAACATCAACAGTGGCTCAGAATGGAAGCAAAACATTTAGGAACTAAATCAAAATCTCTGTTACCATGCAACAATGCCATTGATGAATATATTGCAACTCTTTACAGGTTAAATGCACTTAATACACACTTCACTGGGGCTCGGTGGTGAAGTCATCACACAGCGAAGCTTATAAGGTGAAAACTGACTATACATAACAAGCATTGGTATAGCCAATAGGTCTCGCTTTTGGGACCTTATAAGTATTTAGTTATGCAGCACAATATCCTTGGTGCAACAACATTAACTGTTGCACAGCTAAACACTTATAAGGTCCCAAAGGCGAGACCTATTGGCATTTGCGTTTTAGCCATAATTCCTTATGCCCTTATTTATGATGGTTCCAATACTCTATAATGGGATTGAAACATCATCAACAAACACTATCCTGACTCCTAACATTGTTATATAATTTGATATGTGAGCATTGGAACTTTCTGCAATATGTGACATGTTTTGCTTGTCTTCAATGTAGTCACATGTAAAAGTTCTAAAGGTTGTTGACCTTTATTTTGTTGTGTTTCCTACTTCAGTAGTATGCTTTTTGCTTTAATAAAAGCATTTGCTATTCCATTCAGAAAACTCACATAGATTTCATTGTATCTCTATGTAATATGGTTTAAGAGATTTTATAGTAAGGATTAAAATCTTAAAATACTGATACCCATGGTGCCTTAAATACCCTTTGGTTACCCTTGTTCCTTAGAACACATAAATATACACTTATCATACAAAGAGGTACACAGGCTGACAGAAGTAGAAACTACCATCAGAGAGTACAAAAGGCAGAATATCTGTAGGCCTTAAATACACAAAGGCAAACATTTAGAAGGTCTTAAATCCAAGACTTCTACAATTACCGGAATTCACTGTGCCTTTAACAAAATGTCTGAGATTTTCATCACTTCATTTAAGTCACCATATTTACCATTACACAATACTGTGAGGGTTAACAAGGAAAACATGTTAGAAAAGTAGCGAAAGGCACATCTGAATTATTCTTAAATCACCGTCATGCCCCAAGGAGCCTTAACTCTAGGAGCTTGTATAGATGGCGGGTAAGGTGTTAATTCCAAGAACAATTAAAAACTAGTCACTTGGAAAAAGACTGGTGAAATGGCTGCCCTCTGTCTGTTCCAAAAAAGTCAGGCCAAGGTCTGTGGAAAGAATGTTCGAAAGCAAAGATGCCCCCAAGGATTTTGATTCCTTTGGGCACTTCACCACATTCTGGAAAGAAACAAACTTGCAGAAACACAATTTTCACACATTATTGAGCATCTATTTGTGCAAAGTTATCAGCAGCAAAAGGAATGTAGAAACAGGCAGGTTTAGTTCCCGTTGTGATGAGGTATTACCTCATTTACAATCCAATTTTCGGACTCTATAAAGTATATATACATATATATTTTGAAGTGAACTTCATGTGCAAACAATTTAAAATTATTTATATGCATATGTGATCTCGCTTGCAAGCTTCCTTTTATGAATCGCTCCAGAACTCACTTTAAAATGCAGTCATAATCGACCTTAAAGTACAGCTTTGGCACACCTCGCACTCAGCCCTTCTTGGACTCTGACTGCTTCAGTAAAAGCCTATCAGAGGTTCGTGAAGTGTGTGTCTCGATGACAGCACCAGCTGGTTGGCAATCTGGATGAAGCAAATGGGTCTGCTGCAACATTTACGTGCTCAGAGGAAGACTTTGGAAACACATCATCGAAAAACAACAGGAGGGTGATAGAAATATAAAGCTGGGGCTATAGCCTATGGCGTATGTGCAATTTGGAAACTGCATTTAAGTCGGCCCACGGTAGGATTAATTATCTGAATGATGAAGTTCAATAAATCCTGTAAATTAAGTTATTATTGATATTGGGCTTTTCTACATTAAAGAAAGTGTGCTTTCTTCGAAAGTTAAATGTGGTCGAAAATTTAAAAAATAATTATGACAAGTAAGCACTACAAAAATGAGGTACTCTTGTCTTTCGCTTTTACTGGCCATATTACTTTAACTAAAGTACATCTGGTACCCTTAAATGCTATCTTTGATATGATCGAACCCACGTATGTCATAACGGGGCAATTATCGGCATAGTTAGCATGTTGCTGTCATAATTGGTACAATGCTGTTTCTGGTAAATAAACCTTGGTATATTGTGGTCATGGTTGTGGCCTTCTCTGGTTTGCATAATGGCTATGCATAATGAGGATATTCTTGGCACACTGTGAGTATTCAGGAGTCGATGATGCCTGTGACGTCGCTGTAGTTATTCCAGTCACATTCCCCGGGTATACTGCTTTACATAAACAAGTGTTTGCAACCACAAGGCGATTGCTATCAATGTACGAAGTCTGAGTGCAAGCCTATTGTGGCTGGAGTATGTCACAGTTTAAACAGCAAAGCAGGCGGGAGTGTCAGTCCACCGCTGCCAACTGGGTCCATGTCATGCCCAGCTCGCTAATACGTCTGAGAGCTTCGCAAGCCGCCAGGCTGTAAGCCATACTTGTGGTGGGACATGTGCGTTTACACTTCTCACGCTGCAAGCTGCTGGTGGCTGTAACAGAAGCACAGCACTAGGCGTGGGTGTGAAAAGGGGCACTTTGGAGCCTGTAACACAGTGTCGGAGCCCTTGTGAAACTGTGCTGCAGACAGCTGAATCATTTGCAGATGTTCGATCAATATCGACCTTTGGAACTTAGAACAAGGGATGAGAAGCACGTCTGACTAACAAGCTGCATAACAGTCGTTAGTTTATGTGTGTGTATATGCAAAATAGCTGCATAAATAAACATTCGATAATCGATATGTGACTTGAAAAAGAGTCCTGCCATTTTTAAATGAATTTTGAAGCATGCTGGGCTGTAGGCTAATCGGGTGGCCCCAAAAAAATAAAAATAAAGCAATTGAGATATTGAGTCTGGAAGCCAAGCGCGCGCAACCACTTTAATGAGAAACAGATGGCCCCTGCGCGCCGCTGCATCCCTCCCGCAAGGTGGATGCCGCCACATACACGAGTGTGTGGAAAAGAGCCGACCGATTTCTAAAGGTCATCTCTTAGAGCAGCGCATGTGGGCTGCGCAAGGCTCGACCTAAAAGGAGTGGCTATACGACTAATTGGTCTAGTGAGAGAAGAGTATACATCAAAGTCCAGTCATGTGTTATTTTCTGCAAATTATTGTCACAGTGGCCCCCAGTGTCATCGTTTCGACCATAACGGAACTTCGATCAGGTTCATCATCAGGCCAAGAAACAATTAGCAGTCAAGCACCAGGGCGCCACATTATTGATATCTATATCCGCTTCCGTATTTCATGTCCTTTCATTTTTCCATACTGCCCCCTCCAAGCAGATTCACAATCATATGTTATAACTGATAATCTTGCTTGTAAAGGGCACATTTCTCACAATCTAAGACCATAAACGATGAGATGGATAGATCTGACCGGCTCATACAGGAGTACCATCACCACTGTAAGAAAATCTTACAGGTTTGGCCAGCAGAAAGATTGCACCAGCCTCAGAGACTCAGGTATTGGTAGTAGAGATTGTCACTTAAATATCAGCTTTAAATATATATTTGGAAATGTAATAAGTTTGTAATTAAACATTAGCCTGACAATTTATGAAAGCACACACGTTTTGCAATCACATGCAAGCTTTACAATCTGAAACAAAATAAGGTCAGGTCTGCACAACAAAAGGATGACATTTTCATTAAAAACTGTTTTGTTGTGAAATACTAACTTTTCATTATTATTAAATATATTAAAAACATTTAATTGTCAGTAAGTGCTCACAGTTGCATATAAACCTATCACACACTAATGGTTTCTGCCTCCTCATGCCATTGATCTTCATTATATATCAGAAATTACCACCATGATGCCAGGATCAGCATTATACATTATACCATGAATTATACAGGGAAAGACAGTGATTTTTTAAACAAAAATATGCTTGTCTGACATGCATGACTGCAAATTTGTTTATCAACCAAGACAGTTAAAAGGGGGTTTAACTACCGTTTTGAAATATGTTTGTCGGTGAATGTCATTTTGACCACATCTTTCCAGTTCTGATTACTCTGCACTAGATCCCAAAATTGAGGCCCAGTGCATCATGAAAGTCTTTTGCACCACATTTGAAGAAGCTAACCCTAACTAAGCATGGGCGAATTTTGCGAATCTGGCGTTCGTGAATTTGCATATTTGAGAACTCGCAATCCGCAAAATCCGCGAATTCTCGCGAATTTGCGGATTTTTTTTTGTGTTCGCAAGGTTTACTGCCAGTTCGCGAGGGTTTTGTACCAGTTCGCAATTGCGAACTTACTTGTCGGCTCGCAGCGGTCGCGACTATGTTGTTTCTACGTCTGGTTCATCATCACAGGTTCACAGCACCCTCTGTTTCACCACTGCCACCCTGTTTCACCCATGCCACCATCTGGTACATCAATGCCACCCTCTGGTTCATCACTGTAGATTATGTGGGGGAAAAGCAAGCACACCTGCCCTTCTTCAACTGACATGAATTAATTTGGGGTTGATTTATTAATGTGTCACTGTTTTAAAATTCCAGTCTGGCACCTGCTTCCTTATCTGTAATGTGCTCTCTGTTGCAGTGCAATTTTTTTTCCAGGACCTGTGTGGCCTACTTGTAGCTATTCTATGAGCCTGCTGTGAGGGTCAGAGCAGGGTCATAGAATTGTTGCAACTAGCAACTGAACTCTGGAGAAGCCCCAGTCAGGACCCACTACAGGGAATGGTTACTAATGATGAGTTTGAATTTTTGCACCTGCTGAGTGCTTTTAGTTTTGCAAAACTCGTTTTTCTGCAGAACAGCAACTGTAATGCCCCAAACAAACATAGGCAACTGAACTCTGGAGGGGCCCCTCAGGAAGTACTACAGGGAATGGTTACTAATGATGAGTGAACTTTTGCACCTGCTGAGTGCTTTCAGTTTTGCAAAACTCGTTTTTCTGCAGAACAGCAACTGTAATGCCCCAAACAAACTTACTTGTGAAAGTTGATTTCTAATCCAAAAGTGATCCAAAGAAAGTCAAAAGGCCTCAAATCCAAAAAAGTGCAGGCAAATGTCAACCTGAGGAGTTATTCTGATAAAAAATCATCATTTTCAGAAGGTCTATGCTGCTTGCTAGTGGATTTCTTGTGCAGAATTGCAAATTTTGTAATTTCGCGAGTGCGAGATTGTTGCTGCCCGCCGCACCTACATGTTCGCAATTGCGAACTCTCGCGATGCGTCGCCAAACTCCCGCGGGATCCCGCAGCAAGATCCAAAATGGCGCAACACTCGCAAAATATCGAGAAAAACAACTCGGCAAACGCTGAATGACGGTAAGTGAACGCCGCACGCCGCAATATTGTATCATCAAGAAAAAAAATCCGCTGCGTGCGAATTTGCGGATTTTCGGTAAATTCGCGAGAGTTCGCAGATTGCTAATTTACCGAAAATCCGCAAAATCCGTGAGCGGAACGGATTTTCCGCCCATGCTTAACACTAACTTTTTCAAGTGCATGAAATTGAGAGGTAAATGTCTTAATGCAAACAACGAGAGAACAAAATCACATTATAAAGATTAGGGTAAGGCTGCTGTTATAGTGTTTACGTTTGCATATGGTCTCTTCAACCAAATATCCTTTTGCATTGATTAGTTTGTTGCGCTGTTAGTCAATTTCTGGTGCTTTGCAATATTAAAATATTACGTAGGGTCTAATTCCTGAACATTTTTAAGCTGGACAGTTGGAGCTGAGTACGCCAAAAAGGAAGGTAGTTTGGTGATGCTGCTTAAGAAAAACGTACTCTTGTCTTAAATCTGCTTGTTGACGTAATTTGTAGGAACTGATGTTAAGAGTCACGTATTATAGTGTAAGGAAAAGATTAAGGTTGAAAATGAAAACGCAAGGGTAAAGGAGGAGATTAAGGGAAAAGGTCGTAGAGGGAAAGGACATGGGTAGGAGTTATATGTAAAGGGGTAAAATGTTAAATGAAGTAATTAGGTGAAAATGTGCAACCCAGATACCAGACTAAAAAACTCTCTCCATCTGGAGGCTCACAAGACCCCCACCCCCCTCCTCGTTTAATAGCCATCTCTGATAGAGCACACATGCACAATAGTCGCAGATTGTGTTTATGTTGTGGGGTCTTAACATAACATAACATGAACTTATGTACTTGGATCTTACGTAAGCCTGCACACGATCTCCTAAATTAATCTTGTTTCTTATTTTACATTTATTAATGTAATACCCTTACACTGTCGAGTCTTGGGGGTTGGGCCTGGGAGTGACAGGCCCTGAGGGGAGTGGCATGCGCACTCCCTTCACTGTTCATGACGGTTTGTCTAGCGGTCTCACGCCAACCAAACCATCATGCGCAGTGAAAACTCTCTCCAACCCAGCAACGCAGCTGGGTTGGAGAGAGCAGGCACAAACTCACAGTCTGTCCTGGAGCGCAAATCAAGGGCGCTCAGACCAATTCCGAAGCTGCTCTCATGCGTAAGAGCAGCTTTAGGATTGGCCGGAGGGCATTGTGGGAGCATGTGCCGCCTGCAGAAGAGGACCAGATAGGCGCAACATGGCTAGGTGCAGGCAAGCCCCCGGCCCCTCCGCAACCCTTTCGCCCCCTCTCCGCCTGCCCCGCCACTCGTCCCCAATGACAGCCGCTACTGAACAGAAGTTGTATGTATGTCTTCTGACACGTAGCTGCTTGGAGAAGAAAGGATGTAGGAGGTCAGTTTTTTCTAACACACAAAAAATGTACATTTGTAAATATATTTCAAAATATTTCAGCAGTTATGAAACCATAAATAGAGAAAAAAAAATGTAATTCTGAAGTGCGATGTAGAGGAAGATTTTAATAGGATTAAAACAAATCAAGACACTTAACTTGGTCACTTGAAAATGATAAGTATTTGCTGAATCCCAGTTCCACACATAGTATTGTTTGTGTGCTATGCATTTTATCAGAAAAACTGCATGTCAGTGCAGTTTTCTGTCCACTTCAAGGGAAAATGTGCTGCAAATGGAAGTGTGCTTCTTTGCCAAGGTTTAATAATAGACTTGCATCGGTTTACTTCAAAATGCACCACGGGCTAATTACCACACCTTTACCACTCTCCTTTTCTCTCTCCTTAGGGCTTCAATAATGTATCTTTGATAGCAGCACCCCCATTCGTTCCAACGTAGGGTGACCAGATCGTGCAACCCAAAAACCGGGACATTACACAAAAATAGAGGAAGGACTACACATTTACATCAATAAAGTGGCAAAGAATGACAACCCTCATGCCCATAGAAACACACTAACCCTCCTTTGGAACACATGGAAAAGTGCCTCTCACTGTTTTCAGTTTAGCCTCTCAAAAAACGGGACATGAGCCACTTTTACCGAAATCTGCAAGTTCAAGTTCAGTAATTTATATAGCGCGCTACTCACCCAGAGGGTCTCAAGGCGCTCGAGTGAGGGTGGGTGTTTTAGTGCATCATTTATCGAATAGCCAGGTTTTAAGCTGCTTTCTGAAGGAGAGGTGGTTCTGTGTGAGGCGGAGGTGGGTGGGGAGGGAATTCCAAGTTTTGGCCGCTAAATAGGAGAAAGATCTTCCTCCCATGGTGGATCTAGTGATGCGCGGGATTGTGTGGCGAGGGCTTGATTGGATGAACGTAGTTGACGGGTGGGTGTGTAGAAGGATAGTCGTTTGTTGAGGCATTCGGGACCTAGGACGTAGAGGGCCTTGTGTGCGTGGGTGAGGAGACGAAACGTTATTCTTTTGTTGACGGGAAGCCAGTGGAGATCTTTCAGATGACCGGAAATGTGAGCTTGACGGGGGATGTCCAGTATGAGTCTGGTTGAGGCGTTTTGGATGCGCTGGAGTTTTTTCTGTAGTTTGGTTGTGGTTCTGGCGTAAAGGGTATTTCCATAGTCCAGTCGGCTGGTGACCAGTGCGTGGGTGACTGTCTTTCTTGTTTCGGTGGGGATCCAGCGGAAGACTTTTTTGAGCCTGCGAAGGATGTTGAAACATGATGAAGAGACGGCGTTGACTTGTCTGCTCATCGAAGGGGAGGAGTCTAGGATGAAGCCTAGGTTACGTGCATGGTCTGTAGGTGTGGGTGCTGTTCCCAGGGCTGGTGGCCACCATGAGTTGTCCCATGCAGAGGGGGGTGATCCTAAGATGAGGACTTCCGTTTTGTCCGAGTTTAGTTTTAAATGACTGTTCTTCATCCATTCGGCTACTTCTTTCATTCCTTCGTGTAGATTGGTTTTGGCGGTGTTAGGATCTTTGGTGAGGGAGAGGATTAGCTGGGTGTCGTCAGCGTAGGAGATGATGTTGAGGTTGTGTTGACGCGCGATGGATGCGAGAGGACTCATGTACACATTAAAGAGGGTAGTACTAAGTGATGATCCTTGTGGTACGCCGCAGATGACTTCGGTTGCTTCTGATTTGAATGGGGGGAGGCGGACTCTCTGAGTTCTTCCGGCGAGGAACGAGATGATCCAGTCCAAAGCTTTTCCTTGTATTCCGACGCTGCTGAGGCGCTGTATGAGGGTGTTATGACAGACTGTGTCAAAGGCAGCGGAGAGGTCAAGTAGGATGAGGGCAACTGTTTCTCCGTTGTCCAGTAGCGATCGGATGTCGTCTGTAGCAGCGATGAGGGCGGTTTCGGTGCTGTGTTTGGCTCGGAAGCCGGATTGTGAGGGGTCAAGTGAATTGTTGGATTCAAGGAATTCGGCGAGCTGACTATTGACGGCTTTCTCAATGACTTTGGCTGGGAAGGGGAGGAGTGAAATGGGGCGGTAGTTCTTGAGTTCTGAGGGGTCCGCTGTGGGTTTCTTCAGAAGGGCGCTGAGCTTGGCATGTTTCCAGCTTTCTGGGAAGGTGGCGGAGTCGAAGGAGCAGTTGATGACATCGCAGAGATGGGGTGCGATGATTGAGTGCTTTGTTGAAAATGTAATGTGGACATGGGTCAGTTGGCGATCCTGAGTGGATGGAGTTCATCAGACTGATGGTGTCTTCAGTCGTGATTGGGTTCCAGGCGCCAAGGTTGTGAGATTGTTGTTTTGGTTCGGTGGTGGGTGGAGTGGGTTGATCTGCGGGCAGGTTTCCAAAGCTGTTATGAATGTCGGCGATTTTGTTGTAGAAGAAGGAGGATAGGGAGTCGCAGAGGTCTTGGGAGGGAGTGATGTCGTTGGTGCCGGCGGTGGGGTTGGTAAATTCTCTGACGATGTTGAATAATTCTTTGCTGTTGTGGGTGTTCTTGTCGAGTCGATCCTTGAATGCTGATTTCTTGGTGGATCGGATCAGTTGGTGGTGTTTGCGGGTGGCGTCCTTGAAGGTGTTCAGGTTGTCAATGGTTGGGTTTTTTCTCCAGGTTTTCTCCAGGGTACAACATATCTTTTTGGATTTCTTAAAGTCATCGTTGAACCAAGGGGCCTTATTGCTACCTTGTTTGATTTGGTGGTTTTTCAAGGGTGCTAACTCGTTAGCGCTGTGGGTGTTCCATTGTGTGAGTTTGGTGGCGGCTTGGTTTGGGTCCGATGATATGGTGGGGGGGTTTTGCTGAAGCAAAGCGAAGCGAAGATTTGGTCGGTGGTGATTTTGTTCCAGTTTCTTCGGGGAATAGGTTGTGGTGGGATGTGGGTCGTGGTCTTTTTGTAGCTGAAGTGTACGCAGCTGTGGTCCGTCCAATGGAGGGCCGTGGTGTGATCGAAGGAGATGTGTTTGCTGGAGATGAAGATGGGGTCGAGCGTGTGTCCGGCAAGGTGGGTGGGGGTGTCAACAAGCTGTTTGAGTCCGAGATTAGTCATGTTGTCCAGGAGGGTGGTGGTGTTGTTATCGTTATTCTTTTCCAGGTGGAAGTTGAGGTCTCCCAGTAGAATGTAGTTCTCGGAGGTGAGGGCACGTGGGCTGATGAAGTCAGTGATGTCTTCATTAAATTGTGTGCGGGATCCTGGTGGTCTGTAGATGAGGGTGCCTCTGAGTGTGGTCCTGGGGTCGGTGTGGATCTGGAAGTGAAGGTGTTCGGTGGTTGTGAGGTTGTCATCGGAGCTGGTCGAGATTCGGATGGTGTTCTTATGCACGATAGCGATGCCTCTTCCTGTTTGGATGGTGCGGTCTTTACGGATGATCTTGTAATTGTCTGGGATGGCTATGGCGATGCCGGGTGCTGATGAGGCGTTCATCCATGTTTCAGTAAGGAAGGCGACGTCCGGTGATGTAGAGTCGAGTAGATCCCAGAGTTCAGTGGCGTGTCTGTGCACCGAGCGGGTGTTTAATAGGATGCATTTCAGATGGTTGGGGTTGGATCTGTGTTCAGAGGGAGTGGGTTCTGATGCAGGTGTACTTGCAGTAGAGGCAGGCGAATGGTCCGTGGGTGTATCCTGGGGTAGCTGTGCAGCATTGTGCAGTGCGCCCGGGGTTGAGGGCAAGGAGGGAGGCGGTGTCGTAGGATAGGCGGGAAGAGAGGGTTATGCGAGGACCAGGGGGTCTGGCACTGGGCGCGGACGGGCGTAGACGGGCTTACCTTTGGCGCACCTTCGGTGTGTATGGAGCGCGACCGCTGCGCGTGAACGCTTTGCGCACAAACATCTGTCATATGTGGATATGGGAAGGGGGAGGGGCGAGGGAGGGTCAGCTGGGAGGCGGGAGCGGGGCGGAGATCCAGGTAGGGAGGCACAAACAACAACAACAGCTCAAACAAAATGGCAGCGAGCCAAACTCGCCACAGGGTTGGGGCACAGGCAGCGGCACAATCAGGGATAACTGTTGAAAAACCGGCCAAATCTGGGACGCTTGGCCACCCTATTTCAATGCCACTAGGTATGTCCTTATGTCACTGTTGGATGCGCTCAACATGCCCACAGTGTTCACCTCCGGAGGATTGGGTCTCTTTTGCTACAACTGGCTGTACTCAATGCACCCTATTAGCAAACCTGATGCAATGATCCAGTGGTCGGCTTTAAATTTGCTAACACCCAATCAAATGTTGCCATATCTTGTCACAGTCTCCATTACATGCCCCACATATGCACAACAGTATCTGCACTGTTCTACCACCAGCCTCAAGCATCTCACCCATCGTGTATCATGGAGGACAACCAATACCATGCACTACGAAGGGTGCCTAGGAACCTGATGCAAATCAGAACACCTCATCCTAGGTCTGAAGTCCTATATAAATAATGCAATCGCACCACCCAGAAAGCGCTTAAGGCCTACAAGGTTATAGAAAGCTCTACATTAATAGTACTGCAACACACTACAATTGAGGTTAGCATGCTGTTCTGTGCTACAAACGATACAAATAGTGAGTGTAAAGAATTAGTACACAATGATGTACTAAATTATTGCAAAGATGTGCAGCTGAATCTCAGTGCAGACTGACTGGTGCACGAGAGGGAGAATTTGAAAACATTTTAAGCCATACGTCCCAATAGGTGGACAAAAACAGGCATGTGTAAACTTTTTTCCCTTCTAAGTTATTCTTGTGCTGATATCAAAGAATGAACTGTTTGCAGGAATAGAGGGTTTCATGCAAGAAGTATCATGGATTTCAAATGTGTAAGGTTTTGCCAGTTTCGTCTGCACCTGAACCTTTCCCATTTAAACTATCGGTGCACAATGGGGACTAACAGGAGCTAGCCTCTCACTTAGCAGCATGGCTCAGCCTACGTCCATCTGCACTCTCTGAACATCATAGTCATATGTGTGTTAGATGTAACGGATAGTGTTACCTAGTGTGAGAGCTTTGAACTTCAATATACATACTGCATCGAATTTGCAGTATCTAATTAGCCATGTTCGTAACCTTTTGCTCATTATTGCCAGGCAGACCAAGTCTTCATTGTCGAACATGTGTGCACTGCACTGCACTGCAGCTTAGAGGGCGCTAAAACATTATTTTGTTCATTGTAATTGTAACAGAAAACTGAACGTACAGATCACACACTCAGTTGGACTCAAAATGTATTTACAATGCTCTTACTTCCCCATAATATTAACCCAGTATGGACAACAGCAACACTGATAAAACATACATGTAGGTCAACATATTTTCACACTTGGTTTGATTATGCACCAATTCCTGACAAATTGATTTACCACAAAACAAACCTTCACGTGAGGATATGGTGGTCACGTGAGGATATGGTGGTATTGACTTCGCGACTCATATTCAAATTCAAATTCAAAGACTGCTTTATTCGATTTTGATTAAAAACCATAAAAGCACAATAAAAAAGATTTAAAAATGTTACCAAGATAATTACATAATCATTACTATAAATCAACATTATACAATTTACACCAAACACGTTAATATATGCATAGAAATATTAGACTGACTCAGACAATAATTAGAAATTAGTGCATTGTAATTCTATGTCTTAGCGACTCAATCAATAAAATAAAAGCATTTACCAAGTACTGGCCAATGAATGCAAGCCGCCCTTAGACTGTGAATGACCCTACCTTATATTGAAATTGTTTTGCATGTTGAGGCATTTTTTAAATGTGCTGTACAAGCTAGTAGGTCTGTGTGTTCCTAAACTTACTTTAACACATATTGTTATGTTTTAACTTTATGTATTTATTGTTTGATTTGTTTTTATGAATTATATATTCTGATGTAATATTGTATGTGCTTTTATGGTTGCTATTATACTTCCGAATAAAGCTATTTATTGATTGATTGCCTAAGTGACTCTAAACAACTATGTCTTCCCTAGGACTGTGGTGAATGTTTGTGAAGATTGTTCCAGAGGGTTTGCTCATATTCATCCAGTACAGTCTTTCATCCTTTCCTGAGTCTTTCCTGATATTCTCAGGCATGAAGTGCTTCTCAGTATGTAATCCTGACAATTCATCTGAAATTCTTTTTATTTCCGGGTCCACCTGTGAAGAGCAAATCTTCTTGGCGGCCCAAGTACAAACGTGTTCGTTGATGGGGAGGATGCAGCCTTAGGGCTAGTGCAGTCGACCTCGGACCTGGGAAACTCATTTCGAGTCTCGGCAACGACGCTCCACATCCTGTGATTCTATGCAAATCACTTAATCTCCCCGAGCCTAACACAAATGAGTGTGTCCATCTGTAACAAAACTGGTGCTCATGTAAAGCTCTCTGATACCCGATGTCTCCGGGTCTAGTTCGCGCTATATAAAACTCTAAACAAATATATATTTTTTTTTTAAAGAAGGCCTGGTGTTAGCCAGCCACTACAATTTTCGGCTGCAATATGACATGGAAGACCCTGGAAGCACAGTGTAAGGAAATCAGACTTGGAACTTTCCAGTATCTTAGAAGGGAAAAACGGAAAGCAGAAAAACCTTCCAAAGTTCAGGCCAGCCGGAAATAGCACATCCAAGAACAAGAGCATGCATGAAGATGAGAGAGACAGGAAGGTTAGAAGCCTTTAATGAGAATAACGCACAAGGCTAGTGACGTTGCTGTTTCATCTCTCATCAGGGAGATGAAACCACCATTAGGTGTGAGAGTAGGCCTTCAGTTGGAATAAGGGTCCAGAAAGGTTTTATTCTAGGGCTGGGGCGCACTGCCTTGCGGTGACGCTAATACTCAAAGGAGTAGGAATTCTTTGAAAAAGAGTGAGGTGCAAAAGGGCGAGGGGAAAAAACCTATAACCCCTCAGTGGAGTGACAATCTCGATTGGCACTGTAAGAGTACAAAAACAGAAAGCCCATGCACACTCTAAAATGGGTTAAATGAAATTCAAACATAAACCAAATGCAGTAAGGGAGACAAAGGCATGGAAAATTCATTTGCAGTAGTGTTAATTAAGAATAATAACAACAGGTTTGTCCTTGGTGTGAGGTGTCTTTAATGTGCAGACACATGAAGAACCAACCGACACGTGTTTCGTCGTGTGCGTCGTGTATGGCACAGTCTGCCTACGACTCTGTAGGGCTGTACAAGATTGGAAGGAATCCGAAGGTCGCTCAGTCGGTGATCATTCAAACCCGACAGGGCTCTGGACCGTGAAAGGATGTATGGTTCAGGACAAGTTCCTAAAACTGTTGCTGGTCAAATAAGATATGATATGCGAAGATATAGACGTTGGTATGCTTCTGATCATTGAGAAAGAAACGTTGTAAACATTGCTGTTAAGCGAAAATACATATATAACCCCTCTGGATTGGGTGTGGATAAGGTAGGCGCCTGGGACACGGACTGTTAGGCGGGTGCATCCTGCAGTCGTGACTTCTTGTGTCACACAAGAAGTCACGACTGCAGGAATGCAGGACGCACCCGCCTAACAGTCCGTGTCCCAGGCGCCTACCTAATCCACACCCAATCCAGAGGGGTTATATACAGAGTAGGGCAAACAAGTAGGACCACAGAATGGTGTCAAATGCTTTTTCGATATCTGTGGAGAGGGGGACTGGGGCCCCCTCTTCCCCTGCCACTCTATCCACTCTCCTTTTCCAATCTTCATGTACACTTTATGTACAGAAGACTTACCAATACTTTGGAGAGTGCACAAGCTCAAAACGACCTGGACCCGGAAGCATGGGTCAATTCATTTTCAAGAACCTGCTTTTAATCACGAATGAAATCGAGTCGCACCCCATGAGTGGAAAGTGGGTTACATTATTCTCTTTTGCTGTAATAACTGTTTTTGGGAGTTATTTTGAGAGATGATTATAAATATTCAAGTCTGCGAGGTTTGCATATCTATCTGGCAAGTAACATTTAAGCTCATGAGTCATTGTTTGTTCTCCTTTTTGAATTCTGAATAAATTATCCTAAAAAAGTTGCATACTTTATCAGCCTTAAAATGCATTTCTTGAAACTTCCTGAGATTTACTTAGCGTGCGGCAGAATAGAAACCATGAATAAATATAATGGAACGGTTTTGAGCAGTGTCCAGGTCTGCACGTGCTTGAGCTCGGTAGACTGACGGGGAAGCAGTTCCGGCTTGATAGACATGCTGTGTGAAGAGACTTTCTAACAGTTAATATTGAAATGAGTGAACGTCGCTCACGTTAGCGGATACGCATGATAAAGCAAAAAGGATACGTGATCCGGGTTCTCTGAAGCGAGAAGTGGGCGGTGGCAGATGGTAAAGAGAGTGAGTGAGTGTGGTGAGAGAGCTGTACTTTAACAGCACACCACATCTGGGGGAGATTTGTAACAATCCCGCAAAATATCGCTCATAGGATTGAGTCTTATGGTGTTGTGATAAACTACAGTGCTGATATATTGGTTTTAAAGAATACGTACAGCAAAGTTTGATCTTTTGAAAATTGGAAACATAGCGTGTTTTATACCTCTGACTATAGATTTATTGTAACACGTGTGCCTGTCTTTCGTTGTAACCTCCCGGAGCGCTGTACTCTCTGGGGCCTGCTGAGTCCGCCCTGTACTGCTCATTCTAAACGGGTTCGGTTTCTGGGGCCTAACCTCTGCAACTGCCCTCCGTTCTGCCTCTGCATTAGTCCCTGGGGAATTATAGATTTTGGAAAGTGCAGAAAACTCATTAATTTTATTTGGCTCGGTGTACATTTTTGCCCGTTTTCCTTTGAAACTTGAAAGGGGGGAGCTGTTTCTCACTCTCCAGCCATCATGGCCTAAGTTTACGAAGGTTTGCCGGGCGCCCGTGCGGTGCAGCGCCCCCAGGCGCCTCATGAACACCAGGGCAAAACCTTAGTGAATAATCCTCTTTCTTCCTAGCACAGTGATGAGTACAGGTGATGCCGCACTGAATAAATAAATAAATAAATAAACACACATAAATAAATAAAATACCTAAACTACATGTTGTGATGACTTAATGCTCACCCTCCTTAGCCTGAGTTAGCTCTGCCTTGTCACACTGCTTCCTGAATCGGGTGTCATCGGTACATCTCTGAACGCCGAGGCCATATTTGGGAACGGGGCGTGAGTGCAGCCCCACTCCTAGAGCCACTGTGGGGCGCACTCAGGGCCGGACTGGGAACCACAACTGGCCCCGGTAAAGTGCCACCCCCCCCTCCCAACTCGCAGGGGTTGGAGGGGTCGCTGAGCACTTTGCTGGGGCCGGTTTTCGGCCGATTTTGGTACAGGGCCGAATTTGCAGCAATGCTGCAAAAACCACCCTGTAACAAAAATGGACCCAAGGGCCCAAAACCGACCCCCACCTGTGCGGTGCACTGGGGGATTGCCCGGTGCCCGCTATTGCCAGTTCGGCCCTGGGCTCACTTGTGGCAAATTTCTAAAAGAAAGGAAGGGGGCCGTGCATCCCCCTCCCCGTGCAGGTATCCGCCCGAGGACCCCAACCCCTGGGGCGTGATACTGCACATTTTCCCGGGGAATCCACCCCTGGAACACTGTGGTCCGCTGCACGTGAGAGTGTGGGTATAACCTGCCTGTACTCTCCCTGGCCGTGAACTACACTTTACTCCCGCCCGCTGGCAGCAGGAGAAAAATGTTGCTCTGCTCAGGCGGGAGCAAAGGAAAGATGCCGTCTCCAGCCAGCACCCAGTATGGAGCGGGATGGGGTGCCAACTGGGACTGCTGGGGCATTGAGGCTCTCTCCGTGGCCAACAACTTAGTGTTCTGTGGGTGCCTCGGGTGGGACACCCAGAAAATTATGTCACTTGAGATGTCATTAGTGATGCCATATATGATTTCATAGAACATGTCATGATTGCTGTCATATATGAGGTGATAAGCAGTGCACGATGGGGGCGCAAGTTATAGTTAGACAAGCTAACTATATCTACTATAACTGGTGAATTTCTGTGTTTTTTTAAGTTCAAACCATTACTGTTAACACTGACAAATTCAGCGACCTGTAACGTTACTTTAACCTTTGTTTTTTTCTGTGGATTTCTAAGGCTTTTTAAAGAGGAAAACAGATATTTTATTACTGAACTTTAATGGTATTTAATGGTAAGCTTTGTTTTTCTCATTGAATTTCTAGGGTTCTTTTTTAAGTAAATTAATTATTTTTCTGAGTGTATGTATGGTAGAATGACTTTAAAATATATGTTGTGTTCCAATATTTTTTTTAGTAAAATAATTTTTCTTTTATTTGAACAAAACAGGATATGCTTCACAGTATGTAAAATGTTTGTAAAATGTGTTTAAGGATCAAACATATAAATATTTAATAGACATTGTTTTTTTGCTCAGTTATTGTAACTCTGATTTCAATTAACAAAAGAAGGGACTGTGGGGCTTTTTTTTTTAGAGGTCCAGCATAAATGCCCAGTCAAATACTACTACCTAAAGGTATTCAGTTACTATTATTTCAGTGCCTAGGAGACATTAAAACAGTAAACAAAGTCACCCCTGTTTGTAAATACAAACTCAGTGGTTCTGGGGGTGAGAAAGAGAGGAGGGGAAATTCCTTCTATCGGAACTAGGGTCCTCACACACCCAGAAGAAGCCTTTTAATTAGATCTTGATTATCCTCGTTGGGTGCAACTTGGCAGGCGGGCAGTCATGCAATATATCAAAATCAGGGGGGTTGCCAAGTGCACTCCTGTTTCTTCCTTTGTTTTCTTTCTCATTCAAATATGGACAAGATGTGAAACTACTGTTTGCTATTAAGCAAGGAGGAAGCTGTGCGTCTGGTTGGAGTGTTACTTCGCTCCAGTTCTTGCAGTGTTTATTTAATATGCAGTATTTGGGCAGACTTCAGTCACCGAGCTGCACGCTGAAGGATTGAATAATGGTTAAATGAATGAGAAAGAAAGCAAAGGAGGAAACAGGAGTGCACTAGGCAACCCCCTGATTTTGATATATTGCATCACTGCCCATCTGCCAAGTTGCACCCAACGAGGACAATCAAAATCTAGTTAAAAGGCAATTGTCACATGAGCGATGGCACAAATATCTTTTCATCTGAGGAATGGAAGTTTGAGTTTCATGTGTAAAATTATGATGGACGTTTTTAAGTCGGACTATGCGGAAACACTCAAGAAGAGCGAGAATTTATCATCAAATAATTTTGTCCGAAGCAAGCGAGCAAACGTTTTTCAACAAAAAAGTTATTGAAAGCTAGAACTGAAATATTCTTTTAAAATTGATGTTTGTTATACATCTAAGGGAGGTCAGGGTATTCCAGGGTTTGACCTGGGGAGTTTCTGATGGAGGGGAGTGTTGGGAATGAGGTGTTCTGAGTAGTGCCTTATGGGATTTGGAGTTATTAGGTTGTGGAAGGGCGTGACTTATCTGACGCAAGTGGTTGATGCAGAGGGGTGGGGTCAATCGTTCGTATTTGAGTGGGAAAACAGCAAGAAGGGGTAAAACATTGTTTGGTGCAAGGAGAGAACCCTGCTGAAAAGGGGTTTAATCTGTTTAACGTTAAAGGTATGGGCGATTGTTTATAAAGTTCGGAACAACGGGTATAACTCATTTTTGAGAAATGTGGAATATCAGGTGATGGGAACGCAATCAGGGCGGTTGTTTTACGACGGAGGTTAAGTGTGGGAGAGTAATGGCTGTTGAGAGTAGCCCGCGGGCCACATTTGTTTGGCGCACTTAGAGGGAAAAATGTCAGTTATTAGTACAACATGAATTAGATTGTTTGCAGCTATGTTCAAATTAATGCACAGAAGTCTAAAAATGTACACTAATATATATGTCTTAATACTTCCAGTGAACCAGTGCTTAATTTGTAAAATATGAAGTGCAGGTGCTGAAATTTTTGTCGGAGGCCACGCCCACTGTTTGGCTCCACCCACTCCCTCCGCTAGCTCCACCCACTTACTTTATTAGCTTCACCCACATCTTCAAGTGGCACTGCTAAAGGTTAAATAGAATACCTGATATGAATTTCAGAAAGGGAGCCTTCGTAAGGTTTTGATAGGAGGTTCCCCGTGAACCATTTTGAAAAAGACTAAAGCCAATGTCCATTTAAAGCACAAGTTTGGAATAATTATCTAAAACCAGTAATGTAGCTGGTCACAAGAATCCTTCTGTGTTCATTTATTTCACAAAGAAACAGCTCACAAATGACTGTGATTACTCAGCTGCACCATGTGTATGCTGGGACTGTTAATGTGACTTCCTGAGGCTTTTTTCTTTAAATAGTGGCAATAGTGAGGGTTGAGTAATTGAAGATCATTCTCTCTTCATGAACGTGCTGCTATCAGTGACGGAGTGTGAATGACGGCTGATGAGGGGTATTCGTGCAAATGCAGGAGGGATACAAAGCTGGAAGATGATCTACAGGCGTGGGCTTCACTGCTGGCTGACTTACTTGACCTATCCAATTCTAGACAAGAAGACCACCCTAGATTATTGCTATTTACGGTCCTACACTGTGATGCTATAATGTGCTAGACATTTGGATATAATTCTGAGAACCAGTTTAAGTGGTTATGTCGGGATCTCCAAAAACCCAGATGTATACAGAAGGCATGATCATCTATATAAAGTTATCATTCCAGGTTTTCAGTTGTTTCCTAGTGACATACTTACATGGTATTATTACTCCAATATGCATATCAGGTACAGATGGGTAGAGCGAGGGTGTGGGGGATTATAATAACACTGTTCTTAACATGCCTGCTTTCCACAGATATTGTATGTTGCTGTGCCAATAAAGATTATACAAAAAAAACCTCATTCAAGTGAAGCATGCATTTGTGACGCCAAATTACTGAATTGAAAAACAACAAACGAATAGCAGAGATGCGGCCGGGGATGGCACAGGCAGTGGGGACAGAGGAAGACGTTGCACCCCTCTGCAGTGAGCATCAGTACTGGGGAGCATAGAACAGTGGTAAGTAGGCTTGGGAAGCTGCACTTGCAGAACACTAGCAGCATGTGGAGAGCGGGCAGGGTATTAGCAGGACTTTTGAGGTCGGAAGCCAAGTTCCCAAACTCACCGACCGAACGGAACTGCCATTAGATCCCTGGCGTGGGACTGGGAGATACTGAACTCAGTCACAGCTCACAGGTCAATGTATTGTAAACTACTGTACTGGCCAGCGGAGGGACAGGCAGACTCACTGTTACTACTTGGATGGCCACTGCCAGTCTACGTACTAACCCTTCCCAGTATCATATAGATCCTCTGCTCTGTGCTGGCTGTGGATGATACATGTATGACCAGATGGTGTGTGCAGCAAAAGTGCAAAACCCCCGTGCTGGGCCGGGTTTCCAGTGGAGTTTTTTTCTGCATATAATTTATAGCAACTGCAACTCTCGTCTTGCGCCCCAAAACCTCGTCGAATCATGTATGGTAATTGGTAAAGCCAGAGGGTGTCCGTGTGTCATGTGGCAGCCAGGATAGTGCAGGCCCAGGGTTTAGGCATGCACATGATGCAGTTGCACTAACATGGTGCCGCAATCCTAGTCTAGTCTAAATGAGAGCCAATAGGCGCAGCAATAATTTCACCCCGGTCAAATGCGCATTTAAGGACCCGGTGACTGGCTAGCTGGCAGTGGCACCGCACCGCGGGAGTCAGCCGTGTCGGTACTCGGTAGGCACTACCAGTAGCACCCGATTGCGGGCGCCTGAGCCAGGCTTGTGCGGCGGCCGGCTGCTGGCGTGGAGGGCGGGCTTAAATATGGAAGAGAACTGGCAGGCAGTTAGAGAGTGTTACTGTTACGGGAACGGAAGCGCACACCTCAAGCAGCTTAGATTGGCACTGCTGCAGTACCTCAGCGCAGCCCCTGCCTGGAACGACAATGATGTCTTACAGTCAGGAGTCACGCAGATATTACCCGGAGCTCTTCAGGCAGGTTGGCATGCAAATCCAGGGTCAGAATCGAGCCAAGCAAGACGTAATGTACGATATGATATCAGAGAATGGGCCAATTGAAAGCGGCGCGCGGACAGTCACTGAGGTTAGGGCGCACACATACATTCACATAATTGCACTAAACGGGGAACTCTCTATGCAGTACATTTTTAGAACTGTCATTTCAGGAAAAAGGCAAGGTCATCTGCTGCAGGTTACACCAGAAGCATTTTTTTAGTAGTAACCAGTCTTTTCTATATTCCGAATCCTACACAACTTAAGGTGCTTTTATCTGGATGGTGGTTAAATTGTTAACACGGCCTAACAAACAATGCAAAGTAAAAACTACAGTATTGAAAACAATTACTGCGTTATTGCAATGCAATCACAGCATGCCAAGTCGAGCAGTGGCACTGAATGCCAAAATACTTTATCGGAACAATTTCAATTTAATGATTATCATTTGAGATAGTCAGTATGTTGGCCACCGCCATCCTGAAAACCGAATGGAGTAACAATAAGCTGGCTGGCTCGATGGATTCAGGATTTCAGGCCCAAATTCCAATTACAACACAACTGACCTTTAGCAATTTCCAGTACTTTGGCACAACCAGGGCACAACTCAAATATCAAAGGCCGATAGATTCATTTCTGCTTTTAAAAATCCCTAGAAATCCATTAGGTTCCGTTCTGGCACTGTCGCAGACTCGCACCTCCCAGTCCTCCCACCTCCCACCTCCCCCCTCCCCTCTCTCCCCCGGTCCCCCCTCGTCCACCGGAATGAAAGGAAAACTGAACAAAGTGTGAGAGCTGATCGGGTCACCTAGCTTAACTTAAAAAAACTGTAAGTCATTAGTGGTGCTCTGCTTAAGCTTAACTAACTTAATTTATTGTATTATCTTCAGTTCTTACCGTTATTCGTGGTGGGGCCGGTCGGCAGGCAGGCAAAGAGTCAGACACACACTGCTGCTAGCCACTAGGGCTGGGCTAGCTAGCTAGCTCAGCTCAGCTGTACTTTGCTGCGTGCTGCCTGCTTGCTACTAGCAGCAGGACGCAGTCTGCAGTGCCAGCGCCAGCAGCCCAGGCCCAGTCCAGTAACTTGAGTGGAGACACGCACGTGACGCACCCGACCCCTGGCTGGCAGCAGTGCCGGCCACCAGTGACCAGACCGTCACAGACCGACGTCACCTGCACTGCACAGCCCAGGGTCAGCTCTGCCCTTCAGCGTCGTCGTCGTCTAGGCTGGGGCCGCCGCGCGGAGCCGAGCCGGGCTAATTTAGGATGACTTTGGCCAGTACTGCTCTCTTGGGGGAGCTGCCGCCTTCCGCTGTAACTGCGCAGCGCGGTGGTTATGCCGGGGCGTGGCTAGCCTGCTTAAGCCAAAATGAAAAAAATCTGCGCGCGCTCACGCACAGCCCTTGGCGGCTTGGCCCCTCCAGCCCGGTCCCACCTGGCAACTAAACTGAAACTTCCGTTCCGATGCCCCAGGCCCGCCCACCTGCCTCAAACAGAAACTATCAACAACTCTGCAGCCGGCCGGCCGCCAGGCGCCCGGCCATGATGATGAAAAAATGATGAAACGAAACAAAAGCTAACTACTTCAGTTTTTTTCTCAGAGTCAGACACAGTCACACTCCATGCATATATTATTTATTAAATATTCGCTGCCTTGAATCGCTTTGGAGTTGGCCTGGGCAGGGGCAGCTGAGGGTGCCTGCCTGGGCTGGGTGCATTTCACGACGTCAGACTAATCAATGTCACAGTGAGTTGCAGCTGCGGCTGACGGTGTTTCAACACTAACTGTTACTCGGTCCCAAACGCCGTGACGGTAACAGTCACAGAGTGACAGACACACACATGATTGATGATGAGAGAGACTACAGTGACTCGGAGTTGACGGGCGGCGGCGGGATATGAAAACGCTGCAGCGGGAGCCAGGCAGTGAGGGCGGGCTGTACAATAAAGAAATTTATATTTATTTTTCCAGTCAGCAGCTGCAGCAGTCAAGATTCATAGACCCGGCCCTGACATTTAAGTGCCGGTGCTGAGCACCGGATAGCTCCGGCACAAATTAAGCACTGCAGTGAACCCCTGAGGAAGGGCTTTCCAAATGCCTGAAATGCATTGGGTAAAATGATCCACTACAGAGGATGGTTTTTGTATGTCATGTTCTTGAGAAAGGCCTGGATTGACATATCTTGAACAGTAGAAAACCTCAAATACATAAAGTGCCTCACATGTGACAGAAAAAGATTTGATGAAATTGATGTTTTGGAGTACACAGAATAAATATTTCTGATTAAATATGGACAAGATGTGAAACTACTGTTTGCTATTAAGCAAGGAGCAAGCTGTGCGTCTGGTTGGAGTGTTACTTCGCTCCAGTTCTTGCAGTATTTATTTATTAAGAATCTAAACGACATTCAAAGTGCTGATGACAATTGACTTGCCTCTTAGTTCATTAATAGCATTGCCGTCAGGGCAACCGTGGATGAATATTTTAAAGTTCATGCTAAATTCAAGCTATCACTTTTAGTAAATTACTGTCAATGAAGTGATGTAATCTGAAATACTATGATGAAGCATTCCTGCATTTAAATGCAATACTGTTTTTTTAAATTGGGAAGCGACTTTGCATATTTTGTTGCATGAGTTACTTGCGGTTCTCTTGGCTCTCCTCATGCATGGGCTCTCCCTGATAAGTTGTTTGCTTGCCCACTTCTAAAGAAGCTAACAGTTTAAAGTAAAGCTTTGGCCTGGGTGCTTGTAATGGTACCATTAGGCCCAGTCTTTGGAGTCAGAAACATATTCTTTGAATTGGGCTGCATGCCAAGCAGATGCTGCATCACAGGGGCAGCATTTTGTACAAAGTTAAGAAGCAGCATTTAATTTGCAGTGAGATGGGGTGAATTTTGGCTGGGGTAGCACTACTTACCAAAAGCTTGAATGAAGCCCTGGATACAGCTGACTCCTCTCTGCCAGCAATGTCTATTGGGCGTTGTTCACCCTCTTTCTGTCCATGTGCAGCTAGTGCTCCTGCTCCAATGGAAGGCAAGGTTCATGGGGGCTAAGGCAGGCATAGGGGCTGAGCAATAAAAAGACTAAAATTCTTGATGCTCAACTTTTTTTTTGATTTGCAACGAAGATTGATCAATCTTCCTGGCACACTGCATTTTAGAAGAATTGCAGGGTGGACATTTTTCTACTTTCTTCCTGGTGATTTCTTCTGGGCTTTTGGTGCAGGGCATTCTGGAGAAAATCGCAGGACGGGAGCAAGGCAGCTTGAAATGGATTTCCAGCCTTGCTCCAGCCTGTGTGTGACCCTTAAAGCAGTCCTGAAACTGGAAAAACATTACACGAGGACCCCATAAATTGGGGTTCAAGTGTGGCAATGAGGAGTGGTGGAGTTACGAGGGGCAGAGTCGTGGAAAGCACTCTGACAATCAATATACATTTTTTTTTAAATAAACTCTGCACAAAGAAATTCACAACAAGGAGAAACAGGACAGTACATTTGTTCTGGTTTAATTGGTTGCAAAGGATGCATTTTTTAATATCTTTTGGGGTTAAGGCACCCGCTACAGGGATCTTTGTGTGCCAGTAAATCTCATGGAATAATAATAATGGTAAGATAACTATGGTGGTTATTGCATTTTCTAATGAGATCTGGGTTTTGTCTAGCAACAGTTTTGAGTCAAAGTAGCATAGAGGGTTAATGTGTCTCCTCCACAGCACGGCAGATTTTTATTTTGTGTAGATAGGGAAGTGGGTTACTGCTTTTAATACAGAGATTCTTTTGTTACTGTTGTTCATAAATTGCAATCCTTATAATCTAGCACAGTGAGATATGAAAGCCAATGTGTGAATGCTAGACCTTGTAACACTCATTGTCTTATGTAAGACACCCTCTGTTCACTGATTTACACACTTGTATGATGTATTGTCAATGTATAATGTGTGTGTGATGAAAAGTGCTCTGACACCCTACAATGCGATAAAGCAAACACAAGGAGATGATGGACGTAGCACTGAAACTTTTCAGACACTCACTCCCAGTCACAGATCTGGGTTGAATCCATCATCATCCTTTAGCTCACTTCGCCACCTCAGTTCAGACCCAGCTACATGCAAATCAGTCTTGGCCCTGTGCCTCATGGGAACAGTCCAGCCCGAACTGCTAAGCCAGGTCTTCCCTGAACTGTAAACAAGCATCCTGGGACTGGTTTCTGTGTGACACCCTTCATCAGCTAGGCCAGCTTGAATCCAGTGGCAAAGTGAGCAAGGGACCCACGTCTGGGCATACCCTTCCAACTTAGGGCGAACAAAGCAAACACAAGGAGATGATGGACGAACCGCTGAAACTTTTCAGACACTCACCCCCAGTCACAGATCTGGTTTGAATCCATCAACATTCTTTACCTCAATTTGCCACCTCAGTTCAGACCCAGCTATACGTAAATCAGTCTTGACCCTGTGCCTCATGGGAACAGTCCAGCCTGAACTGCCAAGCCTGGTCTTCCCTGAATCGGAAACAAGCATCCTGGGACCGGTTTCTGGGTAACACCCTTCATCAAAGAAAAAACAAAGGAAATGATGGACGGAGCGTTGACAATACAAGCACTCACCCCCAGTCAACTGATCTGGGTTTAATCCATCACCGTTCTTTAGCCCACTCTGCCACCCCTGTTCAGACATGGCTATATGCAAATCAGTCTGACCCTGTGCCTCAAGGGAGCAGTCCAGCCCTAACCGCTAAGCCATGCCTTCCCTCGACCGGAAACAAGCTACTGAGGACCGGTTTCTGCCATTTCAGCCGTCTTCAGCCCGGCTTGCTTGAATCCAGTGGCAAAGTGAGCAAGGGACTCGCGTCTGAGCATACCCTGCCAACTTATGGCGAACAAAGAAAAACCAAAGGAAATGATGGACGGAGCGTTGACAATACAAGCACTCACCCCCAGTCAACTGATCTGGGTTTACTCCATCACCGTTCTTTAGCCCACTCTGCCACCCCAGTTCAGACATGGCCATATGCAAATCAGTCTGACCCTGTGCCTCATGGGAACAGTCCAGCCCGAACTGCCAAGCCATGCCTTCCCTGGACCGGAAACAATCTTTCTAGGACCGGTTTCTGGCCTTAGAGCCATCTTCAGCCAGGCTTGCTTGAATCCAGTGTCAAAGGGAGCAAGGGACTCATGTCTGAGCATACCCTGCCAATTTATGGCGAACAAAGCGGTACAAAAGGGGGTGGTGATGGACGGAGCATCTGAACCAATCAAACACTCACACCCAGTCAACAGATCTGGGTTTAATCCATCACCGTTCTTTAGCCGACTCAGCCACCCCCAGTTCAGACATGGCCATATGAAAATCAGTCTGACCCTGTGCCTGGGCTGACTGAAAGCTCCTATAAGTAATGTTACTATACTTCTAATTTTCCTTAAATCAACAGGAATTGGCTAATGCCAAACCTAACAAGCATTGGCATAGCCAATAGCTCTCGCCTTTGGGACCTTATAAGTGTTTATCCATGCAACAGTTGATGTTGTTGCACCAAGGATATTGTGCTGCATAACTACTTATTAGGTCCCAAAAGCGAGGCCTATTGGCTATGCCAATACTTGTTTGTAATCTTTGTAGGATGAAAACCTGAGTCAGGAAGATATCAGCTTGAAGCACAGAGCACCTGTAAATACGTGTATGTTATTTAATCATCGAAAGGAACAGTAGGTACACTCTAGAGCCCTTCATTGTTTTTTCAAAGGAAAGCCTTTGGGCAACTCCAGATCATTTTCTAGAATTTTTGATATAGAAACTTCAGAAAAGCTACAAAATAGGATAGGTAATTATTTCAGTGTATGTCAAATGGCAAGGGTTTCAACATTTATTTGCCTAGTGGTTTGGTTCAAAGGACTTGGCAAAGGTTAACCTGCAATGCATGGTGACCCAGTTTGCAAAATTGTTTCACTGCTGGGTATTTGCACCTAATTTACATGTTTCCTAGTATTCAATGTCGGAAGGCGTTGTTACAGGACAATCCTAAAGCACCAGGAGCACCACATAACCTGATCAAAAACACCAGAGCACTGCTAAGTTATAAAACAGGGTCGCAGCCAGTCACTATTGATAGGCTTTGAGGTGAACGCAACCGTGCTTCATATTACTTTGAGGCACTCCATGCTTTTTTAGGATATTTGAGAGGGTAGAGCAAATGAGGGACTGGCCGGGTAGCACTTTTGAATATATGACCAGAAGAGGTTTTCAGAATCTGACTACAACGAAGAAAAAAACAATTCTCCTGCGAGTACAACCATTGTAATAATACAGCATATTAACTGAATAGTTTGGCTGTATTTTGGCGCTGTAGCGAAGGTTAAATAAAAGTGTCCACAAAACTAATTACCTCTGGGTTGTCTTAAAATAATCCAAGCGTGTATTGGATTAGCTTGGAACAAATATATATTTTGCTTCACAAAGACTGTGCTGTTCCATTTACTGATTAGAAGGACATTACCCCAGTCAACTTGCTAGGGTAGGAGTTGCGCGAGCATCAACGATAAATTGAACCACTGCTGTAACTCGGCGCTCGATTGAGCCTTCCAACCAGCCGTGTAAGAAGCTCTGGCGCCCAACCAAGATTTTCTTTCTTTCCAGTATTTGACATACAGCTGAAGAGATGCAATAAAATTAAAGGGCAAGTTTCCAAGGAGAAAGGGGATAATTTGGAGAGAAAGGGAGGGGGCTTGAGCGAGACCGCTGTTAAAATAACTAGAATGCAAAGCTACACATAAAATAAAATAGAAAGAAAGCCTTTCTGCAGCTGACTGGCTCAATATGTGAACAAGTGGTGCCACATGTAAGCAGCATCGCGATCGGCGGTCTTTACTTTTGAAGCACTGCACTCATGCTTGTGGCGGCATCCACCTTGCGGGAGTGAGCAGCAGCAATATGTTTGCAATTAACGTGGCCGCGCCTCTGCTCACCCCCGCAAGGTGGATGCCTCCACAAGCACGAGTGCAGTGCTTCAAAAGGGAAGACCGATGGCTAAATGCCCTCGTAGTGCAGCGCATGCGCGCTGCCAAGGTGAGACCTAAAAAGGAGGGTGGACCCTTCCACATGAG
The DNA here is from genome assembly GCF_964263255.1 of Lissotriton vulgaris. Classification (NCBI taxonomy): domain Eukaryota; kingdom Metazoa; phylum Chordata; class Amphibia; order Caudata; family Salamandridae; genus Lissotriton; species Lissotriton vulgaris. The sequence goes on along the minus strand of NW_028241185.1, from coordinate 404,973 downwards.
AGTTACATAAGGGCACCTGCTCCCCATGCTTCTGGCAATTGGCAGTATGAATTAATCACTTAGACATGACCTAAAATAATAACATTTGCGTTTTGACAACATGTTTCCTGTATTCTGATGAATAGCTCAAAATCCATATCTCTATGTTTATTTAAATTTCGCATATGTTTTAGGGTGACCATTTTGTTTTTTTATTGGCAACAGGGGTTTTTTTGTGTTCAGCCCACTACATAAATTTGAATCACTGAAAACCAGTAGTTTTTCACTTATCACTACTATAATTTGAACAGTAACAAGAAAGCACTTTAAAATGTGTCCTACAGCTGCCTTAATGATCCCTGGCAGATAATGAAATAAAGAGAGACTGACTAAGGTAAAAATGTAATCAGACGATTTTTTAGAAAAGGCATATTTTAATATCACATGCAGGCCATTTCAGTATTTTAAACGGACAAAGGGCCCATATTTTTGTTTCTGGGAATGGTGCAACCACCCTCATGATTGGAATCTATTTTACACGTATTTCACTTGCAATACAGCCTCACTTAATTAACCTTATCTTGTTTTGCCCCTAGCCGAGGCTCTGACGCTCATCCCTGGGGGATGACCTATCTCAAGTACAGTCTATCTGCTTCTACCAGCCCCTGCACTGGGCTGGTGTCCCGATTGGCCCGAGCCGCCGTCAGTCAGGAGACGGGTCTCGTGCAGCCAGGCTGCTCTTCCGGTGGGAGGGTGAAGCCGCTGATGGAGAGCTAGAGGCGGGCAGAGGGCGGCGCTGCGAGAGGGCTGGGGACGAGCAGGCTGTCCAGAGACCGGGAGGCGCGCCGCTCTGTGGGGCTCGCAGGTTGGAACGGGCTCTGGATACCTTGACGTCTGCCTGGTTGTGGAAGGAGAGTCCGGGGAGAGGTGCCAGAGCGAGGACGAGAAGGGCACGGTAAGCGGTTAACGGGGACAGCTGCAGGCGTGGAGCACCGGGAGATTCCACTCCTAATTGGGGGGTGGGGGGCAGCGGGCGAGGGTTATCTATACCGTTGAGGAGGGGGTACTTGGAGGGAAGAGAGGAGTGACAGGGTTGAGGGTGTAGAACTGGACTGCTATGATGATGGTGCTAGGGAGAGAGGAATAACTGTGCAAGGTGCAGTGGGCGTGAGAAGTGAGAGGTAGTGATGGTCTCGAAAGAGGAGGGGGAGCTGTAGACTAAGGGGAGCCAAGACAGGCGACTGAGCGAGCCTGTGTGATGGAATAAAGGACAGAAGATGGGTAGTGATGGATTCCCTGTAAGGAGAGAAAGGGCGGAGTGTGTGGAGGGTGATGTCATCTGTGAGGGTTGAGGGGGCGATGGGCTCATTGTGAAGGTTGGTAGGGTAGGAGGTGAGAGGCATGTGCTCTGTTCTTTGTGACATGGTTAGGGCAGATGGGGGGTGTGGGCGGTTGCCCCTCTGTCTGTGATGGGGTGTTGAGAGTAATGGCAAAGGAAAAGGCAAGCGATGGGCACCATGTGGGAGAGGTGAAAAGATGAGGTGTGGTAGGGGCTCAGCGTGAGAGGAAGTGGTGAGAGGAGTGATGTAATCCGTGCGAGAGGAAGTAGTGAGGGGCTCGTAAATGGGTGTAGGAGAAAGATCAGAACGCTTTGTGAAGGGGAAGGACATGCTAGGGTTGGTGTGAAGGGACGCGGAGACGAGGTTGAAGGCTGTGATTGGCTCGCTGGAGAGGAATGCGAGAATGAAGGAAGCGATCTCTTCGGTTTGAAGGGAGGAAGGACCGGCTGAGGATGATGTGCTTTGTGTACACTCCGTCATCATAGTAAATGTGCTCGCTGTTAGATGAGAGGCCGGGCTGGTGGTGTTAAGGGAGGAAGGGCAGGAAGAGGCTGTCTCTGTCAGTGGTGCTGGAACAATTTGTTTAGTGGCAGTGCCAGAACGATTATTTTTAAGCTGCACAATGTAAGCCAGCAATCGTGGGAATCCCTCGATTACAGAAAGGCGGGTGCTGCAGCTGTAACACCTGCGCTTACTTGTTCCCTCGTCTCTGGGCTGGATGTGAAGGGGACATGACAGCTGGAGGAAGGAGAGCGGTCAGATGAGAGTGGTAGGCTCTGTCAGAGAATAAGACATTGGTGGTTTCTGCGTGAAAAGTCAACAAGAGAGTAACTGATTATGGATGGAAACGAGTTTGATGAGCTCAGGGTGAAAGGACAGGCGGGTAACTAGCTCTGTGAAGAGAGTGGCCAGGTATGTGGGAAAGGACAGGAGTGGACAACGCCGGCAATAGGCTGCGTGTGAAAAAGCAGAAGTCGAGGAAAGCCATGGACTTCAGACGAGAGGAGGGGGCGATCGGATCTGTGAAAGGGGGAGGTGAGAAGAGTGATTAAGTCTGGGAGGGTCGACGAAGGTGATCGATGGCCCCTGCGAGAAATGACATAGATGAGAGCGATGTGTTCGCGGGGAGATATCAAGACGAGGAAGGCCCTGGCTCAGCGTGAAAAGATGAGAGCGGTGTGTTGTCAGTGACATTTCAGGATGCTCAGAGCAGTGGAATCAGCGTGGAAGGAAAGCAAGGGGACCGGGTGAGAGGGATTGGCTTTTGTGAGAAAAGTGAAAGGAGAGAAAAGCTGCCCGATGAAGCGGAGAGCTGTGGGTGAACGGGCAATGGAGAGCGACGGGCTCTTGGTGACAAGTGAAGGGAGAGTGGATGGGGAGTGTGAACGGATGTGGGTGAAAGGACAGAGGATGAATGGAAGTAAGATCATTTGAGGAGTGCGATGGATACGGTGAAAGGACGGACAAGGTGAAGCAGTTGGTGAGGTGTGAGATGAGTTCGGCGTTGGGCTGTGAGAGTGAAAGAGCCTTTGCTGCTTGTGATAGGGGCTGAAGGCAGCGACGAGGCTCTTCGCGAGGACAGGACTGCCGAGGGGCAGCGAGCTGTGAGGCGGGCAGCGAGCTGTGAGGCGGGCAGTGTGCAGAGGGAGGGTGTGGAGGATGGAGAGCACGCGGCGGGTGAGGAGGGAGGGCTACGCTTGGTGTGGACCTCCTATCATTTATAACACTAAGGTATTGGACGAGAGAGTGAAAGGGCCTTTGCTGGCTTGTGCTGCTTGTGTTAGGGGCTGTGGGCAGCTGAGGCGCTGTTGGCGAGGGGAGGGCCGGTGGAGGACGCCCGGCTGTGAGGTGGGCATTGTGCAGGGGGATGGTGCGGAGGATGGGGATTACTCGATGTGTGAAGAGGAAGGCTACGGCAGTGGAAGGGAAAGATGGGCGTGCTTGCGTTCTGTGGGGCTGATATGCCTGTGTTTGAGGGGAGCTGATGGTGGCACCCTGGGCGGGGCTCTGCTGGCACGTCATCTATCCGACCTAAGGGTATTTCTAATGGGGGTGGGATAGCGTGCACATTGTCGCGAGAGGCGGGGTGGATGGTGCCCGGAACGGCAGTGAGATGAGGATGCGCGCAGCCTCGGGGGAGGAAGTGCCTGTAGGTGGGAGGGTAGCATGTGTACCCTGTCAGTGGGAGGGGATTAGAGGGCTCCTCATACGAAGACCGAGGCGCTGGAAGGGGCGTGCGCACGTTGGGCAAGGTTATGTGCTGAGGAAGGTGAGATTCGAGCACGGGGAGGGCCCAGATGCCGTAGTGTTGTCAGGTTCAGGGTATGGAGGGGTGGAGGTGCTGCATCGTGCAAGGTCAAGACGTGAGAGGGGCAAGCTCGCAGGTTAATGGAATGGGAGTATTGTGATGGCAGGGTAGGCTGAGGCACTGGTGTGCTCAAGGCATGAAACATCGGACTTGTCTAGATGCCCAATTCGTTTGAAGTGGGGTCACAGGAGGGGGAGGGAGGCAGTGCAGGTTAAGGGCTCTGACATGCACATGACATGCTCATGATTTAGATCGTCGGGTGGAAATGACCACATTGTTCAAGAGGGGAGGTTGGTCGGATTTACATCTTAAGTTCTGGAAACAAGGAATTATGATTAATACCTGTCTTAGCATTTATAAGATGCAAAGATTTGTTCCTCAGGGACGACCAGTCTTCCCCTTCCCCTGGGGTTAGTGGACGCACATTTACTAAAACAACAATATAAGGTGTGGTTTGAGGTGGCAAATTTTTAAGTTTGAATTTATTTGAGAAAAAAGAAAATCAGAAAGGAAGGGGGGGGGGGAAGAAACAGGAAATGGGATATGAGAACAGTATACATCATACAGAGAAAACAATTGCAATTGGGGTGGCAAATTTAAGATTGAATCTGGGCTACTAACGGGCAATGGCACGAGGAACGTTCCATAGCAGTGGTCTTTTGTGATCTACCCTCATTTTCAGGTATTTGAGACCCTGAAGATTTGTTCTTGTTCACGGAGTTTATTACCTGATTACCATTCTGGGTTAAGCCTTCTGCATCCACAGGGGGACTAAAGTTGCTTGTTTGTCCCTTTGTTCTCCCAACCTGTATTATGCTTTGCCCCGGGCAATCTGATAAAACAGCTTCCCCACTTCTATTTTTACCCATTTGCTTATTTAGGCTGGATCTTGTTTCTGCGTGTTGCACGCAAGTATTTAAGTGTTGGCTCTCTATGCGTAATAGCCGTTTTTCAATATCAGCCAATTTATGTAAAACAGTTTTTAAATGAACATTCATCACTGCTTCCAGCTTAATCCAGAAGTTTTCCTCCATGCACTGTTGTATATTCGGTGTAATCAGTGTAGGTGTTATCTCTGTCAGGGAAGAATCTAAGCTTAACTCGGGTATTGATTCAGATGTTATCTCTATAGTCTCTTGCGTACCCTTTTTTACTGGGGGTTTAGATGTATGCTGTTTACGTGGTCTGGTAGTTATCTGTCCCTTTCCTTTTTTACCCAATAGGGACGGACAACTTCCACTTTTTTGTTTGGATTTCTGTGCCCTCGTTACTACAGTCGGTTTATCTCTTATAGTGGAGGAATCTTGAATTTCCTGGGTACTGGGGGAATCGGGCAACAACGAGGAGCACCCATTAATTTGTGGTCCTCCATCCACCTGCCCCTCGTTAGAATTTATGCTGGTAGTAGCATAACGACTCTGGAGTGTTTGTGAATCAAGAGACAACCTGCGTTCAGTTAGCTTAATTTCATTTATAATTGCAGATTCTGCTCTTACTAAGAAAGCGTCCAGAGTACCTACTACCCCTTTCCCTTCCTTTGGTTTTGCCATCGCTAATATAACTTCACAAAACATTATCAGATACCAAGCAAACCAGGATATAAAGCCCTGGAAATGACGTAATCTGCGCAAATGTCACTCAGCAAACAATAACCAGCACCTGGCAAGGATACGGAAGAAATATATCAACCAGTCCACCATGCAAATTTTGGGCCAAAGTCTTACTCAATCCAGACGGTCAGATGTTAATGCCGTGGCCCAGCCTGGCCTTCTTCGGCCCCTGACGGCCACATACGGCCTGCCCTTTGCCCGGGCTTAGCCCTGCGCCCACCCGCGCGCGTCCCACGTTGCGGGAATCCACAAATGGTTAAATCGCCTCTGTTAACAAGGAGGGAGGGGCTACTGGTCCGCTATCAGCCCGCTGGTTCCTGGGGCTTAGAGTTTCAATCGGTGCCGGTCCCCAGCTGCCTCACCATTCCACAGGCGCGAAGCGTCTCCTGCGGAGCGGGAGACGCGAGAAGTAGATAAGCCCCCAATAGCAAGGGGGGAGGGGCTGCTGGTCCGCTATCGGCCCGCTGGTTCCTGGGGCTTAGAGTTTCAATCAGTGGCGGTCCCCAGCTGCCTCACCAGTCCACAGACGCAAGAAGTAGATAAGCCCCCGATAGCAAGGTGGGAGGGGCTGCTGGTCCGCTATCGGCCTGCTGGTTCCTGGGACTTAGAGTTTCAATCAGTGCCAGTCCCCAGCTGCCTCACCAGTCCACAGGCAAGGAGGCGCCTGACGCTCAGAAATCACTTCGCTCCCAAAGAATGGGCTGCGGGGCTCTCCTACACCCCCACTTTCCCTTTGTGGCCAGTTAGCTCTCTCTGAAGCCCATCGTTGGCCCTCACCCGCAAAGATCGCAAAACTAAACGGCTTGGGGTATCTCTCCTTGTCTTGTGACAGTCGTTTCGGTCTTGGTGTGGCTCACAAAGCCGGGGTATTTTCCCAGGAGTTAAAGCCCTCACGTGCAGCTTTGGTTTTTGTAGCTCTATGGAAAACGCCACATGTTACTATTCACAGTCTAAATCCTTTGGGTGTGGGAGGGTCAGAGCCTTCTTGACAATTTCGTAATGCACAAATCAAATAACCCATTTCCCATGAACATCTATCTACACGTTACCATGTCGCATCGTACACCGGTTCTTCTAGTCTGTAGGCCTCACCCCCCCAATAAGCGTAAAACTCCAGGCAGCTCGTTTTGACAGGGTTATTGATTTCCATGCCACTTGCCTTCCATCCAAAAGATCACAGAGATGTCAACATCTAAAGGTGGTGTCAGTCGTCACATTTTATTCGGAAGACTTTGATTTTCAAAAAGAACTTGACATCTTTAACGGCTGATGGTGATTACAGGTCCCGCAGTTAGTGGTTCGTACCCTCACACCCCCCTCACACACCTCCATTGCGGCTCTCGGTGCGGTTGGTGATGCCCACAGACACCACCTGCAGGCTGTAGGGCTCGCAGGTAAATCCGGTGCTGCTTTTATACTACATAGATGGCAGATGATGCTCACAGACGCCACAATTAAGGCTCGCAGGAGCACTGGTTGATGCCCACAAATACCACAGGGAGTGATGACAGTAGCGTTTGTTGATGCCCACAGATACCACTGGTAGTGCTCGCAGGTTAATTTGTTTATACGCATAGGTACAAGGTGGCGTCCAGACACCACAGGTGGTGCTCACAGGTCCATTTGCGGATGCTCATAGAGTCATAGTTACCACACTTATCTTTGTTGTCAGGTGAATCTGGTGCTGTTTTGATGCCAGATCCCAAAAGGAGCTACCATGGATGTGCTTGCAGATGCATTTGTCACTTCTCATGCATACCTCCAGTGATGTAGACGGTGCCAGCTATATTTGGTAATGCTCATAGGTGTAGCTGGTAGTATTGCAAACCACACCAGTGCAGTTTATGGTTTCTTACAGATACCCCAGGTGCAGTTGCTGAAACTCGCAGTTGTCACATGTGAAGCTGTGGATGGTGCAAACTCCAGTAAAACTTGACAGGAACGATATCGTTGGCTAGCAGTACCTACAGGTACCACTAAGTTTACTTGGAAGTGAAGAGGAAATGGAATCAAATGGATATTGAGAGCGGGTAAGAGGAGGGAAGTGGCTGGCATTGGTGTCCATCCTCCTCCTACAGAGGTGGCCCTGCTGTAGAGATATAGAGCCCAGCCGCTCTCGTTTTTAAGAGCTGAGCAATCCTGCATTACCCATGTCAGTGTTCAACTTTTTCATTTCAAATAGCCTTTGGTGAAGAGTTGGGGCGTTATTAATGCAGGGCAGGCCAGTAATAATAATGTATTCAATTATAATAATACCTGATAAGAGTTCAGTGATGGATCATTACTGTAGCTTGCACTAGGGAGGACAGTGACTGGGTTCTGTTGTGGTGTTGTAAATTGTGATTTCTTGACCACTGTAATTTCAATCATGAGCTCTCTGATGCCTGGCATAAAGTCGAAGGGGACATCATTTACAGGGGGTTTGTGTTAGCCATAAAGTTGTCTAATGTGGCCCAAATAGCTCTTGATTTCGTTTTCGAGGGGGTGCTGTGAAGTCAAATGTTATCGCACCCCTATTGAAAGAAATGCGGTCCTCCAGACTTTTGATGAGTAGCTTTTTTTTCCAGTTGCTAAGGATGAGGTTACACACTAGTTTGAATAAAATATCTAATGAGTATCCATCTTCCTCATTATTTAGTTGTGAGCCAAATGGACCTGTAAGAAAAAAGTTGAATTCTCTACGGGGATGAATTAGAAAGAGTGTGCTGATGAACTCAAACATGTCGTCCCAATATTTTGCTTAGGATGGACAGTGGAAGAACATATTTTAAAGGTTGCAGTTCCAACATGGGGGTGTTTCTCCTAGTCTTAGTTTATGCAGGCGAAATGGAGTATAAAAAGTTCTTGTATCAGCATAAATTTAGTTTGAGCCAGAACTGGGGAAATCGTGTACAGAAAATGGGAGTTCAGGATTTTGGTCCATTGCTTAGTGCTCTCGAGTGTCGGGCCATCCCTAGTCCATTTTTCACAAGTGTTTTACATGAGTGTAGGTGTTGTTGAGCTTAAATATTTATATATTCTGGAGACCTTGTGTTACGCTTGGATAAGTGTGCTAGCAAACTGAGGTAATGATGGTGTTTTATCAGTGTAGGTCAGTTTTCGGATGTAGGCTTTACATTTAGAACGTTATAGAAATCTAAATTAGATAGGGAATATGTGTGATGTGAGTTCGCAAAGGAAAGCAGGAGTTTGTTTGAACCTAATTGGTTAGTAGTGAGAATTCCTCATAATGCCCACTCCTTCCATTGGATCAGAAGACCATGTAACTTGATCATAGGTTTATTCCATATAGAGGCTAGGTTAGATGTGTGCATTTTGTTTTCTAGGAGAGAGCCTATTTTTAGTATGTCCTATCTCATGTTGTTTATCATGTATTTTCAGTGTGGCAGGGTAACCTTCTCCATTGAGATGAATGAAATAAGATTCCCACAGGGATTAACAGATGTTTCGAGTTCTAACCAAACTGGTGTGTAGCCATCCCTCCGGATTAGCTCTAGTGGGTACATTGCTTGAATAAGAAATCAGTTTGATAAGTTTTAAAACTAGGTAAATTTTTTTAAACGTATTTTCATCACACTAATGCAAGAGTGGACAATACATAGCAGGTGCAGAGATACATCACAGTTTAACATAAGGTTCTTGCTTTACATTTAGGGTCTGGAAGATCCTTTAAAACAGACTACAAAACAAACAGTGAGAACGCTCTTCGTTTACTCCCTAACACCCCCACTATCATCATGCTTGAGGCTAGCGTGCATTTAGGTCTATCCCTCGATATATTTGCCAAGGACCCCATATTTTTCCCCACTTCTTGGGGCATCCCCTGCTGCAATACACCATTTCCTCCACCAACAATCAAGGTAATTTTCCCAACCCGCCACCGATGGCAGGAGCTGCGTCCCCCATCTCCTTGCAATATTCTGTTTAGCCAGCCCTGCTGCCAGTGCCAACCATATCTGGAAATGTCGGGACCAGTCTGTCTTCCCCTGCATCTCAGGATTTTGGGTAGTCTCCGTTTTTTAAGTGAGGATCTAGGCTTCTTCCCGTGCCAGAGGAAGTTAATGACTCCATCTATTTTCTTCATAAATTCGTAACATATTGATTAAATAATTTATGATGGATGCAATCATCATTTTTACTGTTTCTATCTTTCGTCACCTTGCTAAAACCTTCGGTGACGATCCATCTAGTAAGTCTGTTTGTTTCTTTAGTCAGTGCTTTGTTGTGGCTGAGCAAGTTCACAAAATTGTTGGAGAATTCAAGTCCGAGGTATTTTGATGTGATGTTGATGCCAAGCCAGTCCCGAGTATCCCAAAAGATCTTTGGAGCCTATGCTATTTATTAAGATAACATCAGACTTGTCTTTGTTGAGGTTGTATCCTGAGGTTTTAGCACATTCAGCTATGTAATTCATTATTTGTGGGACAGACTGGTCAGCTATCCTTTGTTACTATCAAAATATCGTATGCGTATGCTGCTACTTAACTGTTGTTTTTTTCTGAATCTTACTACCAAGTCATATGTTTGCCAGAAGGGATTCAAGTGCCAGAAGAAAGAGGGAAGGAGAAAGCATGCATCCTTAGCATGTGACCTGGTGTAGCGAAAGGCTTGAGAGAGGAAGCCACCGGTTCAGACTGTGGCACTGGGATTAGAGTATAGAGCCATGACCATTGGGATAAAAGAGGTGCCAAGGTTGAAGTTGTGTAGCACTGCGACGAGGTACCTCCAGTTCTCTTTGTCAAATGCTTTTTCAGCGTCCAATGTGATAGTGACTGTTGGTGTGGTAGTAGTTTAAGCTTTGTTTTTCACGTGACACAGTAGTCTAGTGTTGGCACTGGAGAGACAGTTTTTTCGGAAGCACATTTGAGAGGAATGTAAAGATTTGGGCATTTATTTTTGTATTCTGCTAGCAAGGATCTTAGCATAGATTTTACTATCCATATTGATCAGGGATATTGGTCTGTAGTTTGTAGAGAGTCTTTTCCTTCTTTTTCTATAACCGCGATTATGGCCTCGCGCTGTACCTGAAATTGTGCCTGTGTTGGCAAAGTGTATGTACAGTTTGAGAAGCGAATCACAGAGTAATTCTCCAAATGTTTTGTAGAAGAGGGATTAGAAGCTGTCTGGTTCTGTCTGGTCCCAGGGCTTTTCCAGTTTTTAGATTCTTGATGACCCTTGTAATTCCCTGGGTAGAGATAGGGGAATTTGTATCCTTTTCTTCTTCGTTAAGTGAGAGGAGGGATGGATTGTTTAAGTATTTTTCGTAGTTATTTTCCTCATTTGGGAATATAAAATCTCATAGTATTCTTTGAAGGTGTCAATTTGTTTCTGGCTTTGTTAGTATCTTTTAATTTTTAACCCTTAATGACTGATACAGTTCTTCTGTTTATATTCTAGATAGGCTGCCAGCATCTTCCCTGCCTTGTTTGATTCACAGAAAGTTATGCTCTTTTGTTTGTTTGTCCAAGTCCCTTCTCGCTTTTGATTAAGAGCTGATTATATTCTTATTTTTTTGTAGTAAGCGATGCGAGACAGGACTCTTCTCTGGAGCATGTATGGAGATGTGCAAATTTGTTTATCTTTTTTTCAAGGTTTTGAGTAGCTTTGAGTAGTTTGGTTGTTCGTTTTTGATATTATTTTATTTATTCAATTTTTGTGGCATTATGTAATGTTTACTTTTATTGGTCTCTTGTTATTGACACAAAATGTTCATATATAAAGCAGCACCTGAGTCCATGGACTGATGATCACTACAGAACATGCTTAATAATTGTATGAGATAGGCATGACAATCTGCAAATATTTTTGGTATTCCATCTACATACATGCAATGATGTATTATCATCTTTATGTATTTATTTTGCTTTTGCTTTTACTGTACAATTATAAAATGTATTAAAGGTTTTTTAAATCAAAATGATTGCAGGGCAGGCCAACGTATGTCAAGGAGGGCCTTACCTAGGACAGATATTCAAGATAGCCAATGACTGCGCAAATTAGTTCCACTTAGATTCACTGTAAGTAAATGTATCCTATGCGGCTAGCCTGAAAATCAGGCTTGGATCAGACCCTCCCTGAGCTTCTAGTGAGTACCCCCCATATAAGAACCATCTCTTATATTTGTTTTATTATTGTTTATCCTGCCCCTCTACCTTGAAGCAGCCTTCTTGGGCTGCATAAAGCATGGAACTTGTAATTACTTTTCTAATCCTAATATACAGTATAATAATTTCCTACGAGCCGTTTCCTTTCCTCTGTTAAGCCAAGCAGTGTAGACATACTGACTGCGTTTAGTTTGTTTTCTTCTGTCCATATTTTTGCGTTTATTTTTATTAGTTTTGTTCTGTTTTTACCACTGTGCACATTTCATACCAGAGATCAGTTCTTTGCTTCCATGATTACTAAAGAGCACAAAGTTAAGACTTTGCACAGCAGGATTTGCTGTTGTTTTATTTTCCCTCCAAAGCTTAGGCAGTTCGTGTGCAAAGCATGGCTGGTTCTAGGTTTTTGAAAGTGACACACAGAGAATACTGGAGAAAACAACACAGGCTTTTGGCACCCATGGTCTCTTAAGCATAGGTTAAAAGGTACTTGTAAAATGTTGGAGTTGAAAAGGCACATGCTTTCCCTGATTAAAGTTAGCATCCATGATATTTTGTCATTCTGTAGAGACGTCAGCAATATTTTCCTCATAGAAGGGTCCTTTTGAAGAAAGAAAGTAGACCGCCAGCCTGCTCTACAATGACCTTCATTTGTAGAACCTTCACGAATGCCTTTTTAAGAGAGTGAGAGCTAACCCATCTTGATACAGTCAGACCTTGTGTCCAGAGTCAGCAGACCATCAAATAAAGGGATGCTGTATGCCCACAAGGTGCACTAAAAATACAAATGGTTCCTGAGAAACATGTTTACTATATGAGAAGAACACAGAGGCAGTTGAATCTACTTGCAGCAAGGATATTTTGCTTCCCTTTTTTAATACAGACAGATAAAAAACATGGCTACTCAATTCACAATCTAAGTAATGTGGTGTATGCATAAAGCATAAAGTTGTCCCTTCAGGAAAAAATACAGAGTAAAATAACATAAATAAAAATGCACTGTTCGTGTGCAACATTTCTACTCTGAAGAATAGAAGTCAATCCCCATTTTCTGGCAGAGAGCATTTTTCTGGTATACAACTTTTTACGTGACACCTAGATTACCCCCATAAAAAACTCACGCACACACACTTCTTTCATTGTCAAGAGACATGGCATAAAAAGAATAACATGCCACACTGAATAGCATCAGCGTGAGATTACAGGAACCCTGAGACTTTGCTCTGGTTTTCCTAAACACGCAGCTCAGATCTCTGATATCGCTTGGGAGAGGGAGCATCTCAAAGATGTGATGCTTGTGCGTGTTGGGACGTGATTACACCAACCAGGAAGCATTGGAAAATGGTATTTGGAAAATCATTAGACAGCATGCCCTATATTTACGCCATGTTCTTATGGAATCGCTTGTTCAACATCATCAGAGTGTGGCATGGAGTGCAGCCCCCATCCCCATATAAAATCAAGAGAGCGAGTGAGGTGGAGATAAAGGGTTGGGGGGCAACTTTGGACAGAAAAGGGAATGAAGAGGCTTTATGGAGGGAGTTGTGGCACACATGGTAATCAAAAAAGTATGAAATGAGGTGGCTATAAGGGGTTCGAGGTCACCCAATTTAAACAAAACCAAAAAAAGGACAATTTCAGCTCTGCTTCCGAGTCATGACCCACTCTATGGACCAGACAGCATTGTCTTACTTTCTGGAACAAACAACTTGTAGGGAAAGGCAACAATAAACAAAAAAAATACCTGGTGGTGTGTATTATTTTTTTTATATAAGAAGACATAATAATCATAAAGGAGTGGATTTTACTGTGGAGTTGACACCACAGTAAGGAGGAATCGCCTGAGAAGACTTAGAATAAATATTTGCACAGCTTATATTTTGAGAGGTACAGATTTTGTCAGGAATCTTGTGATTTGTTTTTGTCCTCGACCAAAGCCAGGATTAGAACCCAAGCCCTACCAAGTTCGGAACAAATCCGATGTTCTGTACTCTCTCCCCCGAAATATATAGTTTAGTGAGCAAAGTAAGTATGACCCCTCACGCAAAGCTGTTGTGTTCAGTTTTTGAAGCACTCCATAGTTTGTTCTGAGAATTTGAAACCGGCTTTCACCTAATGTTTGGTTTTGTTCTCTCTGCAGTGTAGCTGGCTGCATTGTGCGAGTACCTCTTGCACCACATCACTTAACATTTATAGTTCTGATTCATTAGCACCCTGTGTGCAGGCCAAGAGCTGCAAAGTTGACACTAACACATCAACTGCAATAAATCACCCACCAGCCGTAAGATAATTACTTTTAGTGGTCCAGTCGAGTAGACTAATGCACCACCTGCAGAAATCTGCGTTGATCACATGTTGAAATCCACACATGCTCACTTATCTGCTTATCCTTCTCAGGCTGATAAGTTAGTGCAGCTGAGATGGATAACAGTGGAACCACTGTCCGTATTTGTGTAGAGCATTTTGTACTTCTTGCATGGCCACGTAGTCCTGTCGGTGGTCCAGGGATTGGGCTTCATAGCTGATCACAGTTGTGCATTTGGTACTTCAGTTTTCAATTGGGCTTCTTAAAGTGGTTGTATGCAAATGTGGATTTGGTGGTGGTGGTGGTTGGGCCATTGACTATTGAAGAGGGCAATCCATAGCAAGCATAGAGTGCATATTTCAGTCATGCATTTTTGGCTCGTTTCAGGAGTGCCAGTTTTGTAATAATTGTGGTAGTGATTGTTGGAGATAGTTTTGGAAATAATGCATATAAAATGGATTGACTTTGCAATATGGAGCAGGTGTTGCTGGATGTGCGTGGGGAGTTGATGATTTATACTCATTCGTGATAGGTTATGTGAGCACCCAGGATGAACAGCCATGTGAATGAGTGCAATAAACTGTTGCTGGACATGTTGGAGTAACAGTGCATTGAGATGAACAGGTTCAAAAGAGCAGTAGAATAGAACTGTCTTTGAGAGACACCTTGAGATAGATCTAGAATGGCTTCAAACTATTTTTGGATGTTAATTCAGTTAGCCAAGATGAATTGCAAACAGTCCTTTAATGATCAAGACAGGAGCAAAAAAGAACTGGACAGGATTATTTGTGCTCCGAATCAGTCTGAGCAGAAGGGAGCAGGGCGAAGGAAGGAAGCCGTGCTAGGGGAGTAGTAGAACGCCTTGACTACAGTTTCTTGCTCTCTTCAACCTTGAGGCCTACTCTTCTAACAGGGGCTGTTGCTGTACTATTCAAGACGTGTGCTGTTGCATATAGTAAGGATAGAGGTTATCACACAACAGCAGTTGGATCAATCAAACTAAACAGCATGGTTTTGGTTAATTTCACAGACACACTTGGGTAATGGTACTTTTCCCTCACACAGTAGACAAAAGGGTATGCTTGCATATATTTTGTAGGGTTCTGGCATGGAAAGAGAATAGATGTTGCATTTGCATACCGAGCAGGATCTTTAGTTTACTTCTTCACACTAGTTGAAGTCAGTTTAGACAAAGAAACAGGGATTAAGTATTTTAGAGCTACATGGGAGACCAGGCAAACGCAATAATGAAAAAGGAGGAGAAAAGCATGAGACTGGGGACAGAACCATACATGTTGACTCTTAGTGGGTGAAAATTTGAGAGGTCGGCCTTCCAAGCTTGGAGTATACCTTCTCTCGACTACTGATAGCAGTTGGTGCGTTGCAGAATATGAAAGGAGCATGGTTGATGGGAAAGTCCTTTTGTGTCCGTGGTGAGATGTGCAAAGGTGTGTTTTTTTCCTTCCAGTTCCATGAGCTGTTCTCTTTTGTTCGTGATGTGGGGCTTCCTGCAACTTTCATGGAAACTTATTATGGATGGTAATGGTATTGAATCAAGCCTGCACATTTGGTGGAATACTTACTCCATATTGGCTTTCTAATGTATTGGATCATCCTCTCTGTAAAATAAATTCGTCTCATAACATGGCTCGTGGTTGCTGGTTTTGCTGAAACTCTGCCTGTAATACCGCATATATTGACTGCTGCAGATCGCCCCTTGCTTCAGGAGATGGTGACTAGGCGGTTGTACCTTTCAGTTCAGGCAACCTCCCTAAGGAATTAACCGCCCATGCAGATGCACACCGCTCTAACTAGTAGGCCTTTAGTTAAGCAACTATATTTACTGTTTAAGTTCACCACATTTTGTGGTAAGTGGCTCGCTAGTGCCAAGAAGCATCTGGATGCATACAAGCTTTAAAATAATTTTTATGTAATACGATACAATCTGTATCTCTAAACCACACGTATGGACTGTTTGGCGGGAGCTACTCTATCCAAATTTGTAATTAATTGTATTGACTTGCACCTCCTGAGATACCTCAAGTACAGGCGTGACTTGTATTTACAGTAGAATTTAAATAGAAGAGTAAAGGTTGTGCATGTTGTTCAGCAATCGTTAAACGGTAATACTCTTTGTGTGTCATGAAGGTGTAGTCTTACCACACAGTGGGCAACAAGTTATAGTTTAAAACATATTAACAGCGCCATAGACAACATTCTAAAGAAATAAAAAACAGAAGTTAAGTGTACACTGAGACTCAATTTCGACCTGCACATTTTTTTTTTTTTTGCTTAATAAGCATTTATTATGGTACAATCAAGTTTTCATTTTTGTTTTCGTATAATCACATATTTGTAAGTTATAATACATATTACATATTCTTCATCCGTGATTTAGGCTACCCACATAAACCCATATATGCGCTCCCGTGTATCCATATCGCAGTCATCGTAGTTCGTCAAATTTTCTCCCGCTATGTGCTGTCTAACATGAGCACTTCTTCTTACAAGTTCTAAGAGCAACCCCCCGCCCCCACCCAAACATGAGTCATCACTGTTAAATATGCTCCCATACACTCTCCCCATCAGCAAGTCTCCCTGTCCCTTTGTTACCGCTTAATCAAGTTGTTCCAAAACATTACTGCATTTGGTCCGTTTAGGCTGCCACCCCCAGCCCCTTCTCTTACTCATCTTCCCCCTCGGAGTCTAGTTCGTCTCCTTCCGGCAAAGGTTCACAAATCTCTCCCCTATAAACATTCCACGCTGCCCACACCTTGTTCCATTTGCGGGGGGCAGCTCGAAGGACGTGTACCGCCCTTTCCGTAACCATCAGGATATCCATGTTTTTAGCCCATCTGTTCGCAGTGGGCAATTCTGGAGCCCCCCCACTTCTGTGCAATATCACGCTTAGCCACTGTCATGGCCAGTGTAGCCCAAATTAGTCCATACCTATCTAGATCATTGGGGTCCCAGATGTTTAAGAGGCATTTGCGTGGTTCTGGCAAAATGGAAATCCTAAGTGACTGGGAAATTGTGCGCATTATTTGTCTCCAGAATTCTTGTATCTGTGGGCAGTCCCATAATGTGTGAAATAGTGTTCCCTCTTCCCCGCAGCCCCTCAAGCAAAAGGGATGGGGTGCTCTATGTATTTTGTGGAGTAGCGTTCTGGTGTAATAGATGCGGTGTAGGATCTTAAGTTGTACCAGCCTGAACTTTGCCGAAATGCCAACCTCTCTCGTGGAGGCCAGTGCCTCATTCCATTCCGATTCATCCGCCTCACCTATCTCTCCCTCCCATTTTTCTTTAAGTTTCAGTGTGGGGTCCTCCAAGTTGTTGATCAGTTTTTTGTATGTGAGGGAGGTCGCGCTCAGTTGCATGGAAGTCCGTCAGTAGTCTATCCTCTAGTGGTGAGGATTCCGGTAAATCAGTACCCGTTGGAATCGCCCGGAGCAGTGCGTGTCTAATTTGTACGTATCTAAATGTTTCAGTTGGTCTGAGGCCATATTGCTGCTGGAGTTGTGGAAATGTTATTACCGTGTCCTTGTCCCAAAGGTCCCCCACCGTGGAAATGCCTATGGAGTCCCACTGCGCAAATCCTTTACACATTCTAAGGTTTCCTAGTGACTTCGTGTCCCATAATGGTGTCATTTTGGTGATTCTCCCTTTCCAGCCCAGTCGCGCCTGTGCTATGTGCCATAGGGCCGCTGTGTGCTGTGTTGGACCGAGCAAATGTTTAAGTTGTGATTTATTATATAGTACTGCGAGCATGCAGTCTGTCCCCAGCTGCGACCAGTCTGCCCGATATGCTGGGTCGTCTCTCGGGGTGTGGATCCATTGGTTAATTATTTTAAGTTGAGCTGCCCAGTAATATAGCTGAATGTTGGGAAGCGCAATCCCTCCCTCATACCAACTTTTTACAAATTTGTCGTATGCTATACGCGCCGGGCCATTATTCCAGAGCAGGTTTGAGACTAACGCAGCAATTTGTTTGAAATATCGCGGTAGGACAGGATGTGGGGTGTTTTCCAATACATATAGGAACCTGGGGAGTGCCATCATCTTATACAAGGCTGCCCTCCCCAGGAGGGTCAGGGGTAAGGTTGCCCAGTGTTTAACGTCCGCACGTAGGCGATCCATAGGTGGTTTTAAGTTGTTGGCAAAGAAGTCCGCCTCAATATGTGCGATGACAATGCCCAGGTATTTAAAGGAGGTCGTCGGCGTAGCCAAGGGGCAATCGTCTTGTAGCCTCGGTGCCGGGCCCTTTAGCATGTATATCACCGATTTTGACCAGTTCAGGGTATAGCCTGACGACTTCCCGTGCTTGTTGCAGAGTTTCAGCAGGGCTGGGATTCCGTCGTCAGGTTCAACCATATAAATGAGCATGTCGTCCGCATACAGGGAGATTTTATCCTCCCATCCCTCATCCCATTTAATGCCCTTGAATAAGGGCGTTGTCCTAATCAGGATTGCCAAGGGTTCGAGCACCAGTGCAAAGAGTAAGGGTGACAAGGGGCAACCCTGCCTAGTCCCCCTGCCCAACTGGAATGTTGGCGAGATGTGGCCATTGGCCACTACTTGCGCAACCGGTTTTGTGTAAAGTAGTCGTATCCAGGCTTTATATTTCGGCCCAAAGCCCATACGTGCAAGTACCACAAAGAGATATTCCCATTCTACTAGGTCGAAAGCCATTTTGGCGTCTAGGGAGAGAATTACAGCCTGTTCCGTGAGGAGGTGTGAACGAGCCAGCACCCCATGAACCCTCAGGAGATTCAGTGCTGTACTCCTGTGTGGCATAAAGCCCGATTGGTCGGGGTGGATCAGGGTGCGCAGGTGTGGCATCAAACGGTTGGCCAGAAGTTTAGCCAGCACCTTGGCCTCTATATTAAGCAATGATATTGGGCGATAAGAGGTACATTCAGTTGGAGGTTTTCCCGGCTTTGGTATAGCTACAATTGTGGCCGTGCGTTGATCCAGCGGCAATTCCGCCTTTTCCTTGCTCTCCATATACATGTCCAGTAGGGGTCTACTGAGCTCTGAGGCCATTGACTTATACCATTCCACGGGCAATCCATTGGGACCCAGCGCTTTGCCTGATTGTAGTGCCTGAATTGCCAGCTGAATTTCCTCCTCTGTTGGGTCTATCTCCAGGGCTTGCATATTTTCTTGTGTTATACTGGGGATAACAATGTCTGCCAGTGATACTGCTGCCGTCTGTGCAGTGACGACATTGTCTGGGGTGTATATTTTTTGAAAATGACTTGCCAAGGTGCGCACAATTTCCTCCGGGTGTGTGAGCTCCTGACCGTCATCAGTGCGTAGCCTCTGAATACCTCTCGCACCTCCCCCTCTCTTATCTAACCACTCCAGCATTTTCCCCGCTTTGTCACCCACATCATAAATTCTATGTGTAGTGTTTGCGATGTAACCCTGCACTGTCGTTTTTAGGTGGGCCTGGTATTGTTGTTGCCGAATCAGTAGTGTGTGTGTTGTGGCTGGGGAGGGGTTTGCCATATGAGCAGTGTTTGCGTTGTTGAGTGTCAGTTCTATCTCTGTGAGTTCTCGCCGGGAATCCCGTTTGTGTCCCGTTATTGCTGCTATAGCAGCACCCCGGAGGACTGTTTTGTACGCTTCCCAGAAGACTGATGGCGAGGCCACCGTTCCAGCGTTCTCAGCAAAGTAATGCGTTGTTGCTAGTTTAAGTTTCTTCCGGATCTTCGGGATTTTTAAATAATTCGGGTATATTGGGTAGATTCTAGCGCATTTCTTTTCTCTGGTGGTAAGAGATATAGCAATTGGTGAATGGTCAGATATGCCTCTAGGCAGGATGTCTATTTTGTCCACAGACCCCAGTCCAACCCCCAGGAATAAAAAGTAATCTATGCGAGATAGGCTATTATGTACGGCGGAGTAAAAAGTGTATTGAGTAGCCGCGGGGTGTAGATGTCGCCATATGTCTACAATGCCCAGGGCTTCTAAAAAGTCCGGGAGTGATGCTGTCCCTCTTGAGCGGTTTCTGGTGGGAAAGGTGTCCATCTCAGGGTCTATTATTGCATTCAGGTCACCCCCTATGATTGTATCTCCTTCAAGGAGGTCTAGGAGGAACTTGCCCAGGGCAGGCAATGCTACGGAGTGGAGTGCCGGGGGGATGTATACGGATACCACATTGAGGGGCCTGCCCTCCCACTGGCCATGTACAGCTGCAAATCGACCCTGGTCATCCGTCGCGCGATGTGTTATGAGAAAGGGCAACGTCTTTTTCATTAGTATCCCTGTCCCCCTGGAACCCGAAGTGAATTCTGCATGTATTGCCATTGTATAGCCGCGCCTATCAAGCGCTTTACACGTTGTCCCTGCAAGGTGTGTTTCTTGGAGTAGGACTAGATCCGGGCTCTGACGCTTAATGGCTTGTAGGACCAATCCCCTTTTTATTTTGTCCCCCAGGCCTCTGACGTTCCAGGTTAGCATGCGCAATGGGGGCACCTCCACAGTCACAGGGGTACCCTCAGTGGGCATAGCATGAAGTGGTCGGGCCATTTACTCGTTGGGATAGTGTCGCGTGCAGTGTGTCGTTGGGCTTAGTGCATATGTTGCATTTCGTAACAATGTGTAGGAGTATGCCGATACGTGGAGTGTGGGTTGAGTGATGACTATGAACAGAAACATGAACAATAAAACTTTATCCCCATCCCCCCTCCCTGCTCCCCTGCTCCACGGACAAACCCCCGCCCGTTTCCCCAACATTGCAGAGTGCTTTAGTCCTTCCCTAACTATCTTACTTGCTCGTGGGGTAGGTGAGTCCCTTACAGGCACCAACTGCGCCCACCCTACTCAGCTGCATCAGGTCCAAGGTCTATCGCGTCACACTCAGTTCTTCTCATATGTAGTCAATCTTCAGACCGGAGCCGGTTGTCCAGAGTCAAGCGGGTCTTGTGCAATGTCAGATTCTGTTTCTTCCGTGCCATCTTGACGAGTCGAGTGGTTGGTCTGGCTGCCCATTTGCTTGCCGTTACGATGATTAGGCCGATCCCTGTGTGGGCTGTGATGTTGTCCCACTTGTCTCCAGCCATCCAGCCAGTCTTGTGCCGTTTCCGGCGTATCAAAAAACCATGCCTTTCCATCGGCTACAATCTGTAATTTGGCAGGAAATAGCATGGAGTATGGCAATTCTCTGTCCCCTAGTATTTTTTTCACCTCCGTGAATGATTTGCGGCGTCTGGCCACCTCAGCCGTGTAGTCCGGGAAGAAGGCCAAGGTTGCATTTTAAATCTTAACAGGTGGTGAGACTCTCGCTGCTTGTAGGATTGCATCCCTATCCCTAAAATTGAAAAGTCTGGCCAGCACAGGCCGTGGTGTTGCTCCTGGCTTGGGTGTTCCGCCCGGAACCCTGTGCGCTCTTTCCACTGAAAAGAAGTGGGATAGTCCTTTGGGTTGTAGTTTGTTCTTTATGAGATCTTCGATGTAGAGGTCCATTGCTCCCTTCCCCTCTGTCTCCGGAAGTCCAAGGATGCGTACATTATTTCTTCAAGAACGCCCTTCTTGGTCGTCCAGCTTATCCTGTAGAAGTTTGGTGACTTTTTGCATACGTTCCATGGCTATTTGTAGTTCCGTCGTGTCTTCTACAAGAGATTTCGTGACCACCTCTACCTGGGATACTCTTTCAGTCATTTTTTGAAAGTCCGCTCGTAGCAGCGTGACCTCAGAGGAGATGGCGCCTACCGTAGTTTTGACTTCTGCGAGGGTTCTCATAATGTCCTCCAGCGTTACCTTCTTGGTCCCTTCCGTTTCTTGGGTAGCCCCGTGGAGTTGCGCCCATTACTTTGCGATTGGCCTGATGGTTGTAGGAAAATGTATCTAACTTCGCCTGCGTGGATCCACTCCTAGTTCCTTTGCCCGCCATGTTTTCGGGGCTTGCAGATTCTGGTGCCGTCCCCCACTGTGCCGCGGTCAGCGTTTTGTGACTTTCTTTGTCTCGTATGTATGAGTTAGGGAGTAGCGGATCGGTGTGCACCCTGCGATTTCATATGTCTGGCAGAACTCTCTTCTCAGCCACCTGCTGATGCCGCACAGGCCCCTCTCCGGTCTCGCTACGTACCAGTAATAGGTAACTTTCGGGCCGTTTCTGTCCGGCAGGCCGCTGAAGTGGTTGTGGTGATTGCGGTGCTCTGTCTCGCTGTACCCAGTGCTTAGTGCTCCGTGTTATTGCCTGTCTACGACTGCGCCCCGAGCAGGGACGGGTCTGTTAGCCTTTATGCTGGGTTTTCCGGGCCGGGTCAGGCCATCCGTCGTACCGCCAGGCAGAGTATCTTACTGGGTCGCACCGCCGATGGGTCACGTATGGTGTTAATATCACTGGTCCTGCCGGATTACCACCAGGGTGCCTCCCGCTTGGTGTTTCAATCGCTGCGTCCCCACTGGGCCAGGACTGCTGCCGCTACCGTGTCAGGTTAGGCGTTGCTAGTCCCTCCTGTGACTCTTTGTGTGGTATTACTGTGCTTCACGGTCCCCCCGGGGGCACCAGCATTTATCACTACTGGCCAGTTCCTGGTATGTCCGGCCACACCGTCCCAGGGGGTGATTGAAGTCTTCCTCACCCGTCGTGGCCGCGCGTAGTCCACTGCGGCTGCTCCGGGCAGATCGTTTTTCCTCCCGGGGGCTCACAGCCGTGCAGCGCGCCGTCGGCCGCACCGTTCTCCGCCCGTATCTGCTACCACCGCCTCTCTTTTGGATGCTGTGTGTAGATGCCGGCAGGCGTACCTGTGAATTACGCCCCTCAGCAGTGTCCCAGACTGTGCCTCCACTGTGCCGGTCTCTTCGGTGTGCGGTCTCGTTCTTCCGGTAGGGCGCCGGGGAGCGCCTCTTCAATCAAGCCGGCCCGGTCTCACTTCCGCCGGGGCAGGAGAACCACACAAGTCCGATGCTTTCTTTTTGCGCACAGGCCCAAGTGCGCCAGTGCGTGGTTAGGCAGTCTCCGGTCTTCCGTTCTCGCCAAAAGTTGGTCTGGTGATGCCGCTTCGAGCCCGGACCCGATCGCTGCCGCTTCGGGTGAGTAGTGTGTCGGATTCGTATGCCGGATTAATGTTTAGGCCGCAGTGCCCTCAGGAGCTCTCACGCTATGCTGCCGCCATGCTTGGCTGCTAGCCACGCCCTCGACCTGCACATTTGCGCATTAATTTGCCAACAAAGTGCTCTCATTAAGGTGTCGAGCTCAGCCATAAAAATTGCAAATCAGAGTTTTCAACTGGTTTCCTATTAAATAAAAAAAGAAAGGATGCCTGTCTAAGAATGCCTTTCTCATTATCATCACAAATCTGTATCTCTTATCACATACTGCAGAGCATGCAAGTGTAAATAAATTAGTTTGAGCCACTTGTGGCTAAAGAATATTCAAAACTTGGTAACAGGGCAACTTCTTTAAAACAGACTTAGTTATGTTGACATTACTTTTGGTATCCTACATCATTGTCAATATGTTGTGTGGGAAAACCGTGAATGATAACGTCTTTTATATAAATCGTAGTACTGCAGCTTTGTTTCTAGCACCAGGGCAGTTGGTGTTCGTTGTCATTTATTGATCTCAGAAGAAAGACTATTTGCGTTGCCATTTCCAAGATTCAAACTCTGGACCTGCAGGCTCCAAGGACATGAGCCATCTTTCTAGTGGGGGCGAGCATCAGACCATGTTTGTTTACGGCGATTAGAAGTACTCTACATCAGAACGTGTTCCGTTGGGTTAGGGTCAGTCTTACAGGTGGAAATTCCAGATCTGGATATTTTTTGAGGCTCCACCATTACTAACACAAGTCACTGTAACTTACTCATACATTTCTACAGTCAGAATATAAATCCGTTCTGAATATCTGAGAGCGCATTCCCCATGATAAAGTACCACTGATGTGTTTAGAAATTACAGAAACTTGAAATAATAGCTCATTATCATCTTTTTGTATGAAGTCTTAAAAACTTGTGAATAAATAACCTCCAAATGGTGGGCTTTTCAGTGTCACTAAATCAAAGAAAAACATAAAAAACGAAACTCAATAGATGGACTGGGCTATAAAAAAAGCACTATGATTGCTAATGTTCCACACACTTCTGAAAAACAGATGTCTGCATTAGTAATGGATATTACGTTACAGCAACACGTAAAAAACAAGTAATTCCTTAACCAATACAATTTGCCTGTAATCTCTTTCTACTGCAATGATATGGAGATTTGGTTAAAAAACAGTAGGTCAGTTCGCCTTCGCATGGGTGTAGGCTTTCACGAGGAACTTGAAAGCTTGATTTCCACTGTGCCTATATTCTGTGATCAGTAGTTGAACAACTATTTTAAAGGCTACCAAATGTGTGTAGAAAGTTGAATTTAAGACCAGCATCAGGAATTCCTTTTTGCTCAATTCAAGGGGATTGGTTGTCTTCATAAGATGCTGTTAGTGTTTTTTTCTTTATCATACCTTCAGGTGAACTGCCAACGTAGCCATACCAATTCACAAAACACATTCTGAGCCCCACCCAGCCTCCTCCGTCTAATGTAATAGGTCCATATCATATCTCAACGTAGGCAGTTTTTGTATGAAATGGATAAGTCGCCCTTTGAGTCTGGTCCGTTTTCTGCCAATGAAGATCCAGGACAAGCCTCTACATACCGCAAAAGCTCGAATCAAGGCACGTGTACCAGAAGTCACCTCATATCTGGGTACTTCTCTTTCATGCAGTGAGCTTTCCTTCTCATGTTTTTCTGCCCTTATGACTGTGGTCATTACCCAATTACCTAGACTGAAGCCGCTACCATTTGTTTGGATTTGGAAGGATGAAACAAGTCTCACATCTGTAGCGAGGATAGTGGGGTATGGCAAAACAACCAAAAGCATGAGTCAAGGTATGGTATTACCTTGCATTGGAAAGCACATGGATGAGCACACATGGGTTCAGCTACCAGAGTTCTCTTTTCCTTTATTGTCCTCTGCTTCAGCTTCAGTAACCTGTGGAGTTAAAAACTGCAAAGAGGAGATAGATTTAGAACAAATCTTGTAAACATTGTGAGGGAGGATCACCATCTTGGGGACTGTATCAATTGCTGTAGTCTGGAGTCTGCAGTGATTATTTAATGGCAACTGCTGTGTAGAAGTGCAGCGGGGTGTGCTGATGGCGTGCTAGAGACAAACCCTTCTGTGCCGGGTCACCGCCCGAGACGCTGACCCTCAGGTCACCCAACCGTATGTTTTAACTGAATATCCAACTTCCTCCTTTATCGGGCAGGTCATTTTCTAGCCAATGAGATATGCTCCTAAAGATCTACTTACACTTTTCTCTCCATTTTGCACTGTCTGTGAAAATGCCACCATCAACCTTTTGAAAAGAAAACTTGTTTTATAAAGGGCTTTTACATGAAGTCTCATTTTCTTGATTGTGCACCCACATAGCATTTCTCAATGCCATACTATGCAACGTGAGGTCAGCAAAAACAAATAGGCAAACAATTGCTGATCTATGCGAACCTGGTATCCTGACTCATGAAACCCCATACCATATCCTTGACAAGTTACTTTCCCCTAAGCATAATAAGTTTAGGTACGACCGTCCAGAGAGGGTTGGGGTTGGAGTGAGTATCCTCAATAGAATCTCCTCAAATATCAAACATAAAAAAAACCTTTTCTAAAATCTGCCCAGACCAATCTCTTATCTGTGATTGAAATTCTGTAATCTGACTCTCAGCCTTCACTTAATTTAATGCCCTTCAGAAATGCCTGCTGACTTTTCTGCAGCCATCATCCATGAGATTTTGCATTTCGCACTCCATAATGACATTGTGATCATTCTGGATAACTTAAGTGATTACCTAGAATGCCCTGAAGGAACTGCCCGTATGGTTTTGAAAGAATTAGAGAGTTTTAACATTGGCCTTGTGAACAAGGAGTTCATGCATTAGGACGGCCACCTTATTGACATTCTCTTTACAATCTTGGATATTCAGTGCATGTCGGAGCCTTATTTCCCTCCTACATGAACTGATTACTTGGCTGTTCCATTTACATGCATCCTACTGAGACGAGAGACATCAAACTCCAGTAAAATCATGTCCACATACAAGAGCTGGAGGTCTTTTTCCATGCAAGAATAATTCAACACCCTTCCTACAGCTTTTACTCTCTCCTCTCCGATAGCTACTGACACCAACATAGATATCGATAGATCACTTGAGACCTTCAGTCCCCAAATTGATCAAGCTTTTTGACAGTTCACTCCTGGAAAACCAGGCTTGTGGTCTATAAACTTCCCACAATGACATACAAAACCCTATGGTTTACCCAGAGCTGCAATCTCTAAAAATTCATAAGTGGGGAGCAGAAAGACAGTGGTGTTACCAGTTCAGTGAAGAGACAAACAATCTACATTTCTGCCTTACCCACCTTTAAGTTTCAAATGAAGACACCTAAAATCATGTATTACACCACCAGTGTTTCCCAGGCATCCAACTCTGCTGAGGAACTTCCAAAGTATTAGAAAAATAAATAGTCCCATATCTCGATCCCATCACACAACACCTTCATAGGAACTGAATATTAAACTGGTCGACTTTCAAATGTGAATATGTTGCTGTTGTCCTTGTTGCTCAACTCCTTGGGCATGATATTCTGTTTGTACTCTGATGACACTCAAATTCTGGTTAACGTGGTTAACTCCCAAGCTACTGTCAGCTCTTCTGACCATGTAACTGATATCCTAGTGAACACTGTTATTGTCCTCCGCCACTGGATAGCTTCCAATCTTGAACCTTAAACCAAACAAAAGGGCTCTCCTGGTCACCAAATTTACTCCCACCAATTATAATACCTTAAATTGGCTGGAGATAATGTGACTTTCTCCTACCCAAGGTGAGAAACTTACACATATTCCAATCTCCCCATTTTATTTCAAACTTCAAACCTGTCCAGCTCCTGTTACTGGCATATTAAGCGGCTTAGAACAAGTCCATCTTTTTGTAACTCCTAATAAAACCAATGGACCCCTTCAGCTAGTCCAGAGTGCAGCAGCACACTTCATGTCTGAAAGCACGTAATGTAACCTTATACTCCCCGCTCACCCACACAAACCCTGTCCTCAGAACCCTCCCTGGTCTCTCTGTTTAGAAGTGTGAACTATTTAAATCGTTTTTTGATTGTTAATTCCTCTTTTCATTTGTTAGACTCTAAGTTCCAGCTCCATGCCCTGAAGCTTACTTGCGCTCCCTGTCCGGAGATTGCTGCAGAAGCTTAGAACCAACTTGGGCTCCTTTGAGTACAGGCCCTTTCCTTTGCCGGCCTCTAAGGAGTGGAAATAGCTCTCTTTTCGAGCTCCGCTTTGCGACTGAAACCTTTCTCTTTCATTTGTAACTCCAATAGGCCCATACACTTCATAAATACAGGCTGCCCTGCGCAGGACAACATCCGCAATGGTCCTTTCCCACAGACCGTGTATTCTAGAGTGTGCAGCTGGGGTAGTGCAGGCTTCCCAGGAGACTTGTTTTCTTAAATTGCTCAGTTCTCAAAGATTAGGCACCCCACCGGTAATGGTAGTGTGTGTTTCCCAGCAGATCAGGTACACCACAGATAATGGTAGCATGCGTTAACCTTCAGTTTTATAGAAGTCTACGATGTGCCCACTAAACAAGTATAGCCAAGGCAGCTGCGATGCGTGCTTCTTAAGAGTCGTGTGTACTGGCCCAAAGTCAGCCCCCTGTTGCAGTGGTAGCAGTAGCGTGCACTCATCTTCTGTGCGCAGTTTGCTATGAGTGGTCTGCTTTTAAGAAGGCCTATGGGAGGTTAGTGCCTCCTATATTGTTGTTTTTTGCATGCAGTTAATGGCAAGAATATACTTTATTCCTCAGCAAGGGCATCTTTGAATGTTGTTCAGCATTAATCTCTTACATACTGTGTAAGCACTTTTGATATTACTTGTGTGGTGCCAAATATATCTATTTGTGGTTTGTCTGATGTCATCCGTGTGAGCGAGCAGCCTATCTTCTTTGTCCTTTAATCATTTGTCAAATAACACTGTTGCACCTGTGATTCATAAATCTCAGGTTGACTTGCTGTGTCTTTCATCACTCTGTGCCTTTCTGTGTGCTGAGCAGTGTGGGGACTCTTCTCTCTGTATCATAGCCATGGTTGTGCACTACTGACTGCAATCTGTCTCATCAGTTGGGGGTAGGAATGTCCCTTGTAATTGCAATTTTGTTGTTTTCTGTGGTTCTTGCTGAATCCCGAGGCTGATGTCCGTCTGGCATTGATACAGTGTTTTTTTGCACAGTTTCTAGAGGATGAGACTGGGCCTGTTTGTACATCAGTCTCCCAGCAGGTGCCCTTGACATCCAGGCGTGAGACAGTCTTCAAAAACAACCATGGGCAATGCCAATAGGTCTGGCCTATGAATGCCCTGTCAAACCAGACCTTAAACTCCCTGTGCGTTGACTGCCCTCCTCCCATTTGTGCTGCTGCTTGTTATCTAAGGCATTTTAATAGCCTTGCAATGGCATGTACGTGCGCTCAGGCAGTTGGGATAAATAAACACAATGATCACAGGTGTGTGAATGGAAAGCACTGTTTTGTGGAAACACACAACTTCTGCACAACCAAAACAGGAACTCCTGGCTTCCAACCTAGGCTCGTACTCGTAGCCAAAGTCTTTCTCCTGGCGGTACTCGCATAATTGTCTGGCGACAGCTGCGCTGTTCTGCCAGACCAGAATAAGGTCATGCCTGTCGTTCACGGTGGTCATGAACTTGTTTATAAACTGTTATGGAGGTGAACCCCGGCCAACATGTTCCAGGTCATTAAGGGATGCGTCTTATCACATGCCTTCTTTTGTATTCACGACAGTCACACGTGAAATGATTTGATGCATTTGCACTTGGCCTTGGTATTCAGGCCATTAAAGGTAGACTCCAGATAGCATTTTGTTGTAATTCTGTTTAGTTTACGTTATTTCGAAGTGAATATTTGTTTAAATTTCTTTTAATGTTTTAAAATCCAAGGTAGTTGTGCATTTGCTGTTGCTACGTTAAGACACGCAGACACCGTTGCCATGGTGGTGACAAATAGTTCCAAAAGTGGTGCTTCTGTGTGCCTAGAATACCTTGTCTATGCAATCTTAGTACCATATCATAGAGGCTTCTGGCACCTATAATTTGGCATTTCTCGTGTTGTTGGAAATGAGCCCCATTTCAAACACACTCATGCACTACCCTTGAATTTTTGTGTCACTCGCCTCTAAATAGCTTTTCTCAGCATCACCACATCTCTTATTCTCAACATAAACATGTGTCTTTATAAAGCGGACGTTCTCCCAAGGGTATCTTGGCGCTGAATAACAGATGTTTATTCTTACCCAAACTTAATAGTGCTCATTTCACCCTGTGTACCCTGTGATCATGAGGTTGAACATAGGTCCCTACAGTGGATGCATTAGTTCACTAATACACCAGACCCGGTTGATGAAACATCACCCTATCTCCCTCCCCGGCTCACTCATTCAGGCACGCTCTCCACACCGTAGTCTATTCCTTTTTCTCAGATTCACTCCCTTACTCAAATACACTTCTCATCGCTTACCCTTACTCACTGTCAGCATCACCAAAACACCCTCGCTGGGGCACACTTTATATCAGTCCTGGTCTTTCTAACAGCGGCTCGGTGCCCTTCTCCCTTGACATTGTTTAGACTCCTTCACTCATTCACTCTTTTGAATTCACCCATCCTTCCTCATTCAGATTCAGTTATAGCCTAACAGGACTTTGCTAACTTATCTGTGGGCTCCACCATATTAATCTATTTCCAGGTTGGCACGAGTGATCACAGCATTGCAGTGTTGGCCAGATGTGGATGGCGCTTGGGCACTGGTGCCATGTATATTTTGACACTTGTAATCTTATTGCGTGTACATTCAGTATCACGCTCTCTTTTTGATTAGATGTTCATTTTGCGTACGCATGTTGGGATAAAGGTTTAGGGTACATGTACAGTTCAGATTCCACCTGCAATTCTGCAACTGTGATGAACTTTGAGGCAACAACTTCTGTGTCCACTGCCTTAATATTCTGGGTATTGCCCCTTTGAAATGCGACCAGTTGACGGTATTGGACTTTCTCAGTTTGTAAATAACCCACAAACATTTGCATACTGTACATGTAAATAATGTTTTACCGTCTACACATATAGCAAGACTAATTCTTTGCCTTTTCTGATGCTTCTGTAGGTTACAGAAATATCCCCTTAAGTCACAGTAGTTCAGTTAGAAACATGTCTTCCCCGTGGGTAGTTGTATAGCGCCTCTGACTTTACTAATCACTGGACTCTTTGCTGTGCGTGATCATGTGCACTTTGTGGGCCCGCATGATTTTTTTTTAGTGGGTGCAGCTTTTTCAGAAGATATACATAAGGGCCTCTGATGATCAGTATTGTTGAATTTTGGTTAATGAAACCATGTCGCTTTCCGTTTTTCAGGCTTTTCAAGTCTTCCAATAATTACGAGTATGCTATTTATTTTAAGATAGCTCATATTTATTTTATTTATCATTGCCCGCAACAGACTGTTTTAAAAAATGGAAACTGCAGTGTTCCTTCCAATCATTGGAACTCAAAAGACCGAAATCAGTTGAGAAACACTTCTGTTCCTAGTTTGTAGAGGACCGGACAGAGCGTTTTGCCACAGTTTAAACCCGTTCTGTGTCAATCACTGCCACCTGAAGCACACCTCACCGGGGATGGAAAAAGGGCTGCACTATATATTCCTGGAGATAATGGATAACAATTGTGCTGTATGAGACATTCGACATTAACGGTTTTACTGTGAAATATAAAATGCCATATTCTGTAATGGCCCCATTAAAATAATGGCCCTGCATCAGAGAGGGCGCGAATGGGGTTTTAGAAGTGCGCTAATGTATGCAAACACAGACCAGGCCCATTGCTGCTTGCATGTGTTAGCACATTAAAGCAGAGCTGTCGGCTTTGCTAATGCTTGTTTAAAATGTAATCTTCTTTAATGCAACGAGGATGAGGGTACAACGGAAATTATTAAACGGGAAACAGAGGCGAGTGAAGGACATTTGCACCCCCACTATGCTTTTGAATGTCACGTTTAATATTCTTGTTTAAGACTACACTTTAAACTCACTGACTTGCTTTGTTCTCCTTTAATACATTCTTAGATAAGCCTAATTTAGTTAGAAATATGATTCTCCCACTCATAAACGTGCTGGTGACATAAGTGATTTCTGTTGTTGATTGTAAGGGACTAAAGAGCTCTGTGGCCCTGCGCCAGGGGGTTCAGCCTGCGAGTTTGGTGCTGCAGTACCTGGTGGTTTGATAGCCCTTCTGCGGGTGGCTGTTAGTCTGGAGGTGAAGGCGGGGTGCTTTATACACGTGGTACTTTCCTGTTCTTAGCGCTTACATGTGTTTCTTTACCGAAGCCCCTTTGAATGGACCGCACCTCCAGAATTTAGCAGTTTTATCATCCATCTGCCCTAGTTCCTGGAGAAGTAAATTTTCAAGCCGCCTTGGATTTTTCCAAGTTGTATTTTTTTTTTTGCTGATTGCATCTGTCATTTCTGGGCTGCAGCCCAAGAGTGAGGTTGGCATTCACTGCAATAAAGCAAAAAAGCCAAGCACTGACAACGCCAATCTGTCTGTCCTTGTTATTCATGTGGTCATCGTCGTGTTCATGAGCACGGAGAGGTACCTTGGCCTGGATTTGCCTCTGGCGCCCTTCACAGACAATGGCTGTGTGGGTCTTTCCACTGGCACTTTTATTTTTTGCTGATGTCTAACAAGAGTGTTCTGAAGTATATTGTCTACACATTAGAACGTGGACAGTATTTTGCTTCAGAATATGAACAAGAACCTTCACAGATTAGGCAATCTGTTTCACCACTAGTTTTGGAAAGACCATTCCATTTGAATGTAGTAGTGAAATTGAATGATACGAAGGGCAAAGAAGACCGTCATCATTTAGTTTTAAAAATAAACAAATTATTGGTATTGACTAGTTTATACCTGGTTAAATTAAAATAGTGCTGCAATTCAATGTAGCTTTTGCAGAGATGGGTGTGACATGGCTGTCATCTATTAAAACCCCAGCAAGCACTAGTTATCTCATCCGTTGATGACAATCTACCACCTAATGTTCAAGCCTTCTTAATCATAAATTATTCAGTTTAGCCAAACACTATTTAGCTTTTCATACTCACAGCTCTGTTCCCTCTTTTCTTGAGTGAAGGTTTGACCTTTGACTGACAATCCTACAAACAAATCTGGGCCCAAAGCAGACCCGATTAGCTGAAGTAGTGAATCGCTTTACAGTTTGAATGTTGAGTTGTGGCCACTAACTTCCCAGGACAGACCTAGCCCGACAAATGTCAGCCAAATTAGAGCGCCTACTTATTTTATATAGTTCACGGCTACAGTAATGCAGTATTATGACGCAACGTGTTGTGGATGATTCGCCAGACTGGAACGTCTTGCTATTTAACATTATCTTATTGTTTTAGTATTTATTCTTTCCATACCACTTGTGAGTGTTAGGCTGGGCGGTCTGACTGGTATTTATATAGTGCTTCAAACCCCTGGTAAGGCACTCTGATTTATATTGGGTTTCTGGGGACCCTTCAGGTTGCATGGTTTAAAGGGTGTTGTTTGGAGTTTGGTCTACAGAGGACATATTTGGTGAGATGTGCCAGTTTTGAAAGCCGTGTTATATCGCCGTCATTTTGTTATTTTCAACTGTACTTATTTGTTTGAAACATCGTTGTTTCATGTTCTAATGTAGTGAGAGGGAAAGCATTAAATGTAAAAAGAATCCTGCAGTAGACTATGCCTGACTGTCCAATGCCATGCCAACATTTCCAGAGTGCCATCTACCATTAGTTTGGCATCATTGCTGTTTTGGCACTGTAGAAGGACAGGCAGGTAGATAGCTCCAGTTGAGACAGTTCTCCAGAGCATTAACCTTCTAGGAATGCGTGGAGTTTTCAGTGTCAACAAACGACCTTGGGATCCAAGAGAGTCCTGGTAGTTAGTGAGCCCCAGCGGATTCTGAGCACTACAAGGTCGCCGACAGCTCCCAACACTGAAGTATTCCTTGAGTAAAGGGTTGTGCTTGCAGTGAGTCCGGTGCAAAGCCCACCTCCCAGATCATTCTACATGCGCTCAAATAGTGTGTTTGTGACGTGCAGTGTCGAAATCAGTGCTGTATTAGGAATAACAGTTTAAAGGGTGGGGAACTGCAGCCGGATTCCTCAGGTTCCTTCCTCGACCATATCATTGGGGTTATGTTTTTTAACTTATTTGTTTT
Source organism: Lissotriton vulgaris (assembly GCF_964263255.1). Lineage (NCBI taxonomy): Eukaryota > Metazoa > Chordata > Amphibia > Caudata > Salamandridae > Lissotriton > Lissotriton vulgaris. The sequence goes on along the minus strand of NW_028241185.1, from coordinate 372,001 downwards.
ATTTCAGTCCTGCTGAATTTCAGTGCGCACTCTGAGTATCTTGCTGCTCCTCAAAATGATGCTCCAGTACAGTTGCGTGGCAGCTGCTGCACCAGAGTCAATAGAAAGGAAGGAAGGGTCCATCTACTGCTTTCCATACCTATTGTCTTTTGGCAGCTTCTGTTCCCTCCATCACTCTCCGGGTCATGTTGCGTCGTTCATTGGAGTTACATCACTTAGTACATCAATGAGCCGGCTAGTTAGCCGGCTCATTAATATTTATCTACATCCTTCTGCAAATCTCAGTTGCGGAAACTCAGGTTGCAGGTGAAGGCAGCTTTTGTTTCAGTTTGCCTGGCTTGGAAGCATCATCTCAACTTTGGGTCAGTAGACAAGTGGCCATTTACAAGCTTGCACTAAGCTCTCACACCTGCCTCGCAGTAGATTCTAATGGGTACCATCCAGGCTTTTAAGTCCTCACCCAGTAGTTTTGCTGTCAAGGAGAGGGTTGGAAATGCTCCACATTAAAGTCTCTAAACAAGTGAGCTGTTCTATGAACGTATCAACATGCCAATGACGTGTTGGTACATTCACGGAACAGCACACTCATTTAGAGAATTTAGTTAAGGAGAGGGAACGTATGCGGGACTGTTTAACTACCCCAATGCCCATTGGTTTAGGATATGCCAAGTATTTTAGTAGGCTCTTCCTGCGCGTGCACAAAAGGCAAGCTTTTCTAAGTGGTGAGTATGTAGGGGCAATAGACAGTCCGCAGTTTGCCCTTAGACATGAAAGCCTAGGACAGCAACCCTTGTTTGGCTTTTCCAAACCACTGCGGGATTCTTAAAATGCTGCCCAAGTACGCGTTCATGTATTCATGTTCTTAGACTTGAGCTCCGAGCCTGGGGCTCAATGATCCACCGCTACCTAACCTAACGTTTAAGTTCGCGGGGACTGATAATAAAAGGAAGCAGTCTAAAAGTGCTTTGAGCGAATTTCGTCACTTTTATAATCACAAGTACGCCTATTGGCAAAGAAACCATTAAGTAAGATATTACTTCAAATGTGCTTATCTTTCTAAGTGGCTTCAAGATTCATGGAAGCATGATTTGTCACTGTATGCCTGTTTTTGTTGTGCCCCACGCCAGGCATCGGGGTTGGCAGAGTGAGGTTCTCTGGGAAATGCTCTTCCAACATGATGGCTCCCGTGACGCACACGCCCAATGGAAACACTAATCTCTGGAACGCTGCCACATTGCAACATTTAATTGCTGCACTGTATCTAGATTCATTGTACTACAGCAATGGAGACCAACTGTTAAAACGCGTTGGTCTCCTTTAATAGTAAGAGTTCAACCATTCATGGAGCATGGTCATAAAAGTACATGTTTCTCTTCTGTTATTACCCAGTTCAGCGGTACCTATTTTGTCAGCCTTGGAATAAATAAAAGGATGAGTGGTCCTGTATGGGATTTTAAACCTCTGAATGGAAGTTGCACTTGTCACTCCAAAGCAGATGCCTAATCCGCTGATCTGTACCTTACTTTGCTCTCTTTATCCCATTGTGTGATAGGCCTGTTGTATTGCTTGAGCACTGTCAGAATTTCGGTGACACCTGCCCCTGTGTAGTACATTATCCGAACAGCTATTTTTTCTAGGAGATCCCCCGCATCTTATTTAGAATTTATCACTGAGGGCTAACGCAACACTTAATATCGCGTCATCATGATGACAGCAGGATTCTACTAAAAAAACAAACATGCGAAGCAGCCCAGATCTGGAAATGAGAACACCGCGGTGCAGATGTACGCTGGGCCACATTCAGTTAGCTCCGCTTTTAAAGAAGCAAATTATATGTATCAGGTTCCACTTGAGGGCCAAGATGTGGTGCTTAATAAACAAACATCTTGTGTGCGCTGCCAAGTGAGGCTGGCTGGATGCCTTCTGGAAGTGTGCTATGGATGCCGAGAAGTTCCCATTCAAGAGAAGAATTTGCCTCCTCACTGAAGCTGCATGTTGTAGTGTGGAAGGCGGCCGGCGAGTGCTGAACTTCTGCCATCAGAGTTGACTCTACACAGTATTCCAATAAAGTGCACATACAGAGGGCCTAGAAGACACAGAATAACCAGGAATACCAGAAGGGTTCCTTACCTTGTCTTAAAAACAGACTGCAAGTGCCCTTAACATTAATTTTTTGTATGTCTGGCCTAGAGATATCTTTAATCATCTCACCTGTCCAAAATAATGCAAAATAAATAAGTAAAAAAACACCTGCATATGTACAAAAACAGAGTCGTTTTTGGTCAGCATTTTTCAACCATTGGTATAACTGTTGCTCACATTTTGCTTCTACACATCACAGCTTGGAACATAAGGCAGAGTCAATCCACTTTAGCAATGGGCTCTCTGCCATTAAGTGATATCATGTTTTTGCTCATGTGCACATTCTCCTAAAAATAAGTTCAATTTAGTGTCCGGGCCGTTTGTCTTTCTATGTATTGTCCTGTTTTATTACTTTCATATTCTTCCTTGAATGTTTAAACTATGCCTTCATTTTGCTTTATTTCAAGGCCAGTAGGGACTTTTCCTTTGGTCAATAAGAATCATATTTTCTTGTAACCCACATTAAACTTGAAATGGTTTCTATACCTGTTCTAAGTAAGCATGCCTAGGAAGCACCCATACTGTTCAATTAGAATTGAAAGCAAAGGTTATTTTTAAATTCATCATTTTTATCACAGGCGTATGGCACCACCTTTAGAGGATCGCATTTTTGTTTTTTATGTTATTATTTTACTGTATGGTTGGCAAAAGGCAGACGTGTTAGCTTTGCCAATGCTTGTTTTAATTTGTGGTTTATGTAGCGTAAACTAGAATTAAGGCTGTGTTGGTGCACTAGAAAGCAGTGAAACATAAGTGAACATTGCATCGACAAGTTGCAGAATGTCAACAAAAAGGGGATCCTAATTGAGCACAACCTTTGCAACAGTGAAGCATGCACACAAATTATAAAGTAAAATATACTCAAGGGTCCATATACAATTAAAATGCTGTTGCCTAGGATAACATCACAAAATTCAGCAACAAAATGTACTCTTTGAAGGAAGTGTCTTCAAAAACGGATAGGGTTGAGAACTGCATTAGTGAAAAAACCTCCAAATCCCCTAAAACTCCCATTCAATAAAGGAATGCTCTTCAGGGGCCAGAAGGTGCGTATTGGTTGTCTATGGGGCCCAGTCTCCTCAAGACATTTGTGCACTCCCAGTATTGGAGACCCCCTCAAGTCGACCCGTCGCTGGTCCGCTATGTCCTCCAAAGCCACCCTTTTTTCCTCACTCTACATCATTGACCCGTCCCCTGTCTTGAGAAACAAGCTGGCCCACCAATGGTGCCCACTGCTTCTCCTGCTGCACTTGACTTTAATGTCCTTGGTGTCTGATCTCATCTGCCATAACCAACATGAGCCCGTACTCTCATTAGTACAACCATTTCCTTCTTGTTCATAATTGTTTCCAATCTTTCCCCAGCTCAATGCACATCTAGCTGTCCCTCTCTCATCCACTCTCAGTGCCATATTTGGCTCCTCTTCCCCTCATGGATACGTGTATTTTATTTTTCCCCCTAATGTCCTCTTTGCAGGCATGGAGAACATAGGTGTTTTCTGTGCCTGCTAGCTGAGCTCTCTTCCTCTATCATAAGACTGAGCTCCATTCTAATTTTCTTTTGTTTCTCCCACAGCGGTTCTTCTCCACAGTGTGTCTATGGAATGCTTTCTCCATCTCTTTGTGCCGTACATCCCACTATATTTTCAGAGTTCCAACCTACCCCTTGAACCTTTTCCTCCCCTCCTTCACAACGTAAGACATTGACCATTGAATGCCACATTTACAGACAGTGCTATGACTGGTTGTTCATAAGTGTGCATGAATGGTACATCTTGCCACAAGGATACTTTTCTCATTTCCCTGTCTCATGTAGCACTTTTAATTCTTCTCACACTGGTTACCCCACTGTCTGTCGCAGTTTATTTTGCCATTGTTTTGCAAACTGTGGAAGAAACGTTTACTGGGAAAAAATATCTATATTTGTGAATCACAGAAATTACCTACAAGAGATTCTGTCACACACCATCAATGGATTTAAACTGGCCAAGGAAAGAAAGGACCCACTGACGTGCTCGCCTATGTGTACGTATGAATCAAATGACTAAACTCCCATCAAGAAGGCAGGCAGGGGCCTAGCTGAGCTAATGAGAGTTAGGAGGTAGCTCTCATGAGTAACAACAGTTGAAACAGTTTAGACTGAGTAATAGATTAACCAGGTTAGCATGAGGAAGAAAACGTGAATGTAACGGGTAACAGTTACACTGAAATAAAGTAGCAACCTTTGAAATTTCACAGCACTGTTGTTATTTTATCCTGTCTTGCATTTACCCATCCTTACCATTGAAGCTCTTGTGCAAATTTTTTATCTGACATTTTGTTCTGGTAAAATAAACCTTTTGCCCGGCCTAAACTGTCATTTAAAAAAATAAGTCACCGCTAGGGTAGGCCCTGAATAGCCAAGAGGGCAGGGTGCAGTGTAAGACATGTACTTCTAATTTTACATGTCTTGGTAGTGAAAAACTCCTAAAGTCATTTTTCTCTAGTGCAAGGCCTACCTTTCCCATAGGATATATTGTAGATACCTTATTACATTTAATAAGTGTAACTTCCATTTGGAAGCAGGCAGACAAGTTGGACTTGGTGCCTAAAGAATTGTAATTAAAATACCTCTTTAATGGTAGTTAGACATTTAATCACAATTCTGAAAATGACACTTTTAGAAAGTTGCCATTTTCTTGTCCTAGTTATTTGGCTCCTGCAACCTGAGCCTTGCTCACATGACTAGGTGTAGCTGGCAGTCTTTGTGTATTGCTCCTAGACAGTGAGACATAGGGAAGATAGGTGTTGGCAGGATGGGCCACTGAGTTAACGAGGGAGAGGAGCTATCACATACCACACTTGCACATCACAAAGGGTTTGACACTGGCCTAGTGTGACCTCAGAAAAGCTCGGGTCAGGACAGGGAGGAACGGTCGCCTGACACCTTACGTTGGTGGAAACTGCTAGAAGCTTCCTCCGCTTCAAAGTGGGCACCAGATATAAATGTGGGACCTCAGACCCAAACTCTTCAATACACTGCTGGGCCTGCAGACTCTGCCAGGAAGGATTGTGGTGGTGCTGAAAGGACTGCCAGTCTGCTGCTCTGAAAGCCTGCTCCCCTGCAGTACTGACCTGCTGCTCTCTCACCTGCATGAGGAGGCCTGGAAGTGCATCTGTTGAAACCAGGACCCCAGAGTGACTTCACTGGCTCTTTGCCTGGCCTCCTGAATAGAGCCTCAAAGACAACATTCTCCAACAACCTTGAACCCAGCACCTGGACTCGACCATCTGTGAGTCCTACCCTGCCAAGTGGTGCCACCCCAGTCCTGGACCCTTGGAAGTTGGCCTGAAAGTGCTCTGCCAGCCCATCTGTGGTTTCAGTGGAACCGACGGATCTTCTCTGCTGCGCAGTGCAACCCCGTTCAGAACCGATGCATCACCTGTCCTGCATGGATTTCCCTGACACATGGTTTATGCATTACCTCCCTCAGCCTCTTAATAACTGCAGCTCTGTGATGTATTCTCGATGCAGGTCTTCACATCACAAGCCCCTCGTCGACTGCATCTTCGATGACGCAGGACTCCGCATCCCAAGCCTCTCAGCTTCCTCGTAACAAGCCCATCCGCAACGCATCTTGACACACAACTTTGCATTGCAAGCTCCTCGCCGATGGCATCCTCGCCGACGATACAGGGCCTCGCATCACAGCTTCTAGGAATCACAGCTGCGTGACACATTCTAGACACAGGACTCTGCTGTTGTGTTCTAATCTAGGACCCCGATCAATACTGTGACCTTATGCCCCTATACGGCTATAATCCATTCATACCCCTATAATGGCATAAACGATCAGAGCCATATTTCAGCCATATTTCTGAAACTCGCCTCTGCGGCTCATTACAGTAGATGACACAGCAGAAGCCACTATCTAAGATTCCTAGATTACACTCCGAGTTCTTCAACAAGATAAAACTCAGCAACCTGGGACAGCCCCGCTTGCTATGTTTTGATTAGTAATAGAACTCTAATGAGCACTGAAAGGATGATTACTTCCTAGTGACATCTTTATTGACGTCTTATGTCCAAAAACTTACGTCAAACAAGGCACCTTTCAGGTATAAATATTACCAGCGTTGCCTTAACCACATCCGCGCTAGTGGAATTCTCCTTCTATGCTGGGATTTACTAAATCCCATGCTTCATGACGAGCTGGGCTCGTCATCAGTGTGCGAGGAGGCTACACCATGACGAGCCCAGCTCGTCATGAGCCTGGAAGGGGTTAAGCAAAGCGCGAACGATGGTGTGGTGAATACAGGAGCCGAACAGCTGTCCCTTGCAGAGCCCAGCAGATGCAAGCAGCCCACGGACGCTGCCCCTCCTCCACCTTGACGAGCTGAGAGAGACGCTGTCTTTTCTCCTGCCGAGAAAATCCAGCTCCGGCGTTTCCAGCCTACTCTTGCGAGTGACTGGAATATCGAGTCCTCGAAGGAGATACAAGACCTCCAACATTCTATTCCAGAGGTATGATGTTGACTAAACCCTTAGAGAGAATTCTTGAAGCAAACCTTGGCAAAACCAACTTAACTTAAACTGCTATTTACTCCCTTCCACGTATTAGGCTTAGGTCAGGTACACTGTGGTAGGCGTAGTTAGAAGCACCAGTTGAGTACGTTAGCCTAATGTATATATGAATGTATATATTTTATTCATTTTAACCATTGTATGGCTAAGAAACCATATCAATGCTTTTACAGTATTATTTCGCAATCCTCTTTTTTACTGTACGCACTTTTTATAATAACTAGTCTTACAATTGTGGCAATTCATTTCTCATGCATGAGAAGAAAGACTGTTCAATAAATAATACCTTTTTATTGAAAAAGCCCGTCTCTCTATTCTCTGCATCTTGGTGAAAGTAATCTGCACAACTGACTGAGTAAAATAACTGTCTATTGTTTCACACGACTCTAGAGATTGACTCTTATTCTAAGGAGCAAAGTTGTCATGTTTATGCGGTTGTTGGAAAACTGAATCCCTTCTTGTCTGTACCAGGGAAGCTGATCACTTCCTATTCAGTCAAGAAAGTTACCAGTGACCTCTGAGCTAGTTGGTACAAACCCAAATAAGTTTAGCATAGTCAGTAGAGACCTGGAAGACCGCACTTCTACGTCTAAACTGCTGTTTATGTCATTCCAATGCGCAGGGCCTATAGGGAAAATAGGAACTACACTACACTGCAGCACTCTGCCTCAGTGATTTAAGGTACTCTTGTTCAGCTGCCCTTGATAGAGCGCGCAGTTCTCCCGGGCCACCTGGGTTACCAATTCTTTACACGCACTGGGCCCTGGCGTGCGAATTTTCCAAACACCACACTAATAATTTGGGTGAACCGGGAGAGGATTACTATATTTCTCCTCCTGCACGCTGCTATGAGCAATTAAGGTTTGGTTTCACCTCTGCATACCATGTACCTGACTTACCACAGGCACAATTCTTACGACGGACCTGGAGCTATAAGGGAAAATAGTAGACAGGCCTAACATCAGATACTCTTTATAATCAGTAAATACTTTCCACAATTCTGTAAAATGACCACAGACACCTGAGGATGTTTAAAACTTTATATAAGTTTAGAGAGAATATGACAAGGCAATAAGTGATAGGCAGAATAATGCGTCTAACACCAAAATCAACACCATAAAGTAGCTATAGATAAATGCTAAGACCATTTGAGTATATGGGAAGACTAAAAAGGGTAAGAATGTTTAGAACAAAACTAGTCACTGCAACTTTATACTAGAACATAGGATGTGGATGGGACCTAGAACATGTACTTAACCTAAGTGTTTAAACTATTCTTACTAAGTTCACCACAATCAGGCTAAAGGTAAGGGAAAAATTTGAACATACTAATACAATATAACAGTTGGTAATTTTTCTAAGGGAGGGGAGAGAAGGGAACAATTCTAAAACAATTGCAATATAACTCGTTCTCAAGGTGATAGAGCAATATCACAGGCAAGAGTGCTTTATTAAGAAATATAGAGAGAAGACGAGAGAGGGAGAGAGAGAGACGCAAACCCACAGGTTAATATTTACCTAGGTCTGAGAGAAGACTAACCCTGGCCACGGGTCAGTTGGAAGGACGGGGACAAGGACCCTCAGGAAGGAATGCCAGAATGCGAGCAGGTACAGCTCACGGACAGTAAGGACAGGATACCCCTCAGGATTTGGGATCAGGACTGGGCTCACCAAGGTACGACCAACACCCACAGCTTCAGAAGCAACGCCAGCGTTACCCCTTTCTGCAAGTAATCCGCCAGTAACCCCGATTGGGTTTTCGAATTCCCCAGCAAAGTGCTTCGCCAGCACTTAGGATTATTTCCACCCCTTAGGAGTTTGTGGAAAGTATGGACAGAGTGCTCCGCAGCACTTCAGATTGAGCACCTATAGAGTTCGTAGGGTCAGTGACAGGTCTGCTACTCGGACAAGTCGGACAATTTTCCTAAGCAAAACTAGGGCAGTTATACTGTTTTGGGGGCTCTTAGACCACCCACTAATGTTGCAAGTGACAGTTTCCCACATTATGATTGGTCAGGAGAGGTGGTGTGGTCATTACCACCTCCTAGAATTCAACTTTCTCATCCAAATATTAAAATTTTCCTACCCGCCCCTTGGGTTCACGTTCCCATGCATAGAATACAATAGAAAATCTGAGTGCACAAGACATTGCAACAAAGTCAGTTATTCTCAAGGTGAGTGTCCTCATCTTGTGCTGGGTTTCTCAGGCGCATTTGGCTTCTGGGGCCAGCTGGCTGGTTTCAGCTTCTGCGCAGTTAGGACTTTCCCCGGTCACCTGACAGGGTTCAGAGGAGCCTCAGCATGGCGTCGCTCATGTATGCCCCAGCCCACAAAGACGCGGTACATGAAAAGTAAGCGAGAACGAATTAAAATCACATACAAAATGATTACACTGTATACCATGATAAAATACTATCCAACCCTTATTTTATAATGACTATAGCATTATTGTTTAGTGCGGAAAAACAGATAGGCTAAAGCAGCGGTAGCAAGCGGAGAGCATGGTGAGAGACAAGCGGCCATATTTGCTACAGTGCGCATGAGCACAACTTCCCTCCAGAATGCGAGTGCGTCACATCACATGGGTATGACCGACGCATGCGCAGACTGAATTACAGCGAAGCAGCCGATTTTAGTGCAAGCTTCGTTAGTATGAGAAAAGACATACAAGCAAGCATCCTGGGGACACCCGCGTGTTTGGAAAAACACTCAATAAATGACGAACAATAGTGTTAATATGATTATACCATTTAGGCAAGGGTTTTGTATGAGAGCAGAGCGCTTGTACGCGAATCCCAGCTCCATCAATCCCCTCTTTGATGATATTTACTATCATCACCACATAGAAGGAAACAGATGCCAACTTTTCTCATTCATCCATATCACTTATCTGGATTTCAACAAATTTATCGTTGAGTTTTCTTGCAGCTTCTCTATGAGAGTGGTGATTTTTCACCTTTTTGTAAATTTCACTCTTTAACTCTTCTAATTCTAAATCATCAATATTTCTTTTCACCCCCCTCTTATTTACAGTATATTTCTTTTTGCACTTCTGGCATTTGCAGCAGATAAAAATGATTAATACAACTACACCTATTATAACTATTGGCATCAGTATTTTCCACAAAAGACTTCTACCTAGGTTAGTAAACCAACTACCTATAGAGGAGAGACCTCCAGTCAGTCTCGTCCAGGCACTGTCAACCTCCAATGGTTTGAGTTCTTTTTCCAAATTAGTTATGTTTTTCACATATTGTTTTAGTTCGATACTTTTATCAGGAATGTAGGTGCAACAATGTTGCGCTTTCAGCATTCTACAGACTCCGCCCTCTTTTGCTAATAGGGTGTCAAGGGCAAGACGATTTTGTAAAACCATTGATCTGATCGCAACCATTTCAGTATTGACCAGCAGGAATCCAGCAGCAGTGTCAGTAGATAACCGATCCACTACTGTAGACAATTTGCAGATTCTATGAGTGTTCAGAACTACCCCCATTCCAGGTATCAGTGCACTAAAAATATCACCTATAATTTCACCTACACTTTCACGTTTACTACGCACTAAGCCATTAGTCTCCTCATCGCTTCCAGCTGCATTATTCACATGGTATATTTTCGGGAAAACAATGCCAAAGTAGCAGCTTCCATACCAATGATCCGGTAATTTGAAATAAGCCTTGTTCCCACATATATAATATATTCCGGGGAACACAGGTTCTGACCCATTTTTGAAACCCCAACCTCCAATTACCTTGTAATTATGTTCACACTCGCTGGAACCGATGAATACATTGTTATAGTACTCTGTCTTTTCCCTGTGGATACAAAGTTTCCCCTTTCGTTCAAAATCCAGCAACAAGGCAGGACTAGCTTCACCTTCCGAGGTGTTATCCATGTGCTCAGCCCACCTAGGGACTCTATCCTTCTCGTCATTTGCCTTCTTCTGAAACTTTTCCCTCCTTCTGTCTGCCATCTTTATGAACATCTTTTCCTGCTCTTGTAGAGAACAGGTTAGGTTAGCTTGTCTTGCTTCATCTAAATCTATGTTACCTATAGTCAGAAAATATTCTCCCATATAACGGGTCACGTCACTTTTAATATGTACACGGTTCAAGTGTCCTCTAATAGGAAGTTCAGAAAATACTACGTCAGCATTTGAATAATAGTACTGCAAAGTGCTCCTATAAAACAAGCTAGCTAATATGCTACAGGAAATTCCATAGGTTAAAGGTAGATGGTGATATGTCACGCCTTCAGCCACCGAAGTTGGTAGCTTCATGCAGACATAACAGTCCTCTATTTCCATAGCTTCTACATAATGCACTAACAAGTTAGCAAAAACATTTAAATGCGTCTTGTTTCTCATTTTGTGAAAGTGTAGTCCGTCCTCATCTGATGCTTCTAAATTAGGTTGTGTGTGTGTCAGTCCTACTCGTTTGTCGCGTCTTTATAGGCTTCGTGGTGTTTCTGCAGTCTGCACAACCCCTATGTCTACTGCTTCGGGTTCAGTAGGGGACAAGTTGGGATTTTTGCTTATCATAAAAGGTAGGAAAACTGTTAGTCCTATCCATATTACTATTAACATTGCTACACTACACACGCATATTTTACAACAGGTTTTAAGACACCCACACCGGGATCTTCCAGAGACATTCGGATCAGACATATTTAGCTTACAGGCGGCTTTTGCTACCCCTCTTCGTTTCTTTGCACCAAGTGCTCACTTCGAGGCTCTCTCAAGGAGGGTCTTCGTCAGAACTCCGATCAGCGATGGACTCTTCGTCACTGTTGCCACTGTTGCGTGGTTCGTCTATTTCTTCCAACACAAAGTAAGTCCACTCAGGGCTCCGATACAGTCGGTTCTGTTTCTTTAGTCTGTCGCTCTTTCTTAGCGATTTTCCTTGGGCTGCCTTTCTTTCACTTTCAGCCCTTTTTCTGTCTTTCAGTTTTTCTTCGACTGTCTTTAGTCTGAGCCTCAGTCTCTTGACGTATCGGGGTGCACTTCTGCCTCCGTGCCTCCCAGTGGTTGAGGAAACTTGGCCTTCTTCGTGCACTCTTTTTACTTTTTGATGTGGCACCTCTGTTTTCCTGCCTGTCTGACTTGTTCCAGGTCTTTCGTCTATTTCTTCTGCCTGGTCCCTAGTCTGTCCCTGCTCAGATTCAAATCGTACTCGCTTTTTATTTCTTGTTATTGTAGTTTCCGTTGTCTGAGCACTTTGATCTAATTCTATCTGTTCCTGTTCATGCTCTTCGATCTCTTCGCTTTCTTCTGCATGAACGTCAGCTCTAATTTCTAACTGTCCCTCTCCAATTTCTGGAGTTTCAGGAAGAGTTTCGATGCCTTTATCTGACCCTACTTGGCCTACGTCCTGATCAGGTGTGTTGTGATTTTCGTTGACCTGACCTTCTTCTTCTATTTCTAACTCACCTGGACTATCCCACTCACTGTCTAAATAGGAATATTTCCTGGTTCGTATTGGGTCATGAACTGGGTCGTCGGCGGGGTACCATTCAACGTCTCGACTTGTGCTCGGCAGTTCAATGTCAGCTAGCTCCGGACTTTCCTCCTCGGAAGCTTCTTCAGCTGTGCTGCCTTCAGCTCCAGTCGCGTTTTCTCCAGACACCCGCTTTGTGTGGCTGGCGTGGATCCACTTCGGTACACCAGCACACTTTACAGCAGTTGTAGTGACGAGGATCACTTGTCGTGGCTTTCCGCACCTTGGTTTCAGGCAACTGCTCCGGGTGTGTTTCTTTAACGCCACCCAATCTCCTGGTCGCAGTTTATGTGCCGGAGTCTTTGGCCACTCGTCTTCAGTCTCTCCAATCTGCTGAGAGAGAGAACGCACTTGGTCACCCAGCTGCTTGCAGTATTCTAATACCATATCATCAGAAATGCTTAGCAGTTTGTGTCCGGGTACCCAAGCCTGTCGCATCACTCTTCCCATCAACACTTCATGGGGACTTAGGCCAGTTTTTCTGTTCGGGATACTTCTCAAACTCATCAGCACAAGGGGCAAAGCCTCTATCCAGTTCATTTTTGTGGAATCACACATTTTGGCCAGTCTGGATTTCAGGGTGCCATTTATTTGTTCTACTACCCCAGAAGCCTCTGGATGGTAGGCACAGTGCAGTCTTTGCTTCATTTTGAATGCTCTACAGAGTTCCAATAGGACATCGTTGGCAAAATGCCCACCTTGGTCCGTTTCGATTGTCTCTGGAATTCCGTACCTAGGTATCAACTCCCTAAGCAATAATTTTGCTGTGGTGAGAGCATCATTTTTCTTCGCTGGATATGCTTCCACCCACCTGGAGAATAGGCAAACTATGACTAGGATATATCTATACCCTTTACATTTAGGCATTGTTATGAAGTCTGCTTGCATTCTGACAAAGGGACCTACTGCCTTTCCAATAGTACTTTGTTCCACTACAGTCCTCTTTCCTGCATTAAATTGCTGACACACTAGGCACCTCTGGCAAAGCCTTTCCGCCTGGTTCCTGAACCTTGAATTACAGAACACCTTGTCAAACACCCGACACATTGCGTCCCTTCCCATATGTGTTGGCTCATGTATCATTCTGACCATGGGGTCTATCAGGCTGTCAGGCAATACAGGCATCTCAGTCGAGTTTACCACCAGACCAACATCTCTCAGCTTGCATCCCTCTTCTGCCCACCTTCCTTTCTCTTGTCTGTCTACTGCCTGTTGCAAATCCTTTAATTCTTCCCACGTCGACACATTCTCAAACAACATAAGTTGGCAGCTGGTTCCATCCCACAGCGCAATTTGGAGTGACATATGGTATCGGGCACAAAACTGTGCAATTTGGTCAGCGTACCTATTACCGGCAGTCACATCATCATTTCCAGATTTGTGAGCCGCACACTTGACCACAGCCAATTCTTTGGGCAACTGGATAGCTTCCAGTAAGTTATGCACCACCTTTCCATTTCTGATAGGGGTGCCTGAGGACGTCATGAATTCTCTTTGCAGCCACAATTGGCCGAAGTCATGAACAACCCCAAAACAATACTGGCTGTCTGTGTAAACAGTTATTCTCTTGTTCTTACCCCTCTTACATGCTCTGGTTAACGCGATGAGCTCCGCCACTTGTGCAGATTTCACCCCGCTCATGTAGGATGCTTCTATGGTTTCTGTCAATGTAACCACAGCATAGGCAGCACTCAGGCTCCCACTCTCATGTCTTAAACACGAGCCATCCACGAACATTGTTTTATCCCCATCAAGTAACGCTATTTCACGGATGTCAGGACGGGGCTTGGTACTGAACTCAGTTAGATCGATGCAATTATGCTCCCCTTCCTCTTCCATTTCCACATCCAGAGGGATAGGTAACAATGTCGCAGGGTTTAGGACATTGCACCGGGAAATAGTGACATTCTCGGCACCAATCAAAATTCTCTCATACTTAGTCAGCCGACTAGGTGTGAGGTACTGGGTCTTAGTTCTAGTCAGTAGAATGACAACAGAATGAGGAACATATACAGTGACATGATGTCCCATGACAATGTTCTCACTCTGTTCCAGACTGACGCAAGTAGCAGCAACTGCTTTCAAGCATCCAGGTAATCCAGCAGCCACCGGATCTAGGGTGGCCGAAAAATAGGCCACCGGTCTTCTAGTTAGTCCGTGCTCCTGGGTCAGGACTGAAAGAGCACAATTCTCTCTTGTGTCACAGAATAGCTCAAAGGGCTTGGTGTAGTCAGGCATACCCAATGCAGGAGCAGAACATAGACAGTTTCTCAAAGTCACCCAAGCGTTCATGCTCTCACTGTCCCAACTGACGGGGTCTTCTACGCCTTTCTTTGTCATATTTATCAGGGGTCTGGCTAGAGCTGCGAATCCTACAATCCATTGTCTGCAGTAACCCACAACTCCCAAGAACATTCTCACCTCCTTCTGAGTTCTGGGCAGTTCCATTGCTTTAATTATTTTGATTCTTTCGGTAGTAACTTTCCTGATTCCTTTTTCGATCTGGTGTCCCAGATATTTCACTGAATTTTTACAAAATTGTAACTTGTCAGGTGACACTTTATGTCCTCCCTTTCCTAGATGATTCAACAAGGCAATAGTGTCAGTGACGCAGTCATTTTGGGTTTTAGATGCCACTAACAGGTCATCTATGTACTGCACCAAAACAGACTCTCTGGGCAGCACTAGAGATTCAAGGCATTTTTTCAATATCTGGTTGAAAATCGATGGACTTTCAGTGTACCCCTGGGGGACACGATTCCAGACATAGATATGGCTGTCAAATTCAAAACTGAAAAGGAACTTGCTTTCTGGATGCAGTGGGATGGAGAAGAATGCATGGCACAGGTCGATGACAGTGAACCATTCTGCATTCCAGGGAATCTGATATAGTATCACGGCAGGGTTGGGCACAACAGGGCAGCACGGCACAACAATTTGGTTTACCTTGCGTAAATCTTGCACCACCCGGTACTTTCCACTAGGCTTTTTGATCCCAATGATTGGTGAATTACAAGGACTGCTCATTACTTCCTCTATTATCTCTGCTTCGAGTAGCCGGGTAATTTCAGTCGCTACTCCAGCTTTTACTTCTGCACTCATTTTGTACTGTCTGGTTTTGGGGTATACAGCATTTGTTTTTATTGCTATTTTAACTGGGTCCACATTTGCCATTAAACCTACATCCTTTCCTGTGAAATCCCACACTTCTGGAACTACTCTTAACTGGAGCTCTTCAGGTAAATCTTCAACTGTTAAAGGTTTGATATCAGAATCTTGTCTGACTAACATCAGCTTGTATACACCATCTTCATCGGGTGTCTGAATTTCGACGCCTTTTGGTGTGCAATAGATGGTACAATTCATTTTGCACAACAAATCACGTCCTAGCAGGTTCACAGGACTGGAATCACAGACTACAAATCTGTGCATTTCTTTGAAATTTCCTATAGAAACTTCCATTGGTTCAGTAATTGGAGTACTTATTATTTGATTTGAGACGCCCACTACTTGGATCGCTTCTCCCGAGAGGGGTAGGTTAGGAACATCCACTGTTCTTACAGTAGATCTGGTAGCACCAGTGTCCAACAGAAAGGTGACGTCTTTTCCCTCAACCTTTCCTTCAATGTATGGTCCAGTCTGGTCTACCGGTAAGGAGGCGCCAAGCACGCACTCCTCATCCTCCCCTCTCAGGCCCCGTCAATCTTGATCTTCACAGAGGAAGGTATCATTTAACAAATACTGTGGAATGATTGCGTTTCTTTCACTCTCGACTTCCCATACTTCCGCCCTCTCATTCTGCTGACCCTGACTCTTAAAATTCTGTCTAGGAGCGCGATGTACAGGAGGTAATTTTACCTGTTGCTGGTTCTTTCTTGTCCCCTCTTTCGGTACCTGTGGATTTAAACCATTTACAGGGGCATTACCGGCCTGCAGGTGTGGACACTCGTCTCGCCAATGCCCTATCTGGCCGCACCCATGGCACGGAAACTTTTTCATGGCTTCTTCCCGACTCATTTTAGCTCAGGGCTTTCCTCCTCCCCCAGCAGTGGCATTCTGAGCATTATTACTAGAAGTCAATTTATTTAACTGTTTTTCCTGCTGTTCGGCTAATTTCACCTGTGCCCACATTACTTTCTCCTTGAGGGCTTTCTTTTTATTTTCGATTTCATCTTCGCAGTATTTTGCATACTTCAGGACATCATCTATGGGCTTTCCCTGCCAACTGATTTTATTATCTCGAATCCATTGGGATATTTCAGGCCTTAATCCTAGCACAAATCTGTAACTGAAATGGGTCATGTCTTTCATGTCTACATTATCGATACCACTGTAAGTTTTGAATACCTGCAGTAACCTTTCATAAAATGAGTGCACCGTTTCATCCCGTTCCTGGGTGGTTCTATCTATTCGGGTCCAATCTGTCTCCTTTGCTGGCACCTTTTTCTTGAGGTATTGTATGACTTGCTCATACTTCCTCATTACTTCAGGCGCAGGAGCTCCTGTTTTCTCATCTCTGGGAAATTCCTCACTGGGCCAATCAATTTCAATTTTACAGTCGGTCCACAAATCTACAGGGACCACAATGTCGAAAAACCCATCCAGGTCTTTCAAGAGGCATTTCTGGACTTTTATGAAGCGTTCTACCTGCCTGTACCAGTCAACTGGCTTCTCACGTAATTTCGGGAAGTCATTTGTAAATGACACAATATCCTGTCGAGACCAAGGGACATGGACATACTTTCCTCCCGGGACCTTTCTCATGGGGCACAATTTTTCTGTTGGCGTTACTTCCTTTAACACGAATTCTGACGCCTGAGACTTAGCCCTGCTGTCTTCCTTTTTCTTTGCCCACCGGGTTCTCCATTTTCCCACCTCGCCCCATTTCTGCAAGAGCTTCAACAATTCCTTTATCTGGATCTGTTTTCCCATCACATTCAGGCTTTCTAAATCCTTATCTGAAAAATCTACTCTGTAGGGTTTCTGAAGAATTTTGGAGCGACTAACATCAATTCCCATTTCTGTGGCGGTATCCATTATCCTTTCATGGAGCAACCTAGCACTCCGGGTAAGGTTTTTGCTGATAAACAGTAATTCTTCTTCACTGTACGAGCTTAGGCGCTCAACTCCTACATTCCCAGCCATCATTTCTTCTATTTCTATCCTTAATTTATATATTTCTAATGCTTTAGGTTGGGGAGTGGTTTCCTTTTCTAGCTCCTTTGTCCATCTGTCCAATTCTTCTGGGGAAACTACGGTGGCACTCCTAACCCCAGATGCACCTTCAATCAACACCTCCTTTGGTCTTGTCTGGCTTCTTGCCCCCGATGTACTAATTCTAGACTCTCTTATGGGCAAATCCATCAAAACCACAGATTCACACTCACTTTCCTGATCCTCATCTATGAATACTTCTTTCCTCGGGGACGGGACGCTAGGAGTAGGCAATATTGGGGTGATAACAGGAGGATGGGGACTAGTCAGGTCATTTCTATACAGTGGAATAGCTGGACCAATAGTTACTGGAATAGTCAGGGAATCAGGATGGGGATGTATCTGGGCAATGGTTCGAACTAAATCCTCTCGCTGTCTAGCCAGGGCTTCTTTCTCTTTTTCCCGCAACACCTTTTCTGCAGAATTGTCATGCAATACCTGAGGTACCAAGGAAGGATAAATACTTGGGGCAGTTGGAGTGACCAATCGGGGTGGACCTTCTCCAAACGGCTGATAATTCGGAACCGTGGATCTAGGTCTGCAAAACCCATCCCCCTCACTGGCTTTACTGTCGGTACCTGTTCCATCTGTATCACTATCCCTCCCACATCGGGGATATTTTGCAAAGGGATTTGGAGAATGCACAGGCTCTGATTCTGCAACATAGGGAGGTGGATTTTTCATTAACAAATCTTCCAGGTGCTCATCTTCTGAGTCCCCTACGGGCATTAGGTGATGGGTCTTTTCTTTACATTTTCCTTTTCTCTCTTCCAATACCCCCATCATAGGGAATAGCCCTTCAGTCAACATAGATTGCCTCCACTGTTTCATTTTCTGCTCTTTGGTCTGCGCTTGAATCCTCGGATACCATTTACTCACTCCCTTATCCATCCGGGGTTTATCTCGCTCTGCAGCCTCAATCTCCCATTCCTCCAGGGCTTCGTACTGTGTCAACCTAGGTCTAGGGTGTAACTCATTCATGCGGGTCCTTAAGTTAAACAGAATCCGACCATTAAATGTGCCTTCAACAGGAAATGCTAGGACTCCGTCATCTACAGTATACTTTGCCCAATTTTCTAACCAGACACAAGTGTGGTACCCTTTATCAAACAGCATGAAAGAAGCAGGGGTATTCGGCGGGGGAATGAGCACGCCTTCCCTCGTTCTAATGGGCTTGTCAGTTTTGAAAAAATTCTTTATTTTATCAGAGAAGGACAGTTTCCTCTTTACTCCATACATCATGTGCGGTCTACCTCGTCTAAGCTGATCCGTATGAAATCCTAGGTACTTTGGGTTCGGTATGAAATCTGGATACCACATGCAACTCTCCAGACTCGCTTCTAACTCGGCTTGATTAATTTTGTTTACTTTTGTGCTTCCAATGCTAACGCGACTTTTATTTCGCACTACCCAATCAGGTCAGAGAATGCAAATACCCTTGACCAATGGGTGCGCGGCCTTTTCGCAAGACAGAGTCTCACGCTTCGGCACTCACCCCTCCTTTACAAATTCAGCTCCACTACACACCCGCTGTCTTGACCAATGCCAGCGCGGCACGGAGTGACGTCAGAGCAGCTCTCCGACTGACTCCCTCCTTCACAAGGTAACGGAAACTTTTTACTCTCTCTAAAGTGCAAGTGCACGTTTTAGTCAACAACACACAACGTTTGCCACTATGTCTGAGTGTTCTAAAGAGAGAAAAGACTCTTCTTTCGCTACTAGTAAACCACTTCTGTCTACTTTTCATTCACTCTGGATAGACTTCTTTGCCTGTCCCTTCACGCTAGTAACATAGAACCCGTTATTCTTCTGACTCATCCACCTTAGTCGGGGATATGTACTGAGCCAGGATTTCACCAGCGAACTATTTTACTTACCAGACAAGCCTCGGAGACCCTACTACTCCTTCCGTATGCAACCCTTACTAGGTGATATCGCAATGAAAGTTTTATAAAGGACTCGTAGCTATCATTCACTCCAGAAACAAAAGGTCCTAATTAGTGCTTCCAGTTATCCTTAACCCTGCACTAATACCTCAAACCTAGTGACTTCAACAGCTAACCGGATTCTGCTCACCGTTAGCTAAATACTTCCCCGGGGATTCGGACTACACTGAACATTCACAAACACTGGTTAATATAACATTTATAGCAGCAATGCAAAAATCATATACATTTACATATAAATCCTTAAAACATTTCAAAAATATTTGAACCTAATACAGTAGAAAATCAGCAGCACATTTTATTTTCACGGTTTGTTTATGACTTATCCTGTCTACCTAATCTAACTAGTCCAAACCATCCTCTGGCTGCCAGAAAATTACTGATAGAGCGCGCAGTTCTCCCGGGCCACCTGGGTTACCAATTCTTTACACGCACTGGGCCCTGGCGTGCGAATTTTCCAAACACCACACTAATAATTTGGGTGAACCGGGAGAGGATTACTATATTTCTCCTCCTGCACGCTGCTATGAGCAATTAAGGTTTGGTTTCACCTCTGCATACCATGTACCTGACTTACCACAGGCACAATTCTTACGACGGACCTGGAGCTATAAGGGAAAATAGTAGACAGGCCTAACATCAGATACTCTTTATAATCAGTAAATACTTTCCACAATTCTGTAAAATGACCACAGACACCTGAGGATGTTTAAAACTTTATATAAGTTTAGAGAGAATATGACAAGGCAATAAGTGATAGGCAGAATAATGCGTCTAACACCAAAATCAACACCATAAAGTAGCTATAGATAAATGCTAAGACCATTTGAGTATATGGGAAGACTAAAAAGGGTAAGAATGTTTAGAACAAAACTAGTCACTGCAACTTTATACTAGAACATAGGATGTGGATGGGACCTAGAACATGTACTTAACCTAAGTGTTTAAACTATTCTTACTAAGTTCACCACAATCAGGCTAAAGGTAAGGGAAAAATTTGAACATACTAATACAATATAACAGTTGGTAATTTTTCTAAGGGAGGGGAGAGAAGGGAACAATTCTAAAACAATTGCAATATAACTCGTTCTCAAGGTGATAGAGCAATATCACAGGCAAGAGTGCTTTATTAAGAAATATAGAGAGAAGACGAGAGAGGGAGAGAGAGAGACGCAAACCCACAGGTTAATATTTACCTAGGTCTGAGAGAAGACTAACCCTGGCCACGGGTCAGTTGGAAGGACGGGGACAAGGACCCTCAGGAAGGAATGCCAGAATGCGAGCAGGTACAGCTCATGGACAGTAAGGACAGGATACCCCTCAGGATTTGGGATCAGGACTGGGCTCACCAAGGTACGACCAACACCCACAGCTTCAGAAGCAACGCCAGCGTTACCCCTTTCTGCAAGTAATCCGCCAGTAACCCCGATTGGGTTTTCGAATTTCCCAGCAAAGTGCTTCGCCAGCACTTAGGATTATTTCCACCCCTTAGGAGTTTGTGGAAAGTATGGACAGAGTGCTCCGCAGCACTTCAGATTGAGCACCTATAGAGTTCGTAGGGTCAGTGACAGGTCTGCTACTCGGACAAGTCGGACAATTTTCCTAAGCAAAACTAGGGCAGTTATACTGTTTTGGGGGCTCTTAGACCACCCACTAATGTTGCAAGTGACAGTTTCCCACATTATGATTGGTCAGGAGAGGTGGTGTGGTCATTACCACCTCCTAGAATTCAACTTTCTCATCCAAATATTAAAATTTTCCTACCCGCCCCTTGGGTTCACGTTCCCATGCATAGAATACAATAGAAAATCTGAGTGCACAAGACATTGCAACAAAGTCAGTTATTCTCAAGGTGAGTGTCCTCATCTTGTGCTGGGTTTCTCAGGCGCATTTGGCTTCTGGGGCCAGCTGGCTGGTTTCAGCTTCTGCGCAGTTAGGACTTTCCCCGGTCACCTGACAGGGTTCAGAGGAGCCTCAGCATGGCGTCGCTCATGTATGCCCCAGCCCACAAAGACGCGGTACATGAAAAGTAAGCGAGAACGAATTAAAATCACATACAAAATGATTACACTGTATACCATGCTAAAATACTATCCAACCCTTATTTTATAATGACTATAGCATTATTGTTTAGTGCGGAAAAACAGATAGGCTAAAGCAGCGGTAGCAAGCGGAGAGCATGGTGAGAGACAAGCGGCCATATTTGCTACAGTGCGCATGAGCACAACTTCCCTCCAGAATGCGAGTGCGTCACATCACATGGGTATGACCGACGCATGCGCAGACTGAATTACAGCGAAGCAGCCGATTTTAGTGCAAGCTTCGTTAGTATGAGAAAAGACATACAAGCAAGCATCCTGGGGACACCCGCGTGTTTGGAAAAACACTCAATAAATGACGAACAATAGTGTTAATATGATTATACGATTTAGGCAAGGGTTTTGTATGAGAGCAGAGCGCTTGTACGCGAATCCCAGCTCCATCACCCTAACTGGATCCCTGTAGTTGACCAGTGCTCCATTGCGGCCGACCTGAATTTGTGGCTATGCTTTGTCCTGGTCCAGGACAACCGGATTTCCGCAGTTGTCACTTTGTGCTTTTTGGCACTATTTTCATTGAAATCTTTAAAACTTTAGATCTCCAGTTAAACAGTTTAGATTGTTGTCATTCTGGTCTTATCTTGGTTATCAAAATCTACTCTCATTTTTTTGTCTTAGTTATTAAAATCTACTCTATTTTTTTTTAATTGGTGTCGGATTTTTCTTCTGTTTTCACTTTATTACTGTTTAAAGTGCTGTATAAATACTTAACTTATTTCCCCTGAGTTAAGCCTGACCGCTCTGTGCCAAGCTACATGAGGGTTGCGCATAGGCTAATTTGGGGTTTGCTTATTACTTTACTCTCACAAGGATTTTAGTTCCTGCAAGTGTCGTAAAATAAATATTGGTGATAATAATCATTTTTACATAGCATAGTTTGCACTTACCTCTGTATAATATTGTTGATCCTAAGTGCTATGGACAGTAACATTTGGGGTTATTAGTCATTGTCACTTCCAACATTTCAGGGGGTAGAGAGGATGGTGATGTTGTGTGAAGTCCGCAAACTTTGCAAAGTGCAAACGTTATGAGCTTGATGCAATGTGAGAACCATGATTGCAGATCTGCACACTCCTAACCTTTGTCCTTGATATTGTCACTGCAAGAACCCTCTTTCATTCTCTATTCCAGTGACTACAGCCACTGTTGATATTGGAATTGCAAATACATCTTTTCCTGTAACAATACCCCTATTAGGATTGATGCTGGTGAAATGAGTGAAAATGTGAGATTTTTAGAGCTTTACAACAGGTTATGCTTTTTCTCACGTACATACATTATTTCCCTACTCTTGTGAATTCTGGACAGTTACTTCTGACAATTTTTTGTGGTATATTACATGGATTTAGTCAATTGCAGATTCTTCGGCTACTTTGATCTCTAACCAAGCACATTGTTGATCATAATAGTTGTTGGGAATTTGCCTTTTGGGAGTTGTGTCATACATTTAATCGTTTAGCGAAGGATTCCAAATAAATTGCAGTTAAAACGTAGAACTGATTTTTACAAATTTCCTTAGAAGGAATTCTTGAGTAAATCTGGTAGGTTGCTTGATACGTTAGTTTCTCTCCCCACAGAGGCTCAAAGGCTGAGTTAAGCGGGTGTGAATATACATAGATTCAGTCTGAGGCTGAATAGGATGTGAATACAGAATATGATATCTCGTCTGCGATAAGGTCTTGTAAGTCATTCTAACAACAGATTGCAGCCTGTCTTTGTTCCCGTGGGAGTCGATGCTGCTGCTGTCTGGTGTGCATTGAATCTGCTATCCCCACGGCTAATTGGATGGTATAATTTTCGTCTGCCACAAGTCGTGTGGTTTATTGGTCTGTCGGGTTTCTTTCACCACCGAGCTATATCTGGATTCTAAATAATTTCTTGGTATCGTCATAATACTATTGATAGTGCTTTGTCAATTAGCCTAGCTTAGAAATTGCTTAAAATTACTGGTACTCGAAGACATTGGCCTCTGAGGGTTGCTGTATCGACCCCTTTTAAGTTTTATGTGCCTTAAATATCTTGCATATTTTGTATTTATTATAAAATATTCTGACAACGCAATGGAAGGTCTCTGTAATTTTGATCTCACAGCTACTTATTTGTTTTTGTCAGGGAAGGCGGGGTGTCTTCGAGAGCAATTATTTTTTGAGCTCCAATATCAGTCGGAAAATGGTCATTTCTTGGGGCTAATAATGAAGCTGAAGCAGTGAAGTGCATCGGATGCACTAGTGAAAGCTCACCTCTGGTTCCTTACCTTCAGTCCTCTGGCTGCCGAGAATTGCCAGTGAATAATTGTGAACATCCTGCAAACAAACTCGCTTTAAAGGCTTTATTTGTCTCTACATACTGCATGTTGGTTTGCTGAACCTGTCAGCATTTTGCTCAATGTCCCCTGGAATCACTGTGCGTTTTGAGCATGCTTGAACGCAGTATGTTGCGCAGCATCTTACGGATTACGAACGCTTCTTGATAATGTTTATAAGGGTCTGTGTCCATTTAAAGGTCTGTTGGGTTTGTGAGATCCTCAGTAACTCTGCGTATCACTGGTGTTTCACCCATATGCTTCGGCTACTGAAAGCAGCTAAAGAGTCCAGGTGAAACTCCGGAGGGGTAGTGATAACTACCAGTATCCGGTGCAATAATATTGATAATTTCTCTAGTAAGTTCCCATTTCATAGGGGGGCTTCTGGTCAGACTTGAAATAGAGAGTAAATCAGTCCCCCTGGAATTACCCCAGTGTCAGTAACTGTGAGAGGTGGGCGAAATACCATGCTGTTTTCTGGCCTACTGGTATGGGGCCCAGGTGTGGCTGTGCCTTTTGAGGCATGCCCCTCTGCCCCGCTCCAATTCCCTTAAGCAAGCACTTGTGTAGTACTCAGAGAGCCAAATAGGTCACTGAAAAACCAGGACTCCGAGACAAATATTCTCCGTAGATCCTGAACTACTTTAGGTGACCAACAAGAGCTTCTAAATGGGACAGGTATCTTGATGCTTGCACGAGGGTTTATGTCCTTTTTCGTTTTCTGTCCTCTGCATTAAATACACCGGTAAAGATCATTCCGAAGCTTGTATTAAGCAAAGCAAATATGAATGACGGACGGAAGAAATGCTTTTGAAGGTTTAATTCTGTCCAGAAGCACCCTAGTCTGATATCTGTCCGAATTTGTCAAGCAGCCCCTAAAATTATGAATGCTGGAAAAAGATGAACAGCACTTTGGTCCTAATAGACGAGGACAGATGGTAAATCTCCTCTGGTGCTGAAGGATATAAATGAAAATAAGAGACTGTGTTTTTTAAACATTTTGATGGCAATGGTCCCACAAAGAATTTTGCAATCCTTTTTGATGCTCTCAATTATAATGTTCGGAGTTCTAAAGGAGAAACCCACCGTAACAAACGTGTATTAAAACGCTTCTCGTACCTTACAGCTTCCAGGAAATCTTTTTGATTAGTTTGATATATACGGTATATTTTGAGGAAGAAAACTATAAATTCAGTACTTATTAGGAGACGAAAAAAAGAAAACTCCACAGTTGAGGTATCGAACACACGCTTCAGCGGATCCAAGGATTTAAGGCGAGGTTCGTTAACAGCTTGCAATAGAGAGCAGGCCGCTTCCTTGGGGACCGTGTGACCCCATTTGAATCTTTTTTCAGGTCCATTTGCTCGAAGACAGCTTATTATTGGCCATCTACAATCCATTATCCGAATGGCCTTGCAATGCTAATTATGTTTTATCCAGATGGCCACTTCGTGGCCTCACTCGTCATCCCTTTGTTAGGCTGAATTAGTTGTCTTGTGTCATTGGCTCCTCTTTTGTTTCTGAAAGCCATGTTCACTTCAAAATCTTGGACATTTTTCGCTGGTGTGTGTTTTGTTTCTGGCAGCCATGTTCACGCCAGCGTCTGTCGGTACTTGTTTTGTCGCTGATGTCAGTTTTTAAATTTCATGTGTAATTCTGCAGTAGCCTAATTGAAAAATATTATTTGCTAAGATTCAAATGGGGGGAAAGGTTTGGGAGGATATGTGAAGAGAATTCGAAGGAAAAGAGGCACAAATGCACCTTTTGTGTGAGAGAATGAAAAGAAGCCGATGTCCTTTTCTGCAGTGATTGAGCGGGGATTAGAAAGTGTACGATGAGAAAGCAGCTCACAGGGACTCAATCAGAGAGTACTGAAAATTAATCCAAGCGGCACGTGGGTTTAACAGTGCCCTTTTAATGCCGACCACGTCCTCTTCCAGAACGAAGCTGTCCTGGCTAAATTCTAATATGAAATTGGGCCTCTTCTGATTATTTTCTTCAAGTGATTTTTTTTCACATATTGATGTACTATTTGTTGTTATGACCAGGTTATAAAGCTTGGTATCACATTTGAGCATATTTTGGGGGCATGTCCGAGTTTGCATCCATATGATATTTAAGAAATTACTTCTCCTACGTCTTAACACCGTAGCCTCAATGTATTCTACCGCAGAGAGAATGGCGGGGTCCCTGACTTGTGCTTCCTTGTCTAGGGTACTCCTATGCCTGCTTGCGTAAAAACGACTTTTCTCATGGCTTTCTCCTGCAGCCAATCATAAGCTCAGTTAGATGTGCTGTGAAGCCATCTGGCAGTCTCTGGCATAGTAGTTTGACTCCCCTCCAGGGCTTTAAATGGGAAGGTACTGTCCGGTACTGAGTACATGCACTTCGTTAATTTGAAAGGGAGAGTACCTGCACTTCTCATCACTGCTGCAATATATTTAATGGGAGAGTACGGGCACTTGTCAGGAGCAGTTAGGTACCCTAAATAGTGAGTACCTAGACTTCTATATTTCCATTTAAAGCACTGCTCCCCTCCACATTATCCCCACTCCACTCAGACTTTCTCTCCCATCAACCACAGTCGGAGCCCAATCTCCCCTGCCACACCCCACTCATTTTCAACCTGCTAGATACTCTTCTTGTTCAGGTCGGGCAGCCAGGAACAAGACCTTTGCTGGCATCTTGCTGCTTGAGCTAAACTTTGCCAGGCTAATGATTTCACAGCCGTGTGAGTGTGACCTCCTCAGCCTGTCAAAAGTACCTCATGGGCCTCTCCCTCATGACCAGGGGGAATGTCATTGATCGCCTCGGACTTGGATGTTGCAGTTTTAGCCCTTAAGTGCCCATGGTCGAGTGCAAGTCCCTGACACCTTGCCACAGAGTGGGGTGGGGCAGTAGTTTCACTCACCCCATCCCACTCTGTGACGAGTGAGGGACTGCTACCTTCCCTCATTGGCTAACCTAAGGTCAGCCATTGAGGGAAAACAGCAGTCCTAATCCTCCCGTGACATCCGAGGCGCCTCTCCCGGAGGGCTGCAATGAAGGTAAGTTTTATGTTTTTTGATGTTGGGTGCTTGTTGATGTACAAATGGGTATATGTATGTGTATTTGTAAGTATTGTGAATGGGTGTGTGTACACGCATGTGTGAATGCATGGGTTTGAGTGTGTGTGTATATGTGCGTGTGCCTGCTAAAATTACTGGCCACCACTGCCCACCATACCGTTCTGTAGAATACTTTAGTGTCATATCCCACTCGTTTTCGCTTCCGATTTATGCTTTGCAAAACACAATAACTGCTCAACTCTGGTGTTCATGCACAACATAAAACTCTAACTACCCTTGTAGACCACATGGCAGGCACACACACTTCCATCCAGAACACTGCAAAAAGGTAGCATGCCACCTATCCCCCAAATGTGCTCGTCAGGGTTATGAAGCGCTACATAAATGCAAGTACAGTTCAATACAGTGTTATATGTATGTTTCCGTCGGAAAATTACAAACTTTATTTTGCTACACCAAAACAACACTGACTATCACAGAAAGAAATAGCAGAGCTTGGCATATGTAAAATGGTGCTAAAAAGCAGGTAGGTTAAAATATTCACCACCCGATTGGTCATTGAGGCTTACCGTAGATTACATGGAGTAGGATATGATTTGATATGAAGACTGATTACATGATAATGGAGTAATATCTTTGCTCAGTGCGCCCTGGCAGTGATATCACTCCAGCAACTTAACATCCGACCCAGCACTCCATTCCTACTCCCAATCAACAGAGCACTAGTGAAGTTGGAGGCAATGGGTGGATTTTAAAATTATACAGTATGCAAATACACCCTATTAAGAGCCACTGCTCTTAAAAGGATCCTTTTTAATTCAACTTTAGATGGTCTCTTTTAAGGTCACTGTTTTGGGTAAAATACATAATAAATACATTTTATCTTAGCAGTGCATAGGTACATAAAAAAATCAAATGTTTGAGGGCGTGTCCAAAAATGGCGCCCGTGTAGGAGCATTGGCACGGAGCTCTGCCGCAATCACAAAGCTGCAGGCGGAACAGGGGTGTCGTGCGGCATCTAGGAAGCGGGCTACCAAGGCCGCTTAGCAAGGAGAAGGTACTGGCTGCCTGTAGCGGCGCTGCGGGACCGGTAGGCATGAAGCAAAGAAAGAATGCACAGCCTGCGAGCTGCTGCCAAGATGGCAGCGTGAGCTTCCGACCCTAGGGATGCCCTGCACTTCACTGATATTCTCGCCGGATCACTGCGGACTGCCGTCCAGGAGCGTGGAGACGGAGTAGCGCTGCAGATGCATGTGAGTCCCGGGGGCAACTTTTAAGGGGTGAGTAGTGCCCAGGTCTGGGAGAATTGAGGTCTGGCGACAGAGGCAGGAGTGGGGCGCGATCCACCCTGAAGCAGCCTGCTGTTTCCGCAGAAGTGGGCGGGCCTGCAGTGCCCATAGGCCGCTGTGTAATGGTTTTAATTAACCTAAAAACAATAAAAATACTTACTTACTTACAAAGGCCGCTGTGACCATAACCCCAGCCCGCATCAGACAACGGCAAAGGGCGGTCCTCTTTAAGCCTAGCGCGGCCCATGGTTCTACAGGCCATAGACAGACGACCATCACGTGCAAGTTCGTCCAGGAAGAACTTGCATGTGATGGTCAGCTTTTATCAGGACTTGGAAGAGAGAAGACACATGCAGACTTATCAGGGTCCAGTGACCCACAATTACCCTGATTTGGGGGGCACTAACAAGTAGGATTGAGTTTCTATCCACCGGACTACTTTTCACGTGCTGCAGATGAAATTAAATGAACCTTGTCTGGGTGACACACACGACGCACTTCAGGAACATTGGTTTTAGAGACATTAAGTTTAAGTCCATCATGACCTGCAGCAAATCAGTGACGATTGTTGGGTGTTACTTTGATCAGCCTTGAAAAAGTCCAGGAGAACGAAATGGGTGTCGGCTGCTATCTCTGTGTTCACTGAGGAGTATTTCTGAAATAAAAAAGACCCTTTGTACCGTCATCTGTTCGAACTTCAATCGACGACTGTACAGAAATTGTTGCTGGCTAAAGAGACGGATAATAGTAACAGGATTGTGTGTGCTTCGGTGCATTGTATAATTAAATGCAAAAGACTCCAGCCCACCTCTACTCCTCCCCTCCCCCCCGCGCCCGCAGGGAGGGGGGGGGGGGGTTGGTTGTGCCACCGAGCTCTTTGCAGGGCCGGTTTTCTGCTGATTTTGTTACAGGGATGATTTTGCAGCCACGCTGCAAAAACGGCCCTGTAACAAAAGCCGCCCCCACCTGTGCTTCGCACCGGGGGATTCCCCCGTGCCAGCTACAGCCAGTCCGGACCTAATCCCCACAAGCTACCAGCAAGGTAAGGTAGATGAGCAAGGTAGATGAGGCCTCAGTTACCCGAGGCTTCATGGAATCCCTCTTCCACACACTATGAGACTGTATCACAAATCTGCGCCAAGAGGTGGCCAGTGTAGTCCAAGAAATCCAATAGGATATGAACAAACTGGGGCAGCGAGTAGACACTTTGGAACAAGGGGCTGACACTAGAGAGGAAGAGCTGGAAGGATGCCGCAGTCAGATTCTCGAGCTTCAGGACCGGAACGCGGATCTCAATTATTACTTAGAGGAATTGCCAAGTAGATTCCGCAGCTCTAACATCTGTATTAAAGGGGTTCTGTTGCTGGCAGATGCGGGTAAGCTGCGGTCAAGATGTCCCTGCTCCCCAAGATCCTGTACTTAATGCAGATGTTACCACTATTGCTCCCGCCGTAACGTGTGCAAAAATTACAACAGCTCATAGAAACCTTTGTTTGGGGTGGTAAGCGCACACGCATGAACAAGGAGCACTCCTATCTGCCTGTAGTGAAAGGGGGACTGGGTATCCACATTTGCTGCAATACTACCAGGTGGCCAATTACGCTTTTTGGTGGAATGGCAGCATCCGACCACGGAGAAACATTGGTGTCTATTAGACCAGGCAGTGGCGGGCGTCCACATTTGGAAAATCCCATGGCTCCTGCAAAAGCATTGACCGCCGGGTGTATACATCTCCCCTCCCCAGTGATTCGAGCTTTGAGTGTAGGATAAATTGTGTGTGCTGGTCCAGCTTTCCTCCCACATCTTCCCTCTCACGCCCAATATAGGGAATGCGGACTTCCCTCTGGCGTTATATGGCGCATCCTTCATCCGTTGGCAGGAGGCCAACTGTAAGAGAATTGGGGACCTCTTCGACGTTCGAGGCCTCTTGGATATCATACAGCTTCAATGAGGTTTCGGATTGCCTGAAACTGACTATTGGCACTATTTTGCGATTCGCCATTGGGTGACGCTGGTGCGTCCTCATACTAGCAGACCACTTACTCCCATCGAGCGATGGCTGCTTTCTCAGCAGGATAAGCCCCTCCTTCTGATATTTACAGATTTCTGCAAGAGGCTTTGAGCGCCTTGCCCTCTCCCGCTCGAACACGATGGGAGACTAAGTGTGAACGAAAATTCTCAGATAAAGAATGATTGGACATTCTGCAGCGAACCTGAATGTCCGCCTGCAGTGCATCAGGCAGAGAAACTCTTCTCAAGCCTACTCACTATTGGTAACTCACTCCCGCATATGTGGCTCGGTGGAGAAGGGGATATGACTATCTCTGCTGGCACCACTGTGGTGCATCTGCCACTCACACACACTTGCTATGGCTCTGCCCTAAACTACATCGCTACTGGATATAAGTGCTTGTTGACATTGATCAGATGTTCGCCACCAACCTGCCCCACTTCCCAAATTACCTCTTGTTAGGCCTCCCCAACCCACTAACATACCCATTGAAGTCGAGGAGAGGGAGGGCTATTACCCTGGCACTTTATGCCTTCAAACAAGTTTTGTTATCTAAATGGGCCACTTTGAAAAGACTTGGGGGCCGTGTCTGAAATTTCTATCTCATACCTTTCGAGAACTTTCTTTTCCGGTGTATCTGTGGGTACCCCGTCTTACTGTGGATGACCCTGGATCACCGTGATTCCTCAGTGAACAAAGATGGTGTCTAAACAGGACTAAATTACATTTCTGTCCTTCTCCCTCCCACTGTTTCCTTTCGATCATCCCCTTTCCCAATCTCCCTCTGTCCTATTACATTTGTTGTCTCTCGCCGCCCATTGGTTGTAGGAGAGTGTATTTTTTTCTTTGTAGTAAAAACTCAATAAATTCAATTAAAATCGATTTATTTCTAAATAAAAACCCAAATGTTTAATAGAGGCCTATGTGCCCAAGGCCCGACAGATGTCCAAAGTCACTTTGCTATGCAGAGAACTGTTAGATGGAGGGTTGCTTTGCAGAGCTGTAACATTGTGGAGTATGTAGAACATTATCATCTTTTCCAGATTCTTACCCTGTTTGCTTTACTGGCTTTAGAACTCTGCACACTTTATCTCTGCTAACCAGGAGTAGAGTGCCTACTCTTAGGAATTAGCCAATTCAACCACTTTTAAAGGGGTTAAACATGGTTTAATTGGTTTATTCCCAATTGGTACATTTAACTTGCCTGTAAGTTCCAAGTATCTGGTTAAGAAAGTGCACTCGGGCCTGGTAGGTGCTGCAGTCAGCAAGTGCCATTTAACTATTGCACTAAAAACACTAGTCACAGCCTTGGCCCTCTCCAGATTGGACTATGGCAATGCTTTATACATAGGATCCACTCCAAAGTAGTACTGGATATTCCTAGGTTTTAGCCAGTATCCCACTAAGAGCCCTCCACTGGCTTCCAGTGGACAAAATGATTAAATTTAAATCACAATGTTTGGCCTTTAAAGCTCTACATAGCATAGGACCTCCGTTTTTGAGGACTCACCTGAAATGGTGTGTGCTGGCCAGAAGTCTAAGATCAGCTCATACGAATCTTCTACAAACACCTAAGTTCAAGAAGGTCCGCTGGGGTGGAAGAAGTTTCTTGTTAGGGACAGTTAAGACCTGGAACCTACTTCCAATCACTATAAAGAGCATCACATTGTTTCTGTCTTTCAGAAGGGTGCTAAAAATCTGGCTCTTTGCCAACTGATTCAGCCTCATACCCCGCCAGCACTGCTCTGACCTACTGATTCTAGCGCCAAGACGCCCCCGGGCATTCCTGCGCTTTACAAATATACCAATCCAGTCCAAATCAAACTATCAACTTTAGGCTTACCCTTTGTAGCCTGACTGTTGCAGTGTAAAACCTGCTGTGCTACATGATAAAAGATCAGTTTTTGACAGGTAAAAACCCATCTTTTAGACCTTAATAAGTAACCCCAATGTAAGCCTTGTAGCCCACAAGGTAAGGTAAATGGTGTTTAAAAGTGGGAGATGTAGAACATTAATGTTAACATATTCCTACACTGACAAGGCCCTAAAGGCTATTAACAATGTGGTAGGCATTGCAGTCCTATGTAGAAAACTAGAGTACATAATAGAAAAAAAAAATACTGTATCTCGGGAATGGGATCACCAAGAAAAATAATTATACCACTATGCCTAATAATAATTATTCAAAATCAAGTTCAATGGTGGTCTGATTTCTAATAAATATTAAGTAAAAGAAACCTTTAGAAAGTTATTCTTTAAATTGTCAGAAGGCTAATTAGCATAAGACTATGCCACCTCTCAGCTTGTGCCCAGCCGTGAATATGTGAGAACGAGTTGTGAAATGCCTCTAGAAGGAAACAATAGGTGATTTGAACGGGCTCTTCTGAACTCCACACAATGTTCAGAAGGGGGTCTGTGGGCATCCTGTGACACCACATTGTCAAATCATGCTTGACAAGTCTGTTCAGCCAGATCTAACTCTTGGGGCACACTTGAAAGGGAGCTTGATGCTGGACAATTCAAGTGTATCCTCTGCCTGGGTCCTGACGAGCCCTGTTTTTGTCTTGCCAGATGTGTCGCTCTAGGTTTGTTGTGGGTAGAGCGTCTGGATTTGATTATTAGATGTGGGAGGCAACTATGGTTTGTAAAGCGCATAGTACAGTCTCCAATCTCACCGCCAGATGTCAGAGCCCAGGTTTAGTGTGATAGAAGACTTTCAGCATCATGAAAATGCCCTGACACATGGCAATTTGGGCCGATTTGCAGTTAGTAAACAGGAACTGCCAAACAGTAGTTAGGGACCCCTGGGAACTTTTACCCCATAGGTATGGAAGGAGCCATAAGCCATCTCTTGCCACGTGCCAGTTTTAAATGTGGCATCAATGGTACAATGGTTATCCTCTTCAGATCACTTTCTGGACTTGTGGAAGATCGAAAGAAAACTTGACCTGCTGTCTGTGACCTGACAGGAGCACTGAAGGGCTATGCCTGGTCCCTCATTTACCCAGGACAAAGACGCATACTCCAAGGGTTAGTTGGTGGACCACTTTTGTGGCTATTGGGAGATAAGCTGCTCGAGGCCTTCTAACTGGAGTACCCAACTGAGGAGTATCAACTTAACCTCGACCACTTTGCTGGTGGCCTCTATTGAAGTGATTCCTGTCTCCTGCAACCTGTCCCTAAGGTCCTGGGAGCCTCAGGCGTGACCCAGAGGAACTGCTTCTGAAACCCTGAAAAGTTGGCACTTAGGTCCTGGTCTACCGCAACTATAAACTGTCATTGATGCTATTTCATCTTAAAAGTTAAAAAATTCATATCTCTGGTTTCCCTTATTGGATTTTTGTCTTTTTGGCGCCTACATAGTAAAATTTTGTAAAATGCACTCTGTTACACTTACCCTATTTTTCCAATTTGGCTTGGGATTTTTAGTGTGTTGCAATTTGTTTTATTATCGTTTTGGTACTGCATAAATACTTTACTCAATGCCATAAGTTAACTCTGCCTGCTCGTACCATAGTTACCAGGGGGTTAAGCTGAGGTTAATTTAGTGACTTCAAGTGACTTCAAGACTGATGGGCAGTCACCCACCCCAAATAATAACCCTCTCATCTCTGTGAAAGTTAGACTTTATGAAGAAGTGATTTTCCACTTCAGTAGCAATGTGAAGAAGTGCGGGGTAGAAGGTAGCTTCATAGAGCGGCACCTGTGCCGTTTCATGCGTGTGTGTAGCTTTGGAGTCTTGACTGCGGAAATGTGAAATGTGAATTATGAAGCAGTGGTTGTGCGGAGGGATTGTTTAAACCAGTGTGCACTAAACTTTACAAAAGCTAATGTTGGCAGGGGCTTGCAGTGTTATTTTTATCCTTATTTGAAATGTTATGGTGATGTAATCTGGTGAGGGCTGTGTAGCTAAAGCTCTGTGGGATTGTGTAGCCTTTCCGGGGGAGAGGGAAGCTGGATAAATAGTGTTTTTCATTTAGCTGAGGCTCTGTATCCTAATTACAGGTGGATGGGAGGGGTGCACAGGATGGGAAGAGGCTGTGAGCGACCACAGCATCTGTATCCCTGTATAACTAGAAATACACATGAACCGTTAATGGCCATCCTACTATAACAATCACGCTGCTCAGTTGGGTATTCATGCTGTGAGGAATTTACCTGGACTATTACCTTACCTTACAACTCACTCTTTCCATAGGATTGTCACTATCGCACTCTGTGCCTGTATATTGTGAGTTTGAATGCATCTGCCTTTGTGGGAGCATGCTCTTGAAATGGGGCAGTTTTGTAAGGGCCTATTCTGGAGCTGGGATCTTGTCCGCATGTAGTCTCCTAGTGGTACGGTTTTGTAACAGTACCATTTTGTAGAATGTCATTTTGTAAATGTGTAGCTTTGTACTAATTTTGTAGTGTGTCTCCATTGTTTAGCAGTATCAATTTGTAGAGAATAACTATTGCACGAGCCTTGACCATCTATATATGATATGCAGCAGCTTGGCAGGAAAAATGCATGCACTTTTGTGTTTAAGGCCTAAATTATAGAACAAGCGTTACTGTGGATGTGAGAATGAGTGGTTTATGTTAATAGGCGAACGGGCACTGCATTTTGTTCCAGGCACCAGATCTGTGGGCTCTGAGGTATGGTTTGATCCAGTTGCATGATTTTGTGCCAGTTGGATGGGTTTGTATGGAAGAGAGAGCAGATTGGTGTGAACTTCATTGGGGAGAGACATCAGAGGGAAAGTCCATTGGATATTTCCTAGACATTTTCCATGGCAGTACTCTCTCTGCCTGGCCCACCTCTTCTGAAGAGAAGATCACAAGGACGAGTTGCAGTGTTGGAAGGAGCATACGTAAAAAAGGAGCAAGAGTAGGAAGTGGGCCTTTTTTTTTTTTTTACAACCTTTAAAAGGGCCTGGTAAAACCATGGACTTGTGGAACATGTGGGTTGGTAAGATCAACCATGGGCTTTTCAGATTTGGGCTGGTAGTATCCACTAGAACAACTTCCAAAACCCTGGTTGCTAAGCAATGTGGGATGAACTAACTATCAGAACTTAAAGTCCCCCCACACCTCACGGAAAATATTTGGGCCTTTATTACATACAGACCGCATTCTCCTGGCTTGTGACATGGCATACCTTTTAACTGAATGCACCTGGTGCAAACTGTGACAGCACTTCCTAATACAGTAAATGCTGTTCCCTAAATAAAGTCCCTCCTTTTTGGTCCTCTGGTCTCCATAAATATTATAGCGCAAGGATGCCCTCGGGTCACCAGGCGCTTTACAAATCGCTAAAATAAAATAAATAAATAAATGCGCTGCCTGCAGCTGAGTCATAAACTCATTCCTGGACTTAGAACAGCGCATTAGTGAAAGACAACTGGTCTGTTTGAAGCTTCCAGTCCACCTTTCACTGTGGATGTGGCAACCTGGCCTATGTTTGCAAGTGGGTCAGGGATTCCCCTTGTGTATTTGTGGGTGGTTGATTGACTGCACCTGCCTACTTGGGGATGCCTGGGGAGACTCTGGGACTTATTAGCCCCCTTCTCAGTGTCACACTACAGGGGGGGGAGGGGGAGGGAGGGAGGGAGGGGGGGGTTGGTGGAGCACTGATTGCACATCAACTCTGTGGCACACAATCAGTACATCAGACTGCCTCTTTGCCTCTGCATCTATAATATGGCATGGGTGCACATGCAAAGGATTCCCTCTTTTGCATGCAGCCATGCTCTCGTGCAGATAAGAAATGATCCCTTGAGATCGGACCAGTGCACATTTAGTGCTGGCACAACCAGTATTACAGAAGGGTCCATGCAAGCATCTGCTGCCTAACACCACAGTGCCCCAGGGGTGCAAAAAGCTGACTCATGCGCTTCTTGTGCCCTGGAGTGCTATGTACAACAAACACATGAGTTTCGAGGGTCCTAGTAAGACAGCTCACCATTTGATTGAACTCTGTGTTGTTGGAGAACGGATTGTGGCTAGAAAGATGGCACATTCGTACCTCACTGTGATATGGTAAGAACCACACATACATCTGACGAGTAAAGAAAGAATGACTGAGCCCGTCCTGTACTCTGAAGCGCTTTCATCCCTTTCGCATATTAAATACACTTCAATTTGGTGAGTAGGAGAATTTTTTAGCCTTCTCTTTCTCCCCAGCCCTGTCTTCACCCTTTCTTTCTTTCCCACCTCTTACCCCTTCTTAGTCGTTTTCCACTTCTTCTCTCCCTCTTCTGTTGTCTTTTCTCTCCACCTCGCTCACGCTTTTGCTATCTTTGTCTCCCCTCCCTCTCTGCCTCCCTTTCTCATTCTTCCTCCTTTCTCATTCTTCCCCCTTCTCATTCTTCCCTCTTCCTCCCTTCTACACATGATCTCTAGAAGAAGAAGCAGGAGAGTTATTTATAGTGCAGATGTTATGTTACTAGTGATATGGTGTGCCGTTGCCAGGAGTGGCTGGTTGCCCAGTGCCCAGCTCCTGAGTCCCATTGATTAACAGATCTTTAATACCCAAGGAGACTGGGCCTTCAGCAACCAGTGTTCGCCAATTATTGAAAGTCTAAAGGTGCCAGGTCCCCATAACACAGTAGTTTCATAGTATTCACTGTGTTTGCCACAGCTGTGCCTTTGTGAGAAATGAAAAATCAAAGCATAGGAAACTGGATGAATAACTCGAGTACAGTAAATATTAGGCAGTTTGGCATAGCAGAGCTTGAATATAGGGCGAGCGGGGCAAGTACCACAAATGTTACGCAGTTTAGTACT
The DNA here is from genome assembly GCF_964263255.1 of Lissotriton vulgaris. NCBI lineage: Eukaryota > Metazoa > Chordata > Amphibia > Caudata > Salamandridae > Lissotriton > Lissotriton vulgaris. Next base: position 335,104 of record NW_028241185.1, on the reverse strand, counting down.
TTGCCATTCTGAAGGGCAAGCTACAAAATAGTCGAACATAATAAACATAAAAGCAACATTTCCATGTAGAAACATAACGTCCCCAATTGCAAAAGGAAGTCGCAATTAATGATTGATCGTGTAGGAGAGCTGGATATTAGATTTTTGTACAACACAGTGGATTACAATCGGTATGTATTTCTAATGTATATAGATGTATTTCTGTACAGTGAATCTAGTTGGGAGCGAATGGAGCCCCACAGAAAGGCAACAGTCCACGGATAGATTCACGGTAGTTTACTAAAGGCAACAACAAGGTAAATCCCTGTTGTGAGGAGAGGGAATGCTTTTTGAAGAGTTGAGGTTTCAGCATGTTTCTGAACTATAGGCGTAGTAGGGCCAGTTCTGATGCAATGGAGATGTTGTTCCAGGTCCTGGGTGTTTACATTGAGGAAGAGTGCTTTATGTGTTTTCCCTCTTATATTGGTCCCTCTCCATTCAGGGGCTGTCTAAAGTTTCTGGCGTGGTACGGTCTGCCTGCGGTTGTTAGGGTCTCAGCAACGTTTGTTTGAGTAATGTTCCTTATGACTTTACACGGGATACAGCTTACAAATGATACAGGCTTTTGGGGACCACCTTTGGAAGGTGATGTGGTCGAACTTCCTTAAGACTTAAATGAGGCATGTCGCAGCCTACAGGATGCTTTTCGATGGATCTAGTGTGGTGCCAGAGGGGATGTTGAGCAGTGCAATGCCTCCATCCACGTTAGAGAGGACGAGAGCTTGCACTGTAGTTGTCAAGCCTACTTCTGGTAGGAATGTTTCACTTTTATCAGAAGGGAAAGCTGATCACAAGGTGCCTTGATTTCAGTGTTAGAATTAGTCTTAGAGTGTTCAGGAATGCACCTTCTGCAGCAGATGGCTTACCATAGCCAATTAAATACATCATATTTAGTTACTGCTTGAATGGTGAAAAAGCTATTTTCGAACCAAACCTAAAGTACAGGGGCAAAGCAAATGTCCACTTTAAAATCCTAAATAGACTATCCACTTTTCAGATTCCTTTGAAATGAGCTTTGTTTTTCCGACTGGTTTCGTATTTAGTTGATAATATATAATTTATGGCCATTTTATATTTAGAGCACCGATATACTTCATGACAGGGGAATAAGAGTGTGCTCAACCTGTACATTACATTTCAAAACACTTGTGTGGTAACTACATTAAAGGGTACAAACATACCAAAGCAGAGACAGACCGTAAATTCGCTCAGCTGCCCTCCACTATTGCCCCACTCCCTTGTTTCAATATCTGCTGTCATAAGCAGGATTCCGAAGCGCTTTTAAATCTGTTGCATGCCTGGTCCTTCTCAAATCACGATACCACAGCTGCATAGTCTTGCGCAACTCTTCCCCATGGTAACCCTGCTTGTAGGTGCCTCAGGTTGATGTTTTAACCACGTGAAACACCCACAAAAGGCGAAAAATAAAGGAAGAAGCTTCAAGATGCCCTTCAGTCGCATGTGTTCTGCGCACAAATGTAACAATCACCCGGACATTAAGTAATGCAGCCTAAGTCACTGCACGAAACTGCAATCTGTTAAACTAGTGATGAGCGGAAGAATTAATTTGGGGTGGTACTAGAGGAAGCGTTATGACTTCACGTAAGATTCCAGTGGAAATGATCAGATCCAATCTTTCTTTAAAACAAAACTCAAATTCAATATTTTAAATTCCGTATTAATGACCAATGTGTGCACTCGCTGGACTCTGACCCTATAAGAGCTGTGATGGCATTTTGCATGGAAGATTGTATGGGTGGCATCCAGGCTCCTTGAACTCGATCAAAACAGTATTCACATGAATATAATGTAGCCCAAAGTTGGATTCCAGCACAGTCTACTCATGGTTCTGTTCCTGCTGCTGTACCTGGTGTCAGCAAGACTGCAGCACCAAAGTGCTTTTATAGAGTAGCACGTTGAAAGGTGGGTACATTGACTTTATACCACTAATTCACATACAGGGAATCTTCAGAAATTTTAATACAAAAAAATCTGAGATGGCAGCAGGGCAATTTGTTACGGTTTTTAAGCCTTTGTGGTATATAAAAAGGACTTTGAAAGTAAGAGCCCGTGCTCGGCCAAATTATTGCTTTCCTGTTTCTTGCACTCTTTGGTTCTGAACCTGAAACTTTCCCTCCTCCAATGTCCATTTTGACATGAATAGGTGAGAAAAGAGCCACATTGTGTTATCCGACACTTTTGATGGTGAATGCAATACATCTTTAAAATAGCACATTTTAATTCAGCATGACTGAGGGTTCTACATTTTTTTTATAAAATAGACCGAGTAAGTGAATCATTTTTGTGAATTTATTTGACAAAATTTGACAAGGAGTTTCCCTTGAACTGAATGCTGCTTCATTATTATTTCAGCAAGGTAATTACTTTACTGAACTAGTACGTTAAATGATGCAGTCTCTGGAGGAATAATTAGATTATCCAGAAAATGTAACAGTGTAATGCTAGACCACCTTGAAAGAATGGTTCAAACAAAGATATCCGCCATTTAATGTCAGAAAGAGACTGTAGATCCTGGACAGAATATATTAGGGAACCCCAGGACCATCATTTCTGCCAGACTGAAGGAACAGGCCAGTCACTCTAGGTGACATTAGATCATAACAAGGAGAGAAGGTACCTTGCAATATTATAGCTGAGCGCCTGTGAGACCAATCAGCTGCTTGCTATTCAGGAGAAAGCAGCATGATAACCCCTTATGTACCGGAAAATCATATCCAGTAAATTTCATATTTGTTTTCTCCCATTTCTATGAATAGTACATAGAATAGTTCTTGCTGAAAGTGATGTGGAGTCTAAAGAATTTAATATTCATATTTTTGTTGTGTTAACTGTTTGCAGAAATCACAAAGAAAACAGCAATTCTTCTGAAAAAGCAGTGAATGAAACAATTTGCAGATCGAGGGGAACGATTAGTATAAAAAGTAAAACCTAGACACAGAGACCGAGTTAGTCACACACAGCAGTATGGGAAAGTTTTATGAGCATGCAAAGGTTAAGTCACCGAACTGAGACATTTATCATCTTTCCTTGCCCCTCATTTTAAATATGTTTTTAAAATATATTTTGTACCCCTTTCTCTTTGTCCTTTCGTTTGCTAGATGTAATGTTTCTGGAAGTCTACTTGATAACTGTCTAGTAACAAAGTTCTTCTTGTCATCTTTGCAATCTATAATGTCTGGAACCAGTATTTTAATTGCATGTATATTTTATAATGTAAGATTTTTATGTAGCATTCACATAGCGAAGCAGCTGTTTTAGAGTGCTATGTAAAAGTGGATTTAAAGTAGAAGAAGGGAGCCCGACTAAAATCACTAAAAGGTTATTAGTTGTGTGGTTCAAAGCAGTTGGTTTAACTGCGGTTAAATCTGTATTCTTGCGGAACTGGTGGGATTACCCTGGTTCTACCTCCAAACCTTCAGTTTGGATAGGTCTTGTTCCACCTCGCTCTGTACGGCTGGGTGAATTGAATTCAACGATCAACTTGCCCACAAACCGATGCAGGAACATAAACCTGCAAAGCCTCCAGAGATGTATTTGGGCCTATACTAACACTACGAGGACATGAGCAGCTGGTTGCAGCAGGACAGCTATGGAGAAGAACAAAGATTGAAGATGACTGATATTGGGGGACAAGTCAAATGGAAGATTGACCACACGTCTGTAAATGAGTCCTTGCGGGCAAATGTGCTAGTTTCTGGAATATCTCAGAAGTTCTGATTGTGAAGTTATTATTTTTGATGAGTGTTCAGTTCCGATCCTAGAAGACTGAAGTCCCTCTGCCTCAGTTTGGGAGGAGGGTCAGCTTTTGTAACGCAGTCCACCACTATGCAGAAACATTGCTCAGCATTTGAGAAAGTACCTCAGAATGTGAGCTCATGTCATTTTACAGTAAAAAGCAAGGCAACATTACTGCAACGTCTTCTGCTTCAGGAGACTCTGTACCATATAAGGTTTTGGAATTGCATAACTTTAAAAATAAATGTTCACAGTTTTCTTTGCCCAAATTAAAGCTGAATTGAACAGTTTTCTCTTTTACTTAGTCAAGAATCGCTGCAAATGGCAAGGCAAGCCAGCTGCATTGGAGCGGATTATGAGCTACAGTGTTTTTATCTTTTTGCCACAGATAGGTGCATCTAACTGGCTGACAATTTTTTTTCTACAGTTTTCTTGAGACAGTAAAGCAATCTCAACTTTAACGTTAGTGAGGTGCTCTTTGATCGCATAATTGGAGAGGTTCGTTCTATTAATACACTGTCTCCTTGGGAGGCACAATGTAGCTGCGTTTAAGCACATGCAAAATCGATGGTTTACCGTGCTTTTCCAAGAACCAATAAGAAATACCAGCAGTGGGAGTTAGCAGCAACGTGTGCTGATTTAAAATCGTCAGTGCTTTGTTTAAGCTGTTAAAATGACCGAGCTGATGCACTAGCTACAGGAATATTTGTTAAACCTGTAGATTACAGACTAATGAGACATTTTCTTCTGAAACTGATGAAGTACCATAGACGACGTATGTAATAATAGAATTTATATCATTACTCCGCTTTGATACCCTAATGAGATTCAGGTGAAACTTAAAAATGCACTTATTATAAATCTAAAATAGTCTTAAAGACCGCACAGTTCTTCTGTAAAGTCGCCAAGCACTTTCCAAACCTGGCTCTGAGAATGGCAATATCAGTAATGATTGTGGGCTTAATTCCATATGTTTTAGTAAGTTTATAACCAAACCTCAAAGTTAGCAGGGCTACAGATAACAAACAGTTTACATCATAACAGTAGGGAAAATTTAGGAATGCTCTGAACCTGTCCAGGACATCTTCATCCCCGTGTCATATGCGGATGACACGCAGCTCCTCTTTCCCTTTCAAAATCTCACCGCTGAAATAAGAAACTCCTTCTCTGCTGGCATGAAAGCCGTCGCACAGTGGATGTCCACCAACTATCTACAGTGCAATGTCAACAAGACGGAAGTAATGCTGTTTGGAGATGCCAAATTACTGTGGACCCCAGATTGGTGGCCGTCTGATCTTGGTACTGTCCCAGAGCCCAAACAAGTCGTCAAAAACCTGGGGATTCGTCTTGACCACGACCTTTCTCTCAAACAGCATAGCAACCTTGTAGCTGGCTCATGCTTTCACACCATTAGCATGATGCTAGTATCTTCCCCCTGTTACCAGATTCTTTTAGAAAAACCCTAGTGCAGGCCCTCATACTGAGTCGTATCGACTATTGCAACGGATTGCTCCTCTCCGCAAATGAAGGAGTACTGGACAGACTCCAGGTGGTCCAAAATACGGCAGCTCGCCTTGTCCTAAATGCCCCTCCCAGAACAGCATCAAAACCTCTCCTCGACAAGTTGCATTGGTTGAGTATTCGACAAAGGGCCAAATTTAAGATATGCTGCATTATCCACAAATGCCTAAATGGTCATGGCCCGACCTACCTGGAACAGAAATTCACCCCCTACATTCCCTCCAGATCACTGAGATCTAGCAAAAATCTTTTGTTGGCAGTACCTCGTGTCAAAAAAACCAGGCACGGAGGGAAAGCACTATCTGTTGCAGGACCCACACTGTGGAACAAACTTCCTCTGGCCCTCAAGTTATGCTCAGATCACTTAAAATTCAGAAAACAACTGAAAACTCTGCTTTTTACCAATAAAATCTAATGCCAGGCCTCTTCCTCTGCTCATCTGTTGTAATCTTATTCGGTACCAAAGCGCAGAGATACTCCAGTTGGAGTCGATTCCAGCACTATATAAACTCATAAATAAATAAATAAATAAGGATTTTGGGGGCACGGGCAGAATGTATTTTGGGGTAAAATTTCAGCTCTTTCATGCAGTCTTTAGACAGGTCACTGGCAGTGCCCAGGCACACTCCTCCAAAATTTTAAATTGCTACATCTAATATGCAGAGATAGTGACCTATGTTTTCAATAATGTAACACAGCATCAGCCCACTAATATTACTGCAAATAATCTCTGTGACACCCTTCCATTTCTCATATGCGAGGTCCTGTTTTGATCTAAAATTAACTTTTTTTATGGATGTTACATGACGCATAAACACAACATTACTCTGCAGAATATCTGTAATGGACTCTCATGCATCACTCACAATAACAATAAACTAAAGGGAAACAGTATTTAAAACAATCTGTTTAAGAATTATTCAAGGTATTCAGGGCAAGACTCTGCAGAACAGAGCTGGCGTTATCGGGGGAGGGTTGCCCTGAAAGGATGGGGTCCTGGGCCAGGGTCAATTTTAGCCATGCCTTAAATCGTCCCTGTGTACTTTAACGTCAGTTTAGGGGTGTCGACGTCGGTGGGAGAAGAGTTTAGTGCTAGAAGAAGTGGGCTTTCAAAGTTTGCTTCTTCTATTACATTGTGAGACGCCTCTTTTCTTTTGCCTAGAGTGAGAGACATAGTGAGGAAAAACATTCAGGATAATCTTTTTCATGTCCTTAAATGAAGGTGTGGGCGATTTAATTGAAGTAGTTCTTAAATTCTGCACCTTCACAGTTCAAAGGCAGGCACAAGGGAATCTTCCATTGGTATGAATTTATTTTAGTTAATTAAATCGACAAATGGTTTACTAACAATAAAAGCAGTTAATTGCATAAAACGTTATATAGTGCTTTGCCATTTTTAAATAATAACATTATGTTAAAAAGCAGACCTTGAAGAAGATTATTCCTATAGATATGCTAACGTATACAACTGAAACAAGGTAGAAAGGGAATTGAATGATTGCCGCTTAAAGTGGTTCACGTTGGTTTTAAGTGATGTGCAGGAAGGATTAGGATAGCAAAATTGTCCTTGCGTCTATTGCGTTAGGGTCAAATGTTTGATTTACACCCTGCTCAAAGCAGACAGTTTATTGCAACTTCTCCAGGCATAATTAATAAAAAAATAAAAAATGAATGCCAGTATGCAGCGAGATGGACTGTTCCCATTATGTTGCGTGGCTGGTGGATCTACTTCGTAAGCACTTCTTAAAGATTCAATGCTCACAAACTGTCCTAAAGAGCCATTTTAGGAATATCAACTGCTTTTCCTGTAATTCAGGCAATGTACAGAGGTGATGTTGTTGTCCATCTCCTCCCAAAGGGCGCTTATTGTAGCTGCCATGTGCCATATCCTCTTGTCCGTGGGCAAAAGATTCTCGATTGGTAGTTTTTAGCCACCAGCAAGTACTCTGCTATGTTCATAAATTTGACAAAGCTTGCGATCACATGAGCGAAATCTCCTCTCGAGCAAAAAATTATCGCTTGGAGGCAAATTCTAATTCCATAACAATTAAACACATTACGAAGCAGGAGCTTAAGGTCATTAACAAAAAAAGTGCAGGTGCATTACAAGTGAACCATGCTTTCCTTCTGATGTTGGCGCAGTCTGCAGATTTCTGAGGTCAAGCTGTCTGACCATTTTGGCAAGGTGTGTCTTACACTAATTAAGGCACAAACTGCTGGTATAACTTATTTACAATTTGTTTGGGGAAATCAGTAAAAAACTGCTCGTTAAAACAGTACCAGTTTCTTAATTCTGTGATAGTTTTATGATAGAGTTAATGGAACCCTTTCACACCTAGGCGACATGACTGCTGTTTCCCATTGAACATTAACTGGGGGCTGCCATTATACATTTTATAGGTAGTTAGATTTTACCTGCAGTGATGGTGGAAGAGAGCACTAAAGGGTCCCAGTGTTTTTATGTGAGGCATAGAAATGTTTTTTTAACCATTTGGGAAAGTGTTTTTCTCGTGGGGGAAAGATGCCAATATACCCATACTAAACATGCTTCTTCCGGCAGAGTTGACAGTATGCCCGAGGGCAAATAGGAAAGTAAGGTTGGTATTTTGCTTCTTTTGTCATTTTATGATTGAGAGATAATTTTTAACGTTTTTTTTTTACAAAATAAGCAATTCTTCACAAGCTGTAGGAATATATCTGTGCTTTTGAGCACTAAACACAAGGATTCTGAACAACCTAAATAAAATCTTGGCAGTCACTTGCACATATATCATTAAATGGTTTCAATATATTTTCAGTTTACTGTAGAATTTATATGTATGCTTTTATCCAAAGTCCACATGTTTTAAATTGTGGAATCTTATATCCTGTTTTACATAATAGAAAACTGAAATCAATATTGATTGGGAAATTGAATGGGGCACAGCGGGAAAGCCATTAAAGAACAAGCATAGGCATATCAAACAGGTCTAGTCTATGGGCAAACTATCGGCTTTGCCAAGTGAGTGGGGGTTGGCAACGGTAGGGTGGATGTTGGGAGGGAACAGGAACTTTCTGTGACGTATTACTTTTTTATCCTTATGGCATGCAAGGGAGGGTAGAATAAGCAAGAGGAACAACGAGGAGGTGGTAAGAGAATAAGCAACTCTGCCAAAGGAAGGGGGTGTTGGAGTGATAATGAGTAACATGGATGGGGATGGAATGGGATGGAAATAAGCGAAATGCAGAAGGGGTGGTAGGGAAATAAGAAACACTGACAAGGGGGTGGGAGGGGAAGAAGCACCACGGACCAAGAGATGGGAAGGAAAGAAGCAAAACAGACAAGGATAGCTGGGGAAGAAGAAAGATTTTTTTTTTAACTGTCCCTCAGTCACAGCGATTTCAACGAAGGACTCTAATCCAAATGAAGCAATCCATACTTGGTCAGTGCTCCAGCTGAAAGAAGAGGAAGTGAAGCCGGCTCGCACTGCCCAATTAGAAGACAACAAATGAGTGACAATGAAGCCCACAAATGATAATCTGTAGACAGCCTCCAAGCATCTTTTTGAGCACAATCTCTCTTGCAGGTAGGAGCGTGTGCACTGATGCAGGCGAGACCTGAAAATGAAAAGCAAGAGACAAACAATATTGCTTTGGTTGAATTTTGAACTGATACACAAAAAGCGAGGCATTCCCAAGTTGGGGAAGTGTTCAGTTGTTTTGCGATCAGAATCGGTGGACAGATCCATCGTATCTAATCCCCTGCCTGCTGCGACACCATTGACGCTTTTTTTGTCTCCAGCTTCTTCTGCGTACCCAGAACAGGTAGTGGATTTTAAGGTGCACTTTCCCAATGTCAGTAGGTAAACGGACCTCTGTAGGGCCATGGAGCTTGGCAGTGTTAGTTACTGAGGCGTTTGATAGACATCTAATTGAATTTGCACACAGATTGTGCATCAAGTATTCCTTAAAATTGCACTCTATTGATGTTAGTGAAAGCCCTGGTTGTGGCTTATCCTCAACCTCAGATTCTAAATTTCATGACATCAATTGAGCCTTTCATCGTTCTGTGGTTAACAAAGTCTGGGTTAAATGCACTGGGCAGAAGTTATATTATGATTACCATTAAACATAGTGTATTTATACAGTGGTTGGATTATAGCTCCTTTCTTTTTCACTCTCTCATGCTGCACTGTATCTACCAGCATTGCCTCAGCATATGTAAAACCGTTTAGAAGCTCAGTTGGATATGGCAGGCATTCTCCTTTCCGTGCACCTCTGTCACAAAAACCACAATGCATGGGTCCATTTGCTGGCTGCGGTTCCTGACTCACAGGGCATGAGATGTTGAATCAGACTTAACCAGATATTCTTCTTAAAAAAAAATGTTCACTTGTAAAGCATGACTTTTGCAAGTTGACCATGCAGAGTAGCTGTCCACATTTAACATGCTCTGAGGTTTTTAAAAGCCTTCCAGTGCTTGCTAGTCTAAATTTTGTAGATGTTTACAACGCCACAAGTACACGCTGTGCATGAAAACAAACACTGCTGCCTCTGAGCTGGAAACAACAGCCTATTGACTCAGTGCTCTGATTTATGGCCAATAAAGCTGTCTTATTAACGCACAACTACTGTTTATTGGGACATCCATCTGTTCTGGTCGTTGTTGCGCAAAGTGGCAGCTCTTGCTACAGACAGACCATCAGTGCTCACCAGAGGGCTCCTTCCTGGTTAACATGCAAAGTAGCAAAAGAGAAGATGCTGATATTGTCTCACTTCTAATGCACAATAATTGTAGCTACATCAAGCAGATCAGGAATTAAATGTGCAACTCAAATAACTTTACTGCCTAAAGCTCCTCTTTTCATTCTGCTGTTTTTATTACTGCTCATTTCTAACTAGTCAGCCCAAGTTTCCGTTCATCCATAATACACCCCTCCTGGTCTCTTTCTTTTGCAGATTGTGTTACTTGTGCTATGTGTGGCATGATGCTCTAATACTTCATGGTTCAATGTCTACCTGTCACAAATGCAACTCTGGAATTGTGGGTCTGTTACACCGCAGGCGCATTGTGACCTGGGCACCACCAGATAACTTCCATCGCATCCTGCTGTTTTACCTGTGGGTTGATGGCTTTCCTGGCTGGTCGCCGCAGGCATTCAGGGGTTTCCTCTACCAGGGGCCAAGTTGGAAGCCACCATAGGTCTCTTTTCCATAGTTGCTGAGAATGAGTTTTCTCGTCCCCAATCCATCATGGCGGCTTATTCATTATTGAATTGCTTTCCCAATCCAATATGGCAGCATTCTTTTCTGCTGTAATTTCCTGCCCTGGGTATATAAGGAGAGGGATTTCTTCCTCCTTGCCTTGTAATACTTATTTGCTTCTGTAGGTGTGTTGCCACACTCATGTTGATCTTCCTTCCTGTTGACTTTTCCAGTTTGACTGCCCTTGTTTTCCTGCTGAATTCTTCATCACTTCTGTTGGCACTTACACCCCTGTTGGAGGTCCCTCTTCTGGCTAGTGCCTCCAGTGGTTCACTTGCATCCAGTTCCAGTCTGCTGGGTCATTTAGTCTCTGCCCTCACCATATGGGAGCCATCCATTGTTCTCTGCGTTTTTTTCCCTTAGGTGTTTTTCCTCCTAGGTGCTCGTTCTGGAAGGTACTATCTGCTTCGGTGCTAAAAGTGTCAGCAGCATCTTGACTACCAGCAGGGCTCTGGCTGACCAAGATGATCAACACTTGGGCTCTAAGATCTTCATGTCATCCTAAACCATCAGCCAGCAGTTCTCAACCGAAAGTCCTGACTGGGTCAGAACTGTATAGATTGCCTTTTATGTGGGTCATGACTGGCTATGAAGTTATTTATGAACAGATATCCATGTCTGTTGAACTCTTAGCGTGCATTTAATAATCTCATGAGACTGGTTTGGACGAAATGTCGCCAACATGGTTTTAAATAGACTACTTTTCTTGAAAAAAGAAGTGTTCAGAATTAGCTCGGACTTCCTCTGCCAGCTTGACGCGAAGTAATATATTCGTGTCCCAAAATATAAAGGGAAAAGAATTTGCAACAAAATTATTCTTATTTCGTGGACTAACTTCTAGATTAAAAGATCTATGGCATGAAGCAAATGTTGCCTAGAAAGTAATATTATATCTACAATCTGGAGATTAACGATCAAATCTGTTGAGTACATCAAAGTACATGATTTGGCTCATATCAAGCAGAAAGCAAGTCATAAAGCTCATCTAGTAAATTGTGACATTCCTGACGAAGGCGCAAAGAGCGCTGAAACGCACGTTGAAGACTTATCTCTTGTCACAAATTATTTTTATTGTGATTTGTGTATAAATTACATTGTGAAATGTAATTGATTTATTTTCGATGTTGTAATTCATAAAAAAAAATAAGGTTACCACCTTTATGTGTCCTTTTTTTAAATTGGTTTTATATTACTCATGATTGTTCAATTGAAATAAAGTTTGACATATATATGTAATTTATGGTTGTTACACTGAGTTCTTTATAATTTTGTTTGTATGATTATGTTGATATTAATGAAATTGTGCCTTGCATAGGAATTTATTCTCTATTGCATGAAGTTATTTATGAATAGATTTCCATGTCTGTTGCTCTTACAATGTTTCGTAGTGCATCAGCCACTGATTACCCTTTTTACTCCCACATTCTCTGTGTGGTATACTATTTTTGCTAAGTTTGTTGGTATCCTTCTTAGAGTAGCCATTGGCATAGGCAATAGATCTCGCCTTTATATTGTGAGTGCCAAGCTCCTGACTCTGTCCATTCTTGTTTGTAAAGCATTGTTAAGAAAAATGGAGGAAAAAAAAATTCAAAACACAATGAAAAGCAAACATTTTTTTAGAGTATATCAAAACTAAATAGCATTCAATATTGAGAATATTTATAAAAGGCTTAGTTCATTTTCCAAATACTTTTTACGAAGGAAACTGCACAGAATAAGAAGTGTCAACATTTATAGGAAAGCACTTGCCATACTTTCCACAGGACTCTATCTTTGAAATTATGCTAGAGTTTTTTTACTTTGAAAGTGCACTGAGGCCTGTTGTCCAGATCTCAGTGCCAGCTTTCTAACCAATTGCAAAAGGAATGGTTAATTGATTTCACCCAATTGTCAAGTACTGACTTACTTGTAAGTCTCTAGTATATGGTACCCGAGGTACCAAGGGCATGTAAGGCAGAGTGTTCACACAGGGCTACAACACTGGTTGTGCCACCCTGCATGTGACAGAGACAAAATGGACCCCCAGCCTGCCACTGCAGAATGACAGGGCAGTATTTAACACTGTTAGCTCCACTTAGTAATTACACCTTATGGCAAAGCCACCACTTCCCTTCAGGATATATGCAAGTGTCCCCAAAGGAAGGCACAGAGAGCCCTGTGGCACTTAGCCATATATACTTAAGTAAGACATAGAATTTTTAATATGTCTTAGCAGCAACACTTCTAAATTGTTGTTCCCCTGTGAAAAGATTAGGATCCGGTGTGGCTAACACAGGGACTGGCAGCCCAACTTCTGAATGGGACTGCCTAACAGTGTCAATTAAGGTATCAAATTAATTGTGACATTAAATCTGACATGATCCCAGGCCAGATTTTAAGTCACTATTAAAATTAAGCAACTTTAGGAAGGTTCCACTCTGCACTCCAGCTAGTACAGTGGCCTTACAAAGTATGACACATTGACAGGTTTTTGACTGCCTGGGGAGATTTGTGAACGTCTCCAAGCCCAGGAACAAAGCCAGTTGCCATAGAGCAAGGTGTAACCTCCTCTCCCAGGAAGGCCACTCAGGGTGTTAGCCCAAAAGGCATGCTTCAACGGTGAAGCTGCCTTTGAAGGGCCACTTGTGATAACATTCCTAAGCAGGATGCCAATTGTTCCTGCAGATAAGTAGGAGACCGAGCCAAGGAAGTAAAACCTATGCCCAAACCGATTTTCCTGTGAGTGTGTAGACCACTGGTAGCCAATCCTCCACTGTCGGCTACCCTGCTCCTGACGACCAAATAAGGGTCATGCCATCATGGAAGGGGCAAATATGGGGTACTCTGAGATTGCCAGATGCCACACATCACAGGAACTTTGTCACTAGAGAGGAGGGGACCTAGTAGTCCATTGGCTAGTGACTGTGTGGTCCCCTCAGGGCACTTTCCTGGGATACGTTGAGCACCCCTGGCACCCTTCCCCTCAGTTCACTCTGTAGAAATGGAAAGGACCGAAGCAGGAAAGTCCTTCTGCCTTTAGTTCGCACAAAGAGAGGCTGCACCGTTGAGAAGACTGCACCTTCTGCACTTTTGGGCTAACGAGATTGGGAGTGTGGATGCGACTCCTAACCAGGGAAAAAGTTGTTTTCCCGCCTTCACCAACAGCAGTGACTCCGATAATCAGTCTGTAGATGCCCTGGAACGAGCTCCAGGGACACAAGAGCTGAATGTGCCCAAGGCGACAACGTGCTAGCTATTACAGTTACCATGCTGCTGTCAATCGCTGGAAACACTGAGAGACCAATCAGAGATAACCAAACGTTGCCTCCATGTCTGCCGGGCTCAGTAGTGCTATCTGTGAATGGATTTTTCTTACCCAAGGGACACTAGCCTGCACCAAGGATATTCACTATGACCGCTGTGTCGCAAGAATGTGTACTCAACTGGACTTCGACTGTCGCAAAGAGGAAGTCGTGGGACCCCCAAGTGCTGTGATCAAAATAGTCTCAACCAACCTGTGGACCAAGGTATCAACCATACTTCACCCTCGTTGACCGCATATAATCTGGAACATCCGTTGAGCATCCTTTGCCTGCATTCCTCAGCATCAGGACTACTCCATTGAAGTCAATTGCGGTCATCCTGTGAAACTCGAGACTTGCTTCAAAATGTTCTGGTGGACAGGTAACTGTCCATTGTATCAATACTAGACCCTTAGACCTCTGCCCTGTTGGAATTGGTCACCCAACTCAGGTTGGAGTCGCCAAACTAACTGTTTCAACTTTTAAAAAGTTTTCAAAGTTTTTGTTGATCAATGTTTGTTTGTGGTTGCGTTAAAACATATTTATTACATTAAAAATCTGTATCTCCGGAACCCTCTGGTACATTTTGAGGATCAAGGACTCATTCAAATATGCTATATTTTTATAGTTTGTTGTTGTAAATTGATACTTGTATAGCGCACTACTCACCCGCAAGGGTCTCAAGGCGCTTGTACGAATACTGCTGTGGAACCCATCCTGGCTTTCCCTGTGAGGCGTCCCCTCCTGGGCACCCCCAAGGTGGAGGCCAGGCATCCTTAGCGTTGTGGGGGCCATTGTGGAGATTAAGCAAGCAATTGCCCAGCGTTGCAGAGTGGGACTCCATGATTGGAATAGGCACTGAGGCGAGAATTATCAGGTCCGTGGAATTTCTAGCCCAAGACCCGCCGAGGCAGGGAATTTAACCCTGGTCACGGGCTAGACCTCTGCATCAGGGTCTGCCGCTCTAATCATTGAGCCACACTTCACTTGTGTGACTTTCTCATTCCTTTGTTTGGTGCTGTTAAATGCTTAACTTTAAGTTCCTTTGCCAATCCTTAATGCTCTCAGCCACAGCTACCCACGGATGAGTTAAGGTGAGTAAATAATACTGGCTGGACACAAGTTGTTCTTTGCAAGAGTACTCCCCTTTAAGCCACCACAACCATATCATATAGTACTTTCACCCAGATCATCGCATATGATTTTAGTCATGTTAAGTACACCTTCTGACTGAAATGCTAACCGAGTTCAGTAGCCTGCCTCTCCCCTGTGACGTAAATACTGGCAAGTCCAGGGCCTAAATGCAACATGTGGAATGTAGATAAAGCAAAACCGACTGAAAAAAGTCTGCTCTTTAGTCAAACCCTAGGTAAAAACATACCTGTTGCTGTGCTTTTTTGAAAGCGTGAGGAGCAACACTGAGAGTGCTAGTGGTGGGTATGTGATTGGGTTAGCAGCACAAGGAGAAAAGGTCTTGCTCAAAGAATAATAAATAAGTAGTTCTCTGATGTGAGCTGTGGAATTTAACAAGTTGCCCTGTCAAAACGATGAAAAAGAAGCTATGGTTCGCGGAGAGGGGAGCGCGGCAGGGGGTGGACAAACACAAGAAGAGGAAGAAAAGCCATCAAATAAAAATCATGCAATCAGATTGACAAGAAAGCCAAGCAGTGATAAACAATGGGCTGACCCAAAGCCCCTTCTAAGTATTTGTATTGTACACAATAGGTCTAAGACAGCAGAGAGCTAAAACCTGCCTGCAGGCAAGACCTAAAAACAGGTGCCACTTCTACTTGCATAAACAAAAAAGTGAATGGAGTAGTGCTGCAGCCTTTCAACATTTGAAAAGACCAGAGTTGTAAAGAAGGAAATGAGTTAAGGGTAACATTTATGGCAATTTACAAATTACAAATTAGATTAGAGCCAATTTATAATTTTTGTAAAGTTACTTTTTTCTTTGGATTCAATAAAAATCTCATAGCCTAGGACCAGAAATCTACAAGTGAAGCTTTTCTGCAGGTATAAAATCACCTATTTTTTGAGTAATGTTGAAGTGGAGAGAAGAGAGGATATGGGCTTACGGCTAGAGCGGTTGATTTCGGATCTGTGGACCTGGGTTCATGTTTCCACAGGACGCTCAACATTCTTTGATTCTGGGCAAATCACGTTATCTCCCCGTTCCTAACAAACGATGAATGTGTCCGTCTGTAACACAACTGGTGTTCATGTAAAAACCGTTACATAACGACAAGTGATTGATCAATGCCTGAGCAATGGTGGTTCAGTGCTGCTACATGATTTTTTATTTCATGCATTTGTTTTGTTTTTTTCTCCTTTTCTTTTGTTGAAACAATCTGAAGAGGCCAGAAAGGAATATGCCCCGTTTTCCCGCATGCTTTATTTACGCAAGTCATTACAACGCGGCCATTACAACAACCGCTTTTTAACAATGCATGCCATTACTCCGCAAGTCGGAACAACGACTTGCTCTAGGGGGGAGGGAGGGGGGGCGCTGGATGTTGGAATTGTATAATTTACTTTTCCAACTTCAGTCTGTGCAACAGTAGGAAATGTGTTGGATTTTAAATCCAACATCTTCTTAACCCTAGAGCAAGTCGTCGTTCTGACTTGCGAAGTAATGGTATGCGTTGTAACAACACCTTCGTTTTAACAGCCACGTTGTAATGGCATGCAGTGTTCCATTTTCGGGGTAAACGAGGTTTACCGTCAGAAAGAGATATATGGTACTAGATGAAACCTCAGATAGCATAAACTACACATGCTCCCCCAATGTATTCTATTTGTATGTAGCATTATTGTCAACTGGTAGTATTACTGTTTTGTAAAACATTATAAGTGTTCAACAAAAGAATAGTATACTTTTTCAAACTTCTTTGTTTCCTTGAGCTGTGTTACATAGACTTTATGCAGAGGGACTAGGTCTACCTTCTAGAAAGTGGAGCACAGAAAGTTTGCATTAGTTTTGGGATGTTTAAACACTTTGGTCGGCGTTTTTGCCCTATGGGCGTTCGGAAACATTCATTTTTCAATGGCAGCTTGTGCAGAAGGCGGAAAAGGCCCGCAGCACAAGCTGCCATTGGAAAATGGATGTTTAGCGGGGCACCTTAAGTGCCCCCAGGCCCTATAGCGGAGGGCCAGGGTGGAAGGGGGCCCTGCTAGAGGCTCCCAAAGTCACTTTCCAACAGTCTTTCAATGTCGGAAAGGCCGACATGGAAAAGCTGTTGGAAACCTACATTGTAGTCCCAACGGCGTAGCCGAGGCTGGCTACGCCATCATTCATGGGATTACAGTTCCGCTTCTTTTCCAATGAGCTCTGTCAGCCTGTCGTAAAAGGAGTATAATCCCCCCGTGGGTTTCCCTCCCGACTGTCGTCATCGTAATACGGCTGTCGGAGGGAAACACTCTATGTGGAGCGGAAAGTCTGTAACAGTCTGTCGGATGGCTTTCTGCCCGACATCCAAAAAACAGTTATAATTCCTGGTACTCACAGACTTAAATTTGCAAACTCATTAATTACAAGCACTTGATCTTTATCACTTAACTGCTGCTAATCATTTTTAATGCTGTGCACTTTGTTTCTTCACATCTACTTATTGCCTCATGTTACCCAACATCCTGAATTTATGTAATTTGAAATTGTTATCCAAGAACATGTTGATATCAATTATTTCATCATCCGGTGCAAACCTTTAGCACAATGCCTTCATCAAACCTTTATTGTATCAAAAATTGCATAACAATCTACAAAAACCTTATTATTTTTGTATTTGTCATAATATAGAAATGCAGAGAGCTCTGCCAAGCCTCTATAAAAGAAAACAATTTCCTATTAAGCAAAAATACACATTTCCCAATTAGCAAGGTTTCTTCACTTGACGGTGTCCACTTTTTTTATTGTCTTTAGCTTCTTGTGGATTTGATAATGAGAAGTCCAGAATGATTAGAGTCTTATTTAGAAAAAGATTACCGGTAACAAGGAATTAAGAATGGCAGTTTCTTTACCTTTCGCTCGGTATAACAAGGGAGTAGGCTTGAATAGTGAGTGCCTTGTCTTTCTTCCAACTATGGATGACATGAGATTAAGCTTGGCTGGTGTGTTGATATTCATCCAGTTATGAGTGACAGGGGAATAACCATAGCTAGTGTTTTGACTTTCTTTTCGATGTGGATGATGACAGAGTAAGCATATCTACTGTCTTGATTTTCTCTTATAATACGCCTCAGTAGCAAATGTGGGCAGAGAGGACTGCTGTTTTAACTGTTGTACCTTCCGTTGCCAGGGTGCAGTTGTGCTATCTAGAATCCGTTGAGACTCACGCAGTTGAGTTCAAAAAAATCAAAATCAAAATAAGCTTTATTCGATATTACAAAAGAATATCATATAAGCATACAGTAACAGAAAAATAATACAGTACATTTAGACAATTTCATTCAAGTAAAAGGGTAAAGAAAAAGATGCAACTTAAATAAAAGATTAAAAAGATTAAAAAGAGGAGTAAATTTAGGTAGGACCTTGCGAAGTTCAAAATCACTCCATGATAGCTACGGCCAATCTAATAGAAACCAATACAAAACAGCCTTATAGACAGCCAGAAACAGTAGGACAGGATCCCAAACATAATTAATTCCCTTCCACCCCCGGGTTGAGGTGGTAAAATAGGGGTTAGAATTAGTTATTACCACTCCAAGTGTTTCCCAAAAAGATCATGATGTAGAGGGTATGATTTCTAAAAAGAGGGAAAACCAGGGATTGAGGGATAGAAGTCATATAAGTCCCATATAGATATTGGGCCGTCTGTCTCTTGTGGCGGCCAGGTTTTCAAGTAAGGGACAATGTTTGTGGCTCTGAATCTCACGAGTACCAGGTCCCCAGGAAGATCCTTATGAAGAGAACCCAGCCAGTCCACCCTCCTGACGCTCCTTATTGCTCCATATAGGTGACGAGGCAGTGGCCTATTTTTTGACAGCCAGAATTTGGTTTTGTTAAGTAAGTCATGTTGGCTCTCAATTTTTCCAGGTGGAAGAGCAGGGACGCCAGCAAGTATGCACACGGATGGGGCCGCTTCTGGTGGTAGATGGATAGAGTTAGTCTTATCATGAACTGCTCTAGGAGCGGTCAACTGGGGAGAGGAGACACTTGGAGAGTGTTTGGTTACTTTTTGCCCCACTGTACTAGGGCCAGTTAATTGTATTTGGCAGCTTTTATCCCGTACAGATGGTTTAAAGCCTTCGTGAGTAGGAGGTGACTTTGGACGGTTGAATGTGTCACAGTGTTTGTCAGCCGACAAAATTGACTTGATGGCTGACTCTAATCCAGTAAGCCTATCCCCTAACATGTTAATTTTTTCCAACAACGGGGCTATCAGAGAGCTAAGCAATTGTTCAATGAGCGGTAATATATGCGGGTGTATAAGAGGGCTTAAGGGATCTTGGGCCTCAGCAGTCGGTGGAATCGTTGGAGAATTAACAAAGCGTAAGCCTGGAGGCGGTGTTTGAGTCCTTTTCAGATGAAACCTGGGGGGGTGCGATATGTGGACTACAAGTTTTGTTGAGTAATGTGGGCTGCTCAGAAAAAGTGGACTTATCTGATAGTATGATGTCGCTTTTGGGCGAAAGGGGGGTTTCTGATGGTGCATAGGTGGTTTGACATAAGAGGTTTAGCTCGTCTAACCAAGAAAACTTTTGCCCAGTTCCTGCTACGCTAGCTGGGTGATCCACTTTAGAAGTCATGATAATAAGGGAATGCCAACAGATGTGTGAGAGATAGTCTTTACCTCCGTGATGTAGTAACAGGTGTGGAAGCCAAGGGGGGTGGCCCGCCCCGTCCTCCTCAGGTCCTCTGAGGGCCACAGAGGGCCCGCCCTTTGCCCGGGCTTAGCCCGGCGCTGTCCGCGCGCGTCCCGCGGTGCGGGATGTTGTCCGGTGCTTTGTAGCACCTCCAGTCGCTGGTGGTGGCGTGTGGAGTGCGCCGCGGGTCCCGGGGCACCTGGGAATTGTAGTTTGCCGTTGCCCTCACGGCGCGATTATGGCCCCGCTGTCCCCTGACAGCACGAGTGAAAGCGCCGCCCGCTAAGCCGTTGCCCTCACGGCTGGACGCGGACACTGGACCTCAGGTAGGTCCCCCCACGCTGCAGGATGCTGTCCGGTGCTTTGTAGCACCTCCGGTCGCTGGTGGTGGCGTGTGGAGTGCGCCGCGGGTCCCGGGGCACCTGGGAATTGTAGTTTGCCGTTGCCCTCACGGCGCGATTATGGCCCCGCTGTCCCCTGACAGCACGAGTGAAAGCGCCGCCCGCTAAGCCGTTGCCCTCACGGCTGGACGCGGACACTGGACCTCAGGTAGGTCCCCCCACGCTGCAGGATGCTGTCCGGTGCTTTGTAGTACCTCCGGTCGCTGGTGGTGGCGTGTGGAGTGCGCCGCGGGTCCCGGGGCACCTGGGAATTGTAGTTTGCCGTTGCCCTCACGGCGCGATTATGGCCCCGCTGTCCCCTGACAGCACGAGTGAAAGCGCCGCCCGCTAAGCCGTTGCCCTCACGGCTGGACGCGGACACTGGACCTCAGGTAGGTCCCCCCGCAGTTGAGTTCTATCCACTTTACACTGATCACTTTCTGAATATTTGTATTTTTTGCCATCCCTTGTAGGGTTCAGTTGAATATTGAATGCAAAATTACATAAGTGTTTTTGTACCTCTACCAACCAAACTGGAAATGCTATAAGAAAAAATATCCGAAAACCCAGTGCCTAGACACTGTATGATTTGAAATGCAGCAATAAAATATTTACCATTCAAACCGATACCAATTCTGGGTTAAGGCGTATAGCAATTACCCAAAAGACAATCTCTCAAAATAAAATGAGGTCCTGTAGATATTCTTTCAGATTATTAAATTGTTCAGAATACTGCTGCCAAGTCATGTATACCAATCACAACGCAGTATTAAAGTATTTATCTATAATGATAAATACTAAATTTTGCAGTAACGCAAGTTCTATTTATTTGTGTCATACACATATCATAGTTCCCAAATTTGTGTTGTTCATGTGAGTAGACAGCGCAAACGTGAACAAGGCGCACATTAATGATACATGAGCACTCAGTGGCTAGATCGCTTTGCAGAGGCGCAGAAGATGGAATTTTGTTCTATGCATACCAGTTCTTTGACATAATTATACACGTAGGTCATTATAAGATTCCAATCCCTTGTGATCATTTGAGGAAGGGGCTTTTGCCTGGACAATATTTCCAAGCAAATCTAAACTAAGGCATTCTGAAAGCACCAAGGTACCCATCACTTAAATATAATAGCAGTGCCAAAACTGCATGTCAAACACTAGTATATAATGTGGATATTTACAATATTGACAAACCATAATGAAGTTGTTGTCCAACAAAGTCTGAATTTTTGTTCAAGTGTGCTGCAGGAAACTAAATTGGGGACTTGAGGGGTGTAACTGTTGACCAAAACTACCATATGGCCATATATTCTTCTGTTTTTGCTCAAATGCTGGGGACTTGGTGAGACCCATCACTGACAATAAAGAGACATCCTTGTGTCGGTGCCTGATGGTCTAACACCCTAACACTTTGATAAACCGTCTCAAAAGCTTCCCTACATTCTGATTTTCTGTACAGTGCGCCTCTGCTCTCTAGTTATGTATGTATGTTGTACACTAGAAGTACCAATATTCAGTTGCTCTGCTCCGAATGTAGGCCAGGTGAGCCTTGCACTGATGCCCCTCTATAGGTACAGGCCTAATGCTTCGGCTTCTAGTACACAGTGAGATGTTTAGTCATACTAGGGAATTGTCCATTGAAGGCCACTTCTTTGTTTAAGTTAAAAGGTCTAATCTCCATTACTTCTCTCTACCATAACGTCACAATTTTCTTTTTTTGTCATTCTATGATTCTGGACCCAATGCCCTGCAGCGCTGAGAAAGAGAATGTCTCTCAGAATCGTAATGTAAGAGTGAATTCAAAATTAGTTAGAAAACATGGATAATTCGCGTAAATAGTGTATGATGACATCAAATAATGATAAATGGCAAAATCCAGTTTAAAACTGGTTTGGAGAACGAAAGTCCTAACAAAGCAGTGGCAAAGCCAATAACCTGCCAAGAACATTTCCAGTATGAGGGTTAGTAGTGTGTTCCACTACTCATGCTACAAGAATACCAGGAATGTGCCCTTTATTAAGCATACAATAAAGGATTAGAATCCTTTGCAACAACAAAAGAAAACAATCCATCTACTACAAAAGCTTCTTATGGCTACAGTATGTTATGTATTGCTGTAGCAAACAATAAGATGTATTAGCATTATGCTTTGCGTGGAATACATTTACATTTCACACGAACATGTAGCTCAGTCGCCCCCATTTCTTAGGGAAGCACATAGACTTTATGCACTGTTACAGGCTGCGTGCTTGTCCACCCCTTATAGTTTTCGCTAGGCAATGGTTAAGTGTAAGTTCAAATGAGTGTTAGAAATAATTATACAAACTTGGTAAAAGTAAAAAACAAAACATTGGACTTCTAAATAGAGTAACATATTCACACTTCTACTTTGTTTTGCAAGGAGCGTTCACAATTACCCATTTAGGCTTCCAGAAACAACATATTGCACAATAACATTCTTTCCTACTCTCCAGCAACATAGGATGAACAACATGTACTCTACTGCTGAAGCACTCTCCCTCTTGCTGTTCAATGAAATTATAGACTTCTCGGCACAGTGAACATGCAGCTTCTCAGCATACCCGAGAGTGTAATTACCAAATGGCTGTCCAGTGGGCTGAGACAAGATAGGACTCGCAGACTCAACTAAGCCAATAGTTAAAAAGAGCTGACCCATTCCCACACTGTGCTGGTTTCCTGTGGACTAACCCAGCATGATATTGGTACTCCAACAAACCAGAGCTAAAGAAGGCTGACTCAAAGTCCCTTTCTGTATGTAATATTGCTATTAATATGTTTTATTATTTCTTAATATTATATTAAGTTTTAAAGACAGTGAAAGTTCTCTCTAGGCTAGATCTCAAAAGAGGATTGCTGTTGGAGGTAATCTTTTTTGCTTACCTTTGGCTGGAAGGTTTAGGGAACACTAAGAGTTTTAAAAAATGCAACTGTCGCCAGCTTTTGTCATCGGGTGTAGCCAGAATTCCTACCTATAAAATAATACATTGGTTTTGCTCACATCCATGTCTGTGTTATTGGGATTAGTCTTTACACTTTTTTGGTGTAAACACACAAACTTTGCTTTTGTTGGGTTCGTGCTAAGTAATGATGCTGATTTACCCTCTTAGTATTTTGGTGCCAGTGTTCTTTCAAGTACTACGCAAACATTTGTGATTCATTGATTGAAGTAAGCAAGATACCATGGGCTTGTCACCAAACAGTAATGGCATAATTATACAGCACAAGTGACAACAATTTTTCAACAGATTAATTTTGACAGAATACAGTGCATAAATTTAACTCAACACAGATATGTCATCTCTGCATACACAATAACATATCCTGCCATAATACACCATGTGCAGACGTCCAATAAGAACATTGGTGATAGCTAATATACATCCAGCTCCACCTTGTAAATACTCTTGTGCGCTCACACCCATTAACAGAGCCCCGCTTCACTCTTCTTACCTTGTTCATCTTCTCCCTACCACCTTGTAAGGGAGCAGCCTATCTACATGGCAATGGGCATGTCTACCGCCTTAAAGGTGGCTAAGCAGTTGGGAAAGCTCTCCAGCCATCCACTTCAATGACCAAAAGTATACACCCACTGCTCAATGATTAAGACATAGCCACCTAAACAATGACATGATCAGAACAGAATGTCTGTACCATTCTCATAAGCTGAAGCGGAGTTTGGTCTGTATTACAATTATGGCAAATGTTGATTTCTGTTTTCCTACTATTGCAGATGAGGATTTCTCAGAGGGGAGATTTCTCTGTTAAGCCTAATCTCTAGATTCAGTATGAAAGCACAGGTTTAAATTTGCCTGGCATTCCTGCATTATATCGTATTCTGATTCCTTGTTTGGGCTGTCTTCCTAATGTTCTGTTATATTACGTTAATTATATTTATTTAGCATGATATGTACAGAGGTTCTAGGTGCTTCAGAACACACACACACTACTAAAAGAATACAATCCCAAATAGAACCTTTCTGAAAACCTAATGAGGGCAGATAATATCAACTTAAAATTTACTGTAATTTACAGAAGAAATGTTCATGGCTTAGAGTTTGGATAGAAAATAGGAAGGTAATATGTTGAGAAGTTGGTCATCTTATCTTATAGCCATACTTTTGTTACCAATTCCCTCTACCTTCTGCGATGAAGGTATGGTAATGCTTTCAATACTTCCCAAGCTAGTAGTGCCATGGACATAATGAAGGACTGGGTTCTTTGGACTTGTAGGTGAGGGGTTGGGGCAGCAGCTCATTTACACAGTTTTCTTTATTGGCCATTCTATAGCACAACTCACCAAGTGGTATTAGGGAATCGGTTCTTGTAATAAAAGGTTTTGAGCTTCTTCTTGAGTGCTTGGAGCTTATGCTCACTTCCCCTGGTCATAGACAGCATTCTCCTTGTCTGTGTCTCCGGATAGTGGGATCAGAGTGAGTGATCTCTGCCCATCCCCTTCCCCTCTGAGGTAGATCTGGATACTTCTGGGATTTACAGATGTTTAAGTCTCAAACTAGAATGCACATATGTATTAATTCGCTTCAACAAGATATTTAGCGTGGAAAAGGAACATTCAAAGAGGATCCCTTTGCAGAGATCGTGTTTTAAATAATGAGAGAAAATACGCAAGGGGTGGACAGTGCAATTTTGTGTCTTCTTAACTAGCCGTGTGGGGTAAAGGACAGTGAATAAAGTTGAAACACAAGCACGTAACGTTGTGCAGTGCACACAGATAATGTTTTCACAGAAATATGCACACACACAAATTGTACAGTATGCAGTACATTAGCAGAAGAGTGCTGCGGGATAAGATAATGAATGGCACGCGGCAGACGCTGGTGTGAGATAATCATTGCCATTCAGTCAGTGAGATGAAGAGGAATGTGAGCAGCACGCTGTTGAATTGGGAAATATGTGGCAATGGGGCTCGGACACTTGCTCTCTACAGTCAGGCGGAGCGTGACTGTGGCCCTTCCCCCATCCCACACTAGAACAATGCAAAGAGCCGGAGGAAGGCGGATAGTGATATGGTTATGATGTAAACGTATGAATATGGTAGGGAATCTTGATCCTGCTCAGCTTGCACTCACTCTTCTGATCTCTGGGCCCAGGCTGCCGCCTCCTTGCCAACAACTGTGAGACTTGCATCATCTGTGGACTTGGGGGAGGGGGTCAATGAATACTGAGCTCTACAGAATATGCATGCATGTTTAGCTCACTTCCCTTGCTGACTGTTTATTCTCTCACTTGCCAGCACTGTGTTGGATTCCTCTGGTGCACAATGAGGAGACAGGAAGGCGGTGAACAGAGAAAAGAACTCCCTAGCCCTTTAGTCGATCCCAGAGTGACTGAATTGGGAATTTGTACTAAAATCCTGAGTCTTGTGATTTAGATGAACTTGTACAGAAATTTTTCGTCCCTTTGTTTTTGGTCAGCTGATCTATACCACGGGCAGACTTGTCCTCTGCAACCCCCGGTGCGAACACATCAGCCAACACCTGCGGGGACTCTACTGGCTCCCCGTGGAGAAGAGTCACCTTCAAAATACTCACCCACGCCTACAAATGCCTGCACAACAACGGACCCAAATACCTCAACGACAGAATAAACTTCCACGTACACAAAAGAAACCTGCGATCATCCAACCTCGCACTAGCTGAAACCCCGCGCATCCACAGAGCCAAAGTAGGCGGAAGATCGTTCTCTCATATTGCAGCCAAGACCTGGAACGAGCTACCGGCAGACGGCAGACATCAGACTCCCCCCCCCCCCCTCCTGCCCCCCCCCCCCCCCCCCCCCCCCCTCCCCCGGCCCCCTTCCCTCTCCCTGAACAGCTTCAGGAAGATGTTCAAGACCTGGCTCTTCGGCTGAATGGAGCGGCGCCACATCCCCCTCCCCCTCCCCCAGTGCCTTGAGACCCTCGCGCCTTGAGCGCGCTTACAATTCCCCGATTGATTGATATAGCCAAATGTATCATTGTAAACATATATATAGAAACAAATGGTAAGCAAATATGGTCATCCCATAAATTAGGTTATGAAACCCAAAGAAACAAAGCCATGAAGACTAATGCCTGATGATCCATTCCCACCACGTTCTGGTTCTCAGATTCAGATTGAAATTCTAAACTTCACCAGATCTCAACTGCGAAGGTTGAACTTCGTCAAAACTATGACATTGGACTTATAAGTAGTGTAGCATTTTCACACATTAGATCTAATCATGATCACCTTGCATTCTGTAGGTTCATCAAGTCATGGATGTTCTGAAAAGCTATGTTTTACCATCACTGCTGACCACAAGGACAGTGTAAAATTTTCCGTGGCCTATCTGAATATTTGACATGGGGCGATCCTTCGACTTAACCCCTTAGCTATGGGTCCTCCTAGCTACATGGTGGTCGGAGCTCTACTTGGCCCATCATGCACAACACCTATACCTAGCACCCAATTTTGTACTCACTTGTAGCTCTTAGCAAGATCCCTTCTCAATTCTTTTTTTTATTTGCTTACTAGTTTTTCATAATATACATCGAGCTATAAAGATCATCTTGCATTATACACACCGTTTTTAAGATCAGATCATCAGAATGTCCAGGCTCCTTTGAACACTGCTTTGCTGTCGCTCTACATGCAGCACTTTCTGTGATACCGGCTGCAGCACAACTGTAATACTTCCCTGAAACTTCAGTAAGTTAAGTCACCGTTCTGTCTCTTTATACGTCTCACTATCCTGGAGGCAAGGTCACTACATTTTCAGGCAACACTGGTGGTAAACGTGTACTGTATAAATAAGAGTGGTGTTGACAATGTGTGAGTAATAGCCTCGAGAACATTTACACAAAACCTGAGTTGAACTGCAATTGTTTGCTATCTTCCAATCTTCCAGGAAGGTTATACAAAAATTTCACTAGTTCACTCTGCATGGCCCTAGTGTATCATCATTGTTCAGAAACGTGAATTCAAAATTCTCTTTTACATGAATATGCCATTTGGTGCCCTCACAAAAAAGGCAGTAGGCTCAGTTTAACATGACCTCCACTAGCCTGTGCCCCAAGAGAGGATAGTCAAGCAGTAGGTGGGCTTTAATAATTATACGGGTTATCTATGCCAGTGTAGGCTTTGGCTTTAAACATAATTATGCAAATTACCTATGGACCCAGCATCGTTTTTTATAGAGTATCAGTCAGTGTCAATGTTAGTCTTGCTCTAAAGCCCAGCTTCACCAGAACTGAATACATAAAACCTTTTGCTTCTCTGTTAACACTTTGCATTAAGTATTGTCTTTATTCATTAAGTAAATGCTGCACAGGAAATCTATTAATTGATTGTAAGGCACCTGTATGCCACCGAGGGGCTTCATGCACCAGGATATACACATCTCAGAAAGCCATAGCTGGGAAGAAAAAAATATTCTGAAAAAAAAAGTCCAGATGGGCAGTAGCCACCCTAACTAGCAGATTAACTGAAGAGAAAGGTTTCGTGTTCTTTTCTAAGAGCCAGTGTGGAAGATGGTGGAACAAGCCCTCAGAGTGCTTCTTGACCGCTGCATCGGTCATGCTCAAAGTGAGGTACATGGAGAAGGAGCTGAATACCTGAGGAAGAATTTAGGGGAACCGCCATTCACAACCATTAACGCTCTGTGGACCAGTGAGAGGGGTTTCAATCGAGTGTTGGGCACACTGGTCCAGGGATATTTCCACAATGTGTATAACTGGCGATACTGTGTCAGAGTAGAACTTTGTATACACATTGCATAGATTGGTAGAGGTTTTCAAAATTCAGCCTGTGTGTTACGTTTTATTTCAATTTATCTTCATAGAATTTTTGAAAAGAGGACTACACGTGGGTAGACGATAGGACTTGTACAAAAGACGTTGTCGCTGCTTTCGCAAAGGGCTATGCAGTTTTCAGAGGGCGTTTAAACAGCATCTTTAAGACCAAGACAACACTTGTTTGTTTATTTATTTATTTATTTATTTATTTTTTAACCCCTTCCGTGCGGGGCGTATTTTCCGCCTGTGCTGACTCCGCCTTGCGCGGGCGGAGTCATGACGGAACGGTTCCGTCATCAGCACAGCTCACCCGTAGCTGATGACGGAACCGTTCTGTCATCAGCATGGAAGGGGTTAAACTTAGAAAGCGCAAACAAATACCACGAATGGTGTCTCGGCGCTGGGCAGACAGAGAGGCACCTCCTGTGCATTATTGGATGAATAGCCAAGTCTTCACTTGCTTTCTAAAAATCATCAGTGATGAGCTGCTTTTTATATGGTGGGGCAAGGTATTCCAGAGCTTCGAGGCAGCTACCAAGAAGCGTCTGTCTCCCCATGTAACTGTTCTCGCCCGTTGAATGCATAGGGATGCGGATGAGGCAGATCTTAAAGCTCTCTTAGGGACATACACCAGCAGTGATTCCCAAAAAAAGTCAGGTACTTGGCTGTTCAATGCTTTGTAGATAATACATAAAGCCTTAAATTTGGTTCTCTTTTTTACTGGGAGCCAGTGAAGTTGGTAAACAATAGGGAAGATGGATGCGAACTTGGGAGTTTTGGTCAAAATTTGTGCGGCAGCGTTCTGCACCATTTGTAATTTTTTAAAAACCTGCTCCTGGGCATTCAGCAGAAGCCCATTACAGTAATCCACGTTGGATAACACCAAGGAGGACATAAGGGTTTTCCCCGCAGACAGGCGAAGGAAAGGTAACAACTTTTTCACTTTTCGTAGCGTGAAAAAGGAGGAGACTACTGCATTAGCATGATTGGTGAAACTTAGTTTGTTGTCAAACAACACTCCTAGGTTTCTGACCTTTGAAACTGGGGTGGGTGGATTACCCATTTCTGGTGGCCACCAGACCGGGGACCAAGATGGTTTTAGGTCTCAAAACACCATTACCTCGGTCTTATCGGTGTTTAGTTTTAGACAATTACGGTCCATCCAGTGACTAATGGCTCTCATACCTGCCTGAAAGTTGGCTGCCACCTCGCTCCCATTTTTATGCACTGCTAACACCAACTGAGTATCGTCGGCATACGAAGTCTCTCCCATTCCATGGGTTTTAATGACCCTCGCCAAGTCCGACACATAGATGTTAAAAAGTGTCGGACTTAGCGAGGATCCCTGGGGGACTCCGCAGGGCAGCACAAACGTTGGTGAATAGAGGTTCCCCATCTTTAACGACTGTTCTCTGTTAGACAGGAAAGAAGCCAGGAGCTCCGCAGCTTTGCCCTGTATGCCCATAGCTGTGACACGGTCGATCAGGATGTTATGATCGACTGTGTCAAAGGCCGCTGAGAGATCCAGCAAGATCAGGACTGCCGTGCCACCCTGGTCCATGATCTGTCTGACTGTCTGACTTGCTAATACTGTGCTGAATTCCGACTTGTCATAATATTCCCCACATGGTTACTTATTTCATTACTACTACCCTTTAGCTATCTATCTTAGGTTTTGTATTTCTGTTATTGTGATTTATGGGGGACCTTCTGACCCCTTAATGATGTACTTTTGTGTCTGCATATTCTTTAATATTTTATATTTTTAGACTCCAAGTAATGATTTACTAGAAGCAAATTTGGCAATGAAACTATTTTATGTGTGGTGGTGTATTGTGAATGTGGATGTGCAGGGCTCCAGTAGTAGGGGGTGGGGGGTTCGGTGAAGACACAATGATATCCATCTGTTACTTTACTAATGCTGCACTGTTTTTAGCCGTTGTTAATCATAAATGAATTATTACACCTGTTCAGGCAGATCTTCTATTCTGATCCGATTGGTTTAGGAACACTCATAGACCTCTATTTGTTTTCATTAGGACACAAGCCTTTGCTGTTGCAGT
This sequence comes from Lissotriton vulgaris, assembly GCF_964263255.1. Lineage (NCBI taxonomy): Eukaryota > Metazoa > Chordata > Amphibia > Caudata > Salamandridae > Lissotriton > Lissotriton vulgaris. The sequence goes on along the minus strand of NW_028241185.1, from coordinate 305,217 downwards.
GTGTCAAGGTTTACTTCACCAATAACATCAATAGTATCAATCGGAAGGAACATCTTGCTTGATCTGATGTAAAGAAATAGTTTGAGATAATAGCTAAATACAAAGCTGCTTGGGTGCATAGATGCAAAATTGGATATTCTATCAATACCTGTTTTCTGAAGACCGGGGAAATCATTTTCTTTTCATTTTAATTATGCACTGAATTTTTTGTGAATTTGCTTGAAAGCGCTATGCCAGGTTGGCATAGGTGGGCAACAAAAGTATAGAGTGGGTGCATTGCATGTCAAGACATCATATTTATTCAGATTGTTGCTGTGGGAGTATTGGTGTTTGGTCTAGTCGTACTGAACTGATTTGTTTCACTGTGCATAGGTGCACATTCCTGAGGGAGGAGCCTTACATATGTAGCGTTCTGCTCCCAGTTTGTAACTCATTGGCTTGGTTAGCTAAAGATTCTGTTTTGGTGAGCTACCCCTCAAGATTGTGTCAGCTAGCATGATATCATTAGATTGAAAAGGTTGAAGGGTGAAAATAAGATGGTGACTACCATGATGGGCACCTTTTGAAAACAATATGGTGGGGTGCCCATAGAGGGAGACCTGTCAAAAGGAAGTAAAACCGGAGTCCAGTATTAAGAACGTGGTCAGTTGGTGCTTTCAACATTCTTCAGTTGCTGTTTTTTGTGGGTTGTGATGTGTCCAAAGTAGTAAATCATTTGCGGTGCATGACTTTGTTATTGCACTTATTTTATCGGAAAGGTTCTTCACTTCCTTCAAGATCCACACAAACGCTGTATAGGTGGCGTGCTATAATAGTAAAACAGTTTTAGTTAAGATCTGTTAATAACTGATTGTTATTATCATTGTTGATCATTTTAAAAGCGTATTATTATTGTTGGGAGTATTCAACACTGTTCAGTATCTCAAAATTCTATAGTCGGTGGCATCACACTAATCTCCATTGCAAAATCAGCTGCCTTTGATGATGGTGTGGTAATTGTTCTTTGTTCGATTACTGTCGAAAATAGTGGCCTTGATCCATGTTTTCTGTTCATGAAGTGCTGAGGCTAAGGAAACAATTCAAATGAATGAAACAAAGTTAAACCAGAACAGTGCGGGCCAATGTGTTCCAGTGGAGACAACTATGATGTAATTGGCTTTGCACAAGGAAATCAGTGCGAGAGCTCAAAACCACTTGATGCAGAAACTCTTGGAGGGCGAGCATAGATTAAAACCAACGAGTGAAGCAAAGAATGACTGAACTATACCATCAAGTCTAGAGGCTACGTCGCCGATTAGACTGTTTAGTGAAAGGAACCCTGTTTTCCAGGTCTCTGCAGCTCAAAGCTCCAGGCACTCAAACACATTGTTCTATGTTACTTATGTCATTGCTTGAGGAGACGTCCCTGATCTGACTTGCGTGTAGTTATTGGAATGTTCTCTAATGTCCAGTATTTAATACAGTTCAGCACTCGACCGTCCGTACACCTTAATCTCTTCTTTGAAATCCTATCACATCCATGGGCATCTAAACCAGCAAACTCCCAGCTGCAGCGAAGTTCTGCTACAAGTTTTATTCCTGCTCGTTGCAATCTGTGAAGTTCCACTTCAAGGGATGAAATCACAAGCTGCACCATCAGAGAAGGGGGTACCCTTTGTTTGTAGAAAGTAGAAAGACCTTGTTCAACCTCACTACTTAGCTGTCTTAGCACCAACCCCATTCTACACCCACCCACCTGCATTCTATCACACATGCGATACATTCCATTCCATTTCCTTACCTTCCATTCAACACATGCGAATACACCACAGCAACCTTGTTCAGGCCCTCCCACAGGCTGTGAAAGTAGTTGTGAAGTCGTGGACGGGTAACAACAGTGATTGGCTGGTGAGGCACAATGACCTGTATGACCACTCTTTGCACAGGAGAAATTATGGGAAATGTGCAATTACTGTAATTCTGAGAATGGGAACTTCTAGAGAGCTCAGTTTTAGGGGCTATACTAGGAAAAGAGGGCCTCCTCATAACGTATGCCTGAATGCAGGACGAATTGTAACTGTTGTTCACACAGCACCTGAGGAACCTAGACCTCAAGCACATGATGGTCAGGCGTGGGAGTGACTAGAAGGGCATTCCTGAAGCTTCACCACTAGAGAACAGAATGCTTAAAGGGGAGTTGGATAAGGGGACAATATCCTTAATGCAGAGAACACTTACCAGTGATATACTGGAATACCTGTGTGATCTGAGAGAATGATGGGTACTTGATGAAAGAGACTCGAAGGAGACGATGAGACACCTTAGGGAATTGGCGATATTGGCTATTTTTAGGCTCATACAGTTAAATACTCCATAGGGCATGCTACCACAAAGGCAAATTGTGCAAATGTTACTAATACTCTGTAGAGACTTTGCAAAATGTGGTGTTAAGAAGGGCACTTTGATCAAGTTGAAGACAAGATGAGAGCGTACTCCTCTAAGCCGGACTACACTATTCTTAAAGCTGTAGGACCCTGAAGTAGACCGAACTCCAACACTTGTATGCGTGTGATGGTTAGTAGTGGTATTGTTACCATCATTGGCAGCATAGTAAGGGCATTGTGTTGTGCAAGTTGTAGTGGCCTCCTGATGAGACTTATTTTTTTTAACAAATTGAGCACTGAGTAGATGCTTAATTATGCTACATCGACAGCCTTTTTGGAACAAGCTGAGTTTCCTTCTCAAAGGGACACCCGAGCAGTAGACCGAGGAATACGTCTTCACATAAGTTTAAGAGACCTAATCCTTCTGGAAAGATAGACGTCTGGAACAGCGAAAGTCACAAAAGGTGCACTGTTTTCATTCTTTCGCTATTATAAAGTGGCGAATTTGCTCAGTGCTGCATCCCAATGCATGTTTTTTCATCCCACCTTGCCACATATTTGATAGTCCTATGCAAATAAGGCTTGGCCCTGCGCCTAAGGGAGCAGTCCAGACCGAACGGCCAGGCCAGGTCCTCCTTATTAGGGCTCTTCAGCGAGGTGGCAGCTGTTCTGAAGAGGTATTGCTCGCACACCCTCTCCTGTTACCCATTTTAATGGCGCTCAGTTCACCGACCTTGGCAGGATGGAACACTCAATAGGCCTTGCTGAGCATAATCATTTATTTTGACCTGCAGGCCACAACGATATAAGCGATAAGCAATTTAATTTGAGCCATCTTGTTGTATATAGTCAACTAGAAACAAGCTTGACTTGCCTATTCTTGAGATATGACCTTTGCTGGCAGACTAAGCAAGTGAGCCTACCCTCTGAATTGTTTACTACAAACAGGAGGTGAGATATTTTTATTCATTTTCATTTAGAAGATTAATAAATGAGATTACTCGCGTTTTGTGGTATGCAAACGTGTTTGTGCGCACCTGGTTGCAAATGAGAGTGACATTCGAAACAACCCTCCTTGTGCGCAAAATTCTACTTTAATCCTTAACGAAAGGAGGAGCACGTCTATGCACCAACCTCATATTGTGGGCACAAAACAGCGTCAAGGGTTCCTCTAGAGAGGAAGTAGGGTGAGATTACTTTGTGCATTCCTGAACCACAAACTGGAACTCTACCAAGTGCCGGTGGAAAAATATGAGGGACTGAAAATAAGTGATAAGAATACTTTTTCACTTATGTCTTAACAAGTAAGGCTAATTCTGGAACAGTGTTATGGCTACAAAGAAGATGGGTCCCTTCACAGAACAGGGAATTCTCAAACTATGTTTTTAAACTAGTATCCTGTTATCCAGACCAATATTCTCTCCAGCGCGCAAGTCGTGCTGTCCTTAATTTCTCCTTGGTGTCCTTTGGCTCAGGTGCTCTGGAGCACCGGTTTGTAAAGAATTACAGGAGATAAAATTGCAGATTAGCCAATCGAGCAAGAAGTGTGAAGTACCTTAACAGTCCATACTAAGAAGGATATGTACGGAGTTGAGATTTTTAGAAGGGAGATAATAGCTTAGAATCTTCAAACCCTCCTTGGTAAAAAAAAAAAAAACAGCCAGTTACTGACTTTTACAGAAATGAGATTAAAAGAATGGGGTTCTCCATTACATCTTTTCACATGTATGTATTCCGAATAACGCTGTTGGGCCTCATCTGAGAACAGAGCAACTGTTTTCCCTGAGGCTTCTATTTCCTCCACCCTTATCTGGAAGCACATGTGTTAGGGCAGGGGGTGTGCATGGCTCTGCAGCAGTTCACAAAATGGAGACTGATAGCTCCCCTCTGTTCCCTCTCAGCAGGATTGACATCGGAGTGGCACAGACTGCTTTTATTTTACTTCACATGCACATCTGCCCTTTCAGCAGCACAGAGGCCTGCCTGGCTTGTACAGTTCAGTATCACACGTCTACTTTCGTTTTATCTCGGATCACTACCGCTTGACGTCTTTCATGGCAGCCTGCTCGGAGCGGATATCTTGTGCCTAGATAGGGTTGCAGTATCCAAATCCTATTCATTGCTTTATTTTATAGGGTGTCACCTCGATCATGCCCTCTAATGTCAGGAGGGGTGTTAAGTAAAACTATTTTCACTTGCTCTTCTAAATATAATGCATGCATTAAATATCGTATACCTTTGGATCGATGGCGTCTTGGTGAGGGAGTCCAGAAAAATAAAAGTCAAACTGGCTGGGGACATTTATGAACATCGTTGTCCCAGCCAAATTATACGTTTATTATGGACATAGTGTTGCTGTCAATTTATGCGTATTATATAGAACATTGGTCCCTACATGTGGACAGGATGAATTGCAAAACAATAATCAAAATAATTAATAAGTGTAATGTCTTTTGTCCAGCCGGACAAGAAGTTTTATTTTAGCGTTCTAGTCGGTAAAACAAAAATACAAAGTCACTAAAATAACAAGTGGGCACAGCCGTGACCCACAACATGCAAGACAAAACAACGAAAGAAATGGCCAAAAGGGCAAAGCTACAATAAGTCTGTGTACTTGTATTCAGTGTTACAGACGCGAATTTTCATAACCACAACTTTGCATTTTTACAATATTTCAATATCATATTGCATAAGGGGTTTTAAAGGTCGACGACGTTTCGATGCCTTATTTGATTATGGACATCATCATCAGGACAAAGAAATAATCATTGTTCTCTTTTTACAAACATTATTTTCACTAGGCCTTTCCGCATTACTTTAACGAGGAGAAATTACAGGGAAAAATAAAATAAAAGGAGGGAAAAAGAACAATTGAGGCATAAGGTTAGGCATGTTGATTAAAGAAGACTCATCCTCACAATTTTTTAAAAACAATGTGGAGTTTTTGTGAAGGTGCCAGTAATGAATAACCCTTTTAAAAAAAAGTTTGGAAAAAACGTTAGGTTGGTAACCTTGTGAGTGCCGGCTGTGCTGGGAGAGCTCAACGTAGTGCTTGTTCGGTCAAGGACGGCCTCGGGTCGATAGGTGGCTATAGATCGAAATGTGAACTAGTCACGGTGAAGGCGAACCGGTAGAAACAATGATCGTCAATTGGAGGACAATATCTTCATTTTAGAGATAAGATCTGCAATAGCTTCCCTTCCCTCCGGTAAAGCGGCTGGAGAAGATTTACTCCCAATTGAACTTTATAAAATATGTATAGAGGAACTAGTTCCCCTTCTTAGCTTAGTTATTAATTCTATCAGGGATACAGGGAAAGCTCCAGCTTCATGGAACTTGGCTAAAAGTGTTTTTTTTTGTTGAAAAAACAGAAACCTGCCAACGATTGTGGGTCCTATCGGCCTATTTCTTTAATAAACGCCGACCCTAAGGCTTTCGCCAAGATATTGGCTACTCGGCTAGCTCCCTATATGTCAGAGCTGGTCAACACCCAACAGCATGGATTTGTTACAGGGAGAGACACAACGGCCCACGTCAACATGGCCATTACAGCCTTCGACGTCGCCTCTACTGAGTTCTCCCCACTCGGTATGATAATGCTTGACGCAGAGAAAGCATTTGACCGGGTGGGGTGGGAATATCTGTGGGCTGTTCTTGGGGCATTCGGCTTTCAAAATAACTACATTGGCTGGATTAGATCCCTGTATGACCAACCGACAGCTAAGATAAGCTATGCCGGTATGGACTCTTCCAAATTCCGAATAGCAAGAGGAACCTGGCAGGGGTGTCCTCTCTCACCCTTGCTGTTTGCTCTTTCTCTAGAACCATTTTTAAACGCACTTCTGACTCAAGTAAACATTATTCCTTTTCAATTTTGCAGACAAGCTCTAAAAATAACCGCTTATGCGACGATATAGCCATTTTTACAACTGATCTAGTTAAATCATTACCTGAGTTTACTAGAGAATCTGAAGAATTTGGGAAGGTCTCAGGGTATAAATTGAACTTAAATAAGACGCAAATTATAGTTAAGTACAAAACACTGACCCCAGTTCCTGGCATCTGTAACAACGCTACGTATCTTGGAATAAAAATATCAGCCTATCATGGGGACTTAATCGCTCTTAACTATAATCCACTTTTGAAAGAAGTGGTTCTATCTTTTAAAAAATGGCACAAGATCCCGCTGAGCCTTGTAGGTCGGATTAACTTAATTAAAATGAAAATTGTTCCCAAATTTCTTTACTTATTTAGATGTATCCCCCTACGACTTAATAGCACGTTTTTTAAAAACTTGATGGGTTATGCAGTAGTTATATATGGGGCTACAAGAAAGCCCGCAGATCAATCCAATTACTGAAACTCTCCATTGAGAAAGGTGGATTGAAGTTCCCCGATTTTAAATTATATTTTTTTGCTACTTTTTTTTTCTCGTCTCCGAAGTTTGCTTACCATCAAACTACCTCAAATATTTTTTTTTATCAATTTCTGTTAGGCTCAGATTGCAGCTATTTTCTACTGAGGGTCCATGATCCTAACTTCAAGCGTGTTAAATTTAAGACTGCTAGAGAAATCATCGCCATTTGGAACACTATTATGAATTATGGGAAGTTTTCCTTCTTTCACTCAGACTTACCTCTATGGGACAATCCAGGCCTTCCTGGAATTTTTTCAGACAGGGCAGGGATTTCCTGGGCTAGATGTGGCGTTTGCAAATTAGGAGACCTTTTCGGACACGAGGGACTCTTAGATTTTACTTCACTAAAAACTATATATAAACTGGACGATAGTATGCACTTTAAATACATACAAATGAGGGACTTTCTTGTGCGGAAGATGAATATTAAAGAAATTGCTCAATCAGAGATCTTAAATTGTCTATACTCTGACAAAACTAAATCAATTATTAGTGAGGGATACGCATGTCTAAATAATGTTAAAATGGACGATTGTGGCAAACTTGCTACTAAATGGACTAATAAGATGGGTATAAATATAACTCCAAATCAAATCTCGGGATCTCTTCACCAAATCAATCATGTTGTTCATTCCTCTAGTCTAAGACTACAACATTATAGAACGATATGCCAACTCTACTATACCCCGCAAAGAATATCTAGCTGGACAAGCAATAATGATTTTAGCAACCGCATGAAATGCCCTAAATGCGATCTACATGCCGCTGACTTAGTTCGTATGCTTTTCTCATGTCCCTCTCTGGGTGAGTTTTGGAAAATAATAGAAGACATACTTTCCCATAAACAAATAATCAGCCCGAAATTCACTCCAGAGCTCATCTTACTTGACTTGCAGGATATAAATAGCACTTTTAAAGATCTCATTACCATCTTAATTGCCTGCGCGTGATTGATCATAGCCAGAACATGGATCTCTCCTAATCCTCCGCATATCTCTGAATGGTGGGCTTTAATTAAGGAGATACAGATGATGGAACTTTCACTAGCAAAATTAAGGGGACATCAATTTCTAAGGAATAAAGAGAAAATTTGGAGACCTTTCATGTGATATTGCTGTTCGGGCTATGTGGGCTACAATCACTATGTTCCTTTTCTTTCTTTTTTTTCTCCTTTACGAAGTAATTAATTGCTTTATATGTGTCCCTCTGGATTAACTAATTACTGTGTATGATATTAACATTGTATGAATTTTCTATGTTTCGTTTTTTTCATGTATGTTTCTCCCGCAATGACAAATAAAAATATTTAAAAAAAAAAGACATATAAACTTCCTGTGCATAGCCCCAAAAACTAAAACGCTGTTCACCGTGTGCAGAACCTGTAGGTGGTGGGTGTGTGGCTGTCAGACATGGCCTGACCTCTGCTGGGGAGGCGGAGCTAGGCAGGGTGATACCTGGGCGGGGACAGCGCCACAAGGGTCCAGCAGGTGCTACACACCACACCCACTCAATGGAAATTATTATTTAACATTTGTATAGATCATTTCAAAGGTATCTGAACCCTTTTGGTAGTTTGGCCTTGGCTTGGAGTCTGAGCAATGAGGCGCTGGGGGCGGGATAAGACAGGAGCGTCCAGACCCCAGAGTTTTGGCAAATAGCAGGATGAGTGCCAGTGCCATGAGTCACAAACCACTGTGGGAAGGACAGCTTCAACATGGTGAAAAACATTTGCTATTCTTCAAATACTTTCGGTAAGTCCTAGCCCCCATTCTGCTTCATTTCTTTCAGGGAGCGGTTTTGGGGCATGTTCTGCCCACAGGTGTCTCCTGGATCTCCTCAAAATGTACAGAACTGTTGTCCTGAGCTGCCCCCCACTGACCGTTTTACCCGGGGTCTTTTCAGCTATATGTCCAGAGCTAGTACTAAATAACACGGGGGCCACAGCTGTACTTAGTGCCAGGTCAGACCCCCCTCTACTACGGGGTGCTAATCTCACCTCTTCAGTAATGGTGTCCTGCTCAGGGTCCCCTTCTAATCTAAACAGTACTCTTCTATTGAGCTGGTTCGTCTTTCCAGGCAGCTGTCAAGCCCACTGCGGTGCGCTTTACCAGACTTCACACATTGGTCTCATATAGTTTAGATCTGCGCTCCCCTTACCGGCCCCCCCTTCTACATTTTGAATGGACTCACCTGTACACAAGTCTGGTGCCTTTAGCTGTGTCCATGCCCCAGACTCTCCTGTTAAGTGCTGGACTCAACCTTGTGCAAATCCTCTGCCTTTAATTGCACCTCCCTTAAGTATTATCCTCGGACCCTCTGCATTGTTTGAGTGGTCTCACCCGTGTGCAGATCTGATTGCTTCAGCTGTCCACCCTCCCCGGTCGCTCTGGTACTAAGTGGTGGTCTCACCCTGGTACAGATGTGATGCTTTCAGCTGTGCCCAGACCCATTAGCATTGTTTGAGCACTCTCACCAGTGCGCCGATCTGATACTTTGAGTTGTGATATCATTTCCACACGTTATTGTTTGAGTGCTGTATAAGTTTATCACTAAAACTGTATGTCTATGTAAATGTAATGGTGGTTTCAGTTGAAGATGTGTTGTCTGTAATGGCAATGCACTACCACACCATGCATATTAGACTTTACCCCACTCCACTTTACTCAGCTCTACACCACTGCACTCTGCTCTGCACCCCTCCACACTATACCACTCCACATCACTCCACTCTACTCTACACGACTCTGCACCAGTGAACTCTCCCCCACTCTACTCTGCACCAAGGTAATCTTCATTGCAAGCTACACCACTCTTCGCTAGTGCTCTCTCTGCCACTGCACTCTACTCTGCACCACTCTACCCCACTGCACTCTGCATCAGCGCAGCACCACCTCTGCATCAGCGCAGCATCACCTCAGCATTAGCACAGCATCACCCAGCACCACCTGAGCACCAGCGCAGCACCACCACCTCGGCATGACTCAGCACCACCTCGGCATGACTCTGCACCACCTCGGCATGACGCTGCCCCACCTCGGCATGACGCTGCCCCACCTCGGCATGACTCTACCCCACCTTGGCATGACTGCCCCACCACTGCATGACTCTGCCCCACCACTGCATGACTCTGCCCCACCATTGCATGACTCTGCCCCACCTCTGCATGACTCTGCCTCACCACTGCATGACTCTGCCCCACCACTGCATGACTCTGCACCACACCAGCATGACCCTGCACCACACCGGCATTACCCTGCACCACCCCGGCATGACCCTGCACCACCCCGGCATGACCCTGCACCACCCCGGCATGACCCTGCACCACCCCGGCATGACCCTGCACCACCCTGGCAGGACTCTGCACCACCCCGGCATGACTCTGCAGCACCACAGCATCAGCACAGCACCACCTGAGCACCAGCATAACGCCACCTCAATAGTGCACCACCACCAGTGCATCACTAAGCACAGCACCACCTTCTCATCAGTGTACTACTACCAGCACAGCTCCACCTCAGCATCAGTGCAACACCGCTTCAGCATCAGCGCAGCCGCATCTCAGTATCAGCACAGCATGATCTCAGCACAACACCAACTCAGCACAACCTGAGCACCAGCGCAGCACCACCACCTCTGCATGACTCCGCACCACCACAGCATCACTCAGCGCCACCTCTGCACCAGCGTAGCATCTCCTCCGCATCATTCAACACCATCTCAGCAGCAATATAGCTGTGCATCAGTGCATCACCATCAGTGCTGCACCACCTCAGCATCAGTGCAGCACCACCTTAGCAGTAACTCAGCACCACCTCAGCAGCAACTCAGAACCACTTCAGCACCAACGCAACACCACTTCAGCACCAACACAGCACCACTTCAGCATTAGCGCAGCATCACCTCAGCAACAACTCAACATCACTCCGCACCACCTGAGCACCACTAAAGCATCACTCAGTACCACCTGAGCACCACCTTTGCTCAGCACACCACCACCTCAGTATCACTCAGCATCACCACAACACCTGCTCTGGACAGCACCACCTCCTCATCAGTGCATCCCCACCAGTGCAGCACCAACTAAGCATCTACGTAGCACCACCTCAGTACCAGCGCAGCACCACCCCATCAACACAGCACCATCTCAGCAACAGCACAGCACCACCTCTACATCCGTGCACCACCACAAGCACAGCCTTAACTTAGCACCACCACAGCCCCCCCTCATTACCAATGCAGCCCCACCTCAGCAGCAATTCAGCACCAACGCAGCAGCAATTCAAGACAAATGCAGCAGCAATTCGGCACCAGCGCAGCACCACCTCCGCATCAGCACAGCACCACCTGAGCGCCAGCTCAGCGCCACCATCTCAGCATCACCTGAGCATCACCACAGCAGCACCTCAGCACAGAACGACCTCATTAGTGCACCGCCACTAGTGCACCACCAACTCAGCATCAGCACCGCACAGCACTAACTTACCACCAGTTCAGCACCACCTCTGCATCAATACAGCACCACCTCAGCATCAATACAGCAGCATCAGCAAAGCACCACCTCTACATCAGTGCACCACCACCAAAACTACCCCACCTCAGCACCAGCACAGTGCAGGACCACCTCAGCACCGCACCAACTCAGCATCACTCGGCACCACCTCAGCCAGCACTGTGTCAGCCTCACTCAGCACTCCCTCAGCCTCACTCAGCACCACCTCAGCCTCACTCAGCACCACCTCAGCCTCACTCAGCACCACCTCAATATAACTCCGCATCACCACACCCCCACCTCTGCCTCACTCAGCACCGCCTCAGCCTCACCTCAAATATCACTCTGCATCACCTCCACACCAGCACACCACCACCTCATTCTGCCCTCGGAATCTAGCATCTGTTGATTCTCTCCTATTGTCCGTAAGTTGCTTGTGTTGTAATTCAGGTACTAGTTCCGTACCTCCACCCTCCTGTTGTTTATGTCCACCCCACCCCCATAACAAAAAAAGCAAATTTTTTTAATTTAAAAAATGTTTTATTTATTTTAATGCAAAAACATTAGCATTTCTGTTACAAGGTTAGCCAGTCACAGTTTATACAACAGTGTCCTGAGGCATTATGACACATTTGCTTAGCTAACCCCACATGACATTATTTACTGAAAACAACAGAAAGGGTGACAGAAAAAGGCAGGAAAGAAAGGGGTGAAAGAAGAACAAGGAGACAGGCTCTGAGAGTTATATATCCTTTGATTGCTTGTCGATCTGACATACGACTAGCTTACTTGTGAAGAAATTGGGAAACATGTTGCCCCACATAGAGACCCGTGGGGCCATAATAGTTGCGTTCGGTTACAATCACTTGTCCGTACATAAGGGGAATCAGGTTATTTTTCGCCGGCATGTCTTGTTTAATGGGGGTTCGGAAAAGTCTAGGTACGTGTCGAGTGATTTCCAAATACATCTGGAGGCTGGTCTCCAGGGTGAGTTCTGTAGTGCAATGGTGTCCGCTCCTCTGTCCTAGCCAATTGTAAGGGCACAAGTAAGACCTCGTACAAAGGCTGGTTCAATTGGATCATGCATAACAAAAAAAGCTATAACAAACTAGAAATAAAAGCGGCAGGAAGAAATTACAAGCACTGCAAGGCCAAAAAACTAAAAGACGTTTAATGTTAATTATTTTTTAATAGGGTTGTTCAGTTGTACATAATGTCTTCTTGGTTATATATAGTGTAACAAATTCTTAACAGTTTCTGATAACTTTTTAACATGCTGCACAGCAGAAACGCTGCACTACAACATAGCTTAAAGACATTGGCAAAGCCAATAGCTCATTCTAAACACTGACAAGGTCTCAAAGGCGATACCTATTGACTATGCCAGTGCTTGTTTATATTCCTCTCAGTATGCCCTGTATTGAAACAAATAGTTTCTGAAATTCCTATATATTTAAAAGAGGCCTTTTCATGGATAGATGTTGGTAAAAAAACGTGATCTTATCTTTGCGTTCCAGGGCTTTTTAATTGTGTGCAACAAGTTCTATTGCATTCACTTATATCTTCCTTGTGAAGTAGGTTGTTATTATTTTTAAATATGAATGCGTTTACAAGTTCTATTGTTAATGGAAAAGTGTTATTCTTGTCTACTAGTCTTTAGTAGTGTTGTGTAGAATATTTCAATACTGATTTGCAATTTAATTTCTTTGGAGAGGTGGTTGAACAGATTACAATGATAATACCTGGGGCACTCCATACATTCTACTTGGATTGAGAGCAAACCAGAGTAACAGTCTTAACAACATGAAGTGTATACATTAAAAATGTTGTCTGTGATAAATAAAACTTGTACAACAGAAGGTCCCAGTGTGTTAGTAATATCATTCTGTGTATTCTGATTTAGGTTAACATCAATAGACTCTGCAGCATAGTTTTGTTACTTGGCGATCCTCTAGTAGAGCGTGGGCATTACTGAACATGCAAACACCCTATTCTTATATGCATACATCACCCTCCACTTTTAAAAGGAATGTTTACTGAGATGTTATCCTTTAATTTTTCAACATATTTCTCGATAGACAGAACTTCAAGGCGATGCAGGATTGAGGTTGTATTCAGTGACTTTCCTGTCCTGTAGGTAGGTTGGTTATCCTTTCATAAATGGGTGTCTGTATTTAGGAGTGAGGCAAGAATCCTTGTTCTGAGAGCGACCTAGTCTCGTATTGTAACAGCTTGAGATTCCATTAGTAGATTGTCGTATGTGACCAGACCCGAAGTACTTGCTGGGTGCCTCAGGTTAGTGTAGATAAGTTTGACTGCTTGTAATTTTGTGAATAGTATTGAGCACTTCAAATAATACTCTCTTCTCAGACTTAAGCCAGTGAGATTCATAGTACTGTTTGAGTCAGTGAGATGCTTTAAAAGGAGGTTTAATCTTGCTTTTTAAGTCATGTCTACCAGACAGCGCAAGCTGTTGGTTGTGAAAGACCTATTTTTAACTTACAGCGGGTTGAGTCTGCCCAATGCTTACCATGGTTGGCTTTATTGTCAATCTCATTTGCTTACTTCTTATTCAATGCCTTGCCTGCCTCGTCTTCGGTTTGTCTTTCTCATGGAGCATAGCCTCTTTACAGTTCTCTTGATTGGCCGACTTTTATGCTTCTGTTGGTCACATTTAATGAATAACTTTTTTAGGTCTTGTGGCGTCGACTGCGCACATGCGCAGTCTTGTTCGCGAGATTTTATGATTTAAAGGGAGATTCACTAGCGGGCTTTAAGCCCCGCCCCTCTTTCCCATTGGCAGGCGTCACAGTTTATGTAAACGGTGGCCAGCCATTGGGAAAGAGCTTGCGGCGACGTACAGTTTTCTCTTTCTGCTATCCCACTTGGACGAACTGCCCTGACTTCCTGCTGGAGTAAAAGGTTTGTTATCTTCTTTATGGGTCCAAACAGATGGCCCTATAAAGAAGATAATAAACCTTTTACGCCAGCAGGAAATCAGGGCAGTCCGTCAAAGTGGGACGGCAGAAAAAGAGAAAAGTCTGTCTGGCGAGCACTTGTTTAGGCTTCACACCTTTTTCTCCAGGAATTATTTAACCCGTCATAGTATGGTTTTCGACACCCTGGCCAGCGGATGTCCCATGCAGTCGAAAGATGAAGTTTTATCCTAGGGCAGTTTTCTTCCGTGAGGCTGTTTCAAAGTAAATACACAAAGCCATGTTTCGGTACATTAGCCTTGTGTTTTTTTTTCTTATTTTATTAATCCCGCAGATTCCTTAAATGGATGTACAAACGTCAGACTGTGATCTGTAAAGCTAATGTACTGCTCCATTGCAGCAGGTTTCATTAAGTGGCATTTGTGTTTAGAGGAACAGAACACGGATCAAATAAATATCCCATCGCTGCACAATAAAATAATGAAATAGCTACTGCTTGCCCATTATCGCTTGAGGTTGGTCAGTTGAGTTTCGTCGAGTTTGCATTTGCAAGAATTCAAAATTATCTTTGTGTTTTTGGCGCATACATCTTTGCAGTTACTGGCTGTACCATCTGCAAACCACCTTAGGAAGTGTGTGGTGGCCGCAGTGACTTCTGGGAGAGCCGGCACGGGGCTGTCCAGACATCGTGGCTTGCAGCACTTACAGAGAAGGGATAGTGATCGAGGGAGAAAGGGAAGAAAGCGAGAGGAGAGGGACAGAGAGGGAGAGAGATAGGATAATAGACCACAGCGGCAGGAGAAGGATGAAACAGAAAAACACTTACACACAGATGAAGACATGGATATATTGTGTTTGTTATTTTTACGTGGGTGCTGAGGTATACCAGTAAGTGTGCATGCTTGAGTCTGGGTGTGTGTGACTAAGTCTGCGTTTCCAAGAGTGTGTTTAAGTGTTTGTGTTGGTGTGTGTGTGTGTATGCTTTTATGTTACTTTGAGTGGTACGTTCTATGTGTAGTTGATCGGTGTGTATGAAAGAGGGTTAGTTTGGACTGTGTAGAACCTCTCCAAGATCACACAAACCGAATTACATTTCCCTGGCCCCTCACCTTCTGTGGAGAGGATGTCCTGTATTCAGCATTCTGCCTCAGTGCACCCGGCGTCTTGTCTCTGAGGGGAAACCTGCTTGGAAAGGGGTTGATTTCTGAAAAGGTTTGTTATCTTATAGGCAGGTAGGGCTTGTGCACAGTGATTCGTGTCAGTATAAATCTGGCACTCCACATACTTTTCACCAGATTTGACTGGCCTTGGAGGCACCGGCCTGCTGGGTAATTTGTTACTTTCTCCATTGCCTCTATATGTTCTCACTGTGTGAGCTAATCTCTACTTCTGTCAGGATGTCTTCAGGTTTGTGTCTCTCTTCTGTTATAGTCTGCCCTCTACTGCTCCAATGATTGTATTCCCCGTGTCTGACCCCTGGTGTCTCTCTATTCTGTGTGTCTCCTCCCTGCCAGTCTGTATCCCAAGGTGTCCCCTGTCTCTTCTTCGTTACTTTTCCCATGTGTGTCCCATGTCGCGCTGTGTTGCCTTCTGCCCCACTGTAAAATCTCCCTCTTTCTGACCCCTTGTGTCCTCTGCCTCTATTGTAGGGCTCCTGGTGTCGCTGTTATTTTTCGTGTCCCTTAGTTCTACAGTCTCTTTCACTTAGCCCAGGTGCGTCACTCTCTGTCCCAGGTGACTTAAATCACCTTTCCTGTGTTACATGCGTCTGGTCTGTGCCACTGTCTGTCCCCCATTTGTCTCCAGCCTCCTCTCTTCTCGGTCTGTTCTGTCACTGTTACCAAGTCTCGTTTATCCTCTCATCAAAGTGACCCGTTTCTTATGGATACGTCTAACCTCAGATTACTAATTTGGGGGTAATATTCCCTAGAGGTGCGACTGTATCTGGAAATTTTATAGCAGTTCTCGTGCGCACCGGTAGGTGGTGTCACACAGCTCCAGCCTTTTATTTCGGTAAACGTCTCCTGCCCCATTAAAAGTACAGCCACTCCTCAGACACGCTCTGCTGTAAGCGGTGCAGGGGCTGCCCATTCGGTGAATGGCACGCCTGTCTAGAACTCCACGTTCTGTTCTGACGTCATTTTTCAGACTACGTAGTTTAGGCATTGTTCTATTTAAAGAAATGCAGACTTTGCCCCATTAAATGTACTGCAGCCCTGCCCGGCAGATTTGTAGCGCACACTGTCACCAGGAGGGTATCTTGTGGCCGATGTGTGAGTCTAGCCAAGCCCTTGGCACAGTAAGACTACTCATCTCGAAAAGCTTGGTTTTCAGAGTAGGTTATTATGTGTAGTGGCAAATCGTTCCACACTTTAGGAGCGATGTGAGAGAAGGCGCGCCTGCCAGATCTGGTTTTCCCTATGTGTGGCATGTGTGCAAGTAGAAGTGCGGACGAGCGAACGCAGCTTTGATTGTTGAGGTCTGCTATGGGCCACTGGAATTATGCGATCAGCGGATGTGGCGATTTTCCACATAATTATAGCCTTGCCGCTTTTGCCACATAATCCATTATCTGCACATAATCTGCAGATTTGAATCAAAAAATGTTTTGTTTCTAGCTCAAAGGGTTCAAAAGTTACTCAACATCCAGTGACATGTGTTGCTGTATAGTGAAAGGCCCCTAGCAAAGCTGGACCTTTTTGTTTTGTGTTGCTATATTTGGATATTAAAATAGTATTAATGAGGTCATATCAATCCCCAGACAGTGTTACTGAGTTTAACAAGCATCTGCAATGTAATAGCTCTCGCATTTACGCGAGTTTGGGCTATTGGCATTTTAAGTGACGATGCCATTTATTTATGTTTTGGTTTTAAAAACATCAATAAAAGGCGTCATTTACAATGCCAATAGCTCAAAGTAGCGTAAATGCAATACCTATTGCATTGCAAATGCTTAGTTCTTTTTACTTAGCACAACATGAGCGTGCATGTAGGTTCCAGGTCTGTCCACCATTGTGTGCTGGCTCCTCTCCTCACATCGCCATTCCCCCACTTCCGTCTTCCCAAGACCACGTTGATGAATCTATGGAAAGCAAATTAGGTCTCGGTAAGCATTTCCATTTACATTCTGACACTATTTTTTTTTCTAATTCTGTTCAGTTTTCTGCGTGAAAAGTATTTGAAAAATAAGCCATGCCATTTATAAATATTGAAGACATTGAATTAATAGTACAGTTTTGAGATACCATAAGATATGTTTGTTTTCCCTCCAGTATTTTGAAATGTTTTACCTTTTAAATTTGTTTCAGCAATACTTTACAGACAAACATTCGCAAAGCCAAAAACTCAGCACTTGCTTTATGAAGGCAAGAGGTAATGGCTTTGCCAGTGGATGTTATGGTAAGGTAGCACACGTCTGCCTGGCTTTGTCTCCAGGCTTATACTGTATGAAGAGTACACTCAAGTCTGAGGAGGTGCTCTCCAATATTCTGTAAGCTTTTGATGTTCATACTTATCTTTGTGGCGTGGTCAGCACGGCTGTGTGCACACCTATGCATGAATCTATAGTTTTTGCTTTGATACATTCATTTTCGTTAGAACATATCCATAGCAGCACCTGTTACTTATAGAACCTAACCACTTAGTGACAATAAAATAACTAACCATGTCAAAGTACTATTAGTGCATGTACATTTTTCTCCTCCATGGTATTACCATAATATTTAAGGGATTTAATATAATGAACTAGCTGCAAATGGCTTTACACAAACCATTTGTTTTGCAACTGGAGAATCTCGAAACTGAAGTGCACGTCATAGTGTGGGCCTGATTCACTCTGTATTAAAAAAAAACTGTGATTAAGGTGAGGAGATCATTGAAGTGAGAAAGTGTACTTCACAAAAGTACATTTGGTTGTAAGCATACATGTATGACCAAATGTATCTTTATAACTCCTTCCAGGAATCCACAAAGCAATTCCTAGTGGCATTTCCATGGCGTGGTTTGTCTTGGAAGTTTAGGAACACCTACAAACGTACTTTGTGTGCATTCCCAAATTCCAATCTGACCCTATCCACCATGGAGATTTACCCCAGTCAGTGACTGGTGTAACTCTCCTTTCAGGATAGAAGGGGCAGGTGGAGACAGGTCTAACCCGTATGTGCTGAGGGTCTAAGTGAAAAAACTTTTTCTCGGATAAAAATGTCCTCAGCAGAGAGGAAAACATGGTCTCCGCTATGGAGACCTTCTCACAGGTAAAATAGGAGACTTTAGAAACAAGCATTTGCAATGCAATAGGTGTCGGTTTACGCGAGTTTAAGCTATTGGCATTGTAAATGACAATGCCTTTTATTTATGTTTTAAAAGAGAAAACAAAAATAAAAGGAATTGTCATTTGCAATGTCAATAGCTCAAACTCGTGTAAATGGGAGACCTATTGCATTGCAAATGCCTGTTTAGGTAAAAGTGCCTGCCTTTCACCACAACAGAACCAGGCCTTGCGTGACGTGCCTGGCTGTAGCCCTGCCTGTGCCTCTCACGCAGAAGAAAACCGCAAACGTATTAAATAACCTAGCGCGGCCGCTAAAGTGGGTGGACCGCGCTGCAAATTAATTAAATGAACAAGTGCGGCCACAAAAGTGAAAGTGGCCCACGCTGCAAATTAATTAAACAAACAAGCATGGCCGCTAAAGGGAAAGCGGACCGCGCTGCAAATGAATAAAAAATAAACAAAATAGTGCTCTTAGCCATTATAAAGCAGACCGTGTGGCATGACCAGTCAAAGGTCCAGTCCTTATGGGCGTTAAGAAATGGAAACAAGGCAGTACCAAGGAGGGACTAAAAAGCCTATTTACTAATCAGAAGCCAGCATTTAAGAACGACAATGACACAAAGCCAATGACAAATATGGGCGGAGAGTGGACACGGCTTCCACTTCATACCCTACTACAGCATGCCTCGTAGAGCATGCGCGCTGCCGCTGGGCTCCACCTACAAAGTCACATGACATTCCCAGAAGTTTGCATGTACACCCTTGCCTGGCCGAGCTATCCAGACTTATTTCTTGAGATGTTTTTAAACCCCCCCTAAAAAAAAAAACGTATTCATGGAGAGATCTTTTCTCGATACTTTTATATTTTTCTATGTGAATATGGCACTTTGTGTTTAGATTCCATTATGGACAATTTAAAACATAAAGAAATAGCGATTTGCCCAGGTAACACATTTTATTTTGGTAAGAGCTGTAGCCGAGATTAGAACCTAGACAGCAAGTCAGCCACTAGGCCACAAGACTTCCTCTAACTCTGCAGTGTTTCGTTTGTTCTCAGCAACTTTATGAAGAATGGTGAACCTATTGAGCACTACAAACAGCTGTCTGCGGATCCTTGCACTAACACTGCTTGTGTCCACCCGGTGCCAGGAAATACCCACAGCTGCTCAGATCAAAGATGCCAAGACATCTGTCTGGGTGAACTTTCAGTAAACCTTGTATTTTGCCTAACAACGCTTTCTGCTCACACATTTATTTAGCCTGCAACTGCTCTCAAGCAGGATGTGCTTCCTCTGCTGCAAACATGCTGACTGAATACATCTGTGGTCTGCTTTATTCATGACTGTTCATTGAACAGGAAGGAAGAGCTTTGATGCCACCGTGTCGCTTTGGTGGATTGGAAATAGTCAGGTGTGTAATTTGTCTTAGTTTTGGCCTGTTGAATTCTGCACAATTTCTTCAATCCATTTTCAGTCCCAAATGTAAACCGTGCTTCAGCCAGTCTTTTAGGATTGAAATTAGTTCTATGAAGAACATGGGTTTCCTCCCGAAGTTGGCGGGTGTCTTGTGAAATTGTTACTGTTCTTACGAAGTTTAGGTGGCCATGTGGTGTTTTTAAACAGTACTCTGACAGAAAAATCCCTTCCTAACGAAACATTCTATGAGAGGTGAAAACTAAACCAGTGAAGAGACTCTCTCCATGTGTGTGTGTCACCATGTCTGTCCCTCAGGATTTACTTTGCTTCTGCTAAAGCACTATCACCTGGAAGGCACTTGCTCTCATGGCGCCTTTGTCAAGATGTTATGATCTCGCTGATTGAGTTGAAGTGTGTAAGGTCCACCCAATCAAATTTCGTATCTTTAGAGGCCACAGTTCGAAATTACAGAATGATCCAGTCTTTTTCCAATGGATCTTTTGTCACTTTTTAAAACTTTAATATCTGAAAGTTAACACTCGGCAGCCACCCTCTTTTTGGGAAAGACGCACATGGTATGTAGTTTGTGACTTAGTAGATGTATTGACATCAATGATTCACATAAAGTAACACAGTTAAATGCGCCCAGCTCTATTCTGAAATTTCATTAAAATGCAAGGAGGGAGACAAATGGTGGGTACCAAGTGCCAACTTTCTGCTGTTAAAGATGAATTAGGATAGAATTGTCATTGGCAGAATAAAATGACTGGAAATGTACTTAACTTTTTTTTTATTGCGGGCCTCATTCAATGATAACACACAACGTTTTGGATGAAACTCACCCAGAAGCTGCATTTCTTTTGTCTGTAGAAGGCATCAGTTAAGAGCTGTAGTCTTGCTCCTGCTGTGTGGTGTTGAAAGAGCTGCAACAAAGCCAGCTTGAGAATTTGCTTTCAAACGCAATTACGGTCGGTAATGTACTTGCATCCTACCTGTTTGCCCCACAAGGGAAACTTTGAAAGGGCCATTGGAAAAATGCACCGGTTCATTTTGCGTTTTTCCTGTCGCTTGTGACATTCACAGTTATAGATTTGTTTTCCCCAAATTAATGCAACTTTTATCCTGCAAAGGGCCATTGTTTAAGAATCTATCAAGAATGCAACATCTATATTAAATTAATTTGCAGTGTTTTGAGTTAAACATTGCAAAATTACACAAACACACAATTTCAGAGTCAAATATACCCTTGCAAAATTACACAAACACACAATTTCAGAGTCAAATATACTCTTGTGCTAATAGCATTCCCTTTAGTAACCGTTTAGCAGGTAACAATATCAAAGTAAGTCATATTAGTCACCCCACTAATTCTTTTGCACTTTCGCTGTGCTACAAAATATTGTACTCTTGTTCAGCGTAAATAAGAAGGTGCTGCAGAAATGTTAGGCATTTTGTGTGAAGTGAGAAATAGTCTTCTGGAAAGTGGGCTTATGCCGAAGCATACCGGGTACAGATACTAAACTAACTTAAGACTGCACATGTCATAAACTCTCTCTTGGCTTTCGTCTACTTTCAACTGATAACTAAAGCCATCTATCTACTGGTAGACCAAGGCTCTTCTCCGGTCTTAAAATACCCCCTTGGGTTCCAGGTGTACAGAAGAAACCGGTGGTCTGCCATAGCCCCAAAACACTTTTAATGAGCTGGGGCATTGGGAAGCTAGAACAGCCAGTCCAAGCCTTTACCTAGCAAAACACTAACGGCAGTGAGGCCATAGCAGTCTGCAAAAACAAATGCAGGACAGCTAAGTGTTTCTGGTGCAACGCGCTGGACAAATGCATTCTATATGGCTTCACCTTGAAGACATGCCTGACATGGGAATTGTATGGCAACGATATAAAGAATCTATGACTTACTTGCACAGAAAGCTTTATGGCACACAGTGCATCTTTGTCTTCCTCTTCCCTCCCCCAGCCCCATCCCCACTTCCTGCTTCTCTCTTCTTCGCTCTCACTTGCACAACCTCCTGCTTCGTCGCTTTCACTTTTTCCCCTGACCCTCTCCATCTAGAAGCAAATAGTGGGCACACCCACAATCATTACGATTTCCACCAAACAGACCACCGTTATTCATTTTATTGCATCATTATATTGAAAAATGCCATGGAGCAAAGATGGTCCCAAATGGCAAAAAGATGTCACCGCCAATATTAACTTGCGGTCTAGTGACCCAATAGTGAACATTTTCTTTTTGTGTTATGTGCCAGCATTGAGACTTTTAATCCCTCTGATCATTGTTACCTTATATATATGTTGGTGCAGTACTGTATGGGTTGTCACGATGGTCCATGTTCAGTAGCCTGTTAACCATGTTGCCAAGGTAAATCTGCACGTTTTCATAAGCGGAAGGAAATTCTAATGATATATACATACTTTGCATAGATGAAAATAGAGAGGAATAAACTTGTGAAAGTTTGTGTGTTCCTATTTCTGAAAGTTTTTTCTGTATACTTCATGAACATAACGCAGTTGAGGAATGTTTTTGTTTAAAAAAAAAAAAAAAAAAAGATTGGACAAAAAAAAACAGGTAAGAAACCCTGCAAATTCAAAGCGGGCAAATTATCCTGTTGAAAAGTATTCGCATGAAAATTATCCCGCAAAAGACTTCATTTCGAGGCTGATGTTATGCAAAGTATACAGACTTCTCAATTGTAACCTGTGTAGGTCGTAGCTGTACACACACACAGTAGATAAGGGGTAGGAGGAAACGCCCAATTCCGACCTCCTAAAATACAACTTTACACACACATAGAAATGGGGCTGCGCAAGTTATATCGCTATGATGTGGAGGAAAAAAACACAAGTTTTTAATACTGCCCTCACCCACGGAAATCTGTGGCATGCTTCATCATAATGTAGAAAAACATACAACATCCCAACAGGTAACATTTTTGTAGACAATTAAGCATGTATGCAGCAAGCACTACAAGTGCAGAAATAAAGGAGACTACTATTCGTTTAAGTTTAGATTGTTATTCATCTTATATTTCAACAAAAATTATATAAAGTCAAGTTTATACAGTTATAGCATAATGGCTTAAGCCGCTGGACTAACACAGCCCTTGGATCTACTCCCGAGCAGATACTTTGATTTACTCAGGATCTGCGACCTCGCTCTCGCGAACCACTCTGATTTGCTACCCTGGAGACTTCCATTGACGGCGCTCCTTTCACCACATCACAGTAGTCATCCCGGAAGACGCTTCCCCGCTACGGATCTACTTTTTCATGTCCGCGTAGCCTCCAGCACCCTGAAAACCAGACAACCTCGTCCTGAAGACGATCCCAATTGATGAGGATCGAAACGCTGGCGACTTTACAGGGCAATACTAGGCGCATCTTCTACTTTGGCTCAATACAAATCGCTAATTACCCTATACAGTCACTTCAATTTGTTATCATTATTGAGCCATCCACTGTATAATATTTACACTATTGTTCACTTTGCGCCGTTCACGCTGTTCACCTTGTCACTTGCGTCGCCACGTTCTTCACTTGTACATACTTGAGCACCAAGTGCAATCTGGTTGTCATATGATTTCTCTCATACAGTGCTGCTATAACTGTATAAACTTGACTCTATATAATTTTTGTTGAAATATAAGATGAATAACAATCTAAACTTAATTGAATAGTAGTCTCCTTTATTTCTGCACTTGTAATGCTTGCTGCATACATGCTTAATTGTCTACAAAAATATTACCTGTTGAGATATTGTATGTTTTTCTGCCTTCCTACCTCAATCCCGACGTGGTTTATGGGTCACACTCCTGTAACTTTTTACTATGCTTCATCATAAGGCTGCTAACACACATCTGCCCAAGCCAACGCTGGAGGTGGAGCAATAGGGATGGGGAGACACAACAAACAAATAGAGAAACAGTGCAGGATCAAAAAGAATGTGCAGAGAAAATAATAAAAACTGACCGAGGGATCTCTGAGCAAACCCTTCAATGATGGACTCCCTGGTCAGAATAAAAAGATCATTCAACGAATCAGTGGATGGTGGTAAGGTGGGCTTTAAAGAACCACCTACCCCTCCAATTTGCAAACTGTCTACATGTTTCAGCCGGCTAATGCGATGTCATCAGCTTTCATCAGGACTATGAAAAATAGATCCCTTAGACACTGACCCTACCTCCTTATTTGTGAAGTAGAACGCAGTCTCAATCTGAGTAAATGCTCAGGTCTAGTGGTAGAGTAACTTACTCCCAATGACATTCCTGCAAGTAATGAGAAAGTTACAAACATCAACATATTATATTAGGTGCCCTTAGTGATAAATGTGATTAAAAAACGTACAAAAATAAGTTGTTTTGTTCCTCTAGATCAATAGTGCGACCCGGTGGGTGCTAAAATTAAGAATAAGCACACCCAGGGGCGTGTCTAGCCGTCTAAGATGGCGGTCATTCCTTGATTGTGCTCCAGACCCTCCCGGGGGACTCATCCGGTATACCCTGAGATATCGGCGGCTACTGACCTGGGGAAGTAGGTAGCTGGTCATCGGGGCTCCCGCAGTGAGGAAAAGTGCCTGGAGCGGCGCTGAAGATTGCCTGCGGCCGCGGACGCCAGCTGAGGCCTACACGCTGCTCGCGGCCGCTGGAGGCCGAGATCTAGAGTGAAGGTGGGGCCCGGACGCGGCGAACCTGGTGCTGCGGTGCGAAGTGGCCCCCTTAGTTCTGGGACAGAAATAGACGCTGCCCCCTGGGACTCGGCCCGCGGAAGTCCCTACCTGCCTGGAGGTGGCCCCCATGGAGCGACGTCCCAGCGGAGAACTGCGGAGGTACCTCTGCCCTACTGGATTGTGATGCGGCTGCCCGGGAGAGCGCAGCGAGAAGATGGCGGCCCGCTAGGACAAGGCGGCGAGGACTGAGGCGACAAGTGAGGGGGTCGCGTGGTCCCGCGGTTCTGTCCGCCTGTTACAGACATTGAAATTGAGCTGCGCTCCCGGCCCCGGTTGTGGTGACGGGCGGGGCCAGGTACTAGCAGAGTGACCACGATGTGCTGCGTGTCAGGTACGGGGCCCGTCTGAGACCGTATATGCGGCCATTGCCTGAATTGCCCAGACTGGTACTGCCCTTGAAACGCGGCGGGCAAACACAGACAATGCAACCCCCCCCCCACCCACCGTGGATGCCCGCTGGAGAGGATTAACACCGAGCCGAGTGGGACGGCCACGTCATGGGAAAAAAACGACCGAAAACGGTGGGAGACCCACGGGGCACTGACCAGTCCTCCGGCATGTCCGGGCACGATAGCTGGCCCCCCTCGCCTGGAAAGGCTTCTACCAAGCACACGGATGATGCGCCAGACAAATTAGACCTTATCCTAAAGGAGATCCGTGAATCCAGAATGGCGCTGGAACTGCAGATAGGTACCCTCACTACGGACCTTACGCTGCTTAAGGCGGACCACAGCAAGCTAGCGGACACGGTCAAGACTCATGACCATTCCATTACAGAGCTCCTACCTAAAGTTACAGACCACTCGTCTACATTACAGCAACAAATGACAACACTTAAGGACCGTGTGGAAGATGCGGAGGGCAGAAATAGACGAAGTAATATACGCGTTATTGGTCTGCTGGAACGCAGCGAAGGAAATAGGGCAGCGGACTTTATGGAGAAATGGTTCAGAGACCAAGTAGCTCCTGAGGGACTTTCCCCGTACTTTTGCGTGGAACGAGCACACAGGATCCCAACCGGTCCACCCAAACCTGGTGCACCACCTCGTCCTCTGATAGTAAAAATCCTCAATTATAGGGACCGGGATACCCTCTTACAGAAGGCGAGAGAAAAAGCTCCAATCCAATTTTAAAATTAACGTATCTCCTTGTATCCGGACTATACCATCCTCGTACAGAGACAAAGATCATCCTACCAAGCCATAAAGAAAAGGCTTCAGAAAGCACAACTCAAATATGCGCTACTATATCCAGCCAGGCTGAAAGTTATTTACAACAAGAAATCCCACTTTTTTGAAAGTCCAGCGGATGCTGAGGAATGGATGTAGGTGATGGAAATTGGCTCTAGCCAGACCAGCCATGCGGACTTCTCCTCACAAGACTCTGCCACCCTCCCAAGGCGGAACTCCCTCCATCCCCAGAACTCTGCCCGGACCAAGGGTGGTGCGGGCCCGTCGCGGGAGCAGCAGCGACTCAATCAGGAATGGGCGCTGGCAACTGCTGGTGCTTTCCGAGACGATATCAATAAAATACCCACGGATTCAGACGAGAGTACCATACATTCTGACTCGGAACATAGTATTACTCTCTTCCCCTCCATCACACCTGGAACTGCTGATGGCATGCTCGACAACTGAACACTGGCACTGACTGTAGGGAGCTCGTGGAGTACGTGACGATCCCCACTGTTCGACGTTACGAGGGACTCTACACCTCTAGGGCTGCTATATCCTATTGTTGGAATTGTTTCACCTAACTATTATTACCCTGCTATGATTTACATACTATGGTAGAAGGAGCAACCTCCAAATTCTAGGGTTAGAGATTAAGTCCCCCCAGATATAGGCAGTATACGGCCCTTCAATTTCATGCTCCTCTGTTATGCGGGATCTCCGAGGAAACTCTGCAACAATCTGTCGGTGGCGGATGGACACAATCCCCCCCAGGGACACTGAATACACTCCCGCTCTCTCCCCCCCACTCCGGGATGGGAACCGTAGAGCCGCCAGGTTCTAAATTTGATGGTCAACATGACTCTAGCTGAGATAGCCACCTCCCTGATAGCGTATGCACCGTTATTTGTTATGTGCTATTTGTACACTATTGTTGGGCACAGCAAGATTCCGATGCTGCGCCACGGTTAGTTAAGGTTATTGGGTTGGGGGACTCGTTCGGGCTTGGTTTGTACATTCTGCACATGCGGAACTCTTTTTTTTTTTACCAATACAGACATGCCCGGGAAAGTTAGAGAGACTGGGATGCACACTGGGACGTACAACTTCATAACATGGAACGTACGTGGCATAGGGTCCATTCAGAAAAGACATCGTATTCATGCATACCTTCTTAGACGTAAGGCACAAATAGCATTCCTTCAAGAATCACAGAAGCACAAAAAATGTGTATAAAATGGAGGAGGCACATTTATTCTACCAATTACTCCGCCTTCGCAAGGGGGGCGACCATCTGTATACGCCATGGGTCCCATTCCTAGAGCTAGACAGAAGAGTAGACGATCAAGGCAGATACGTTTTGGTGAAGGGTACTTTGGAAGGCTCCTTAGTGGTCTTGGGCAGCATTTATGCCCATAACTTTGACCAGCACCAGTTTCTGTGTAGATTGGGCACAGTGCTGGCCGACTGGGATGGCATACCCTGGATCCTGGGTGGGGAATGGTGTCCCACCCCCCTCTACAAAACACAAACGCCAGTAAACTAGCCAATTTCTTCACTACTTGGACGAATGGTTGGACACTCTGACGCATGGCGACATTTACACCCGAATCATGAAGAATATTCCTTCTACTCTCCTGTACACGGCTTACACACTAAAATTGACAGGTTCCTTTGCTCCTGAACCATTATTGATAGGATTCCCCACTCCACTTACCTGGCAAAAACCTTCTCCGACCACAACCCCCTAGAACTCACGTTAGGCTGGGGCCCAGTCCCCACCCCCGTTCCTACTTGGAAACTGAACCAACAGCTACTAGAGGATGGCCCGTTCTGCACAACCCTCTCCAACACGATTACTAATTATCTGACTGAAAACTGGAACATAGCATCCTCCAACCTGGTAGACTGGGATGCCCTGAAGGTGGTAGTACGGGGAGCATCGATTGGTCAAGTAGTTGGGGCTAGACAGGAGGCACACCAACGGGTAAAAAATATAGAACAGCGTTTAAACACGCTGGAATCGGAAGTGCTAGCCGATCCAGGAAAGAGAGGAGAGTTACAAGAGGCCCACATAGATCATGCACAAGCATTAGAAACATTGCGGACCATTATCTATAATGCATTCCTTCAACTGAAACACACTGACGCAGATAGATCGGGTGCACTACTGGCCCGCATGGTTAGGGAAAGGCCAGACCCACCAATCATAACTAGGATCCGTACCCGGACAGGACAGATAGTTCACACACAAAGGAAAATCAATACTGCCTTTTACGACCACCTGAAAATGCTATATGAACCCCCTGACCCGGTAGAGAATCGCCCCATAGCAGCATTTTTGCAGAACCTCCCCTTTCCGGTGATTCCTGAGACAGTTAAAAAAGACATAGACGGCCCTATTAATCAAAATGAAATCTGCGCTGCCATTGAGGGGTTGAATCAAAACAAAACCCCTGGGATAGATGGCCTCCTGGTGGAGTTTTACCAGACTTACTCGGAGACCCTGGTACCCGCCCTGGAAGCGGTCTATAAGGTGGTTTTTGAGGCTGGTCATTTGCCAGAATCCACTATGCAAGCCCTGGTCACTTTGATACCTAAGCCAGGCCGAGATATCTTGGAGCTCTCCAATTATAGGCCCCCCTCGTTCATGTCCATGGAATATAACATTTTAAATAAAACTCTCGCTAAGCGTATCCAACCACACCTTAGTAGGCTGATATATGAGGACCAATGCGGGTTCCTACCGAATCGTAATACCTCACTAAATACTAGACGACTACACTCTGTAATGCAGGCCACCCCTGGAGAATATCAAGCTGCAGGGTGCATTGCATTGGATCTTAAGCAGGCCTTTGACTCCCTGTCCTGAGAATTTATGTTCATGACACTGCAACGATTTGGATTCCCTGACATATTCCTTAAATGGGTCCGTTTATTGTATACATCCCCCATGGCTAGAGCACGCACTGGCCGTTTAATTTCTGGCCCATACACAATTCATAGGGGCACCAGGCAGGGATGCCCGCTATCCCCATTATTATTTGTGCTTGCACTAGAGCCCCTAGCCCTGGCCCTTAGACAGCCAGCGGCTCAGCTTGGAATTCCGATTGCTGGGACTCCCCACCTAATATCAATCTACGCGGATGATATACTATTATATTTACGAGATCTGACAGCAGACAATGCCCCTCTCCCTGACATCTTTGCCATTTTTGAACAGCTGTCAGGACTAGCTATAAACCCAGAGAAATCGATTACTTATTTTTTCCAGGATTCACAACATCCACCTCACATACAGTTTGGAAATTATACAATACCAGTAGCCCCCTCCACCTTCAAATACCTGGGCATTCAGGTCTATAGGACACAGCCGGATCAGATCGAGGGCAATATAGGCCGAGCCATAACAGCCCTCCGCTCCAGTACGACCTTCTGGGCTTCGCTGCCACTCTCGGTGATGGGCAGAGTTGCCATATTGAAAATTGTGATGCTGCCCCGACTATGCTATGCTGAGTACACTCATCTGGGAAGACGGGCGACGACGGGTTAGTCTCCGTAAACTCCAGCTGGAGACACACAAAGGCGGCCTAGGAGTACCTGATTTCCCAAGCTACTACTATGCCAGCCAACTTCAATGGCTGTCATACTGGACAGCAGGAAGAATTCTACAGAAGATTGGGTTTACGCCACAGAGAATAGATCGCGGCGAACTACACTCCTTACTCTTGCCGAGAGCCAGGATACCTCCAGACTGCCCTTTCCTGTTGAGAACTGCCCTTCAATGCTGGAGGAAGGCTCTATTGTACACCAATGCAGCAATCCCCTATGCCACAAATATTCCCCTCCTAGGTATCCCTACGCCACAGGGTAGACTATCGCAGGTAAAGATACAAGACTGGACAGAAGCCGGGTTGGAGGACATAGGCGCATTCTTTGGCGATGGCACTATACTAGACCCTGACTCTTTCACACGGGTCACAGGAGCACCAACGCGTTCATTCCTACTACATGCCACTGTGACACATTACATACAGACTAACTGGACCCTGCTGAGGGAGGAACCCTCACAACATAATTTGGTACACCTCTTGTACTTCATGGGACCTGGAGGCCACTTAGTGCGGTTGTTGTATACAGGAATTAGAGCACATGCTGCTATCACACTCACCTCTCTTAGGACACAATGGTCTGATAACACTACACTGGAAATCACTGACACGGCATGGGCGCGTATGTTAGAGCACCCCAGAAAGGTATCACGCAACGCAAAACTAAAATTTATCCAGTCCATGGTCCTGCATAGATCATATCTCACGTCCAAACGGATCCATTGCATGTTCCCGAACTCCCCCCATTGCTGTCCTCACTTTCGGGAAGACGAAGCAGATTTTCTCCACATGCTGTGGTCCTGCCTGTGTCTCAGTGAGTATTGGGGAAGAATTTGCACCTCACTGCACACAGTTACACAACTCCCAGTGCCGGCTGAGGTCTGAATTGTCTCATGGGTCACCGGAGACGCTCAAAGACGCAAAAGGTATGATTAAAGTACTTGGACCTAGCTGTTATACTAGCGGTGAGGGCCCTCACTATGAGGTGGAAGTTTCTGAGATGCCCGGCTGTGTCCATCTGGCAAACAGACCTGCTCCAGTAGGGAAGAGCTGAAAGAGCGGCCCTGCACAGAGAAGAGTAGAGAGGGCTGCGGAAACAGCCCATTTAGCTGGAGTGGGAGGCTATGCTGATTGAGCTTGAAACACTTGATTTATCAACCCCATAACCCGTACCGCCCCCATATCATATCCTATCATACTAGGATACCAGGTAACTGCGGACCCGTAGGCCCTCAGACCAAGATTAACACCCTCTTGCCCTGGATCATGTTCACCCCAGAAGTAACATGTCTGTAGTAAACTATTCTGATCATTACGAACTAATAAAAAGCCTTGACCAGGAGTTAACGGGGGGAGGGAGGGACCACGGGGAGTTAGGTTTAGGTCTGTTACATGTATTTCCACACTGCTTTATTTCTGAGGTGAACTCACGTTGCTAATAAGACACCTTGCTGGCACTAACGCTAATGTAATACAGGTTCCGGGACTATATACAAGGAATTCACTAAGCAAGATATGTTAGTAATAATGATATAGGAATGTATCGAAAAACAAAAAAAAGGAAAAGACCGTCTCGGATGTATTGTATGCATTTTATATAATGTGCCATGGTCACCAATAAAGTGTGTTAAAAAAAATAATAATAATAGGCACTCCCGGTGTAGAGGACCAATCGTCCCACAAGAGCGCTATAATGACGCTCTTTATGTATACAACAACACTGGTCATCATTACTTAGTTTTGCGACACAGTCATGAACTCTGAAATCTTACTGAGTTTCATTAAAAACAGTGCTTGAACTGGCGGCGGAGCGAGAACAGCTCCCTATAGACACACGCTGTAATGGTGGAGATAAAAAAGAGAAATTATTGTTTTTAGAAATCCCCGACCATCACAACTGAGAGCTTGCCCTTTTTTGGATCTCGTGATCTTCCCCGGTGAGGAACGCCTACAAACACGAGTGTTCCATTAACCCACAGACAGGAACAGCGTCCTCCTATTTGAAAGCTTCCACTCGAAGTCATAAGGGACAACCTCCCGTGGGACAATTCCTGCGCTTCCGCAGGAAGTGTTCCAACACAGGAGACTTCAGAGAAGAAGCGGATACCCTAGCAGGAAAACTATTGAAGAGGAAGTACCCACGCAAGATAATCAAAAGGGCACAGAAAAGGGCAATCAACTGCAACCGCGAAGCTCCCCCTATAGCAGGCCTTTGCAATCCTGAATGCAGGGTGCTTGATTCTAACTGAGAGGGTGCCTCTGCATGAGCAGGACATCCCTGCAGCCTAAGGAGTCCATTCTCCCTGGTTGTCAGTGAAGCAGCCATATACCATATAGAGGGGCACCGCGTAATCCTATCATTTTTGGTATCAAACATGTTGGAATCATACCCCCACACTGTAAATGGTGTGAGAGGTATGATTCCAAGCACTGAAAGAGCCTTCCGTTGCGCAGTCCATGTCCCTGGTACCAGTCTTCCAGACCCGGACAGCACAAAATGGTTGTTGCCGACCAGAGTCACGATTCTGCCCTCCTGATGCTGAGTCCAGCTCGAGCATGGGAAGGCAGAACAATAGGCATCCTGTTACAGGGAGACGTGACCTCCTCCCAGACAGGATTTAGTGTATTGGAGCAGGATGGGTGCGCTTGCTAAGCACCACTCAGTCTGCATGCGGGGCACATTTGGTGTCCCCATGCATAGTCCAGTTCAAACCAGTCCCGGCAGCCGTTAGCTCTCGCTCTGGCGCCAAACTGGACGAAGGACATGGGAGTAACCTCCTCTCTGTCCAGACCCTCCCCTGGGAGGGTCCCCTGAATGATTCCAACCCTTTTCCTAGGGTAGTTAAGGGCTTACCTGGGTGTAGGTCCCTAGATTCATCTTGGAATCAGATTCAGATTAGACACCACTTCTTTATCTACCATCTCGGCACTCTGAACTTCCCTGTGCTTCGTTTGGACTCTACTTCGTCTCCCTTTGTCTCCCTTCCTGTCTGCTGCATCGTCTGTGCCTGTGCACCATACAGGAACCTTCCAAGGCCTGTGGGCATCAACGACACCTGATAGAATCTCCCTTGGAGTGAAGAAGTCACTCCCCTGCATTCGCAAGCACTGCAACTAAGTCGACCGGTCTGCTGATCCAGAGCTCCCCCGGACTCTGAGCGGCTCTGGAACACAGGTGGTGGTTTTCCACAGCTCCCGAGGCCTGCCCTGCCTTCTCACCAAGTTTGAGGCCAGAATCCCTTTTGGGGGTTGCAATAACCGGACTCCTGTGCACCGCGTCAACTTGCAGTTGCAAAGGCTGTTGACCTCTCCAAGAAGACCTTCGGGCTACAAGTAGCCCCAACCTTGAGCACCTCCTGTGACCAGAATCTTCAGCCACACCGCATTGTGGCCTACTTCTTTTGGCGAGCTGTTTGAGGTGATATCGTGACTCCAGTGCCTCCTGCCTGTGGGTCCATTTGAGGGTGACTTTTGTTTCTCTTGGGCTCCCCTGATTGCTCAGGACCTGCCCTGACTCCCCTGCTTTTGGTGAGTCCTCTGGACCATGCTGGTCCCGACGTTGCTCCTTCTTCAGCGCCTCAGTTGGGTGCATTTGCCAAGGCTTGTTGGTGCTCCCGCCAGACACTGACCCCTCAGCACTCGGCATCATTTGTGGGACAGCTCGTGTACGCCTTCTGATCTTCCTCAGGGTCGCCTGATCCTCACATCTGCGGAGTCCAGGTCCTCGTCAACACCCGACATCAGAGGGCATTCGCCTTTCAAGTCTCCTGGTTACTCCTGAGTGACATAGATTCTGTCCCCTCTTCTTGCAGGTACTTCTGCTCTGGAATTCCCCTTCGGATTCCACCAGACACTTTCTCCTCTTCCAGCAGCGGCACTTTTCTGAAGTCCTCCATTGGAAACAACGGTGGTTCCCGACCCCACATCACACGTATGCACCCGGCTTCCCTGGTGTAGGTAACGCGGGTACTAGAGTATCCAGGGGTGGGGTGGCTCCCCAACCTTCTGTCTTCGACAGGGTTTCTTCAGGTTCCACTGGGAAGGGTCTCTAATCTTTAAAAATCCAACCGCGACTTGCACGTAGACTTGCGGCAGCACGCAGTCATGTTCCCACACTGCACACACTCTCCCTGGGGTTCTTAGTCTCTCACTATGGATGGTTCCTTGGGTCCACCAGCAATTCTAGGTAGTCTTGACACTGTCTTGATCCAAGTTATGGTTCTTATACCAGTTTCTTATTATATATTCTTTGGTGCCCCCCCTCCCGGGGTCCACTATTTACTGTTTTTCTTGGCAAAGTATTGTGTTCATTGTGCATATCTATGGGTAGGAGATGTTTGTATGTGTTAGAGAATATTATATAATGAATACATGTTTTTATAAACACCTTGCGTGGTTATTTTTCACGTAATCTATACTATAAGATTGCATTCTGATAAACCAAGATGCTTTACGCTCCTTCTGGACTAAGCCTGAAGGCTACTCTCCCCAGCTACCACTTAGAGAGCTTTCTAAGGTTGTCTAAGACTTCTTAAGTCACCATAAGGATTGTCTGGACTGGTGCAAGGTGTCCACTTCCATAAGTGTACATCATATACCAGGCCAGCTTCTCACAGGTGGAATTTGAAAAGAACAGTGGACCAACATTTCTAAATTCCATTCTAGAACTATCCATACCTTGAAGGGGCAGATTTCAATCCGATATGGGAAGCAATTGAATCATGCTTTAAGTCAGTTTAAGTTGAAACAATGTGTACTTAGCTATGACTTTGTTATATGAATTGAAATGAAGATTGGAGTCCAGGATAAAGGCCTGGAATTTATCGGTATTTGAGGTCTCTCAGTCCGACCATAGGTTTGAAGTCCTCGAGCCAGACCAAAGACATCTTACAGTTTTGTTTAGGAGAAATTCAGTTTTTGTGTTCATTGAGCTTTAGTTTCATCTGTGCAGTCTGTGTAGGTACCTTAATGAGGCATGTGTGCAAGAATAAAGGAGTTTTTTTTAATTGATTCTCCGGTAGAGTTGAGCATTATTGGCATATTGGCAAAAAGCGATTCTGAGCTTGCTTAGAAAGTTGGCAAGAGGTTCTGCAGAGAGTAGATGGGCACGTATAGATCCCTGAGGGACACCTCCTTTTGACGTGAGACAGGATTTTTAACAGAGAACTATGTCACCAATGACCATGCTCTTGTTACAAAATATTAAGGTAAATCAGAATTCAAACTATGTCTGAAATCTGTCAGATAAATTGTTTAGCAAGAGAGGGAAGAATAGGATCAGCTGTGCAGTAGAAGAGTTTGGTATCCGATGCCACCTTACAAAGGATGGAACAGAACATGCTCCAGGGAGGACACATTTTTTGTAGTATATGGCCATCCTATAAGGCAGAGTGGGAATGGAGACCACTTCTTTCCTTCCCAGAGTTTTGATTGAGAGCTGGGTAGCAAAAGCAATATATCTTGAGTCAAGGAGCATGACTTGTGAAGAGTTAGCGGAATGTTCTTTAAAAACACATAACCATTCTCTAAGACGGTTCTTTGCTCTGGTGAGTTTTGATTTGAAGAAAGATGATTTGTCTCCATGAAGGCACAATTTCTAGTTTTCACCTTGTGGTCTTTAGTTTTAAACGATTTTCCACTATGGGTGTTTTTTCTTTTTCAAATTCGCTCAGAGTGAGTTTTACTAAACCATTTTAATGATCATTAAATCAGCTGACACTCCTCTTAGTCCTTTTTTTGGTTTGAATGTTTCAGTGTCTGTTTTATCCATATGGCTTGAGTAGAACTGGTTTGGCCGATCTTGGCATCTTTTGGAACAGACTAGGCTTATAAAGGTGGAACTGTATCTGTTTGTGTAAAGGCACTGGTGATTTGAATCTTGTTAGCAGATATAACTGAGGGAACCAGAAAGAAGTACAGAAGGTCGGGAAAGCAGCCACTTTGAAATATGATGAATCCATTCATAAACGGATCATGTAAAGTCGGACATTCTTGTATTGCTGTTAGTTCAAAGTGGGAGCTTTTTTATATCGTTTGAGAGCAACATTGGATACAATTTCTCATGCAGGAAATATTGAAATTAGGATGGGTGATTGCCTTTGTTTTCCTCATTTCAGGCTGTAATCGCCCTGTAAATTATATATTTATGTTACGAGAAGAGTAAACCAGTGAATAATTTCTGGAATAATCTTCTTCCTGGATCAGTGGTATAACTTGTTGTGATTCTAGCATTTTTTTCTATGCAGTTGATATTTCAGTATTTGTGGGCAAAGGGCAAACTCTGTGTTACACGTGTGTCCTGGATAGGTCCCTTGACAGTGATGAATTGGCATCTCTAGACCTGCTTTTCATGCAATTTTATTGAAGGATAATGTGGCCTTTGTTAAAAGGTGCAGCTTGTCTGTGAACACCCTCCAGACTCAGCCTTGCCTTGTGCTCTAGGACACGGCCCTATTACTTGCTACCTGTATGGTGCAAGGCAGTGACTTAAATGCATCACATACACTTCATACATGTTTGATGGGTGTTCAGGACCTTTTGTAATATTAGTTTTATCTTGATTTCGCATCCAGCGTACATTACAAAGTGAAGAGTCTATGTCTGGCTCCCAGGAGGTTCATCACGTCCAGGGAATGTGGATAGAAAAGATGTTTGAGAGGTGGGTGGGATGCAGAGGAACCAATTAGAAGGATAGTGGAGAGGAGCTTGTGAAATGTTGACCTTCGTTTGGAGACTGCATTTATAAGTGGATATAGGCTGCGAAGCAGATGCCCTGTACTCTCTTGTTCTCCCACTTCTCCCCTGCCTTTTCCTTCGTCAGACAGCTTCTGTGCTCTTTCTCTCTCCCTCGCCACCTAAAATACTTTGTACTCTGTGCCATACTCTGTGCCAATTATTAATCTGTGGATCAATAAGAAAACGTGTTTGGGAAAGAGGGGAGCATAGCCAGCATTCCTCTGGTTTCTTAAGGCCTGGGATTCAGCCAGTAGTTTGAATTTTGGTGTGCAGGTTGGCCGCTTCCAGATAGCTGAAGGAAAAGAACAGCACTTTTGCCTAGGATGCTAGTGGTTGACTGCCAGAGATTTTAGGGAGTGACAGGATCCACATTCTTGTAGAGAACATATTTGAATGGTTAAAGATGCCTGAAACGGACTCCTTCAATGTTGCAAGGAGATCAATTTTGGGTTTGCAGTGTGCAGGTCTTTTGAGCGCTGGGGGTCAGGTAGGCAGTAGCGGCCGGTGTCTGGGCAAAGTAGCAGGGCGGAGGGAGAGGGGGGACGGACAACCAAAAAAATAATAATAAAATAACTTACTTGTTCAACGCTCCTCTCTGGCTCAGTTATGGTGCACTGCAGGCTAAGGCTCCCAGAATCCCCTGGGCCAATCCTGACGCTGCATGAAAGCAGCGTCAGGATTGGCCTGAGCACCGTGGATTTGCGCTCCCAGTGCCTGCTCTTTCCAACCCAGCAATGCAGCTGGGGTTGGAGACCGCTTCAGTGCGCATGATGGTTTTGCCGGCCTTAGACAGCCTGCCAAACAGTCATGCACACTGACAATCAGTGCTCTTCCACTCCTCCTCTGCCTGTAATCCCCATGGCCCTGCCCCTTAGGCAACGCAACAGAAAAACATAAAACGATAATAAACACAGGTTCATTATCGTTTTATTTTAAAAATTTTGACTGCTGGCAGTGGGGGGGGGGAGGGGGGAGGAAAGGGGGGGGCAATGCTCCTCCACCATAGCAGAGGAGCCGCTGCTGCAGGTAGAGATTATGCTTGTTTCTGTTGCAGATTCCAGAACGTAATTTAACAAATAAACGTGGTCATTAATGGCACAGGTTTTGAGGGATGGGGGTATACAGAGCAGTCAGACTTAGATTCTAATGAAAGTGTGGAAAGATGACATGATAATGTAGAAATGGGTTCGAAGAGCTATGTTCCATATTTTCAGAGTATAAAAAGCTGAGCTGGGTAGCAAGAGTGCATGCACCCTGTATGTGTTGTGTAGGCTTTACTAAGCTTTGATCTCCTCTCACTGTTAACGTGACTATATTTAAGTATTTTAGACATACTTGCAAGGTTTTTGTTAATGGATGTGCCCTCTTTGGCCAGACGATATTGCTGTCAGGAAAAAATACTTGAAATTATCTATCCTAAAATACCTTTGAGACTCAGACATTCGGTGAAAATATTACATTTCTGTAGCGGGACCTAGAACCTAAATGAAATAGCCATTTGGGTTCATATGAAGGCCTTGTTGGCAGAGGTGCCTTTGTTTATTTTGGATGTTAGATTACTGCTGCTAGAAAACATCAGGAAGGTGCTGCTAAGAAAGAAAAAAATTATTTCAAGACACATAACATTGGCAGAAACATTACAGCACTATTCCAAAACCTTTACTCCGCAAGTCATTTTGTAAGATGAACAAAATACCTTGATTACTCTTCAAATACAGTCCTGCAAAACCTTCTTCGCTCAGTGCTTGCCTGACATACGTGATCCTCGCACTATTTATAAGGAAAGCCTTCACTGATTGAAACAGCTGGGATCCAGAGCAAATGCCGTTTTGTTTGTCTTGTTCAAATTAATCTATTATATTTTTAACAGTGAATCTTCAGTGTGGTAGCGTGTCACTACTTGGTCCTGAAGATGACTCGCAGACCAATTGGGCGCCAAGGGCCGAAACATGTTGACTAGTCATGACCTTCACTAGGTGCTATGGAACAGTAACTCTTCTACCTAGCACCACCTATTCTTTTAATCTTACCCCACCCTCAAGAAATTAAAAACCATAATGAGAGATGGAGGTAATCTTAATCACGCGTCCATCACACCCTCAATTTTTCTAATCACAACTGCTGTAAAAAAAACAGTTGATCTCCCTCCAGGTGGAGGAAAGCAAAAAAAGACCCTATGATGATGCTTTTCACGTAACCTACAAGGCGGAGAACCAAGATATACCGCACCGCAGGTTCATTGTGAATGTCGGTTTTTAAACAAGGAGAACTCAAGACCCTGGAAATACACAGGACATGTGATTCATTCTCCTTTGATATTTAGTATACCTGACGGATGCCAAATGAATCTCAGCTTCTCCCTCTCTTCCTTGATAAGAAGTGTATTTTTAACAGTATAATTTCTTCTCAGTCCCCCTATTCCACCATTGACGTATGATTTCCATATCTGGGAACGTTTGGTTGTGCTTTACGTGGGCATTTGACTGCCAGTGAGAAAGGAAAATCCAAAGCCTGGACTGACGAGGAAGACGTGTTCTAGCACCTCTTAAGCATTTCATTCACTTAATGTACTGTTTCCATGGAGCACTTGCTAGCCTGTTTACAAAACCAAGAGGTTAACCAGCAGCAGAAAAACCTTACTTTGGGCAAATGAGGCTGCCCCCAACAAATTTAGCTCTTTCTCTCGGACTAGCACTATTTGCCAACCCATGACAGTTGACTTGTGGATCCTGTCCCTAAAATCAAGCACAATGTTGAAAAACATTAATGGGCTCTTATATGACAAAGACCATTGGATCCGTTAACTCCATGCAACATAAATACAAGCTAAGGCTCAAACTCTTACTACTTCTCTGTAATGCATTGTGCATCAGTTGTCTGTTCTACGCCGCACTTTGAAGGGACCACATTATTACTTTGCATTTTACTACTCAATTTTAAACGTGTATGTGAGCAGACACTGTAAATCAAACGCTTTCACAAAACCCCAGCGGTGCTACATGTTGGTGAGCTTTGGGGCAGTATGTTTAGCTCGCCTACAGACCTTTGGAAACCACGTTCAGGGGTTGATCTGCCATAGAAGTTTGTATGTTCTTAACAAGTCAGTAAACTGAAAATGTCAACCTTTTATGATCTAGGGATCTTACTCCAAACATTAGTGGTTTCGCTAGGTTATTTTCCCTTCCTTTAAAATATTTTTGACTCTTTGCCTGACATCTAAATCCCTGCCTTTTGTACAATCTGGCTGCACAGATTCGCTGTTAATCAGTTGTCGTTTTGCTTTCAAGTTAATATTCAGTCATTTAGATTCAGATTTCCGAAGCTTTTAAAAGGAAATGTTAACTCGAAGGCAGTGTGGTCTCTTGTAAGAGTCCATACCTGAAAGATGGTAAGGGCTTCCTTCTTTTTATGTTTCCCCTAA
Source organism: Lissotriton vulgaris (assembly GCF_964263255.1). Lineage (NCBI taxonomy): Eukaryota > Metazoa > Chordata > Amphibia > Caudata > Salamandridae > Lissotriton > Lissotriton vulgaris. The sequence continues at coordinate 265,645 of NW_028241185.1, read as the reverse complement.
AGTGAAAACAGTGACTCCAATGTGTTAAGCTGTTTGTGCCCGTGCCCAACCTGGCTCCTTCTCATGGGCAATGATAGAGAAACAAACCCTTGTCGTCATTGGTGGAATGTGGGGGTGATGGTCCCCATGGCATGTAGTCTTTTAAGGCTACATTTGCGCTTTAAATCATAATAAACAGGACCTGAAATGTCTTTTATTTCTTAAAAGTTATAATAACAGTAACATTAAGTACAATCATTCAGGTATTTGAAATTAAATATTTTACTTTTTTAGAGGGAGGATGCCTGACAGATGGAAGCCTACACTATCTTTTATAAAGGCACTCGTGTCCTGTTTGCGCGCAGTGGTTTCTATTTGAAATAAACATTTTCTGTAAAACACACCCTGGAGCTGTCACTTCACCACATCTATTCCCTTATACCATTTTTCAAACTCATTAAATGAACGTCGCCACTCGTGCCATTTAATTGATTATTTACATGTGTATAGGGAAGATAGGGTTTGCATATACCTTCTGTGCATTTTTTCAATTTTCTTTGTTGAAAACATTGTTACCTACAGATTTTAGTTGTATGCTTTAACAGTTGCACATTGAATCGCGAGTCCAGGCTAGATCATTGATATGAGTGAAAAATGTGAGAGAGTAGCTGGGTCTGTTGATTCTAGAGAATTTGGTGGATGAGTGGGCGTGTCACTGGGAGAGTGCCAAACTCTGTTTTCACCAGTTTGAGTACCTCCCTCCTATACATCTTTTTGTAAGCACACCCTGAACAATTGTTACGTTTTTTAGGTTGAGCATAGGCAGCTCACACACTGTCTCTTTGAGACATGCTGTATTCACTCTGTGGCCTCACAGTCCGCACATTGCCTTTTTATTCGTCCCTTCGATTTCTGTTCAAAAAAGCTTGCTTGCTAGTGGTTAATCGTTCCTCTTTGTCCCTCCTTTTTGTATTTGGTTTCCTCCCACAGTTCACCGCCCAGTTATTGTAAACATTATGCTTTTGTGTGTGTGCTCATTTAAGGGACTATTTTTTTCTTTGATTCCTGATAGTGGCACTGTTTGCCCGTCTTCGGTTGTTCAGTTTCGGCACCCTTCACTTAATCTCCCTGCCCTGTTCAAATACTGAGATTACATTTCAGATGCTGTTTTCAAGGGCGTCTTTCATTTTCTCTGACTTCACAATGCAAGGATTTCCCCCAAGCCCCTCCTGCTTCGATACTTGTTGCTTTTGCAAGCCTTCATCACCTGATCTGCTGCCCAACCTTGCAGCACAGTTAATGGCAAGGCTTGGGCAACTTCAGTCGTAGTTTCTCTGATGCTTGTTTATATAATGTGAACTCGAGCGACCCGTAGCAGTCGGAGCTCTTTACATGGGCACTAGTTACATTACACAAAGACAGGTTCATTTTTGGTGGCATTTTTATAGAGCACGAACTTGACTGACCCAAATGTAATGAAGCACTTTACAAAAGTGTCAGTTACATTACACAGGGTCAGGGTACATTTCTGTTTTTTAGGTGCGCAGAGATTAAGTGATGCTGACGTGCCCCTGTTAATTCATTATTTCCCCCCTACCTGACAACTGGGAGCAGCATTTATCCGTCCCACATCGCTGCATGCCCACCCCGCTTCCTCTTCCTGTCGTCGTCCTCCTCTCAGAGCTCTAATATCTTAGCACATTAACAGCATCTCCTCAGGGACTGTGCGACATTTTTCTTATATATAATGTGAACTCAAGCAACCCGAAGGTGTTGGAGCGCTTTACATGAGCACTAGTAACATTACACAAGGTCAGCTTAATTTTTTGGGGCATTTTTATAGAGCACGAACTTGACTGACCCAGAGGTATTGGAGCGTTTTACAAAAGTGCTAGTTACATTACATAAGGTTGGGTTCTTTTTTTTGTTTTTCGGTGCACGGAGATTAAGCTGTGCCAAAGCTGTCCCAGTTTAGTCATTATTTCCCCTCTACCTGACAAATGGGAGCATTTTGTTGTTGTTGGTATGTCTAGGACTCATATAACGAGGGGACTGGGACAGAGGGCAGGGCTTGGGCTTGCTGGTAAACGGATGGAGCGAGCAGTGTTTTGAATGGAAAACTCAGGAGAAGTGCACTTGTTAAAAAAGGCCTGGGAAAAGAGGGATGTGACATCGCCCCCATTGGAAAGTACTTCACAAATTTCTTCCATAGGCTGCTCAATACTCTAGTGAAGTAGTCCCACACAGAATGTTATAGTGCTGTTGACTAGCATCAAGGCATTTATCTTTCTGTCTGTCCATTAAAAATCCTTGGAATGTGTCCATAAGTGTTTCTTGAGGCAAGAATGTATTCCTGAATCAAACTGCATGACCCAGTGTGTAGTAACTGTATAGCTCTTCAATCCTTGGTAGCACAGTACCCAGGATAATGTGCTGCATAGCTAAACACTTACAAGGTCCCAAAGGCGAGACCTATTGGATATTCCAATGCTTGTTTTATAAAGCCATGCAAAGGCTCAGTATTGAGTACTCCCCACAAACAGGATCTCATGAAGAGGTGCCCTCTAGAAAGATCACTTTCTGTATCTGTGTTTAAGCTGTCCTTCATGAGACTAAAAAAAAACTCAAGATGTGGGTCATCTAGTAGAGATTCATTTAGCAACTTTTTATGCTTTTCCTTTTTTCTTTTTTTCTGCAGACACAATGAGGCGTGTTGTACGTCAAAGCAAATTTCGGCACGTATTTGGACAAGCGGTGAAGAATGACCAGTGTTACGATGATATCAGAGTCTCCCGAGTGACCTGGGACAGTTCTTTTTGTGCGGTCAATCCCAAATTTGTTGCGATTATCATTGAAGCTAGTGGTGGAGGAGCATTCCTCGTACTCCCTTTACAAAAGGTAGGTTCTGGAGGTCCTTCTCCATTTTCAATCTTTAACTTTCTCTTCATAAAGCAGGGAAGGCAGAAGTAAACCCAGCTTTGCTGTGTATATATATATATATATATATATATATATATATATATATATATATATATATACACACATTCCCATCTGTTTAATCTTTTAAGAATAGTTAGGCTTTCCTGTTTTCAGTCTCTATTATTGGTAAATTCAGGTGGGGTTTTTTCAGTTTTTTCAATACCTTAAAAAAAAGTGTTTATCACTGGTTACACATTTTCGTGCCATTAAAAACACCAAAAACAGTGTTTTTCTGGTGTTTATGGAATTTTAATTTCATTTTAATTATTGCTTGCTTTCTGCACGGATAGTGCATGTGTATAGGTAGCGTATGCACAGGGTATATGAGGTCCAAATACATTTTTACTGCACCAGACTACAAAGTTAATAGCATTCTTCATTAACTCTGAAGATTGTAAAGATGCTTTCAGCATACCATCTAACAAGTGGCAAGGATCTCTTACAGGGAAGCACTTCAGCTCAGGTATCAATTTTGACAGACCATCATACAACTTTTTCCTATATGTAGCTGAATTACAGCAAGTTCAAACAATATCACTCCAATATTTATTTAACTTGGATGGAATTTTTTTCAGCAGAATTCAAAGTGACACTGCATTCCATGTTTACCAAACACCTGGTGTGATGTTTTTACCACTATCTCAGATGCTTTGTGACAACATTCTTTTCACATACATATACCTGTCACTACATCTTGCATTGAATGTTTAAAGACTCGGGTGTTTGGCAATTTACTAACAATCAATACTGACTCACTAGAAAAGGGGGCTGATGTATCAAAGGATTTCACCCATTCTCTGTCTGCTGGTAAATGTGATGTTACATATTAAGAAAGATTCTTATGAAAGCAGCCATTTTATCGATTAGTGAAATTAAATGTAGCCAACATTTCAAATCTGATTTCTGTATTTCCCGATTCTCTACAGTTTATAAAATAACTAAATAAGACCTAAAACCTGCTTCTAAACACTGCATCTTTAGACCAAAGACCACAAAACTGAAAAAGCAGAAGGACGAAGAGACAATGTTTTAGTAACATCCCTGAACAACAAAACTCAAGCAGAATAATGTTAGCCCAGTCTTTCTTGATGCTATCTTGTATGACAAAGTTACATTGTATTGGCCCCTTCAGGAAGCAATAAAATGACTCTTTCACTAATCTTTTCCTTTCCATGAATGGTACTTAGTTTGTGGTTACAAAGGTGTTTTTTCAGTGTTTATATGTTTACACCGGTGATGGCTATTTTCCTTTCAGTGGGGTTTTATCAGTTATTATAGGTTTAAACCTAAAACCAGATAGCTTAAGAATAGTTGATCAAAGTGTTGAACTTTAATTTAGTTGCATTTGTATAGATGTTGAGCTTATATAAGGTTTAATATCGCATATAATTTTTGCAATAATCGTTCCTCCATCTAAAAGTACTGTGGCTTGCTTTGATTAGCTTCAACTGGTTCATTCTATCCTATGTTATATCTGCATTAGAATCCTTTATGTTTGACATACCTTTGGATGAGTACAAATGCAGACCACTGATCATATGCACTTTGACAAATCAAGAGGCAAACCATGCTTCCTTGTAAATAGTTGGAAATGCCTTCAGATTTCAAGGTAGGTCATGTACCTATTCATTGAAATAAAATGAAATGCAAATGCTGTTTATTAAGAATTTAGAGCCATAGGGTTTTAATTTCTATATCCTATAAATTGTCAATAATTGAAAGCCCTTAGATCTCATTCTGTACAACAGTGAGTGTGAAAGTCTCTGATGGGAATTGTACACATTAAATCCACTAGTACTAACATTGTCTACATTCCCAATACCATACTGTTTTTGATAATATCCTCCCACCTTGTGCAGTGCTCTATTACTGTACAACTATGTCAGTGTACTGCAATTTCCTCCATACACACATAAATACATTTCAGAACCTTTGTGTCTCTATATATTGTGGTCATATTAACAGTGGAATCTTGTTTTGTGCAGTAGTGGACTAGCTACTCTCTGCACTGATGGACAAACGCATGCAATATCAGAAACTACCACCATATCCTAGGCTGTTACCGCATCTATTTGCGCTTTATAAATAAAATATATGAAATACAAAGAATACAACACAATAGCATCACCAAGTCTTCATCAGTGCTTCATGTGTCATGCTTTAGAGGCTTTTGGAAGTGTGAAATCTTGGTTTTTGAAGACTAGGGTTATTAAAGTTTTTCAGAAGAGGTTAAATCTTCATTTATTTAGCATTGTTGATAGTTTTGTCTATGAGTAAGATTTTTTTATTTTACATAATCACATCTGTGTAAAAAAGCAGGTATACTGAGGTATTTCCGGAGTTAAATGTCAAGAGATGACTTCTAAGTGTATTCTACTTCATATTTCAGGAGAGGAAGATTGTAGTGCCCTACTCTGTGCATTCACTGCCACCAGCTACAGATGCAGGCCACTTGTTAACTGTACTGCAGGAGAATAAGGCTGCACTTTTTTTTACCTGTGCATTTCCCGCTGCCCGCAGCATCTCACTTGCCAGCCATGTTGCTGAAGGGAAAGACTGCAGTCTTCTACCTGTGAACTCTGTGTTGCGCACAACCGCCACAGTTGACTTGGCATGGATGGATGGATGAAAGTCAGACTACAGCCTTCTGTGTATTCCCTATTGCAGCTATGATGATTGACTAGTTAGCAGTGTTAAAGCCATGTAAGACTGCAGTCTTCTTACCTGTGCCTTCTCTGCTGCCCACTGCAGCCATGATTGACTTGTCAGCGTTGCTGCAGAAAAGTGATACTGCAGTCTTCGATCTGTGCATTCTCCCCTGCTCACTGCAGCAGGGATTGGCTTGTCAGGGTTGCTGCAGAAAAGTAATACTGCAGTTTTAGATTCATGGATTCTCCACTGCTCACTGCAGCTGTGATTGTCTTGTCAGCGATGCTGCAGAAGCATTACAAATACGCTAATGCTTGTATTTTTCAGCTGCAGCAAAGTTCACCAAAGAAGACAACATATGTATTTGTGTTTGCACCGGTTCTCAGAGGGCTCAAAGCTGAGAGGAAAAGCCCTCATCAAATATTTAGTATTTTCTAAAGGTCCTTTTCAACTGACATTTTAAATTGGGTCGATTTTCCAGCGGTGGGATCTGAAGTAACAGCATCCTTTGTAGTCGTTTTACTGGAAGTGTCTCTCTGCTGAGCATCTTTGTCACAGGAGCACAGCGGGTGTACTCTCTAGCGTGCTTCCTGCCTGGCCCTCTGCCAGCCTCATGTGCACTCATGCCACATTTAGCTTCGTTTTACAATAACGATTCAAAAACCTAGGATGAAGTGACTTCTGACTTATTTTGGAAACCAGTCATCTGGAAACGTATATTGCAAGCAGCTGGAACACAGCTGGACTTAGCAAATGACCATATTTGCAGTACTGGGCTGTCTCTCTTGGTCCTAACGTTGTTTTGGCGTTTTGTTTGGGAGATGGTGGACTTTTGATAAAAACATTGATGGTGCCGGGATTGGATGAGAGCAGGATTCGACACTCTTTTCTAGATTCAAGCTGAAGCCAGCCGAAATGTTATATTATTCGCATTTGTCATGCATATCACACACTTAAAGGAGCTCCATCAAACCATCCAGTGAGATTCAGCAAGAGCTTTAGCTGTATCATTAATTACATTTTCCAAGCAAATAGGGCTTCCATATTTGTCTTATGATAACCGCCAACCCTTCACTACCGTGATGCCACACTTATCTGATGCAGAGCTATTGCTTCATGGTCCAAGTAGTTCTTAATAGAACAGACGATATCTAAACAGGCCTTTCTACCTTGTATCTGCTGTGGCGAGATTGAATGTTGATCTTTATTCTATTTATTTATCTATAGTTTGTTCTGTATTTCTTATAGTTTACCCTTCTGCGAGACAACCTTTACTTAATTGGTACACACTACAAAAACTGGGATATGATGAGATGTAGGAAGTGCGATGATGCACAAGCCAAAAGCTGAATTTTATTGACTATAAACTTTTTCATAACAATGCCATAAGTGTTTTATGTTTGGGAGTCTTTTGCAGGGTCAAGTGTTTCGGAGGCCTTCCTTCCTTGTTCCATTCAGTGTGCTTTAAGCCTTGATTGAAGATCGAGAAGGAGGGTGTGGCCCTGATGTGAGCTGGAAGGCAGATCCCTCGAAGGGGTCTCCGACCAGCAAGCCACGCTCTTGGCCAATTGGGTGGGAGTGTCTGATTTTTTCTCCCCCAAATGAATATGTATGAAATAAATTTGCATATGTGGGACTGAATTTGTAATGGTTCTTATTTGCATGTGAGCATTGGCTAATTGGCATCACAGATTGGTATTTGTGAAATTCTGACCCGGTTATAGTCGCAGTACATCGTGTTTCCCCATTTACTTTGAGGATAAGTTAAAAGGCTAGATAGCCAATTTCTGCGTCACGCCGATTGTCTTACTTGGGACATTTTTGTTGTTTAATTTGTAAAATCGTTGGTATTTTGCACTTTAACTATCGTTAGACATCCTTGTTTTCTTTTTATGCTAACATATTTTCCATCTGTTTATTTTGAGAGATAATGGAAAACAGATGTTAGGTAGCATTGGTGCTTCATTCCGTAGCTGGATTCTTTGTAAGTTACCCATTAGTTGTTAAACACAACGAGGATTTCAGATCAGCAGTTGTTTTTCATAGACAATCTTCTCTGTTGAACATATGCCTGCCAAATAGAGGTGTAGCTAAAGTGAATTAAATCAGTAACAAAAGAATCGGGAAAGTTGTTGTAGAAGTTGAAATAGTTATAGATCTTTCAAACATCCGATCTAAGTCTTGATTATCAACAGTTAACAGTTTCACCATTATTTCTGTTCTTTAAACCATACAAGCATATGAAAACATAATAAACGTACAATTATTAACAATGTCAAAAAGATTTTAGTTTGATAAAATAGTTAAGATCATAAAACAATTTTTTTTAAGTAGAAAAATTTGTTATAATAGATAAAAGCAAGATGTTTCCAGACACAGTCCATCACTGCTTTGAGCAGGTAGATAGCCAAAAGGGGCTTTATCAATATAATAAATACAGTAGCTAACTTATTTCCATTAAAAATATGGCGCTGCAATTATCTAAACACGTGGATCCTGCGTCGTCGTGGGACACAAGTAAGATAACTGATCTAATGTAAAAGCAAGTATTCTCCTCTTATAAAAAAAAATGAATTATCTTTTTTTATGAGCGGAAGAGACAAATTTCAATCTTGGTGCAAGTTCTGGTTTGTACAGGGATCAGAATTCCGAGATTTGCCTCTAAATACCAAATCTAACAATTTTGCCCTCCTAAATTTGATATATTGTCATTTTGAATATTTTCCAACACGAGGAAAGTCAGCCTAACCAAATCAGGCTGCTGAAACTACATGTTAGAGAAATGCTAAAATGACTAAATACCATTTTCATTAAAATAGTTTGTTTTTGATGAAATGACATAGGTCATCAAGAGAAAGGTAAGAGGGCAGAATGTATAGCAGAGGGGAAAACGTAGATTAGGGTAAAGGGGAATAGTACAAGTAAAATTCATAAAAGGAGAAAAGCACAAGGGCGGAAGACACACTGGTAATAAAGAAATGGGAGGTAAAATAATAGAAGGGAGTAGAAGTATGATAACAAGGAAAGTATATCAGATGGAGTAAAACATAAATGTGCTTGTAGTAAAAGTAACCGGCATTGGCAAGGGCAATAGGTCTTGCCTATGTGCACGCTCTTGGCTTTGGAATTGTCTTAGCCATGTTGTACAACACTGTGGGTGCTGTTCATCATGTCTAAAAGTTAGTGGGGTGGGGTGGGGTTGGATGGAGAGGGGCAGATTGGCCGTAGAGTGGAGTGGGGTAGATGGGGGAAGAGTGGAGTGGAGTACATTGGAGTAGAATGCAGTACATTGGAGTTGCATGGGGTAGAGTGGAGTGGGGTGGATTGGGTTAGAGCGAGTAGGCTAGATTAGGGTAGAGTAAGTGGGGTAGACTGTAGTCGGGTAGATTGGAGTGGAGTGAGGCAGATTGGATGGTTTGGGGTAGATTGGAGTGGTATATTCCAGTGGAGTGGGGTTGGGTAGATTAGGATGGAGTGGGGTAGATTGGGTCTATTGGATTGGAGGGGGGTGGATTTGTGTAGATTGGAGTGGGGTTTATTGGCTTGGATTGGGATGAGCTAGATTGGAGTGGAGTAGCTTGGAAAGGACTGGGGTAGTTTGGAATGCAGTAGATTGGAGTGCGGTAGATTGGAAGCGGTAATTTGAAATGGAATGGGGCAAATTGGAGTTGAGTAGGTTGCGGAAGAGTGGAGAATGGTAGAGTGGGGTAGACTGGAGTGGGGTATATCGTAATAGACTGGAGTGGGGTAGATTGGGGTGGAGTGGGCAAGGGCCCCTCATAGGACCGCTGCCGAAAGAAGATGGCCAAGTGGATGAATAGCTCCTTTCTGAAATTAAATTGTTGTATAGCATTTTAGGACCCTAGTCTAATATATTCGATAGCGACCTAGTAGACATAAGTCCTACGTCACATCTATAGGTATATATTTTTCCAATGCACAGAGCCTATTGGGAATATAGGAACTACACTACAAAATGACAAGACAAAGTTGATGGTCCTAGGCAACAACCTTTACTCATCTTGTGATCTGGGCTAGCCGAGCTGCCTGGTGATCTCCCCCTCTCAAAAAACCGCCATAAAGAGCCTAGTAATGTGGCTGGATAAATCTTTCAAATTCGACTCCTAGAAGTAAAGCTTGCAGCCACCAGCTAAGCTATGCTGAGAATACTTTGGAAAATTCTCCCTCTTCTTCCTTCTACATCTAAGAGGTTGGTAGTCCAGGCACTCATTCTTGCTCGCCTGGATTACCGTAATTCAGTTTACCTGGGAGCTCCCAGGGCCTCAATAAGGAAATTGCAGATTGTACAGAATTCTGTGGCTCGAATAGTGTACAATATCCCCAGACAGCAATCTTCCTGACAAGCCTTGCACTATCTTCATTGGCCTCTTGTGACAGAGAGAGTCAAATTCAAATCTCTTTGAATTGTCCACAGGGCACTTCTTGGTAAAGGTCCTTGGATTTCCCATTCCCTGATATTTCCCTACTCTCCCGGAAGATCTCTGCACTCCTTGAATGCCTTTTTGGCCAAGATTCCCATCATCAAAGGGTAAATGATGGCAGACGATTCTTCACCTTCAATGTGGCCAAGTTGTGGAACAGCTTCCCTCCCTCCCAAAGAATGGTCAAAAAGAAACTCTACTTTAGGAAATCACTTCAGACTTGGCTTTTCCAAGATGGGACCCTCTAAATCTCCTTAATGAGTCTGTTCCACACTATCAGCTGGGATGCCTATGGGCAGCTATACGCTCTACAAGTGTTGTATAGAAGACAATTGAAGTGAAGTAGATTGGAGTGGGGTGGAGTATGGTAAATTGGAGCGGAGTGTGGTAGACTGGATTGGAGTGGGTAGATGGGGTAGAGTCGAATGGAGAGGGTTAGATTGGAGTGGAGTAGGGTAGAGTGAGTGGGGTAGATTGGGTGGATTGGAATGGGGTAGACTGGAGTATAGTGGAGTGGTGTAGATTGGGGTAGAGTAGAGTGTGCTAGAGTGAGGTGGGGTAGATTGGAGCTGGGTGGATTGGGGTGGAGTAGGGTAGATTGGAGTGGAATCGGGTAGATTGGAGTGAAGTGGGGTAGAATGTGGTAGATTAGAGTAAAGTGGAGTTTATTGAGTGGATTGCAGTGAAGTTGATTGAGTGAGGTAGATTGTGGTAGACTAAAGTGGGGCAGATTGGAGTTGAGTAGGGCAGATTGGAGTGGACTGGGATAGATTGGTGTAGGGTATATTGGAGTGGAGTAAATTGGTGTCGAGTGGGGTAGGTTGGAGTAGATTGGAGTGGGGTAAATTGGAGTGAGTTAGATTGGGGTGGGGTGGGGTGGATTGGGGTAGAGTGGCGTGGGCTAGAGTTGAGTAAATTGTATTGGGTAGAGTAGATTGGGTTAGAGTGGAGTGGTGTAGATCGAAGTGGAGTGGTGTAGATCGAAGTGGAGTGGTGTAGATCGAAGTGGAGTGGTGTAGATCGAAGTGGAGTGGTGTAGATCGAAGTGGAGTGGTGTAGATCGAAGTTGAGTGGTGTAGATCGAAGTGGAGTGGGGTAGTTTGAGGTAGAATAGATTGGAGTGGAGTGAAGGAGAGTGGAGTGTGGTCTATTGAGGTAGTGGAGGGGCATGTCGTGCAGAGGAGTGAAGTGCAGTGTTTTAGAATGGAGTGGCATTTCGTAGACTGAAGTGTAATGTAGAGTGGACTGGCATAGAGTTGAGGAGAGTGGTGTGCATAGTGTGAAGTAGGCATGGTGTGGTAGCGCACTGCCTTTGCAGACAATGCATTTTCAGTTGAAATGACCATTGCACATGCATACAGTTTTGCTGCACACAAACGATAATGTGTGGAAATGTCTTCACCTGATGTGTTTTGATTGTGTGCAAATATTTGTTTCCACCACACTTCAGAATTACAAAAAAAAATAAATGTAATTTGTACTTTCCTAATTCTGATATATTCTGAAAAATCAGCACAGTTCATTTTTGTTGTGTTCTAGAAATAAGTAGGGGTGGGCGGAATTTGCGTAATCACCTTACGTAAATCTCAGCAAAACGGTAAAAAATCTCTGCGAACGCGCAGAAATTCCACAAACACGCGGAATTGCTTGTTCGCGATGCTTTTTTCCTGTTCTCGATTGCTGTTTGCGTGCTCGGTGGGAAATTTCTCGCGAACACGCATTTTGAGAACGCGAATAAGCAAAAAATTTCGCGAAGCCGCAGAACACAGAATTTTGGGCAATTTTGCCTTCTCCGCGGAACGCGAAATTACCCACATTCAGCGAGCGGAACAGAATTTACCGCCCAGGCCTAGAAATAAGCCTTTAGTTTCACAACAATTTTGTCACATACATTTTCTTACTTTGGTGTCAGTGAAAGAAAAGTAAACATCAAGTTCCCTTGGAAGCCGCGCCAGAGATTTGACTTCTGTCTTTGAATGCACAGCTAATATGGCAAGAAAACAGAACAAAATTGAATGGCCTGTTTACAGCATTTCCACCAGCTACTGATGAAATACCATCCTTCACCTCCTACTGAAGTCTCCCGGGGCTATGACACTTTCTGCGAATGGCTCAATCAGTCCCTAGATATGCTCATTCCGGCCAAGTGGAGTAAGACCAGATCGAGTCCTTCTAGCCCTTGGTACGATGAATCCCTCAAAGCCCTTAAAGTCTCCTGTAAAAAAGCAGAACGCGCATGGCGTAAAACGTATGATACTGACCTCAAGGCGGCCTATAGGGCCTGCACTAGAGTGTATCATCGGGCCATATGTGCAGCTAGGGCTGCTTTTTACGCGCAGGAGATTAAGAATAGTACAAATCCCTCTAAGGTCATCTTCAGGGTGTGTAAGGACCTCACAAGCAAGAGGACGGACATTGCTACTACTGAGCCCTCCATGGCACACTGCGAGGATTTAGCCTCGTTTTTTGTTGAAAAGGTGGAGGCCATTTATAGATCATTTTCTCAGCTTCCCATCAGGGAGGAAATGTCTACATCTTTGGCTCTCAAACCATTGCTAACTATCCCGAGTCCAACCCGGGATGAGTTTTTAGCTCTGACAACAAAAGTTAAATCCGGTTCTCCGGATGATCCCATGCGACCCGCTCAATTCCGGGAACTTGCTGAATGTTGCTATCCTGCCCTACATGATCTCATCAATCTGTCCTTTAGTTCGGGCAGTGTTCCCAAGGCCTGGAAACAGGCGATGGTCATTCCGATCCTTAAAAAACCCACCCTCGATCCGACTAAGCCAGAACACTATCGGCCCATTTCCCGTCTTCCTTGGCCAGCCAAGCTAGCGGAAGCACATGCTAACCGCATTCTATCTGCTCACCTGCAAGAAATGAATCTACTGGATATTTCCCAGAACGGATTCCGTGCAGGTCATAGCACCGAAACTGCTCTTTTGGCTGTGGTGGAACATATTAGGAAGATGTTGGATCAGGGTCAGACGGCGGCACTGATCCTTTTGGATCTTACTGCCGCCTTTGACACGGTGTCCCATCAGATTTTATTACATCGTCTGATGGAGGCTGGAGTTGGAGAGATGGCACTTGAGTGGTTCCGCTCTTTTCTTGAGGATCGAGGTTTCAAAGTGTCTACACCTCCTTATGTCTCTGCTTCACGTCCTATTCTTCAGGGCGTTCCCCAAGGTTCGGCTCTTAGCCCCACTTTATTTAATTTATATGTTCAGCCTCTGGCGGAGGTAGCCCATAGTTTTGGTCTTTCCTTAGTGTCATACGCCGATGACACGCAGCTGGCGGTGGCACTGAACGGCGACTCTAACATGGACGCCCCCACCTTCCAGTCAGCGTTAAAAGCTGTTTCTGGCTGGATGGCGAACAACCGACTTCAACTGAATGCCTCTAAGACCGAGGTCATTATCTTTGGTAAGGAAAGTGGCCTATGGGGAGATCAATGGTGGCCTACTGATCTTGGCCCTGCACCCACCCCCGTGAGTGAAGTCAGAAACCTCGGGGTGTGGTTTGATGACAAGCTTTCATTTACCTCCCATCCTAAGCGCATGGCTGGCGTATGTTTAGGTACTTTGCAATGTCTGAGACCCATCTTTAAATTTTTTGACGCTGAGACAAGACAGATTATGGTCCAGGCTCTGGTTCTTACCAGACTGGACTATGCCAACTCTCTGTTTTTGGGCTTAAATCAGGCCGAACTGTCCCGTCTTCAGAGGGTCCAGAATGCGGCGGCTAGGCTGCTTGTCGGCCTCCCGAAATTTGTCTCAGCTCGCCAAACTATCCGGAATCTCCATTGGCTACCGATTGAGCAGAGAGTTAAGTTTAAAGCCCTCTGCTTAACTTTTAAAATTCTTAAACTAGCCTCCCCTCCTATTCTTTCACAGACCATTCTGCACTATGTCCCTGCTAGAGCTCTTCGTTCTGCTGGATTGAACCTTGCTACGGTGCCCCGTTTTAAACGAGCTAGAATGGGTGGACGCTCGTTCTCAGTGTTGGCGGCTGCCCTCTGGAACTCTCTACCAGCTCCACTCCGTTCAATCCCAGACCTGTTTCTTTTTAGGAAGGCCTTGAAGACCTTCCTCTTTTCCACAGTTTAGTTTGTCTTCTTGCCTTCGCCTTCTCATACGTGTTGTGTTATTCAGATCTCCAAGCGCCGGGACGCCTCTTAGCTGCGGCATCCGTGCGCTATACAAAAAATAAATAACATAACATAACATAACATAACAGAAAGCAAGCACTGTGGAAGAATACAGTAAACAAGCAATCCGTCTCTGGACAGACAAACTCAAGCTTGACAGCCTAAAGCAAATAAAGCCAGCAAATGGAAAGCAAGCAAATTTGAGTTACAAACCACAAAGCCAATGGTCAGCGCAGGGTGTAATGTATTCCCAGGGAAACTTTCAGAATTCTCACAAAAGGATGTTAGCCAACTAGACAGCTGCGCTTTCTGGTAGACTTCAACCTAAAAAGGAGTAAAACAGGAGGGTACAAAATGCATGGGTAGTAAAGAAAGGTAGGTGAGGAAGTTAAGGGGGGAGCCTCTTTAATAACCGGGGTGGTTAAACTCCCTCTAAACAATAAAATATTAAAAACAAATAATTCTTCAAAACTGTCTGCAACAGATTCGTTTTGTGAAACTGGAGACACCCATTAATGAAAAAATTCTCAGAACCATTTTTAAGTACATATTTTGTCAGGAAGATATACAACCCCTTAAATTTAGACAGGCTGAACCTGTTAAAATTTACTGTGGGAAAAACTTGTGGTAAATTCTAATAAATGTGGAATTTAGTGCGGAACACAAATTCTGCATGTAATTCCTCGTTTTCCATTTTCCTTCAGTTTCCACCCTTTCACGGCCCTATCCTAAATGGCCGTTTTTATGCAGTTATCTGTATTTATTTTAACTCTGTTTTCCTTGCTCTTTTTTTCCACTAAGACCTGAGCTTCTATTCTTCGTTCTCAATTGTATAGTTGTCTTTGTAATAAAAGCTTGCTTCCAGTTTAGGGCTGTACTCCAAGATATCAGCATGACCTCCTCTGAAGTCATTCCCTAGCTATTTATGCAGCGGTTGCTGTTTGTTTATCCTATTTTAAATGGTTCACTTTTTCGACTTCAAGCTCATAGTTAAGCAGTGACTAACTGCTACAGTTATTAGAATTGGTAAATAGGTTTTTAGTCTTGGCTGTGCAGTACAAATCTAGTGAAACTCGGGCTACCCCATGCTTAGGTGCTGCTTTCAAAAATTAATTTGGTTTAGCCATGTTCATTTTTCTTTGCCCACCTCGTATTAAAAAAAGTAATAAATAAAACACAAATTCCTGTATGCAAATAAACAGAGGGGCCTTTGGGTGGCACTTTTCGTCCCTTGGTCTGTTCAGCTGTCATTCACGTTTTGCTTCAGCAAACTACAGTCACAGCATGGAGCAGGGTGTCAGCCTACTTAAGTTATTCCCCCGGTATGAGATTCGATGCTAAAATTACTATGACAAACATTCGTTCAAGGGAGGTGGTGGCTAATGTATCTTGGTGGCTAAAGGTTGCTGTTTTTGGCAGCTGCAACAGTATGTAATATTCCTTGTTTATAATATTTTGTCAAAGGAAAGTGAACCAGTTCAGAATAGAGCACCTAGTTTATGGAACTCGTGCGGAAGCCAGATCAATTCTGGGTTGATTTATGAAATGAGAGTTTGTACCTGACGTGTTATTTTGTGATGATTCCCTACTTCGCCGAGTAAGTGGCCTATATTCTGTATTGAACATTTGTCCTGGCCCACTGTAATTCTTGCTAGAATAGCACTGTGCTCTCCACACAGCTCTGCAAATATGCTTTTGGTTTATCCTGAAAGTGAAAACATAAAGTGTGGGATTCCCAGAGTCAAGCAATAAAGTATGAAAATACTGAATAAGCTCACGGTATGAATGCAAATTAAAATGTTTTTAATTTCAGGAGTTATTGAAAAAGGAAATCCCTTGTGCTTATTTGGAAAGAGTTAGAGGGACAAGGTTTGGACCTCTACAATTCCCTTGACCGAGTGTTCGTGTCAGCAACTAGACATGTTCATCGCCATACTCCTTGCAGGTGATGGTGCTTAACTATAAAAGATGACCTGGTCTGATATCAGAGGTGATGCCCCATCATGCCACAGGGCTTGAAAGAGCCACTGATTTGAGAAGTGCTACTACTCTTTGGGTCAGTTGTAGATGACCTGTTGTCTGCATTACAGTATGCATAGTAGAATCTGAGTCTACCCCTTGCTCGTGGCTGTGCTGGGTTTCTCAGTTCTCTGCCCATTATTTGATATTTATTTATTTAAAGAGTTTTATATAGCGCTGGCTAGACCCGAAGCTATCAGAGCACTTTGCATGAGGTTCCACATAGTTGCAAACTTACATCAGTTACAAGTTAAGAATGATACCAGTAAAAACTTTTAAGGAGCATAGAAGAAAAGGAAAATGGAGTGAGAAGGGTAAGGAGGTAAGGGAAAAGAGGGGTAGGGTATAGATATGACAGAGAGACGAAGGGAAAGTCTGCGCAAGGTCCGGCTGGGTAGGTGACGGCCGAGGGGGAATCCACAGCCCATCTCCTCTTCAGCTATCAGGTTTTCCACTATATTCTTGTGTTTGTCCCACTTCTAAAGTGTTTCTTCTTTACGTAAATTGTGTTTGATAGTTGCATTCTTCCTCTACTGACTTGGAGGACTGCTTTTTTAATTCTGTTCCAGCACTCCGTGAATGTATCACTTTCCTCTCTCTCTTTTATCCACCCTCAGCTCACCCATAGGTTCCCTGCCCCTCACCATCCACTGCTTGTCATTTTTTTGTTGTTAAATAATTATTCAGTCCAGTGTTACTTGAGCAATGCCCTCTGTCCGGTTGCTCGCTTCCCCATCTGTAGCTTCTCACCCGTATTCCATTACTGTTTTTTATACACAAGTACTTAGCTGTGACTGTGCGTTTTATCTCTATGAAAGGTCGCATGAGTTTCCTTAGCCTATGATTATAAATCACATCTACTTATGAGCATTACTAGAGACCTCAGATAGGAAGATGGGTATGAACCCTGTGGCACCCCCAGATATTGTTTTTTTTTTTTATGATTTCCTATGCCATGCCTCTGCAGGGCCTTCCATCTGATTTGTATCTGTTGTGCTCGATGTAGCAGGATGTAAGTGGTCCACAATGTCCTACCAGAGATGAGCGATCCACTTTCAGTCACTCATGTGGAACCTTGTAGTAAGATGCGTGTGGTAAACTGGGATGTGCTAAGCCACGCTTAGTGCGTGTCTAAGGCAAGGTCCTGACCCACATGGACATGCATCTAAAAGCACTGCGGATGTATGACGAATTAACTTTAGCATATCTCTACACCTGTCGTTCTTGAGGAGCCTACTCCCTGTTCACTCAGTTCGTCTTCTTTCTGCTGTTCCTAAGTAGGTCTCTCCTTCCTTTATGGTGAGGCACTTTCAGTCTAACTGTGATTCCTGTTTGTGTGCTACCTGTAGCAATTCAGTTCATTCTTGCTCTGTGTTAACACTTTCCTTTATGAATTCAAGGTGTCTAGCCACTAAAAGGCAAGATGACCCCTTGTATGCGCTGGGATACACATGGTCTATCTTTTCTAGAATAGTACCCCTAACATCCATACCAGTGATGCCAGGTGCAGGTCTAGGTGAGATGAACCCATGGGAGATTTTCATATGAGCAGAATAGAGACATTTGCATCTATTGATTGTAAATGGATCTAAGTTACACGATTGGCTGCTGTCTTGCAAATATTTCATCGATGCATCCCTCTTGGGCCTTCAGTGGTCATCCCTGATTTCTATGATTGTGAAAAGCCTGTTTCTTTGAGGTAGGTCTGCATAATGTTCAACCTTTTTAGAGTAATGCATTAAAAATGGCACCTTAATTTTCTGCTCTGTGATTTTTGCGCTTTACTTGTAGAACTAAGGTCAAACTAGTAAATGGATTTGTCAACGTCTATTTGTTGTGTTTTCAGATAGTGTTAAGTAGGAGGGCTGCTGTCTGGAATAAAGCTGAGCCTTCGGAGGTCCACCCTCCCTGGGGAGATTCGAGAGACCAGCAGATAGCTATTACTTTGAAGTTCAAGGCATGTGTCGCTGTGTGTTGGGAATGCTGTAGGAGAGCATTTTGATGGGTTTGTGTTATCTGTCACTCTACATCTTACTGTCTTACTTCTTTAAGTCATGCCTGGTCATCTTCGATGAGCCCAAACAGTCCTAGGAGGCTAGAGACAATTCGGGCTCACTGATAGAGGTCACCTTCGTCGTACCTATCCCAGAGGTCGAAATCCTTGCCCTGCCTGCCTCATCTTAAGGCCTTTTAACATCGATTCCCACGATGTAGCACTTCATACTTACCATTGAGCCATACAAATATCCCTGAAAGTCTCTGTCCTGATGGGAGAGGGAGAGGCATTTCTATTAAGCTGTCCCTAGGCGGCAGGCGTTGATACCTGAAATGCACGCGATGATTTGAGAAAGAGGACATTACTCTCTAATGCTAGACTGGTCCTGTAACCGTGCAAGCGTCCTTTAACCTGTGCTTGCATTTGTTGTTCATACCGGATCCTTGCCAGAATAGAGGCCAAGTTTATATGCGCTCTCGCGATCTTTCACTCTAGCTCACACACACGGACTCTCACTTGTATTTGCAAGGCACGATGGCTCCGTGAGTTAACACTCATCCCTGACATCGGAAGTGATCTGAATGTCACAACGCATATCCTGAGAGGGCCTGCTTAGCCTTCCATCCTTCTGAGGTCAGTAAATTGAGTACCATTAACTGGAGTAATAGCTAAATTTGTAATGTACAGTGCGTAATGGCAGATAGGCTGTATAAAGCACTTTTAAAAAATAAGGTATTTTTATATAACTTGTAACAGAACATTCAAATAGACCATCTTTTTGAATTCTTTGTTTAAGAGAAACTTGTCATTTTTCACTGTGTTCTTTCACTCCTTTTACATTAGATGTATTAGCCTGGAGTTAGTCAGTCAGTCAAAAGTTTACTTTATTTGGTTAGTTATATATATATATATCCTGGAGTTAAATATATGAATTATTACTGCCAGCTCTTTTTGAAATCATGCCTAACTCTTGCAGCCTTGTGCACAAATCCACTTGCTTTCACATCAAAGATGCTCACCAAAGGAGAATTTTTTACTCATTAGTGAGTGCACGAATTCTGCCCTATTAAGATACTTAAATGCTCTATGCCAGGTTTGATGGCTCAGTGGACTGATGTTTGCAGGGATCTGCGTTTTATTCTATGGTCACAGGTTTGATTCTCATGGGCG
Source organism: Lissotriton vulgaris (assembly GCF_964263255.1). Classification (NCBI taxonomy): domain Eukaryota; kingdom Metazoa; phylum Chordata; class Amphibia; order Caudata; family Salamandridae; genus Lissotriton; species Lissotriton vulgaris. The sequence goes on along the minus strand of NW_028241185.1, from coordinate 246,258 downwards.
TACTTAACTTTAATCCTTAGAAGGTCAATACAATGAGTACAATTGAGTTGGGTAACGAGAAACATCCCTTAATTGTCAACACTACCAGTAGACACTCTTGGGGATTGGGGATGAATGTGCATTCTATCAATACATCTGTTATGTTACTACTCCAGTCCCTCTGTTCTGTTACTACTGCCCCAAAGTGCTTTGCGGTTACGTGAATGCGTCAAAAAGCACAATTGAATTAGCCAAGATGCTTTAAGGAAAGCAGCCTCCTTTTTGGACGAGAAGCACGAAAGAAAGTAGTCCTGTGGTGTTTGACCCTGATCATGTGCACTCCTGTGGTGAGTGGATAAGCCCCAGCTTATCTGTCAGTAAGGTGGATTGTATCTGTAAGCAGGATTCTTTTTAATGAAATCATGCACCTTTGTCTGCAGCAGGTGTTATACTTTGGCCGGTTAGCTACTATGAAGTTTGATTGGTGTGGGAGTGCCACAGTGTTTTCCTGATCGAAGGTTGTATGGTTGCAGTAGCATAAAGCTGAAAGCGAAGTAATGCTTAAGTGTTCTCTTTGCTGTGACAAAAAAAAACATTCTGGTAAAATTAGGTTAAACATATCACGATGAGACTCCCAACGTGGTACCCTAGCTACTCACTAGGTTGAAGCTGCTGTCTTCTGTAGGCTGGGCTGTAGGAAACTGAACACCAAGGTCGACGAAAAATTGCAAGGCCCTTTAGCCCAAACAGCCATCCGCTTTACATGAACCAAAATACGCTTTTGCTAAACTAGGCATTTAACAAATGTCTGCTTACCATTCCATACCATGCAAAAGCAAACACCCCAGAGGAAAGGAAATCCCAGAGCTGTGTAAAACTGGAGGATGTACAGGTTAATAAAGTGCTTCAGTGTCGTACTGAAGGTGCTGTACAAACGTTGGTAATTGCAAATAATGTGCTGGAATTCATGCCAGGTCACTGAAGGTAAACATACTCTTAGGACTGGGAAAGGGATTGCTTGTGTATCAAGGGAGCAGGTGAATTCCTGTTGGTGGTTTATCTTTCTCCCAGTAGCCTCCGGTTTCTGATACAGTGCAGGCTTTGTCGTGCACGACGGCTTCCCTTGCCTTCGCTTTGAGTAGGTGACACTCCTTGAGGCACTAAGTGCTCATTGGTTGGGCTGAGGCAGCATCCCTCTTTACTATGATGTATGTTGGCCATTAGTGGAGTGATTGCGAGAGGATCAGAGAATTTGGGGCTGGATATCACACATTAGGTTAGCCATGGTGGAGTATAATTTCTGGCAGGGGGGAATGTTTTCTGGGTAAGAGAGGTAAGTCCCGTTAAGAGCTAGACTCAAAGGATGTAGTATAGTTTCTGGAGTTAGCTTCTTCTTGACCTCCGGTAGTTTCTTGGAGGGTCCCTCGATGTGTACTTACCAACTCACCAGCCATAATATGCAGTGCTTGAAATGGAAACACATAAGTGCATGTACTCTGTACCAGACTGCTTGCTTGTTTCTAAAAAGTGCCGATACTCTCCAATTAAAAGTATTACGTTTTTCTTGAGAAGTGCAGGTACTCTTTCTCTCAAACTAGGAACGTGCCGGTATTCAGTACCAGACCGGCCCGTTTAAAGCACTGCTCTCATATTATGTACAGAACCACCTAGTTTGAAGGTGGGGGTTACCTGGAGTGCCACTGGTGGGTGCCATGAAGGGCAGAGCCCTATCAGTGTTTCAAGATGCTGGTGTTCAGAAGCCATTAGAGTGCTGGTGTTCTTCATCCACCTGTGCTGGCTGACACTTGATAGAAGTGTCTCAAATTTTATCTTAGAGATGGATGCCTCTAGGTTTATCTTAGTCAATGGGGTGATATCTTAAGGTTTATCCTAGAGATGGATGCCTCTAGGTTTATCTTAGTCAATGGGGTGATATCTTAAGGTTTATCTTAGAGATGGATGCCTCTAGGTTTATTTTAGTCAATGGGGTCGATGTCTCTAGGTTTAGTTTAGCCAATGAGACCGATGTCTCTAGGTTTATTTTAGCCAATGAGACGGAAAGGATTTCACTCTGGGATGCAGGTGCGACCTTCTCCTCAACTCTTCTTTCAGTCCTGCCCAGGCAGAGGAGCGCCATACCAGGCATGGGGAGGTTAACCAGGCTTCGTTGTACCCCTGCACATTCTGGTATTTGTGATGTGCTGCTTAGTGTTGTTTGTTAAGGGAACGTGAAAACTGCAGAGTAGTTTAAGATAAAAACGCAATAAGAGCCTAGAGAGCTCACACATGGGGCTAAACGAGCTCCCCTCCTCCCTTTTGTTTTGGATTCATCTCGTGTTTTCTGTGCACCTGCTGTGCTCAGGGTTGAGGGATTAGATTGACTGCTCACAGCAGTTAAACCGGCCTTCAGGCTGCACTTCGTCGCGTCCGTGATGTCCTGGAGGAAGAGGGAGGAGGAGCTTCCGTTAGAGAAGGAAAACCACAGCTATCCGTCCATCCAGTAGGGATGCTGCAGCAGGACAGGAGTCCACCTGGGGTTTAACAGCTTGCCCTCTCTTCAGCGATCGTGGGAGGGCCAAATCCGCAATAGATGTGGATATCGAGAAGATCTGGGTTCATTCACCAAGAGTTCCTTGTTTATACTGTGTCATGCCTCGTAATACTGCTTAAACACTCTGACATTTTGCATTCCGAGCGTGTTGTCGGATTTGAATGCATTAATTTGCAAAAGAGTGCGTGATATAATAAATTGTTAAGTCTTGTCGAGAGGTGGTGCAAAGATTTTTACCAGGCTAGGTGAAGTGTCATTTTTGGTTGCCCTCTCCGGCACAGAACGAACTCTCCCTGCTTGCCAGGGCCGTATTTCATGCCCACTGCTGACATCACGGGTGGTTCCCTGATGTTACATTCCGTTGGGAACGGTCCAACTGATTTGGAAACCACTTTGGTTGCTGTCCGCCTTCTACATCTTTAGATTTGTATCAAAAACGGACCATATTCTACCGGCACCATTAGTAATTTGCTGCGCGTGGTTTCCATGGTAACCAACCAGTGTCTACGAAGATCTGCCTTTCAGTCAGGTGTAATTAATACCAGGTTACCACTGATCCGTGTTAGTAATTGGTGATTTCGTGGAACTAAACAGTCCCCCCCACTTCAGTTAAAACTGCAGGTTCTTTTTAAATATATAATTCCTGTGAGTTAAGTTACTTTGTGGTTGAGGAATTCGGGGTTGTCCATTATTAGCGCTATAGTAAATGTCATCCAGAGCCCTGTTTATCTTCATTGCTTTGTCTGTTGAGGATCGCATATCGAGCAGACAGTACTCTGCCTTCTGATGTAGCATATATACAACTTGACGGTGCCGGGTCTCCGGCGGTCCTCCGTTCGGAGGCGCTGGCGGATTCATCTCAACTGTGTCCTTGTAGCTGGCGGGTGTCATGGCTTGGCGAAGTGCTTCGCACCTTGTGCCCCCCACGGGCAGTTGCAGCCAATGAGCTGTCAATACTTAGGGTCCTGGTGGATAACCTGACCCAGTGGTCATGTTGTGCACAGAGCCCTACAAGTGATGGCACAGCTGGGAAGCGTTCCTGTGATGTTTGGATTACCAGCCCATACAGGAGAGGTTTGTGTTTTTATTATGTCCGAAAATGACGCGTTGCGCATCTAAAAGCTAGCGCTCCGACTAGTGAGAGGCGGGACAGCAGGTGCGAGCGGCAGGTGCACTTCTGAGGCACTCCCAGATGCCCTGAAACATTTCATTATTCTGTCCCTTTTCGTTGCCTCCTGCTAGAGCGTTTGCATGCCCCCCTCCCCCTCCCGGATGACGGTCCTGTCAGCCAGCGCCAAACAAAGCACCCAGGGCAGCTCTGCCTGCGGCTGCGGCGGGGAGTGTGCCCTCCTGTCCCCGGGGAGGCGAGCGCGGGCTCTTTGTGCAGCTTCGGGCCCGCCCCTCGCTGCCGCCTGCCCCGCAGCTGATATGTAGAGCAGCAGCCGGCCCCGCAGGCCTCACCGAATATTACCGTACATGGGCATTCCATCTCGCGGCTGCCACTCACCAGCGCCAGGGCCTTGCCGCCCGCTGATTGGCCGTGTGCGCACGAGAATTGCGCGCCTGGGAGGGGGCGCAAACATGCACGTGTCTGAGTGAAGTGCTTGAAATATTTATCTTCCTCAATGCTGGATTTGGCACAGAGCCGTGACAGCAGTTCTGCCAAAAGACATGCTTTTTATCTGAGCGACACCAATGATTCATTTTTTTTTAATGTATTCTTAAATGCATGAGGGACCTATCAGTATTTTTTCTTGTGCCGAATCTACAGGCCCGAGAGTCTCATTTTCAATGTGTCATTTGCTATTTCGGAATAGCAATTTTATAAGGCAAATGTGCCCCAGTTGAGAGAGAGTCAACTGTATCATGTATGTGCCCAGAACATGGGCGGGGGGCATGCCCTTGTCGCGCAATGGGGGCTGCATACAGCCTATGAGATACGTATCTCACGTGCCCCTCATCACATTCTGCAGATGGGCCGTGTCATTTTGAGTTACACCGCTGTCCGAGAGAGCATGCATGACAGGGCCTGCAGACATGCTGGTGGTGTTCCTCGACTCAACGACCAGCGGAATACCGTCAGGTACTCAGAGTGATCAATGCACGGGCAAATAATCTCCTCTGATATCAAGTACATGTACAAAAAACACACAATCAATATTATTCACTGCTGTCCTAAAAGTATGACTGGACTGTGTTCTGTGGTGGGACAGCAGTAGTGCAGGCCTAGAAGTTACTGTTTAGAGAAGATAAGCCGTGCGAGTCTGAGGAACGGCAGTAGGGGCACCTTGGAGGTATCTTTCAGAGCGCAGCAGATCTGGGACAACCGGCCGTCACAGAAGGGAGGGGAAGAGAGGCAAAGTCTAAGCGCGAAAGTGCCGACAACGCAAAGATCAGACCGGCAGCAGTGATGTACGGCAGTGCTTCTAGATAGAAGCCTAGCAGCTGTTGCAAGTGGGGTGGCAGTGGATGTATCCGTTCTCAGCAGGGTACAGAAGCGTCTGTGTTTTGCCTCTGTGGTGAAAGATCTAGCCACTGCCCATTAGGATAGGGAGTTAGTGGTATAGGAAAACGAGCAACAACGGGCAACAAAGGTCAGAGAAGAAAGGTGCTGAATGTGCAGTGCTACCTCCACAGATGACTTTTCTTGCAAGGACAGCTTTGGACGGTAGCCAACACCATGACTCAAACCCAGGGCCAGGGGCATCATTGTGGCAAGGACTGGCATGAGGTTAGGAATAACGTTTGCAGTATATTTTTATATGGTTGATAGACAGTGGCATAGAGAGCGTTATCCATTAAGCATGAAGTTCAAGGGAAGGCTAGAAAGACTAGGTTCAGGGAGACAGAAAGCGCCAGCTTGTGGGATAGAGGACTGCCCACATAGGAAAAAAAAGCTGAGCGAGAGCAGACACATTTGAAAAGAGTGACGAGTTTGTTAGGCTCAACCACTCTGGTATCTTATTAGAAAAAAAGATTGCAGGACGAGAGGCTCGCTGGTGAGCAACGCTTGAGCCCCTCACTGTGCTGAAGAGGTGGTCAACCATTGCTCAGGGTTGGATTCAATGACATTCATCCATGGAGATCTTGGATGGAATTCCTTTCCCTGACTGGTTCAGTCCCACTTTGGAATGGACCATTCTGACAGAACTAGTTGCTCTTAAGACAAGGTACTTAGTTGTGCAAGACTCAGGGTGCTGTTGGGACATGAATGGTGACTGGGGAGCAGGAAAACTTCAAGTTAATGAGCGAGACCTTTCCAGTTTAGGGACACTTTGGTTTTGTGATATCCTGAGCCTTTTCATTTAACATAGCTTGAGTGCCAATGGTACTAGTTTCACAGCTAAAGAACCCTTCTTCCTGAAGAAAGTTTGCTGTTGCTTTTGTTTTTACCCCTGCACAAGTAATAATTAGGTGGGAAAATGAAGAGGAATTTTGCTTCTTCTCGCTTAATCTGTGCCACATAGGGGAACCGGGACAACTTTCTTGCAGCCCTTTTCAGCTGAATTTACTTGAATCAAGAAAGCTACATTTTATATTACTGTCTAGCAAAAGAACAACTGAAGAGCTGCCATTTAATCATTTTTCATAGGCTGTGAAAGGTTCAGCTAGTTGTTCTCGTTTAAGCAAAATATCACTAAGAAATAGCATATTAAATGTAGGTATTTGTTTTGCAATTCCTACTTCAAATTGAAACTTTTGAATCTGACCCCAGAAACAACAATATTTTTACGATTATTTTCTGCATATTCCTATTGTAGATCTTCACGTTAATTGGTTAATAAATACAGGCCAGCCGTAAAAATGCAGACTGAAACGTAGTTACTTCATTTTGGCCAACTCTGTTTAAGAGGAAAATACGTTTCACACCTATAGATAAAAAAAATATAATAATGGCAATTTCAACTGAAATATAATTTTGTTTAAATGCGGAATGAGAAACAATTTGTGTCCGAGCAGTTGAATACATGCTAAATGTATAGTTTCTATCTTGCCATTTGTTCAGTGACTTGGAAAATCAATACATTAGGGAAAGTAGCAATTTAATCTCCATCAAAAATGTTTAGCTGCTGCCTCTATTTCTTTTTGGAGTTTCCGTAAATAAGAGCTGTAATACTATTATGTGTGTGTTAGAATTTTTTTTTTTTGATTTAGAGATTTTATTGAAAAATAAAAGTGGCATATACATTGGCAGTTGTACACAGTGCATTTGTGTTATCTCTTTTTCTTGGCCTGTTGTAGAGGGGAAGAGATGTGAACACAGAGTGGCGCTCTCTTCTGGAAACCATAAATGTTTGCTGCCACTTTATGCCGACTTCTTAAAGATTTGTTGATATTGGTACTAGTGCCAAAGTAAGACGTTTTTAATTGAAAGATTATATTGTTTTTTAAAACTTTCTAACGTTATTAACGTTCTTAGAAAAGCAAATCTTAATGTATTCAAAAGAAACAATCGAACATCGTTTTTAAAAAGTAATTACAAAATCTTAATGTATAGACAATGGAAGCTAAAATCAGAAACCTCTGAATTCAGGCAATGGGAAGGTAACACAATGCATTGAACTAGCTAAAGGCAGACCTCATCATAGAGAGAGGTGGAAGTATTTGCTCCATACGTTCCTAAAGTGAAACAATTCTCAGACTCCTGAGGCGTGAGCCGGGAGCTTAGCTAGCGCTTTCTTACGGCATTTAACTGTTACTGCCATTGTTTTAAAATCCCTGTTTGCATTATATTCCGATGTATTTACCTTATTGCGCCGTTTTTTAAAGATTTATCGCTCTGCTGCTGTCCTAGGGGTAACGTTGTTGGTGCAAGGGTGGGAGGATTCTGTCCCATCAGGCAGGGGCTCAAATCAGCCGGTTGCGGTTCCCCGGAGTGGCTGGAGTGTGTCCGCCATCTTGGGGAGGCACTGCGGGGTTAGCAGACTAGTGGTTGTAGCCTCGCCTGCCTGGTCACCTCCTTTATTTCTATAAATGGAGACACTTGGGCGCCCGCGCAGCGGGTGCGCCGCTGAGGCGCCAAAGGCAAGCCCGTCTGCGCCCGTCCGTGCCGTCACCTGTCGCCAGGACCCCTGCATCTTTCACAGGTGGATCGCGCAGATATACACGTGAAGAGCTCCTGGGTCTGGCCTCCAAGTGCTTTTCGGCACCTTGGGCCTTTCAGGAGCTGACTTATGAGTGTGAACTCTGTGCTTTTAAGGTGGATTCCGGGGAGCAGCTTCTATGCCCACCTAACTGCACCGAATACAAGTTTTTTAGCCTCAACTGTCGCTCTCTGGTGAGACACCATGCAGAAGTATTTGATCTGTTAATAGATGAGGGCCCAGATGCCATTTTTCTTACAGAAACCTGGCTTACCCAGGAAACAGTGGCATAGCCATAGCTAGCCCTCCCTGATGGCTCTACTTTAAATAGTATTAACAGAGAGGGGGGATAGGGGGTGGCATTGCTGTGGTGGCTAAAGAAGCCTATGCTGTAAGCCTGACTGAGGAAGGAATAGCGTGCTGTGAAAGCGCTTTGTTTAAAATTAAGCTTAGCTGCAACCTAACAATGTCCGGTCTTTTAATCTACAGACCCCCTGGGCCTTCTGGAAAATTTCGAGAGGACCTAGCAAATAAAATTGGACAATTGGCCAGCAAGGCGGCAAACTTTACCATCTTGGGGGATCTTAACTTGCACCTTGAGCTGCAAGGAAAGGCCGAGATCACCAGTTTTTTAGGGGATCTGGAAGCCTTCCAGCTGCCGCAACTTGTCCTTGCGGGTACACATGTGGCTGGTCATTTGCTTGATGCCATCTTTTCCAATCTTAGTTGTTTAAAAACCTTCTCCCCGGTCCCTCAGACGTGGACGGATCATTCACTAATATCATTCTCTCTGCAGTGGCAGGGTAGAGCTGATGTGGCCCGTCCAGTCTCTGTGGAAAAACGGCCCTGGCACAAGCTAGACCTGGAGATGCTCGCTACTTGGTTAGCGGAGCACAAACCCCAGCTTCCCCCAGACATCGAGGGGGCGCACTTGTGCTTTCATGATTGACTGGTGGCCGGTCTAGGTAGCTGCATCCCGGCCAAATGAGGAGGTAAGGGACGTGGGCCATCGAATCCATGGTTCACTGACTCACTAACTCAGGCAAAGAAAGGGTGCAAGCAGCTGGAATGTGCCTGGTGCCGCTCTTATTAGGCTTCTGCATTATGAGTATATCGAGTGGCGGTTAAGGAATACCATAAGCTTATCCGCAAAACGCGGGCAGAGCTTGTAGCCAATAAAATGTTGGCCAGCTCTAATCCCGCCAAGACCATTTTTTCTCTGCTTAAAAATATGAAGAAAGCGGGCGTTACTAGTGCCTCCCCCATAGCCTCTAACCATCAATGCGAGGCTTTAGCACACCACTTTGTAAATAAAGTGGAGCTGATCTATCAGGGCCTTTCCAACGAGACTACCCCTACTGAGAATGCTGTCCCTGTAGGGACGGACATTATGGAGGACAACTGTTTGTCAGTCTTCCCTCTGTTGCTGCCCCAGGAATTTGAGGCCTTATGCGTTAAAATTAAGTCGGTCTCTCGAGCCGACCCGCTGTCATCTGCCAGCTCCAGTCACTTATTGCCCCTGTGGGTCTAGAATTGGCCAATTTGTCCTTAAAACTAGCTTCCGTCCCTAGGGCGTGGAAGCATGCTAAAGTCATTCCATTGATAAAAAAGTCATCACTGGATCCGGAAGACCCTGGCAACTACCGCCCTATATCCCAGCTGCCTTTCATGACTAAGTTGGTGGAGGCGCATGTGAATTCCATCCTGTCCAAATTTATTGATGAGTGCAACATCTATGATTCCTCCCAACATGGGTTTCGCCCTCGTCATAGTAATGAGTCGGCTCTTCTGGCAGTCACGGAATCCATTCGAAGTAGGCTGAATGTGGGAGATTCTGTAGCCCTGGTCCTATTGGACCTAAGCGACGCTTTTGATATGGTGTCTCATGCGATCCTCCTTGAACGCCTCTGGGCAGTTGGTATCAGGGGCGGTGCCCTGGATTGGATTCGGTCCTTCTTGGCAGGGCGGTCTTTTCAGGTTTCAGTGCCACCTTTTCACTCTCAGGATCATGCCCTGTGCCATGGGGTACCTCAAGGCTCTATTTTGAGCCCACTTTTGTTTAATCTCTACGTGAGGCCCTTGGCTGTGGTGGCCAGATGCAGGGGGCTGCCCTTGGTGTCGTACGCTGACGACACCCAGCTGGTGATCGCCTTTTCTAAAAATTGCCGCACCTACCTGGAGAAGTTTAAGGAGGATCTGCCGGTCATCTCGGATTGGATGAAGGCTAATTGTCTTCAATTGAACGCCAGCAAACCGAGATCCTACTGTACGGGAAGGACCAGGATCTCTGGTCCAAACAGTGGTGGCCTGACCATCTGAAACCCGCCCCGTCACCCAAGGAGGCTGTAAAGAATCTGGGTGTCTGGCTCGATAATGAACTGACATTTGAGATACAGACAAGAGCTGTTGCCGCTGTTTGCTTTGGGCTCTTGAGAGGATTGAGACCCTTGCTTGGCTTTTTTCCTCCCAGAGTACGCCAAACCATCGTGCAGGCCTCCATTCTTGCTAGGCTAGACTATGGAAATTCTTTATATCTGGGTGCCAACAAAGCTAGCATAAAATGCCTGCAGAGGGTTCAGGACGCAGCAGCACGTAAGTTAGTGGCTCTACCAAGATCCCAGTCGGTGTCGCATGTGCTCCCCAAGCTGCATTGGCTGCCCATCGAAGAACGTATTCAGTTCAAGGTGCTGTGCATCTCTTATAAAATCCTGATGCACCAAGTCCCCATTGGGTTATCTGGTCTATTGAAGTCCTATATGCCCAGGCGTGCTTTGAGATCCGCCGACCATGGGCTTGTCTGTGTCCCTAGAGTCTGGAGAGCGAGGGCTGAGGGCTGTTCGTTCGGCCTCTTGGCAGCCAAACTCTGGAACTCTCTCCCAGTGTACATTCGAGACATCCCTAATCTTTTGATGTTTCGTAAGACTATAAAAACTTGGCTGTTTCCCACTATCTGATGTTCAGGCGCTTGTGGGTCTCTCTGTTCCTCCTCTGGCTTCTGGTTGCGCTGGGATGCCTCATCGCTGAGGCAGCCATGCGCTTTACAAATCCCTCATCAATAAATAAATAAATAAGTTTAGCAACCCTTGCACGGTATATACTTTTTGAAGGATAGATTAATACTGTGGTGTTATCGTTTGAAATTAGAAAACCGTATATACATTTGGACCCTCTATAAAATAAAGGATGCAATTCAATTCAAAGACTCTAGTGTAGAGATTGTACCTACTCTGGTCTCTGAAGATTCCAGAAACATGCAGACTATCTTTTGTTTGGCCTGAAACATCATGACATCATCTGTGATCTGAAGCCCAACCACTGTCTCTCTGTAAAAAACCCTTGTCTTGTCCCCAGTGCTCAAAATAGCTATGTGTCGGACTACGTTGTAATGTTCTTGTTTCCTCATATTCTAACTAGAAGCTTAAGGCCTGGCAATCAATATGTAGCATCCAGAGAGCCCCCAAAATACAATAAATATGAAGGAAGTACCCTTCATTATGCATAGATCAATCCTGTGTACCTTGCTACTGATGGATCTTAGACTGAAATCTGATTTTTTAAATTCAGGCGGTTGCTAAAAACCCACCTCTCCATCGAAGCGTAAGGTTCACCCAGTCCCATGTAATAGCCTCTTACATACTCAGCTTGATTTGGATCTAAACAGTTAGACACGTAAACTGATTATTGTTCCACTTACAGGGCACTGTTTGACACTTTTGATTTTCTCGAAGGCTTTACCAGTTTTACACTTGACTGCTTAATCTAGCATTTGCTCTCATCTTCGTATATGATCCAAAAGTTCTCTTTGGCTAAGGTTTGTGGCATTTTACAAATATCGCACATGAAGTAACTCAAATAAAGTTTAGGGGTTTTCCGTGGAGCACCACTTTTAAAATTCTAGCTGTGCCAAGTCTTCATCATCAGCGATGAGCAACTACGAGCATAGATTTTTTTTTCCTCTCCAGGGACATTGAAGAGCTAACCAATCTATGACTGTGCTTGCAGCTCCCCTTTAAAGTTTCCAGAGCTCGCTTTATACAGAATCTCTGAGCTTGCTCAAAGTGATACGGGCAGGAGGTAGGCCACCAGCCCATCTTCTCGTCTTTCTGATGGAGCGGGTGCTACTCCCGGGGGATCTTGGCAATTCACCACAGCAACTTTGATATTTTTAGTTGATTGTGGCATCACATGCCTGGTATATGTTTAAGAGTATTATTGGCCGTCCTGACATTTCTCCAAACACATTTGGGGAGATTAGCTTCTGTGAGCATTTTACGCAAGGAACCCTAAAAATACATGAAGCGTTCAGAATGAACACTTGTAATAACGAAAGCTAAGCACCGGAGAATGTTTTTGTTTTTCTCTCTGGAAGTCTGTGTGAGCTTTGTTTCCTGTTTTTACATTCACACACTCTTCCTTTTGCCAGGAATTCAGTGGTTCCAGTGTTTTAAAGATGAAGAAAAGGAAAACGCGCTATGATCCAACTCCTCATGCTCAGCATTTGTGCTGTGTTTGGTAAACAGACTAAGGAAGTACCAGATTGCAGAAGCCTAATATGAACTGAAAGTTGAAAGTTTGATCATTTTTAAAGGCTTTTCTTTACTCTGCTTTGGAAGTGGACTTTCCACAGTGTAGGTGACCAAAGGGACGGGTTGATGAAAGTACTGTCATAGTAGACTAGTTGCGCAAGAGTAATGTTGTGTGCACTGTGGATTGATCTTTCAGAATAAAACTAGTGTTAAGAGTCGATTAGAACTCACAGGTAACTTACTTTCAGAAAGGTGGGTGACCGTATTCCTTGGTATGAATTTCAGACACAAGCACACAGGTAGGCACTTCTCCTTCCAGCACTAGAAATGTGGCCTTGGCCACATTTATGCCAGAGAAAATCTAGTGACTCATACAGTTAAGGCAAGAGGAGATAATGGCCAGTTGTTTAGTTTGTTTTCCAGTTGGAAGTGAATTTGGGTCTCATCAACTTACATTTCCAGGTTCATCTGGTACTGTTTTAGAAGCTATGCCAGGGCGGCCGACGCACACTTTGAACTATAGAAAAGTGGGAATAATTCCTGTGATGTGCTGCAAAACACCATGAATGAGGACCACTGCAGGTGAATAATAACTGTTTGTTGCAATTGTGAAGAAGGGATTGGAGCCACTCCAAGGCAAATTCTGGAGCACCTGGCCATTCTTTTATTATTCCCAGTGATGTGCCATGGTGTGAACATGTGAGAAATAAGAATATTTGAGTGTGTATCTTCCTCCAAGTAGAAGAGAAGCTTTTCTCTCATCTTGGCCAAGGTAGACTCCGAGCCAGTTGAGGGCGTGAAACCTCATCATTATTGTGAACAAGATGATTCATTTGAGCTTTTTCTTGAAGTTGGCCTATTATCTCCTTAGCTGCGATTTGGCCAGTTATTAGCTCGGATCTACAATTTATACTCCCAATGACTTCGTAAAGAGGGGAGTGATGATAGTGGTTTTAATGTGCTGAAGGTAAATCAATATTCAATGGAGAAGTTTTCTCCAAGCAGTGGTATTTTTTTTAAAGTTTTTGCAGGCACATGGAAAATGACGATTAAATCAAATTTTTGGAATTCATTTTTTTAATGTATTGTAGTTTCACACATTATCAAGTAATCTCAGTCAGCAGGGTCAGTAAAATATTAAAGCAGCGTCCCAATGAAGCTTCCACGGCATTCAGCATTTTCAGTATTTGCTTCCATTCATTCTGGCTTATGACTTTCTGTTGAACCAGCTTATTGTTTTGCCTCTATTTTTAGTGTTCCTTTTCATTCGTCGGTGATTCCCATCACATGGGTGAAGCAAAGAGAGCTTGGATTCATGATAAGATTCTTTTATTTTGAATTTTTTACAGTTACATGCAAGCTTTTGTTGTAACATGGTAGGATTACTGGCATACAAAATGAGGGGAAAACATATTTCCAAGTGGGCTGTGGCATACTCCTTTTGTAAGCTGTTGGCCTTTTATACTTTACGGTGCCGGCTGCTGTGCCTGCCTTCCCTTAACATGTGCCTTTTAGAAGATTGTTGACATTGTTTACTTGGTATTTCAATATATTGTTCTGGCCAATGACTTTAGAGCATATTGTGGCAGAGAAGAGGTCTGAGCTGGAACACCACTTTACTTTAGAAACTTAATTCGAAAAGTGATTGCCTGGAATTTAATCATTAGAAACGGTTTGTGGCATTGCAGTTAATAAAAGGACACAGTAGATTTAGCGTTTGTCCTTGCTCGCACTCTCTCCAAATAACGCATTCAGCCCTTCCCATTGAATACTTCCTTCTACAACTTCTTGACACACAGCAAGTGTTTCGCCAATAATGAAAAGGTGTTAACGCTGTTCTTCTCTGGTAAAAGAGAGCGTTGGATCCGAGAATTTGACAGAACTAAATTCCAAAGACGCCCTAATGAAATATCTTGAGTGTTTAATATTTTTTTTGTACATTCTGCTGCATTTGAGCTAGAACTCATTTTTGTATGAAATCAGCAGATTATTCTTAGAGGTATGTGGCAATTCTTTAATTATGTGGTGTTTGACTTAGCTGCACAATTGCATCATTTTAGTGGCCCTTTCAATAGCCAGTGACTCTAACTTGACTCAGACCGAAGTGACTTACCATCTTGCGACTTGTTCGTAGGTCAGTGTGAGATGGGCCGGTGACCTCAGTCAACTTTGTTCCCGCTGGAAATGTATTCACCTTAATTAGGCCACCATCTCAAAAGGCACTGTTTAACTCACTCTGGCATTGTCATGAGTACGTGGCTCGTCTATACTGGACATCAAAGCTAGCATCTTAGTTAAAAAAGTTGTGCTGGTGTAGTTATTTACTTTTGCCACTATAAAGTTCCTTTCGCTCAATGACGCCTTGCTTTTGATAAGACTGATGAATCTGTAATCTGTGCCTGCATGTACATACTCTGTAATGTACAAATTGCAAAGTATGCTCCCCAAAATGAGGAGAATCTTAGTTGGGCCTATCGCCGCCTGGTAATCCCCATCACAGGCCATGTCATAAGTAGGAGAGCACAGGACGAGATTGCGAGCTGCCGCATTACTGAGGAGCAGCTTAAAGGCTATGACCATGGGAAGTGGCAGTGCAGCTTCTGTTTCCCTTTTGAAGTTCATGGTAGAGCGGGGTATACAACCCTGCACCAAGGATGCAAGGGAAGTCAGTCTCCTACCATGGCCTGTGAGATGATCATGTGCTCTCTACTCACCGACAACCCTCTGCTGTACATTCAGTTTTTGTATACCAAGATTTTTGAGGCGTAACTCTTGTTTGGTGGTCCAGGGTTAGACATACTAGCTGGACCGGTAAGATCGTTGTTTTCCAGTTTCATTCTATATAAATGTTGCCTTAGTGAGTATGGAAGATAATATAATTTGCTGATGATATTTCCCCTGTTGCTGGCTAGTGGGTTTTTAGTTTCCAAGGAGCTCGATGAACATGTGACGGCTGTTTCTTCCAGGCACCATTTGCGGCTCACAGTGTTCGAAGTTGATGTGCCAGTGCGTCCATGATTATCTTGACTCCTGTTGAGAGCTTCCCTCATTTGGGTGCTTTAGGGTGGTTTGAGCTTCTACACCCAGAAAGACTTCCTTTGAGATGGACAGGCCATGTTTCCTGCCTGCCTACTTTTTTCCTGTGCAGTGTAATTACGCATAACAATGCTAGAATAGTGTTTTTATCTTTAATTTCTCTCATCAGGATTTTTCTGGTTGAAACAAATGTGTACCCAGATAATTTGCACTAAAGAAATACTGTGCTACTCAGTGCACATGTACCTCCCTACCCCCTTTTCCTAGTGTTGGACCTGGCCCTTTTTGTAGGGTTATCCCCAAACCTCTGGGCACTTTACCACTGCTAACCAGTGCTAAATTGCATGTGCTCTCTGTCTAAATTGTATTGGGGATTGGTTTATCCATGATTGGCATATTTGATTTGATAGTAAGTCCCTAGTAAAGTGCACCAAGTGTGCCCAGGGCCTGTAAATCAAATGCTACTAGTGGGCCTGCAGCACTGATTGCGCCACCCACATGAGTTAACCCGTAAATAGGTCTCAGACCTGTCACTGCAGTGTCTGTGTGTGCAGTTTAAATCGCCATTTCGACTTGGCAAATGCACCCACTTGCCAGGCTCAAACCTTCCCTTTTATTACATGTAAGTCACCCCAAAGGTAGGCGCAAGGGCAGGGTGCAGGGTATTTAAAAGGTAGGACATGTACTGGTGTGTTTTACATGTCCTAATAGTGAAATACTGCTAATCGTTTTTCACTATTGCACTATCTCTCCCATAGGGTAACATAGGGATTGCCTTGAAATATCTTTTAAGTGAAATTTTCCATTGGAAGCTGATATAGATTTGTCACTTGGGGTTTCTAAACTCACAATTCAAAGTACGTCTTTTGGAGAAGTTGGTTTTTAAATTGCATATTTGAAAAAGCAACTTTTAGAAAGTGGGCCTTTTCTTGCTTAACCATTCTGTGCCTCTGCCTGTCTGTAGAATCCCCGTCTGGATTAGGATGATAGATGGGCTATTGTGCATTCACTCTAGACAGTCACACAAAGGGTGCTGAGTTGTGCCTTGCATATCCTGATGGGCCATCACCAGGCTGAAGGGCTTTCCTGAGCTTGAGTGGTGGGAGGAGTTGTCACTGACCTGAATAGGGCTGTGCTTGTCCTCACACATAGCTGTCTCCACCTCTCTGTAGTGTGTCTGGAGCTAGGTCAGGGAAAGGCAGAGTCTTGTGCCCTACAAATACTTTCCATTGAAGTTTGCCTACTTAAAAGGCAAAAAGGGGTATAAGTACTGGACCTCTGGCACTCTCAAATCAGAACTCATATGGACTGAGTACAGTCTGCCAGGAAGAAGAGCTGGATACTCTAGGAGGTACTGCCACTCTTGTGAGGTTGCTTTGTTGTGCTGGCCTGATGCTTGCCGCTTCTAACCTAGGAGTGAAAGGACTGGACTTTGCTTTCGGAGCCTGCTTCCAAGGTTCTTCTGTTAAGAAGTCTCAGGGCCGTCAGAGGCTTCACCTACCTGTGCTTGGGTTCTTCTGGTGGGAACCCTGACTTGCCAAGTGTTATGTTATGTTAAATATTTTATTAAGCGCGACTGTTACCCTTGGATGTCCTGGCGCTAACTGCTATCCTGATGCAGAAAAAAACTGAGGAAGAGACTAAAACAACCAGGTCTTGAGCATTTTCCTGAATAACAGCAAATCAGTGCTGTTCCTCAGATGCAAAAGAAGCTGGTTTCACGCCTTTGCAGCACCTACCACAAAACTTTTCCCACCCCAGCGTGCTCTTTTTACGGGTGGAACTTTGACCAGATTTTGAGCCAATGAACGTAGCAGTCTAGTAGGGGTGTACCATTGAAATTGTTCCCACAGGGAGCTTGGTCCCTGATTGTGAAGCGATTTAAAAACTAGACAAAGGGATTTAAATAGCACTTGTTGCCTCACTGGCAACCAATGAAGTCTACGAATTTAATTAGAAATCGGGGCACATTTTGGTATGCCAGATAACAGCCTAGCAGCGGTGTTCTGCAACATCTGGAGTCTGTGCAACAGACTCTCTTGTATGTTTAAATAGAGGCTGTTACAGTTATCCAGATGTGACATGATCAATGCAGTAACCACCGTCTGCCAACTCTCCTTACGCAGAAAAGGAAGAATTTTCTTGGTGGTCCTGAGAGTGAACATAATAGATGATACTATGACGTTAACTTGCCTTTTCATGTCCAATTTATCATCTACGTACACTCCCAAATTTTTCACTTGCTTGGAAAGTGCTGGGAGGGGCCCCAGAGAATCAGGCCAGCATTCAGGGGTCCACAGGTTGAGGTCATTCCCAAATAGGATGACTTCGGTCTTGCCTGAATTTAATTTTAGGCAATTACTGGCCATCCAACTACCGACTGCCTCCATACAGTCGTGTAGCCTGTGGCTTGTATTCCTTTCTGATCCTGGAAGAAGTGGTGCCAAATCCCGTTCCTGGGCCCTTGAAAGTGCAAACTGGTGTTAAAAATCCACTCATAGACTCAAAGTGCCTGTTTTCTCGACGAAGCACCGCCGAGTGGCTGAAAAGTGACGCATCGCTGCTGTGCGGCTGAAGAATCAACGCATCGCTTGCTGTGCCGCTGAAATATCACTGCAGCCCGAGTCCTTAGCACTATGTCACCGACGTCCATGGCACCAGCTCCTGCTCTGATGCAGTCCCTGCTTTACGGCTGAAGAATCGACTCATCGCCTGCTTCATAGCAGTGAAATCGACATTGTGTTTGCTTTGCCGCCGCATTGACACTGTGCGTCTGGATTTTCAGCGCATCACTTCACCTTCCAGTAAGGAACCGATGCATCACTTCCCCTGACCGTAAGGAACCGCATCACCTCCCCTGTGTAGCAGTAAGGAACCAACTCATCACCACTCCTGGTAGTAGGGAACCAACGCATCGCTTTGTTTTTTCGGCACCTCACCTCCCCTCCCCTGAGTCTGTTTTTCATTTTTGAATTTTTACGCATCCCAGGTACTTTGTGCTAAATGTGACGCATCCATAAGTTCATATGGACTGCATTTGCTTAACCTTTTGAAAAATAATATCTTCACTTGTGTATGTTTGATTTTTGTTGTTTATGTCTTGTTTTATTCAGATAAATATTGGCTATTTTTCTAAACTGGTGTAGACTCATTTTGTAGTGTTTTGACTGCTACTTTGTGTGTATGTACAAATGCTGTACACATTGCCTTTGAGATAAGCCTGACTGGTCCTGCTAAGCTATCAAAGGGGTGAGCAGGGGTTCTCTTAGCTGTGTGACTCCCTTACGCTGACTAGAGTGAGGGTCCGTACCTTGACAGGGTGGAAACCCCTGGCAATTAGAGAACCCATTTCTAACACCTACCAGTATAAATAAAAAGGTTGAAGTTCTGAAAACTGATGGTAACAGTTTTTGTAAGTAATGCGAACTAGGGCTAAAATCAAAATACTGATTTGTTCTGGTTTTAGTGAAAGAATTACATTTCCTAAAGCTTTGTGCATAGTCTCCTGATTTGAATTTCTGGAAACTAAAATGTGGCCTCTAGGAACAGATTGGATGTTACCTTCTTTGCCCATTCAACTTTCCTTTACTTCCCAGTGTGTGCGCAGTAATGAGAAAAAATAAAAAAAACATTGTTCAAGGCGGAATGGAAATCTGCTGTGGGCTTCTTCTCAAAGTCTAATTGGCGAGACCACAAGGAACGCTTGGAAGTGCGCACAATGCTAAAAAGCAATTCAAATTCAGTGTATTTCTGTTAGTCTCAGTGAACCAAATAAAATACACTTTAACGGGTCGGATATGGGCCTCAAGTGGGGCCCGCATGGGAAGGATGCAGCGCGAGATTCCATGATTTGACAGACACCGGGTTCGACATTGCACAGCAGGTCCACGGCGAGAAAGAAGTTTGATTAACTCCAGTGACGTCAGATTCCTCAATCTGGTGCCAATGGACACCTAAAATGTTAAGTCTCAGGCTCTAAACAGTAGCCAGCATAGACAGTTTCGGTCTTGACCGGGGCCTATTTGGACATTCGTAAACCACTGGCATGTTTTTCATCATGCTCATGTCTTTGCACATCGAAAAATATGATTTCAAAGCTTTATCTTGAATGTAAATTGAGGTCACTCGGTGAACACTGGGGTAGGAACTGATGTAATTTCCGAGCTCAAGAAAACATTTCCAGCTGTGTATGGGCAGAAAGCATGCTGTCTGGTGTTATGCTTGGAAGCTGGCGGTTAGCATCCGTCCTCCTAAGCACACTCACATTGTTATGAGCAAGGATGCGTATTATTTTTACATCCTCCCATCATTTCACTGCTAATATTAATCATAAGGGTGTATCCTGTTTTTTTGACTGGTGAACACAGGAACATGTATGAGGACTGATCTTCCATCAGCCTCCGGCTTTTGGCTGGTTCTTTCTGGATCCTGGCCTCTGGTCCTGCCATCTTCAGGCGCGTTTGCGACAGTGTGGGTTGCAGTGGGCCACACAGTCCTAGTGTTGGCGGGTAGGGAATGATGGGTTGCATGAATGAATACAAACGCAAGAAAACAAACGGTGACTATTGGGAAATAAAGGAAGTAGTGTACTGTATACCAAAGCTTGGTCCAGTACAGGAATCTAGACTATGGACGTGTGAATGAGGGTCTCTTGAGTTGTGAGTGGCTGTGGATCGGTGTGGAGGTAGTGCTTATCTCAGTGGTGCTGAATGGGAGAAGGTGAGAGGGACTGTGGGTCTATTTTGTGTGAATTGGCAGAGGGAAGAGATGGCAACAGTGGCAGTAAGTCAGTGATGGGAAGGAATAGGTGGGGCTAGTGATGATGTAAGCATTAACCGTAGTAAAAAAACATTGGCAAAGCAGAAAGGCCTCGCCTATACAAGAGCTATTGGCTTTAGCAATGTGGTTTTGCCATGTTGTACTCAAGTGTGGCTGCTGTTCAGCATGGCTAAAAGTTAGTGGTGTGGGGTGTCTTAGAGTAAATTGCGGGGAGTAGAGTGTTGTAGACTGGATTTGTTTAAGTAGAGAGTCATAGAGTAGAGTAGGAACAGTAGAGTGTCGTAGATTAGAACAGAGACATGTAGAGTTCAGTGGCAGAGAGTGTCGTAGAGGGCAGTGTCATAGTGGGACGTAGCGGGAAGTGTCGGCATACAGTGTAATAGCGTGCAGTGGCGTAGAGTGGGGTGGAATGGATTGGATTGATTGAGTGGGTGGCCTGGATGGGGATGGATTGGAGTAGAGTACATGGAAATGGGGAGAGGTGGATTAGATTGGTTTGGGGGTAGATTGGATTGCTTTGGGGTGGGGTGAATTAGACTGGAGTGGGATGGATTGGAGTGGGGTGGATTGGACTGGACTAGAGTGGAATTAATTGGATTGGAGTAGGGTGGATTGGAGTAGATAGGAGTGGGGGTGGAATGTAGTAGGGTACATTGGACTGTAGTGAGGTGGGCTCGATGGATTGGATTGAGTGGGGAGGGTTGGGTGAGGTGGATTGGATTGGAGTAGAGTTGGGTACATTGGATTGCAGTAGAGTGGGGTGGACTGGTTGTGCTAGATTAGACTGGAGTGAGTGGATTGAAATGGGGTGTTGTGGATTGGAGTGAAGTACATTGGGGTGGGGCGTATTAGAGTGTGGTGGCTGGATGGATTGGATTGAGAGGGTGGACCGAACTGAGGTGGGGTGGATTGGATTGGGTTAGAGTAGGGTGGATTACACTACTTATCTTACTATACTAATGCAAGGAACATTGTCTCCTATTTTTTTCCTCAAAATATCTCTTGCTAGAAACCCCATTAGAATCCTTCGTTCATACCCTGTTCTGCCTTTCAACACTTTAGTTCCTCCCTTAGGCCCATCTTGTCTCCTTCCCCTTGCTGAGTTAAATTCCATAATTCTGGTCGGTAATCCATTGTTTACCTCTTTTATCCTATTCTGCCCACAAATCATCTAGCCCTTCAACTTTTCCTCCCTCTTTAAACTCACCAGTGACTTTCCCCTTTTAGATATCTATCACTGTGCTCCAAACGTGCCTTGAAAATCCTACAATTGTCACCTCTCGGACTACTTCAACCACTCAATAGAAGCATCATCAATGCAACTGGCAGAAAACACACACCCTAGTACACCTTCTTGTAGGCATTGACTGCCTTCCTCATGCATACTTTAAAGTCCTCACACTGGTCTTCAAAGCCGGACATGGCACCTCACCCATTCTATCCAAGAACATCTCTTGCGACACTCCAGAAAGAGAAAAGTGCCAACAATAACAACCTTTCCATGCCCAAGCGAATGTGTGCCTTTTCTGATTTTTACATTATTAAGTCTCTACTGAAACAGCCTGTTCCTAGAATTTCAACCCCTTGAAGTTTGCTTGTAAGGTCCAACTCTTCATTCTCAAGGATGTGAACAGCTGACCATCCTGGTGACAACCCTTGCAGGTCGAGGTACTGTCCATATTCCACCAGTCATCTTCACCATCATTTATTATAATCGTTTCGCTCCCTTTCATAAATCTCACATTATTAGTGTATTGATAGAAATCTTTCATACACAATACATGTATAAATACAAATCAGTATAATATTGGCTACGTGGTGTATGCTCCCTTGAGTTTTCAGGAAGGTTTCACATAAGCTAGGTGCTGCTAGCATGACTTGCAGCAATACCAAGCACAGATTAAGGAAATTGAACTGCCAGTAGACCTGTGTCTCAGTAACCTCAAACCTAAACACATGGTATGTGGTTTAGTATAGGGCAGTGAATAGTTTTGTGGTTCCCAATGTTCTGATGGCCCTATGTTATAAGAATGCCTTTCTGAATGAAATAGCAAAATGTGCTGACGCGCAGCAGAATGGCTTCCCTTCTGTAGAGGTCCAGATCGTTGCAGGCATGATAGACTTTTTGCAAAACCAAACCTATTATCCTGCAGCATCTTACTGGCTTCTTATAGCCTTTCTATTTCAATGATGGGCTTTGCTGGGGAAATAGTTACTGAACTCCACTGGTGCTCTTACTTGCCTCAGAAACACTCAAACCGAATACATGGCTTGTATTACAGTTCAAGGTATTGAAAATCCTATATGTGAAATACTCAGAGGGAGGAAAAAACAGCCAGAGTGTCTAGGTTTTAAATCTCAGACTTTATATTGCAATGTTTAAAAAGATCTCTTTTTTTTATGCAAGGAATACTTGTGGCAGCTACTGATTGTACCGCTATTGATATGATTTTCAGAGGTTTTTTTTCTTGATCCATTTACATATTTTGTCACATATCCATTATCTTATTTATTTTCAAATGATCATAAACGACGCAGTCTCAATTCAGGCAATTTACATATTGCCTTTAGCAGTCTGAAGGCCCGCTTGATGGTTTTTAAGAACAATTTGATTCCGAATCTATCTTTGTACTGGACCAAAGCTGCTGCAATCCATGTTGTAGTGTATGGGTTGTAAATCTGGGGAAAATAATAGGACGGCACAATATTACTAGGTGCCCAGGTATTGCATACATATGAAGGAGGACAATAATCTGTTTGGATTAATTCAGAAAAGATATTTTATAATTTCAGAACAACTGAAATATGCCTAACAGGCCTCAAAAAGTTATAATAAATGCAGTCCATAACAATGTGATGAATTATTTAGGGTAAGTGAAATACCATCCATATGCACCACCCTGCTTGAGTTAGCCCGATTTTGCACATGGCACCACATCTTTTCTATCTATTTTTAAAGATGACCTTTTCAAAGTTAATTTAGTGGTCAAAACCTCGCCAATTTTCACACGTTGGACTGATATCAGTATCTTTGGGGAAAGTTAAGGTTTAGATTGTTGAATGTTCTGTATATTCTGGATCGATGTATTTCATGGCAGTGTTTTAGCAACATTTCCCGTGTACTTGTCTATGCCATTTTAGACATGGACCAACCATATTCAATTCAGTCTTAGGCAAACGCCAACAAGCTTGGGGTTTTGCCTACGTTGCTAGACCATGTCTTCTATGACTTAGAATAAAGGCAATCCCAGATGTGGTGTGCTTTGAAGATCTCTTCTCCCTTTGCCAGAGTGTAGGCTAAATTAATCTGATTTTTGCAAACACATCTTTTCACTGTTAAAGTGCCTTCTGCAATTCTGAACTTCTCACAATTTCCTCTGAGTAATTGACCGGAGCTCTGGGAGTTGACAGGCTCTTCCTGGCCAACGTCTGTCACTATGCACTTCGGATCAGTAGACAGCATCTGGAACAAATAATGAGATCATCTGGCAGATGCATTTCCTCTCTGCCCTGACATTGAATGAGCAGTTCAACCCTAGTATTTGAGGCTCCCAGAAGCATGAGTCACCCATAAAACTCCCTATTGTCGTTGTCTTTAATTCAGAACATAAAGGTGAGTATCCTCTCACATTGATAATTCAAGTTGTCTTAATTCCTACATAGCACCACCTGATGTACAATGGCAAAAATGTACCCCATCGTATGTAGTATGGCCATAGGTGTGTACACGTTCATGCTTAGTGATGAACACTGGACAAGCATGCATCAAGTTACATTTTGTCTGTGGAAATATGCCATCTGGAATTGTGCTGCCCTCATATTTTTCTTTTTCCAGGACAAAAATTCATTAATATTTTTCCCCTCACCTTGTTATTACTTTATAGTCCAAAATGCAAATAGTGTTACACAGTTTGTAGACGCGTGCACCTGATCCGTTCTGTAGAAGTTATTTGCTCTTAAATAGTCTCACAGCTTCTTCTTTTCCTGTTTTGAACCTTGTGCATACTCTTCCACCTAGTGGCAGGAGCAGAAGCAGAGTTTATACCGGTTAAGTCACAATGTTGCATGCACATACAAGTCCTCTTTGTATGCCCTGCACTTCACATATACACGCTCTGACCATTTCCCTTTTTTCACCAAAACATCGAACAGAAAACGTTAGCTCTTTTTTATAACCCAACAAAGGCCAAGAATTC
Source organism: Lissotriton vulgaris (assembly GCF_964263255.1). NCBI lineage: Eukaryota > Metazoa > Chordata > Amphibia > Caudata > Salamandridae > Lissotriton > Lissotriton vulgaris. Next base: position 222,107 of record NW_028241185.1, on the reverse strand, counting down.
CTGCTCTGAGCTGGCTCACAACATCACTAGCCTCAACACACTGAAACTCCCAACAGAACCTATTCGACAGAACATCTCACGTGTATCCGACGTATCACAGATAGCCTAATTTTTTCTTTGTATTTATTTATTGAGCACATGAACACCACCAGCCTTTATGGCGGTAGTAAACTGGACAGAAAATCAACAAATACGTCAGAGAGGGGAAGGTGAGAACTGGTAGCACAAAAGATGGGTTTTGAAGGCTTTACAGCTTCTCAACTGGTCATCTGGGAGTAAGAATCATAACTGCAAGTCACTCTAAAGGTTAAGCCCAAGCACCCTAAGGGCCTTGTCTCCACACCAGGCTCGTATCACATTTGGAACCTTTAGGAGATGCAAACCTTCTGATCTCAATGATCTTGTGGACTCCTGGAGATCTACTGACCTACTCAGTCGGTTTATCCACCTTTGTCACAACAGTATTTGACAAAGTAGGTCACATTCTAACATCCAAAAGAATAAACTAAATAGAAATAATAACATGCATACACCATGACCAGGATATGCCACGTATGATGCCACCCAACAGCCCTTAAAGCAACTTCAGAAGCCAGTGCTACTGTCTCTCTGGTCGTCAGCTTTGAGCACAGTCTATCACATTGTCCTGACGGATAGCCTTGATTCTTTGGGGATTCAAAGAAAGGCCAACGTCATATTTAGTATAAAGGCTTTTTTTATCAAATCATTTGTTGAGAGTAGTATATATGTGGTAATTGTATTCCTTTCCTGCTGGTTGAGTCTCTACCCCACTCCGTCCTCCACCGCATGGGGAGGCTTATGTTTTGGACAATACACTGGGGGTGTTTACCTGTGCCCTGAAGCAGACTAAAAGATGCCAGTTGTAAGGTGTTCACAAAGCAAAGACAAAGATAAAAGGATTGGGGCAAGATACAGATTAAACGGATTGGGGCCCTTCCTAACCAAAGGAAGCACTGTTTGCTTTCCAGTTGATACTGCATTTTAAATCTAGAATTCCCAGGCTCAGATCTGTGGTGCCCACATATTCTTATAGACCTTCAATGATTATAAATCCTAATTCAAAATATGAACTACAGTTATTCGTTAGACACATTAGCCGTTTGGTTTAGTTCAGTGCTTCCCAACCTTTTAATAACCACAACCCAGTTTTTAGAACGACAAACTTTCGCGACCCACGTAGCTTTAATGAGGCTGGGGTGATCTTTTAATGTAATAACAGCAATTGTTTGTAAATGTCACAATGCTCGTTGATATCTGAAGTTGGTTGAGGTACTGATCTGCTCTTAAAAGTGGTAGATGGTGCATGGTGAACTGCACTGGAGTCTGGAGTTGGAACAATATTCAGGATGGCGTGATGGCCTGTGGCATCCGTTCACTAAATCAAAAGGCTTCTGAAAAATCTTCTTCTTGATACAAATGATTTTTAGCAAATTTGAGAAATCCCTTCTGCACAGAGTATAGGTTAAGTCTTCATGTACATTTTTGTGTTAAAAGGAGGTCCAGCTAAAGGGCATTAGAGCACTTTAGATGAGCACCCGATTACATTATACATGGTAAGATTCATTTTATTTTAAGCATGGGAGATTAAATGATTTTCTGAGAATCAAAGGATTGTTGGACCAACACCTTGGCTCGAACTTGCTTTCTCAGATCCAAAGTCCACAGCTCTGGCTGTTAGACCAGTGACTGCTAGCAATATGAAAATATAGTGGGGTGCGATGGCGCAAAACTCGCCATAAATGCATCTGTCCAGCACAACACTTCTCTCCCGGCAGGATCCTATTGACCACGAGCAGGAAAGGGAAGGACTTCTTGCCTGCCCAGTGCTACGCAAATCCAACCAATACTGAAGCTGCTCTTATGCTGTTTTCAGCATGAGAGCAGCTCCAGGATTGTGTGGAGCAGGCTAACCCTGGTGCCTTTCCTAGCAATCTTGCAGCTATTTCTTAGTGCTGGGATTTCTGGGTCTACAGTGCGCATGTCGCTGGCCATCGGAAGACAGCCGGCCAATTCTGCATGCGCACTGGCAGAGGCTGCAGTCATCCTGCAATCACAGGATTCAGTACCGTCCCCTGGCATTATACTCTAGTCATACACAGCAGAAACCAGAAGCAAAGTAAAATGGCAATGCCATTTTATTTATTTGTGTTATTTGTGTTTACCTGCTGCATATGCAGCAGGTAGGACAACACTCCTCCACCCTTTAGGAGATGCCCCCCGTGTTAGACCACATTCACATTTCTTAATTTTTGTGCCAAAGACATACACAAGTGGTATGGTTATGTTTGATCACGTATAGTGAGCACATATTCTGTTGAAATGGTTTGTGAAGTAAAAGAAAGCAGCAGTAACAAATACAGGAATGTTTACCCGGAGTTTTGCTTGGGAATACTTGCAAGGGTTTGTTTTAAAAATTGACTTGGGGAGATTGTTCAGCACCTTTACACAGGTGTTGTGCGCAAGGCTAATCATTTTAAGTATTACATACATAAAGACCAGGACTTACGTGACCCACCAAAAATTGTCTTGTAACGCACCATTGGGTCCCAACCAACAGTTTGGGAAATGCTGGTTTACTTCAAACAAAATGCCTTGGCCATCATTCTGTACTTGCATTTCCCTAAAGTGCCATCCATTTTTGGAATCTGTGCTATAAGTACTACCCCATAACCCCCAGCCATATTTCAGTTTTCCTCATCAAGAGATTCTGTTCAGGAATAACTGTGGACTCAGTAGAGACACCAAAGAGCTTCCCTGTTGACAGGACTGTATAACATGTATTTGGGCATAAGCATGTGCCATTTTGTCTTTTGAGTTGGGTAGATCCTGAATTTGAAATGCACATAGGTTTCAACTTCATGTATTGTTTTGCAATGTAACAACTACTAAAGCTGAGTCTCCGTTTGACATTTCATGAAGACAAACACTTTAGCGCAACTGTTAGGGTACAGTCTTCTTGGGTATAACAGTAAGTTGAATTTATCTGCTTGACTACCTAACCTGCATGAGCAATGAGTAATAACCTTGTACTACTAGTTAGGTTATTTTAATCATGACACAGACTACCCAACATTGTTAAAAAACACAGAAAATATACACTGTGTAGCCCATTTGAAGTTTGTACTATTTATGTCACATGCCAATGACTAAGAGAACACACAGGACCAGATTTTGGAAAAATCTTGTTATGTGTCTCCCTGCATGGGCTTGCACAGAATACTTTTAAAGTCTCATTGCTCACAATCCATATTAGAGAAAATCTCTTTGGAAATTGTTTCAATTAAAAAAATTGAAGCAAACCATGAATCAGTCAGGCATCTCTTTCTAGAAGATGCTTACAATGTCTGGGACTGGAGAATTTAATCCAGTTTTAATATCTTTGTTCCTATGTAGGGTATCCATGGACCAAATCCTCTTAGCCCCGCCCCCCCCTTTATTGCAGACTTTTTAGGTCTCATAGTGCGCGATGGTTCTGCTTCCGCCTAGCAGTTTTGATCGGACTGATTTTTCAGCCAATATGGGACGACTGTCTGTGGAATAAGTTACAGCAAGATTCCAGGCCTCAGTCCATTAGTGGAAAGATTTAGAACATCGCTGGGATCCCTAATTTCCGTTTAATTTACCTTTTTGGCATAGAATTGAACTCAAGGAGATGATGGGGGAGCGCTGAATCTTTTCAGACACCCCCAGTCACAGATCTGCGTTGAATCCGTCATCGTTCTGTAGCTCGCTTTGCCACCCCAGTACAGACCCAGCCAAATGAAAATCAGTCTTGATCATGTTCCTCATGGGAACAGCCCAGCCCGAACTGCCAATCAAGGGAGTGTCTGAAAAGTTTTAGCGCTCCATCATCATCTCTTTGTGTTTGCTTTGTTTGCCGCAAGTTGGTAGGGTATGCCCAGACACAGGTCACTTGCTCACTTGGCCACTGGATTCAAGCTAGCTTGGCTAATGAGGAGCGTTTCCCCGAAACCAGTCCCAGGAGGCTAGTTTCTGGTCCAGAGTAGACCTAGCTTGGCAGTTTGGACTGGACTGGTCCCATGAGGAACAGGGCCAAGATTGACTTGCATATGACTTGGTCTGAACTGGGGTGGCGAATTGAGCTAAAGAACGATGATGGATTTAACCCAGATCTGTGACTGGGTGTCAGTGTCTGAAAAGTTTCAGCCCTTTGTCCATCATCTCCTTGTGTTTGCTTTGCTCGCCCTAAGTTGGCAGGGTATGCCCAGACGTGCGTCTCTTGCTCACTTTGCCACTGGATTGAACTAGCCTGGCTGATAAGGGGTGTTTCCCCAAACCCGGTCCCAAGATGCTTGTTTCCGATCTAGGGAACACCTGGCTTAGCATTTCGGGCTGGACTGTTTCCATGAAGCACAGAGTCAAGACTGATTTGCATATGGCTGGGGTGACTACGTGAGCTAAAAAACGATGATGGATTCAACTCAGGTCTGTGAAGGGGGTGAGTGTCTGAAAAGTTTCAGCGCTCCGTCCACCATCTCCTTGTGTTTGCTTTAAAAGGATCAAAAGTGCTGTGAAACCTGACAGCGTAAAGGGCACTCTATAAATGGAATAGTCATCTGCTTTTTGTTAAAGACGCTCACTAGGGTCCAGTGAGCGAGCCTGGTGGATGGACCAGATTTCCTGGATCCTCCTTCCGGGAAGAGCATTAAAGTTCCTTTGAGGTTTTTCCTGGAATTTGATCAAAGTACATACATTTGTTAAATTGAAGCCTGCACTTTGAAATGTTACGAAAACGTCAAGATAGGGTAGGAAATTAGCAATAGAACGAATTGTGCGTGAACAGTGAGTGATATAAAAAAGAGAAAGGTATCTAATTCTAAATTATCCGCTCAACATTAATCATAGTCAAAAGAAAAAAGCAGGTACTAGGACATTTGTTATATCTTTCTTTAAATACTATCACTTGATTTGTAGCAATGAAACATTAGATGCAATTGTGGCGCTGTGAACAATGGGTATAGAATTGGTATTCTACTTGAACAATGTGTCAGTCAGGAGCATAACTAGTTTAGTAGAAATATGATTTGGTGTTATAATGAAATCCTATATAGTTTATACCACCAAATTATCAACGCTAAAGCAGTTTCTTTTTCCTGACAAAAGATTTGATTGATATGAAAAAAGAAAAGAAAATTGGATTAAAAAATGAAGATGCATGAATATTTGTGTGGGGATTATGAACAGTCCAGAACCCCCCCCCCCCCCCCCCCTATCAAGTAACCAGGGCTGCAGCAATCGTTCCATGTGGTGATAAAACATCTGAGGTTCTGGGCGCAACAGGAATTGACCTTTGCAGCAGAGTGATTGCGTATTTGGGCCACACTTTGTGCCCAGAGCTTGCAAGGCAGACTGACGCAAGGCCATGCCTAGTGCGCTCTAGCGATTTTCATAGGAGGCTAAGGGTGTCCCCTTCTTTCCCTTTCAGGGGGTAGGGGGCAAAGGTTGTCTGACTATGTGGCATTGAGTTCCATGGCCTTCTCCCTTATCCAGCGCTGACAGGACTAAAGGTCATGGGCAGTGAGCTCTGGTAGATGGTGGAGGCAGAGTGCTCTGCCATAGACTGTGGGTTGTCCTGGTAGCATGGGTGGTGGGTGTGGGCATCAGGCAAGGCTGAAATCCACACTGATGGACAAGCAGAAATTAGGGCAAATTTAGTTGACTCTGGGTATTGAAACAGGGGTAGTGGATATGCGCTCTACCCTAAGCCCACTGAGCACAGCTGAAAGCCCTAAAGTCAGGGAGATCAGTTACAGGGCCGGAATCAAAGACCACACGAGACGTGACAGAAGTTGCAAATGATTGGACTTTTTCTCATTTATGTTTACTTACAAATAATTCACACCCTCAGCGAGTTCAGGGGGGAAAGGTCACAGAATATTCTTCTGCCTTGTGCAAGGTGGGGAGACTACCAAATTCCTGGTCCTCCCTTGAGCCTGGATGCATTCATGCTCCTGTGTTGACTTTTCAAACAAAACAACAATGAATTTAACTCGAAAATATTGTTCTCTTCGTTTTACCATAAGCAAATGGAACAGATTAGTATTTCCCTGTTTTCCTTAAACATTTCCCTTGTTTCTTCAGAGCAAAAAAAAGCACACAAAAAAACATTTCATTTGTTTCAAAAAAGTACTGTCCTCGTGAAAACGGGACCAAAACAAACGTGCTGTAAAAATAAATAATGGGTAACCTGTAATATGATCAAGTATTGCCATATTGAGGTTCAGGTATCATTCACTAACCACTCCTCCTTCGGCGTCTTGGTTAATGATGTCGCCAGATCCCCTTGATGGTAATATTGGACCTTCTGTAAGCTATATATATATATATAATGGACACCCACACCCCATGAAAGAATAGCGGCAGTATTTTCGGATCTATTTAAAATGCTGAATTAGTCAGCTCTCCTGCAGGAGACTCATGCGACTGCTGACAATACTGGCCTTTGAGAGCCGCAATTATCTCTCTTTGCTTGAGCCATTAATGCTGCGGTTGGGTGACTGGTTGACTAATAGCTATTTGTCATGGCCATGAAAGTGAAAAGCGTTTTCATTACAGACTATGATTACAATAAGTGCATAGTCTGTGACCGTCTGTGCGGGGAGGAGTGAGGCATTCTGTGCCCTTTGGCTGTGGGAGTTTGATATGCATGGCCTCCAGCACTTCATATTTTACTTGTCACCGCATGATCTTGTGAAATTGAGTTTGAATAGAAGGGGAAAGTTGGGTTCTGTGCCCTAATGCCTCTTTGTAGAATTGAATATTGAGCATCTGGGACTATATTTTCGGTCTCCATAATTGTAGCCGTGGAATCTAGGTTATTTCTTCACAGTTCATTGCTGTCATCTTGGGGTTGACCTGTAGGCTAGTTCATTACCTCTTTCCGCAGACCCAACAAAAATTTCACTTCCTTGGAAGTATTTGTTTAGAAACTCATCCAACTAAAAGGCTGTAAAAGATGCGGAAGAGGATCCTGAGCAAGATGCAAGACTAAGGCTGGATGCTATGGTTGGAGGCTTTGGTTGATACATATTCTTTTCAGTCTCTGAAAACCACTACTTGCATCCTCTTAAAGTGAATATTCTGCATTTTTTCTATCGAGTCCGGTATGGTGACATGATTAATAAGAGACGTAGTTGGAGTGACAAGTAACCATATTAAATTAGTTGTAAAATTGCTTGATTTAATTATTTAGTATGAAATGGGTTTCTATTCCTGTCTTTAAATGTTCTATGTTTTGTTTTTTAAGGCATTACACGTACATCTTTGTGATGATTATTTTATCCAGGATTGTGGATCATAAGCGGCTTCTGTTGCTCAGTAGCTTGCCATTTGATACTCAGGCAAGTTTTTCCGACTTGAATTTTATGCTGGGTTTCACTCACTAGTGTCCTCCTCAGTCAGCTTGTATGCAGAGTGTTAGACGGACCGGGAGGGTCGGCCGAGGATAAGGGGAGAGGTCTCCGGGGAGAGCCGTCTCCAGCGATCGTACAGACAAGTAACTTCCCCCCCACAGACGGACACCACACAAGGGTAAAGTTCAACGAGACTTTATAGGCAATTCTTTAAGGTTACGATGGAATGGTACAAGGAGGTCTGGACTCAGGGGTCCCCTCGGTTCTGGTCTCTGGCTTGGGAAAAGGGTAGCGGGACAGTCTTGTTACCAAAAGATGGAAGTAGCTCTCAATCCTCGAGCTCGGCGTTCTAGATGATCGGGCCGCGGCGGAGCCAGCAGGTCCCGAGATGGACGAAGGAAACGACGGTCCGCGGCGGAGCCAGCAGGTCCCGGTGAAGATGGTGAATGCAAACGGTCCGCGGCCACGCCAGCAGGTCCCGACGACGATGAAGGATATGAAGGTTCCGAAGGTTGCGGCAGCGCCAACAGGCAAGACGATGGTGCACGAGACAGAGCTATGGCAGCGCCAGTAGTCCGTCAAGGATGAGTTCTTCTCTGCGTCTCTCGACTCCAAGATACAACTGTCTTCCTGCTCTGGAGCTGCCCCAGTTATAGGGCTGGTGCCCTTTGATGTCCGGACCCTCGCACTTGGAGGTCGGGAGGTCCGGGATGAGGGAGTCCAGACACCCAGCAGGGGGGTGGAGCCAGCGCCCGGGGAGGCGATGGGCGAGCGGCACCTGGCGGGGGGAGCCATCGACACCTCTTTCTCCCAGTGACTTGCCAAGTAGCCCGCTCACCTCCTGGGTGGATGGTGGTGCCGGGATGTCTGAGACCTGGCCAGGCCCAGGGTTGGGGTCGATCGGGGGCCAGGCGGCCTCGTGGTGGAGTGTCCAAGATGGCGCCTAGGATGGGCGCGCAGGCCGGCAGTGGATCAGGCCCACGAGGTCGACATGTTCGAGGGTAGGGGTCCCGGAGGGGACGGAGGACGTGTAATGGTGGTGGGTGGTACCTGCGTGACCGGGCTTGGGCCTGGTCGGGCCGGGGGAGAGTGGCCCTTCATGTGGCCTGTCCAACATGCGTCCCCCCCAGCTGAAGGCGGGGAGAGTTACCCATCCTCTTGGGGACTCTCCTCGTCGAGGCGGAAGAACCGGGACAGGCCATCCGCGTTGGCGTGATCTGGCCCAGGCCGATGTTCAACTGTGAAGTCCATCCCTTGGAGGGAGATGGACCAGCGTAGTAACTTCGGGTTTTCTCCCCGCATCTGCATCAGCCACTGCAGGGGTCGGTGGTCGGTCTGCACCCGAAAGTGTGTGCCAAAGAGGTAGGGCCGGAGTTTCTTGAGGGCCCATACCACGGCGAAGGCCTCCCTCTCAATGGTGCTCCAGCGTTGTTCTCGTGGTAGGAGTCGCCTGCTGATGAAGGCCACTGGCTGATCCAGGCCTTCGGTGTTCACTTGAGACAGGACTGCCCCGATGCCATGGTCGGAGGCATCCGTCTGGACGACGAACTCCCGGCTGTAGTCGGGGGCCTGGAGCACGGGGGCGGAACACATGGCGGCTTTCAATTGTTCGAATGCTGTTTGACACTCTGGGGTCCAGTTGACTGCCTTGGGTTGATTTTTTGACGTGAGTTCCGTGAGGGGACCCACTATAGTACCATAGTCTTTCACGAACCTTCGGTAGTAGCCCGTGAGGCCCAGGAAGGCTCGTACCTCGGTCTGGGTGATGGGGGGCTGCCAGGACTGGATGGCGGCAATTTTGAGCTGCAGGGGGGCCACCAGGCCGCTTCCCACCTGGTGTCCGAGGTAGGTTACAGACCCTTGACCAATTTGACATTTGCTGGCCTTGATCGTGAGGCCAGCTCGCTGAAGGGCTTGTAGCACGGCTCGGAGGTGGTGGAGGTGCTCGGTCCAATGGTGGCTGTATACAGCGATGTCATCTAGGTAGGCGGCGCTGAACCCTTCGAGCCCCGCCAGGACTTGATTGACGAGCCGCTGAAAGGTTGCTGGGGCATTCTTCATGCCAAAGGGCATGACCTTGAAATGGTAATGGCCATCGGGGGTGGAAAAGGCAGAACGTTCTTGGGCCCGGGGTGTGAGGCTGATTTGCCAGTAGCCCGCCGTCAGGTCGAAAATACTGAGGTAGCGAGCAGCTCCCATGCGGTCGATTAGTTCATCTGCCCGGGGGATAGGATGTGCGTCTGTTCGGGTGACCGCATTCAAGCCCCGGTAGTCGACGCAGAACCGGAGTTCTGGTGTGGTGCCGGGAGCGGCTGCTTTGGGGACCAGTACTACAGGGCTGGCCCAGGGGCTGTCTGAGGGCTCGATGACCCCGAGCGTGAGCATTCTTGCCACCTCTTCCTGGATGCAGGCCCGTACCCGATCTGGCACGCGGTAGGCCCGGTGGCGGATAGGGGGGCTGTCCCCTGTGTCCACATCGTGCACACACCAGGAAGTGACACCTGGGGCGAGGGAGAACAGGCTGGCGAACTGTGACAGGAGGATTCGACACTCCTGGTGTTGCTCTCGGGTGAGGGCCTCCGAGAGTCGGACCCCATCCACGGAGCCGTCTTTCTCCTGAGTCCGTAGGAGGTCAGGGAGGGGCTCGGAGTCCTCTTCAGCCCCATTGTCTGTGGCCATCAGGAGGCTGAGTTCTGAACGCACAAAGTGGGGTTTCAGTCTGTTAGCGTGGAGGACCCGGAGGGGGTTCCGGGGAGATTCCATGTCGATGAGATAGGTGGCAGGACCCTTGCGCTCGACTACCTTGAAGGGCCCTGTCCACTTGTCTTGCAGGGCGCAGGGTTCGGTGGGGGACATCACCCATACTTGTTGCCCGGGTTCAAATTCGATGGAGGAGGCATTCCGGTCATACCACTTTTTCATGTCCTCTTGACTGGCCTCTAGGTTGGCTTTTGCCAGCTCTCTGAACCGCCGGGTCTGGTTGCGGAGGGTTAGGAGGTATCGGAAAACATCTGGTGGGTTCTTTAGGGGGGGCATCTCCCAGCCTTCCTTGACTAGGCTGAGCGGCCCTCGCACTGGGTGTCCATATAGTAGTTCAAACGGGCTGAAGCCCAGGGACTTCTGGGGAACCTCTCGATAGGCGAAGAGGAGGCACGGCAGCAGCACGTCCCACTGGCGACGGAGGGGCTCTTCCAACCCCCCGATCATCCCCTTGAGTGTGCGGTTGAACCGCTCAACGAGTCCGTTTCCTTGAGGGTGATAGGGGGTCGTGAATCGGTAGGTAACCCCGCACTGTTGCCAGAGGGACTTCATATATTTAGAAATAAAGTTCGTGCCTCTGTCGCTGACGACTTCTCGGGGGAAGCCCACACGGGAGAAGATCCCCAACAGAGCCCGGCCGACTACCGGGGCTGTCACAGTTCGCAGGGGAACAGCCTCGGGGTAGCGGGTGGCGTGGTCCACTAGCACCAGGATGAATCGATGGCCTTGTTTGGTGCGCGGGTCCAGGGGTCCCACGATGTCTATCCCGACCCTCTCGAACGGGGTGGTGACCACGGGAAAAGGTTGCAGGGGGGCTTTTAGTTTGCGGCCGCTCTTTCCACTGGCTTGGCACGTGGGGCAAGATCGGCAATGCTGGTGTACATCGTTCCTCATTTTGGGCCAGAAGAAGTGGGTCACCAGACGACTATAGGTTTTATCTTGACCCAGGTGTCCCGCCAGGGGGACATCGTGGGCTAGGTTTAGCAGAAAGTCTCTAAAACGGAGGGGCACCACCAGTACTCGGCTAGCCCCCAGCTCCGCGATTCTTTGCTCACTGTACAGCAGTTCATTGTCCCAGTAGACCCAGTGCGTTCCGGAGGTATCCCCTGCACTTTGGGCGAGCGCTTGTTGGCGGAGTCCCTCGAGGGAGGGACAGGTCTTCTGTTCTTGGCGAAATTGTTCTTGCGTGGGCCCCCCCTCTTGAGGCCACTGGTCGATGTTAGCGAGGTCTGGAGGTTGGGCTGGTTCTGGGGGGACGTCACGGTCGGTGGCTTCGGCTGGGGCGACCGGAGGCGGTGGCGCCGGCCATTCGGGTTCTTCTGGGCGGGGGTTGGCACGGGCGGCCATGGACCGGGTGGTGACGCACGCCCAGTCCGGGACGCCTAACATCCCCAGGTGTTCTCTTCGTTCTACGGCTGCCCACGGAGAGCTTTCAAGGTCATTCCCCAGGAGGCAGTCTACGGGGGCATCGTCTCGGACCGTTACCTTTAACATGCCGGAGACCCCTCCCCATTCGAAGGGGACGCAGGCCATCCGACACAGACTTTCCGAGTTATCGGCTGAACGGACAGGGCAGAGAATGTTCGGTAGATATTGTTCTGGGGTCACCAGGTGACAGCGGACGGCTGTTACACTGGCCCCAGTGTCACGAAGGGCTTCGGCCCGGCGTCCATTGATGCTCACCCATTGGCTGTACTTCTGGGTGTTAGCGGGTAGGGGGACCCGCGGAACCATGTCTCTCCCCCCTAAGCAGGCTAGAGCCATGGCGGCTGGCTCCCATTCTTGGTGTTCCTGTTCATATTCCTCCTGTTCTTCTGAGATCTGTTCCTCCCCCAGAGCAGCAGCGGCTACTTGGCGGGGTCTTGGGCTCTGGTACTGGGGGCAGTTTGGGTCGTTTGCATAGTGTCCGATTCGTTGGCATCGATGGCACGTAACATTGGCTCGATATCCCGGTCGCGCCGGGGTGCTGCCCCGGTTGGCCGGGGGGGTGGTGCTGACCGCGGGGGCGACCGGAGCGTTGTCTCTTCCGCGTCCTTGGCCTCCTCCTCCTCCTCGGGGACGGTGCTGACCATTGTTGTTCCGGTTCTGTTCGTAGGACCCATTCCGGCCCACTCTGGTGATTTCCCACCGGTCAGCTTCGGCTGCGAGCTGCCGGGGATCCGTTAACTTGCTGTCGAGGAGGTGCTGGCGGAGTTCAATGAAGCAATTGTTCGACAGATGTTCCCAGACCATAAGATTGAACAGTTGTTCGTAGGTTGTGACCTTGCTTCCTTTGATCCAGCCTTCGAAGGCTCGGCTAAAGTAGTTTACATAGTCCACCCAAGTTGTACCCGGGATGCGGGTGCAGTCTCGGAACCTCTGACGGTACATCTCGGGTGTGAGGCCATAGCGGGTGAGGAGTGCAGCTTTCATATGGTCATAGGAGGTCATCTGGTGGTCCGGGAGTTGCAGCAGGGCGTCGCGGCCCTCATTGAGGAATCTCCCCCATAGACCGGCTCCCCAATCGCTTCTATCGATCCGGTGTGCAGTCATAGCGATTTCATAGGCCTTAAACCATTGCTGGATGTCGTCCTCTCGGAAGTACTCTCGGACGACATCCTTGGGGATGTGTACCTTTTTCTCTGTTGCCCCTGGGGTGTGGGGTTGCTCGGACACCCCTACTTCTTTATTCTGCTTGCGTAGGTCGATCTCTGCTAATTTTCGCTCATGCTCATATGCCAGTTTCTTTTCCTCGAGCTCCCTTTGTCTCTGTTTCTCCTCTCTTTCTTCTCGGAGACGCAGGTGCTCTAAGTTGATTTTTTGTTCGGCCAATTTGAGTTCAATGTCCATTTTGAGCCGGGCCATTTCCAGCTCGTGTAGTCGGGTTTTCTCTCGTTCCTGGATCTCGTCTTGCGAGAGACCCTTTCTTTGCTCCTCGGGGGCCGTGGTGGTTTTTGCTGCGATGCTTTGATCCGAGGTTCCGGCGGCCCCGGTTTCTGCCCAAGATTCTAGGGCCTGCTTAAAATCGTCTTTGGTACTTAGTCCGGTGGTAGCGATACCTAATTCGATGCAGAACTGTTTTAGTTCACGATGGTTGTACTCGTCCAATTTCTCCATCTGGAATTTCTCCGTTGATCCGCTTTCTTTAGTTGACATCGTGATTCGCCGTGGGGTGAGCTACTCTCTGTACGGTTATGCGGTGATTCGGATCGCGCCGCTGGCCACCAATGTTAGACGGACCGGGAGGGTCGGCCGAGGATAAGGGGAGAGGTCTCCGGGGAGAGCCGTCTCCAGCGATCGTACAGACAAGTAACTTCCCCCCCACAGACGGACACCACACAAGGGTAAAGTTCAACGAGACTTTATAGGCAATTCTTTAAGGTTACGATGGAATGGTACAAGGAGGTCTGGACTCAGGGGTCCCCTCGGTTCTGGTCTCTGGCTTGGGAAAAGGGTAGCGGGACAGTCTTGTTACCAAAAGATGGAAGTAGCTCTCAATCCTCGAGCTCGGCGTTCTAGATGATCGGGCCGCGGCGGAGCCAGCAGGTCCCGAGATGGACGAAGGAAACGACGGTCCGCGGCGGAGCCAGCAGGTCCCGGTGAAGATGGTGAATGCAAACGGTCCGCGGCCACGCCAGCAGGTCCCGACGACGATGAAGGATATGAAGGTTCCGAAGGTTGCGGCAGCGCCAACAGGCAAGACGATGGTGCACGAGACAGAGCTATGGCAGCGCCAGTAGTCCGTCAAGGATGAGTTCTTCTCTGCGTCTCTCGACTCCAAGATACAACTGTCTTCCTGCTCTGGAGCTGCCCCAGTTATAGGGCTGGTGCCCTTTGATGTCCGGACCCTCGCACTTGGAGGTCGGGAGGTCCGGGATGAGGGAGTCCAGACACCCAGCAGGGGGGTGGAGCCAGCGCCCGGGGAGGCGATGGGCGAGCGGCACCTGGCGGGGGGAGCCATCGACACCTCTTTCTCCCAGTGACTTGCCAAGTAGCCCGCTCACCTCCTGGGTGGATGGTGGTGCCGGGATGTCTGAGACCTGGCCAGGCCCAGGGTTGGGGTCGATCGGGGGCCAGGCGGCCTCGTGGTGGAGTGTCCAAGATGGCGCCTAGGATGGGCGCGCAGGCCGGCAGTGGATCAGGCCCACGAGGTCGACATGTTCGAGGGTAGGGGTCCCGGAGGGGACGGAGGACGTGTAATGGTGGTGGGTGGTACCTGCGTGACCGGGCTTGGGCCTGGTCGGGCCGGGGGAGAGTGGCCCTTCATGTGGCCTGTCCAACACAGAGCTTTGGGTTTAAGTCACAAGGTTTGAGATTCTGGCAACATGCAGCCGCTCACTCTCACAAGATCTACCTCTTGTTTGGACAGCACCCTGGTGGGATGAGTACCTCTGGTCTGTATAAGCCAAAGTTTGTTTGTGGTGCATACAGAGTAAGGGGACTCCATCATGCAGGACCAGAGGTCTAGCGAAAGCGCCATGGGTTCTAATGCAAACTAGATAAACCACTAGGTTGCATCCAGTTTGATGAAAAAAGATCGCAATGATTGGGGGATTGTGGGACCCTCACACTGCTAGACAGTACCAGTGCATCTGGTGTACCAATGATGACTGCGTCTGTGCACAGGGGATGTTGTACTTCATCATTAGGAAGAGGAGTCTGTAGGCAAGTATTGGGACCCATAAACTGGATACCTTACAGAGGCCATATTGGGTATATATGGGGTAATTCTGGTGACGGTTTGACCAAAGGGATAGTGGGTTATCATCAGGACAAGGGATTTTAAGGAAAAGAGCCAGAAAGAAAGTCTGTAAGGCATAAAAAAAAAAGGAGAATGAGGACAGACTTCTCAAGTTCGAAGATGCTGCATGCTAGTACCAACAAGTAGACAAACGTACTAAACCAATGGGCTTTGGATCCCAGTTGTAATGTCAAGGTGGCCTGTTGGGGGAAAAAAGGACAGCAAGAGGTACAAATTAGCCACAATTTAAAGGTGTCAGCGAGAAAGCTCAATTTCTAATGAAAGTAAATTAATAGCTTTTCGGAATTAATCAAGTCTCTGTGGGGAACTAGCTTAGTTGACCTGGACAGCAGTGTAAATTGTTTAGTATACAACCCAGCAGGATTTGTGCAATAGGCTGAAGTCAAGGTACAGTTTAATCAGATCTTTGCACAGGAAAAGTGGAGCCACAGTGGGAAGTTTACAAAGAAAGGGTAATTATCCGCAAGTTGGTAAAACACGTGTATTGGGTATTCAAACTCCGACTGAGAAAACCACCGCATTTGGGAGACGGCTGAGCAACAATTCAATTACAAAATGCTCCGTGGTGGCAGGAGAACCTTGTGAGTCACTTGTGAGTCAGGATCTCCTATTCCGAAAGACATAAAACAGCCGAAACCAAAGCCTGACCAAATCAAGCAACAACATCACTGTCCATTACAGAGGCAAGTTTCGTTTATGGTGCAACGTTTTTACAATGAAACTTTAGCTGGCAGCTTGGAGTGCAAGTAACAATGCGGAAGCCTGGCTGCAAAAAATATAGACTTGTGGGGCAGCAAAGTAATGATCCCTGTCGTCATAGGGCAGATTACTTGTGACTTGTAGAGCAGCAACCTCTCCCCGTTGACAAAGGAGTAATGATGCATTGTGCTCGAAGGATAATAAAACAAGCGTTGGCAAATCCCATAGGTCTTGCCTACAAGACAAGCGCTATTGGCACTGTTAACGTTTCCTTGCCATATTGTACAGCCGCCTGGCTGAAGTGTATCATGGCTGAAAGAAAAGAAAGTGCTACGACTCAGCCAGGGCTTGTTGCATTATATTTTTTTTCTTTTACTTTCAACCATGCTGCTATACAACAGGGCTAAACACATTGATAAAGTATTACAAAAACAAGCATCATGATGCTGCCAGCACTGACTACATCGTAGAACTTTTTTAAAATCTTGTGGTGGCAGTCAGCAACAAGGAGTCTAGGCTTATTGAGGGGGCAACAGACAGCGGGTGTGGGGGAAAAGTGGTATGATGGATCCAGTGCTGGCCGTGTCATAGAGCATTTATGGAGGGCGGGGCAGTAGACTGGGGGCAACCACACTGACACCAGGTAGGCGGGAGGCTGATCAACACGGACAGCTAAAGGGGGCAAGCAAGTAAGAACACAGACAGTGGGTGGGGGGTGGGTGGGAGGGAGAGCAACAGCATGGACAGCAATTAGGGGAAGCAACAGCACAGACAGTGGCTGCGGATTAGCAACAAAATGGACAACGGGTGAAGGCAGCCAACAACCTACACAATGGGAGGGGACAAGCAACAACATGAACAGTGCAGGTGGCAAGCAACAACACAGACAACGGGAGAGGGCAAGCAACAACAAGGACAGCAGGAGTGAGTGGCAAGTAACACAGAGGGCATAGCATTAAAATGTTGTTAATACTTTAAAGTGGGATACACCACGCCTGACCTTTAAATGGCTCCCGCCAGGGAAATACCACTGGAGAGAGAGGCTGACCCATCATGTCCGATGTATAAACTGGATACAATGCATAACAGAGTAAAAGAATCACAGAGGCAAGACCAGCTACAGAGTCACTGAGTTCAACTGATCCCTATAATCATCGCTCTATACCGGGGACATAGTGAGACCTGCTAACTCCAGGAAAGGTCAGGCCCAGGCTTGCCTGACTCTAAAATGGCACCCCGAATCAATATCTGCAATGTCACTATGGGGGCCTATTGAGGACTAAATTCTGATGAGGATCAGGTTTCTATTCAAAATTTCTCTTTAGTTTCACTCCTGACAAGTGGACTGAAGGCAAGAACAATGGGTTGTCCCACAATTTTACAGACTTTGGAACTGTCTCTTGCATCTCTTCTCTCCCCACTCTTGACCTGGGGGCGAGCTGGAGGACGAGGCGGTCGTAGCTTCCCAGTAACACTGGGATCGGTGCTTTGATGGAACTATGACGATGCTTCCTTGGCGGATACCTTAACTGTTCATACTTACAGCGGAACCCAAGCAACCTTGGCCGATGTCCGGTGGAGCTGTCCTATGCAGCTATAGAGGAGTTTGGCTCTGTTCACCCCCTTGGCCGGCACCTACCCAGCCAGGCGTCTGGCACTGTTTTCCTCATATCCCGATGTGTTTTCCTTCCCCTTGTCTTGGCTATTCTACGCATTTCCCAGTAATACAGGGACCGATGCTTTGATGGAATTATGACGATGCCTCCTTGGCGGATACCTTAACTGTTCATACTTACAGCCGAACCCGAGCAACCTTGGCCGATGCCCGGTGGAGCTGCCCTATGCAGCTATAGAGGAGTTTGGCTCTGGTTCACCAACTCGGCCATCACCTACCCAGCCGGACATCTGACACTGTTTTCCACTGTTTTCCTTGTCTCCCCTCTGTGTTTCCTCCCCTTCCCTGCCTCTTCCCAGTGCCTTGTCTATACTACGCGTTAATTACCCATATTATTGTGTAATCTGATGTTTTTCTCCTATGTCTGTACTTGGCTCCTGTAATTGATGTAATTATGTAACATGTACATCGCTGATCCTCATGTAAAGAGCTCTGATACCTCCGGGTCTAGCCAGCGCTATATAAAACTTTGCAAATAAATAATGAAGGGATGGCGTGGTGTGGGCCTGAAGCAACATGATGGACAAGAACACGATCAAGACTGATGGAAAAGGCACATACGTAAGTTGAGTGCTTAGACAAAAAGTAAAACATAGCACCAGATTAAGGGAGCAGTGGATGGACACAAGTGCTTGAGCCATGCTCCAGGGGAGGGACAAATACAAGAAGCTGAACTGAAGACGCATACACAAACCTATGAAAAGCAAGCAAATGAGTGACAATGAAGCCAACCAATGGTAAGCAATGGGTGACCTTTAAGCCCCCTATAAGTAAACACAGTGTTTTGCAAGTGCATGCGCTGCCTCAGGCGAGTTAGAAAAAGGAATTCATTGGTCAATGGGGAGGAGGCCAGTATAGCAGAAGAAAGCGTGGCAGGCCCAATAGAGGAATGGACAGCAGAGCAATCTATTCCAGAGAAAGAGGAAATGAATGATAAAGCTGACAGTTGTACTCTGGCAATAAAGACACATTATAAATAGGGCTCCCAGTTTTCATGATATTTATTTTTCTAACATTTCTGTCTGTATTTATTCATATTTTTTTGACAGACTTATTGTTATTTATCCATTTTTATTTTGTGTTTTGAAAATAAATAGTCATAAAACGGTACATTTGCACATTTATTTAACTGATAAACATGCACTCATACTTATCTGCCTGCAGCGTTTTAGCAAACAAAGCAGTCAAATATAGCCAAATATAGGCAAACCTTACACCTACAGGTAAATATCTGTAAATGTAAATCCGTATTTGTAAAGCGCGAACTACTCACTCTTATGGGTCTCAATGAGCTGGGGGCTGTTGTGGAAATTAAGTGAGCTATTGCCCAGAGTCACATGGTGCTGAGCTGAGCTGCCGCCGAAGCCAGGGGTGGAACCGTGAACCCTGTGGTCCGAAGTCAGCTGCCCTGGCCGCTGCACCACACCTCTCCACTTCTCTGTATTATAATGCATATATATGCTAACACATGCCTGTATTCAGGGAAATCTGAACCTGTTTTTTAACTTCCCATTCTGTGTATCTGCTCAGCTGTTGTCCGAGAACGCATGAAAGACAGCAGGGAGAGTCACCCACAAGAAGCATCATTTTCTGTATTTTTACTGCTTTTACAAATAAATATAGACCGGAAACGCATTGTTTTCTGTCTATATTTATCTGTAAAAATCATTTACAATGGAAAACTGAAAGCCTTAATTATAAACAACATACAGTATTTTTAAACTAAAAGCAAGCATTCAGGCATAATTGCCCATTGTTATGTTATGTAGATTTGCATGGCACAGCTTATCAGCCGTGAAGGTATCCAGGTGCTGGAGCAGGAGCATAGGCCTGGTATTTCTCCTTGTTGAATGGCCAGGTCTTCAATTTCATGCAGAAGTTGAAGAGTGGAGTGGTGGTTCTGATGTGTAGAGAGAGTTTGTTCCAGTTTTTGGCAGCGGTGAAGGAGAAAGTGCACCCTCCTGCCGTACTTCTATGGATGTGGAAGATTTGTGCGAGGGAGAGAGAGGTGGAGTGTAGCTGTCTGGAAGGTTGGTAGAGTTGGAGTCGATCGTTGAGGCACACTGGAGCTGTGCTGTAGTGGGTTATCTAGGCGTGGATGAGCAGCTTGAATTTGATGGATGGGTAGCCAGTGTAGTTTATTGAGTTAGGGAGTGATGTGGGTGCTTCTGTGGGCCTTTAGAATGAGTCTGGCGGCAGAGTTTTGGATGGTCTGTGTTTGCGTGAGTTGGTTGGAGATTTAGTGTGTGTGGCCATAGTTGAGTCTGCTGGTGATGAGGGCCTGGATAACTGTGCTACTTGTGTGCTTTGGGAGCCATTGGAAGATCTTGCAAAGCACTCTGAGGATGTGTAAGCAGGATGTGATCACAGCACTAACCTGTTTGCTCATCGAAAGTTTGTCATCAAGGATAATGCAAAGGTTCCTGGCGTGCTCAGTGGCGGTGAGACCCAGGTGTGGTGGCCAGGAGGAGTCCAGGTGGGAACTCTTACTTTCGAAGATCCAGCTCTCCATTTTGTCTGTGTTGAATTTGAGGCAGTTTTCTCGCATCCAGTTGGCAATGTATGGACAAGCAGGCAGTAAAGTTTGTCCTGGTGGTGTTAGTGTTGGTGAGGGAGAGGATGAGCTCTGTGCCATCGGTGCATGAGACAATGTTGATGTTGTGAGCAAGATGTGCCATATACACGATGAACAGTGTTGGGCTAAGGGAGGAGCCCTGGGGCACTCCACAGACAAGCTTCTTGTGTTTGGAGTGTAAAGTGGAGAGTCTGATTCATTGTGAACTGTTGGGGAGGAATGAGGTGATCCAGTTCAGGGTGGGCCCTTGGATACCCAAGTCCTGGAGCCTGGTGATGAGGGTTCCATGGGAGACAGTGTAGATAGCTGCAGAGAGGTCAAGCAAGATGAGAGCGGAGGTTTCTCCTCTGACCATGATTGACCGGCTGTCATCTGTTGCTGCCAGGAGGGTGGTTTCCGTGTTGTGGTTGCTGCAAAAACCTGACTGGGTAGGGGCCTGTAGGTGGTGTGGTTCAATATAGCCAGAGAGCTGCTTATTGATCTTTTTCCAGGACTTTGGCTGGCAAGGTCAGGTGTGGGACGGGCCTGTAGTTGCTGAGTTATTTTGGGTTAGCCTAGGGTTCCTTCAGGAGAGCTGTGGCCTCTGCATGTTTAGCTGTTGGGGACATTTCTGCTGAGAATGGAGGCGTTGATGATGATGGTGGTGAGGTTGGCTCTTATCGGAGTGCTTCCCAGGTTGTACATGTAGTGAGGGCAGGTGCTGAGTAGATGGTCTGAATGATTAAGGCTGTGTCTTATGTGGTGAGTGGGCTCCTGTTCGTTAGGAGGTGGGTGCTCCTGGTTATGGTGGGAGGATTGCTTGTTGATGTCTTCTACTGTGGGTTGAGGTGTGAAGTTGGTGAAGAACTTGAGTATTTAGTTGTGGAAAAAGTCAGAAAGGTGGTCGCAGAGGGTCTGTGAGGGGATGATGATGTTGGAGGCTGCTGTTAGGACGGTGAATTCTTTCACTGTGTTGAAGAGTTCTCTGCCGGAGTTGGAGTAGGAATCAAGACTGAGTACGAGGGCTGCTTTCCTGGCTTCTTTGATCTGTGCAGGATGCCTTCGGAGTGTGGATTACTAGGAGTCTCTGAAGGTGTTTACTTGGCTGGTTCTAGATCTTCTTTCATGCTGTTTGCTATTGATCTTGGAGTCTCTTAGGTCTTCCGCATACCAGCATGATTGAGTGCAATTTCTTGAATGTCATGCTCTTCTTTATGGGGCCAGAGTGTTGGTGCAGTCTGCGATTCAATTGTTGAAGGTGTATAACTCCTTTGAATGCCTGTCAGTCAACATCAAATCGTGCTCGAACAGGTCACTACATTGCCATCTCCTGTACCACCCTCCAGGCAACTCCAACGTATTTGGAGCACAGCTCTCTGACCTGATCACCCAATGCGCACTCAACAACGACAACAGTATAATTCTGGGCGACCTCAACCTAATATGGAATGAAACAAACAACCCGCTCATTCAATCTCTCAACAGCCTCCTGCTAGATAACGGTATGATCCAACATTGCTCAGAAGAAACACACCACAGAGGAGCTATCCTAGATGCAATCATTTTGGACAGAAAAACAATCACTATGGATTAAATCATTCCTGTGGACTGGTCTGACCACCACATTACACTTTTCCATATCAACCAACCGGCCCTAACCCAACCCCTTACTCAGGCCCCTCCGAAATGGGTCAGGAACATAGCCAGAGTACCCTGGGATAAACTAGAAGAAGGGCTAAGCACGCTCCTCCCAAGCTCGATGGAGCACCTCTCAACCACTGAACTCACCTCTCTACCACTCCAATATGACGCTCACCTTGGACCTCCTGGCGCCCCTGAAACTAAAAAAAACACAGAAGCAGCCCCTCTAGGTCTTGGTTCACCACCGACATCAATGAGGAAAGAAGACACCTGAGAACCTTAGAAAGAATCTGGAGGAACAATTCCTCCGCCCTCCATCGAGACCAACTCAAGGCAGCACGTAGAAATTACAACAAACACATCAAGAACAAAAAGACATCTTTCTTCTGGTCCGCCTTAGACAATGCAAAAAAACGCCCCAAAGAACTCTTTAACATCATTAGGAGCCAAACATCCAAACCGACGACATCCAACACTGCAGCGTCCAAAGATCACTGCGAAAACTTTGCCAGCTTTTTCAGCAAAAAAATCGCCAAAATTGATCTATCGCTCAGCACAAATCCCTCCACTCCCACGGAGACCTCAACGCCAGCAACAAAAGTCAGCACCCCAACGAACACACTTACTCTCTGGTCCTCCTTCCGCCTCATACAGGAAGAAGAGATTATCAATCTGATCGCCGCCGCTAAACCCTCATTCCACTCCCTAGATCAGCTGCCCACTAACCTGGTTAAAGACCTTAAACTTACCCTAGCCCCAATTTGGTGCAAGATCATCAATAGCTCACTGAGCATGGGAATCATTCCAGACTGCCTTAGAGTAGGGCAAGTCACGCCGCTACTTAAAAAACCTGGCCAAGACACTGAGGACATGAACAACTTTAGACCGGTATCGAACCTTCCTCTTCTATCCAAAACTCTAGAAAGATGTGTTCTCCCACAGCTAACCCAACACCTGGAGAATATCAAACTACTAGACCCACACCAATCAGGATTCAGAAAGGGTTGCAGCACTGAAACCGCAATCTTAAATGTCTTCGATCTTCACATGTCACTCGACTCAGACCAATGTAGCCTTCTCATTCTCCTTGATTTATCGGCCGCGTTTGACACTGTTGATCACACCCTCCTCCTCAAAGTTCTCCATGAGAGAGCGGGCATCGAAATGACAGTACTAAAATGGTTCTCCTCTTTCTTTCACAACCGCACGCAAAGAATAAAAATCAATAACTTTGATTCCGAACCCCTTCCCGTCAGCAGAGGAGATCCACAAGGGTCAGTACTCTCTCCACAAAATTTCAACATCTACATGGAACCCCTCACCACACTTCTGAGGAACTCCAACATCCCCTTCCATCTCTATGCGGATTACACACAACTTTATCTGGAAACCACCTCGAACAAAGACATACACATATTAAATGTCACAGTCAAAGAGGTCCTCATCTCTAATAGAGACGAAAACCCTAAAATCGAAGGATGGCTCAAAGCCACAGACACACTCAATGGTGCCCTTGCTGCAATGGACTCTGTGAAATCCCTAGGTATTACCCTCGACCCCAAACTGGACATGGAAAAACACATCTCAAAGCCGCCTAAAGTGCGTTCCTAAATCTGAAACTGCTATACAAAATAAAACCCTTCCTCCCCCGAAAGATCTTAAACTGGCCACCCAGGCACTGGTGCTCTCCAGAATTGACTATGGAATTGCAGCCCTGACTGGAACAACAAAATCTCACCAAGGCCCCCTGGCCACTACCCTCAACACCGCAGCAAGAATGGCCACAGGAACTAAGAAATACGAACACATTTCTTTGGCACTCAAGGAACTTGAGTGGCTCCCTATTGATCAACGAGCCAGCTTCCGTACAGCCTGTCTCACGCACAACGCCCTACACACAGGTAAACCAGAATATCTGGCCGCCAAACTCAAAAAGGCCGGGCAGTCCAGGAACCTCAGAAGTTCCAACACGCTTCTACTCATCCCACTGAAATCACGGAAACACAAAACCGCAAATATATCCTTCACGGGAAATGTACCTAAGATCTGGAACTCCACCCCCCCACATCAGAACGACCACCTCCTTCCCGAAATTTAAGATACTACTCAAAGCCCTCTTCCTAGAGCGCTCCCGATTGTAGCAAGAAATCCGCAAGTGACTTTGGGAAGGGCAACTAACTCCTCTTATGGAAACCCCTCAGCCTGAAGATCTGTACTGTAACTCTATCCATAATGCTCTTGAGTTGGTAAATTGCTGATTTCTGTTTTTTCTTTTTTTTTCTTCTTGTCTTTGCCAAAAATTGCTCATAACTGTACCTGGTGTAAAGCGCTCTGATACCCTCGGGTCCAGCTAGCACTATACAAAACTTTAAATAAATAAATAAGTCGTTCTGTAGATTGCCATTTAAGGTAGGCTGGTTGTATCTGAGGGTGTGGGTGCAATCTGCTTCTGTTTGTTGTTCCAGTTATGGCTGAAGTTGATGGTTGGTTTGCTGGGGTGGTGTGCGGTGATTAAAAAGTATATGATGGAGTAGTTTGTCCATGTGAACAAGGAGAGGTGGCTGAAGGTTATCTTGTCTCTGACTGTGAAGATAGGGTTAAGTGTATAGCTGGCAATGTGAGTCGCGCCATTTACTAGTTGCGTCAGTTCGATGTTCTCTAGACTCTCTAGGAGGTCAATGGCATTGCTGTCGATTGGGTAATAGAGATGAATGTTGATGTTGCTGAGCAGGAGGAAGTTGCTTAATCTGATGGCGATAAGCATGATGAAGTCAGTGAGGATGTTGCTGTAGGTGGGGTGGGGTCCTGGGGGTCTATATTTGGGGGGTGCCTGAGATGGCCGTGGAGTGGCTGAATGGAAGTTGGGAGTCAAGTGTACCATGAGCATCATTGGTACATCTGTTGAATTAGTGCAGGTGATGGTGTCTTTATGGATGTTTATCAGAACTCCGCCAGGTTTGTGGAGCCCGTGTCAGCGAATGATCTTGTACCCTGGGGTGGGGGCGGGGGAAGGTGGGTCCTTAAAATGGTGGGAGTGGTGGATGGGCTGAGACAGTTTGGCGAGAAAGAGGATGTCTGGGGAGTGTACGTTGAAAAGGTACGAGACCTCGGTGACATGTTTTCATTGGTGGGGTGGCAGCATTTGTGTCGGCATCCGCTGTTGAGCTAGCAAGCCGGCAGAGGTATAGTGGACCTGGGTCTGTGGCGTACCTGGTTCTGTGGTGCTGGGCACGGTCCAGGCTGGTTGGAGGACTAGTCCAGGTTAATGGAGAGCTGAGACCTAGGCAAAACATTGCAAAAACGATTGCACAACAATCAGTATGCCACCTAGTACAGCCTCTCACAACCCCTAAAAGGAAATGGTGTACAAAGTAAAATATGTCCTTTGTGTGAGCGAAGAAGAATGAACACACATTCCTAATTTATTTACGAAAAAGAAAAACGTTAAAAAAAAATCCTATTCCACAAAAAAAGATTCTATGTAAAACATTAGATTATAGGGAAGAGTTGACAATTACAGAAGTGCATGCCAGTCTCCATCGTATTGAGTGCAGTGCTCAGAAGGTCACAACCAAGAATCTCCCACAAATAACGTTTTGCCCTTCTGAAGATTTTAGAAGAACAAAGCATTGGTGACAAGGCCTAACAGCACTGGCAGTGCTTCAACACTCAAGCGACCACAAGAAAATATGTAATTTGTTGAGTACTGCCTTGAACTGCGTTTACCATCAATCACTGGGCAGGACTGTGGACCAGTGTGAGACTCCACCCATTAGCAATGAACAAAAATAGGTCAAGCACAAGGCTCTCTGTTTAAATTTCAGCTCTTCATGAGGCCCACCAGGAAGTTTAGTGATCAACCTTTCCACCAGTTCATTCTATAACTTTTCTTTAGGTGGTCCATTTAAATACATTTAATGGTTTGACTGAGTGTCATAGTTGCCAAGTGGCCCCATGGCGTGTGACTCTTTCAGCTAGTCTTGGCTTTGTAGTCATTTGCAGGCTGCATCCTGCGACATGAAGGATTGCTTTTAATATTGACATTATGGATTTAAATAATTCCACCATGCAAAGTGATCGTAAATTTAAAAAAAGCTAGGACTGGCTGATGGTGTTGCGCCTGACCTGGTGCCACTTGGCAGCTGTGAAATATGAATTGCTAAAGATAAGAGATAAAACATTTATGGCCTTGAATCTCAGGCCACACCTGATCAAGCAATTGGAGGATGACCCAAAACTGTCCAGCCCTGCCCCCATTTGTAGCCTGCCAGTCATATGTATTGAAGGTGTCTTTAGGGTGTCAGTCGGTATGGGTAGTATATTAACTTGCTTTTTTCAGGTTTATTATTTAGAGTTGTTAATTACAAAGGAGATCACTATATTAATGATTGTGTAGGTGTTGCATTCTGCATTCACTGCTCTCCAGGGCTGGCATGACAATTAAAAGGCAGATTGCCATGAGGAAAGCCATAGTTCCATGGTTTTTCCCAGCTCTCTCACACGACCTGTGCCAGTACAATGGCTTACTTCACCACCAACCACAATGTTCAACTGTTTGATCCCCGATCAGGTCCAGTGCACAAGGGAGGAGGGTGTGTGGTATGATTTGTCTCTTTGAAGCTATGTTTAGTTCAAGTGCCATTTGGTGGAGTTCAGCTGTTGAATTGTAACTGCTGGTTTGTTAATGTTTTAGCTCTTGTATAGCATTCAGTATACCGTTAGTATGGCATCGCAGTTCTTTACGGTAGTCCTGGGTATGGCTTTTAAAAATGTTTCTGTCGTTTGGGATGCCTTTAAGGCCACAATTAGGGGTGTTATTATTAGCATTCGAGCACAAATGAATAAAAAAATGAACTTTGATCTGGAAACTCTCTCGAGCGAAATGAAGGCACTAGAAATCTCCCACGCAGCCGAAATAAATAATAACTCCATCCTAGACCGCCTCACTAAAATGAAGTACGAATACAATGCAATTCTAAGCAAACGGATAAACAAGTTTAAGGCACTAAAATTATGCGAAGGCAATAAGGCCGGGAAACTTCTCGCGTCTTACCTCAAACATAAGAAAAAACAATTCCATATAGCTTCCATTAAAGACCAGGCCAACAACACCCACACCAAGCAAAACAACATTTTACACACCTTCCAGTCTTTCTATGAGGACCTTTACAAAAACAAATTGGCGTTCAACACGGATGCGTGCACCAAGTACTTGAACTCGTTAGACCTCCCTAGACTTTCTGACGAGGACAGCTCCAAGTCGGGCTCCCCATTCACAGTGCAGGAAATCTCTACCTCCATCACAACCCTTAAGAGCAACAAGACCCCTGGCCCTGACGGCTTCTCAGCCAGTTTCTATAAAGAGTTTGAGGGAACTATCAGCCCGGTCCTCCTGAACCTCTTCCAGTCCTTTACGACGAAGAGGGCTGTCACTAACTCAATGAACGAGGCCACCATAATTGTCATCCCGAAAGAAGGGAAAGACCCCCTTCTAACGAAAAACTATCGCCCAATCTCTCTCATAAATTTGGACTGTAAAATATACGCTAAAATCCTAGCCAACAGATTGAATGCAATCCTTCCTAAATTAATTAGTAATTCGCAGGTGGGTTTCCTCAAACATCGACTATCCAATGATAATACGAGATTGCTATGCCATGTCTTAGAGAAAGCCAAAATAACCGCCACCCCCTCCGCCATCACCCTTGACGCTGAAAAAGCGTTTGACAGTGTCATGGCTCTTTCTACAGCACTGTATGCAATCTTTAAACTTGGGGAAACCCTATATCGACATGGTAATTGCCCTATACTCCTCCCCGTCAGCCCGAATTGCCATAAACGGTTCCCTATCCGCACCTTTCCGTTTGGAACAGTGTACCAGACAGGGTTGCCCCCTCTCTCCCGCCCTTTTTCTCCTGGCCCTTGAACCCCTCATAGCCGACATAAAACGTAACGAGAACATCAAAGGTATGGAATTCGGAGACAGGCGAGCCAAATTGGCAGCATACGCAGACGACATCCTTGTGGTTAGCGAACAGCCTGACTCCATCGAGGCCCTCATGTCGACCATAGAAATCTATTCCCTACATTCTGGATACAAACTAAACCGGGATAAGTCTGAGGTTAAACCTCTGAACATACTCGGCACCAGAGACATGCTGGGTAACTCGGGCCTGTACTGGCAACCAGACTTCATTAAATACCTCGGTTTCGAATTTGGTAGCACTCTTGTTAAATCCTTTCAACGTAACTAAAAAACAACCTTGGAAAAAATTAAAACGCAACTTGATGGCTGGTCCCCCCCGTTTCAAAACCTGGTGGGGAAGAATCGAGGCCATCAAAATGATGATTTCCCCACTGGTCAATGATCTCATCACTATGCTGCCCCTCACCTTATCCCCGGAATTCCATCACAAACTAGACGCCACACTCACAAATTTTCTTTGGAAAGGTAAAAAATCACGAATCAGCTTAAAGAAACTTCACCTAGACAAGTCTGCAGGGGGGGTCAACCAGGCGGACTTCAAAAGATACCAAACTGCGTTTCTTGCCAAACAGGGCTCCTACTGGTTATTACCCCCTGCTGGCTATTCCCCCGTGTGGCTTGAGATAGAGAAAGCCCTTCTCGGGAATGCCGCCCCAGCGACTGCCCAATCACCTGCTCGAGACCTATTTTCCAAAATGCAAGAGTGTCCCTTCTTAAAGTGGATAAGCTACTTGCTGCCTCCATCCGACGTTCACGTTGGGAATCAATATGGGATAAGCCTACTGTGCTTTACAGGGGCAAACCATTATATAATCACCCCTGGGTAGAAAAAGGCATTTTTTTCCCACACTAATTATATGAAGGAACATACCCCATCTCGTTCAAAGATCTTCAATCCAAATATAACTTTAATTCACTTGAATTTTATAACTTCCTAAATATAAAGCCGGCGATCACCAAGGCGAATCTCTCTTCTAACCCTCCCGGCCTACCTCGCCAGATTAAACAGGCTAGGCCATCAAGTGTCATGGATCTATAAACTCCTACGCCCGCAACATTCCAATCTCTCTGATCATCTCACACAGTTTTGGATATCATGCTCCTCTTTCCCTATCTCAGACATGAAATGGGCCAAAACCTGGGACTCCTGCATGCGCCACAAAATCAGCCCTACACTATCCCAGACTAAATTCTGGCTTCTTCACAAAGCCTTTTGTACACCGGCACGTCTTTTCGCACACAATATCAGATCGGACGCTTTCTGCTGGAACTGTAATTGTGCTGAGGGTTACCAAGATCATCTTATCCTTCAATGTGAATGCGTTGCCCCCTTCTGGGATAAAGTCTTTGAATTTACTGATAGTCTTTTCTTTCTCCCCACCCAGGAAATTACCATACCTAGTCTTTGGGTTTCTCAAAGCCAAGTCCCTCACTGACAACGACAGGGCCTTACTAGACCTTTTACTCATGGCTGCTGTAAAGATAGTCCTCAATAATTGGAAAAATACCCGGAAAGCTAACTATGCCTGCTGGTTGAACTGGGTAATTAATCTCCGCGGCGCCGACAATAGGGCTTTTCAACACTCCCCTTGGTGCCCCCACGTAGGCATTTGTGGATCACCCTTGACAACTACTTTAGTGCCCACAAACCCGGATGAATCAACCCCACGCTCCCTTGACCCAACCACTCGCCCCCTTGACTTCACATTCCTACACTTTTTATCGGCTGGTGTTCTCCTACCTGCACAGCTGGGTACAAAGCAGCCCACCTTATTTCATGTCATCAAACTGTGGAACAATCTTGGGATACTACTGCTAATACCATCGCTTTTTGTGCTCTCTTATATATGATTTCCTTTATTTATTTATTTATTTATTTATAAAGTTTTATATAGCGCGAACTTGATCCCAAAGGATATCAGAGCGCTTTACAATGTGAGGCAAAGGTAACAAATCAGAACATTAGTCTAACATTGCACGGACCTTGTAAAGTAGAAATATGAGAGTCGGATGTTTAGCATCTTGTGTTAGTTCTATTAGTTGTTGCTGATTCCTTGCTTACTGGTACTTACCGTCTTATATTCCAGCTTTCATCCAATTACTGTACTTCAAATGTATGATTTAGAACCAACTGGTCGCTATTGTATGTACAACATCTGTACGACTCATCATTCATCTTTGTTTTTCCTTATTCTGAAACTACCAATAAAAACGTTTTGAAATTTAAAAAAAAAGAAATTCTGTTGCAGCACTCAGGCTTGTGGTTTGTAGAGGTGTGCAGTCAGTATGGTATATGAAAGGGCGGGACATAATCTTTGGCTTCACTTCCGCCTTTACTTATGCTTTCAGAAGTTGGCGGTCTAGCTTTTCACGGCAACTGCCCTATATCAATCTCATGCTGCAGCGGATGCACCGCCGGTGTGCCAAAGTCAAGTCCGTCTGCGCCCGTCCGTGCAAAGACGGCGCACAGCGCCAGCAATTGTGCCACTTTATATCCAGAGAATTCAAAAAGTCATTCAATACAGTATTCCAGGCAAGCATTATTGCATCTCAGACCTACAGGCAATTCTTGCCCGGGCGCTCCCCTGGATCCTCCCTTGAGCTCAGAAAAAAAACTTTGCCTCCTCTGCACTACAGTGGTTCATAGCTTACCCCTATTCTTAGCGGGACGCTGGTACTTCAAGCAAAGAAGGCCTGATCAGAGACAGAATATAATTTGTTGAACTCTCGGGGCGTGGCTTGGACGCCGAGGAAGATGGCGGTTTAGAGCGCCTCTCCTCCCGCTGCGAGCGTCTTTACCTGTAATTGGAACGCCTTTCTATGCCTACAGCTGGGATGTGACCGAAGATTCGAGCATCGGATCACTCCCTGACGGCGATGAGCTGATTTCCGTGTCCAGGGCTGCAGCGGAGCAAGAGCTACACCGAATGAGGAGTCGGACACTCATGGCGGCAGCGCGTTTGAGGGACGGACAGCGGAGCACGAAGTAGGCTCCTGCAGAACACAGCGGAAAGCCCGACAGCGCAAGGAAGAACTGAAGTAGGTGAACGCGCTCACGAAAATTAGCGCATCGGGGCAGACAGCTGATTTTTACCGATCGCGTGAAGGCAGTGTGATCGGCCATGCAGAGACTTCACTAACCTTTACCAAGATGGCGGCCGCCACTCGGCAATGCATGAACACCGAAGCAAGGTATCTTCTCTCATTATCTCTGCCCAGATAAGACGTTTTTGGCGCCAGGCGAGCATTACTGGGAACCATTTCGACATGTGGGAAAGAATTTGGTCACAGATGATTGTTGCTACGCTGCGTGCCTGGATTGCATATCATTAACCTACAAAGCACTCTCTAATGATTCTGATGCACGTGCTGCTCATGCTGTCTGATGTTCTGCCCACGGAAACCTAAGTCTACTGAAGTGAACACCTGAATGGCTTGGAATCAACTCACAGGAGGCTCCCTAATGTCAAAATCTAAACAAACACCATGTGCACATAATAAATGAGCAAGTGGGTCACTCTGCTCCTCAGGTGCCTTTTGCAGGGTGTTATTACTATCAGTAATCTGGGTTCTGGCTGACCATTCTCCTGTTTAAGCTGGTGCTGTCTGCTTTGCGCCGCGTGAGTGCCGGAAGAGAGCTCTCAAGTTGCTGCCTAAACACCTAAGCATCCCAGAGAAGGTTACAATGGATACCAAAGATCAGGGAACCCTTAAGAGACTTAAGTCGGACCACTCGAACCCGGGGTCACCAAACAAGCCGAGGAAAGTTACTCCGGATGCACTGGATATGATATTAAATAGGCTAGACGAGGTGAAGGACTTAGCCAAGGTCACTAAGGAGGAAGTGGTGGCAATCCGTCAAGATATCCGAGACACTAACGCGCG
Organism: Lissotriton vulgaris; assembly: GCF_964263255.1. Lineage (NCBI taxonomy): Eukaryota > Metazoa > Chordata > Amphibia > Caudata > Salamandridae > Lissotriton > Lissotriton vulgaris. The sequence continues at coordinate 190,772 of NW_028241185.1, read as the reverse complement.
CCTAACAGAAACAGAATCCCGGATCAGTCGCCTGGAAGACATAGAGGTTAAAACCTCAACGGCCTTGAAACACCTCCACATCTCCTCTGACCAGACAACCAGATGACTAGCCGAGTTGGAAGACAGGAACAGGAGGGGGAACCTACGCATCTTTGGAATTCCGGAAGGATCAGAAGAGTCGGAAGGTTCATGCATCAAGTTCTTGGAATCCTGGTTCACTAAAGCCACAAACATGACTTTTGCAAGTCCTCTGGAATTTGACAGAGCGCATAGAGTGCCAGGGAGAATCACTAAAACACAGAGAGGACCAAGACCCATCGTATGTAAACCCTTACGCTACCAACACGTGGAGCAAATCCTAGCCTTCGTGAGAAAACACAATCATATTCTGTGGAAGGACACCAAGGTTTACATCTCTCAAGACTACAGTAAGGAGACCGTCGAAATAAGGAAGGCCTTCCGTGCCCTTCGTCCACATCTGTCAGTGAAGGGGTACCAATTTGGCTTTGTGGGCCCAGCGAAATACCGGGTGACGATACGAGGATCGTCTCACTACTTTACGGACCCAATGAAGCTCAAACGCATGCTCGAGGACGTGGAAGAACGAGACATGGAGCGCGACATGGAAACTAATAACCCGGATGGTCTATCAGCCTCGGCTTCTGCTTCTGCTTCAGGATACAAGTGACCACGTTAGGTCTTATCATAAAGTTTTCTGTGCTCTGTTGTTATTAAAAGTCTGATGCGCTTAACTATTGCTGGGTTCCTACAGGATAGGTCTCAAGTTTACGGAAACCTTCCAACACTAGAAGCTCTATGATGTCCTGGAAGCCTCTTTACTTTACCTTTCTGGTTCAAGCTGGCGTGGTCCAGCTGTTATTGATCTGACCCTCTTGACTAAAGCTGGCTCGCCTTGTTGGCTCCAATGAGACGGTGGCCGGTGATATATAAATTATAACGTGTTGTCTAACTCCAGACTTTGGTACACTGTCAGGTTACTCGGAGTAGACCGGATTCGTTCTGGCAATACTGTGACTCTTTAATTACTGATTACTGATGTTCTACTGTTCTTTGCTTAGGTTATTCGCCACTGATGCGACGACTTAGATATTACTAGCCATTTGGTGCCTTTAATGTAGGATATGACGCTATAATATCTTCCAATGGGCCATGATGTTGTATTCTCAAATTCCTGTTCGATATTCATAGTTTAGTGAGCACTCAGGAATTATTCTGATTTACCAAGAATGTATAGTGAGTGTGCGCTGTTGATCACATGTCGGTTTTACTGCATCATTCCAACGTTCCACTGCTTGCATAGCCTTTTATATGCATTTTTCGTTATGTATTGTTGTTCCAATGTCTATACATGACTAAGTTTAGGCGGGGGGGTTACTGCGGTTTTCCTCACGTCGCCATGCTTCTGTATCACAATTGGGGTGGGTGGGGTGGGGGGTTGCGTGGGATTGGGGGGGGGGGGTGGGTGCTGTGTTCTATGGTTTGTATTATTTTTCCTTCTCTCTCCTTCATTCTCCTTCCTTCTTTTTCTTCTCCTCTCCGTACCACTTCTTTCTTTTCTGATCTATCTCTTTGCTCTTGATTGGATAAGTTGTATCATGCATATGATGTGTTTGTATATCTATACTCAGACCAGGCGTGCTATATCCTTGGGTACCCAAGTATCTAGTTATGGTTTTCGACCGTATTTCATCTTAAGTAGCAGAACAATATGTCCTTTACATGATGCGCCGAGTACTATGTTTCCCCTTGGCTCTCTTGGTACAACCATGATACATACACCGTTGTAAATGTCACATAGAACACTGTCCACTCCACTTGGTACAACCTCTCTTGATCGATTGAAAGTTTTGTCCATGAATGTTAAGGGTCTGAATCAGCCCGTTAAAAAACAAAAGATATTAGATTATTTGCGGAGACAAAAGGGGGACATTGTTCTGCTGCAAGAAACCAAATTGGATGCTAAACAATTCTACACTCTGCGCAACAAGTTTTATGCAGAGATTGTAGGATCTAGTGCACTCGGTAAAAAGAATGGGGTTCTGGTATTAATGTCAAAGAAGTCCAAGGTAGAGCTACTGTCATCCTCATCAGATGAAAAAGGTCGCTGGGTTACGGTGAAACTCACTAGGGATAACACGGAATTCTTTGTCACTAATGTTTACGCACCTAACACTAATGATTTAGAATTCTGGCAGGATTTAGTCAAGCAGATTGCAACGGTACCTGATACGGCGATACACATAATTGGGGGTGATTTTAATCTTCCGTTTGACCCGGCCTTGGATAGGGACTCTAAGTGTACATTCAAGCCAAACAAGTCACATAATGCCTTCATCAAATTATGCCAACAATTCCATTTAATTGATGCGTGGAGAATACAAAACCCTACTGATAGGGACTACACATTCTACTCTTCCCCTCACGACTCGTTCTCCCGTATTGACTACATTTTCATTACACAAAATGGCGTAGCAAGGATAGAGGATACTTCAATTGAGCCAAGGGTACTGTCGGACCATTCATGTATATCTCTATCCATCAGTAACATTAAACCGTCCCCTAAACAAACGTCTTGGAGACTCAATGAAGAAATACTGCACAAAGAACAGAATAGGACTGAAATTTTGGAAGCTATTAGATCTTATTTGGAGACTAATGTGAGAGGGGACACTTCAGAACAAGTGCGATGGGAGGCCTTGAAAAGTACAATAAGGGGGGTGTGCATCAAAATCCGTTCAGCAATGAATAGGGATTGTAATGCGAAGCTAGAAGGGTTGGAAGCTGAGATAGCTACTTTAGAGAACAAACACCAAATGACAAGGGACCAGGAAACGTTCAATATCATGACCCACAGAAAATACGAATACAACAAGCTAGTGAGCGAAAGGGCGGGAGTGTGGCTGGATAGGAAGCGAAGGTTTAAGCTATGTGAATCTAATAAAGCCGGTAAGAGCCTGGCAGCATACTTAAAATTTAAAGTACAAAAGAATGCTATTAATGTTATCAGGGACTCGGCGGGAGTCGCTCATTCGGACCCCCAAAAAATAACCGAGGTCTTTAAAGACTTTTATGAGGACCTATACGCTAAAAACGAGTTGGTGGTGGAGGACAAAATTCAGGAATATCTACAAGAATGTGTACTACCAAAGTTAAAGCCTGAGGAGCAACTCAGTCTGAATGGGTCGATCTTGGCTAATGAGGTGGAAAAAGCGATCAGGGGGTTAAAATGTGGGAAAGCACCAGGTCCGGACGGCTTCATGGCCAAATTTTATAAAAGTTTTGCAACGGACTTGGTTGATCCTCTTCTAAACCTCTTTCACGAATTTACGGAGTCAGGAGAAGCCAAAGGCACGTTGGCAGAGGCAACTATTGCAGTCCTACCTAAGGACGGCAAAGACCCGTCACTTCCAAAGAACTACAGGCCGATTTCCCTGATTAACCTTGATTGTAAATTACTAGCCATGATCTTGTCAGCCCGTCTGCAAAAAGTCCTCCCTACCCTAGTACATCCGTCTCAAGCGGGTTTCTTGAAACATAGACTATCTAGTGATAACACCAGAGTACTGGCCCATGCTCTAGAAAAAGCGAAGCTTTTGACAACCCCCACGGTGGCAGTCACACTAGATGCGGAAAAAGCCTTCGACAAGGTAGATTGGTCTTACCTTGAGGCAGTTTTACGCAACTTCAACCTAGGAGAGACGTTTACTAAACTCGTAATGGCTTTGTATGCCGGCCCTACTGCTAAGGTCAGAGCGGGCGCCTCCTTCTCTTCCTCTTTCTGCCTAAAACAAGGGACGAGACAAGGTTGCCCATTATCGCCTTCTCTGTTCTTACTGGCAATAGAACCCTTTTTGTGGCATATTAGACACAATGAAGCCATTGCTGGGGTTCCATTTGGTGATTGCACCGTAAAATTGACTGCATACGCCGACGATGTCCTGATCTTGACGGAAAAAGCTAACGAGGCTATCCCGGCCTTGATGGACACAATTGAGGGGTTCTCTAAAGTCTCAGGATATAAATTAAACAAGGATAAAACAGAGGTTAAGTTACTAAACAACATCGGGGATAAAGAAATTCTGGGAGCATCTGGCCTTACCTGGCAACCGAAAGCTTTTAAATATTTGGGCCTAGACTTTGAGAAGGACTTGATTACGACTCTGAAGTTAAATGAAGACTCAACATTAAAAAAGATATCCACTTTGCTAGACAGCTGGTCACCAAAATTTTTGTCCTGGTGGGGTAGGGTTGAGACTCTAAAAATGATGTGCACGCCTCTAGTTAACTACCTGGCTAGCATGCTCCCCATGACTTTCTCAGACGAATTTATAAAGAAGGTAGACAAGCTGTTCGGAGAGTTCCTATGGCGAGGGAAAAAAGCCAGGATATCACTTAAAAAGCTGCAACTAGCAAAAGATAAGGGCGGCCTGGGCCTGCCCTCGTTTAGGAACTACCAAACGGCTTTCCTTTGTAAGCAAGGGGCCCTCTGGCTGGTTGAGGATACATCCTACACTCCAGTATGGCTAACTATTGAACGGTCGTTAATGGCAGATGCACCCCTCTCGTCTCTCCTCACCATGGACCTGGCCCATATACCTCACTCTAAATACATCCTTCTAAATACCAGAAGAGCACTTCTCCGACTTGACCAGTACCATAAGACTGCTCTGGTGATTAAGAGATCCACCCTACTCTCACTATGGCATAACCCTAAGATCCGGATAGAGGGGAAGACCCTTTACTGGGAAATGTGGGCTAGAAAAGGTATACACATAGTGAATGACCTCTATGATAATGGCAGACCCCTGCCCTTTTCGACATTGCAAGAAAAGTTTAGCTTACCACCCATAGAATTTTACCAGCTCCTAAAACTGAAGGCCGCTATCTCCAAATGCCCCCTCAATACAGACTTACCCTGGCTTGTGACCCGGCTACGAATACTGTACCATGCTGACCATTTTGTATCAAGAATATATAAATTGCTCCTCCCCCTACCCAAGAAACCACATAGGCTGACCGAAAGTAAGTGGGAATCGGAACCTAATTCCACAGGCATTGCATTAGACTGGGAGGTAATACACAACACCGCACTGACAAACAAGATATCCCCGATCCTATGTCAAACGAAATATATGCTGTTAAACAGAGTGTTCTGGACCCCCCAGAGATTGTTTAAATGTAAACTGAGGGATACACCTACCTGTTGGAACTGCCAAGAAGCTCCTGGTGACTTGGCACACATGTTTTTTCATTGTTCCCAATTGCGATCATTTTGGAGTAAAATATTTACATACATTCAACAGGTGCTTGGAATCACGCCTATCCAGGAATTCATATATGTCATTTTAGGTCCTCTGGAAGCACAATTGCCGGACATTCATGACAGACAATTGCTTGATATTATGCTGACTTTGGCGTGCAAGGTCATACTTTACAAATGGAAAATTTTTGATGAAGTCAACTTCAAAATGTGGCTGGAATGGCTTTCATTTTTAAGAGGGGCAGATAATCCTGCACTACAGTCAGCCACTTGGAAGCCTTCGAACAAAAAACTCTGGACATCCCTGGATGCGTCATCCTCCCACTTTGAACCACCATGATATGCATCTCAACACTCGGCTTTCCTAGACAGAATCTAGATGGAATTTGAGGTGTTTGTTTTTGTATGCTTACTGTATATTCTCTGCTACACACACAGTGTGCCAAGTCTGGGTAAACCAACTACTATTGCCCTATGGATACACCTGTCCTCTCTCTTCTCACCTCTTTTTTCTCTTCTCTTCTATCTTTTCTCTCCTCTCCCTCTCTTTCTCTCTCTCCCTTTTCTTATCTTCTTCCCTTGATTTGCTTTTTGATTATTGTAAGTGCCATGTTACCAAGAATTTGTTCATTTGTACCTTTAAAGATTTATTGTATTGTCTTTATTTTCATCCTTATTCTTCAATAAAAAAGATTTGAAATAAAAAAAAGAAATTTGTTGAACTCTCCTCAACACCAGATCTCTTATTAAAAAGTTTTATTATTTCACGACCTCCTGGAGGAGCATGCAACTGACATTGATTTCGTCACAGAAACCTGGGCTAACTCCTCCTCTGAACCCGACCTTCTAGGGGCTTTTCCTGAAGGATTTAAAATTCACAGGAAAGATAGTCTGGAAAAGGGGAGGAGGCATAGCGCTTATAGCCAGAAAGTGTTTTAATATAGAGTTTAAGCCAATTCCAGATTATACAGAGAGTGAAGCAGCTTTCTTTTAAAATGAGACTTGATAGCAAGAATACCTTTAACGGCATACTTATCTACTGTCCACCAACAGCTAAGGCCAACTTTTTAAATTCTAGAATTCAGCTCTTGGATTTTAAGGCAGAACAATCTAACTATACAATTTTAGGTGACTTTAACTTTCATCTTGAAAACACCGCCGACATCGACACTATAACCCTTCTTTTTAGACCATACAGCCAGTACAGGACTCATTTAGATGGTCAAGAAGGCCACACACTCAGCCTGGCATTGCCTGCACGGGGTCTTCTCTGACATCCCTAATCTGTCATGCAATAGAGCTCTGCTACTTATTTTGTCAACTTCAAAATGTGGCTGGAATGGCTTTCATTTTTAAGAGGGGCAGATAATCCTGCACTACAGTCAGCCACTTGGAAGCCTTCGAACAAAAAACTCTGGACATCCCTGGATGCGTCATCCTCCCACTTTGAACCACCATGATATGCATCTCAACACTCGGCTTTCCTAGACAGAATCTAGATGGAATTTGAGGTGTTTGTTTTTGTATGCTTACTGTATATTCTCTGCTACACACACAGTGTGCCAAGTCTGGGTAAACCAACTACTATTGCCCTATGGATACACCTGTCCTCTCTCTTCTCACCTCTTTTTTCTCTTCTCTTCTATCTTTTCTCTCCTCTCCCTCTCTTTCTCTCTCTCCCTTTTCTTATCTTCTTCCCTTGATTTGCTTTTTGATTATTGTAAGTGCCATGTTACCAAGAATTTGTTCATTTGTACCTTTAAAGATTTATTGTATTGTCTTTATTTTCATCCTTATTCTTCAATAAAAAAGATTTGAAATAAAAAAAAGAAATTTGTTGAACTCTCCTCAACACCAGATCTCTTATTAAAAAGTTTTATTATTTCACGACCTCCTGGAGGAGCATGCAACTGACATTGATTTTGTCACAGAAACCTGGGCTAACTCCTCCTCTGAACCCGACCTTCTAGGGGCTTTTCCTGAAGGATTTAAAATTCACAGGAAAGATAGTCTGGAAAAGGGGAGGAGGCATAGCGCTTATAGCCAGAAAGTGTTTTAATATAGAGTTTAAGCCAATTCCAGATTATACAGAGAGTGAAGCAGCTACTTTTAAAATGAGACTTGATAGCAAGAATACCTTTAACGGCATACTTATCTACTGTCCACCAACAGCTAAGGCCAACTTTTTAAATTCTAGAATTCAGCTCTTGGATTTTAAGGCAGAACAATCTAACTATACAATTTTAGGTGACTTTAACTTTCATCTTGAAAACACCGCCGACATCGACACTATAACCCTTCTTTTTAGACCATACGGCCAGTACAGGACTCATTTAGATGGTCAAGAAGGCCACACACTCAGCCTGGCATTGCCTGCACGGGGTCTTCTCTGACATCCCTAATCTGTCATGCAATAGAGCTCTGCTACTTATTTTGTCTGACCACAAGGCAATACTGTTTGAAATCACTTTGACACCTATAAGGCCCTCTAAGGTATCAAAGAAGGCACTTGGCTCTCAACCTTGGCACAAGGTTGAGGTAGAAGAGGTAAGAAAGACACTCAAATGCTCTAGTCAGCCCATCCCTATGGACCTGGATGAGGCAGTGAGGAGCTATCATTCCTGGATTGACCTCGCTGGAAAGCAGTTGGCTCCCCAGACCGTGCAGCGCTCAGTCAGGCAGTCTCCCTCTGAACCATGGTTCAATGAGTCATTGAAGGCACAAAAATTAATCTGTAGAAGACTTGAAAAGAAACGGAGGCTAGCAAAGGATGCCAAAACTAAATCCGATCTCAGACTTGCCATTCAAACCTACAAAAAGTTCATTCTGAAGGCTAAATCAGACTTCATTAAAGGAAAAATAGAAGCCGCCAATGGCTGCGCTAAATGGCTATTTACTATGTTTCAAAAACTCTCTAAGCTTCCAGCAACACAAGACCAGGAAAGTAGCCAGCAATTCTGTAATAAGTTAGCAGATGCCTTTCAACAAAAAGTCAAACAAGTCTTCAATGCTTTTGTGCCCCAACCAAACCTATCTTCACCCCCTGGAAAGAATGCAAGCGCCAGCCCAACTCTTCACCCTAAAGCAGATGGCTGTTCTACCACCACATTCCCTATTTTACCGCCAATCATTCTTGACCGGACTACCAAATTAATTGCTTTATTCAAGTCTGGATCCCCCTACGACCCATGCCCACCTAAAATTTTGCATATGGTCCCTGAAACCATTGCATCTGCCCTCTGGCCCATTTTAACCATATAATTGCCACTGTGTATTTTCCCACTGATTGGAAAAAAGCCTTCATCTTGCCACTCCTGAAGAAACCTAATTTGGATTTTGAGGACACTTTCAATTATAGACCTATTTCTAGGCTACTATTCCCTGCTAAGGTCATCAAAAGATTCTTAAATGAGGAATTGTCCTTTTTTCTCGTGGAAGGTGACATCCTAGCACGCTCGCAGTATGGTTCCAGGCCCATCACAGCACTGAGTTGGCGCTTATCACGGCCACGGAGGAACTTAGGAAAATCCTTGACAGATGGGGAAGTGCTGTCCTTATCCTTTTAGATCTCTTGGCGGCATTCGACATGGTCAACCACAACATGTTGGCTGAGTGCCTTGCCTCATTGGTAATCAGGGATAAAGCACTCCTCCTACGCAGGCATTCCACAGGGCTCATCAGTGAGCCCCACTCTCTTTAACTTGTATGTTACCTCTTTGCCCAAGCTGATAAGAAGCTTCGGTTTCACGCTGGTGTCCTACACTGATGACACACAGATTATTGTGTCCATCAACAGCCCATCCACGAATACAGCATCTCGATTTCAAGACTGTATGAGCCATATAGCGAAGTGGATGCAGGTTAACTGTTTGGAACTCAACACATCAAAAACGGAAGTTATGCTATTCTGCATCACGCCAGTTATCTGGTCAGATAGCTGGTGGCCAAGTGATATGGGCCCTCCTCCAATACTAGCCAGTAAGGTAAAGAACCTTGGATTTCTCTTCGACTCCAAGCTCTCCTTTTAATCCCAGATTAATCATACTACAGCTGTTTGTGTTTTTTTATACTTAAAATCCTAAAAAAGAAAGTACTTCCGTTCATCCCATTTGAGCTAAGAAAAAAAGTGGTCACAGCCTTAATTGGCTGAGGCTGGACTACTGCTACTTCTCACTAGCGCACGCAAGCACATAATACATAAACTCCAGATGACGCAGAAGGCCGCTTCCTGCCAGAGTCCTGCTCGGCTCACTCGCTTTGATTCGGCTTACAAGGCTCTCGCTGCGCTTCATTGGTTGCCTATCAGCAAACGCATTCAGTTCAAACCTCTATGTATTGCGTTCAAGGCTACACGCGGCAAGGGCCCTAGGCAATTGTCGCAACTCTTCAAGCCTAATATCCCGGCCAGATCACTGAGATAGTCATACAGTGGCAATCTGTCCATCCCCAAGATACATAAAGTAAAATGGGGAGGTAAAAGATTTGCTTACACCACTATCAAACTCTGGAACTCCCTGCCTACTCCTCTCAAAAATGAACCCAACTTGTTGCAATTCAGGAAGCGCTTAAAAACCTGCTTTACTAACCCACTTCACAAATCGACCTCTCTCTGCCTGTCTATCTAGCGCCTTGATACCCTCGGGTCTGTGTAGCGCTATTTTAATCCTTCATTTCAAAGGTTGAATGCATTTTGAGGGAGTCAGACTAGACCACCGAATCAAATTGGTATGGGTGCCCATTGCCCGGCACATCCAGATGGAGGCAAGAGGATCAGGATGCCTTACTTACCAAGTGATTTGCAAATTTGTGCAGTGTTGGGTGTTTGCAAACATTCCATGATATCCTTTCTGTTTGCTTTTGGCTCCAGAGTCAGCGTTCTTAATAGAGGTGGCTATGTGCAATTATCACTACTTTTATTCCACTTTAGATTTGGGCAGTTCCATGGTTTTGAGCTCCACACCATATGACCAGTGGCATTAGGTTAGAGCTTGGTGCAGGCGATGGCAGGCATGTGTTCCTCTGGTATCTTCCAAGTGACGTTGGTGCATGTACGTGTAGCAACATTTTACCTATGTTTGTGTTCAATCACCTTACATGAGGGTCTGATGGTTAGGGTAATGTTATTTAATGAACTAATTAATATTTAGATTTTTTTGTTTACACAGCTAGACACGCTTCTTCAGTAATCTGAATTAAGTTTTCCTAAAAACTCTTAAATTTAATGAGGGTTCGCACATTACACTAAAAATCAAACAGCAGTGGCATAAACGCATGAGGCTTCTTAACGAAAACACACAAAGGTTAAAAATTCCGAACAACCCCTTTGCTCTGGTAGTGCCTTTAATCTGAAGGGTAAGTGCCCACAGTTTAATTTATCCCTACCAACCCCTTTTATTCAGATATTCGAGAAGCAAAGACACATTTAATTTCAGTATACAGGGCTTTCGACGCCAGTCTGTTGGATTAGGAGGGCTTTTATGTATGCTAATTATATTCAGTTAGTAGAAGATGTATAGGAAGATGAGAGGCTTAGGGTGGGTAATCCTGTAATGAATTATGGCATTACATTCAGAAGGCCGTGACACCTGTGGAAGCATGAAAGAGTATTTATTTAGTATCCTTTGCCAAGCTTTAGCCGGGCTTTGCGTCTTTTGATATGTTCCCCATTTCTGTACTTTTTAGTGTAGGTTGGTAGTTCAGTACCGAAACGTATTGCTGCTAGTGTTGTAAGGACATGTAGACTGCGGTACCCCGGTCTTACCATGCTGAGCCGATGATGGTGAGATAGCAATACTAGCATCTCATTACAGTGCACCATGGTAAATAATGCCACAATGGTTGTAGTATCCTGCTCTTATTAATGTTATGTGATTTACACCTCCTGCCCAGCCAGTGTTTGTGCTGTGTGCTCAATAGAATGTTGGATTCATGATGTGCCTCGAAATGTTGGGTGACTGTGACCTCCTTGCTACAAACTCCTTTGATGCAGATCAATGCGCCAACTTGGGGAAACAAGAGGCTCTATTCAACCACCAGCCCTTTGGCCAATGCCCTAAAACCTCTGTCTGAGGGGCTATTTGTCATGGTGTGTATTTCAGTCACCCTGGGTAAAATGACTAGAGGCCGGCCAGAAGTATTAGGCATTCAAATGGTCACAAACACTACATTGCGATGTTTGTGACTGTAAACATGCTATTCCTATGCCAGGTGAGGGCAGTGAGTTTGGGTGCTGCAGTACCCTGCCTGGTGCTCGTTACTGAGCTTTAGGGGAAGGTGACACAATATTTTTATTGTACAGACAACGATGGGAATTGTGGGTAAAACGTGTGATCAACTTACCCCACACGCTTGCGGACTTTAGCAGTTTTCCTATAACTTCGCGAAATTCCATGTAGCGAAACTCTGCGAGGTTCGTCCACCCCTAGTTCATACTGTAGTCTGTTATTTTAGGAGGATCACTTTGTTTTATTTTTTTATATCTCAATAAAATAAACTCATTAAATTAAAACTCATCCGTAATTAACCCCTGGGTGGAAAAATGCAGCTGTCAGCCCGCCTCTTTTCTCAAATAGCTATGTTATAAATGTTACAATTTTGTATGAATGCGTTAATATGCTTAAGGTTATTGTATTTTCAGCCGCATTTCTTATATATGGTAGCACCTTTTAACACGAAGTCTCCAGTTAAATAAAGGACATTATTATTGTAAAATCCATAAACAGCCCGCTCCGTGCACAGATATTTCTTTGCTTGTGTATAGTGTTTCCTTTTGTTTGGAAAGTGGGAGTCCTCACACTTATAGACCTATTCGTGGGAGTTCCCAAAGAGCCGGTACTGATATACTGAATGATGCCCACGATATACGAATTACTAATTGGTGAAAAAGCTATGGGGATTTTAACTCGTGAAATTAACGTGCGGTATTATAAGAGGAGTAAAAGCAAAGTGATGTTAAGTGTTTGGGGTGTATGGAAGTTGACGTTGAAATTTCTCAAGATTCCTAAGATCAATGTCACTATAGACCTTTGGAACTCAAGCCCATTTCTACATCTTGGACAGAACAGGAATAGTGCCCTTTGGAAGAGTTTGGGTATACGATGCTTGGGTGATGTTATGTGTAAAGACGACTTGTTAGGGTTCGAGGCCTTGCAACAAAGATATGGTATCCCTATGAATCACTGGATGTTGTATAAACAGTTAGAACAAACAGTGAAATCTCTAAGACCTAGGATCTCTATTCAGGAGCTAAACCCGATTGTTCAATATATAAGGAATGGGGGCAGAAAGATCAAAATAGGATATGGTTACCTTTTACAGGGCATGGAAGAGGATGTTGTGCAAATAGAAAACGCCTGGGCTCTTAGAATAGGTGATCCAAATGTTGACGTGGACTATGCCCTGGCATTAAATAAGAAAGTCTTAAGAGCAACCAACTTAAAAGCACAACATTACAAGATGATCTTTAATCTCTATTATACCCCCGCGAAGTTGTTTCAATGGGGTAAAAGGGATACAGACAGATGTCCAAGATGTAACCAAGGCCCGGCAGATCTAATTCATATGTTTTATTCTTGCCAAAATCTTAAACCTGTTTTAACTGAAATGGAGAAGTTTTTATCGGGGCTGCTAGAGTGCCAAATCTCTCTATCCCCAACTACTGTTTTAATCGGCAGGGATGAAAATCTTAAATTTGCACATGAAGCCGAAGCTTTTATTTTTCTGTGTGTCGCAGTTTTAAGAATTCTAATAGCGGCGGCCTGGAAAGATCCGGTAGCCCCCTCATTTCAGATGTGGCTAACTAGACTGCTTGGGATCCATAACATCGAGGAGTGTTTATATAATTTTAAGGGCAAAAAGAAGAAAGAGTATGGTAAAAAAATTTGGGCCCCTCTTAGTAACTGGAGGAAAACAAGATGATGAAATTGAAGAGTCTTTGTCCTATGTAACGCATGTAAAGATAATGTCTCTCTGTTTTTATTATAATCTCTAAATGTATTCTCCTTTAAACTGATCGATTTAAGCCGCATAAGAAATATTTATCTATGTATACGTGTTTCCTTTTAATCTTATGTCTATATTCTGTCATGATATTTTTATCCAGCTGATATCTCAATTGTATTTATGATTCCTGTCTTTAATCTTGGTATTCTGTTCCATCTCAATAAAAAAAAAAAAAAAGATATACTGAATGATGCTGCAGACTGAGTGTTTGCCTTCAGACACTCCTGAAACCAGCGCTTGTCGAGGATCAGCTTTTCTGGGTTATAAGAGCTTCTGCTAGAAATAGATGCCACCTCCAGTTTATTTCTACTGCTGCAGGAAGGATTCTAGTTTCCCGAGGACGGTGGGTTTCTTCACAGCCAAATGTGAGGACGCATGTGATCACAGACTTGCTTGTAAAATGTAGAGCCGCTAGACTACTAGCATTTAAAGTGAAGGACTATAGAATTCTGAAGCTCTTGTTCCTCTCCCTGGAGTATCTTTGGCGCTTACTGCGGTCCCGGTAAATACCGACCCCACAGCTTCAGTGTTTAACAGCTGTGCAATTACCAGTCCACACCATTCTGAACTTATTACCCCATGCTGGGGCATAATGGCACAATACCCGCTCTTGTCCCTGTTATGTTATGTTATAGAGGAATTTGTATCACGCACAAATACTCTAGAGTGTCCTGGGGTGCAAATGGGATGTAGCAGGAGGAGGCACAGATACTAAGTCAGCTGATTAAAAAGAAAAGTTTTGAGTTGTTTCTTAAAATACAAAAATCCTGGATGTGCTGAAGATCCACAGGAAGAGAATTCCAAGCAATAGCTGCTTTGACGGAAAGAGACTGGTCTCCCGTCTGCGCCCTGCGGAACCTCGGTATCACCATTCGACGTTGTGAGGCTGAGCGCAGAAGGCGTCCGGGGATATAGAACGCGAAACGCGTTCTGATGTAGGAAGGACCTGAATCATGAAGGGCCCTATGAGTCATAGTCAGAGCTTTAAAATGAACTCACTGGGCCACAGGAAGCCAATGTAAGTCGCACAGATGCTGCCGAACGCTGGATCTCCTAGAGATATTAAACAGGAGTCTGGCCACAGCATTCTGTATGATTTTGAGTTTTCTTTAGTAAATAACCCGGTATGCCGATGTACAGAGCATTGGCATAGTCGAGGCGGGAGAGAATAAGCGCCCGGGCAACCATTTCCTTAGCAGTTCGTGGTAGCAGGGGGAAGAACCTTCTTAGAGCTTTGAGGGTGCCAAAACATACTGCAGTAAGTTTCTTGATTTGGTCATAAAACCGGAGATCTTCACCAAACCAAACCCCTAGGTTCTTCGCTATCCCTGGTGTGGAAATTGGAAGATGAGGTATTTGCCATAGTTGAGTACTTTATCAGTGAAGAAAGTTCTTTTTGCCTCTTTTGTTCATCTGGGAAAGAAGGCTTTCATTCAGGTTCTTCCTGAACTGGTGGGGAACTTACTGTTCCTCTTTTTTTTCTGTTGAATCTCTTTGCACAAATTCTGAGGGGTCGGTAGAATTGCAGTATCCTAGTGGTGTACTTATTGAGGGATAACAAATTTGATTGATTTGTGTTGATTTTGTTTAATCCCGTTGGACGTGTTTACATGTTTCCTAGCTCCAAGAAGTGCACAGCATATTACTAAGCACACTTTTATCATACCAGGAGCATATTATACATGCATTTATTAACTTAGAAATGTACAGTGTGTCAAAATTTTCATCCGATCAGACCAGAGGCTTCAGTGTGATGGGCGTCACAAAGGCAGGAACATGTAATTCGGACGGAACTAGATACCATAACATAACGTGTATTTGTAAAGCGCACGTTCACCCCTTACGGGGTATCTTGGGGCTGAATGACAGATGTTTATTGTTACCCAACTCAATGGTACTCATTTTATCGACCTTAGTTGGATGAAAAGCTTAGTGGACCCGCTGGGATTTGAACCTGTGACCATGAGGTCGAACACAGGCCCCTGAGTGTAAGCATTAGTTCACTGAGACACCAGATCCGGCCGCATTCCACAGGGATATTTTGCCAATTTGTTACACTTATTACCAATCTGATGTGGGAGAAGTACATCGATCCCCCTCAGGCTCAATATTTTGATCAAATGTCAGAGCTTCTATTAATTAAATTGTTTGGCACTATTCATCTGCTGACTGCTGACAAAACAAGCATTTACAATGCAACGGTTTCGCCTTTTTAAAAGTTAGAGCTATTGGCATTGTAAATAACAATGCCTTTTATTTTTGTTTTCGTTTTTAAAACATAAATAAAAGGCATTGTCATTTACAATGCCAATAGCTTAACTCACGTAAATGCGATACCTATTGCATTGCAAATGCTTGTTTTAATAGCCTTGTGCTATGCTGATACAGTGCAGGCTGCCCACTGCTACTGTTTAACACGTTTTCCCACTGCTATGAGAATATCTTCATGCTTAACTAAATGTTACCACCTGAGTGTTACCAGGTGTTGCCCTGATTGCCATAAATGTAGCTCAAAAACATTTATTATGAGTTAATCCAATTTCAGGGGTATCGAATTTTATAAAAGATCTGCTTGTCTTAGCAACTGGATGCTTTCTAAATCTAATTGACTTGTAAACGTTTTCCAAGGTGAGAAAAAGGGGTTGTAGGGAAAGTGAACTTGAAAATGCTTAGCAGGTTTTCAATGAGCAAACATACACACGTATATTTGATTGTGCTAAAATGCAGTTCACAAACATTTATACGAGTACGGTTTCCAGGCCTACTTCTGTAAATACTTGTGAATTCATGAAAGACGCAAAATGGCACTAAAGCAAAGTTCTATACCATGGATGCACTTTTGTAACTTTCTTTAATAATTGAGCCCCTAAGTTTTGTGTGGTGCGAGCCAAAAACTTTTTTCTTTTAGTTAAAATTATATATATTTGTCGCTTTGCAAAACATGGACCACATTGACCAGAATGCAATGGGAAAGCTACTGAGTCGTGTAGCACTTGGAACCTGTCATTTGTGTTTAAGTAATGGAATCTTGGAACCAAGGTTGCAACAGAATGTCATGTTTAGAATGCCTCCGACAGTTCGTGTTAAGGCTGGCAAGGGAAGGAAGGTCACGTAGTGGCAGGCTGAATAAAGAAACTTGTTAGACATTGTGTTAGCGGTTGATATTTTATTTACCACAATTTTCTGCCACGGGTTGCCAGCATCGTCTCAGCCTGCCAAGTGACGAAGATCGTAAGGGTGTTTTCCTCACAGAACTCTGCATGTGCTGCGAGAGGATTACGTGGTTTCACACAAGGATTTGATTTGAACCCTTATTAAGGTACTACGTTTGGAGCGCTTGAGGAAGACTTCGCTGCATATGACGACTTTCTTTAATTGTGGAAAGTAAATTCCTTGCGTGTAGGTGAACCAAGCATATGTGTGATTGGCACGAGTCAGGCGTTGGAAGTTATTGACACATGCACACCTACTCAGTGGTCCCCAGCACTCTCTCTGGAGTGTTTCAGCCGTGACCTGTAGTGCGGGTCTCTGTAGCGAGACTGTTCTGCGCATGTCTCCAGCCATGTGCAGCGGCCAAATGCATCACACGTCAGCGTGGTGACGTACACATCTTCTTTCTTAAAGGAACCTTGCTTTGTTCTGTGCATTCTTTGACGATTGTTTACAGGGCACGTTGACGCGCACACCAGTTGCTTAATGGGAAAAAGAAAATGACGGCGCTCTACGGTGACGCACATACCTGTTTCCGGGAGAATTTTTTTTTTTTTTTAAATTGACGAATTGGCATTAAAACACGCCCCTGGAACTGATGAGCACAGCCCTTAGTTTACCATTTGGACGTATTCAGCGGGAACACCTATGAACAAGGCCAAGGGAGAGAGGGAGGGCAAGGACAGGGAAATGAATGGACGGGGGTGGAATGGGAGTGCGTGTAGGGATTCGGGGGCGTGTTTTTCGACCTCTCCCCTTCCCATTGGCTGGAAGGTAAAATTCCAGCCAATGGGAAGAGGAGAGGGCGGGACATAAAAAAAGGCCCGGAAACGCCCCGAATCGCGTCAAGGCGGGCCCTGAACTCAGTGACGCTCCTCTCCTCCAATGGCTGGCCAGCATTTACGAGGCCAGCCAATGGAGAAGAGGGGCGTGTTCAGGCCCCCCTACTACTAACAAAAGATTTCGGCTCCTCCCACTGCTTACGCAGCGGGACAGTAGCCGAAACCTAAAAACTTTGCTTTAAATAGACTGCTAAGATTTTGGACAAGTGTTGGTTTGCCATTCCATAAAAGACGTATTTTTGCACATTATTTTCTATTGGAGAGCTTTAAACCCTTTTTGACTTTGGTCCCAGTGAATGCCCATAAGTAATAACATTCTGTACCATAATGGTTATGAATTTTGCTGATTCATAATTCTGGAAGACTATGAACAACGAGATCAGGAATCACATTCTGTTTTGGAAACAGCGTGTACATTTCCTCTCTACCTTTTAAAGATATTGGTGTGATCCTGAATTAATGAGGTAGATCTGTTTGGAGGAACTGAAGAAAACAAGATTACACTCCTGGAACGTATTTTTAAGGCTTGGTTTGACCTATAATTTTCTCAAGAAATGCAATTTTGTTGCACTGTTTCATCATTTTACTTTTGGATTTGTTCTGGCCTTAAGAGTAATCAGTCAGCAGTTGAATATAAATGACTTTTACCTTCTGTTATTGCGACTTGACATTTTAAGCATCTGAGAGTTCTGCTCACTTTTGTTGTGTGCTATATTTAGATTGCACTGTTTCTGAGGACGTAGCCCTGAGCTGCCCGACGTGTAATTGGATCTCATGCTTCTATGGCTTTGTGCACAATAACAATGTCCTGAAGTTATGCAGTGGTCTTTGTTATCGGGAATGAACTACAGTCCCCATTCTATTCTACTTCCACAACTTCTCTATGGTCTCTGCCTGCGATTTGGTGTAAATATTTTTTTTAAAAACGACTGAGGTGGAACAATAAATTAGACCAGAATGATGCTGGGAATCCTTGTGATGTACCTGAAGGTACAGCCACCAGAGGGAAGCAGCTCTCCAGCCAACAGAGGGAAGCAGCTCTAGTTTGCTTTTCTCGAGGCACTCATGACTGATGAGTGGTTGGGTGTCCTCCTTTCCACAGGCCTGGAAGGCCACACATTTTGACCAGTGGATCTTGCAGATTGTGCAAAAGGGGTATACGCTACCCTTTGACATGATGCTCACACTCGGGCTCTCCCATACCTGTTCAGACTTTTCAAAGCAACACCTACTCTTGCTGCGGCAGGAGGTGGCAACCTTGGTTCCGATGAGCTTTGGAGTTTGTGCCAGAGCAAGATTTTGGACAAGAGTGCCATGCCAGGAAACTTCCTTGTTCCAAAGGAGAATGACAGTCTTTGTCTGATCCTGGACTTCAGGGTCTTGAACATCTTCCTTCAGACAGAGAATTTGAAGATGCTGACCCTAACTCAAGTACTGTTGGTGCTGGAATTTTGAGACTGGATGGTGGTACTTGACTTCCAGGACGTGTATTTCCACATATTGATGCTGAAGTCTTACAGGAAGTACTTGTGATTTGTGGAGGGCAAGACCCAATACAAGTTTGCAGTGATTCCTTTTCAACTAACATCGACCTCACAGGTCTTCATGAAGGTGATGGCGACAGCCCATCACAGAAGGCCAGGTATTCCAGTTTTTCAATACCTGCCAACTGACTCCTGGAAGCCAGGACTTCGGAGAGGCATCTGATGTCCAGGATAGCGGAATTTGCAGATCAGTGTGCTCAAATTGAGGACAATTTGTCTAACGTTCAAGATAGCTCTTCTTTCTCTTCACGGTCATTCAGACCAGCTCTTGACAGACAACATGAACATGTCGTCGTAGATCAACAAGCGGGGAAGTCGGGTCCCAACTACTTTTTACAAAGGCGCAGAGGGTCTAGTCTTGGGCACACCATTACGAGATGTGGCGTGTGGCAAATCATCTAGCCAACTGTCTGAATACCAGAGGCGATGACCTGAATCTGGCACTTTTTGCACCTTTTCCCCCAACAAGCTTGTACACATAACCAGAGTTACTTTCCTTCCTAAGGTGGTAAATCCCTTCCATCTGGGCCAATCAGTCACACTCCCTTCTTTTTTTCACTCTGTCTCATTCCACAGAAAAGGATGGAGAGCTGTATGGGCTGGATCTGAAAACTGCAGTCAGCGTTTATATTTCCACGCATCAGATCAGGCTTCTCATCAAGGTCTTGTCATCTTCTCTTCTAGTCTTAGACCTACTTTGTCAGTGTGGATAGCTAAGGGCACCTACCCTCTCTCATGGACACCTATCTTCTCGTAGGGACACCTATTATATTTGCACATGGGGTGACTTGAAATCAAGCTCTACTTATTTTTCGCAAATAGATTATATAGCTACTGTGGTGAATGTTCAAAGTGTGAAACTACACAACCCATCTTTGGTTCCAGGGCATTACATGGTCCTGATCCTGCCAGTCTGAGCTCTGCCAGTGCGAAAACAAATGTTTGTTCAGACAGGACCCACTTGATATGGCCTCCACTCAGAAGAATTTGAATGTCGGCAACAAACCAAAATAATAATAATACAAAAATATAATACAAACCCAGAGTGACAGGCTTCGATGCATCATAAAGTGACCATTATCATAATTTGGGCATTAACATAGTTTTGGACCATTTCCCTGAATTTTGGGGGATTTCTTTTAAAGTCTTCACTGCAGGTGATCAAAATCTTCATTATTAGAATCTTTAAGGCTAAACTTGTTTCTAAACCTGCATTTAGTAGCATATCTGTGCTACAGTCACAGTCCTCCCAATCGCCAGGGACCTGGTAAACAAACACTGCTCCTTACCACTGCCTCTGCTCAATTTTGGCTCACTGCATGCACAGCTACAAGAGTGACATCTAGGCTGCACATTCTGCCTGGGGCGTAGCCGTCAGTAGTGCAACAGGGTGATAAAGTACAAGAAAGATCAGTTGGACCATTACCTGGCCACCCAAAACAACCAGGAAACGAAGAAAAGGACCATGCTGAAGAAGAGGACAAGGAGGATGATGATTATGACCATAAGTACCAGCACTTTGTGTATCCCAGGAGAACCAGGAGTCTAAGGGGAGAAGGACGATCAGTAGGAACCAGTGAGCCACCAAAACGTTGAGAACCAGAACCACCAGTAGAACCAGGCCAGGACCTGAAGAAGGACCAGGACCAGGAATTGGAGGAGGAAGAGCTCAAGATGATGAGGATGGTGGTCCAAAACCACCATGATGACCAGTAGGATCAGAACCAGTGAATAAGTGCCAAAGAGACTTGGAGAATCAGGAGCTCCAGAAATTTGAAAACATGAAGGATCAAGTCCAGGTGGACAAGGACCAAGAGAAGAAGGTTAACCAGGCACACAAGGTCCCCAAGAAGGCAAGGTCCAGGACAACCGGAAGGATCGGGTATGGAGGATCCCAAGGACCCTGGCCCACAAAACAAGTGGCAGTGTATCTATCTAGAATATCAGGACTCAGAGTATCAGGATTGAAGGACAAAGATCAAATGGACCAAGAGTTTGATGACTAGGACCGGGACCGCCAGGAAGCCAAGTACAACTGGACAGGACCATGACGAGAAAGACCATAACTAGTAGCACCAAGACAAGGAGTAATACCTTGAGGAGAAAGAAAAATGCCTTCGTTATGACAAGTGCCATCAGGACCAACATGAAGAAGAGGTCCACATTCAGTAAAAACGAGGCATTCAGGAGGACCAATAGCATGACCACCAGGAGAATCAGGAAAGAAGAGCAGGACACAAAGCACCAAAACATAGAAGTCGAAAAGGGTAAGGGAGAAGACCAGGAGGAAGAATAAGTCAGTGAAAAACCAGGAGTGGCACCACAAGGATGAAGAAGCAACCTAGAAGGAAGAAGACTAGAAAAAATACTAGTTGGAAAACCTGGAAGAAGAGTGAAAGGACCCCGACAACTTGGAACACCGAGATCACCTGCAGGATTAGCAGACCATCACAAGGAGAACCTGGAGGATGAACAACCGAAGAACTAAGACTGGAAGCATTAGAATACGACCACCAGGCGGAAGGCCAGAAAGGAGAGAGCTAAGAGGATGGCAAGGACCACCAGGATGACTGAGTGCAGTAGAACCAAGACCAAGATGCTCTGGCCAGATGAACAAAGAGGATCAAGGTTAGTCCACTATGAGGAAGCAGGGAAGCAAGAGGATCAGGATCAACTGGGATAAGAGAATGAGGACGAGGAAACCAAAAGTGATTCTAAGCCACTTTTATTAGGATACGCCTCTTGTATGTAACTTAGCACATTGTCTGTCTGTGCTTGATATCGTGTAAGCACTTCATCTACCTCACATTTCTTGGCACAATCATGCTTATGGGCCATTTCCACGTACCTGGTTGGGAGCCCTTCTAGGAGCCTCATACATGATATCAAATACCCAGTAGATTTTACAATCAAACGCTGCCTGGCCATGCATGTTTGCTCTTACTTACAACCAATTGAGACAAACTAAGAAAAATTGGTTCAAGGCCACACTAGTGTTGTGACCTCTCAGTGGGCAGCAGTGGTGTAATTGATGAGCTAAAAAATCTAGAACATCAAAAATGACGTAGGTCACCATGACCTCTTCATGGATACACATGACCGTCGACTATCTTCCAGTTCTGCAGGTTTAACGTGTGCATATATTGTGTGGTAAAATCTGGAAAGGGGCTATGGTAGTATGTACAGCATGATCTGGAAACCCATAATGCTGAGGGTTTTTTCAGGCTGTTTAATGTCCCTTTCAAATGGTTCAAGGATTGTAGAACCTGCGTGCAATAGATGAAAAGTAGGGACTTGAGGATAATACTTAAAACTGGGCGACCATTGTATCTAGTTAAATAATGTGCTCATTCATTGCATTGTTCCGTCTTTAGTAATAGCATCCCCATGAATTCCTGTCACTGTTAAAAAGAACGTTTTCAATGTTTATACATTTTTATTAAAACAGGGTTTTATAGCAAGAATATTATGAAACTTCAAAATAATTACATTTTACTGATCCTTTGGTTGCTACACATTTGTTAAGTATTGATTCTGTCCTTTTTAATTGTGAAAGGTATATTTTGGTTCTTTAATTGTGCACATTTTGTAGTTGCCAACACCTTTATCTTTTTATTGTTGTTTTGTTTCAGTCTGGAAGAATTGACAAGTCATACCCAACAGTATGTGGTCACACAGGTCCAGTGCTCGACATCGACTGGTGTCCACACAACGATCACGTTATAGCAAGCGGCTCTGAGGATTGTACAGTTATGGTAATCTAAAGAACTTTGCAATTCTGTTCTTTATGTCTCTGAACACTGTATTTGTATTTATTATTGTAGTTTATTTTGGCAATAGAATGTGGTTTCCCAAAGGTTTCTAGACACATTGTGGAAACCAGGACTTCAAGGCATCCAGTTCCTGTCACCAAAACCTCAAGAACAAATCATGTTCTTCCAGATGGAGTTATTCCTAAGTGATGTTTTCATACAAGACAAATAAGAAAACATTACACTAGTGAATCATCGAGCCTTTTGCTTTTGGTTTTTTTGAACCTAGCAACGCTGAACAATAACATGTCCACTCCAAATACATGTATTTGTTTTTATGGTCTGGCTTGACAGCTCAGCAGTTGCCAGAAAATGATGTGAGATTCATCAGGAGAGGGTCTTTGGCTCCGCCCATGTGTTGGGCGCCAATACTACATGTTTTGATTGGGCAGAAGTAATGTACTCCCACAGAAAACAGTGGTTGCCCGCAGCACAGCAGTGATCGTTTTGTTTATGTACCCAGCTGCCTGTTCTTGAATTTTCAGTGGTAGACGCTTGACATTGTAATGCTGTAAAGGATTATAGATAACTAGATAATTTATGGTGTTTTTCTATGGCAGCAGCACAGGTGGGAGGAGAGCAATCTTTAACCTACATGGATTTTTAAGTGTGGTTTGATAGTGCAACTGTAACCTTACTATTTAACCTGCATCAGTGTTATTCTACGGCTCTCTGCTTCTGCACAAATACATTTCCATTTCCATTGCCATGCTATTTGCTTGTAATGCTTCACATTACCATACAACATTCCTTTAAAGCCAGATCTATTTGCATTGCCAATCCTTGTTACTCGTATGTATGCCATGTGCTCCTGAGAAACTTACTGTCCACGTGCGCACAAAATAATTCTCGTCACATAATTTCGTTCGGAGCTCTTAGCAACCTTCAAAACAATTGCTAATTTCTCTCTACCTTTTTTTTCTTGTATATGCATAGGAGACAAGGTTTTTGACTAACTCTCATTTCTGTTTACTGGCCACCATGTTCGTGCAAACTGAATCCTTTTCTCCCCTCAATAGCATATTGTGTTCCCTACAGCTCTATCCTATCCCTGTGATTGTCAGTGTTACATAGACCTCCTGAGGTATCTCATTCAACCATGGGCTCTCCAAACACTAACATGCTGGCGAAGCATTACTCAGCAGATCACATCCCCTGCATGTGGTTATTTTCCTTCCATATTCAGACCAGGTTGTCACTCTTTGATCTTGGATTAAATGCTACCAAATTTGTTCTCATGAACAGCCTGCCACTGCAAGAAATATCAAAACATCAATAGCTGTGGTGGGTTTCACCCTCTAATCCGCCATAACGTTCTATATTCAACAGCCATAATCTAGCTCGGAGTAGGAAGGCTACCCATCAAAAAACTGTTCTCCCATGCTGAATCTTAGTGAACAAACCATATCCTTATATGGAGTTGGTAACATCACACTATCCATACCACCAGTCTTCTTTAAAATACCTCTTTCTGACCTTAGCGGTCTTTGACTAAGGGCTGCTTTTTGTTTTTCTTTGTCCACAGAGCTTGGAGCTTCTACACATCTCGCTGCTTTTTTAAGGTTAGAAAATTGGCACTGCTTTTATGCCCATTGCAGACTGCATAGTAGAACCTGATGCAAGAATGCACCTGTAAAAAAAAAAACACTAGGCTTTATAGGAATACTAGCCTGCCGCACATTATATACGTACACAGAGAATTTTCAAGATTACAATTTGGCAAATAAGGGTTTTTGCTGTAGCAACCTCATAATATTTGCGTGGATTTCATGTGTGTACTTAGTAACAACCTATCACTGTATATCCTTTTAACCGGACCACCTCAAACATCTCACCTTAGCTGAGACATTTATTTATTTGATAATGAACCGAAGGCCAGACTGGACTGAGCCTTGAGGTAGGCTTTCCATCCAGATGCAGTGCCTGTCTGCAATTCAGATCAGGGTAAAAAAAAATTCTTACCAGAAACATGTAGATGGCGAGCTATGAGCCTAGGAGGCAAGCCTTTTGCTCTGTATAACGTTGTCCCTGGGATTGCTGCTGTGCTACTGTAGAGGCATACAAATCTGAGATTCTACCGATATTTATTTTAGACACCATGTTTGAATTGACTAGAGACTGCGTAAAATCAGTCGGCATTAGTAACAGCTGGCGATAACAGAAGAGTTAAATTAAAAACTGCTTCATTGGCAAGTAGGGCCGAATCCCTACTAAATATGTTTACATTGTGATTCTGGAATTTTGAGGTAAACTTATTCAGCCCTTTTCTTGTAAATTGGCAGCATCTTTTCTTTCCCACAAAGGGTACATTCATAATGAGATAGAGGGCTGCAAACAGAACATCCCACACTAGAACCAGCTGAGTCGCATGCAAAGATGTGCTGTAGCAACCCACCTGTCGACAGGGGGAACTAAGATGCATTTCAGGACTACATCATGGAAATTCTAAGAAAAACCTGAAAGCAGTGCTTTCTTTAAAGATAGGGAGGGCTGGTTATTAACTGCTACTGTCTAGTTCATAGCCCTGTTCCTAAATTGCACCCTTTCTTGTTAATACTAGACATTTAACTGTCAATCACTGGATCTTCCTTAAAATCTTTAATAACTGAAATGACTGCTGCTCAACTCAAAGGTCGTCATTTCATAAACCAGTGCAGAAAGACACAATTTGATCATCCAAAATGCGTAGTATGACAGGCCCCACAACACTACATGTAAAACCTTTGTTTATAACTACATCACATGACAAAACATCTTGAAATAAACCATATTTGCAGATAAGCAGAAAGTAATTGGATAGTTGTCACCATTTTTCATAGTGCAAGTTAGTCATGCTTCAGGCAGAGTTTTTGTAGAAAATAAGTTTTAATTTTGATACGTTTTAAGCCAAATTTGCAAAAAAACTTTCCACGAAAGTGAATCCACTTTGGGTTCTTCATTGCAAGTTTTGTGCAGATCTGTTAAGGGGCGGACAAAAGAAATGGAGGGGAGGGGTGATGCCAAAAAGAAAAGTGTGGTTTCCCACTTTCATTCCCAATGCGTACTTTACTCTTCAATACAGGAAATATAGCAGAACAGAATTACACTTAACTTGGAACAAAGTGAGAAATGTACTCAAAGATTCTGCTCTTTTTGATTTGGTGTAACTTTGCTCAGTAGTTTAGGAAATTAGGGAGAGAATAAAGAGGTTATATTTTGGGTATATCTGGAATGTTAATTTGGGATATCCTCTGATTCAGATTCGTTAATTTGGCTGGCTACAACATTGATGGAAAATGTTGCATCCGCTATCAGAAGACTTCAGCACTTGATTCCCAAGTTTTAAAAAACGTAGGTAAGGACACACAAGGGTGCAGGGTGAGCACACGCTGACACCCAGGTCCATGTGGCCTGTCTTTCAGCAAAACGAAAAAAATCTAAATCTATTTGTACGAGCCTCATCCAAGTGATGCCACAGGATCTACAGATCTATGGGCCTTGCTGCTTTCTGCAAATCCCATTGAGGCCTGGATATCTGTGGATCTGAAAATACATTAAAAAAAGAAAGAAGGAACTGGCTGGAGGACAGACCCTGCTGCCAACCCTCATTGCGCAGGGTGGGTTGGCTGCTCGCAGCAGGTGGTTGCAGTGACTTGCCAGAGTTTAGGCCCTGCAGCAACCTCTACTCTGGAGGGTCTTGAGCTGTGTGTAGAGGGGATTGTTTTTCCACAGCAGGTGTGTGCAGGGCCCTGCGAAGGCAGAGTGCCGCGGGGATGGCCACCTGCAGTGTGTTGGGCGCAGTGTCTGGCCTTTGACCATTCCCTGTGGTAAATCCCCACTGCAAACAGATGAAGGATATATGCAGCCGGGTTTTGCCACCTGCACAGGTTGGGCTTTTAGATCTGCTGGGTATGGTATAAGATCAAAAAATTCACTGAAAAAACAAATGTTGAAGTAGGGTTAGCCTGGAGCCCTGAACCGCCCATCCATATAGGCAAACCGTTGCTTCTGTTAGGGTCTGGCATTGAGACCAGAGTCTCAGGTTGAACCAGAAATATCCGAAACATTCAGGTTCTGCTCCTCCAGATGTGTTGCACTGGACTCTAGTGGCTGGGTGGACACCTGCCAAAACCACATTCAGTGACAGCGAGCCGCACCATTTTCCTACACCTTCTTGGCTCTGAAAAAATGTACTCCGAGGTGAAGTTGATGTCTAAATCACCTCAGTAACTGGCTTCAGCGCCCACCCTAGAAACTCAGGTATGAAACCACAGAGGGGTCCGTCCTTCAAAAACTTTCAGAAGTCCTGAATGTAAAGCAGCAATAACAATTCATCCACCCTAACAAGGGCAAAATATATGCCAAAGCTCTGGCCCGGGACTCATCCGGATTCCCAAAAAAGGGCAGTTTGTCTTGGAGGGAGGACAGATATTGACCCTTTCACACCATCAAGTCCTAAAAGGGTCAGGGATTCAGCCCTAGCTTCCTCCTCATTCCCACTACTACCACCCAGACACCTTCTCCGTCACTACCGCTACCACCACACTAGCCTCCACGCATGCCACACAACCCTGACTCAGAACCAGGGAGCCCTTACTACCACATGACCCTTATGAGTAGCCCTTTAGGTCCAAGGATGGGGATGATCCATGGGATGACTAAGTAGTAGGCACCCAAGATAACCCATATCCAGAGCCCTACCTTGTCAAGCCATTTCCACCAGATGATACTTCTGCACACCATGCAATATTACAAAGGGTTGCACAACATCAAGAAAAGCTCCACACAGCTGAAGGCGAGAATGATGTCCTGGTTGAAACTCTGTCCGATGCTGAGAATGTTGGCCTTTACCCCTCACTGCTTATGGGTATGCTCACATCTGCCTCAGACAACTTCAAGGAGCTAGTGAAAGCCTGGGTGGTTACTTATATTCTTACAAATTCCCCCTGACTGCTTAGTTGTCTACACTTCCTGTAAAAGGGCTTCTGCTGAGGCCAGTGGAAATAACCCCCTGCCTGACAAGAAGTCCAATCAGAGTGATGCTGCAGGAAAGATGGTAACAGTTGGTGCAGCCACACAGTGCAGCATCACCAATTCAGAGGCCCTCCTCTGTAGGTACAACCAGTACCACTGGGAGAAGAGGGAGTAGTTGGTAAAACACCCCTCTAAGGCGCATCGCAAAAGAGGACAGGAGTTAGTTGCTGAGACCAAAACTATCAGCAGTGCTAACATTAGATCCGCCCTTTATGCAGGGATGCGTCCGCAAGTGGTATTAACACCTGCATCCTCCTCCATAGGCATGTCTCCTTAAGGTGTCAGGGTTTAGGCCTGAGTTGCAATAGCACCTCTTGAATGTCCATTTTTATTGCGATCTTCTGTTCTGCCCTCAAGGTGACCAGTTTCTCGAAAAGATCAAAAAGCACACTAACCGCCAAATCCATGGGCGCTGGCATATTAAGTGTTAGGTGATCGGTGGAAAGGTGGGTGTCACTATCATCCTGGCAATGGCAAAGTGCATCACCAATATCTTCAGTCCATGGCAAGTTGACCATAGTACCTGTTCAAGGTGTTACTTTTAAAAGCCACAACTGCTCTAAAGGTATTCACAGAGAGGCTATTAGTGGTGACTACACACAGGCACACAAGCACCATTTTTTTAAAATGTATAAAGTGCATCAGCTGTCCCAGTGCAAAATAAACTACAACAATTCACAATTCACCCCATCCAACGAGTAAAGCCCTCTCAAGGCCTGATGGAATAGCCACGTTTTCACAGCTTTCCTAAAGAGATATTCTCCCACTGATTGTACGGCAATGGAGTGGGAGTTGTTTCCATGCTTGAGTAGCAAGATAGGAGAATGACGCCCCTACCCACTTGTTTTTTTGTCTGATGCTTGCCACTGATAGTAAGTTGGCATCAGATGAACAGTGGGCTCTAAACTCATAATAATACTGTAGCCTTATCGAAAAATAGTGGGAGCCTGTGCCATAGAAAGGTCTGTGAGCCAAGACTAGTGCTTTAAATTGAACTCTCTCTCCTTAACAGTTAGCCAGTGTAGCTCCTTTAGATGGGGAGCAATTGACAGAGGCCTAGGCACTTTTAAGAGTAGTCTCTCTGCTTTGTTCTGAACAATCTGCAATCTCTTGAGCACATAGTCAGGCAGACCCAAGTACAGGATACTAGCATAATCTGTGTGACATAATTACAGCTTGGATTACTGTCCTTTGTGACCCGAAAAGGGAGTAGTCTCAAACGTTTTAACCCCTTCGCTGTGCGCGTCAGCCGACGGCTGTCGCAAGCACTACCTCGGTAGTGCTACGCACTTTCGTTGGCCAACGCGCCCCCGCTCCCTTGATTAAACCGCCGTACTGTGGCGGAATTTGCGCTGCGGTTAAGCGATCTTAATAAGGCAAAGTATGACCCTACTACAGTAAAGATCTATGAGTTCATGCAGAGCATAGAATCAAACTTGACCACTAGATTCCGTGCCAGAGTGGTCGGAGAAGGGGGGGGGGATCAGCCCGGTCTGACCGGCCCACTCTGACCGGCATTCCGAGTCCCAACTTGGCACAGGATACCCAGCTAGCTGAATTTCTGTTTTTCCAATGTTCCAGTGATGATTGCTAGCCCCCATCCACAAAACTGCTGCCAAACAGTTCTCAAAGGTTTTGCAGGACTGTGGGGCATTGTAGGAAAGTAGGATCTGCTTTCATGGTCGCCCCCACTTTTTGCTGGTGTCATCATTTACTGACTAGTCTGACTGGGATTCTGCTAACCAGGGTCCCAGTCTCTGTGCTTCTCCCCTAAATTGGACATGGTTAGTACTTAGGTACACTTAGGTACACTCCAGATTGGCTACTGGGGTACCCTAGTAAGTCCCTAGTGTATGGTACTAAGGTACTCAGGGCATAGGTACCCCAAGGGTCGCTCATGGGCTCCTGCATGTATTATGCCACCCATTGGAGACCACTCAAAATTGTGACTACAGGCCTGCCATTGCAGCATGTATAAGCTGGCGCTAGCACCACCTAAAACGGATATAAGTTTCCTTTTATCTGAAGTCACTACACGTAAAACTTGTAAGTCATACCTAAAGCAGGCCTTTCAATCCTGAAGGCAGGGTGCTCGGTTATAAGTGTGAGGGTGTCACTTCATGAGCAGGACACCCCTACAACCTTCGGAGTCCATTCCCCCAGGTTGTAAGTGGATCAGCCATTACGATACAGAGTGGTCATGTGTCATTACCTGATGAACATCTCTAAACTGGCTGTAACTAACCGTATTGTGTTTGGTATGAAACATGTTGGAATCATAGCCAGTGTGGGAGGTATGACTCCATGTATTGTAAAGCTCCTCCGGGATGCCCTCAGTGCTCCTGATACCAGTCTTCTAGATCCGGACAGCAAACTATGGCTGCTGCCGACTAGAGACATGATTCTGACCTCCTGCTGCTGAGCCAAGCTCAAGCAGTGGAAGGCAGGACAATAGGTTTTATGTCACAGGGAGGGGTGACCACCTCCCAGGCTGGACTTTGTGTATTGGGACAGGGTGGGGGCACTTGCCAGCACCACTGAGTCTGCTTGAAGGGCATATTCGGTGCCTTCCTTACATACTCCAGTTCAGGGAGCCGTTGAAACTGGACAAAGGACATGGGAGTATCTCCCCACTGTCCAGCCCCTCCTCTGGGAGGGACCCCTGTATCGGCCCAACCCTTTCCCTATGGTATTTAAGGGCTTAACTGTGGGTGGGACGCTAGATTTGTCGTTCTACAAGATTCAGATCCAATACCACTTCAACTTCGACCATCTGGGCACTCTGGACTTTGCGTTGGGGAACCAATACTGCAACTGGGAAGACTCCTGCTGCTTCTGGTCTCGTCGTCCTGCAAGTCTGCTGTAACGTCTGTGCCTGTGCTCCATACAGGTTCTTCACAAGGCATGTAGACATCCAAGACACCCGAAGGAATCTCCCTTGGAGTGAAGCAGTCCCTTCCCTCCATCTGCAGGCATTGCAATGAAGCTGACCGATCTGATGTTCCTGAGCTCCTACAGAAAACAGAAGGTTCAGCAACACGGATTGTGGTTCTGCAACACCCTCGAGGCCTGAACTGTCTGCCTCCCATGTTGGAGGCTAGTATACCTCGTCAGAACCGCTGGAGCAGTTACCCCTGTGCACCGTGCCACCTTGCCGTTGCCAAGGCCTGTTGACTCTCTCCTCCAGAGATCTTCGGGCTCCAAGAATCTCCAGCCTCAAGCATCTCCTGCAACCAAGATCTTCATCTGCACCGCATCCTGTGCATAGTGGGCCTTCATCCTTTGTTGAGTTGCTTGAGGTCCTATTACGACTCCTGTGGGTCCTCTTGAGGGTCTTCTTCGACTCCAGTGGGCTCCCCTGCTTGCTCTGGGCTTGCTCTGACTTACCTACTCATGGTGAGTCACTTGGATCTTGCTGGTCCCGACACTGCACCTTTTTTTTTTCAATTACGTTGTTTGCTGCTGCCAAGGTTTGTTGGTGCCCCTGCCTGACACTGACCGCTTGGCTCTTGAGATCGGGCATGGAACAGCTCGTACACAGCTCATTGACTTCCTCTTCATCGCCTGGTCGGTACAGCTGAAACTTCAAAGGCACAGTGAACTCTCCTGCATCCCCGACATCAGTGGGCATTTGTCTTCCGTGCCTCCTGGTCACTCCTGATTGGCATAGACTCTGTCCTCTTTGCTTGCAGGTACCTCTCATCTTGAATCCACCTTAGGTTTCCACCGGACACTTTCACCTTCATCAGCTGTATCTTCCTGAAGTCCTCCATTGTGGTACTCTGCGGTTTCCGATGTCACTTCACACCTATGCAACCGGCTTCCCTGGTATGGGTATCCTGGTTCCTGGGGTATCCACAGGTGGGGTGATTCTCCAACCTTACATCTTCCACAGGGTTTTTTCAGGGTCCGCTGGGAAGGGTCCTTCTTTAAAATTGCAACTGCGACTTACCCATTGACTTCCATTGAGTACGCGGTCGTGTTCCCACTCGGCACATAGCCTCCATGGGGATTCTAGATACTCACCTTGTGTGGTTCCTTGGGTCCCTGACTTGTCTACGTCTTCTGGGTCCATTCTTGTTGTAAGTCATGGTTCGCATTACACTATTTTAGTATATGGTTTGGTTTGCCCCTGGAGACCACTGTGTGTTTTTGCTATTTACGTCGTCTATCAACAAAGTATTGTGTATAATGTGTTTATATCTCTGGGAAGGCAATAATACATTGTGTTAGTGAGTGTTAACAATAAATACATATTTTTTATAACTACACTGTGTGGTTCTTTTTCACTTAACTCCTTCCATAAGATTAAGTGCTTGTAAAACAAGCTGCTTAACACTCCTTCTGGACTAAGCCTGAAGGCTGCTCTCCAGAACTGCCACTTAGAGAGCTTTCTAAGGTTGTCTAAGACCACTAAAATCACCATAAGGGTTGTCTGGATTAGTGCAGGGTGCTACACTTACATAAGTTGTAACAGCAACAAATGATGGAAGGAATTCTGAATGATTCAAACATTCTCCCCCAGTCAAGAGATCTGGGTTAAATCCATTGTTCTTTTGCCCATTGCGCCACCCCAGTATGGACCCAGCCATGTGAAAATCAGTGTTGACCCTGTGCCTCATGGGAACAGTCCCAACCTAACTGCCAAGCCAGGTCCTCCCTAGACCGGAAACAAGCATCCTGGGACCGGTTTCAGGGTATGTCACCCTTCATCAGCCAGGCTAGCTTGCATCCAGTGGCACAGTGAGCAAGGGACCCACGCCTCGGCATATCCATCCCACTTAGGGCGAAAAGTGTAACTGCAACAAATGATGGATGGAATGTTGAATGATTCAAACACTCTCCCCAGTCAAGAGATCTGGGTTAAATCCATTGTTCTTTTGCCCACTGCGCCACCCCAGTTTGGATCCAGCCATATGCAAATCAGTCTTGACCCTGTGCCTCATGGAAACAGTCCAGCTCGAACTGCCAAGCCTGGTCCTCCATCCCTGCATGTATGACATTGTTCTGCATTCTGTCCATCGATTGTTCTTTTTGCATTTGTCACCCCGAGTGGGACGGGTATGCCCAGACGTGGGTCCTGTGCTCTCCGTGCCACTGGAGTCAAGCTATCCTGGCTGATGAGGGCTGAAAGCCCGAAACCGGCCCTAGGATGCTTGTTTCCAGTCCAGGGATGACCTGGCCTGGCAGGTCGGTCTGGACTGTTCCCATTGGGCGTAGGTTCTAGACTGATTTGCATATGGCTGGGTCCAAACTAGAATGGCATGGTGAGCAAAAAAACTATGGATTTAGGCCCAGATCTCTGTACTGGGGTGAATGTATGACATTGTTCTGCATTCTGTCCATCAATTGTTCTTTTTGCATTTGTCACCCAGAGTGGGCCGGGTATGACCAGACGTGGGTTCTGTGCTCTCCATGCCACTGGAGTCAAGCTATCCTGGCTGATGAGGGCTGAAAGCCCGAAACTGGCCCTGGGATGCTTGTTTCCAGTCCATGGATGACTTGGCCTGGCAGTTGGGCTGGGCTGTTCTCATTGGGGCGCAGGGTCTATACTGATTTGCATATGGCTGGGTCCGAACTGGAATATCATGGTGAGCAGAACTATGGATTTAGGCCCAGATCTCTGTACTGGGGTGAATGTATGACTTTGTTCTGCATTCTGCCCATCAATTGTTCTTTTTACACTTACATAAGTTAGCACCATATACTAAACCAGCCTCCTACAGGTATCCTTGTGCATTGATAGGAGTAGGTGAGTAGCATCTGCACAAGATATAATATGGATTCTAAATTATCCCACTAATGAGGCTAGAGGTGCCATATAAATATTAACCCGTTGCCGCGGTGCGGGCGTTCTACAAAGTGGGCGGGGCTGCGTCGGCCTTTGGTCGTGCGCAGCACCCGGAAGGTAGTGCTCGCGGCAGCCAACTCAGGGAACGGGTTAAAAGACTAGGGCTCAAGGCCTAGCCCTATGGCACACCGCAATTGTGTGTTTTTGGCTCCTAGAA
The DNA here is from genome assembly GCF_964263255.1 of Lissotriton vulgaris. Classification (NCBI taxonomy): domain Eukaryota; kingdom Metazoa; phylum Chordata; class Amphibia; order Caudata; family Salamandridae; genus Lissotriton; species Lissotriton vulgaris. The sequence goes on along the minus strand of NW_028241185.1, from coordinate 157,061 downwards.
AATGGGGTCAGACAAAACTGCTTAACTACAATTTTCCAAAAATTAGCTGAACAATGCCAAAAGAGAGCCAACCACACCAGTGTCCTCTAGACGTAACAGGAGGGTGTGGAAAACAGTATTTAATGCTGCTGAAAAATCCAACAGGACCAGGACGATCTGTTTACCCTGATCCAGTGCCAGTTTAATTGAATCTGTCACTTAAACCAGTGCAGTCTCTGCGCTCTGTCTTGGTCTGCACTCAGATTGCAAATTGTGAAGAAGGAGTTTATACTGCTCTAAGTAAAAGGATAGCTGTGCCTTAAATAGCTTTTCAGTCATCTTAGAAGCATCAGGGAGCAACGAAATAGGCATAAAATTGGCCAATTGCGTTCTTTTGCAATGGGTTTTGTAACAAGGAAATCAGTCTAGCCACTTTCCAGCAAGATGGGACCCTATCTGATTGACTTGAAAGATTGAATAAATTAAACATGGGGTAAATAGATTTACCACAGTAGCTAGCATACACATCTATCCATACTTAGATGACTAGCTGATCAAGAACATCAGCAAAAACGGCAATGTCTAGCACACACCCAAACAGCAGATCTACTTCACAGCATAGGTTTTACAATCACTGCAAAAACTCTTATCTTCAGACGCAGCAGATTCAGTCCCCGATGACTAATTGCAGTGACATGTTTAAACCAAAGGGGTTTCGTCCGTTCTGGGAGCCTGGCAGGACGTCTAATACATTTTTTCAAACAAAGGGTACCAGGCCACTAATTTCAGTACTGCTAATTAATACTGCAGATTCGAAATACAACACAAAAAATTATTGTACTTTACTTCAAATTTGTATTGATTCAACTTCATTTTAAACAACTGTTCATTACTCTTGATGCATAGGAGGAATACACATTTCATTCAGTATATTGTGCGAATCAAAATTGTATGAAAAACATTTTACAAAAACATATTATAATCAAAAATAAAGACAAAACACTGTTGTATTTGCATCAATTAATTACACCAGTCCAAAATTTCAACAATTGCCTGACAAAATTCAAATTCTATGTGGCACTATGACAGGCAGGCTGCGGGGAAAATTATTTTTTATAAAAGTTCGCTCTTGGGGTATGTTGCAATTATGACACCCTCACTAGAGTCCCATTCAATGTTGGTCCCTCGCAGATGATTAAAGACGTGCCGACGCGTTTCCAATCCCCTTCTGCATTGGGGGATTATCATCAGGGCTTTAGACCACGGTGTAATCCTGGTAATTAACAAAATAATATATAATGAGTAGCGCCCTTCTTTGCCTCTCCTTATCAAAATTTTAAATAAACCAACCCACTAGGTACATACCAAGGGTACCTTATAGCTTTTGATGGGGTTCTTTTAAAGGTCCATCTTCTGTCCCTAAACACAACCACATTGATTTTATATACGTTTGTGTCTGACGTTATGGGACAATCTTAACTACTATCTTTGTTTTTTATGACTTAGAGTTGGAAGCACTTACTGTACTCTTCATACATCTATTTCAATGACTCCCCACTTGTGTTCGTGTTTCCAGACACGGTCAGCTTAGGACATTTTGAATTCACCCTGCAAACAATTAAATTGCCATTGTTTATACAGAACGAAGTTGCTTACTGTTTGTGTCTTAGGAGGAGCTTTCCACGGCATTTCTCTTACTTCTATGAAAGGTTCCTCTTCTACCAGATGAATTGCATCCTCATCTAAATTTGGGGCAGCATCATTTCCTGTTGCAACCAAACAGAGGAAACTTTTTATTTTTAAACGCAGTGTAAATGGAAAGCTATTTGTTTAAATGTGCGCTTTCATCGTCCTTATTAATCCATCTGCTGCAGCACATTATGTTATTACATTGCACGTTGTCGCGATGGAGTACTTGAACCACTGTGACATTTTTGTTCTGTATGGCAGTTTCACCGCCCGTCTACTTCACATTTCATAACGGTGTTTGCGGCGGGTTTCACTTACTTTGCAGCTGTGTTCTTCTGGCATAGATTCAGTCTTCTCTCACCAAACGTGTATCACTCAATGCTTGTGCTGCCTCTGCCTTTATGCGTGTCATCATCGTGTTCCTTGTCCCTTTGGATTCTGGGACTTGTGGTTCCAATGTTCAAGTTTGTGCTTGGTTCAACTCGCTTAGCTCATTCAATCCTCTTGTTGTACAATGGAACTTTAGTATTAGATACTCTTCTTTTTTTTCGCCAGCATATTTTCTAAATTGCCTCCTCGTGGGGGCAATTTAATACCGGATAGTACAGTCCATTGAAAGTCTCTTTCTGAATGTTGTTGGTCAACAAAATGTTGCACCATTGGGGCGGTCAGTACTTGATTTTTGATTCCCGATCTATGTGTACGATTCGTTGGTTCACCTGTTGGGTCGTTTTGCCAATGTATATTTGAGAACATGGGCATTTGATTGCATAAATGGTATTCCTAGTTTTACAGTTAGTGAACTCCTTGTGTGTCCATTAAATGCTGTCATGTATAAACTCATGGCCCTCAATTGTCGTACCGCAGACGGAGCAGTTCCCACATTTTTGTGACCTTGAACGGGGGGTAACTTCCACTGCGTGCGCAAATCACTGACTGGCGATGGTGTTCGTCCCAAGTCGGCTCTGATTATTTTTTGCCCAATGTTTTTATTTTTACGCATGGCAAATAGAGGTTTTGCCATCTGGAGGTCCAATCCGGTTAAAAGGTGCCAATTTGATAGGATGATCTTCTTGTATTTATTGGTATGTGGACCAATCGTGGATACACATACCAGTTTCTCCATAGGAGGTTTCACTCTTTTGATTAGCAGGGTGTCTCGTGGTGTATACCAAGCTCTTTTGACAGGGTGCTTCAACAATTTTCGGGGATAACCTCGATCTCTTAATTGGTCGTTAAAGATGGATGCATTAACCATAAAATCTTCTTTGCGCGCGCAATTGCGCCTTAATCTTAGTAGCTGTCCGTATGGTAAATTGTTTTTCAGATTTTTGGGATGGGAGCTCCGATAGTGTAAGATGGTATTTCTGTCAGTGGATTTCCGATGTAGTGTTGTAGTTAGTTTCTGATTCTCTTCAAATACTTCTACGTCAAGAAATGTCAATACTGATCGACTTTTTGTCATGGTAAATTTGATATCTGGATGTCTTGCGTTTAACCATTCATGGAATTGTGTTAGTCGCTCTTCAGGGCCACTCCACATGCACCAGACGTCGTCAATGTACCTGTACCACTGTGTGATACAGTCGCTGAATGGATTATCGTTGTCGATAAATTTTTGTTCAAACAGGGCCATGAACAATATTTCAGGTGCGAAAGGACACCCCATTGCTGAGCCCTTTACCTGCATATAGGACGTGTTCTCAAACCTAAAATAATTACCCTTCAATGCAATTCGAGCCAGATCTAAGATGAAAGCTGTCGTGACTCGGTGTGGTCTTGTACGTGTTTCAAGATAAAACTCCATGGCTTCTAGCGCTTCGTCCTGGGGGATTTGTGTATAAAGTGACGTTACGTCGAAGGACACTAGCCACTGCAAATTACTGTTGAACGATTGACCTTCAATTTTATTCAAGAAGTCCGTAGTGTCTCGCAAATATGAGGGTACTTGGTTGATGAACTGCTTCAAGAAAATGTCAACATATTTGACCACTGGTTCTGGTTCTAATATTGATTCACACCCGGAGACCATCGGTCTCCCGGGCGGGTCTGTCATGTTTTTGTGGATTTTGGGTAGGAAGTAAATGACCAGGATACGCGGATTTGTTTTGTTCAAGTAGTCATACTCCTTTGGTCCCAGGATTCCTTTGTCCAGGCCCAATTTGAGTTTTTCTTTTATCTCTTCTTCGATAAGGCGGGTGGGATCTTCACTCAGCGGTCTGTACCATTCTTTGTTCAAAATTTGTTTGTTCGCTTCTGCTATATACAGGTCTCTGGCCCACACTACAAGTGCTCCCCCCTTGTTGGCGGGTTTTATAATCACAGATTACTCGCCTCGTGCTGTTTCGATATGTTCATTTGAACATTTTGTTTTTGTTTTTCAAGATGGTTAATTAAAGACATGACTGCTTGTTCAAAAGTGATCGCATTTGAACGAGCAGTCATGAAACACCCTGTCAAAAGAGCTTGGTACACACCACAAGACACCCTGCTAATCAAAAGAGTGAAACCTCCTATGGAGAAACTGGTGTGTGTATCCATGTTTGGTCCACATACCAATAAATACAAGAAGATAATCCTATCAAATTGGCACCTTTTAACCGGATTGGACCTCCAGTTGGAAAAACCTCTATTTGCCATGCGTAAAAATAAAAACATTGGGGGGCGGAGCTAGCCGGCAAGCGTAATGGCTGCTTAATCCCGCAGCTCCGCCGTGCATGAACCAGAATATCCTTCTCTATCCTTGCATCGCGACGTCCAAAGACTGGCCCCTGCTCTCGAGACCTGCCCGAGGTGTGTGGAGCGGGCGGACGACCCGACGGAGGCGGGAAAGCAGGATCGAGGCACAACGGGAGAGTGCGGCGCCTCGTTGAAGCAGGGCCGCGAGACCACGGACTCGATTTTGGGAGCACCCGGGCGGCGTGCTAAGACGTGCGGCCGTAGCCGCAGTGAAGGTACCGGTCCAGCGGCCCCTCCCCCCTCCCGAGAGCGCAGACTTTGCCGAAAGTGTGCCTGGGGTTGACGGCCCCCCCCCATCCCCTCCCTGCGGCTATAAACAGCAGGGCGAGACCCGGGGGAATTGCCCCCCCTCTGAGGACACTGATAAGGGGCGAAGAGTTGCTACGGCCCCCCCCTCCGGGGGTCACGCTGAGGAGTGCCAGATTTAGTAGGACCCCCGGGGGCTTCCTAACGACCCACATTGAGGGGTGATAGAGCTTGGGTGCTACTGCCCTGCAGGACTCACGCGGGGCGAGGAACTGCCCCTCGCACTATCTTTGCTCCCTTACTACACACGGCGCCTGCTGTGCCGGAGGAGCGGGGCGACCTCGAGGAGGCTACTGCAATCGCCCCGGAGTGAGAAGGTAGCTACTGACTCCCAGGAGGACCGCCTCCTGACTGACGGGGACCTCAAGCATTCAGACTCGCCCGCCAGAGGTGAGCCTAGTTTGATCCTTTCTCCGGCGGCCAACGCCCCGATACCGACGGCCCGCTATACTACAGATCCCCAGTCGGGGGATGGTGCGAGGAGTAGGGCAGACAGCGAGCGCCTGAGCCTGGTGAAGATCCGACCTGAGGCCTGCCCCAGTGTCCGTGCGTTCTTGAGTGATCCCTGGGAGCGAGTGGTGGCATAATGGGGAAAGGGGACAGGACCCAAAGTAAGCTCCCCTTCTCGCAGAAGCGTCTATTGCAACAGAGCCCGGCTGCGGAGGGCACCTCGACGGAGCGAGCGGTGGAGGCTCCGAGCGTGGACTCAGACTTGAAAACTATGCTTCTCTCCATGGAGCGGGCATCCAGACCAGCATATCGGCCCTGGGGTCCAAGATCGACGCAATGTCCTACAGAATGGACCGAATGGCGGAGAGGCTGGACAAGCATGCTGAGAGGCATGATATGGCCGAACGCAGAATGACGGAGGTGGAGGAGGCGCAAACCGATCTGGACACGGCGCAGAAAAAGATGGAACGGATGATGCGGACATTGCAAGACAAAACTGAGGATTTGGAAGCGCGTTCCCGGAACAGCTTCTAGTGAAACTCCTGGGAGACGGAGTATTCTCAAGTATGTTTACAGTGGAGAGAGCACATAGATCGCTGGCGCCCAAGCCGCAGCCGGGCGCGCCTCCGCGCCCGGTCATAGTGAAACTTCTCAACTACAGGGACAGAGACACTGCTCTTCGCCTGGCACGCACAAAACAGAACCTGCAGTATGAGGGGTCGGCTACATCCCTGTAAATGTAATGTAAATGTAAATGTACAGGAATTTATATAGCACAAATCACCGAGCGGTTTCTAAGCGCTTGCTTAGGGAACCCGTCCTGGTATTCCCCTGTGAGATAACCCCGGCATGGTATCCGCAAGGTGAAAGCCAGGCATCCGGCCGCGAGGGGCCGTTGTGGAGATTAAGCAAGCTATTGCCCAGAGTCGCAGAGTGTGAACCCGTGAATCGAGTAGGCACCGGAGCGAGAATTGTCGAGTCCATGGACATTTTAGGACTCAAGACCCCGCCGAGCGGGAATTGAACCCTGGTCCCGGGCTGACCTCTGCTTCCAGGTCTGCCTCCTCTAACCAGTGAGCCACACTTCTCCACTCAGACTTTACAGCTAAGGTTCAAGAGGAGCGGAAGCAGTTCATACCACACAAGAAACGTCTGAGGGAGATGGGTTTGGACTACGCGCTATTGTATCCGGCCAAACTACGTGTCAACAAAGGAGGCCACTCTCATATTTTCACGGATCCCAAAGCGCTGCAACAAGCAATGAAGCGATGGTCAAGGGAAGCGAAAGAGAGCTCGGACAGGAACCACGAGAACGGCGATGGCGACAGCCGACTGGACGATCAGGACTGAATCTCTATTGCTTGGGGCACCCCGCGACTCGCTGGGTGGATGGCAAGCGGGATCACGGACTATTCTCGTTGAGGCCGACTCACGGGTGGGGTGAAGAATCTCATGATGCTCTTTCTGAGGACTGCAAGCTGCACAGATAAGTGATGTGGGGGGCGGGCTGGGAGGGGGGCTACCCTGGTTTCGCGTTCCACGCGACTTCAGTCCTGACACCAGCAGGGGCATACTACATGGGACTTTTCCGTGGCCATCAAGGGGTGCAGGAACTGGACCTGGGACAATTTGCCGGTCAAGGTCATGGGCGGGTCCCGCACGGGGGCGATGGGACAATGGCTATTGTTAATCCGTAGAACGTCGCACTAATTAGGGTTCTTGTGCATGGCGGGAGCGGGTAGAAAGGCTGACATGAGTTCTGAGACTTAGGTTGAGACTATGACATTTGGCTACCTAGGCCCCCACGCGTTCAGCTTATTGGTTTGTTGGTTGACTTCAGTTGGGGTGGGTGCTCTGGGGAGCGGGGTGGTTAGAACACTGCCGGACTGGGTTGGGGTGGGTCTGCTGTGGGTGGGGGGTTGGAGGGTGATGTTTGGGAAGTTGATGTTCCTGGGGGGGAGGGGCTGGGCGGGAGGTGAGGGAGGAAAGGGGCTATTTTTGGACTGTGCGCTGTACCCTCTGGATGATTTGAGTAATGTTGGTGTCATGGCGGCATTGTACTATTGTATGACCTCAGCTGGCTCCGATGGCTAGTGCCCGGGTGACGAACTTGGATAATCCTCCTGATTCCTTAAGGGTGTTGACCTGGAATGTTAGGGGTCTTAATGACCACAGGAAGCTAAGGAAAGTACTCCATTATCTACAGAGACATCATATAGATATTGCGCTCATTCAGGATACCCATTCACCGCTCACCAGCAAAATGCTACAGCACAGGGGCCTATTGGGGAATTCCACGGTGGCGGGCTTCACTACACATTCTAGGGGTGTCTTAACATGGGTGAATCCGCGCTCTAACTTAGCTATACGACTGCTTCAGGCGGATCCCGAGGGCCGTTATTTAATTTCGAGATGTGAGGGTAAGGGACATGATCTCATTGTAGTTAATATATATGGCCGAACTATGATTCCCCTGACTTCTATTCCCGGTTGGCATTCAGTTGTAGGACCTACACTTCAGCGCACATGCTCTGGGGGGGTGATTTTAGCCAGTGCTAGACCCAGGGCTGGATAGGTCTTCTGGTCCCGCGCGCAGACCGGCTGTGGCGGCGGTAGCCCTACAAGCAGAGTTGCTGACATTAGATCTAGTGGATGTGTGGAGAAGCAGGAATGCGGGCAGAGGTGGGTTTACACACTACTCCTCTTTCCATGACATTCATACTAGGATCGACTACTGGTTGGCCTCTCATTCCATCACTAGCCAGATCGTAGAATGCACTGTACTTACCCGAACGCTGTCGGACCACTCGCCAATACTACTGGTCCTTGCGACGCCGAATCGCAGGATCCCCCCGTTCACCTGGCGCTTCCCGCCATATGCCCTTTTGGATGATACCTTTAGAGGGGAACTGGCGGAGGAGATAGACCTCTTCTTTGAGAAGAACCTAGGCTCAGTGGACAACTTTCACACGAACTGGGAGGCATTCAAGGTCTTCATTCGTGGAGTAGCCATGTCCAAACACTCAAGTGTGCTTAAGGCTATACGTCAGAGACTCCGTACATTGGAGTCTCAACTGGCGGATTTAGAGTTGAAACTTTTGACTGACTCGGACCCCACGGTGGCTGACAGGCTGAGATCCCTAATCTCAGAATTCAACGAAGAAGCGGACAGGGAGGTCTGTTTTATGGGGAAATACGCCTCGGCGAGAACATATGGCGAGAGCGAGCGCCCGAGTTCGCTGCTAGCCAGAATATTACGAGAAGATAAGCGAACCCCCAGACTGACGGAACTGGAGGCCTCGGGAGGGGACACGTCACGTCCGACGAGGACATTCTCTCTACCTTTCGGGACTACTACTCTGACCTGTACACTACCAAAACGCGCGATCTGGAGGCGGACATGGACAATTACCTAGAGCATATTCAACTACCATTCTTAGCGCAGTCGGATAGGGAGTTTCTCAGGTCGCCTATACAGGCTGACGAGCTCTTGGAGGCTCTGGCTACCATGAGAGCACACAGCGCTCCAGGGATCGATGGCCTGACAGTCGGCTTCTATAAGGCCTTCAAGGACAAACTTATCCCACACCTTTTATCCCTGTTTGACGAGGTATGCGAGGAAGGTAGCATGCCCGGCACAATCAGGGAAGCCCTCCTGGTTACTATACTGAAGCCGGGTAAACCCCCTGGTGTCTGCAGTTCCTACAGACCGATATCGCTCTTAAATGTCAACGCTAAACTTTATGCCAAAGTCCTGGCCGCCCGATTGTCCCTAATCGTGCCGGAGGTGGTTGCTCCGGAGCAGTCCGGTTTTGTACCAGGACGAAACTTGTCCTATAACATACGCACGGTGCTAGGTACCATGCAGCATGTGCGTCAGGATGCGAAGGCCGTCGCCATCTTCCTTGACATGGAAAAGGCGTTCGACTCTGTCGAATGGCCATTCATGCTGAAGGTATTGCGCCGTATGGGGTTGGGGGAGCAGTTTTTACAAATGATGGGCGCACTGTACTGGCGGCCAGTGGCTAGGGTACGACTAGGAGATCAGGTCTCAAACCCCTTCCCCATTAGCAGAGGCACGAGGCACGAGGCAGGGCTGCCCCCTGTCTCCGCTGTTATACGCTCTTGTGGCTGAACCGCTCACGTGCGCGCTGCGAGAGTATCACCGGCACAGGGGAGTTAGCTTTCCGTCCTACAAAATAGTTATTTCAACGTATGCGGATGACACGCTACTGTATGTTCGTAATCCGGAATACAACCTTTCGCCGGTTCTTCGCCAGGTAGTACGCTTTGGAGCCCTCTCGGGCCTAAAGGTCAATTGGGAGAAATCGGTGGCGTTTCCCTTGACCCCAGTGACGGATCGCTTCGACATGGAATATCCGTTACGATGGTCGGCGGACCCGGTACGGTATCTTGGCATAATGATCCACACTGATCCAGAGGTACTTTTCAATGAAAACTATGGGGTGGCTTTCAGTAAGTGTGAGGACGACGTGGACAGATGGTGTAAGCTCCCGCTTTCCTTGATGGGCCGAGTAGCCATCATGATGATGGTGCTTCTCCCGCGCTTTTTATTCCTGTTCAACACTCTGCCCATCATTCTGTCGAAGGCCTTCTTTCGAAACCTAACGAAACTCATGATCCATTTGGCTTGGGGGGGCAGACAACCGCGGGTCCGATGGAGCACTCTTACACTCCCGTGTGAATTGGGTGGCCTGGGTGCGCCGGACCTGGAGATGTATTATAGAGTGGCCCAGGCTGCACACCTGCACACATGGATTCATGGTGATGATAACATCCCGCACGTACGGATGGAGCGACATTTTGCGGAGCCACTTCCACTTCCGGCCACGATCTGTACCCCGGTTGACCGTAGAGTGGGCGTTTTGGACTCGATCACGGCTACGAAACACGCCTGGAACGCCTTCCTGCAGGCGAGGGAAGAAGTGCTTCTATACTCCCCTGCGATGGCGGTGGAGTGGCTGCAGTGGCTGGCTCCTATTGGGGACAGGAACGTACTCAGAGCTCTGCGTGAGCTGGGGCTTAAGTCAGCGGGGGACCTATTTGAGGATGGCAAGGTAAAAACGTGGGACCAGGTCACCCAGGGCGCTGAAGGCCCGACTCTGTTACAGCGGTTCCAGTTCCACAGACTTCGGAGTGCCATGAGAGACGTCCTGGGCCCAGATCTAGCTGAGCCACCGGACATCCCAGAACTCTCTTACGTCATAGCGACGGCGTCCCCACGGCATTTGACGACACATCTATACAAGAGCAGTGTGTCATACAGAGCGCAGGAGACTTCCAGGGCCCGACTGGCTTGGCAAGTCGACCTCGAGATGGACATAGATGATTCGATGTGGGCATTTTGTTGTGCCAACACTAGGAAGGTATCCCTGAATGGTCGCCACAGACTGGTACACTTTAAATTCCTGCAAAGAGTTTATTATACTCCGGAACGCCTGCATCGCTATGGCCTTAGACAATCCCCTGAATGCGAGGGCTCCCACGTTCCGGTGGCAGACTTCCTACATATGGCGTGGGGCTGCCGCAGGATATATGAATTCTGGGTGGCGGTTATTTCGGAATTAAGCGAGATACTCGACCATGAACTGCCGGTAGATCCGGTGTGGGCCCTGCTGGGCTATTCGAAACCCCTGCTGGTAGCGTGTAGAAGGGTGGCGCACATGGGTCTACTGTTGGCGAGGCGTACAGTGGCGCAGTGCTGGATGAGGGGCCCGACCCCGACAAAAAAGAGATGGGCCAGGGACATGGTATACTGCTGCACACAGGCGGAACACTACAGCGAACTCCTCCCCCCCACTAGCAGACCTAAGAACTTCTGGGGATTATACAACATCTTCAGGGCCACAAGGGGGGACACAGGGGATGCACAGCATGAGGAGGAGGGGGATACACAATAGACGACACTAATATACCTCTGTCGCAGGACCTTCGTCGAGGACGGAGATATGGGGATAGGAGAGACAGGGCGATGGCTGGGTGGAGTATTGAAGCCTGGCTGTCATGGGGCGAGGAGCGGACGCTAGTATAGAGGGGTGGTCACACGAAGGGACAGGTGGACACATTCCCGGGCCTTACAGTGGGAGCCACACTAGGGACGAGAGAAGGGGACACCAACACAAAGACTAACACATGGCAAATTCAGTAACGGCCGGAGCAGCGCACGGGCGGGATACTACGAGAGAGGGGGAGGGGTGTGGGGAGTTCTAGGGGAGTTTTCTACTTATTTTTGCATATGGGGGGGATGGGCAGGTTTCTGTAAGAGGGGGAGGGGGGATATAATACAAAATGAACCTACATTCCCAGATTCACAGCATACGACCTACGTATAATTCCTTCCATGAGCGTGGAGATACTCTCAGATACATCGTCATAGTGTTGACAGTAGTTCATGGGTGGTCGACCCATGGTAAGGTGATGTAGCGCCGCCGTACCCCCGGGTTGACGGCATAGGGCTGTGTACTTCGCATGTACGGTTTATGGTCTGTATGCATTATTACATCATTGTCGCTTCGCCAGCCCGGAGGGTTGTAGGCGTAAAGCTGTGTATAACTTGGTCCGCTTTAATAAAGGTGTTTTTAAAAAAAACAAAAAAAAAAACATTGCACAAAAAATAATCAGAGCCGACTTGGGACGAACACCAACGCCAGTCAGTGATTTGCGCACGCAGTGGAAGTTGCCCCCCGTTCAAAGTCACAGAAAATGTGGGAACTGCTCCGTCTGCGGTACGACAATTGAGGGCCATGAGTTTATACATGACGGCATTAAATGGACACACAAGGAGTTCACTAACTGTAAAACTAGGAATACCATTTATGCGATCAAATGCCCATGTTCTCAAATATACATTGGCAAAACGACCCAAAAGGTGAACCAGCGAATCATACAACATAGATCGCGCATCAAAAATCAAGTACTGACTGCCCCAATGGGGCAACATTTTGTTGACCAACAATATTCAGAAAGAGACTTTCAATGGACTGTACTATCCGGTATTAAGTTGCCCCCACGCGGAGGCAATTTAGAAAATATGCTGGCTAAAAAAGAAGCGTATCTAATTCTAAAGTTCCATTGTAGAACAAGAGGATTGAATGAACTAAGCGAGTTGAACCAAGCACAAACTTGAACATTGGAACCACAAGTCCCAGAATCCAAAGGGACAAGGAACACGATGATGACACGCATAAAAGCAGAGACAGCACAAGCATCGAGTGATACACGTTTGGTGAGAGAAGACTGAATCTATGCCAGAAGAACACAGCTGCAAAGTAAGTGAAACCCGCCACAAACACTGTTATGAAATGTGAAGTAGACGGGCGGTGAAACTGCCATACAGAACAAAAATGTCACAGTGGTTCAAGTACTCCATCGCGACAACGTGCAATGTAATAACATAATGGGCTGCAGCAGATAGATTAATAAGGACAATGAAAGCGCACATTTAAACAAATAGCTTTCCAGATTTCCAGCCATCTCTCTACTGGAAACTGGCATCCTTTACTCACGCATGTTAGTACAAAGTCCGGATGATGATCCCAATACTTCCTAAAAAGTATTGAAACGCCGTCGACCATATGTACTCCGTAAACACTATTTCATTGTATAACACTGTCTCACCATATCTCTGCTTGCACCAATCAAATGTATAACATGCAAGCAAGTTGTTTTGCCTCAGCTCTCCTGTTAGTTTTTTTGTTTTACTGTATGTATACCTAGTTGGACGCAGGCTTGTGACCCACTTTATTGATTTGAGTTTCTACTTTACGAATTAAAAGTATATCTGCCCGGCTGGATAGTTCTAAATATAGACCGGATTCTGGTTCTATATTCATTTTTCAAACTTTAATGTCCTTGTTTAGGGACCACTGTGTTTATAACTGGTTATCCTGTGGAACATGTGAAAGCCCACTATTCGTACCAGTTATGTCACTGAGTTGCAAATGTTAATGCATTACTGCATCTCCAAATATTTAGATTACTTCAAAGTTTCTGCACAGGAGATTGTGTTTAACTACCTACGCTTGTACAAGTTAGGCACTGCCTGCACATCTATATGCTGACACTTAACCGCAGTTGCAGCATATTTTAAAAGGAGACAACACTCTTTTTTTGTTTAGAAAACAAGTTACTAAAGCCTTCATGAAGGGACTAAAGATTGCAGTACCCTCCAAAGACTCCTATGCCACCTATCTAGAACCTCGGGGAAGTCCTTACATGACTCATGGGACCGCCTTTTGAATCCCTACACTCATGTCAATTTCAGTTCTTGTTGTTGATGGGGGCTATCTTAATCGTAATCAGCTCCCTCAGATGCATTAGTGAGCTCCAAGCTCTTACAGCCAGTAATCATTTATCCTATTTCACAAAGATAGGGTAGTTATTCCTAGCAACCCCAAATTTCTGCCCAGGGCTGTTTCACCTTTCCAAATGAATCACACCGTTGTGCTGCTTACATTTTTTCCCACAACCGGAGCATGTAGCCGAAAGGACACTTTACACTCTGGCAGTCAAGAAAATTTGCATGTACTACATTGATAGAACTACGTCTTTTAGAAAGTCTATTCAACTTTTTGTAGCCTTTGCAAAGCCACACAGGGGCCGAGACATCTCCAAAGCTGGTAATGCCAGAAGAATGGTTAAGAGCATTAGCCTTGCTCTATCTAGGCTAAGCGCACCCTCCCTGTGCTCCCTAGCACTTGTTCTACATAGAAAAGAGTGCAACAATTGTCTTCTAAGGTAATGTCCCTTTAGTGGATATATGCAAGGATGCTACTTGGTCATTGCCACATAAATCCAACACGCGTTATGATGATCTACCATGTTAACAGGCTGTAGTTGGCCAAGCAATTTTAAGAACACGGTTTTAAATATTTACTCGCTATCCACTGTTTTGGAGAGGGATTGCTTTAGGATCTATGCAGGGCATGTGTATTCTTATGCCACAATGCTGCAAACGGAAAATGTTACTTATGCTGTAGCTGTTTGTTCATAGCATATATTGCTGTTGATTAACATCTGCCCACTTCCCATTCGGGAAATAAGTGATGATCGTGGATATTATTTTCTGTCTTTAACTTCCTTTACTCTGCACAGCATACTCGGTCTTAGACACTGCACTCCACCTACCTTAATCTGATGCTAAGCGGAAAACAATCAGAGGTGGGTCAATTGTGTTGATGCACTCTGGACCAAGAGTGGAATCACAACAGTCTTTTTGACTTTAAGTTTTTCTAACAAAAATAAGTTGCAATTGTATGTGACGAAGAGTATGTGGCAGAAGCACGCAGAGCATGGGAATCTATAGCACTGCATACTACGAACACATGGTTACAGGGTAAGAAAGTTTATATCTATATCTCTCATATATACATAGCTATAATGTGCACATATATACACAGAGGCAGTCACCAATGTGTGGTTATGATTCAGACGCTGTTTCAAGTGGGGGCAGGGGGGTGATAAAAAAAAATGTTTCCACTTCAGCTTGCATAGGAAGTTTTTCTTGTGCCTACTGCTAAACAGATTTACACCAAATTGGCATAAACATAGTATTTTGCTCAGTGTGCTTTCATTGGTTTTCAGATATAAACGTTTTAAAATGTTGCTGACCACGCATGAAAAGGCTAACACTTTTCCATATCTTGCCTGTTTTAATCTTGGAGCATTCAGTGATCTAATCCACAGATACCCATGAATCCAAATTTAAAAAGTGGAGTAATGTGGAGAAAAAATTTGCTGAAAATCTGACAAACCCTCATGTTCAGAATGTTCCAGTGACCGACTGGTCAGGACAAGGGAGGTCTGGCTTGCTCTAATATATTTCCTTGTTAGTTCAGAATTAGAAAATATATTGTTTTTATAATTTCCATGCCGTCTTGAGTTTGCGATCTGTCATCAAGTGAATAATGATCCATAAACAGGAATTCCGATTCATTTTCGTGACCTGCATTATTACTACATTTTACAGCCTACGTTTCCTCGAAAAAACACAGTACCCATTTGCTATTGTCAGACTTCAGGCATTTAGTGCAACATTGTATTCGTTGGCGCATTGGAATGTATGTTTGCCCAGATTACAAATGCAACAAATCATTGAGCAATATGTTAAACAAAAAATGAAAATAGCTCCACATTTTTCGTTATAACTTCGGGTTGCAATTCATATTATATGGAGTTTGCACCAACACGTAGCCTGGATTGTGCTGAACAAAAAACACATAAAAGCTTGATTGTGTGGACAAATAGACCAAAGAGGTACATGTGCTTGAACAACCTAATGTTAATTGTTTTTTATTTTTTTAACAGATACATCTCACACGTATGGGTGCTCAAACACCCTGGCACTCATACGGTTAAAGCTTCTCCACAGATCATTTAGCAACAATAGAAGAGTGCCTTCTTGTTTTAGGTTACTGTTGATGTTGCTTATAGGGCTGAGTGAACGAATACTTGCATACACTTCTATGTATCTCGTACGAACACTACTTTTTCTGTCCGGAGTATTTGCTTAAGTTCGCTTGTCTAGTGGGCTGAGTGTGCTGTAAGAAAATTAGATTGTTGAGAGCTCCAGTACCAGTGCTTAAATTGTGCCTGTGGTTTTCGGTGCTCCGCACAGACACTTAATTGTCAGCACCGGCTCTAGTTACAGTTCAGGTTTCATGTTGGTACTGTCATTGGCAGCTCTGGCAGGGTATGGGTGGTGTAGACTTCGGTGGCCTTCTGAGAAGAACCCTGACACTTAATTTGTCTACAAATTAAGTACTGGTAAAGACAATGAAGTGGCTCAACGACAGAAATGACTGGCGTAAGGCTTCTGCTCTAATGTGTGTCTTTCTGTTTGTCCAATTTTAATTGAGAATATTCTAATTTTCTGTTGGTGGAATGTTATATTAGCGTTACAGCTCTTCTTCCTCAGCCTATATCAATTGTTAAGGGTCCTCTCACCCGTTATAGGCCCTGGTACTCAAGCAAGCACTTTGATTCAGAGCCTTTAACAACCGGTATAGCCCTGTCGGTGGGCTATTGTGCTATATTTTAACATTGAATGTACACTTTATCCTCGGTCCACCTTCTGATTGCAGTCCATCGTATCACATTTACTCAATTGCAATGAATGATGTCTCCACCTTCCCTGTTGGAACAAGTTCTATTTATAATGTTTAACGTTGGTCTCTTGTCATATGTGTTATGCCCCACATTAGGCCACCTGTTATCTGTACAGCACACCGATGCAGTTCGCTTAATGCGCTGTATAAGAATGCAAATAAATAAACTGCCCTGAAGTTTAGGATTTGATGGTTACTTGAAAAGACTTGCAGCAAATGTGTAGATCATCTGATTTGTTTAACTACGAAGGAAAGTCACATGATTGATTGTTCGAAAGGACAGTTTCATTTTAATGGTCCAGTCCTTTATTTAGTCTTTGAATCGTTTCATTTAGGCGTTAACTGAATTTTTATCAAAGCCATGGATGGAGTTTCGTGCATGAATAAAGTGATATATATAAAGCGTCATCAGCGACTCCGAGAGTGCTGGGAGAAATCTATGAATCTGTAAACACCAAGCGATTAAAGATGTTAATGAAATGTGGAATTTCGAGTGAGATGATGTGGATTTAGCTGACGCGTTAAGGAGCTCTGCTCAGAGATGCTGAGATTTGTGACAGAAAAAGAAGCTGGTGAGTCACCCTCCTCACTTTAATGACTCTCATGCGCTGCGTCAGCGCGGCCACGTGCCGGTCACTCGGCGGAGCGCGGGAAGTTGGCTTGGAGTCATTGCTGACTGTGCCCCGAGCAGCTGGCTGGGCCCACTGCATTGTTTCTCTTCCTCCACCACCAGGAAGTGCCTCTACGGCACGGAGAACAAGACTATGTTATTCTGTCCTATTGCTTCGATTGTGTGCGTGGGCGACGGGTGACCCTTTCCCCATCATTGCTCCTCGTTTTCCACGTGCTCGGTCTGCCATTTACGTGGAGTCATGGTTTGCTGTGATTTGAGAATAATTCCGTTATACCCGGACCAAGGGCAGAGCGGGTGCGAGGGGCAAGGAGGTGGTGTCGAGGATGTCTTTGGAATGACGCAGTTTCTTTTTCGCGGCCTGGAAGGAGTTGCCTGAACGTGGAGCAGTTTGAGCTTCCATTTGAAGTCTAGTTCATTATTGATGTGTCAGAGACAGATATTTCCAAATATGGCCACTGCATTGCAGGCGGTAGGTCATGTCTTGGAAGTCGAAAAGGCATAGTGTTGCCACCCCCAAGCCATTCAAGCCAAGAGAAGTTAGTTCAATAACAACATTCACCCGTTACTGATTTGACACCCACACACTTATTGTTTAGGAAGTTAAATAGTTTTTACAAGTTTGGTAAATACAGGATTGTGTTTATCTACAAGCGATCCATAGGCAGTCAGTCATAATTCTGTTAAAGTGCCTACCCTTCTGAACATGTATAAGCATCCACATATCCTCTTTCATTGCCTTATTTACGTCTTACCTTGTTCCAGAATACTGTACAAAGGCATCCTATTTATCTACAGGCCCATAGCTGCCATGGTTTCAGATTGTTTCCGTGTGACATTTTCATGGTTTCAGTGTTGTTACGAGTCACATTCAGCGACCAAATGTGCGAAACTTCGAGTGACTCATTCTTGCAAACAAAATCAAGAAATGAAGTCCATAAAACCGATAAATATCAGAAATGAAACTAATTTCAGCAATGAGAAACTAAGAAGATCTTCAAACTGCTGTAAAGCACACGATTTTTGCTGCAGGCATATTAACCCTATGTGCTACTTTATGGTGAGTCGAAACTACAATTGCTCTCCAGCAGGAACATTAATTATAAGTTAATTTTGAGGAAAAAAAATTGTTGCATGAAAACTGCTGGACACACAAGTTACTCTGCAGCAAGTGCTTTCAAAACCATAAGTTATTTACAAGCATAGCACCCCCCATTTCTGTGCTAGTTGCGACTCGACCACAAGTAATAAAACAATGTTTGTGACAGAAGCAGTAAACCTCTGAGCTATCCACATAAAATATGGTTCTGTGATATGCTTGTACATGTTGTTTGCAGCAGGCATGTTTCTGACACAGCACTGTGTTGTATGTAGCTTGTGCATCCTCCCTATGCTTGCCCCTGCTCTACTGCTTGGCCCTTGATGATGTCATCGGAATGTTGGGAGGGTTGAACAGTACGGAGATGTCAGTTGGTATGAGGGGCTGAGCAGTGGAACTGCTCCAGGTGGGGTCTGTTTCTTATATCTACATAGCATCTTATACCAAGGATTTTAAGTGAACAATAAACCTATAATCTTGGATACATCTATGGTCTTCAGATCTTTCTTTCATTATTTTAGCACACCCCCACCCTGCCTCTGCGCCTGGTGCGACTGAGCCACAAGTAACAAAAGGGCTGCTTTTGTCACAGGCAAAAGGATGCTTGTGACAAAGCACTAACCCACTGAGCTATCCACAGTAAATACACTTCATGCCTGATACACGTTCTTTGCTTCTTTATGATGAGTCTATTCAAATGTAGCTCTAGACAAAACTCAGATCTCTCTCCTTCAGGTCATTGACTTACCTGATGCTTTTGGCTGCAGTCTAAGGCACCACACTCCCTGCAGACAGCTGCTCAGGCAGTGCTGTGATGTGATGGAGTCGACAGAGGTCTGTTGTCATTTCTGTGATGGCAGGCTGGCACAGTGGTAGATGATGCTCCTCTCCTCAGTACCAGTCAGGGTGAGAGCTCATGGTCTGGCATCGCTGTCTAGGTTGAGAGCCATGGTGCCAGTGTGCTTTTAGCGCCTGCTCTCTCCAGCCTGGAGACAACCCCCAAGACACGCAGGGCCGCACGTGTTGAGGAGGTCAGGAGAACATGACTTGCTCTTAATATAATTATTTCTAATCGGCGGGGCCCTAGCCGGGCTGCAGCAGCAATTCCTGGGGGCCCCGCCTGGCAGGAGTTTGAAATGAAAACATCCTTCCTAGCTGATGCACCCACTGGAATTTAGTAAGAGTCTCTAGTTAGCTAGAACTGCTGCTGCAGCCTGGGCACCCATCCTGAATAAATAGAGATGCCCATCTGCATCAGAGACGTACTTGCCACAGAAAGGTCA
Organism: Lissotriton vulgaris; assembly: GCF_964263255.1. Taxonomy (NCBI): domain Eukaryota; kingdom Metazoa; phylum Chordata; class Amphibia; order Caudata; family Salamandridae; genus Lissotriton; species Lissotriton vulgaris. The sequence goes on along the minus strand of NW_028241185.1, from coordinate 137,759 downwards.
GTGTTAGTGACACTGCACCATTGAGAGGTGGCACTAGATGCCGCAACCTGTAAACCCAACAACGAGCAAGTCGCCCTGCTAGATTTAGTATGTAACAGGCAGGCCATCTCTGAGGCAGCTGCGGCAAGGGCTCCGGTAATCATTACTTATATAGTAGTCCTACTTCTATAGCAGTGGTGTATGCCAGTTTTTGGCTTTCAAAATCTGGTCCCGCATACCGGGATAGAAAGCTGACCCAGGCAGGTTACAAAATATTTAAGAAGCTGGACAACAACCACATAATTTGCATTACAGGGTTGGATTTCGTGACCCACTGCTATTGACAATTTTTGGGAAAAAGTGCATTAACTAACTGAGCTGTTCTACTTTTACTGATATCGTGACCTGCAGCTTACACACAGATCTCTGTAGAAGATGCAATAAACTTGTGGGCTGTCTTAATGAAGATGGACCCTTGACCCACAGCTCAACACTCATTCTTTTAGATGTATCAGAAATGCTACCAAAAAATGTAATTACGCCTTGAGCCCATGGACAGCATATTCCCTATCCCATCGTGATCGTCCTCATCAAGCTCTTCTTCTGGTGATACTGCAGCTTCCATACAAGATCCTGGTGGTGTCAAGGTGCTAATAATGCGTGACTAATGAATTTTAGTACGTTGATGCGAACTACCACACTAAAATGCCTTAGTCTAATCCCTGATGTGTGGTACTTGGCAGGGCTGCAGGCCCCTTCATGAAGAGTTTGAGTTGGAAATTCTTTGGACCTCTTATGTTAGTTTGGGGCCTGGGTGTTCCATTGCTGCTCCACAGGGGTTTAAGGTAGCTCCACCTTACAACTCTACAAAAAAGTAAATGCAAGTACGTTGAAAAGACTGCTAGTTCTGGAAAAATAAGTATAATAGAGAGCACTTTGGGATTGTGGGAGACAAAACTAAAGGCCATACCCCAGCGCCTGCCCCTTATCCCCCACAGCCCCTCCTCCCCCACAGGTCCTTGACCAGACCTCCCAGTGGAGGAGGTGATGATTGGAGGCCCTAGGTGAGTGATTTTTGCCCACTCAGCAAATCCTATACTGTTCTCGGGGTTGTGTACTGGACAGGGAGCTCCATTAATAGGCTGTCCCATATAAGAGTGCCCTGCTGCAATTTAGCATTGTTTCTTGCAGCCATTCAAGAGCTGATGGCGATGTTTGAAGATAACAATTTCAGAACACACATCTTAGTTAGGGAAACTAAATATTTTGCAAGTTTATTAAGCGCAGGTTTTTGTTAACCTACGTGATCCATACGTAGTCTATTGTTGTTCAGTTAATCTAGCTACCCTCCTAAGAAAATTGATGATTTTGGTATTTTCCTTTTCTAGTAACTTTTTTTGGCTTTCTGAGAAGAATACTCTTCTTTTTTATGGAGATAAACCGTGTTTTTTTTATTTTTTACTGTCCCATTGTAGTGTGATGCATCATTGCACTTATCTAGAGGCCATCCAGTGTAACTCAAAATCCATAATATTTGCAGCCCCTTCTCTTAGTTGGTGTGGTTCGTTGCTGGTACATGTTGCTCTGGGATCACCCTGTAAGTCAGGATCACCTATCATACTCCTACTTTACTCCTCTACTTGCACATCTGCTTTCTCTGGGTTAAAATGAATGCTCACTAGAGATTAATTGCAGGTATCCAAAATGTGCTCACTTCATTTCCGAACCAGGTTACATGGATACCAGGGGATTATCAGACCTATGGTTTCGAGCTCTGCTCACTGTCCATTACAACTTTCCTCAAAAAAACAATTTGGTACCTATTCCTTAGCCGTACACACCATTTGAAAACGGTACTTTAAAAATGTCCTTTTCGATTCTCTTACAACTAAACTTAACACAGAAAAGGATCCCACAATTGAATGGAATTTCATTGAATTGAAGAGTGTTAGATTTGGGGGTCTCTAGTTGGCACAGGTAGGTACTTGTGACAAATAGGGACCCTTGCCTCTAGTCAGGATAAGGGGATTACACTCCTAAAATAACCCCTGCTTACCCCCTTGGTAGCTTGGCACGAGCAGACAGGCTTCTCTCAGAGGCAGTGTGTAAAGCATTTGTGACCACATACAGTAACCCAGAGACAACACTACAGATGGACACCAGACAAGGTTTTATATAAAAAAATAAGTATACTTTATATAGATTTACCACAAGACCCTAAACGACAAGAATACACAATACTGTTACTTTAAGATGGTAGTTTTAGCTTAGTTCAGTTCAGTTCTTAAGATGCAACACTTTGCATCAATGTACCTTACGATGCGTTGCGCTTCCACGACCAGCAATGCCGCAGCGTTGGAAATGCGGCAAAGTTCTGGTGCAAAGAAAGAAAGACGTGAAGATCTTCCAGATGCGGCACGCTTCTCCGAGGATGCGAGGAGTCTCGATTTGATGCGTCAGCTGCAGCGGCGACACCTTTGTTCCGCAATGCGACGGCAACCGCTTCAGCTGCGACACTCTACTCCGGCATTGCGAGAAGCTTTCGCACGATGTGACAACTACAGTGGCGACATCCAAGATGCGACGGCAGCAGCTCCGACGGCGGCGCGCTTCTCCGGGGATGCAAGGCGATTTTCTCAATGCGGTGCAATACGACAGCTACAGCACTGACATCCACAATGCGACAGCAGCAACAGCGACGGCGACACGCTTCTCCCTCGTTGCGAGACTCTTCTCCTGATGCAGTGCAATACGACAGCTATAGCGGCGACACCCTCCCTTGGAGTTGCGACGGCAGCAGCAGCGACGGCATGCTTCATCTTCGTTGCGAGATGCTTATCTCGATGCGGTGCAATACGACAGCTACAACGCCGACATTCAAGATGCGACGGAAGCAGCAGTGATGGCGACACTCTTCTTCCTCGTTGAGTCGCGCTTCCAGCTCCTTGCAACACGCAGTCCCTCAGAATGCCCAAAACAGCAGCAGGCACTTCCAAAGAATTCTGGGGAGCTGTGGGTTGAAGTCAGTTGTCCCTGAGACTTTAGCAGGAGGCAAGCTCTTTTCCAAGCCCTTGGAGATCCTTCACAAGTTGAAAGTAAAGCACATGAAGTTCTTTCTCCTATCTTTGGCAGTCAGGCAACCACTGCAGGCCAATCTCCTAAGCAGCACTTCAGATTAGGAATAGTCTCTCCTCAATTTCTTCAGGTTCCTCTCCTCAGCAGAGGTTTCTTCTTGTAGTCCAAAAGTGATCTAATTTCTTGGGATCAGGGTTCCAATATTTATACCCCAAAATCCTTTGTTCTCTGAGGGGAGAGGGGCCTTTGCCCAGTCAAAACCAGTTCCTCAGCACTCTGTTTACCAAACTTCTCCTTTCCTTTCACAGTGCAGGGCAGAAACATCAGACGCCCCACAGGAGGTGGAGCCAGCATTGTGGAAGGCAAGTAAAGCCCTGGAGCACTCTGTGGACATCATTCCTTCTCTTTTTTTAGTGTGCAGTGCAGAGACATCAGCAGCACCCAAGGAGGTGGAGCCAGCATTGTGGAAGGCAGACACAGCCCTATTCAAGGTTCAGGTGCAACTCCTCCCTCCCATCTAGATGCAGATCTCTCTATTCACCACTGGGCTGACTCATCCTGTCTCTTGGAATCCACCAGCCCTGTCACTCACAAAACCAGACAAAGGAATACACAACCTAGTGGAGGCAGGCTTGAAAGGTTAGGCAAGAAAATACCTACTTTCTAAAAGTGGTATTTTCAAACACAGAATGTTAAAACCAACTTCATTAAAATATGTATTTTATCATTCTGAGTTGAGGCATACTAAACTCGAATTTCTACCATGTTCTCTGAGTCAGTTAAGATTATAAAATGTAATAATTCTAACAGCCCATTCTGGCCTACGGAGAACAGGTAGCCTTGCAATAGTGAAACACGAAAATGGCTGTAATTCACTATTAGGACATGCCACACACACACCAGGGCATGTCCTACCTTATACTTGCAATGCACCCTACCCGTGGGCCTACTATAGGGGTGACGGATATGAAGAAAAGGGAAGGTTTAGGGACTGGCAAGTGTGTGTACTTGCCCAGTCAGCATGACAGTACCAGAATGCACGCTGGCTCTGCAATGGCAGACCTTAGACACATTTTACAAGGCTGCTTCTGTGTTTGGCACAACCAGTGCTGCAGGCCCAACAGCAGCATTTGGATTTACACGCCCTGGGCACCCTCAGTGCATTGTACTAGGGTCTGACAAGTAAACCAAATAACAAAACATGGAACCACTGATTAATATATCAATTTACAATAGGGAGCACTTGCGCTGTGGCACTGGACAGCAGTGGCACAGTGCCCAAAGCATCTAGCACCAGCAAAAACACATGAGGCAACAGCAAAAATGGAAGGGAGAACCATGCCAATGGTGCCAGGTCTAACAAAGAGTATCGGGGAAGAAAGGTACCCACCTCGCTCAATCATACTCCAAAGTCCCCACTTTTTCGGTAAGACCGTAAGCATTCTGAAGTAACCCAAAGATTACATGCAGAGCCTCATTGAACTTCCACATAAATGAAGAGTCAATAATAGCAATATGAAAATCAAAAAAGATAGGTGTCCTGATGCATGTAGTGTGAACAAAAAACGAAAATAGACTATTTGTCGTGCCACTATCTATATCTATATACACCGAATCCCTAACCTGGGTTTCCCATCGACTTTAACAAACGGTCAACCTCAGCGGGGTCTCTGGTAGTAAGCATTTTGTTTTGCCACATGATTTTAATCATGGCTGGGAACTTCATTTGTACTTGAGCCCCCCTGGAGCGTAGTTCATTCATTTTACAACCAAGTTCCGACTGCCTCTGGGCAGTTCTTTTGCCCAGGTCGGAACGAATCTGATAAGTCACATCTCCAAATTTTAACTGCCGTTCTTTCAGTGCTCGCCCCAACACCAGCTCCTTAACTGAAAAGGTTTGAAAGTTCACCAAAATTCTTCTAGGCGCTTTTCTTCCTGGGTGAAGCCTGTAGGGGTCTCTGCGGACTCTTTGCAGTTCTTTATCCCAACCAATGTCCAATCTGTCTGGATACAAATCTCCCAGTAAGTTATAAACATAACCTTTAATGTCCGACCCTTCCACATGTTCAGAAACCCCTAAAATACGGACGTTGTTGCGCCTAGCATGTATTTCGAGCCTTTCCAAATCCTCTTGTAGGGACTTATTCTCCTCTCTAAGACCAGCTTTTTCCTTAGCGTTAGCTCCCATTGCCTCTCCCAGCACCTTCACCTCCAGTGCTGAAGTGCGTGAGGCAATTCCATCAATCTTCTGCTCCAAGATCCCACATTTTAATTGAATCTCTTTCTGATTCTGTTCAGAAGTTTCAAACCTGAAGAGAATGTTCTGTCTCATTCCAAGTAAGAGATCCGTTACTTGAGTTGCCAGGGGAACACCCTCCATGGGACTATCACCCCCCCCCCCCCCCTCACCCCTTCTTAGGTGTTCCCGGACTCCATCTGAACAGGTTGTACCATCTTAGATGGAATTTTCCGGGGGCACTCAAATCTCCTGTAAGATTGCTTATGTCCTCCTCCAAGATCTCTGCCCCAGTATCTGTGAGGGGAGCAAAACGATTCTCCAAACTCAGACCTTCACTGTAGTTGCTACATCCAACATCTTCAGAGGGCTTTCCGTCTCTCTTGAGCCTGCCACATGCTCCATAATTTTAAAGTACGACCTGAGGGAGGGGGGTGGTTTAGATACTTTAAATGCGAGCCCTGCTTCTTTTCACTGACTCAGTGGACGTATTCCAAAGAACTATGTCCCACATATTGAGTTGGATGAGCTGCAATCATCTGAAGCTCAACCCGGGCAAGACCGAGCTGGTCCTGCCCGGACAGAGCCCACTAAGCTGGAACCCTAACTTCTGGCCCACTAACATGGGAGCCCCCCCCACTAAATCTTCCGTGGTCAAAAGCCTAGGCATTTTTATCAGCGAGGATCTCTCGCTAAAAAGACAGGTTGGAGCGGTGGTATCTTCCAGCATTTTTCAACTGAAGAAAATAAGAAAAATTGCTCGCTTTTTCTCTTCAGCAGCCCTTACACAGATTGTCCTCTCCTTGGTCCTGTCCAGGCTGGATTTCTCTAACAGTCTTTACCTCGGCCTCCAAATTGGTGAGCTTAAACGCCTCCAGCTTGTTCAGAACCAAGCTGCCAGGCTACTGCTGAATATATCCAGAAGGCAATCCATCAGACCTGGCCTTAAGCAACTACACTGGTTGCCAGTTGAGCAACGTGTGGCCTTTAAGGCTGGGTGTATTCTGTTCCGTTCTCTGAACGACTCTGGCCCTTCTTTTATCAGAGATCTTTTCAAAAAATATTGCCCCTCCCGTCACCTTCGATCCACCTACAAATCACTTTTGATTGTTCCTCCATTCAAAAGGAAACGCCTCGGAGGCAGCTGCTTCGACCATCAAGCTGCTGTACTCTGGAATTCTCTTCCTCTCCATATAAAGCAGAATGATAACATCCTCAGCTTTAGGCAATCTCTGAAGACCTGGTTGTTTTCTCAAGCTTACTACTGATAGCACTGCTTATCCTTTGACTGTCTTGTTTGGCTCCTTCTACAGCGCCATGAAGCCTCCGGGCGTACGAGCGCTTAACAAATCCCAACTAACATTAACATTAACATTAACATTTGCCCTACACTTTTTTATTTTACCCCCCTTAGATGGTTTCTTAATTGGGGTAACAGCTTGAGGCGTACTTTTTTGCTTTACTTTTCCAGCAGCACCTTTTTTATCCGAAGCAGTGCGTAAAAGATATCTACTTCTTGAATTTTGATCCTGCTCCTGCACTTGCTCATGGTCTTGACTCAATACGGAGGCCCTCGTACCACTTGAGGACTTTGTGTTAGGTGAAACTGGTGGAGCACCCAAGACCCTAGCTTTCTGCATCCATCCTAATTTGGGGTTAAAAACTGTGAGTTGCTCTGGAGGCAATATTAATGTTGGAATTGCGTGAAAGGAGGATCCTAGACCCCCCCCAGATACCCCCTATGACAGTTGCTAGCTCTTCACTTCCCTTTATCCGCAGCGTTGACACCGCTATAGACTCCCCCACCTTCCTCACTGTACCTCTCCATGGACCATGAAACTTAATAATACACAACTAAGCAAGCTTTAAGAACGCCGTGGCCCGACACCAACCTCTCTGAGAGGCAGAGGCGAAGTCATATCTCGCGGTTGACTCTGAGCAGGATCCGCGACCCATGCAGCAAGAGATGGAGCAAGAAGTCCAAAAGCCCCCCCCCCATTTTTTTTTTAATTATTGACTTTTCTTTCTCTTGCACGACGAGACCTCATAGGCTTTTTGCCAGAAGAATAGGAGGGAGGGTTCCCCAGGGGGGGTGGTGGGAGGCACACGGGTGGCTAGGAGCATGTAGGAGAAAAATAAAAATACTGTCCTCATTCTGCTATATAGTTGGTGGTCTATCTTTAGGGAATGCCTATCTGTGTAGATTGTTAAAGGTACTATGGGTAGCGCAGTATATGATGGGTGTTGAAGGTTTCGGCTTTGATTTGGTTTTAATGATTGACAAATGAATAGGAATTTAGTGCACTTTTTATCCTGGAATGTGAATGGCTTGAGGTCAAAGAAAAAGTTAGCCCGTGTAATGGAATTTTTTAAGAGAACCGAGGCCAGTGTAATTTTACTACAGGAGACACATCTGACAAAGTCTGAATGCATGAATGTTTGCAAGAAGTGGGCCTGGGTTCTGGACTTGTTTTGTTCCGATCAAAGTTGTAATTCTCGGGAAGTTGTCATCCTTATTAGAAGAAACATGGGTATTGTATTGGAAGGCCATCAGACGGACTCGTCTGGGAGGTGGGTGGTGATCAAGATTAGGATACAAGGAACACCAGTAGTCGTGGCCAGCTACTGTGGGCCAAATGAGGACAATTCAGATGCACTGATTAAATTGGAATTGTGTTTATTGTCCCTTAATGCTCCTGTGATACTTGGAGGTGATTTTAACTTAGTTCTTGATAAAACTTTAGATAGAACCTCCAAGGCTAAATATGTTACCCCGGCAACAACTATGGCTGTGCTAAAACCATGATTAGCGAGTTAAATTTAATCGACTTCTGGAGATTTAAAATGGTAGATCTGAGAGGATTTACTTTTTTTAGCAAAGAATATGGATTGACTATTTTCTACTAGACCGTGATGTCAGGAGTTGAAAGGGTAAAGCATGTGCCAGCCGTAATATCAGATCATTCTGCCATTCTACTATCGTTGAGTCTTCCTAATAAGAGGGGTGTAAGTAGGTGGACACTGGACAAGACGATTCTATTAGATGAGGGGGTCACTTTTAAATTGAAAGAAGAGGTTACGTTCTTTTCGGAGGCTAATAGGGGATTTTCAAAACATCATATTATATGGGATGCCTTCAAGGCATATTTGAGATCTACTGGCACGGGTATAATGGTGGGTAAAAAAACATAGCTTGAGGCAACAAGAAGAAAATCTTTTGGAAGCTATTAAGAACAAAGAACAAGATGTACAAAAAGCTTTGCTTGAGTGCCCAAGCGCTGTGATCTACCTTACCAAGCAATTGGAATCATTGCAAGCAGAATATCAAGGCTCGCTTGATAAAATACTATTGGATAGATGGAGGACAAGCAAATTGCAGCACTTTGCATACGGAGAGAAGAGTGGCTCAATGTTAGCTTGGAAAGCCAAGACAGACCGTGCTCGTAATCAGATTAAAAGTCTCAGAGAAGATGTGACAGGCGATATTGTCGATACCAACGCAAGTATAGGTCGAGAAATCTCCAGACTTATGAGCCACTTGTATACTGAAGATATCTTTCCTGGGAGGGTTAGTATAGAAGGTTTCTTTAAGGATATTGAACTCCCGAGTTTTAGTGAAGAAGAAGAGGGTGTTATCAGCGGAGATAACAGTGAAGAGACTAGGCAGCAGTTTAGGAGAATGGCCAAAGGGAAGGCTGCAAGGCCTGATGGCCTTCCAACAGAGATTTATCAGTGTCTTTTGGAGGAGGTAATACCAACACTAAAGGAGCTGTTTAATATAATTTTAAAAGACGGAGAAGATCCACCGTCAAGTTGGGCAGAGGCAACCGTTACTCTAATTTTGAAACCTAATAAGGACCCTATGATGGCTGATTCATACAGGCCTATTAGTCTATTGAATACTGACTACAAAGTCTTCGCTGGGGTTCTGGCCGCCAGGATCGCCAAAGTTATTAAGTGTATTATACATAATGACCACAAAGGTTTTATTCCAGGAAGGCAGCTTAATGAATTAACTACTTTACTGATTGGAGTAGTAGATCTGGCGGAGACGTATAAATTACCAGTGACGGTCGTGGTGGTAGATGCTGCCAAGGCTTTCGACCAGGTTCATTGGCCATACCTTTGGGAGGTCTTAAAGAGATTCGGATTTCCCTGCAATCTAGTTAAGGCTGTTCAACTTTTGTATCGCCTACCCAGAGCTAGGGTGCTTGTAAATGGTGAGCTGACACAGTGGTTTAACAATTTGCGTGGAACGAGGCAGGGATGTCCCCTGTCACCTCTTTTGTTCGATATGTATAACGAACCATTAGCAATATGGATTAGAAAGGATACTGCCATTGCCCCTTTTGCACATAGAACATTTGAGATTAAGTTAGCTCTCTATGCTGTTGACCTCCTTCTCAATACCCGGAACCCGCAGGTGCCTATCCCCCTGTTAATGGCCAAAGCGGAAGTATTTGGGAACATTTCAGGATACATGGTTAACACAAGCAAGACTTTATTCATGGACTGGAATCAACCTAAGCAACAGCCACTGGTAAAATCAAGTATGCGCTATCTTGGTATTACAATAACACAGAAATTGGCAGATGTTACTATCGTGAATTGGAAAAGGATTAGTCAGGAAGTTGGGAGACTGTTGGTGAGAAGGGCAAATTTGCCTCTCAATCTATACAGTAGGGTAAATCTCATTAAGATGGTGATTCTACCCAAAATTAAATTTTTGTTTAATTCTATTCCTTTATTATTTGATCAAAAGGAGATTGCCAAACTTCAGGGGAAACTGGGCAGCTTTATTTGGGCCTCTAAGGGCTCTCGTATTTCATGGAAGAAATTAAGTAGGAGACTGGAGAAGGGCGGGCTGGCTCATGTAGATCTGTTGATATATGGACATGCTTTTTTCTTGAAGAATTGTCTTATGCTTTTAGGTACAGTAGATAGCTCAGCCGTGGGAACGTTATTTGGAGTAATGCTTGGTGAATTGAGAGAGGGATAAGATACATTTTTATTCAAGTTTGGAGACCCCAAGTTCTACAAAAAAGTAACGTTGAAGATTTTACTGGGAGCCCTGAAAGTATGGGTCTCATTCGCAAGAAGCTAGGAATTCCTTAATATGCATCTCGGGCCCCGATTTGGGAATCCCCTGGGACCCCTGGGTGTTTGGTCGATTCTCTTAGCCTTCACCTAAGGAATGTGGGAATATCCTGTTGGGGAGATTTGAAGGTGGGTACTGAGTTGGCTGATTGGGAAACCCTAAAGGCAGTTACATGTGGCCTACTGACCATGTTTGAATATTATCAGCTCTCTGCATGGTGGAGGTGTCAAGAATGGAAGGAAGTGGAGGAAGATTCCTGGTTCGACCAAGCAGTCAGAACTGGTGCAGTTAAGAAGGGGGTAGCGTTGCGGTACAATACCCTGATCCATGCAGAAGATGATATAGACAGTGATATACAGAGGCTTTGGGGAGGGGTTTTACCGAATGTAAATCTGTGGAAAACCTGGACAGTCTCCTTTACTTTACTTAGGGAAACAGTTAAACCTGCCTATTTGAAACGCAACCATCTTTTTACTGCATACAGGGTATACTGGTCTCCTGCAAAATTAGAAAAACTCGAGGGGACAAAGTACGAATGCCCAAAATGTAGGAACATAGCTGCCAATGATTTGCATATGTTTTTAACATGTCCGTATATTGAAAATTGTTGGTAGGAGGTGTGTGAATTTCTCACTGAAGTTATTAGTACTTTAGTGAGGGTAAGCTTAGCCCTGGTCTTTTTTGGAGTTTGGCAAAACAATGATATAGTGATCAGCAGGTTGGACTCAAGATTCATCTTTTATGTAATTATTTTAGGGAGACGAGAGATATGCAAACTATGGAAGTCTGATTTTCCACCTCTTTTCCTGGAATGTAAAAAAAAGTGTTATATATGTAAGCAAACAAGACATGTTGTGTGATACTAGTAGTCGAGAGAAAGTGTGGGCTAAGTGGGTGAACTGGTCTCAAAGTATGAGGTCCAATGATTAAGCCAAGGATTAGCCGTCAGTTCTGTTTTCCTTCCGTGCTACGGGCACTCTGGGGGAGGGTGGAAATAGGAACGGCTGTTTCTCTCTTGTATGGAAGGACTCCAACCTGGCCTGGATCTCCAGTGAAGGAAGGGAGTTTTGCCAACTAGTGAAATGGCAAAATGAGGACATCACAAAAAAAAAAAAAACTTCCACATAAATGAAGCCTAGAGACATTCCTGTGGAAGTCCTCTCGGACTTCACAACACCGGCGGCATCCACTAAGCCTGTCCATCCTTCTTAAAAATTATCGAAGACAATGGAAGGGTTCAGCATGAGTTGGCAACAGGACATGCACTCACGAACCGCAACTGCTTTTGGCTTGCGGTTTATTTAAAATTTTTCTCATCTTGGCTGTGGGCTTCTGCAAAAATTTTCCAGAGCTATGGAAGGCGTTTTGGGCATTCAGGCTCAATTTTGCTTGACTATTGATTTTTTAAGAAGCGCACGCTCACTTGCGGCTCCACCTTATCTGGGCCCTGTTTTCCCCTAACCATCTCACAAGGAGACTTAGTAATATTTCTGATATTTTACTTTCCTCTGTAAGCTATAATGGTGCAGTTGACTTTTTATGTTAATGTTTAGACTTGTTGACCTTATATCGGACCGCTTGAACTTATTTATTTTATTTTGATTTCTACTTTTCTAATGAACGTGATTTAGTCAATATACTTTTAGTATTTTCATAAAGCTCCTTTGCATCTTTAAGGTCTTCATTATAATTATTATTGCCTCATGCCCAAAATAGTTCGTTTAGAGCTTGCCCTGGCTACCAGAATGTCAGCCAAAGGATATTTCTGGGAAACTTTGTTTTGTTTCTGCTTAATCACCCCCTAATAGGTTTTTTTTCAGAGCTTTTACATAGTATATATTACACTTTTTAACTCACTTGTCCCTCACCACCCCAGGTCGAATCTTTACTTTACTGAGTCCTTATTCTAGGATTTATGTTGTGGCCACAATATTGACAGCTATTGTGAAAAAGACTCTTATCTCGCAAATTGTTGGTGTAGAACATCGTAGATGCCTTTCCTCAGTCCTAGATTCCCAGTGCTTTGTTCATTATAGTTTGGACTAACGCTGCAGAAACTTTTGGAAAGCTAAACATTTCCGAGCAATAGATCCCTATAAAATATTTACCACATTGAGACCCAGTGTTAATTTATTGAGCAAGCGAACAAAACTATTTTTGTTGGAGTTTACCGGGTATTTCCCAATATGGCCAGCCACCCAGAACCGACAAAAAACATCCCTAGCCACAGTAATGTCCATCTTGATGGGGATTAGCAGTACTTCCTTTCAGGCAGGGCATTAACAGTACTCACCAGAGGTAGGGATTGAGACTATTGACCCAGGGCAGATTAATAATAATTGTCCAACAGAAATTTCTTCGGTTCTATTGAGGTTCTTTGTTTTGCTGAGAGATTCTCCTCAATGACAGACCATCAAAGAGGCTTTTTGCCAAGCTCATTCCTTTCTGTTTAAGACTCACTCTGATCCTTGCCAGCTACTTCACAAACATATCCTAACCAGCCCCCCTATCAAACCCCACAGCTACAGACCCTCCTACTATACACTTTCTCGTCCCAAAGGACGTCTTTCACATCTCCATGCTGGCACGTCCCCAGACCTTCTATCCACATGCTCCTCGGCCACATCCTTCCCACTAAAAGCACATTACACCCCTGCATCCAACCTACCCCGCAACTGCCCTATTCCCACACTCCCTTCTCTGACCAGATAATCACATCCCCTGACCTCAGTTGTTAAAGTTTCGCTTTTACCCCTTAATGCATGAGGGTTGAGCAAGGGTGGTAGGCAGAAGCCACATGCAAGCTCGCCTCAGCATGGGCTGGAGATTACAAAGGGACCTCGAGTTTAGCCAGAGCCAGGCTTCAGGCTTGAGCCAGGCTCAAGCTTTCAGTGGCTCACCCACCTGTGGAAAGAACTCCTACAAAAGGTCGGAGTACTGGTTTTCTGGAGTACATAAAGGAGAGGAACGCCATTGTTTTGAGAGGTGTGGATCTAGAAGCAGGGATTTCTGCATGGGGGATCTTTCTCTGTTGAGATAGAGCTGAGAAAAAGTGATAAATGCACTCCCTTTTTAACTCCGTTGATCTCATGCATGTTGGTTCCTGTAGGACTGGATAGGCTCATGGGAATGGTACAAGGCTGCATATGCCTTCCTCATTGGATAGGCCCATGGCTTTAAGTGGGATAAAAAACGGGGTGGGGGTTTCTCTCTAAGGGGCGTCGCTGATGTAATTTAGGGCATGGCTTAAGAACACATAAGCTAAAAATCTATGCTTAGCGTGGTGTGCCGCACGACTGGTATGTTTCTGCTTCTGTCATTGCATCTAGATTTATAATACAACAAGTTATGTTACGTTAATAAATGTATTAAGTGCGCGAATACCCGAGGGTGTCTTGGTGCTGAGCAGTGGATTGAGCCAGTATTTGTAAAGATGAAGTGATTATTTCTCAAATAGCCAGGTTTTCACTGCCTTTCTAAAGGCAAATAAAGTTGGGAGGGTTATAATGGAGAGAGGGAGTGCATTTCAGAGTTTGGGGGCAGGTGTCCTAAAGCTACTACGACCCCATGTAGCCTTGAAGCCTCTCGGAGTTGCTAGCAGTTTAGCTCCTTCGGAGCATAAATGTCTTTTTGGAACGTACCAGTAGAGTAGGCGCTTCAGAAACATGGGGCCAGTGTTCTGCAGTGCCTATAGGTGAGGCAGAGGGCTTTGAAAATTATGCAGTTCCTAACTGGGAGCCAGTGCAGCTTACGCAAATGATATCGGACTGACGAGTGTCTAGGGATACCTAACAGGGGACGCGCAGCCGCATTTTAGATCATTTGCAGTTTGAGTTGTTTTTCAGGTAGGCCGATATATAGACCATTACAGTAGTCGAGTTTTGCCAGGATCAGGGAAGAAATCACTTTTTTTCTGCTGTCCATGGGGATAAAATGTAGTATTTTTTTGACGGTTTTCAGCAAGAAAAAGCTTGATGAGAAGACAGCATTTACCTGTGGTTTAAAATTCAGTTTGTCATAGATGATCACACCGAAGTTTTTTGCCTTGGTGACTGGAGTAGGTGCTGATCCCAGTACGTCCGGCCATCAGTTCTGTAACCAGTTAGGCAAAAAGTTGCCAAAAGTGATTACTTCTGTTTTGTCTGAGTTCAATCTCAGACAATGAGAATTCATCCAGGAACTGACTGCCAACATGCAATCCTTGAAATTTTGCATTGGTGGTGTGGAGTTTTATGATAAAGATAATACAATTTGTGGATCATCTGCGTAGAATGTCAACGCTAGGCCGAAAGATCTTATGAGTTTAGGCAATTCTGATACATAAGTGTTAAATAGTGTGGGCCTCAAGGATGAGCCCTGAGGAGCTCCAAACTGGAGGATGAAAAGGCGGAGACTCGTAGCTTCCCAAGGCTACTCATTGTATTCTGACTAACAAAAAGGATGAAAACAGTGTAAGTGTTTTATCAGAAACGAAGATGGAAATGAGACGACTTAGCAGAAGATCATGGTTGACAGTGTCAAACGCTGCCGACAAGTCAAGCAAAATCAGGATGGCAGCTCCCCCTGAGTCCAAAGTTGCTCTGATTTCATCTGTGGCTTTGATTGGAACTGATTCTGTGCTGTGTTCTGTTCTGAAACCGAACTGTGTTTTATCTAGATAATTATGTTTTAGAAAATAGTCTGTCAGCTGTTCATTCATGACATTCTCTACTAATTTGGCAGGTAGAGGAAGACGAGAAATTGGCCTATAATTATTGGGTTGTGTGGGGTCAAGGTTGGGTTTTTTCAATAAAGGTACTATGGATGCCCTTTTCCATATAGTGGGGAAGACGCCATGCGAGAACATAGCATAAAAAATGTCAGTTAGGCAGGGAGCCAACATCCTGGTGGGCTTGCTTGAAGATGTTAGGAGGAAGAGGGTCATGTGGGAAGCCTGATTTAGCCTGTTGAATAAGAGTAGGGATCTTTTCATTCGTGACTGATTCAAATTTAGAAAAGCTAAAGGCATCGGAAGAGCCAACGCTAGTGAAGGTGTGATTGTAAGGGCAAGTGTTGGTGTCGAAAATGTCGTAAATTTGCTTCACTTTCTTTAAAAAGTGTTGTGCTAGAGAGTCGCAGAATTTTTGTGATGGTTCAATGGAATTTGTCTCTAAAGGACCTGATAGTTTTGAAACCACTTGAAAGAGTTCTCTAGTGGAGTTCTTTGCCAAATTAATTTGTTTGGTGAAATAGGTGCATTTTTCTGAATTAGTTATTTATATTCAGTCAAAAGGGTTTTGTAGGTGGCGAAGTTCTGGTTATTGTAGTCCTTTCTCCAGCGCCTTTCCTGTTGCCTACATTCTTGTTTTTTTGCCCTGAGAGTATCTGAACACCATAGGGGGTAGGCGGTGATTTTCTTTGGTCTGTGTTTTTTTTCAAAGGGATAACTTGTCAGCCGCTTGTGCAAGCCAATTATTGAATTGTAAAGAGGCAGTTTCCGCGTCTTCTGAGAGCTCAAATTGTTTTTGGGATAGTTGGCCACTCAGTGTATTACCGTCAACCAATTTCCAGCTATGATAGGTCCTGGTTAAGTGTTTCGAACCGTTCCCTTCAGAAGTAGAAAGGTTGAGCAGTTCAAAAATGATAGCTGAGTGATCTATCCTAGTCAGAGGCAGGATCTCCTTGACTGAAATGGATTAATTATTGGTAAAAATACCATCAAGGGTGTACCCTGCTCAGTGTGTGGGGCCTGTGACTATCTGTCTTAGACCAGTCATTGTCACAAGTTCGATTAAGGCAGCCCCCCTGGCTGAGTTAGTTCAATCGTTCGGCATAGAGATTGTCTCCTACACCGACGATACACAGCTCTTACTTACCCTCACCCAAACTCCTGCTGCTGGAGCCAATAACTTCCGAGCCTGTATGCAAGCATTGGCCACTTGGATGGATAATCACTGCCTAAAATTGAACGGCTCCAAGACAGAAGTCCTGGTGGTTGGTGGTGATCAACGGCTCTGGACATGTGACTGGTGGCCAAGCTGTTTAGGCGCTATGCCTACACCATGTCCTGAAGCTAAGAACTTAGGGATATGGATGGATCCCACACTCTCTTATGAGGCACACATCAATCGTTTAGTAGGCAAGTGCTTTGGAGTCCTAAGGACTCTTAATAAAACCCTGGACCTCCTCCCTTTGGAGGCTCGGCGCACTATTACCCAGGCACTGATTACGTCACGCCTCGACTATGGGAATGTCCTCTTCCTGGGAGCTTCTAGTAAAAGCATAGGACGACTCCAGATACTGCAAAATGGTGCAGCCCGCCTAGTGCTTAGACTCCCAAGAAGAGCCAACTCTAGAACCGCCCTGGAGGCCCTCCTCTGGCTCCCAGTGAAAAAAAGAATAATGTACAAAGCCCTCCTAATATATCATCGGATCCTTTGGCATAAAGCTCCCGGTTATCTGACAGGTCTGGTTACTTGGTATGAACCACGCAGATCGCTTAGATCAGGTGGTATGGGCACCCTTGTGACCCACCGCTATAGGAGAGAAAAAATGGGAGGTCGGTCCTTTAGAGTGGCGGCTGCCATAGGATGGAACAAACTTCCCATCAGTCTCCGCCTGGAGCCTTCGGAAACTATTTTCCGACGCCAACTTAAAACTCATCTGTTCTCCTCATAGTTCCACTTTAATGTCCTCTGCCTCACACTGCCCTCTCCCATGGTGAGCTTTTTCTTCTATCTTTTAGCGCGGGGACACGCCGGGATGGCGTAACCATGCGCTCTATAAATGTCTTTATTATTATTATTATCAGTATTAGTGTCCAAGCTGTCTTCCACATGAAAATTAAAGTCACCTATAATATGTGTCAATTTCTCAACTGCACATGCCTCAAGCAGTGATTTAACTGTGTTGAAAAAACTTGCTTTGCTTCCTGATGGTCTGTAAAGTAGTATCCCTATAAAATTGGAGCGATTAGCAATTATTACATTGAAGGAGAAAGTTTCGCAATCAGGACTGGGTATAGGCTCACAGATAGCTTTTAAGTTGTCCAGATAGACCATTGCAATTCCTCCCCCTTTTTTCTCTGTTCTGTCAAACCTAAATACCTTGAAGCCTTGCGGGACAGCATGGTAGAAATCAGGACCTGCCATCTTGTCACCCCAAGTTTCAGTCATAAAAAGTACGTCAAACTGTTTGGGCTCAATCAGCTCGGCGATCTCTAGCCTATGCTTGGGCAGTGACCTACAACAAGCCCGTGCTATTGGCTTTGTCAATGGTTGTTAGTTGCATTTAATAAATAAGCAACAACTGTGGCTTTGTTGGATATAATATTGAAAGTGCTTGAGGTCTGAAGTGATGACACTGTGAAAAAACTAAAACAAGTCTCTTTAAAGTTACATCAGTCTTTGAGCAGTGGTACTACTGCAGAGTCAAGATTTTCTTTTCCAACCTGAGGGTGAGGGCAGAAATGGAGACACCGATAGGGACCTGTCTCAGCACCTTCTTTTAAGAACTTCCGGTGCTCTGCACCGACAAAACCCGGCCTACTTAAAGCCCTGGACAGGCCATTGCCATGCAGTGGCTGCTGAAATGACGATGAAAGGAGTCCGTGGTCTGCTCCCAGATCTTTTGGGCCTGCGCTAAGGCTTGTTCCAGGGAGCACCATCGAGTTTGGTAAAAATAAGTATCAGGAGTGTCAATAGAGACCTGGGAGTGAACGTGCTCTCTACTGATACACATTCTGTGTATGCTTTAGGTCAGCAACATGTTTGACTGTCTGAAGGCAGTAGGCCCAGACAGGAAATGTTATTTGAATAGGAACACCCCCTGTGCCTGTTGGTGGTGCACCTTAACAGAGAGGGATGGGCCTTTGGCAGGGAGAGTTACAGAAGGCTTTTTGGTAACATCTATTCTTGGCATTTTTCAAAAGACGCAGATCATAGAAGTAGTTTTGACTTTTATAAAGCTTGAAATAAAAGCCTTTAACAAAAATAGCCACACCATTCAGATAATTCCCCTGTTAGATTTCTAGCGTCATGTTCCACAATTTGCAAAATATCTCCGTGAACTATAAGTTTTGAAGGCCAGGATGTTGGCCTGGTTCAAACTAGAGACTTCTGTTCAGGCGTTCAGAGGAAAGAAAAGACGTTTAACTGCTTCTAAGAACTGGGCACCATTTGAAAAGTGGCTGGCAAATTAATAATGTCCTTTAATTACTATTGTATAATTTCATAGGTATAAATTATGTAAGATTTATGTTTGTTTGTTTAACCTGTCTCCCACCACCACGGAATAAAAACAAAAAAATCAATAAATTAAAAAAAAAGTGAACTATAAGTGTATACTCTGTAGTTTGCAGGTTTGAATTCCTACAGAGCTGACTTGTCCTTCCTCATCCGCTGAGTGCCGTTTTATTTGGCAACGAGAACACCAGTTATTCGCAGTGCTACCAAACTGTAACTCTGCATCATATAGATATTCTTATTACTTTTATTATTCTGATCTTTTATAATTTGCCACTAGCGAGTCCTTGCATCTCAACATGAAATAAGATTGTGTCACAAGAATTCTGTAACAATTTATTGCAGATGGCAAGGTACATCCGGTTGCCTCCCTCCAATCCCCATCTCCACCCAGCACCCTCAGACGCCTCTCGCTAATGGAAACCGACTAGCTAGGCGAGGATCCCGTTCCCGGACCTAGAAAGAAACGTTGAAAAAAAGCTAGAGAGAAATAAGAATTTATTGGCAGCATTGATACACTTTGTGCCAACATTTGCTGTATGGTTTCATGTTTTTGCAATTTCTAAGAAAAGCCAGGGGACCATTGCTGCATGCACCATTTTAATTTTGCATTTTATTTTGGAAAAAATTTTAAATTCATGTTTCTCAAGTCAGATCAACTGCAATACACGCAGGGCTTTAAACAGTAAAAAGTAGGAGTGGGTGCGACCTCAAGATGTAGCATGGCCGTGGAAAAGAATACGTTCCAAGAGTTGTGGCATATGTAATTGAGGGTGCGCCTTAAACCATGTAAACTAAAATTGCATCGTAACTTATTAGCTTTGCCAAAGCTTGTTACCAGTATCAGATAAATGAGTAAATATTTTTGTGACTAATTAGAATGGAAAATGATTCCATTCTGAAATTTTGAGACTGTAAATAGAACATTACTAAGGTCTGTAGAAGAGGTAGTAGTCTTCAAAATGCCACATTTACTCCCTTTCACACTACTTCCTTCTGCATCCTCACTGTTAGACACTTACACCCATTTTTCTCTGAAGATCTTTCTGAACCCTTCCATCTGCAGACCTCACACCTCATCTCTTTCCTTTTAAGGGCCTTCTTTTCACTCTCTCCTGCACTTACTTCCTTGCATCTCCTTTACTTCACTAACCCCTCCCGTCCCCTCCACGCCTTCTTTTCACTCTCTCCTGCACTTACTTCCTTGCATCTCCTTTACTTCACTACCCCCTCCCCTCCACACACAGCACACCCATTCTAGTGTAAGCAATTATTTAATTTTCTTTTACTTTCACCCTACCAGTATGTCAACAACCGTATACCCCTATGCACACATTCGCATAAAATCAGAATTACACTTGGCACCTCCTGACTATTGGCCTGTGCACTCCGCAGGTAAGGCACATATTGGCTGAGCATGTATTTTTGAATCCCCTAGACTAGTGACTCATTGACGAGCAGTTTGAAAAACTCTTTCCTTCAGCCGTAATTCCAACCATATCCGTCGTGGCCCGCTAGAAAACACTAACCCGAACCTGAGACGACTCTTTTGATGGATTGTGCGCACTATACAAGAGTGATATGTTGCATGGGAAAAAACCCTCCGGAAACACGACATCCTGAAAAAAGCAGATGCTCATAGGGAATGCAAGAGTAGGTAAAATGTGAAATTGAAACGGGTAAAAAACATCGCTAGATTATTTTAATGCTGTTTTTTTACAATCATTGTTCGGAAATCGATCAGTATTTTTTGCCTGTAAAGTGAAGGACATCAATATAGGGTCCGGCATGTTATATGGTAATATTTATTTACTTTTTTTTCTTTCGATTATTGCACCTGACTAATAATGGCCAATCACAATGTAATTTCCGAACAAGCAAAATGTTCGTTTGAATGGCTGCACTGCCATCTATGGACAGCGCGCGTTGTTGCCGGTTCATTGCCATTTGTAAAATAGAGCACCAAACTGAGACATCGTTCAGTTTGGAGTCTGATTTCTGTTTTAACAGTCCAGAATGTTTAAGTGGACTGTGCCGTAAAAAAAAAACATGGGACCCCGTTCCGCAGGGTTGAATGAGAGAAACAGAGCAGGCACTTAATCATTTAAAAAGAAAATAACCTATTGCATAGCAAATGCTTGTTTAAGTTGGCAGGTATATGCAGCCAACACATATAGCTGCAAGGTTGGATTGGGATTAGAAATCGGCCCGGGCACGCTGAAAAAATGTGGCCCACATTTGCATATTGCCCTGTAAAGCACTGCTTCTGCGAAGTTTTATAACAAAAAAAGGGGGGTAAAGAAAATGCACGGATTAGTTTACACTGGTGAAACACACTGGAATACTAGTGTGGCCACTTTTGCTCCGGCCCCCTGCCCCTGCTCAATATGCATGTGTTAATGGGCCGGCCCCAGCGAGATAAAGGGAGTTCTACCACTGCCCTTTGATAAAAGGGAAGTCATTGAGGCCCATCTGCCTCCAGAAAGGCCACTCAGGCACCCACTGGGACGCTGGCAGCCTCTGAGCAAACCAGAAATCGCCAAATCGCCCTCAGACTGCTCAAAAAAGCAGCCCACAGCTGGGACTGGACACCGGCCCCTCGGGCATTACCCGAGTACCCGCGTTACCAATCCGTCGCTGTGTACCTGCCAACTTAAACATGCATGTGCAGTGCAATAGGTCTCGCATATGCGAGAGCTTCAGCTATTGAAATTGTAAATGAGAATGGCTATAATTTATGTGCTTGTTTTTAAAACATAAATAAAAGGCATCGTCATTTACAATGTCAATAGCTTAAACTCTCGCAAATGGGAGACCTATTGCATTGCAAATGCTTGTTTATTCATTTGTTTGTGATGTCTGAATGTAGAACCACCGGCGAGGACCCCTTAAAGCACTGAGTGTTGCTGCGTGTATGTTTTCAGATCATTAAACTATTTTTCTGCTTTAGTACAACTATACAAGAGGGGGACTGTGAACATGAAGCGTATGTAAAAGCATACACATAGACACTTAAAAAAAACTTTTGCTCGGGAAATGATGGTTGTCTACTAAGGTCCACTGTGTAACTCTCTGTCGCTTAGTCATATTATCATGAAGCTAAGGGCCAATTAAGGATCAGCATCTCAGATCCTTGATTGATTGGCCCTTAGCTTCATGATAACATAACGTGTATTTGTAAAGCGCATGTTCACCCAGAGGTATCTTGGCGCTGAGTTTCTCAGCGGTACTCAATGGTACTCATTTTATCTAGGCTGAGTTGGACCCGCCGGGATTTGAACCTGTGACCACGAGGTCGAACACAGGCCCCTGCAGTGGAGGCATTAGTCCACTGAGCCACCAGGCGGCAGTTGTTGACCATGAGGTGGGGAGGGAAGGATTACATTTAAATAGAGTGGGGGAGCGAAGGGCAATGGAAACTAAATAGAGCCACCACCAGCAGTCCTGTCAAGCGTCACACAACAGGTGTGACGCTCACGCATTTCAGTGCGGTGATCCGCATCACTGCACTGAAATGCAATGTCACGCATTTTGCCACCTGCTGCCAGGCGAGCCACCAGCAGCGCCTGTCACTGTGCCCGTGGCTCTCTCTGCTGCTCTGAGAGAAGTGTGCCTGCTTCCGTCGTGTCCCACAGTTAAGTAGACTACTGCTGCAGCTCTCAGCTCTGAGAGCGCTACAAATGTATCGAAAATAGTGCCGTCACGTCCGGTCCGGAACAGGAAGTTAGTAAAGCGGTGGGGGGAATCTGAGAGTGCAGGCTGCCTGCTGCTCACAGCCTCTCTCATGCCATGATGACAGGCCGCCTGCCTCGGCCGCAGGGGGTCCGGCCGCAGCATGAATCGATTGCGGCGTGGGCGGCCCAGCCACCTCCGCCCCGCAAACCAGGCTGCAGTAGCAAAGCCCGTAGAGGTTGTGATCTGGATTCTTGGCCTTTAGACATACAATGGTCTTGGCCAGCGATTCAAAAAGGGTGAGACCGGCTGTCCCAGCGGGTGAGTGAGGTCTGCTGCCCACAGAGCGAGAGAGAGAGAGCGAGAGATCTCTGCACTGCCGCAGTGCTGGATGGGTTATGCAGCCGCGGATTGGTGATAGCCGCATCTCAATAGAAGTCGTTAGGCAAGGTGCGGCCCGTATAAAGAATCGCGTCGCCAGGTTCCTAAGCAGTGTCTCGTTTGAGTTTGGGTAATGAGTGAATGTTATGCTCCCGCTTCCCTTGCTTTGTAATGCTTGAACTTCAAAAGCCTATAATATCAAACTATGTAACTTGTTAAAAGTCTTTCAGTACAGAAATGCTATGCTCTGCCCACTGCACTGTTTATCAGGACCCCCGCATCATCCCTTACTCCATGGTGTATGTTCCCTTGAAATAAAATGAATGTATGCCGTGCAAAGAAATGGACGTATGACATGGGTTTTGCTCCGAGTCATGGTCTGCACTGATATTTTTTAACTGTTGACAATAAATAAATACATTGGCCGCCATTCAAAATCTAAAGTCTCCGACACACAAAGGCAATGCACTGCTGCACGAAATGTAAATATGCTGTTAAAGGCCTTGGCTGTCTCCGTATTTTACTACCAAAGTGAATAGTTCTGTTAGGGTTTCTTCCTCCGTGCAAGCTTGCACGTTGGCTGGGGCAACATAGCTGGATATCCTTTCTCCTATTTTATTATTAATTGATGTAGGTATCTGGTGGAGGGATGGAGGTTGTCTTGTGACCCCTTCACGCTGCTTACCCAATAGGCAAGATGGAAGTTATGGCGTTCATGGATTAACCTGATGATTGGGTAATCCGTTGGCGCGTGCTTCATTGGCACTCCAAGGGGAGAGTGAGCAGAAGACGGTCCCTTCTTTTTATTTGCATAATCTATCAGACAGTTCACTAAAATAGTTAAAAGAATGTTGTTGTTTTTTTACTTTTAATAATTGGCGTGATAATCAATATTATTTTGGTGTCATTGACATGGAGTGCCCTAGCGGTGAAAACGTCATCGCTTAGCTACAACTCATCATAGTATTGTATAGCCAGTCCTTAACTGCAGCTGTAGATCTTCCTGTGTCTTCGATATTGCACAAATATTCACGTTCCATTGCTTGAGCTGGTTAAAACTGCAAAAATAAACCAATTCCAAACGTTTCCGGGTGTGCCACCCTCTTCCTGTCATGCCAGCTTCTTTGCATACCCTCGTTGATCCCTGTTGCGTCCGTCCGGTAGTTCTCAGATACAGTGAGGTCATAGCCTGGTGCCGCCCTGAGGTCCAGCTGCGAGGGTTTCCTTCAAACGTGGGTAAGTGGGTAAAGAGTTGATTTGGGTTTTGTAGAGGGCAGCTTCTGCCCGTGGGCTTCTTGGCGCTGCCATCTGCTTTAAGGTAAGAGACGTGCATAAAGTCTGCCAATAGTCTGACCTACAAGGGTAGAGTAAACAGCCAGGTTTTAAAGAGTTTTCTGAAAATAAGAAAGTTAGGCTGATTTCTCAGATACCATGGCATTTGATTCCAGAGACGGTAAGTAGCATGGTGAAACTTGTGCCACCCCAGGAGGCTTTGTTAATTAACAGAACGGACACGTTCCTAGATTGGCTGATCGAAGCGATTTATTAGAGTGTACCGGAATATTTTATTTTTAAGAAAAGCAGGGCCAGAGTTATATAGCGTTTTGTGTACAATGCAGAGCGCTTTGAAAGCTACTCTTTCTTTTTTTATGGGGAGCAAGTGTAATTCTTCTATGGCTTTAGAGATTGGTTCATATGTCTTAATATTTTTAAAAGCTCTGACTGCGGCATTTTGCAGTCTCTGAAGTTTTTTAAGATGCCCTGCTGAGCACCAACATCAAGGGAATTATAATAGTCCAACTTTGATAATGCATGATAAGTGACCACTGTTTTCTGCATGTCAAAAGGGAACAAGCATTGGCATAGCCAATAGGTCTCGCATTTGGGACCTTATAAGTGTTTAGCCATGCAACAGTTGGTGTTGTTTCCCTAAGGATATTCTGCTGCATAACGAAATACTTTTAGGGTCCAAAAAGCGAGACCAATTGGCTATGCCAATTCTTGTTTTCTTGTACCATAGCCATGATTTTCTTTTGAGCTGCCACCGGTCTGCCCTGTTACAGCTGAGAACTGACTGTACATCCCATAGCAGTCTGTCTTCCCGCTGACTGTAAGCTGTGTTAGTAGTTGCTCGCTCCAGGGTCAGGTGACTGTGAGAGCCACTGGTGCTTGCCAATATAACTTCTCAGTGGACCAAGCATCACTGAGTCAGAAGAGCCTGTAGTGTATCTCTGTGTGACAAACTGTGAGTGGGGTGATGGTGCCACCAGCAGGGTTTGGCAGGAAGTGGGCAGGACCAGGGCGCACTGCTCAGTAATACAGCTTGTGGATTATGATGTGACTCGTCCTTGTTCCTCAAATGGGTTTAATTTCTGAAATGTATATATAGTCGTTGAAATGTCACTCATAATTACACTGAAATTAAGAAAATGTCACACATAGCAATCTGAAACCTTGGCAGCTATGCACCAGATCTATGTATGTCATCTGGGCCACCACTTTCCATTGCTGTGCTTTAATTCACAGCCCACTGCGTTCTAAAGTTGTCGTTGTTGAACGAGGATATTGCCGTGAAAGGCACATGGTATCCAATAAAGGTGTGCTGTTTAATTTTTACCATTTCAGTTCCTCGGATGGCTTTTGAGATTCACTCTGAATACTTGTACATTACACTAACGAGGCTGATATGTCCTCCAGCTCACACAAACATGGGTGCTCCAGTAACAGTGGTGCTTGTTTTGTCTCCCTCTCCCAAGGTGTGGCAGATTCCAGAGAATGGACTCACTCTCCCCCTCACAGAGCCGGTGGTAGTCTTGGAAGGCCATTCGAAAAGAGTGGGCATCATCACGTGGCATCCAGCGGCGCGCAATGTACTGCTCAGTGCAGGTATGTTTACGTAGGGCAAACCTAGCTAGAAAGCAGTGGAGCGCATGTATGTGCAGAGATATGCAGCACGTGTAGGAAGCCAGGGGGCAATGCCAGAACATTGAAGCTGTAGTTAAGCAATAGGGGGCGTGTCTCCTGTTAACATTGCTGCCGCAATATCCATGGCAATTAACTGTAGTTTTAGCAACCAACTACCAAGTACATCATAAACAATTTATTTGGAAAATGTCGGCCCCTCGCTGTTGGCTCTACAGGTCTACATAGGGTGTGCTTGGGCTCATATATTGGTTTGTGCTCGATTGAAACGTGTCATGGGTGCGAGGGTAGATATCTGCACTCATTATATATGTATCTGTTTGTACAACCTGCTGATTTCAGATTTAGTCTATACGGAGCTAAACTGTAAAGGGAAAATGTTATTTTAAAAGGTATGGAAATTGCCATGTGTATAGTCTATTTGTGTTGCATTTGAAGTGAGTGATTCTCACCGTCTCTCCTTTTTAAAGTTTTATGTGAATCTTGCACCAAGTGACCACCCCCTCAGGGGAGGATGCACACCCACCTGCTGCTGCACTGTAGGAGGTACAGCATCTCGGTGGCTTTGTCAGGTCGTTGTGAATGTGCAGCTGTGACACTCGGGTGGTAAGGTTTCTAATGAAGTGCCTTTGTAACCCGAGGAGTCGGTCAGAAATGCACAGACACCCAACAGAGCTTGGCTGGATTGCAAATTCCCCACCTATCATAGTATTCCAAGTCGGAGCTCTGACTGTGAGGTGTCTGCATTTATGATAGATATTCATTTGAAGAAAGATACTTTTCTGATTGAGAAAGTGTTGGAAGAATTACATTTTCATAGAGGCCAATTTATGACTATGTAATATTTTGGTACTGGGGTGTTTGTGCACCCTTGCACTTTTCAAAAATGGGCTGCAAGGCTGACATGGAAGTCTCACTGCCACTTTGCGAGTGCGGCCAGTTAAACAGAGAGGTCTCCAAGAAGAGGCGAGACTGCGCCAGAATTATTTGGCTTAGAGGTTTGACTAAGGTGTGTGTGTGAAACGGAAGAAGTTAAGTGGAAGATGCATGATTCACGGCATCAACTCAGTGACACCTCCACTACAAATCTGCCTGATCACCCACAGTGAGGTAATGTAAAGTATGTGGTACTTGAATTCTGCGAACTTAGCCAGAAAAGCAGCAGAGCATTGTACAGAGTCAAAGGTATGCATACGTTCAACAAGTGATAGGAGATGGAGTTTGTTATTGGATTTTACTGCATTGTGATGTAGTGCTCTGTACTGAGGTGTATCCTCTACTCTTTCATTATTTTGTGCAGCTTTACAGGGATGTTGTTCCAGATACTGGGTGCATAGATGGAGAAGACCTGCAGCTATGTTTTTTTAATTTCTTTACACTTTTTATTCTTCAATCTGAGGGTGTGCTAGTTGCAGGTATGCTTACAGCCACCGGAGATGGTGACCTTATCTGCAAGATAAGCAGAGTTACTGGTCATGATAGTTTTGTTAAATGGTGCATCTGGTTTTGAATATAGTGCGGGCTGACAATGTAAGCTAATGAAGTTCCATTAGGATGGTTGGTGATGTGGTCATATTTCTTCAAGCCGTGGATGAAACATGCTGCAGAAAGTAGGATGCCTTTATGGGGCCCAATGTGGAGTCTGGAAGTCCATGGAGTAGGGGGTTATTCCTACCCAGGTGTGACAATACGAGCAGGTCTGAAGTCACTTTCTGGTAGACACAGTTCCAGTTTCTTTAGGAGAGAGAGCTGGTGCCAGTCTATCATTTTTTTCAGCAGTGTGTTCCCTGAAGGCTAGGTTGGTGCCCAAGGTGAAACCAAGTGACTGCATTTGGTAAAAGTTGGTGTTCGAAGCCATCAAAATTTCTGTAATTGAGCCACATTTGCACTATTTCTTGCTTGTTGTTCTTGACAAATAAAAGGCATTCTGTCTTGGTTGGGTCGAGTTCAGGTAGTTGCTGGACATCCTAGAGCTGGATGAGGTGCAGCAGTGTTTGAGGCATTGGCTGTCTGTAGCGGAGGAGACTGTCAGAATGAGTTTTGTATCATTGGCATAAAGTTGAATCCTGATGCTGTTATCTATGACTATCGCCTCAAAGGGCTCCATGGAGGGATTAGAGATGCTAAGAGAAAGTTTGGAACCCTTGGGGACTCTGCAGATGATGGGAATCTTTTGAAACCTGGCAACGTGAAGTATTCAGAAAATTAGAATGAGCAGAAAAGGGGAAAGATCCTAGACTTATACTGGAGACAATAAAGGAGTAAATTCTAAAATTGCTGCCTATCATTTTTTTCTGATAGAAATTATATTTTTTCAGAAATAATTTTTTTCCAGATAGTTTTCCTGTAATCAAATCCACAAGCTGTATCTTCTGTCCACCGATAAAACAAACACTCATGATTATTAACATATAGGGTGTATTTAGCCTATACACGTTGCTTCTGTTTTTGGACGAATGCTTCCATTGGAAATTAAGTTTGGGCAGATTGTCTCAGAAAACGATAAGACCGTGTTAACTTGCTATTATAGAAGGTCGTGTTTCATCGTGCTATGATTCACTCGTGTAAAGACGTAATTGTTTTAAGTTCGATAGAGTGATAGATGAGATGATGGTTTTTCAGGGTGTGACAATGTCGTCATCATCTGGAACGTGGGCACTGGCGAGGCGCTCATCACCCTGGACGAAATGCACTCTGATATTATTTTCAACGTGTGCTGGAACCGCAACGGCAGCCTCATCTGCACGACGTCCAAAGACAAGAAGGTGCGGGTGATCGACCCCAGGAAGGAGAAGATCATTGCGGTAAGTGCACGCCGAGCACCGCATCTTTACTGATGGGCTAAGAAAGATGTCTGTATAAGGACACTCTGGGTTTGAATTATTGTTCCTGCTCTGCTCACCCTAGATGATGTGTGTGTGAGTGTGTGTGTGTGTGTGTGTGTGTGTGTGTGTATGTGTATGTATATATATATATATATATATATATATTTCACAATAGTTTTGCCGCGCAAGACGGGGTCGCAAGCCCCTAATCTCCAACCAAATCGTTTTGTTTATTTCCCAGAATAAACGATGTCCGAGCAACAACTCCTTTCCAGCGTGTTTATTTTCACAGCCTGCTCACTCTACGCGTTTCGGAGGCAGACCTCAGACCTCCTTGATCACGAGATCAAGGAGGTCTGCCTTCGAAACGCCTTACATATCACCAGTTGCATTACATGAGGACACTTTCCTTTTGTTAGGCACGGGGAGATTAAGTGATTTGATCAGAATCACAGGATGTCCAGTGTCCTTGCTGAGTCTCGAACCCAGTTCCCTAGATTCGAGGTCGACCGCCCTAGCCGTTAGGCCAACTCCTCTCCCCATGTCTTCTAATTTAGCACACAGTACAATTCCCATGGATGTGAGTTATTCAACAGAAAATATAACAGTAAAACAAAAAACTTGGCAGCAACAGGCAGTTGGGTGTTATTCCCCAGAGAATCCCCACAGGTTTATATTATTTATCTTCATTTACCAATTTTCCGCGTAGTGCTCTAGCTCAGCTGTGAAAGATGCATAGTATACAACGAGAATTGCACTAAGTTCACCCAGGTGCCTTTTCTTAAAGTCTGAGAAAAGAGCACATGTGTCAGGCTGTAAGGTTCACAGCAGTTTACTGGAGTTCAGATAGACAGGGTGTTGGTGGAAAGTGCTGTCGTGTGGTTGACAGACTTGCTGTACCTGTAAAAATTCCCCACTGCCCACTCAACGACTGCCTCACTGGTATTACTGCTAATGTCACTCAGTGGCAGTGTGGGATGGAGGAGCCTACCCAGAATCAGTGAATTCACTCCAATGCCTTTCAATCCCCTGATATCCAGTGGGTCGTTTCCTTGAGCTCCATTCAGTATGGTGTCGGAGAAGAGCGCTGAGGTGGGCCGATCACTTCAGGACCATGGCCCAGGGCTTTAAATGGGCCTGGTCTCACCGGGTCTAAGCACCAGCAGTTTTTTTAAGGGGCCCTCAAAATGAATCTTTATCGGGCTCTGTTTTGTGCGCTGGAACAGGCGGTCTGTTTTTTTTTTTTTTTCAATATTCGCGTGTTGAGCGTTGTAGAGGAAGGGAAATCCTTTAAAGCAGTGGTTTCCAAACTTTTTGGACCCGTGGCTCCCTTGACCTAATTGGCAGTTGGCCGTGGCTCCCCACCATTTTTTTTACCGGTGCACCGGGGTGCAGCAAAGCACACTTTGGGAACCACCGCCACAAAGTGACGCACCGGCGGCGCAAGGGGCTTGTAAACAATGGGCTTGTAAATAAGATACACATGGTGCTTATTAACTGAACATCGACGTTTAGATTCTTAGCTTCGATATGACGCACTCATCCCAATTATTTTGTGGAAATTGTCACTGTGTGCGTAAAAAGGAGAGACGTGCTCTCAAGTTTATTTGCGGAACATTGTTTTACGCGTATTTAAATAGTTTTCCACTAGCAGCACCTGCCCTCCCTGCTTACTTTCACTTCTCTCAAATTAATGTGACACTACCTAACCAAACCAACCGCCCTCCCACGCTCCAGAAATGAGACACGGAGAGTTGAGGAGTCTGTCTCAGCCACGATTATTTCTCCATTAATTAGAAAACGCCAGTGCTCCATGCAATATAACCACTGTCTAGAAAAGAAACGCGAAATATAATTGTGCAACTCCCCATTTGCCCCACCCCAAAACACATACCTTCCTAACCCGGCCGGCACCTTATCTGTCTCAAGCGGTATTGGCTGTGACGGGGAGGTATGTCGAGACGGTAACGGCTTCCCCAAGCGCACTCTAAATATTGGAATTGTGCACTACAGGTTATTCAACAGCAGCTGTCTAACGCTGTCCTCTAGACTAGATCTAAATATCATCCATGACCAAAAACTGTTCAATGTTGAATTAATGTCAGATCATGTGAAAGCCACACAGCACTGCGGATGAAAGAATAGGGGCTACAGATCAGGAGGTATAAATGTAGTAGAATAGTGAACCACAGGGCATGCACTGTGAGCAGACCAGAGCCGTGTATCCCTTTAAGTTGTATTCCAGATTGCCAAGGATGCTCCTGTGGCAGTAAGCATCCACAAAGATGATCTATCCGGACCCACCACTGCATGCAAAAGGCAGAGGCAGCTAGACAATACTGCTGAACACCACAGGGAAGCAAAACAAACGTATAACAATATATCACATAAATTGATGGAAAGTCTCGCTAAAGGAAAAACATTTGAAAACAATTAGTGAAAGGCCTAGACGTTGCACAGAGCTAATTTAATTACTAATCACCATTACTAACAAGACAATTATCAACAGATACAAAAGTCTGCAAGTAAAATTAGAAAGCTGGCAAGAGGGATGCTTACCTTGTCTGCTGCAGCAAAGAAAGAGGGCTTACTGCAGAGGAAGCCTTTATTATTATACTCTCCTGCTGTGAATAGGATGGTTACATTTTCTTTGCCAAGGATGTTTTCCCTCTTCCTTTTGGGGAAATGTACTTTGTAAGCAGTAACACTCTGTTACTTCCCACTCCCCCCAGCAGCGCCTTGAAATCCTTACAGGTGAGTAGGTGCGCTATACACGTACCTGATTGATCGACTGAACTGTTGATGAAAGAAAAATAGGTAATGCCGCCAATCCTTAAAATCTTACATTCATAAGTAGTGAAATACCTATGCATAAAGTAAGGAGTAAAATAAACTTGAACAACAAGCGGACTAAAATTGCCCTGCAGATTACTAAGGAGAGAAAGAAACACATGGTAGACCAGTAAAGTTGTGCAGTTGTTGGTATAGAATTAGAGGACTGATTTTACAGATTGCTGATTGAAAAATACAGTATGTTTTAAATACACTGCGTAATTAAATAATATGAAGACAAGCAACCTACACCAGTTAGTAATGCAGTTTTCTTTTGAAGCGCCAGGAGTGAGTTATAGCATCAGATGCATTTTGATTTTCAGGCTAACATGCCGTTTAAAAATTGCTACATGTATTTTTTCTTATACTATTTCTGTGTTTATATAAATAGTAATATACTCCCAGGGTTTTCATCCTCATGCCGGTATCCTAACCAGCGTGCTCGTCTTCATCTAATTTCCACTTCGAGCAGAAGCATGACACTGCTCTCCATGCGGTCAGTAAAAACTGATTAGGAACTGACCAGGGTTGCCGGGTCATGCATCACAGTGGAACTTTGTCTTTTTTGGCATATTTTTCATAAATAAAGCACCTACTCTTGCAAATGCACCAGGGCTCTTTATTTCAGTTTTGTTTTTCCCTGCAGAGGTTTAAAACTCACTTGCATTAGTTTAAGGAAAACCCGGCCGGCGCCTTATCTATCTCTTCCTTTAGGCAGCTACAGTTTTAGCCATTTCGCCCGCCGTAACCTCACCGAGCTCTTAATTGATCCGTTTAAATGCAGAGGGCGAGGGCTGGGATCACATTCAGCACAAAGGAGCCACATCCTGGGCGGCGTCGCGGCGCCCCTTGCTTCTCATCACGGCGCACCGGGGTGCCGCGGCGCACACTTTGGAAACCACCGCTTTAAAGGGAGTCATTTTCTCTCTGGATTTCCCTTCTCTTTATGAAACTCAGGAGCAGCAACCTTGTCGTGCTGTCACCAGGGCTTTAAGTGGAATTTTTTTTCAATATTATATATAAGCCATAGTTGAGCTTATTTATCTTATGCAACTAGTATCAACCATTGACAAAGTCAATAGTCCTGACTTATAGGTATGATGTGACTTGTTGTATCAAATATCTGGACGCAATGACAGGAACAGCAAAATACAAGTTGGGCGGCACACTGTGCTAAACGCAGATTTTTAGCCTACGTGTTTTTAAGCCACACCCTTAATTACATTGACCACTTCCCTTTAAGAAACCCCCCTAGTTTTTTCATCCCACTTAAAGCCCTGCAAAGGCCCCTAAAAGAGCTGATGAGTCCCCACCCTCCCTTCCCGAAACCCAGAAGTGCATGAAGGAGCATCATTGTAGAGTGACGTGTTTTGCTCCCGTTTTGGAAAGGGGGATAGTGATGATCATTCCCTCAGCCCGTAAGTACTAAGCTTCTCGAACCCACAATGAATTGAGAGAGAGAGATTTTCTCCTGTTATCAGCAGATATGTGCCTGATTTGCAGGAGGAAACTCCTGTGCCAGTTGCATTTTCTTGGTTTCCTGCACCTAGCCCTATGCTACTCCAGCTTTATCCAACACCTCCATTTCAGACTCAAGTTTACACCCCAGACTCCTCCTTGTCAACCTTACCGGGACTGCGTCCTTCTCCCTGCTGGAGCTGCAGCTTCCATCCCTGGATCTTCAGTTATCTACCAGGAGGTCTCATCTGACGTAAAGAACAGTGAATGATGAGAGCCTGAACCCGATACACCCAAGACCCAAGTGCATGTGACGTCACATGAAGGCAAGTGACATCAAAGGTGGTCCTTTTGTGACCTCCCCTTAGATTTGGCAGTGCATCGGAGGCCATTCAGATGGAGAGTTTGAGGAAGAGCATACATAGCCCTTAAATCCCTGCCCTGCTGCGTCCAGTTGCGTAACAAAACTCGAGGGGGCCTGCAGCAGCTCCCAGCAAAATCTGCCTAACACTCTATACCAAGCCATATATACAGGGAAGTACAGAATATAAGGGGGGGGGTCAAAATTAAGGGGATCCTTAGGACTAAGGGAAGTAAAGCCACAGTAATGTTGAGTATACTTAATCCACATTTCTAGAGGGACACGTGTAATAAGCCAATTCCATTTTGTGCGACCAGATGAAGTGCACTGCATATACGTGTTAGAAAATGGAGCCAGGCAACTGAAGGACCACACGTGTAGTAATACTGCTTTTACCCTATTTTTATTGCAAATCAGTTTAGTATCTATCTGCCCACAAGGCGGCAGCATCTTACACAAGTTAGTTAGATGGTGAGTAGTGAAGGAATGACATCTCCGTATATATAGGTAATTTTTCCATTTCTCAGATCTTGATTTATCTATCAGTCTACTAACTGCGAGCCTGTATTCCATGTTAATCTCGTAATAGAGCAGGCTGAACACTTTTAATTTGCAGTATTTGTATGTAATATATACATTACAGCATGTTTGTCATAGTATTATGGGGGGTATAGATTCACCCAAGGGAGAATGCTCACCACGCTTTCATGCATTTAGATTAGAAGACTGGTAGAAGACCGAAGATCCTGGACAGATGGCAGGCAGACCTGCTTCTGCCTCTCACGGAGTGGTAATGGTGAGGGGAATTTGCGCAGATCCGAGAGGTTGCCAGCAATGCCCACTTTAAACTCTCACAGTTCCATTATTTACATTGCACAATTTGACAACTCAGCGAATATCTTGTTTTAATGCCGCGCACTCTGGCCTGTCCCCGGGGTGGTCTGGAGCCAGCGACGTTTCGCCATATGACTTGGAATTGCGCAAAGTTGCAGAGTTATTGGACTGCAGCACTCCAAGTGCTACGGGTTGTTATTAGGCTGTATTGAAAAATGCGGCACAGCTTCACTGGTCTTCTCTAATTAGGGGGACGCTTCCCCCCATTCATCGGCCCCCAAAGCCCCCCTCAGGGCTGCTTTGTTTGCTAAGGGGAGATGGAAGCGGTCAGGTTAGACAGTCACCACCAGTGGTCGCTCTGGCTCTCTCCTGTCATTGCCCTCAGTCCCACAGAGTGATTGCCGTGCGCCCCCAGAGGGTGCTAAAGACACACAGTTGATGGATGGAATGCAGAACAAATCAAAACATTTACCCCCAGTCAAGAGATCTGGGTTAAATCCATCATTCTTTTGCTCACCATTCCACCCCAGTTTAGACCTGGCCATATGCAAATCAGTCTTGACCCTGTCTCATGGGAACAGTCCAACCCGAACGGTCAAGCCAAGTCCTCCCTAGACCGGAATCAAGCATCATAGGACCGGTTTCGGGGTTTCACCCCTCTTCAGCCAGGATAGCTTGATTCTAGTGACACAGTGAGCCCGGGACCCACGTCTGGGCATACATGACGCACTTGGGGCGAGAAGGCAAAAGACACACAATTGATTGACGGAATGCAGAACAAATCAAAACATTCACTCCCAGTAAAGAGATCTGGGTTAAATTCTTCATTCTTTTGTTCACCATGCCAGACCAGCAAGTGCTACTGCTGATTGGCATACACGAGCTAATCCATATCTGAAATAGGAGCCACCCACCATGGGGTACAAAACAGCACCAGGCAGCAAAACACAGATCCTGCTTTCCAGAACTTTCAGAAACTTACATCGCACCCTCCTTCCAGTTCCTTGCAATGACATGCACCGACTATGCCGGTCAAGAGAGCTCTTTTTGAACAACATAGAAAGAGACTCCTGAGGGGCTGCCCATCCTGCCCCTAAGAACACCTCACAACACGCCTGTCTTCCATGGCATCCATATCCCAGCACTTTTACTCTGCTCCAGGAGGTGAGGCTGTGTTCTTGTAAAGTGCTTGTGGGCACTGAAGCCAGAGGATTGTTATGCCCTTCCCTTAGTGCAGTTCAATGATCAGGAGCTCTCCTAACTGCCCGCTATGGTGACCTGTTTTCTGGGTTCTTGCATATGATGCTTGCTACCTGTTGTGAAGAGTGTTGGGGCCCAGTGTTAGATCTATCCATAGAGGACCATTATAATAGCTGCTTGCTTTGCTTCAGTGGCCCCAGCATCCCATGCATGCATGCCTTTTGGCTGCCCCCCTCAGCTTGCCTTCATAAGAACAAGATGCATATACCACTGGATTCCTTCCTCTGCCTTTGCGGAACTTCTAGATACAGAAGTAGAGGGCAAGTTGGCCTTTTTATGCCACCTTTGCCACGCCTGGCTTGTCCAGAGGGCTTGTTCTTCTTGGACAGTACATGGGCTCCGGTGAAGCCTGGGATCCCCTCCGAGATTTTTGACAGAGCCCAACACTGAAGTAGGTTCTGAAGTGGCATCTGGGTCTTACAGAAAAGGCAGCCCTGAAGGTCCCTGGGGATCTTAAACTTGCAGCGCGGACTATGACCATAGTAGACCTGTGGCACAGCAGTAAAGATGGTTGGTTGGGATCCTGACGAAAATCCAACATGTAGAATATGGTTCTGACAAACAGAAATTTTTCACCGGGCTGATGAAACTAGTCTGCTGAAATCCATTCTTGAAGACACTTTGATTTCTTCATGTTTGATTTTCCTTTTGTGGCTTTTAAAAGGAATGGGGGAAATTGACCAGTTAACCCCAGTCCCCTTAATTTTTCAAAACCCTCTTGCATGCCTTCCATGCACATTGTAATAATCTCGCTTCCACATTAGTCCAGTGTCTTTCAAACACCTTACTCCCTCCCCCACTTTATTCCTGTTTTTCACAAACCCCATAATATTCCCAATATACTCCGTTTTAATATAGCCCTTACTCCCCTCTCATTTTACTCCTTTTTTACACAAACCCTTCCTTCCACTCTGCTCCCCTTTTTCAAACCCCTTTACTCCCTTTCCAGCTTTGCGCTTTTTTTTACTAACTACTTACTCCCACTCCCGTTTTACTCCTTTTTTTTATCAAACTCATTACGTCCCCTCCTGCATTACTTAGATTTTTTCAAACCCTTTCTCCCACTCCTGCTTTCCTCCCTTTTTCAAACCACTTACTCCCCTTCCAGCCCTACTCCCGTTTTTTACTAACCGCTTACTCCAAAATTTGCTTTACTCATCTATTTTTCAGCCCCTTACTCTCTACCCGCTTTACACCCCTTCCATTTTGACTGCCGTTATTTTCTCAAATCCCATATTCCCCCCACTATACTCACTTTTTGAAACCCCTTACTCTCTTCCACTTCTATCCACTTCCTGCTTTATTCCCATTGTTTGCTCCTACCCCCCCCCCCTGCTGTGCTCCCATTTTTGTTTTTACATTATTTTTGTAGTCTTTAAAGGGGTTTTTGGTTTATCGCAGACCTTGCCCCATGAGCAACCAAGCACTTCACATGAACTCTGATATCACACTATTTCAATAGAGTAGACTACTTTAAAATTGGGTGTAGGGAGAAGTCTTTAAGGTAGAACCAGAATATCTCTGGTCTCCGACACCAAGTTGCGTTGGGGCTCTCCCAACAAATTATTGGACATCTGGTTGTGCGTCTAGGACCAATATTGTGTAGAGTGCTCAGTACTAAGTAGAAACAAAAACCTAGCTTCCGCTATCCTGTTCTGTTCCTTCCTAGGCAGAGACACATAGTTCACTGTCTCAGTCAGAAGCAGGTTCTGTCAGAACTCAGCCCTGCATTAAGGCCTGCGTACCACAAATTCTGTCCGGGCAAGATGCAACTACGAGATGTAAAACAAAAGTGCATAGTTACAAGAAGATCTCCCTCATAGGCCAAAACATATTTGCTATTGTTTTTTTATGAGGCCAAAAAAAATCTTTCTTTTTTTTCTCCTTAGTTTAAACTATGTGGCTAGTGTCTGAAAGTTGGTTGGAGGCAAGGCTGGCTTTATTTTAGTTAAGGAAAAGGTGTGTGACCATCCTTTTACCAGTTCCAGTTCATCCTTTTGATTGTAATGTTGGTTCAGCTTGCAAGTTAGTTGCAAGTTAGACACTAGCGATCCCTTGACCGTCACAGGTTAGCTTGCATGCAGATGGTACATGACTAATGTTTTTACAAAGAGTATTGTCTATCAATTTTTTTTTACCTGATGGCCATTCTCCCAGACTGTAAGTCTTTCCTTCTATTGGTGTGGGGCAAGAAAGTTTCCGTTTTCGGCTAGAACCCAATTTGTATGTTTTATGTTGACATGCAAAGGACAACTGCGCCCTCAACTTTGTTTTTGGTGCAGGATTTGTAAACATGAGTTCTAGAGAGGAATATTAGCCAATAATTGCACATACATTATTCCGAAATGGACAGACTTAACAGGTCAGCTCATTCTCCACTTGCTGAGGGAGAGATTTTCCACATTCCGGTTTCACTGCTTTTTCAGACCAATGGGATACCGACCACAGATCTTTTTGCTTCCTGAAGTCGGCAAAGTGCAGTCTTGGTGCTGGACAATGCAATAATGTCCAATAGGTGAAGTCTATCCCTTTTTATATTTCCCCCAAGGTCTTCAATCCCAAGTCAGACTTGTGGAAGAACCAGAAATGTGTGTAAACCGTCTGGCACAATTAAGAAAATAATGGGCTCCTAATTTAGTTAAATATTTAGGGATCTGTTCCAGAAGAGGAGCTCGACATGGGTGCCTGGTTCCAAAACAAGCATCGTTTTGTCACCCCTGCTAAGTAAAATTTACTATGAAATTTAACAGCCATAGAAAAATTTAGTACAAAAACATGCATGTGACTCCTCTTTTTATGTGGGCAACTGGAAAGAGACTCAGCCTGTCTCTTACTCCTTGAACACTATTTTGTCCTTTATCTGACACCAGGCCAGCTTAGATCTAAACATGCATGCATAGGTGTCAAGAACAACTTCGACATGCAATGCTCTTTCCTTCAGAGTCCTGTTGTCGAGCATTATTTCAGTGGGCTGCTACTCTTGTTTTCTCCAGCTCTTAGACCTCATCCTAGAAGGGACCTCAACTTTGTATTATCTATTTCACAAGGCTTTCAAACACATTGCCCCCTATGCAATTTACTAGCGACAGGAGATACAGCCTTCCTTATTGTATTAACATCAACCAGAAGAATGGGTGCCCTGACAAGCACTCAGTGATGTCAAGTTAGTCATCAAGACTTGTCCATCAACTTATTGCCCCCAGTTCTATACACATTAGACTTGAGCTGGATTGGATTGTGCATTTTAGAGCCATGTTAAGCAACCTGTGGCCCAGCCATATGCACTGTTCAGGTTAGCAGCCTCTCCTGTGTGCGTTTCTGGGTTAGATGAAGTCTTGTGATCTAAATACATGGTGGCTGGAATGTAAGAGTTGGGAGAGAGCCTGTCTCCGGTGTGGCAGTGAATCCATACATTCCAATTTAATTCGTTTCTATACTATGCAGAACCCGCAGTATCCTGAGTTGCCACTACAGAGCATCTCCAGCCTTCGAGGAAGGTGGTCTGATGACCAACAGTATGAGTCTCCTTACCGCTCCCTAGCAACATAGAAGAACATTCCAGGAGATAACTTGACAGAATCATCCCGACCTGCCAATGTAGCCGTCTTAAACCTGTCGTCCGTTTTATACACCAACACAGATGATAAGAAGCATCACAAAACATTCTTAACTAAAGACAAACATCTAAGATTGCTGTGATGCTACAAGAAGCTGTCTAGTAACATGTGACCCCCTCTAAGTTTGTTTTTCTACTCACCTTCTCCCATGGGTGACTTGCCCCTGTGGTTTCTCTGAGAAAATATTGTTTGCCACTTGTTGACCTCTTTTAAATGTTATTGATTATATTTTTTATAATAACTGTATAAATTATGTTTCTCTGGTCTTTGTGATTATTTTTTAAGTAACATTTATGTATGTAATGTATGTGTTTTTTTACGTGAATACCTATTAAATGGAATAGAGTTTTTATATCTGAAGAAATTTGTTAGTATCTTTTCATGTCAATAACCTTCCCTTTTGCTTGTTAGAATTGTGCTATTATTCACACTCCTGTGGTGTGAACTCCAGTTGTTGACCAGCGACCAATTGTCTGTACTATATAATGCTGACAAATAGGGGATTAGAAATCTAATGAGTCTTGGGCCAACTCCAACTGGTTATTGTGTGCACTACCTTTTTCTGAATTCATGCATTATCCTTATTTATCAAATAGAATGTGCATTTTTCCTGCTGGCACACGTAGTTCAGTGTTTAACAACTTATATGCTAACGCTGCATCTAACAAAAGCCATTTGTAACTTATGAACAGGAATATCCTTCAAGACATATTATTTTTTTGGGGGGGAGGGATGTACTTTATTTTTGTAGATTATCATAAGCAATGTGTGAGCAAGGGACACAGGGAGACATGATCAATAGGCCATGGTGATCTATAAAGTGTTTTTAAAGCTGTCTTAAAGGTTCATGAGGCGGGAATTGCTATGATCTCTAAGAGAAGGGAAACAGAAGACTATGTGGCTGTCATTGGGGTATAAGTGATAAGAGAAGTTAAGGGATTAAATA
Source organism: Lissotriton vulgaris (assembly GCF_964263255.1). Taxonomy (NCBI): domain Eukaryota; kingdom Metazoa; phylum Chordata; class Amphibia; order Caudata; family Salamandridae; genus Lissotriton; species Lissotriton vulgaris. Next base: position 98,041 of record NW_028241185.1, on the reverse strand, counting down.
TTCGCAATGAGAATAGTGGGGAAGAATGGGAGAAGGTTGTGATGGGTGAGTGATATGAGAATGCAAGAAGTGAGGGATAGTGGTTGCAGTATGGGGCCAGTGGAATGCAAAATAATTTCAGAATGGGTAGCAGGTCATCAAGTAAGGTTGAGAAGGAAAGTGAAGAAGCAGCTCTTGCCTTTTTGTTGGTGTGGAGGGAAATGATTGTGCAGCATGCAGGGTGGTAGGTGAAGTCACGATAAAGAGGATTTTAAATTGGAATTTGTTACTAGCTGTGAGAGTGGGCGAGCTGTCAGTGGTGTGGGTGGTGAATAGTAGTTATTGTAAGAGTTACATCAGTGGTTTGTGTGACAGAAGTGAAGAGCGGTTATGTTAAAAATATTTATAGAGCGCACGTACACCATGAAGTTTCATGGCGCTAAATATAAGAGGTAGCCTGCTGCTCATTAGATCATTCATATGTCTGGGAGAACAACCACATTTTTAAAAGTCTCCTGAAATGAGAGTAACTTGTAGAGGATCTGATGTTAAAGGGGAGTGCATTTCAAAAATAGCGGCCAAGTCTCTTCCATTTGAAAGTGGGGATAACCTGAAGGTTCTGATGGGATGACCTCCGGTTTCGAGTAGAGGCATACCTCTGGATAAGAGTGGAAACAAATTCCGGGCATGTGCTGTTAAGGGATTTAAAGATAAAACATCCAATCTTAAATGCACAGCGTTGTGTTATTGGGAGCCAATGTAGCTTCCTCATTAGCGAAGTGGCATGGTGCCATCTCGGATGATGATAAATCAGTCTGGTTGCCTAATTTTGCTGCAATCTTTTGGTTAAATACCCTGGGAGTCCAAAGTAAATGGAATTAGCATAATCAATATGAGAAATGACTAAAGATAGAACGACCTGGATAAGAGCTTCAGTAGTGAGGAACCTGTTGATTTTCCTGATCTTCTGGAGTTGGAAAAAGCAGGTAGCAACTACCGTCCTGATCTGGCACTTCAAAGTCAGGTCGCTATTAATTGTGACACCAAGGCTCTTGGCTGATGAAGATGGAAGTTGTGGTGCTCCCAACTCAGCCGGACAAATATTCGAGTTCCAAGTTCCAAGGATTTCTAGAGACACCTACTAGGATCAATTCAGCTTTTTCTGGGTTTAATTTTAAGTGATTATTGTTCATCCAGTTACATATATGTAACATAGTTGTCTTGAAATTCAAGTTGGAGTCAGGGGTGTTGTCGATGGTGAAAATCAATTGCAGATCGTCTGCATAATTAAAAGTGTACATCTTTCTTTCACCCAGAGACTGAATAAGTGGAAAGAGGTACAGATTGAAGAAGAATGTGGCCTTACAGCTAGAGCGGTCAACTTCGAAGCTGAGGATTTGGGTTTGAGTCTCCGCTACGACGTTCAATATCCTGTGATTCTGGGCAAACTGTGCCTAATAAAAATGAAGGTGTCCTTGTGTAATGTAACTGGTGCTCATGTAAAGCTCTCTGATACCCGATATCTTCGTGTTGGGTTCACGCTATATGAAACTCTTAAAAAAAATTATTTTTAACTGCGGAACAAGCCTTGCGGCATGCCACAGGTTAATTTAACTCTGGGATTCATGAATTGGGAAAGGCGGACTCATTGGGAGCAATCATTTAAGAAGGATGTCAGCCATTGGAGGGCAGGTCCTTGGATTCCTGCACCCCTAACACGGTCCACCTAGATTTCATGGTCGACTGTGTCGAAAGCCGCCGAAAGATCAAGGAACACTAGAGCCTGAGTAATGCGCTTATCTGCTTCTCTCCTCATTTCATCTAGTACAGTCAGGTTTACTGCCTCAGTTGAGTGAGAGGGGTGGGAGTCTAGAAATTGGGACTTTCAATGAAAGAGCGGAGACAGTTGGCGACATGGGCTTGCAGTGCCTTAGCCAAGAAGGGGAGCAGTGAGATGGGGCGATAGTTTGAGGGGACCTAAGGGTCTGCACCAGTTTACTTGATGAATGGGACTACTACCGCTTCTTTAGAGTCTCTGGAAACCGAGCCCTGAGTTAGAGGGTCATTCAATAGATGGAGGGCAGGAAAGGGGCATATAAAGAAGACTTCTCTCAGAATATGAGGGGACGCAGCTATCTGCAAGGCATCCAGATTTCACTTTGGTCAGCAGGTCCAGGAAAACTTCTCTACTAATTACAGGAAACAGATGTAAAGAATGAAGGTTCCTGGGGTCACAGGTTGGTCACCAGGGAAGGGGTTTACAGGTATGGTTGCTTCCTTAGTACTAATTTTGTCGATAAAAAAAGTGTTCAGATTTACATAATAACTGAGTAGGGACAACATTTGCTGTGACTCTATCTGGATTGGATAACTCGGTCACAATCCCAAACAGGTCTGGATTTATTTGTAGAATTCAAGATCTTGTTGCAAAAGTAGGTGGCTTTAGTTTGTAAGATAGATTTTTTGTATTGTTTAAGTTGAGCTTGATATCTTTCTCATCTGGGGAGTAATTCAGTCTCCAGATACGTTCAGTGCGGCTCAGGGCTAGCTTTTGGTATTTTAAGTCTTTTGAGAACCACCTCTGAGCATCATGACGCCTGGCCATATTGACTTTCCTGAGGGGGGCATGGATATTGCAGGCGGCTGCTAGCCGTAATTTAATATTTTCTTCACTTTGGTTGATGGAAAACTGGTTTGTGGGTGCAGGAGACTTCAATGAATTACAAAAAGCACTGATATTGGTATGATTCCAGTTCCCTGCCGTTCGACTCACCTTAGCTGGGGGTTTAGATATGATCAAATTATTAAGGGAGAAATGTATTTAAGAATGTCAGTCAGTCAAAAGCTTTGTTATCGGCTAAAAGCCATAAAAGCACATATACAAAATTTTAGAATAAAAAGACATACCAATACAAAAACAGTACAATATACTCATAATACAAACAAAACAATACAGATAAGAATAATTTTAGGGTACAGCGTTTAAAAAGATAGAAGTAACCTATTAAAATGTAGAAGGTCCACTCCCACTTTTTTTTAAAAATAACATTCCTTATGGGTTGCAATAGTCACAATGACAAAGATCTCATAGTTTGGCATTTTTGATTTTCGCGCTTCTAGAGCACCACATAGACATAAGATATCTGGAGGTCACAAACACAATCAAGGGGGAAGTATCATATTTAAAAATTCTGAATACTACCCTGTAATCCCTGAGACCCATATTCTTGCATAATTGTACAATCCATTTAGCTCTAGCCTTAGAGTAAAAAGGGCAGAAGAGCAGAACGTGCAAATCTGTCTCTTCAGTACTTTCACACCCTGGGCATGTACTAGCTGCAAGGGGTGCATTCGACCACTTATTGGTCATTGCCCTAACTGGGAGTGTTCCATGTCTAAATTGGACGTATAGGTTCTTCGCCTGTAGGGGCTGGATGTCATCCAGGAATTGCTCAAAGCGGTAGTTATCCTTGACCTCCAGTAATCTATTGGACAATTTACCCAGAGCAGGCTTAAGTGCTAGGAGATCCATTCGATATTGTTTGAGTGCATTGACCAAAGCCCTTTTAGGGATCAAGGCACAGGTTTGCTCTGGGGAAAGCCAAAAGCCACATATCTGCCCTACCCAATGCGTAACAGAGCTGCTTTACATGTTTTAACCAGGGGATTTTCCCCTCTCCCCTTATAGCCAGTAGATCCATTAAATCCTCTCTATAACTTAGCAGCTCTGGAGTAATCCAGAGTCGCTTCCAGAACAACAAGTTGCGATTGGTCATAACATCCTGTATAGGGGCCAAACCCAGATCTAAGCGTAATGGAATCAAAGGGGTGCTCCGGGGAAGTCTCAGTAGGCGCCTAATGAAGCTATTCTCAGTGGTGGACAGTGAGGTAGCGCTAGCGTAGCCCCACAACTCTAGTCCATAAAGCGCACCACCCCTTGCCTGGGATTTATAGATTTAAACTGGTGGTCCCAGGCTTTTAAGTGCGTACTCGTTGTATACCCTTTTTTTTTTTTAAACCTTTTTTATTAGCATTGTGCATCACAGAGTCATGACAGTAACAGCATCAACAATCCAATACAGTATTAATTACGGTACATTCAGCGGACAAATATCAACTTCACAAGGTAAGGGACAGCATAGATGCATTCCTTCAATGTCTCGGAGCCAGAGGTCACTGCGCCTGTATCAGTCCCTCATCCAACACAGCTAAGTAAGTAGCAGGGGGGGGCCTCCCCACCTCCGTATTCAGGTAATGCATCCGGTAAGGAGGAGAGCAGTCCCTAGTATCACTAGCCCATGGTCTGCCCAACCCCAACTAGTGTCCCCGTTATGTCACCTGGTAGATTAGTATGTTATCTGCGTGCCAAGTGTGCGTGGCTCCGCTTAGCACCTCAGGGGGCTGTCTGTGGGAGGACAATTAAGAGCGGAGCACAGCGGGTCAAGGCCCGTGCTATCGTGAGGGGTGCAGTATGGCGGGTGTGGCGTATAGTGCCTACGAATGCTCACAGGCCCGGTACCGGCTCGTCATCTCCAGAGGAGTCGCTGTGGGTCGCTTGAGACAACCAGTAGACCTGTAAGGGGGACCAAAAGTCACTGGGTTTACAGCGGGCAGGCAACAGGTCTGCATAAACGCCGTGTTGGTCCTGGCAATACGTGAGATCGTCCAGCCACTCCTTAAATTTTGGTGCCCTGCCCCTCCCCCACCTGCAAGCAATTCTCCGTTTCGCAAGTAGCAGCGCTAGATCGACAAATATGCGGTCCGACTTGGGTACGTTTTTGGTATATCCCAGCAGCATCACTACCGGTTCAATGTTAAGAGGGCCATCAATCATCACCTGGAGCGCAGTATGGACCTGCTCCCAGTATTCCTGTATTACGCCACATTCCCAGGCCAGATGGAGGAAACCTGCGCCCTCTGCACGGCATCTCGCACATCTGTCGTCTTCCGAGAGCCCAAATCGCAGTTTCCTGACTGGGGTATAATAATATCTCTGTATGAACTTGTAGTGGATAATTTTCAGTCTACAACTAGAGGAAACTCTGGCAGTAACCGAGCAGCAGTATCTCCACTGTTCGTCAGTAAGTGCAGCGGGTAGGTCAGAGTCCCAAGCAGTTCGTGCCTTGGACAGAACAAAGGGGCGTTGCTCCCGAATGGCTGTGTATAGTCTCGACACCAAGTGTCTGCCGTCCGACACGAGCATGACGTGTAGTGGCAAGACTGTGCCCGGTTCCTCCGGGTAGCCAGGAATTATCTCCTTCATACCCTGACGGAGTCGGATGTAATAGAACACTTCCATTGGCGTCGGGGGAGTAGCCCGGAAGATCTGTTCCTTTGTGCGGAACAGTTTCTCCTGAAACAAATCACCCCAGGTATGAAGTTGGACGCGGCTGCACATGGATCGAAATCCATTTTCCGTTAAGAGCGATAGTTTCGGATGGTACGAAAGGGGCAGCGCCGGTGAGTAGAGCATGGGGGCTTCCAGTAATTTGATCACTCTACGCCACGCGTCCATGGTGCAGGTAACAGTTGTGGCAGGCGTCTCGACGTCGCTAACCAAGCCCAATAGCATGCCCTTGAGCGGCAGTGGGTGTACGATCCAATCCTCAGCCGCAACCTGAGGCATAAAGGGAGTGGGGTTGATCCAGTAGTAAGCATGCTGAGCCTGAGCACTGAGGTAATACACCTCCAAGTCTGGTACGTCGAATCCGCCCTCGTCATACGGCTGTGTCAATACCTTCCAGCTGAGGCGCGGTTGTTTTCCGCCCCAGAAAAGGCGAAGCAGTTCAGACCGGAGTCTTTTAAAGAAATAGGCTCCCGGGTAATAAGGTATATTTTGAAAGAGGTACAAGAAACGTGGTAGGATGACCATTTTTATCAGGGAGGCTCTACCCGCCATCGACAGCGGGAGGGCTAACCAGCGAGTTACATTGTCGGCCAATTTGGAGATGGCCACCCCATAGTTCAGTCGGACCGTGTCCTCCTTATTGAGTGACACTACTATTCCCAAGTATTTCAAGTCAGTACTACACCACTCCAGCGGATAATCAAACGGGAACTGGGCTACGGCGGGCGTGAGGGGGAAGAATTGCGACTTATTCCAATTGATGTGCACTCCGGAGATGCCACCAAACAATACAAATTCTCTCAAAAGTGGGTTGAGGTGTTCTCGTGGGTGTCGCACATACAAAGTAACGTCGTCCGCATAGAGGGATATGCCGATCTGTCTTTGGTTACAATTAAAGGCGCTGTCCTTATGTAACTGCCGGATCCTGCAAGCCAGGGGTTCGATTGCCAGGGCAAAAAGCAGGGGTGACAGGGGGCAGCCCTGTCTAGTCCCCCTCGTGATTGGCATCTGCGCCGACAGCACTCCGTTGACGACGACCCTAGCAACTGTAGAGGTATAAAGCAATGTCACCCAGGCAATGAAAATCCGGGGGAAGCCCATTCTGCCTAAGATGGCCAGGAGGTAGCCCCATTCGACCGAATCGAATGCCTTGGTGGCGTCCAGGAACACAGCAGCGACCGGCAGGTCTGGCGAGATGGTAGGTATGAGGGAGAACAAGGTGCGGAGGTTATGAGACGTAGCTCTCCCTGGGACAAATCCAGATTGATCCGGCAGTACCAGGGTAGTCATAAGTAGGGATAGTCTAGTCGCGAGCACCTTCGCTAGAATCTTCGCATCGCAGTTTAGCAGCGATAAGGGCCTGTAGGCGTCGGTATCTTTCGGGTCTTTCCCCGGCTTGAGCAGAGAAGTGATCGCCACCTCCCTCATAGAGCCCGGCAGTATCCCCTCCTCTAACAACTCCTCAAACACCTCCTTCAGTACTGGTGCCATTATGTCGATGTAGCATTTATAAAATTCGGCCGGTAGGCCGTCCAGTCCTGCAGCTTTGCCGTTACTGAGTGACATGATCGCTTCCCGGATCTCATCGATCTCAAAGGGACATCCCAGGAATGCCCTATCGCCATCGCTCAGCCAACACAGTGCAATGTCGTCCAGGAAACTACCGAGTTCCACCTCCCCAGTCTGCTGTGTGGTATACAGCCGTTTATAGTGCTGCAGGAAGGTGTCCTGTATCCCCTTAGAGTCCTGGTAGGTCCTGCCTGCACCATCAGAGATTTCTAATACGTGTGTGGCAAACCGTGGATGCCTTGTAAGTGCCGCTAGAACTTTTCCCGGCCTATCCCCCTCGCAATAGCGCCTAGCCGTCCAATATTTGCCGCGGAATTTGGCTTCCCTGGCTGCTTCCTCCTCATAAGTTGACAGCTTGGCTCTGAATGCCATCGCTAGGTCAGGGCAAGGATTACCGACCATCTCTGCTTCTAACGCCTTAAGTTCCGCTTCAATGCTCGTTAGTGTGCGTACAATTTCCCTTAACACGCCACAGCTCTTAGATATTGTAACACCTCGCACAGTAACTTCGAAAGCTTCCCATACCGTTTCGACCTTATCAACAGTCCCCTTGTTCCTAGGGAAGAAGGCCTCAATTTCCTCTCCGAGTTCCTGTTTGAAGACCGGGTCAAGGAGGGCCGAGGGGAAGAGTCGCCATGGCGGGCGTACTCTTGCATAGCCAGGCATATCCAGGACAGTTAATACGGGGCAGTGGTCAGAGTATGTACAAGGCAAATGTCTCACCTTGACGACCCCACCAGCTAGACCCCGGGAAATGAAACAGTAATGGATCCTGGCCCATGAGCGTGCGTGTGTGGTGAAGTGGGTGCCCTCCCTAGCTGCCGGGTGTGTGTGCCTCCAACTGTCTAATAATCCCGCTTCCGTCAGTATGCCTTGCAGCGCGTCCCTAGCTTTCGTGTTGTACTGTCCGCTACCGTCTGATCTGTCCGCCCCCGGGTGTAAGGAGAGATTGAAGTCCCCCCCCCAGACTACGTGTGTGGCCTCGACTTCTAGTGCATGTCCCCATAACGTCAAGAAGAACCCTGGTGTGTCAATGTTGGGTGCATAGCAGTTTATGAGTTTATGAGCATCAGTGCCCAGTCTCCCCCAAAGGATCACGTATCTCCCCTCGTTATCCGTCCGAACTCCCAGCTTCTGGAACGCCAGTCTTTTATTAACCAAAATGGCCGTGCCCGTGGAATAGGTGGAATAGGAGGAAAACTCTCTCACAGTCGCCCATCTATTTGCAAACTGAGGGGTACATCGCGGATTCAGGTGAGTCTCCTGGAGCATAGCTATCTGCACCTGGTGTCTATCTAAATATCCTAGTACATTTCTGCATTTCCGTGGGTTATTGAGGCCACGAACATTCCAGGACAGTATAGATACAGTATTCAAGGCGTGATCACCCGTGCTTATCATCACATCCCTGTAACCAATAAATGCAGAGTGCCTCGGCCCTCCGCGGTGCCGCATCATGTACCAATAACCTCATCGTACAGTACTGTCGGTCCTTCCGATCATTCATGCTGGTACAACCTGCAAATCCAGTCCTAACACACATGCCATGACCACCATCCGGACAATCATTTTCACTCACAACAATTCCCACCCCAACAAGTAAACGTTCCTCCTTCCACAACATACAGCAACACAAACCCCATTCCCCTAGTCCCCCCCCAGCCCACTGAAGCAACCCAAACTTGCCAGTACTATGACCCCTCCCCCCACCCCAAACCCCGTACTCAATAACCATAGAAAAACCATGTGGGGAATCCCCTCCTGGGGGCATCAGAGGTACACATCCACTCACCCCAACACTTCCCTCCCATCCCGCATATACCATATGGGGAAGACAGAGAAGAAGGGGTGGTGCCTGGCATGCATTAGTCCTGCAGATTTAAACCTAGACATAAATCAACAGCGCCGGACCCACAGCCCCGCAATTACAGAAGACATCAATAAATTCAATGGTACCGCCCAAATACCAGCTGCCGCTTGCAAAGTCACCTGTAGTGCCATCAGTTCGTGCATCCCAAGCATCAGTTAAGCAGCGGAGTAGTGTATACCAGCATGATCAGTAGTCTGCTGGAGGTCTATGGTGCAGGAGGGCAGTTACCTACGTCCCCCTGTGAAGGATAATACCACCCCAGAGCATCCAGGGCATAGATTCCAACTAAACCGCCAGCAGTGCCCAGGACCTGCACCAGCATTTTGTTAGGGTGCAAGCGGTCAGGTCATCGTGAGGGTACCTTTATGATTCAGCTTGTTCAGCAGGATTCCCTCCCGCTACATCTTCTTCCTCGTGCCGCCTATCTCTTCTATCAGTGCGGAGTCTCTTAACATAATCCTCAGCGTGCTGCGGGTTCGTGAAGAAGTGTTGTTTGCCCTGATGGGTTACCCGGAGCCGTGCCGGGTACAAAAGTGCGTAGTCGACCTGCATGTCTCTCAGTTTCTTTTTCACATCCAGGAATTTCCTCCTTTGGTCTTGTACCATGGGCGTGAAATCTGGGTATAGGGAGAACTGTACACCATCACAGGACAAATTCCGGTGAGTACGAGCTGCGCGCAGTGCCACGTCCCGATCTCGGTAGTTAAGTAACCGGGCAATGATAGGCCGCGGTTGCGCCCCCGGCTTGGGGATCGGGCCCAAAGAGCGGTGCGCCCTTTCAACGATGAATTGGTTCGAGAAGGCCTCCTTGCCTACCGCTGTTAGCAGTATACGTTCAACATAGTCCTCCATGCGTCCAGTGTTGGTGGACTCCGGAACCCCCGTGACGCGGATGTTATTGCGTCTACTCCTCGCCTCCAACTCCTCATTCTTCGCCGCTATCACTCTGAGGACATTATCCATGCGGGTGAGGCGCGTTTCGTGTGTCGCGGCAGTGTCCTCCGTAGTGGAAATGCGTCGCTCTGCCTCCGACAGCCGTTCTTCGTGGATCTCCACTTTTTGCACAACGCCATCCATCCTGGAGGACAATCGATCCACCTTATCCACGACAGTGGCAAAGCCCTGTCGCATCTCCTCTATGATCAGGCGCAACTCAGGTGTCATGAGCGCAGGAGGGGGATCGGCGCATATTGGTCCTGAGGAGCTCCCGGCACCTGTCGTGCCACGTGTCGTTTTTTTTGCAGGCGTGGGTTCGAAGGACAGTTTGGGTTGTTTGGCATCGTTTTTGCCCATAGTGCCCTATCTGCGGGCGCCCAGTGGTCCCAGTGAGTGGAGTACACACCCGCTCCCAAATCAGAGCACTCGCTACAGTCGTCCCCAACGTGGCCGCCCAGATACAGGAGCAGCAACGGTGGGTCCGCAGTGTTCAATATGCCTCTTGCGTATCTTCTCACACCAGCCCTTTAGATCAGGGCCACTCGGGAGCACTCACGCTGGCAGTCGGGTCGCCGCCTCCCGGGGCTCAGCTCAGCAATCCACGACAGCGGGAGCGCCCTGGGTTATGAAGGGCAGTGGAGGCGAGGCGAGTGTTGGTATGCCCATGCCGTAGTCGCAATGGGGAGACCGCCGATATTAGCTTGCGACCGCCGGCGTCGCCCCAGGCTGCTGTATATGGGTGCAGCGGCGGCGCTGGCGTGTCCCGGGGGGGTCCGCCGGGAGACGTGTAGTGCGGTCAAGGATGTCTGTAGTAACCCTCGTAGGGTCTAGGGAAGCACACACCCTCCAGTCCGCTGCCGTAGTAAGGGCACTGGTGTGACGAGCAGCCTCTCCCCCCTGTGTAGTGTCCTAAGGGGGGGGCGAGACTCACCTCCGCTAGTCTCCGGCAACCTCTCAGCAGGCCGCCCGCCTCTCCGGCCGAGTTACGCGACTTCGAGGCCTAGCCGCCTCGTGGGAAGCCGCGGTCTCAAGTTGTACAGCGCCCGGTCCTTTTCAGCAGCTCTCCGCAGCAGCGCACCCTGGGGTCCGTTCTCAGCGCCACCTCTCAGGCTCCGGATCTCGGATCTCCTCCGGATTTGATCAGGCACTGCAGCTCGGGTGTGTCTGGCATCGGTGCAAGTCTCAGGCGTCTATCTGCAGGGAAAGCGGATCAATGGAGGATGATTCTGGCCAGGCAGCCAGAGCCTCACAGAAGTGCGGCCATTAGCTTGTGCGCCCTCTAGCGCCCCCTACTCGTTGTATACCTTTAAAATTCCACCAGAGGCTTGGGCCAACTTCAGGTTTGCCTTGGCCATGTGCGACCCCCACTCCATCCTATCATTCAATGTTACCCCCAAATAGTCAAATATGGAGACTCTTTCCAGCACCGAGCCATCCAAATGGGGGTGAGGGCAGTTGGTTGATTTAGCATGGTAGACCATGTGTTTGGTTTTGGAAAGATTGATCTCAAGATTTCTAGTTCTGCAAAAAGAGCAGAATGCCTCCAGAGTTCGCTGAATACCCATAGAAGATTTTGATAACAAAAGGGTGTCATCAGCGAACATCAGGGCCGGTATCTTACGTGTAGCTAAACTAGGAGAGTCTAAACCCCTCGCACCCAAAAGATGGTAGATCAAACCATTAAGGAACAAGGAGAAAAGCGTTGGGGCCAACACGCACCCCTGCCTAACGCCCTTTTCCACCAGGAAGGGGGCAGAGAGCTCCCCATTCCTCCCGTACCTCACCCTCGCTAAGGTGCCTTGATGTAAGCGTTTAAAGAATTGGCACAAATATACTGGGGCACCCATCTCTAGCAATATGGCCCAAAGCTTATCCCTCTCGACCAAATCGAAGGCGGATCGAAGATCTACAAAGATCAAATACAAGCTACCAGCTCCCATTGTCACCGTCTTCCAGTAAACCAATTGAAGTCTAAACAGTTGGTCGATGGTAGAGACCTTAGCACGAAAGCCCGCTTGGAGGGAGGTCAGGATGTGATGTTCATCAATCCAACACTGCAACCTCGTTAGTAAAAAGCGGGCAAACAATTTCTGCAAGACGTCAATCAGGCTAATGGGACGGTAGTTCGCCGGGTCAAGTGGGAATGCCTTTTTTTGAATGGGGATGATTTCTGCCCCCAACCATGTGTGTGGGATTTCCATACCGTGAAGGATGGCATTGATATAAAACCAAATATAAGGTACCCAAACCTTCTGCTCACTCCGGGATAGGTCTCCAGGGATTCTATCCAATCCCGGAGCCTTCCTGTAAGATAAGCTTCTAAGGGCCGCCTGAATTTCCAACATAGTACAGGGTGAATAATCATAATCCTTTCCATCCAGTGCTCCCGAGGCGAGTGTTCCCTTCGATAGGGGAAATAAATCTACGGAAGTTGGGGTATCGCTCTGGGAAAACGAAGACTTAAAATGCGATATCCAAACCTCTTCACTCAGGTAAGGTATTAATGCAGACGGACCTTCAGGTGAGCCCGTTCTAACTAAATTCCAGAAAGCCCTGTAATCACGTTCATCCAGGGCTTCTTTTATATTTGTCCACCTTAATGCCTCCCATTCTGACTTAGATTCCGCAGTTATACTCTTGTAAGAGAGTCTAGCTGCTCTAATGCTCTGAACAGATCCAGTTTTGACTTCCCTAACAAGCGCGCATTTAGCCAACCTACACGGTTTGGTGTACCATTGGGCCTGAATTTTTGCCGCGGCCTCTTGTTGACTGGGATGTAAAAATAGGAGGCCAAAGTAGTGATTAAATTAGCGTGGATGGACCCAATCGCGTGGAAGTAGGAAGAATCAAAATGATCGTCCGGGAGTTCAAAAGCCTCCACTAGGGAGCAGGCAATGTATTGGTATAGATCAGCTATTTTTTCAGGAGCTAGCACAAACTTGGCCAATTTATGCGTCTCCCACCGCAGTTAAAATCAGATTCGTATCAACATGGGTCTCCAGCTCCCCCGGTCTATGTTGGTATCCTAATGTGTGTTTTAATTCTAGTGACAGGAGATTGTGGTCACTATCTACCCTTGGGATTACGCTGAAGGCCCTAATTTGGGACCAAAATTCTACATTGACCATGATATAGTTAATGGTTGTGCTTTTCCCTAATCTATTATAGGTAATCTTACCTGGGACATCGGGAAGGAGTCTGCCATTACAAGCTCTGAGGGAGTGGGTTATTAAGAGTTTGTTAATCTGCAGAGCCATTGGCGACCAGCGCTTTGCCGGGTACATAGAGCATTCCTGAATGAGCCAAGTGGAATCCTCATCCTGGGTTACAGGAGGGATCCCGGCCAAGGGTTCAAAATGACAATTAAAATTGCTCCCCATAATTCTATGTGTCGGTGAGGGAAATAATGTAAGGAGCTCATCTAAAGCATTTAACGTAGAAGAACCCACCGTGTGGGGAGTGGTGCGCAGATAAACATTAAAAACCGCCACACTCGTACCATCCAAATGTTTGATAACAATACCAAGAATATCCGGAGAGTGGGATTCAATCACCTTCACTGAACAACCCAACTGCGTAGCTACCCAAATACAAAGTCCCCCCCCCAAGGGTCTCCCTCTAGGTCGCTGAACAGCAGGTATATAAAATGTTGCAAAGCCCACCCTTGTGGGGCCGGTCTACATCCATGTCTCTTGGGACAAGCACAAATCGAACTGGTCCACCAACTCTCCCCATTCTAGATGGGCTAGCTTAGAGCCAATACCCGCTAGGTTCCATGACCCAATTAATGTGCTATGGGGTTCTGCCCTTGGAGGAATAGCTGGAGTAGATGAAAACACATTAGAAGGGGGCGTTCTTGCCAGATTGACCAGCTGAGTTCCATCTCCTGGGTGGGGGGCCTAAAATTATACCAGGTGGTATCATTAAAATTCCATCTTCCTGTACCCCGAAATCTGTCTGGGGGGGACCGCCCTCCACCCTCTGACGCTCCTCCACAGGACACCCAGCTACATCAGAATCTGTGTCAGTACTTAAGAATGATCGGACCAGGTGCATGGAGACACCGTCAAAGTGGACACCGTGAGAATAGAGGTCCAGATTTGATCAAGGAAGTGGCCTTTTATGTGCGGTGGAGATGGCACATGTTGGGTAAAGTTCAACCCGTTAAGAAGATCGGTCAATTCTGATGAGCATGGACCAACCATCGTATCGTTGGCCCAATAGTTGAAGTCACCGATTAATAGTATTTTAGCGTGGTGCACTACTAAATGGGATATTTGTTTTGTCAATAATTGGGGGAAAAGATGCATATTATAAGGGGGCCTATACAGCAGTACGCAGATCAGGGGGGTAAAGGTAGAGTTTAGTTTGATAATTAAACTTTCCACGGAGGTGATATCTAGTGTTCTGAGGGTGGTGAATTTCAACTCTTGATGAATTATGGCAGCCACCTCTACCCCTGTTTTCCCTGTGCTCTGATTGGCCTGAAGAATACATTAGTTACTAGGAAGAGCAGCAAGGATGTCAGGATTGGACTCGTGAGAGAACCACGTTTCAGTTAAAAGAAATATATCTGGTTTGGCGAAATGCAATAGATTAAATATTACCAGTTGTTGTTTCACAAGGATCGGAGCATTCAAATATATTATTGTTAATTCGGTCGTCCTGTGATTATCCTTCCTCTGGGTAATGTTTTCAGCTGGAAACGGCGGGTTGAGTTCAGGGAGGAAATCCCTAAAGTTCATAATCCCCAGATTAACAACACTGGCCCAAGTGGTGGAATTGAGTGGATAATCATTAGAGTACCATTGTTTTAATTTGGGCATGGTGACTAGCCCCTAGCCCTGGACAGTCGCAGACGGGCTTGCCACACTGCACACGTCTGCTGCGCACCCGCGCTGCAGCTGGCATTTAATGGCCGGGAACAGCCACCGTGATTGCCTGCCCCTGGTGTGCTTGGCCAAGGTGATGCAGTCTGCGTCAGGCGACAAGAAGAACAAGTCACAAGCACCACGTGCGTTGAAAATTAAAAGGAAGGCAAGCCAAATTCATACAGGGCATAACACAATGTTAATGAGATGAGTTAATGGTAGTGCTGCCTCTGGCTTTATCAAGGGTGGTGCTGCAGGTGAATGATTATATGTAAGCTACTATATTCTCTGAGTAATGGTTTGTTTTACATCTTCACAGTTGTGATCACATAATTGTTTTCATAGATCATGTCAGGAGATATTTATGAATCCGACCTGACCTGGTTAAAATAGGTAGGGCAATCTGGAGTGAAGTGGTCATTGTGCATCATGATGAAATATATCGGGATGAAGTTGGGGTGTATTTCATCAGAGGTTTGGGCAAGCTGGTGATGGGTCGGAGAGGTAGAAAAGGTAATGAAAGAAATATGCTTTTCAGGGCATTTTCGGAGGTGGATAGACAAGTGGGTTGAGAGTGGCAGATTGGGTCCCAGACTAGTAGAAGGTCTAGTTGGCTGCCATGTAACTGAAATGAGTGGTCAGCAAGGAACTGAGGGAAGAGTGTGTGGTGTCCCAGCATATGTGTGAGGCAGATCGCAGTGGTGACCTAGAACAGTATCATGATAGATCCCTGTAGTGTGTGCTTGACATGGGGGTTAGTCTGTCACAATGAGAGGTTCCAGTGATAGTGGAGTTGTCTAGAAGTATAGAGGGGGTGCTACCTATATATTCAAACAGAGGACGACTTATACCTCGCAGGATGAGCGCGGTGAGTAGGAGAAGATGCCATAATTGTTGTGAATGGCTGCATGTATGGCCAAAAAGTATTGCAGTTATGGTTGTAAAGTGTGTTTGGGAGTCAAATAGGTCTCTGGTAAAAGATTTTTCTACAGAGCGATCTAGCATTCCACAGACAGAGGGAAATGGTGCAAGTAGAGTTCACACTTTTGAGTAATGTTAAGTAGGTATTGAGTGATAATGTTCTAGCAAGTGGTGTTCTTGGGATGTCTGTAGGTTATTATGAGCGAGGTGATTGACAGTTTAGGGAGATTCTGCTGCGAAGGGAATGCTCTTTGGGAGGTGGCAAAGTGGAGTAGACCCGGAGGCCTGAGACCATGAGTAGAAGAGGCCGAAGAGTAGGAGTAGTGAGGAAGTCGGGGTAGTATATTTCTGAGCAATTGGTGGATTCACAGGCTGCAACCCCCAG
Organism: Lissotriton vulgaris; assembly: GCF_964263255.1. NCBI lineage: Eukaryota > Metazoa > Chordata > Amphibia > Caudata > Salamandridae > Lissotriton > Lissotriton vulgaris. The sequence continues at coordinate 82,163 of NW_028241185.1, read as the reverse complement.
GGGTACAGGTCTAATCCGTCAAATATAAGAAAGTCCAGGATGCGCTCCTATTAATAGGGCGCAGCCATTAATCAGTCAATGTAATAGAGTACAGGCCAGAAGCTTCAGTGTGCATGGCGCTAGTCACTATGTGGTGAATTTAATATTACCCGGACATAATTTCTATACATTAATAAAGAATAAAGATAGCTCATAGAATGAGAGGCAGAGTCCGTGGTATCCAAGTCAAAAAGGCTTTAATTCAGATGACTCGAGTCACTGGAGAATCGGGTTCCATCACCACTAAGGTTCAGGAAGGGATATCTAACGTTTTATTCACATAACACATTATATATAGTAAAGCCATACAATTGCAATGAATAGAGAAGGCGGAACACTCTAGGCGGAGCAAAAGAAAGAGAGAGATAAGAACACATGGGCGTGAATGAAGGCGTGTAAAGAGGCGTACACGTGGGTGTTCACTTGATGAGTCATAGGTGTGTCATAAGTGGGTGGATGCATAGAGGAGGTCTGCAGGGTCAGCAGAAACCTTTACCCTACATATGCGCGTAACTGGTCATGACGTGTAATTGACGTGTAACTGGGGAGAGCTGGGGGAAGTTGACTTTAGCACTAGTAGAGGAGTCTGGAGCCGGGGATGTCAGAACGACCTGCACCTTTGGCATATCTGATATCTTGTGTTTGGAGGATGTATTGTCTGAAGTAAAGGTCGCTCGAGCAAAAGCTGCTCATCACTAAATGCTAGTGTGTGCATATATTTCTTCGTGCATTACGTGGGGGCCATGGGCCTTCTATGGCAACGGGTTCAGTAAATCACTCGAATGGAGACAGAAAGGCTAGGCCCTATGTTCTGCAGGCGGAATATGTTTACCTCTTTCACTAGACTCGAATGTGTTTTCTCGGAGCTGAGCAGATAACTGTAGGCAAAATACCGTCTTGGCAGGCAGGCCAGGCTGGGCACCTCACAGCTGAGCAGGGAGTAAGGGAGAGGTCAGGGATGCATAACTAAACTGCAGTTTTCAGAGTCAGAAGAGGCTCGGAGCCTGAATTCAGGGCCTGGCTCGGCTGGGCCACAAAAACGTGTGCATCTCGACATTTAAAACGTGTACCATGTAAATGCATTGGCAACGTAGGCCTCAGTGCGGAATTAACGTCTCATTCATGGAAGGCCTAATAACTGGCATGTTAATGTTGAACGGAAATGCAGGAGCATTATTATTACAGGCACGGGATGGGAATTACATGATAATATGGACATACATGTGGCATAGGTACATGGATAGGGTGCGAGTGGGGGACACACTAGCTACATAAAATTTTCTGTTTCCTCAACTAAAATATAAAAGGGTACAGGCCAGAGGCGTCAGTGTGCAGGAGTGGGAAGCGCTAGTCACTAAAATATAAAAGGGTACAGGCCAGAGGCTTCAGTGTGCAGGAGTGGGAAGCGCTAGTCACTAAAATATAAAAGGGTACAGGCCAGAGGCTTCAGTGTGCAGGAGTGGGAAGCGCTAGTCACGAAAATATAAAATGGCACGCACTTGTCACTAAAATATAAACGGGTACAGGCCAGAGGCTTCAGTGTGCAGGAATGGGAAGCGCTAGTCACTAAAATATAAAATGGCACGCGCCAGTCACTGAAATATAAAAGGGTACAGGCCAGAGGCTTCAGCGTGCTGGAGTCGGAGGCGATAGCCACTAAAATATAAAATGGCACGCGCTACTCACTGAAATATATACGGGTACAGGCCAGAGGCTTCAGCGTGCTGGAGTGCAGGGCACTAGTCACTAAAATATAAAATGGCACACACTAGTCACTGAAATATATACGGTGGCCGGTTGTGAGGCAAGATGGCGTTGGCGTGGACAGTCGCTGACTGAGCGCTCTCCGCTCTCCTGGAGCCCTGCGTGAGGAACCGTGCTGTCGTGCGAAATGGGAGAAATAAACCTGCCAACCTGAATGTTAGGAAATAACTCGCAGGGAAAAGAAAAAAAAGGAAGAAAAACAATCCATTAAAAAGGATCGCGAAAGGGGCTGGGGAAAAAAGACTGTTGCCAGCTGACCTTTGGTCCTTGAGCTGAACAGATACCTTCAGACACCCGAAGATATCACTGACATTCTCGGATATCAAGGAAGAAAAGCTTCGCCGTAGGGGAAAAAATTGCAGAACCTAAAAAGACACTGATGCCTGCCCTTTACTCCTAACCCCTAACTCCGTTTCTTGCCTTGGAGCTATCAATCTCTGACTCGGCGATCAGCCTGCTGGAGCTGGAGGCGAGGCGAAAGGCAGAAGGTGAGGAGCGGGGGTGCATTGTGTGGCGACACTACTTGACCCTTAATGTTTTATCAAGGGAACATAAGCAGCTTAGGCTGAATAGTCGGGGGGGTAGTGTGTTCTGACACTTCTTCTTCTCCGAGAACCATATTCCGACGGCTCAGTAACAGCGAGACGCCATCAATCACATGTGCTAATCGTCTTCAAGGGCTCTAAAACTTAGCTTTAAAGAGGGCTGAGATTAACGAGCGCTGAAAAAGAAAAACAAGGAAAAATAAATAAAGAGAAAACCGAGGAGGGGTGTCCTGCTGAAGTTGTCGCTTCTGACCTGTCACATCCACCACTTATACAAAGGAGTGAAACAAACAAGATGCAGCAGCGAGTGATAGACATTAAATTGTCGCAGTGTTAATTGTGATACAAGGACCCCTTTGCTTTTGGCTTTGCTCTGCTGGTTCCATCAGGTTCCATCAGGGTGGCAAGGGAGGCTTTTGAATCTGACACCGTTCACCTGTTTAAAAGACTTTGCAGGGCATTTCCGAAGGGGAAAAGTCTAAAAAAAAAAAAAAAAATACAAAAAAAAGATTCCTACATCCTGCAATGCGCGAGGAGCTTTGGCGTCTGAAAAACCAAGAACTTTACTCTCGGCCCCTAGACACCCCTATACGACAGCAAGTGGCGGATGGAGAGATAAAAATATCTATACCGTGCTCTTTAAACACCGCAACCAAACTTAAGGGGGCCCTCAAGCGCCTACAATCTGACAGGCAACAGGTGCAAACAAAACGAAACTTTGAAAGTGATATCACCATACTCATTCCTCAGTGTCAATTGCACAACAACCGAAACGCACAAGGACGGTGCATCACACTGAGTCTTTTGAGAATATTAAAAGAAGTATCAAAACTGGCTAACTCAGGGCATGGATTAGTCACATTACAACCAGCACAACCAGCCCATACAATATCAATTGAGCGGGGGGAAAAAATCGAATCTAACAAGCACACTATAGGGAGAGAAGAAATAGGGAAAATGCAGGAAAAGGGTACAGAAAAGGTGGAGAGTATCCAATGTGATCAGATGGAATCACGTGATCATCTAGAGTGCCTGATCTATTCGATTCATTTATGTCCCGATCAAACACCCTGGATGTCATGAGCGTCCAATGTATTGAAGACTCTGAACCTGACGAGAAGATACATGAGGCACAAGAACCGGATAATGTTCAATTATTAAAGCCATTACAGCCACTGCAGCAAAGACGAGAGACTAGAGGAACTAAAGCAGGGGAAGTAAAAAATAAGGATCAAGGACAAGTTAAAGGAAAAGATAGAGAAAAGGAGAAGGACAGAGGAAACAAAAAGGGTCCAGAAAAAGAAAAAAATAAAGACAAAGACAAGGTCAAAGGTGTCATCCAGAGCTGCAGTGAGCAACAGGGAGACCACGAAAAATCTAAAAAGGAAAAGAAGAGTGATAAGTATGCAGTCAAAATTAATGACATAGAAACAGAGAAAAGGAAAGGAGAAGGAGAGAGAGAAAGACATTGTAGACACGGAAGAGCTGGAACTAATGGCAAAAAAAGCAAAACGGCTACAAACTATCAAGGATTTGAAAGCAAATGCAAAAGCAACTTTGCCGGGGCAATCAACTACTTCACAGCCTAGCATATTAAACATCTTTAGCCCAAAGCTGGGGTAAATAAAGGGCCAAGCCAAGAGCTAGTGGTCCAGGACCTAACGATAAAGAACGGGGCAACCCAAAAATCTGCTCAGGGGATGAATCCTCATGCAACATCGAATACCCCAATGGACAAATTGCCTTTACCAGAAACGGATTCACATTCAGACGAATCTGAAGCAGATATATATGAAACTGGCATATCAACTTCGAGTGAGGCTAGCAATGTAAATAAAGAACAAGACCAAGAAGTATCAACCCTTGGAAATATCAGGTTGTTCAGACACAAGGAACATAAGCAATCTTGGGCAAGGGAACACACCAAGGAAAAAACTAGAGAAAAGAAGAATAAGGAATAAAAGATTAAATGAAAGTACCTATGAAGAAACAACCGATCAAGGAAGTAACCCAGAATCCATCAATCCCCGAAAAAACTCAAAATCCAAAAATAAATTAAAGGGGGAAAAGATACTGGCTCAAGAAAGCGAGGAGGATCCAACTGGGGACATCTCTCAATTTGATGAAGAAATAGGAGAAGCAGCTGAGCCATCACTGAAAGATATATTAAGCTCAATAAAAAAACTCCATAAAGATGTTAAAATGGAAACCCAAAAGCATCATTCAGCCATCCAACAACTGCAAGGCGCTGTAAATAAAGTGGGAAGTACATGTATAGAGATCTCCGAAAGAATGATGTCGGTCGAATCACGAACCGACCATCTTGAGAACGAGGTTACCTACCTTCAGAGGAAGGAAAAAAAACAAGAAGGAATCATACAGGATCTATTGATAAAGGTCGAGGAACAAGAAAATAGATCAAGACGAAACAATCTGCGCTTCCTGGGGCTCGCAGAAGGCGTCGAGGAAAATGACCCCAGGGGGTATATAATTAGACTTCTGAACTCAGCCCTTCCTGAACTTCAAACCTGGGATTTAGAGAGAGAAGTTCAACGTGCCCATCGGTTCCCCCTCACTCAGTCTAAGAAACCACAGATTTAACCTAAATTTCCAAGTGCAATACTGGTGTTTTTTGGAAACTTTCTACTTCGTGATACTATCTACGACTTAGCGCGTCCCACAAGCAAGAGAGAATACAATGGCTCCACATTTTTTGTGAGACCAGATTTTGCCCACGCCACCGTTGAAAGGAGGTGGAGGCTGAGACAGCTATTTTCTCCTTTTGAGCAAATTGGCGCTAAAGTGTTTTTACAGAACCCTGCTCGACTAAAAGTAATTTTTAGGGGAGCAACTCGCAGTTTCATCAGCGAAATACAGGCTGAAAATTACCTTAAAGAGATCTCAGAGACTGCAAAAGACAATACCAGAAAATGATTAAGAACTACATTTTCTCTTAAGATGTGGATTGGATAATAAGTTTCAATTCTTTATATCAATATTAGGTGTAGAACTTTTGTTTGTCATAGACTTTCTCCCAATTTAATTATAATAATCACGTGGGGCTAAGGGGGGGGGGGGGGGAGTGCACTGAGGCGTACTGCTCAACGGACGCCCACACCTGGATCCGGCTGGACCCAGGATGCCTCAAAGGGGAGGGGGGGGGGGAGGGGAAAGGGGCACAGGACAGAATACAGGGAAAAGGACTGGGACATATCAAAACAAGGAAATTACACAAAAGGAACTCAAGTTACATGGAAGGGAAACAAGGGCTGTATTCACGTTTAAAGCATTAATCTTGGTTAGACTAAACAGCTGGATCTGGCAAAAACTAGACAAAAACTTAAAGGCAACAATAATGGTACTAGTAGCAAGGGTGGTAATGAGGGTAGAAAAGAAATGTTATCTCTTCAGTCTAAAAGGCTCAGGAATAATAAAGAGTAAGGATGAGCTCAAAAGTTAAGGTGTTAACAATGAATGTATGTGGGCTGAACGATAGGCTGAAAAGACATAAGGTAGCTTTATTAATCAAAAACACCCAGGCAGAATTTATATGTTTACAAGAGACACACATAGAAGGTAACAAGTCTTTCTTGTTGGAACAATTGGGGCTGCACGTGCTGGCATATTCAAAACATGGGGCAAAGGTCAAGGGAGTGGCCATTTTAACTAAATTACCTAATGTTAACACTAGGAAGAAATTAGAAGATCCGTGGGGCAGGTGGGCCCTGATTGAGTGTCTGATCGGAGAAGTCTGGATTACTTTGGGGTCCGTCTATGGGTCAACGGAGGATGACCCTGAAGTATTCGAGTTCCTAGATATAGAACTGGCTACCTGGGCACCAAGAATGATCCTAGCAGGAGATTTCAACATTGACGGGGCGTCAGGTTTGGGACTGAATAATAGGGGCCTATACCAAGGAAGGAAAAAGCGGGTGTGCAGAGCAATCCGAAGTATGGCTAGTAACAATGCCTTTATGGATGTCTGGGAAGAGCTTAAAGTGGGCGAGGATGGCTTTACTTATTACTCGGCCCCCCATAGGAAGTGCGTCCGTCTGGATTACTTCTTCAACTCCGGATTACCTTCAAACACCCTCACGATAGCGAGGCTACCCCGTATTCTGTCTGATCATAACTCCCTATTATTGACAATAACGGGTAGCGGGCTTAAAAGACAGGCTAAATCATGGACATTTGAAAGGGAACTCCTGACGGATATAGACTATATTACACACATGCACGCTTGGATAAAGGGCTTCTGGGATATCAACAGAGGGAGTACTAATCCAGGAAATGATTGGGATACCTTTAAAGCAGGGGTGCGAGGTGAAACACTGAGTTTCAGCCTAGCCAAACAGAAAAAGGAGAAAGCCAAGGTAGATCAAGTAAACAGCGATCTGTTGAAAGCAGAGCAGAGACTGGAACAGGCTATTACTGAGGGGTGGGAGCTGGAACAATATTTAATGGAGGCCATGATGGCTAAAGCGGAAGCAGAAGAGAGTATAGCAATAAAATCAGCTAAGATTTACAATGCTAAGAGAGAGCAATGCTATGAATACAGCGAAAGGGTAGGGCGAACACTTGCAACACGCACGAGACAGAGGATGACAAAAGGTGAAATTAAAGAGATAAGAGACAGCTGGGGCAATATGGTTTCAGATAGGGAAGGCATCCTCGAGGTCTTTAAGGAGTTCTATAGCAAGCTTTATGAAGAGGAGCAGGACAGGGATCCTGCCGATATTCAGAGGTACCTGCAAGACCTACCAAATAAAACCCTTCAGGAGATAGATCGGGACTCTCTTGAGATCTGCTTAGAGGCAGAAGAGATTAAGGAGGCTATGCTCAGCCTACCCTCCGGTAAGGCTGCTGGACAGGATTTGATACCTGGGGAATTTTACAAAGTGTTTTCTGCATCAATTATCTCAGAGCTAGTCAGGACACTTAGGGAGGCACAGGCGGGGCATTCTATACCAGCCAGCTGGGCAGGGGCAGATATTGTTGTAATCCTTAAAAAAGGGAAATCCCCCCCCTGCAGAGCCCGGATCATACCGCCCGATTACACTGATTAATGCTGACCTAAAAATCTTCTCTAAAACATTAGCGAACAGACTTGCTAGGGTAATAGAGCAACTAGTAAGTATTAATCAGCATGGCTTTATTCCACACAGAGGAACTACACTCCATGTTCGAAAAATTATCACGCTATTTGATGTAAAAGGGGCGGAGGAGAAACCTATGACAGCTATGTCACTAGATGCCGAAAAGGCCTTCGATCGTGTGGCGTGGGAATTCATGTGGGCAGTGTTAAGGAAAGAGAGAATCGGAGAAGGATTCATAAAATCGATACAATCATTGTATGTAGGACCAACGGTGTGTTTAAAGGTGAATGCAAGCCGCACTACCCCATTTAGAATTACACGGGGCACACGACAGGGGTGCCCGTGCTCACCCCTGCTCTTTGCACTTTACATAGACCCATTAATTAAGAAATTGGAGCTAAATGATGGAATTAGGCTGCTAGACACTAAGATGGGGCTGATTAAGGTACTAGCATACGCAGATGATATTGCGATTATCACACCCTCACCATCAGAGGCTATCAGTAAAATAGAACAGGAGGCGGAGCAATTTGGGCGGGTCGCGGGGTACGCACTAAATAAAACTAAGACACAAATCATAAAGAACATTTATGCAACATGCAGGGATTCACGGGTGGTGGCTGAGGGGGTCTATCTAGGAATAACAATCACGGCTGACCTGGGCAATCTAGTGGACTTAAACACTTCTCCTATCATCGCGAAAGCGAAGAAGGATTTGGATAGGGTACATAATCTGCACATGTCTATAGTTGGCAGGGTAAATTATATTAAAATGAATCTCCTCCCGAAATTTCTATATATATTTAGAACTATACATCTATTTTTTAGCCCACTTTTGTTTGGTAGAATAGAGCTCATAATAAACCGGTTTATTAGGTCACAAGGCAAAACAAGAAGGGCACTAAAATATATGGCATTACCAAGAGAGAGGGGGGGTGGGCACTACCCGATCTGAGACTCTATTACTGGGCAGCAGTGTTGCAGCAAATAACGGGCCTTATTGGCGGGGCCGAGATGGAAATAGAATTCTATACCGGCTCGTTAGAGATCTTCGGTTTGATTTTAGGCGAGGAGGCACAGAATGTGTTCCTGAGATATACGGAACCGAGTTACTTCAAGAGAACCAGATTCAAGACCCTGGAGGCAGCCTATAAGGTGTGGAAGGCGTTTAAAAAGAGCTTTGGACTGGGTAGATACCATTAATACACTAGGTTAGGGAATGAACCCACATTACCCCCAGAGATCTTTGCTGATACTGTTTTCAAGGAATGGGGACGGTTAGGAGTGAAAAGAATGGGGGATTTGATAGGCCTGCTAGGAGTGCGCCAATTCTCAGAGATACAGAGAAAATTTGGGGTCAGTACAAGGACGTTTTTTAAGTATTTGCAGACAAGAAGCTTATTGGCTGGAAAGAGAGGAGGACCTCTAGGATTTGGAGACAATACAATATTACAAATAATAGAAGGGGGACACAGCAGCACAATAAAAAGGTTCTATGCCGAACTTATAGCACACAGGGGAGATGACTTGGGTAAATTTGAAGCAAAATGGATGGATGCGCTAGGGATTCGGGAGGGGATCTTTGAGAAGTCATTGCGGATGGGACAGGAGGTTCTCCGCTCTTCTTCATTACAAACCCAGCACTATAAGACCTTGTACAAGCTATACTACACCCCAGCCAGAATTGCACAGTGGGGGGGCGCACAAGGCATAACATGCCCAAGATGCGACAGCCAGGAGGCAGACATAGCTCACATGTTTGGCGAATGCCCCAACCTAGTTCCTCTGATAAAAGAAATCGAAGGGTTTTTAGATAGATCACTGAATTGTAAGTTAACAATGACACCCAAAGTAATATTAATGGGATTGGACGGGACTGGAGAGCAACCACAGTTGGAGAACTTTCTGTTCGTAGCTATGGCAGTATTTCGTCTATGCATAGCTTCAGCATGGCGAGACAAGCTCCCCCCCACTATGCAGCAATGGTTGGCCAGGCTTTTGTATACATACAACATGGAAAAAGCGCTATACGCCAGAAAAGGGAAGAATGCCAGATCCCTAGGTCTGCAGATCTGGAAACCAATAACAGATTGGAAGAATAGGGTGGCAGGAAACATAGAACTTCCATAGGGCCTCAGGGCGGGTGTATAATGCAATCAGGAATATTATTCTAGCTGTATACATGGGGTTATGTTTGGTTGCTCGCCCTTCAAGGGGTTTCTACCAGTTGTTTTTAATAATGCTCTAGCTTACCCAGTATAATTTGCCAGTCTGAATGATTGTAAATTGTAACTTGAGATATAGTAATGTCATGGAAAAAAACGAACTTGATTGTATTCTTTTGCTATTTTTCATGTCCTGTGCAGGGGGGAGGAGTTAGTGGGAAAAAAAGTTGTAATTTTTTTTTTTTAATAAAAACATTTTTAAAAAAATGAAATATATACGGGTACAGGCCAGAGGCTTCAGTGTGCAGGAGTGGGAGGTGCTAGTCACTGAAATATAAAATGGCACGCGCTAGTCACTGAAATATAAAATGGCATGCGCTAGTCACTGAAATATATACGGGTACAGGCCAGAGGCTTCAGCGTGCTGGAGTGGAGGGAGCAAGTCACTAAAATATCAGGACTACAGATTGCATGAAATAACCAAAGGATGTAGAGGTCTTTCCTTGTAATAGGCAAACTAAAAATGCATCTGTTAGGTAGGTTTTTTTGCAAGTGTGAACAAGACGTGCCTATGTACTTGGTTAGGGAAAGGGTATTTTTAGATGAACAAAAAACAGGAAATTGTCTGGTTTATTAAATCTGATTATTTTGTGTTTTTAAACTTTTCTTTCTTTTTTTTAATGAGTTGTCTGAGCAGCACTTTTCTTACACTGCAATGGTGCTTTCCGTTTCAGGAGAAAGATAAGGCCCACGAAGGAGCACGCCCCATGAGAGCCATCTTCCTTTCGGACGGGAACCTCTTCACCACCGGTTTCAGCCGCATGAGCGAGCGGCAGCTGGCACTTTGGAACCCGGTACTTCAGAGTCTGTTTTGAGGGCCTGCTGACCACTGAATGCCTTGTTTCCTTCCTCTCAGTTTACTGTTATGGTTGAGGCTGTGCCCTGGGAGGCCAGATATCGTTACCACATTCTAGAAGGACAGAGGGCCTGTCTCTTAGATACTTTCTTTGCAAACGTTGTTCATTTATTATCCTCCTAATCTTGTAAATTGTAATAAATTATCATTTGCATGCTGTCTGCTCAAGTATGAATTCTCTAGAGTTCTTGTGTTTATACAGTTGACCACTTCGCTCAAAATCTATGCGGGTGATCTCTTGTCCTGAACTTTTCACCTACAAATCATTGTTTTACGTTAACGAGTTCAATGGAAGAACAGCAAGACTACAATACCCAGAATGCATTAGATGATCATAACAGCATTCAGTAAACAGGTCCGTAGCTATTTTGCGGTGACCTTAATATTAAAAAATCTAAACAAGCATTGGAAAAGGCATTAGGTTTTGCCTATGTGATTAATAATAAGCTATTTGTGCTGGTGAAACCCAAAAACAAAGATATATCAGATTTGACTATCAGTACTGGGTTCTGTACCCAGCAACCTGAAGAGAAAATGTGTGCAGAGCAATTTTTATATTCATTTAAAAAAAATAACCTGCAGATAGTAGTGTTGTCCAGTTCTTCCAGTATGGGGAGAGAGTGACAGATGTTGTTCACACAGCCTTGTGCAGGCACACTAATATAACTGCCCAAAATAAAATCGAGTTCAAGAATTTGAGCCTACAAAAAATGTAGAGTGAGATCAAATTAATACTGCTCAGTGGCGTCACAATGAAAAGATCAGGAATGTAACACAATTGTTTCAATGTGTGCACCCACTGACCGTAAACAAAAATAAAGTTCCACAGAACAGAGGATGGACACAGTAATTCCGTTTTCGGAAATGAAAAGAGACGCCTTTTAAGATATATTAAATTCAAGAGATTTCACAAGCATAGCGCAAGTGATGTGCAGGCGAAACATAAAAAAATACTTTAAAGGTTTTATGTGTAACACTGGTATAAAATGCCCGAAATCTTTGATGACTGTACCCTCTCCTTGTTTGTTTAGTTGAATATTTAAAATAATATACACACAGTTTTTAAAAGCTTGTTTTCTGTTATCTGCAGAAAAATATGAATGAGCCGATTGCACTTCATGAAATGGACACTAGCAACGGGGTCCTGCTGCCATTTTACGACCCAGACACTAATATCATGTATTTGTGTGGAAAGGTAATGTATCACTTGTAAGTTGATTTAGACAGTTTGTTAACACCAATGTTTTAATGAACCAGTGGGTGTCCAGCTATGGCAAGCAATTTTTGACAAAATGTTTGTTTTGTTGCAATTTTAGTGTTATTTTCGAAAACAGATTTGCACCCAAAACGTAGAACCAGAAAGTCAAAAGTTTATTTTCTGAACACAAAATCCTGCGCACTCAGACAGAATCTCAACAGCAATGTGACAGTAAATAGGATTGCAACAAAGAGAGATTTTATCCAACGTCGTTTTCATGGAGGTTCATGTATCTCTCCTTTTTATTAGGTCATCAAATCAGCTATAATATACAGCCAGCCAACACGTGTTTCGTTGTAGGACTGTACATACACAGTGACTACAACTCTTCAGGGCTGGAAAACACAAAAGGAATGACCTAAGTCGCAAGCCAGCGAATACACGTCTAAAAGTACTATGTCATACAGTCTATACACAAACGTGACATCTTAGTCGACAATCACCTCCGTATGTGGAACCCCTCGAAACTAAATATACAGTTATATTCAAAAGGTCTGTTAGTGAGTCTGAAAAAAGACCCAAAAGTTAATATCCACATCCTTGAAAGTTGGTATTGTTGTATATAGCAGTATAGAGTAAAAACATCACCCGTGTCGCATCTAAATAAAGAAACAAAGTGTGTGTATGAGCCAAACCATCATTAAGTCAAAACAGTTAAAACAGTGTCACGAAACGACAAAGAAGCCACAATGCACGTGATAAGAAGCCAAAATGTATAATATCTCAATGGCTGAATCCTCAGTACTTAGGCTAATCCGATATGAAAAATAAAAGGAAAGAGAAAAAGGAAAGAAACGCCAAGAGAAAGGGATTAATACCCCATATTCAATAAGTAGATCCCCCCTCTAAGTCTCAGTAATAGAATAACATCAGAGATGTAACTTACCCCAGTTCCGTCATGTAAAATATAGGTGTCATGTTTTCAGTTAGAATGTACAAGAGATGTGTACATCAACACAAACTCTCCAAGTAAAATTGAAACCATAATATCGCATGATGCTTGTGAGCTACTATCAGTATAAGCCAGATATGAGCTGGGCCTGGCGGTAGCTTCTACCTCGACGGAGTCTGGGAAGGGTTTGGCAGTTTGCCACTTGCCATCAATGCCTCAGTAAATCCAGATCTAGTCTCCCGCCAGGCTGGTGTACAAGGTTATGGTGGTGGAGTGTGCGCTCCAGTCTTGGGCGCACGAATAGGTGGTTGGCTATATAGTTTCTGGTCATGAGGTACAGGCAAATGAGGACAAAAAAACAAAAAAAGTATAAGCCAGATCCGTCAGAAGTACAAAGTGACTTTCTAGCCCATTGACAAATTCGATTGTAACAATAAGGTGTGTAACTTGATACTCATCCAAAAGGGGCAATGTCTCTAGTCACGACTATCGTATTTGATAAATAGGTGACTCTCCCCGGCATTCACAATATTCTAAAAAGTATATAAACCGTCCCCCTAATTACAACCTCTTGTGATATAGGGAAATTCAACATATCTTACCCGCTATGCATGAAAAAACCAATCCAATGCGCCAGTATTAATCCACATAGTCTCAAAGTTAAATTAGGTATGGTAGTATCCAAATAGTGAAATTCCAAAATAAGTCCGTAACCCATGGGTACGTGTGGCACGAAATCCTGAAAAGCGAGTGATTACAAATAATTAGTCCATGTAACACCCTGAGGAAAACGTACATATTAATCCTCCAATTCGCCTCAAATAAAGTTAAAATATCATGCTGTAAGGGCGTGAGACTTTACCTGTGGCACAATCGCCCTCGCTCTTCTGGCGCCTGAAACCCGGAAGTGAAACAGGTCCAAACTAGGAAGTAGTCTATAAGTAGAAATGCCAGGGAAAAAAAGACTAGAGCGCTGCCCTGATCCCGCGTTAGTCCAATGTACAAAAATCGATATGTATCAAATAAAGTCTGCAGATAAAAAGCATCAACGTGCACATCCATCCGGCCACAATTGATATTATAAAACACAGAGTTTATCCATTCCTACTGTCTGAAAGGTCATTATATGAAGTAAGTGAAGGTCCAAGTCATACAAGAGACCATAAAAATTCATGACACCAAGCCAACATTAAGGCCAAAAACGGACAAAGTAAAAAACAGAGAGCAAAGTGGTCCATAAATATAGTTATGTCAGAGGACAGAAAAGATTCAAAGAATGGAATAAGTAAAATACAAAACCAAAGGTTTGCTAAATCATATTAACAAGCACATTCATGTCCTGTGAAGAAATTCACCAAAATTGTGCAATACGTGAGAGTTCACAACATCTACTCCCCGTGGTGCATCAAATTTAGTCCATAATCTACGCTGCCTCCCTAGTCCTCTAAGCTAGATTGGTCCTCAAGGTTATTAAAGTGCAAGGAAAATATCTAATGGACCATAAGAGTAATCATCGTTGTCTGTAATTTCAACCAGTAACGGTAAGTTCTTGGTCAAGCCCCTAATCGCCTAAGAAAAATTGCATCTCTGGATCGCAGTTGAGTCCCCGCCCCACTGTGTGTAACCTCATGATCCAGAATGCTTCCGCGCGCCTCAGGCGTAATTCCCTATTACCTCCTCTGATATTTATGGGGATATGATCTATTCCAAAGAAAACAAACTCCTTTTTGGGTCCTTGTGCCTGGCATATGCTAGCGTGAATCGCTACAGGATATCTGGCGTCTTGCTGTAATAAGGCTCTGACATGCTCTCCGATTCTATCCTTCAGGCTCCTGATGGTACTGCCTACGTACTGTAGCCCACATTTACATTCAATAATGTAAACCACGAATTTAGTCAAACAGTTGATATTCGTCTGAATATCATAGGTTTTATTGTCACATCCCTTGAAATTTTTTGTCTTATGTTTCGCCCACCGGCATACCCCGCAAAATCCACATTTGTAAAAACCCATGTGAGGGGTTCCACATACGGAGGTGATTGTTGACTAAGATGTCACTTTTGGGTATAGACTGTATGACATAGTACTTTTAGACGTGTATTCGCTGGCTTGCGACTTAGGTAATTCCTTTTGTATTTTCCAGCCCTGAAGAGTTGTAGTCACTGTGTATGTACAGTCCTACAACGAAACATGTGTCGGCTGGCTGTATATTATTGCTGATTTGATGACCTAATAAAAAGGAGAGATACATGAACCTCCATGAAAACGACGTTGGATAAAATTTCTCTTAGTTGCAATCCTATTTACTGTCACATTGCTGTTGAGATTCTGTCTGAGTGCGCAGGATTTTGTGTTCATGTTTATAAGGGTGATTTTGTCACGCTTAAATTGAGGGGTTCTTAAGGGTCTCCCCTCCCTGCTTGCACCATTACTGCTGACAAATACTTATTACGTTAATTTTGCTTGAGCGCCTATAGATCCCGAAAATTCAAAACCCTTTTCTCTGGTATCACAAAAGTTTAATTTCTGTTCAGAAGGCAGAATCTACCATGCTAGTCTGATCTCAATATATTCTTCACAAACCAGAGAAACCCAAATGTTCAGGTGAACCAGGGAAATATAGATACATTTAGTAGCAATGGTTCACAGAGAATTAATTTACAAGATAATCGATAAAGACAGCAAAATTACTTAGTTAAAATGATTTAGAGAGTTCATAAATGCATTTGAACAGCATGTTCCAGTCATAAAAGCAGTTTTATTCACATCATAAACCACATCTTCAACTGGGTGCTTAGAAGGTATTGGTGCGTGTGAGAAAACTACAACCAAACTTGGGAATAATCAGTGTAGAGAAATACAAAGTGTTGGAAAGTGGATTATTAGTAGGGGAAAATGTATATCTGCCACTGGCAATACTACCACTGACACGATATAGGGCTCAGAATAGGTCTTAGAAAATTATTCCATGCCCAACCCTCGGTACCTTGGCTGCGAGCAGGCAGGCTTAACTTAAAAGACAGGTATGTAAAGCATTTAAAAAACCCAATTCAGTAAATAATTAGGAAACAACACAAAATAAAAATCCAACACCAATTATAAAAATAGGAAATATTTTTATCTTTTAAATGACACCAAAGCGAAAAGATGACACTGTAGGAAACCAGAGATATTAATTTTTAAAGATTAGTCACTTTATAGTGCTTAGAAACCAACAGTGTCCCTTTTGGTCATTTTGTTGCCTCTGACAGGAACACATTCACATTTAGCAATTTTTCTGGATGATCTCTCACCAGACTTGTGCAGCCCCTCCAGCAGGCTAGGCTAGGTCCTATTAGAACTCCTTCCTGAAGTTCTTCTTGCGGGTCCGAGTGTGTCCAACACACAATCCAAGGTTCTGGAACCTCCAAGAGAGTCCTTGAAAGTGTGAGACTTCAATTCCCACAATCCACTCGGACAAACCCTTACCTATCCACTGGTAGTTCTCCGGGTTGGGTTTTCTTTGTGGTGATGATCCAGGTGCGCTCTGTTAACCTGTAGCTTGCAGGGAGTCCACTCTTTAGTCCTTTTGAAGGAGGTTTGATCCACAGGTCTATAGTTTCAGATGGTGCAAAAGGCGCAGGCTTCAGAGTGCAGGCCTAGTGAATGCACATCAAACTCTTCGGCATAGACCCTTCAGATTCTCTTAAGTTTCAAGCAGCAGATCTGAAGGGCTCTGCCAATCTTGGATACTTATTTCAACTTCTCTGGGTCAAGCAGGAGGTCACTCCTGCCCAATGGGCTGCAGGGTACTTCCCAAAGGTCTGACCACTTCCTGCAGAGTGTGTCACTATTTTGTCCCAGAGTGCACCAATTCTTCCACATTCATATTGGTTGATTTTCCAGCAGGGAGAGAAGAGCTGGCTAAACACACCCGAGGATGGCTAATCTCCATAGTCTCTTTCCCTTGCATCTGCTCATCCCTTCCGTACTCCCAGCATCTGCCTGGGGTTCACAAGAGTAAAGTTGTAAATGATGGTCCCCCCTTCCTTTGAAGTCCATTGTTTACAACTTCTACCCCTGCTCTTTGGTATTCTTGTGCAACAGGACACTGCCCTCCCAGCAGAGCTGGCCAACCCCAGGGGCTCTCTATCACCTCTTCAAAAAAGCCTTGGTAATCCACTTAACTCTGACCAATCAGGACAGACCACTGGAAGCTTGAATCTGGACATACAAACAAAAAAGTCTTAACTTCTTGTATGTACCTTTTAGGAGAAATTCAACAATATCGTATTGTTGGATTTATTAATACCATTCTGGGAAGTCTTTGAATGGTACTGTTAGCCTTCTCCTATCAAGAGTTGTTAGTTAATAACTTTCTGCCATATTAACCTATGTGGCAGGGAATTTGCAATGGTAAAAATGGATTGGGCCATTTTTCCAGAACCAGGGCCTATAAAAACATATTTTATAAGTACTCTGCCTATATCTACAGGAGCCCACCCCTGGTATACCTAGGGGAGACTTTAGGGATTCTGAATATGCAGAAATATTGCAGATCCTCCCTTCACAGTGCTCCTACCACCAACGTCGATTTTGGGCAGCACTTTCTCACAATGTGGGGAGTAAAATGTGCAATTGTGCTTAACCCAGGGCATAAAAAACTCATTTTATAAGGGTCATCCTTATACCTGAACCCCCCCCCCCCTCGGGACACCTAGGGGAGACCCTGGGGTACCTAATATGCTCATATAATATAGGTTATCAATCTGTAAGTGCCCCAAACACCAAAGTCCGGTTTGGGCACAATTTACTTTTTAAAGGCAGTCCTGCAGCACAGGGCTACTTTTAAACTGACCTCAGGCTCAGCAGTGCACGCATGCAAGTGTAGAAAAGGGCTGCTGGCCTCTAAACTACCATGCTCTATTATATACTAGGGACTGAGAGGTAGTTTCAATCTCCCTGCCCTATTATGTACTAGGGCCCAATGGGGTAGGTTGTGCCAATCACAGGGGTACCCCAACCCATAGTGTACCCTAGTGTATGTAGGTGTGTTCACTGTATTCAAAGTGTTTTTCAGCATCCCTGGGCCTGGATAGGCAGAGCCCAGGGTCAGTCAGTCAGTAACCACCAGTCAGCAAAAAGGTGGGTGGTGCCCAGGGCACAGGATAACTTTGCAACACAAAGGTACACTGGAATACAAACAGTTGCATATCTGTTAATCCGCTAAAACAGGCCCATAGTTACATGTGTACATATGATTTATGGATTGAAGCAGTTTGTTCGTAATAAGTGTCAACGACGTTCCAACCCTCAGTTAGATACGAGGGTCTCTTCGGGATTTGGAGTTGCCTGGGGGACTGTTGGACAGAGAAAAATGAAACCCTTAGGCAAGCTGTGCCCTAAAGCATGCAGACTGTGATAAATTAACCACCACTGGGTAGAATTAAAAGTGTTTCTCATGCCCATGGTACCCATGAGAATTTGAGCAGGAAGGCTCAACTAACTCTATGGGGATCAGGATTCAAGTCCACCCCACTATCCTTATGATAACAGAAGGAGACACACGGTAACAATGAACCATGAGTGACTGCATTGTTACTGCGCCCCCTTCTCTTATTGTTGAGAAGGAACATTGTGCAGGACACATTATTACTGCGGGAGGTTTATTCCAAAGCACAGCATTATTGTGTGTCCCTATAAGGAGCATTATTTATTATAGTTATATATTATGATTGGAGTGATTTTTCTAGCAGTGCAACTTATGATGTTTATTTCACCAGAATGCATTAATTTTGAAGGACATTGAGTGATGTATTCCCAACTTAGCCTTTATTATCAAGCATTTGCAATGCAATAGTTTTCGCATTTACGAGGGTTTGAGCTATTGGCATTGTAAATGACAATGCCAATGGGTCAAATCCTCGCAAATGCGAGACCTATTGCATTGCAAATGCAATTTTTGGAAAAGCATATCATGCCCTACTTTCTCATTATGGCGGCCACATCCCTTTCTTTAGACCTGGCAAGAAAGGGACGCAGGCGCTATTGAAGTGAAAGTGAGGTATCGGGTGCTTTTACAAAAATAAAAAAACATGTTTGTCAAGTTGACAAAAATGCTTTTTATTGGGAAAGTGCCCCATGCTGCGGTTTCACTTTAATAGCGGCCATGCACCTTTCTTTAGACGTGGCTCGTGTAAAGAAAGGGGCGTGGCCAACATTAAAGTGAAAGCACTTCAAGTTTTTGTAAACATAGAAAATATTGGCAATATACATGTTTACTGCGAATTGGTGAGAAAAGATGCCCCTGCCGCAGATGTGAGTGTAGTGCGGCTGCTCCCAGGTTCAGAACCTTGAATTAATTCATCTGCTGCTCTGCACCGCACCGAACAAAGCAGCGAGGAGATTTGCACATCAATGACAATCACCCTCCGCGCACGCACGCAGCCCCTCTTCTGTGCCGAAGCCAGGCTGCACGGATGGCAGAGTCCAGGAGCTGATGGGGTGTAACGAGGGGCTTACAGAGCCATACACCGCTGCCAAACCAGGCTGGGCTTCTGCGCGAATAATACAAAAAGAAAGAGAAAAAGAAAGGCATGTGGCTGCGTTCCACTGTAAAATTGAAAGCGCGCATAGCTCGCTGCAAATAAAAAAAATTTAAAACGTCCGCCATTGCTTAAGCTGGGGTCCCACCAGTTCTCTTTAGATTAATTAGGCAAAGAGTTCTTCCGAAGGGCTAATGCAAGCAATACTATAAGGACAGCCTTAAAAGGTCCAGCCCTGATGGAGGTTACAATAGAAGACCGTAAGGTATTAAGGAGGCACTCATAAGCCTATTAACAAATCAAAAGCCAACATTTAGGAAAGACGGTCACTGCAGCCAATTGAAAAGATGGGCGGAGAGTGGGCAGAGCTTCAAGTCCCTACCTAAATACAGCATGCCTCGTAGAGCAGCGCATGCGCTGCCCAGGCTTGACCTAAAATCTCTCCACTGAGGTTCTGTGGCCCATTAACTTTGTTGATAAAATCTGGACTTTTCAAAACCTCTTCATTTTAGTGAGCTGACAGCACCACCATTGTGAATATTGTTCCTCCATCAGTGGCAGGAGCAGAAGACTTGCTGAATCTTTGAAGGATGACTCTAAGGCACAACTCCTGTATTTGGCAGGTTACGAAAAAAAGATTTTTTTTGTGCAGGGAAAAGATTTTACGATAGATGTAGGACACTTTGCAAGTTAAATGGATGTTTCATAATTAGGATTATCAAACCAAAATATTCACCCGCCTGGGGAACTCTACATTTTAAAAAAAAACAGTATTAATGTTTACGGTTCTCCTTCTGTGTGTCCAGGTAATTGTGGAAGTTTTACCATACCTGCTAAATAACCGTAAAGGGCCAGATTTTACGTTTCCATTGCGGGTTATTCATGTTGCAATTGGGGGTAATGTAATATCACCATACCTTCTACATGTTATGAGCTGCAAAACCTGGAATCTTATGTTTTATTTGGTCAAATGTGTGAAAGGGAGAACACTGGGTGCAACATTTTCACACCTCTTGTAATCACAAATTTTGGTTGATAATGTGGCAATATGGGTGGCATTATGGCTCCTGCTTTATTTAAAGTGAAATTTCCTTTAATATTATTTTACAGGGAGACAGCAGTATTCGCTATTTCGAGATCACAGATGAATCACCGTATGTTCACTACCTCAGCACATTTAGCAGCAAAGAGCCACAGCGGGGAATGGGTTTCATGCCAAAGAGGGGCCTCGATGTGAACAAATGTGAAATTTCAAGGTAAAGTTCATTTGATTATATTTGAAAAAGATGGCATCCTTCAATCAAGATTCTTGGTTTTAAAATGCCTGTCAGATGCTCCCATTCACTAACGTTAACAGGTTTGGATGGATGCAAAAGTTGCATTTTCCATTTTAAAGCCCAAAGGAGTGTTTCCCATCTTCTGCAGCAAAACTGAGCACAGTTACACTAAACTTGACATAGAGGTACAATTTGGCTATGATATTATTCTCCCTTGATTTGATGTAAACATATTATTTACTTTACAAAGCGTTGTCGGGTAGAGTTGGAAGTAGTAATCTTTTGTATATTGCTACTAGTAAATGTACGAGAGAAAGCATTCGGATGGAAGTGAATTTCTGATTGTCTGTTCTGAGTTGAATATTTTGCTCCTTCTGCATGGTTTTTCATATCTGTTCACATGCTTTGGAAAAACATGTTCTAGGGCTAGGAGGAGTAGAGGGCAGCGTTGGTAAATTCTAGGCCACATAACAGGCACAGTAATTCCCCAAAGCGTAGAAAATACCCTCTTCCTCCAAGGAAAAACAGCGGGGTATTACCTGACAATGTGCAAGAAGTGCAGGAAACAATCCTATTGCAAAAATCAGACTCATTCAATTCTAACATAATGCAAGAATAGTGCTCTCTGTCCCCAGTGATCACACAAAAGTAAAGTGAATGCAGCTTCACATGTGTATGTATTCAGTAAAAACAAGTGACTGCTGCCATGTTGCACCCTGCTTCCCTTCTCTGCCCTCTATCAAACTGGGACGCTAAGGCCCCTGGCAGCTGCCTTCTCACAGTTGGCCGAACAATTCTCTGAGCCATCTGGCCACCCCCAAACCTTGGGTTTTTCTCACCAATATTTCAAGCCTTTAAATAAATGTATTCATTGCTCTTTCGCCTGAGAATTTTCTGTCACGTTATCTCTTCCATTATCAAGGGCTCCCAACTCCTCTGTGTGCTTATCTCTTAACTGTTCCGAATTGAAGGGACCCAGTTTTGTAGTTCATACCATAGTTTGTTTTTACTGTATAAATACACAGATGTAGCTGATAGAGCGCACAGGGACCTACTAGCTCAATTTTACCATACTCACCTGGGCCCATATAACATTCACACTTTGAACTAGCAGTCCTGCCTAACTAAATACTACTTAATCGCCTATCAGTGCCTAGAGGTCCATTTAGGACTTATACCTGTAAACCATGACTTACCAATCCTTGTCACCTTTACTAAAAGTCCTAGGGATCAAAAAGGGAGTTAGAATAAACAGGCAATACTTAAACACATTTACCTTTTCCTGTAATAACCACAGACTCGGAGAGAGTTTTAAAACCTTTATCTATGAAAGATTTTCTGAGTCAAAGTGAAAAGGGCCACAGTCTTGTGACCAACATTTTTACAAGCAAGAATATAGCCAGTAGAACATAAAGTTTGTAAGAAATCACAGTAACACCTTTAAACATCGGTACCTGAGAAGACTGAGAAAGGGAAATAGCACAAGGACATACCACATGGATTATATTTAGCTTGAATGGTGCACTGACCAATCCTGGCCATGGGCTAGGGCAAAATATATGGACCAGGCTCCCTACTAATCAGGTGCCCACTGGACAAGACAGGTGCAGATCAGGACAGGTGACCTCAGCTAAGTGCAAGGCCAGCGTCACACCCCTCTCTCTCGGAAAGCCAATTAGTACCCCGACTGGGCAATCGATAATTTTCCCCAACACCTCGAATATTCTACAGAGTGCTTCGCCAGCACCTCTGCCCTCGATCTCCTATAGCAGTCGTTGGGTCATTGACAGGTCAGCTACTCGGACAAGTCGGACAATTTCTCTATCTAATCCTACCTTAGTTATACTATTTCGAGGGCAATGTACCACCCCTAAATGTTGTAAATCTATGTGTTCCCCTTCAGTGATTGGTTGGAAAGACGAGGAGAGGTCATCACATCATACTAAGATGAGGTACTCACAATATTGGTTTCAATTGATTCCGTGTACCGCCCATAATTTATTTTCCCATGCACTTTTATTCCACCCAGCATTATTGGTACATTTTTTAACACATTGTATTTTGTAGCTTCCTCTCTAGAGGTCAGATGAGCAGGTTCCCAGGAACATCGTGGGTAAGAAGAGTGCTGGCTCTTGTTCAATGCCAATGCTTCAGCAATTTCGAAGTTAGAGTGCACATGCGCTGCTTTGTCCAAAATGGAGTTGATCTCCGTATTCAGTCCCAAGTACGAGCTAGTAGCAAAGTCAAAAAGAAACATATTAAAATACAAAAATACATGAATGCACTGTATACCACTTATCTCTACTCTAACCCCATTACTTTAGTTGAACTGTTGCATTAGAGTTCAGCAGAACGAACAAGCTGAGTACAAGCTGCAGAATAAGCGTTCGCATGTGAGATTTTAAGCAGCCTTTTTTTTTGCACTAGTGCGCAGAAGCAAAGATATTCCCACCAAGTGAAAGATGCGTCATGCCACGTAGATGTGACAGACGCATGCGCAGAAAGTTTCGGCAGCCATTTTAATGCATTCGAGTTTCTATCCGTAAAAGCACATAGGCGAGCTTCCCCTAGATACTAGAAATGTCGTGTAATGCGGATTTTAGTTAACAAAACATGTTGGGTAATATATTACAGGCTATTTAGAGAGGGCTGAATACAAGCAAGTTTCGGTAAATGTGAAACCTTGCTCCATCAATAGCTATTGACTTCCCTTTTGTGGAATCACAGGGGACACTGAGCACTCTTGCTTGTGTTGTGCTCAGGTTTCGTTTGTGCCTCTGACTGGTTGTTATTACATTATTTCTTACATATGAGCCTAGGCTAGGCCTACGATTGTTTGGTGTGTAAATAACCTGAATTGCTTCTAGAAATTGACATAATATGAACTGAAATAGGTGATTTTCTGAATGAATCATGCTGTCTATATTACGAGCGTGTTGGCCAGGGGTAAAGTTTCGGCCAAGTAGGGTGTGGGAGTAAGTGGTGCTGAGAGCAGGGTATGTTTTAAGGTCATGATCTTATCCTGAACCTACTTACCGCAGCCAACAGTAGTGGGTTCTGGAACAAGGGCTGCATGCATATGCTTCTGGCCAGGAATTTGTGTTGAGTCCAGTGAACTCTGGAGTAAAGCTGGGGTGATCCGATTCACTGATGTCATTTATTACCCCTGTGATTTACACGGTATGTGCTGTTACCAGTGGTGTAATTTTTTATGCCATCTGTGAGGGATGGGGATGAAAGAAGGGGAGAGTTGTGATTACTTGGTAATAAGTGGCGAATGTTAAGGATTTTTTGAGTTTTGAATCATGCAAGTAATGTTTTTCCAACTGAAGGTTTCTCTAATGGCAAAAATCAAACAGACACTACACCACAACAGGCAACAAGAAAACACACGTTCACTTAAAGAAAATTAATTCGCATTTTAAAAACATCTAAAATAAAAGGAAATGCAAAAGATAAGATACCAATGTAAATTATTTATCTGAATTTGTGTAGTTATTTTAGTTCTTTTGATTGTGTTGTGTTATGTGGTTCGTTGTGTTCAAAGTTGTGTTTTGTTTATAGTAGGAGCTTGCAAAAGTTGTCAGAGATTTGATGGCCCCTGTTTTGTGGCTGTTTCCTTCCTAATATGTTTGTGCATCTGTCTATTTTGTGTTGGGTTTGTGTTCATCTGTATATAATAGCTATGTGCCACAGTTAATTAATTTAGTTTATCTTTTATCCGGTTCAGTAACATGAATATTTGCGTTGCAAAGGACTGGTGCTCAAGTATCTGTGTGTGTCTGTTAGTGTGCAGTTGGATATAGTGTGTGTTGTATATATACACCAATGAAACTTCAGTGTTTCTGCATGGAGCAGTGGTCATGATAGATTGTATGTATGCAGCACATATTGCAAATTTTTGTTTGTAAACACATATGAACGTGTTTCCAGTGTGCATGGAAGAGTGGATCATTGGTTATATTGTTTGTGTGTAGCATGCATGGGTGACATCAGGCGATGCATGAATGTGGAACCGATTTAGCACGTGGTAATTTCGATTTGAGTTGGCATAAAGGGGAGCAGCACATACTCGCTGATTTAGCGAATTAATAAGATTGCTTTTTTGAAAACAGTTGCACATCACAAATTTACCGTAGGCCTTAGCAAAACTAAACCTCAGTTTATAACCATGGTCCTATGTTATTATATCATCCCTTAAATGTCCCCTCCCCCTTACATTTTAACTTGCCACTTTGTATCTTGTTGACCTTTAACCTGCGTCTATTAACATCTTCCTAAACCTTAACTTCTCACTTCTTCCAGGTTTAACTTTATTGTCTCCCTCCCCACCCCCCTCCATTGTCTCCTGATTCCCTTGGTTCACCACAATCATCTTAATCTAGCAACATGGCAACTTAAAGTGCCAACCGCCACTCAGAAAGGTGCTGACTTTCTGACCCACTCCTAGGAATCCCTTCTCCCCTCTCCCCCTGGAGCGTTTCCTCCAGTGCCTGTTTCATCTGCATTAAGTATAGCTCCATCCCATAGTTAGACAAGTGGACCCCAATCCCTCCCTAAAAGATTCTGGAGCTTCATATCTTAATTCCACGTAATCCACTTTGATGGCCACCTAACCAGTTACATAATCTTGCCCCCGCCCCATACCTCTTGGGCCGTTTCTGTGACCACCCCAGCCTTGAAAGAATTTGTGCCATAATGTCCCGGAGGTTTCTGCAGTTTTGACAGTGCTTTCTTCAAAACCCATAGAAGTTGGAATTACATCACCCCATGTCACCCATGTGCCTGAACACCGCCCCTTCAGGTGCCTTGGTAATCGCCCTGAGTTTGGCTCCCCACCTCACCAGGCCTAGGCTCAACACTGATTATTATTATTATTATTAAAAGGCTCTTCTATAGCGCATGGCCACTCGGGAGCATCCCAGCGCTTAAGACTGACCAGACAGAGATGGATTAAAAATGCAGATCTGTATTATCTAGTTTTTGGAAACAGAAGAGTTTTTAACTTTTTCCGGAAGACAAGGAGGTTAGGCTTCTGATAATGGCTGCAAGACTACTGTCCTCCCTCTGTCCCTCTGATCAGTCTTTAACTGCCGAATGAGCAACTCCAAACTATCAACTCTTCCCCCAACGTCCTCCCATACTAATCCTGGTACTCCCTTCCCAACATTTCGGACACTCTAAAGGTCGCCAATAACATCCAGTACAGTAGCGTAGAGAACCGAAATGTCTCCTTCCTGTCATTGCATATGTCCAGCAGGACTCCAATCACTTTTTCCAAGAGTTGCGTTGGCAGCGGCCTCCGAGCTCTGGGTTGGCGGGCCGTTCTCTCACCCAACCCTCCAGCATCCTCCTCCCCAGCTGATGGCGCATACCCCCACATGAGCTTGCCCATAAATGCAATTCCTGCCAGTTTCCCTGCAATCATGATTCTGGATAACCCTTTTTCGATCAATGCCAATATGTACTGAACTACATCTTCCTCCCTGTCCATACCTCTGACCTCCTCTAGCCCCACTGTCTAAAAACCCCTGCCAAGTCTGCGTATACGCCTTTCTGTTGAATTCTGTCAGAGACCCTTCCACCAACTGAAGCATTATTTCTCGTCTATGCTCCACATTGATGCCGGCGTTGGTGTCTTGTCTGCGGCCAGCCCATGGAACCTCTCCCACTGTGAACGAGACAGAGCATACACAATGTCATTGTCCACCACCGGTACATGTCTATCCCTGAAAACCACATCATGTCTTAAGCAACCCAGTACATAAACTCTCAACAGTTTGAGCACCTGTTCATCTCGCACTGATTGTCTCTTGACCACATGCACCACTGCCATATTGTCAATTTGGAAAAGCACCCGTTGGCCATTTCTCTACCCAAGAGCGTTACTGCCACTACCAGGGGAAAAATTCAGGAAGGCAATGCTCCTTCCCCCGCTCCCATTCCAGAGGCCACTCCTTCACACACCACGTACCCCCATACAAATCGAAACCAAGCCCTCCCGCAGCATCTGAGTATATCGGGTTGTCTGACTCCCAGTTCTGTGGGGTTAACATCGGGATGCCATTGAATTCATCTAAAAACCACTGTCACGTTCATAGATCTTCCTTCACGCCTGCCGACAACCTGATGTGGTTGACTACTGCCAGCACACCGAGATCACTAACACACTCTTTACATGAAATACAAATGCAGGGGACATATCATGGCTCATCATGCTCTTACTAGCCTGTAGCGACTGGGGGTCTTGCCCTTCCATTGCCTCCGGCCCCGGCACCGCAGGACCCACCTGGATCCGGGCTCGGATCCTGGCCGACACCGGTTGACCTCATAGCACCTCCAATGGTGTCGACCCCTCCTCCGGCACCACCTCCGACGTCACCCGGTGCCACTGCCTTTGTCGGGCCCCAGTTTCAGCCCGACCCGGAAACGGCGCCCGATTGGGGTCGCTCGACGCCGATTCCGACGGTGCTTTGTTTACCCCTATGTCCGCCCTCCTTATTTTCTGCCTGTTTCACAGACTTCAGAGGGAGCGGCAGACGGGGAGGGGTCTGAGGACCCTCCCACACAACAGTGTGGTTATGATCCGTATTGCGCAGAGGATTTTAGGGATGGCAGTGGTCTTGACACCTCACATGACCTTGGCATGCTGTCTCCTCCTACCGTGGCTACATAGGAGGGAGCCAGTTACGCAGTGGGGTTGCATAGGGCTGCCGAGGCCCTCCACCTCGAACTCCCTACAGTGGCTGTCAGGACGAACCTCCTTACAGAAGTGCTTCAGCCGGCGCCAACCTCTTCGGAGCCCTTGCTGCCTTTTAATGATGCACTTTTTGACGTTCTTTTGGGCACTTGGTCCAGGCCCAACACAGGGGCTCCTGTGGACAGGAATGTGGCCCGACGCCATCGCCCGGCTACGGGCGACCCCCTCTTTCTCTCCCAACACCCCACTCCCGAGAGCTTGGTTGTCCAAGCCTCTGCTTCCCAGAGCGTGTTCCCTTCCGCACATCCGGATAGGGAATCCAAGAAGCCCGAGCAGCTTGGCAAGACCGCACGCAACAGTTCCGGGTGGATGACCAGCTCTTTGTTGGCTACGTGGGTGCCAAGAAAGGTCGGGCTGTGCACAAGCGGACCATCTCTCTGTGGGTCGTTCTGTGCATTAAGGCTTGTTATTCTTTTGCTAAAAAGAAGCATCCAGTGGGGAGATGACAGCCATTACTGCTTTGGGACGGGGAGTTCCCTTTCATGACATCTGTCATACAACTACGTGGGCCTCACTGCACACGTTTACCAAGCATTACTGCCTGGACAGCCAAGTACGGAGAGACGGCTTCTTTGGCCATTCTGTTCTCCAGGACTTTCTGGTGTGATCTTGGTTCGCAGACCCACCCTCGGGGTTGGTATTGCTGGGATATCTATTCTAAGGTAAGGAATCTATCACTACGTGTGTTTTTCAGATGCACAAGTTACTTACCTTCGGTAACGCTATATCTGTAAGAAACATTAGTAATGATAGATTCCTTACCGCCCCACCCATCCTCCCCGTTATGCGAACGGATTTCTAGGGTTAAGGTCATCCCTTTTAGGGCCCTAGTTTCAGGGCACCAGTAGTCCGTATCTTGCATGGCTCTGCTTTCCTGGGGTGGAAAGTCGTGTACAGAACTGACGTCAGCACATGGGCGCGTCTAAGTAGCTCCAGCAACTTCATCTCTGCGACAACGACGCACGTGGAGCCGCACGACAATGCATACAGACGAAGTTTTTTCGTGAGCTGTTTTATGATGTTGGGATACAATGTGTTGTCTGTATTCCAGGTTCCTTGTGATCAGGGTGTGGGTAATGATTCTGCAATTGTTGTTGACCGAGAGCCATTTCAAGACTTTCCTGAGGAGTTTAAGGCTGTGGAAGTGTGAGGAGGCAACTGAGTTGACCTGACTAGTCATCAAGCTTTGACTATCGATTATGATCCCTAGGTTGCTGGTTTGGTTCGATGGGGTGGGTGTAGTTCCTAATTCTCAGGGTCACCAGTCTGAGAACCAGAGAGGTGTCTTTTCTGAAGAGAACCTCTTCTATATTGTTGGAGTTGAGATTCGAGTCAGTCTTCATTTAGTTTGTAACTTCGAATATGCAGGGACCAGGAGGTGTTTGTTATTAAGGTGGTCAGCCAGTCATTTGTTGACGAGTTATCCTAGGGATTATGCATGTTAGGGTTGTAGGGAGATTGGCTTTAGTTTGTCGGTGTTTTTGTGTGCGCTGAAGGTTTTTTCAGATAGGATGGTGGCGTGTTTCTAAGCTTCCAGGAAGGTATCCGTGTTGAGTGTTGTTGAGTATTGAGGTGAGAACAGTACAGATGAAGTCTAGTCCTTTGGTGGATATGATGTGTTGACGGAGGTCAGAAGTGGCTCCCAACTAAATAGAGCACTTGGTGGCAGCAGTTTCTGGAGCAGTTGTGATGGGCCAGCAGGTGAGGGTGGTTTCTGGTGAGGTATTTTTCTCTGGTTGGAGGTTTGTGCGGGTGAAGAGGTCTGGATAGAGTGCGAAGGTGTTGTATATTGTGTTGGTTCTTTTGCTGAAATTGTGAGAGCTGGGAGCAGAGTTTCTGTGAGGAGTTGACAGTCACAAAGCTGTCAACATGGGAGCTGATTTCCTTTGCTATGCCGAAGAGTATATTAAAGTTGTTGGATCGGTTTCGGATCCCTCAGTCAAAGTCGAGCGTTTGGTGGATCTGAGTTGCTGGTGGTAGTAGCAGAGGGCTGAGCTGTAGGCGTTTTCTCTCGTTGTTGTACTGTTTTATGTATTCTTACTTGCCTTTGTGAATTGACCCCACAAGATCTGAAATGGGAATAAAATGTTCAGTGAACATTTACATACGATTAGTACAAATGGAAAGGACTGTGCTTCCTTTGTCTTTTTCCAATAGGAATCTGGATGATTCAGGTCACAAAGGTATATGACTGTAAGTATAAAACGAGCAATGGTGGGAGAGTTGACAAGTGGGGGAGCAGAAAATGGAGACGCAGACCGAGAAGATACTGGGGTACACACACAGTCAGGGAGTGAACCGGATGGTACTTAAAGGGCAGGGGGGATCGGCCATCACTGAAATAAGAGGCTGGAAACGAAATGGGAGGACAAATGTCAAGGATATAGAACCTGAGACCGTACACCGGACATGATGGGGGGAGTTTTAGTTGAGAGGGAAAGAAGGCTAACAAGGGGAACAGGCAGGCACAGATAGCTTACAAGTTTGGAGAATGTATCATGGTAGGCGCTTGTGGGAGTTGGACTGCAATGAACAAATATGCATAAAGATGGAACGATTATAGATGTTAGCTAGATTGCTGTATATTGTTGTAAGAGGACTGAGTTGATGGCCCTACTGTGTTCGCAGAGTTGCTACTTATTAATGCATAACGATGAAGGATACATACTGATTATTGTAAATGTCTGCCACAAACTTTAATAAAGATATATTTTAAAAAAATTACTAAGTAAAACAGTACTCCTGTAGTACTCTTCCCATACACATAAGTGTTTTTGTAAACTGGACCCGTGTTTTTTTCATTTTAGTATAACTTTATTCATTAAATCGGTTTCTTTTCATCAAAATTGGCTTTAGTTTTGAACATCATCACATGCATTTTCGCTGAGGAAGCCTTTGCTGCTCATGCCAAGCTACTTTATGTTTTCTTCTAGGTAATAGACTGTTTAAACTGTGTGGGAGACCAGCCTTACCCCATACAACGAGTGAAGCCTCTCTCTCCTATTGTCTCAGAATAAGTGCATGATGTAGCTCTTGCAATTTTATTCTTCCTTATGAAATATTTTTCACTTAATGTTCTATACCATAAAGGAGATGGTTAACTCCTTGCCAGTTACGCGGTCTTGATTGTCCCTCAGCACTCCCTTCTTCTGTGTACCAGCGATTTGAACCTTCAGATATCCAGACTAATTTTCTTGCCAGACTTATTAAAATTTGAATATGACAAGAATGAATATGACAAAATAGTGTTTTGCTTCATTTAAATTGTGTTTATTTCTATTCTAAAGGTTCTACAAACTTCATGAACGGAAGTGTGAACCCATAATCATGACTGTCCCCAGAAAGGTAAGAAATTATAAAATGAGGTTTTAGGGGTATTTTTGCCCATGGATAGTATGCACACGATAATCACTATCTCTTTGACAATGAAGTTTAACACCGGTACAAGGCACAAAATAATATTTAACAATGCCAGCAAGAGAGCTTTTTGTGTTTGGAATGGTTCACCTCTTAATGGAGCACTTGGGAACTGAAGCCCATTCGGTGTTTATTACAGAATGTAATGGTTTGCTATTTTGAGAAATTATTTTTAAAGACTTTACATAAATTAATTGTTAATTAATTTCAAATGTCTTCCTACCAAACGGCAGTGATGAAATCTTCCATAATTCATCCGGCTCATAAAAACAATGCCCTTTACTGAATGATTGACCATTCACAGCAGCATCCCTCCTAACGCCGGAATTAGTTCTTGTAGCATGGTTAACTCCTTGCCAGCTAGTCTTATTTGTCCCTCAGCATTCCCACTTTTTCTTAAAACAAAAGATAACTAAAACTATTCAGTTAGTTCCTTTTGTTAGCCGGGAATTCAGTTTCCCGTAGGTCTGAAAACCTCTCACTACTGCAAACAAGGAATACCTTCAAATCATTAACTTTAATATTAATAGAGACATTCAATTAACTAGTCCGATGGGAGCTGAGACTACAAAGGAGAGAGCCAGCCTAAGAGCTGGAATATAGAACAGGTCCATATAGTTTCCTAGAGATACAGTAAAGAAAGATAGGCAGTGACGTGGAGACTACTATTTGTGGCAACTTGGGCTTAATCTGATTCTCTGACTGTTTCAAGAGGGGGTGCAGAAGAGCTTTTTATCTGGATAAGATAACATATTACAACTTATCCATGTGAAGAAAGCTAAGTGGTAGCCAAGAGCAGGAGCAGGGTGAACCATTGATGGTCACCATTGCCAAGAAGAGAGTGGAAACCCTGGCGAAACTCATTTGCTGACCTTGTGAAACACCATCGCTGGCCTCTAATACCCCTTGGCAACCATAAGGGTCTCACAAAGAGGATGACCCGTGAGGACTAGCTGAACAAACCAACACATATTGTAGAACACTTGGACACGCTGATGGCTGGTAAGTGAGTGATGGGATAGATTTGCTTGCTGGATGGTAGGTTTTTCCCTCTGAACAAAATGGTCGTAACCAGAGAAGGTTGGTTGTGAGTCAGTGAACACACACAACTGACTAATTAGGGAGAGAATAGGGTAAGAGAGGACTGTTATTTCTATGACGTTCAGCAGTTGGTGGGTTTTGAGGGGGGAAGAGATTTGGTGGGAGAGTTTCTGGCACAAGATGATTTGGCCATCACCATCGAGCTCCTAGGCGGAGGGCTGAAAAGTGGAGGAGACCCCAGTCCTTAGACGTGGAGCTACTGAGATATGCACCACCAACAGATACATTGTAAGTATTATCTGCTTAAATGTACAGAGTCTTAACTCCCCAGGTAAGCGTCTAGCAATTTTGGAAATATTCTATTCCATGAAAGGGGGCATTTGTCGATTACAAGAGCCTCATTTAACTAAGAAGGATTGATCATGAGTGAGGTCCAAATCAATCAGGGTACTTGTAAAGCACACTACTTACCCGTAAGGGTCCCAAGACGCTGAGGGGAGAGGCGGGGGATGCTGCTAATGCTCGAAGAGCCAGGTCTTGAGGAGCCTTCTGAAGGCGAGAAGGTCTTGGGTCTGCCGTATGTTTGTAGGGAGGGTGTTCCATGTCTTGGCGGCGAGGTAGGAGAAAGGATCTGCCGCCGGAGGTCATTCGTTGGATGCGGGAAACAGCTGCGAGGGCGAGGCTGGCAGAGCGGAGCTTGCGGGTGGAGGTATGGAAGCGGAGTCTGCTGTTCAGGTAGGCTGGTCCGGCGTTGTGGAGTGCTTTGTGTGCATGAGTGAGGAGCTTAAAGGTGATCCTCTGGTCGATAGGGAGCCAGTGCAGGTCTCAGGTGGGGGTTGATGTGGCTGTGGCGGGGACGTTGACGATCAGTTGGGCGGAGGCGTTTTGGATGCGTTGTAGTCGTCGTAGGTGTTTGGCTGGAATTCCTGCGTAGAGTGTGTTGCCGTAGTGCAGTCTGCTGCTGACGAGGGCTTGCGTCACCGTTCTTCTTGTTTCGGTGGGGATCCACTTGTAGATCCTGCGGAGCATGCGGAGGGTGTTGTTGCAGGAGGAGGAGACAGCTTTGACTTGCTTTGACATGGAGAGGGAGGAGTCTAGAATGAATCCTAGGTTGCGTGCATGGTCGGTGGGTGTTGGTGCTGTTACCAGTGTGGTCAGCCACCAGGAGTTGTCCCAGGCTGAGGGGGTGGGTCCGAGGATGAGGACCTCAGTCTTGTCCGAGTTGAGCTTCAGACAGCTGCTCCTCATCCAGTCAGCGACGGCCTTAATTCCCTCATGGAGGTTGGTTTTGGCGGTGTGTGGGTCCTTGGTTAGGGATAGGAAGAGCTGGGTGTCGTCGACGTAGGAGATGATGTTGAGGTCGTGATGGCGGGCCACTTGTGTGAGGGGGGCCATGTAGACGTTGAACAGCGTCAGGCTGAGGGATGAGCCCTGGGGGACGCCGTAGATGATGTCGGTGGCTTTGGATCGGAAGGGTGGGAGCCGGACGCTCTGGGTTCTTCCGGAGAGGAAGGACATGGTCCAGTCAAGAGCCTTCTCTTGGATTCTGGCTTCTAAGAGGCGTGTCTTTAGAGTGCGATGGCAGACCGTGTCGAAGGCGGCTGACAGGTCCAGGAGGATGAGGGCTGATGTTTTGCCAATGTCTAGTTGGTGCCTGATGTCGTCTGTGGCGGCGATGAGGGCAGTCTCAGTGCTGTGCTTTCGTCTGAATCCGGACTGGGATGGGTCTAAGATGTTGTTGTCTTCCAGGTGGCGGGCCAGTTGCATGTTGATGATTTTTTGGATGACCTTTGCCGGTAACGGGAGCAGGGTGATGTGCAGGAAGTTCTTGAGGTCCTTGGGGTCCGCTTTGGGCTTCATGAGGAGGGTGTTGATTTTGGCGTGCTTCCTGCTTTCCGGGAATGTCGCTGTTTCGAAGGAGATGTTGATGACCTTCCGTAGTTGGGGTGCGATGGCAGTGTCTGCTTTGTTGAATACGTGGTGTGGGCATGGGTCAGACGGAGATCCTGTGTGGATGGAGTTCATGACCTTGCGTGTCTCGTCGTCGTTGACGTTGAACCAGGAGGTCAGGTGGTTGGCGCTCGTGGTGTTCACGGGGGGAGGTGTCTGGCGCAGTCGGGGCGGTCGTGGTGTTGAAGCTGTCGTGGATGTCAGCGATCTTGCAGTGGAAGAAGATGGCTAGTGAGTCGAACAGTTCTTGTGAGGGCGGGATGTCGTTGGCGCTGGGGTTGGAGAGTTCCTTTACGATGCTGAAGAGCTCTTTGCTGTCGTGTGCATTGTTATCCAATCGGTCTCTGAAGGAGGATCTTTTGGCTAATTTGATGAGGTGGTGGTGTCTGCGGGTGGCGTCCTTGTGGGCTGCGTAGTTGTCCGTTGTGCGTTCGTGGAGCCATGTCTTCTCCAGTTTCCGGCATGCGCGTTTGGAGGCCTGGAGCTCGTTGTTTAACCAGGTGGCTCTCTTGTTGGCGTGGCTGTTGGAGGGTCTCTTGAGCGGGGCGAGGGTGTTGGCGCAGTCGTTGATTCACTGTCTGAGGTTGCGGGCTGCGGCGTCTGGGTTGGTGGGGTCGGTGGGTGGGTTCTTGGCGAGGGAGGTGGTCAGCTGGTCTTTGGTTACTTTGCTCCAGCAGCGGCGAGGCAGCTCTTGAGTGCGGTGATGCGTGGTTGGTTTCTTGAAGGTGAAATGGATGCAGCGGTGGTCGATCCAATGGAATTCGGTGGTGTGGTTGAAGGCGACGTGACAAGTTGTCTGAGGCCAAGGTTGGCGAGGTTGTCAATCAGGGTGGCGGAGTTGGCATCGTTGTTGTTCTCGAGGTGGAAGGTCAGGTCCCCGAGGAGGATGTAGTCCGTGGAAGCGAGTGCGTGGGTGCTGGCGAGGTCGGCGATGGAGTCGCTGAACTGAGCTCAGGGTCCGGGGGGTCTGTACAGCCTGGACAGTATTTTTTATTTGGAACATACAATTGAGGACGTTGCTTTACTGCTGGGGAGGTGTGGAAGTTCTCCAGTGCTGCCTGATGGCAAAAACTGATCCCTGGCATTGCTCCTTGGCTTGGTCTTCTATACCTCCACTCTGCCATCCTGATACTCCCCAAATTCCGGGCAACCAGAATATGCAAAAAGACATGGTCTTGAAAATATTGAACAAAGCATAAGGAGGCATTATCTGCGAGGGTGACCTGAACTTGGTCATAGAAGGGACAAGGTATAGGACAGCTTAGAGATTTTAACAGGTAGGTTCCCTTTCACATGAGGCAGTCCGGCTACAGCAAATTGGGTCAGAGGACGTATAGCAGCCAAAAAAATCCCACAGCCCTGGACTATACGTTCTACTCAAGGCTCACTGCACCTACACAAAACTTCACCACTTTTTGATTGAAAACACAGCCTCCCCGAGAGTCGTTTTTACAGTAATAAGACACATACCACTTCCAGACAATTCCAAGTACACTGATGTTTTTACAGACCAGAAACATTGGCTTATATTGGAGACTAAGGGACAGCTTGTTCTAAAACAAATAGGTGGTGGAGGGGTTGCAGAAATACATCTTGCACTACCTTGAAGACAGCAGCAAGGGCAACTAAAAAATGAATACCCTTTCAGATGTATTGGTAGCGGTAGTCCGAGGAAGCTTCTTCTTGGCCTCAGCGAGACTAAACAAAGACAGATAAAAGCAGAGAGAAAAACTAGAACTTCAAATAAAGGAGCTAGAGATTGTTCATGAGTATGCTGACTCAACAAAAATATGACGCACATTAGCTTGAACAGAAATATGAGTGAGGCTACAAAGCCAGTAAACTATTGGCTAGTATGCTCGGGGCTAAAATGATAGCAGGGTATAGATGATTATGTCTCTGGTGTCTCAGTCCAAAAGCCATCAATCAAGCAATGTATGAGCTAGTGAAGACCTTGATATAGAAGAGTTTGTCACCAGCCTTAGTAGATTAAAACTTACCAAGCTGCTTTACTAAGATGGCTTCATGTCACAGTTCTATAAAATATTCTGACAACAGCTGACCTGTTTGTTGACCCACTTGCTCACAGGCATGATGGACTCTATGCCACAAGCTACGATTACAGTAATCACCCTAACGAGCAGGATTAACTAGGTATTACAAGCCAATATTACTTCTGAACACAGATACTAAGCTCTTTCAGGCATACTAGCTAGCAAACTAGGCAGCATCTTGATGGTCTTAATAGACCTGGGCCAGTCTGGATTCATGCAGGTAGACACTGTAGGTACAACCCGAAAAATTAACTCACTTGATAGACAATATCTGCAGAATCCATAAGGCAGCATTGATGGTTTCACACAATGCTGATAAGACATTCAACAGTGTACAGTTGTGGCCTTCTGGACTGCAATTTGGCCATCTTTGGTAATGTCCTCAGGTGTAAAAGCAGGGGCTTTATCTGCTGCATAAATATCATAGCAGTAGAAAGGGTTAACTGATCCTCAAATGGATTAAAATAGGGGGGGCCCTTCCCCAACTGATTTCAGAAATCTATAAATTCCTGCTCCAGAAGGACAAGAGTCTGAAAATCCCATGTCAAAAGAGAGTTGGGGACCAGTTTCCTGGATGCAGGGTAGAAGGAGATATACACTAAAGCACACAATACCACTAGGTCCTCTGTGGATAAGGAGGCCTTAATTAAAATAGATACTCATTGGTACTAAACCTTTATAAAGCTCCTGGGATGAAACAAATACAGATCCAAGAAATGCTGAGGCAGCTGCAGAGATAGTGGCATTATAATGCATGTGCTGCGTGTTTCTTTATTTGTTTTAGACATACTGAAATGCTGTTCTTGATTAATTGTCTGAACTGGGGTGGCAGAGTGGGCTAAAGAACGGTGATGGATTAAACCCAGATCTTTTGACTGGGTGTTTGATTGATTCAGATGCTCCGTCCATCACCACCCACTTTTGTACCGTTCTTGATTAATTAGGCAGCATGTTAGAGACCTCCATTCCAAAACTTCTGACATATGCATTCTCGGACTACGTAACAAGCAGACTTAACCCCTTCACTCTCATTAACATTATGTGCTGTAAAACAGGCCTTCACAGCATTATGGGTGGTAGACAGACTACCAGAGGTTGGATCTATCAACTGTAGGCCCTAGAAGGCATGGAGAAAATAGTTTCCACCATCACTGAGGCTTCAGGTCTATGAGACACTTTGGACCCGATTCATTCATTGCAGCTTATATCAAAGAACTCACATGCCCCTTCATACAGGAAAACTCAGAGTAGCTTGTAGCAATGGAATCTGGGTGCTACACCACATAGAAACTGAACACCTTTAATGAGGAGCTAGGGACTACACAATACACACAAGGGGACATGGTAACCTGACTTGATCAGCCTCACTCTCTGACAGACGGGTGAGGGGTAGTGTCAGGGGGAAGGAAGATGACACCTAATTGGCTGAATAGATTTCCCTTACCAGCTTGTTGTTTTAGGCAAGAGATGGGGTACTTTGTCAATGCCTTAGTTTCCTAACCTGTGAGGTAGGTATGTGTTAGACCTGGCATCTTTTGGCATAGTTTTCCCTGTATTTTTGCTTCTGACCTCCTGTGATTGACCATGTGCTGAAGAACGTCGTTGTTTCTGGTTTAAGGACTCTGGGCACTTTACCACTGCTGACCAGTGCTAAAGTGCATGTGCCTTGCTCCTAAAATGTAATGGCATTTGGTTTCATTTGATTTACTTTTAAGTCCCGAGTACAGTGCACTACATGTGTCCACGGTCTGTAAATCAAATGCTCTTATTGGGCTGGAAACACTGATTGTGTCACCCACATGAGTAGTCCTTCAAACATGTCTCCAGAGCCTGTGTGTGCAGTTTTAAACAGCCATTTCAACCTAGAAAGTTCACCTACTTGACATGCCCAAACCTTCCCCTTATACTACATGTAAGGCGCCCCTACTGTAGACCCTAGGTAGCCCCAAATGCTGAGTACAATGTAGTTACAAAGGAGGACATGTATCTTTGAGTTTTGCATATCCCGGTAGTGAAAACTGCTAAATTCGAATTTTACGACAGCAAGGCCCATCTCTACCATAAGTTAGCATTGGAGTGGATTTATAACACTTTACAAGTGTATCTTTCAATTGGGAGCAGATAGAAAATTAGAGTGTAAATAATCCAAAAGAGAGAGTAGTTATGGCTGCAAACAGCTGCACAAATGCTAGTCTTGTAAGGTTATAGTTGTAGGCACACACCCTCTAATGGTAAAACTACTCAACAACTATAAATACCATTGTACAAACAAAACCACACAAAAGGGAGTGTCTCAAGAGTCAAACAATTGTATTGTGGACCTTGTTCTCTTTTATTTTTTTCTCCTGCTTTCACGAAGAGCAAATAATTCTATGGTGTCGATCCCAATATACTCTTCACCAAGACCAAAATAACATGAGAGCCGTAATATGAAGTCTCAAAACAATTCTCTGTTTTTATTCTTCAAAACATCAATGAAACAGCCCAGCCAATGCTTCTGAAAGGAAGGTACTTGACGGTGGTGGCTCGTTGAGCTACCCGGTCTGAGCTTACAGAACCTAACAAGGTGTGGGTGTAAGAAAGTGCCATCTTTCTTGCATGGTATGCCCTCACTTTTTGCTGAATTGCTGATGTACTTTGACTGAGTGTGCACTGGGCTCCTGCCAATCAGGTGCCCAGGGCCTGTGTTCCTTCCCTAAAACTGTATTGAAACCTAAACCCAATTGGCATCTCTGGCCTCATGTCAGCCCCTGGTAAATGGTACCCTAGGTACCCAGGACACTGTGACCAGAGATGGCCCCTAAGGGCTGCAGCACTTATTGTGCCACCCTTGGGGGTCCTGTACCCTGACACACACACTGCCTTTGCAGGCTGAGTGTCTTGGTGCAGAACAAAACCTAGAGACTACATGGCACACATCCCTGTGTGCCATGTCCACAACACACTGCCCTGGCATACTTCAGTCACCCATGTAGCTGGGTGCCCTATGCCAGTGGTGTGGGTACAGGTGCATGAGCCCTGTACCCCTACAGTACCCAGGTCCATTCCTGGGCACTGTAAGTGCACTGCTGCCATTAAGAGTATATGGTGCTGGGAGGTCGTCATCACAAACTCCACAGCACCATGATGGCTACACTGAAGATTGAGAAGTTTGGTATCAAACTTCTCAGCACATTAAACCCACACTGATGCCAGTGTGGGATTTAATGCCAAATGCACGAAAGAGGGCATCTTAGAGATGCCCCCTGAAACCCAACCAACTCCCAGTGTCCTGACTGCGTGGCTGCCGAGGCTGCCACCACCAGAAATATTTCTGAACCCCTGGGTCGAGAGCTTGCCGCTCTCGTGGGCCTGAAACAATGCACATCCTGGGACGAGGTGCCAAGCCTCCCCTCCCCAGGATGGGCAGGGGGAGCTTCAAAGACATTCCGCCTTTGTGAGCTACTCCCGGCCACTTGCTGTACACAGCAACTGGCCCCTACTGGTTCTGACCCCCACTCTGGGGGGAAGACAGGTGCAAAACCCTAAGTGAGGAATGGGGGTGCGCCAGCCTCTGCCAACCTGACCCCTCATGTGGGAGAAGCGAGGTGAAGCACAACTCCGGGCTCCCGCCATCTTGAGGTTGGGGAGCCCTACCCAATCAGAGACAGGCTCCTGCCCCCCTCCCACAGGAGAGTAGCAGGATAGGGGGTGTACTCACCCCAGTGAAGGGACCCATTGGTCCCTGACCTTCCCAGAACTGTAACGCCCCTAAATTTAGTATTTAGGGGCACGCTGAACCTTTCTTCCTCAGATCCCGATTCCGAAACTACAAGAAGAAAGAAGACCTGCTGTGCAGCTGCTAACAAGAGGATGACACCAACTGACTTGGCCACAGCCCTACAGGTCTGTCAACCCTCGAACCTGCTCCTGCTAAATCCCGGCGTCTCTTATGGTCAGCAACCTCAAAAACCCCGGAGGACCTGACTGCCTTTCTCATCCAAAGTCTGGGACTCCCACGAGCAGTGGTTCTGCTCAAACAGCAACAACCCCTGGTGCCAGCCAGGAACCGCGAATCCAGCACACTCTGCACCTGCCGAGCCCGGCCCGAGCCTGAGTGAACAAAGACCATGAGGACGTCCCCCCAGCGACTGCGACCACGAATCCAGCACCCAAGGACGATCCTGATGACACCTGCAGCCTCACAACCAGTGACCCCTCCAACCGAAACCAGTAGAGGGTAAGATTTTCCGACCCCAAAAGACACCCCTGCACCCGGTGCCCTGCAGCCCCCTGTGCCCTCCTCTGGGATGCCTACCCAACCTACAGCTTCCCAACTTACCTCTCGAAGTGGTGGTCGCACCTGAAGAATCTCCGTTCCAGAGCCAGCAGCCTTTGTTCAACTTCCAGCTTTTCCATTGAAATACATCGGGCGCCCGAAGGCCCAAAAGCACCCAGCCGCCCGAGTGCCACTGGAAGTGCAGCATCTGTTCTATCCTACTTCCCCACTTGCCCTGTGTAAGTGACCAGGAGCTCAGCTCCCACAGCCGCGTGACCTGCCTGCTAGCAGCCACCAACCAAAGGCCCCCTGCCTATTCTCTCTGCACCTGGCTGCCCCAGTGCCGCTGAGGGTGTGACAACTGTACCTACCTGACCCCGGGAGACCCCTGAGTCTTACCCTAGAACCTTATCTCTGACAGTCGAGTACTTACCCAAAGAACGATAACTTGCTTTTTCTCCATAGGGTAACCTCGGCGGGTTTCACCTGGAAATTCTTCTAAGTTTCGAGTTTTGCAACTTTGAAATATTCCTTAAAAATCATCCGATCAACGAAAACTTATCAGGAGAGACCCCAGTGCTGTATCTTTGTGCCCAACACTGACCCTAAAATGTAATTCTCCAGTATTAGGGGTGTCTTTCATAGATTCACATGCTTGAATATTCCCCGTCGTCGAAGTGGGAGTCCCACGGTACATAAAGATAGCAATAATGCTAATATATATATATGTAATAACATGATACATAATAAAAATAGAGATAATACACACTGAAAAACCTCTACAATGGTTCCTCCATAGGAATGCATTATAAAGAGAAAAACTAATTTGTAACATATCAGTGTCATTATGTTAGTCCAAACTGCAGCCAATCAGGCTCAAGCACCCTCTAGAACCTTCTCCTCAGAAGCTCCAGTCCTCAGATTTTCTACCGCACGTCGTGTGAAGGGAGTCTCCCTGAGCTCTGCTCAGTTTTCTTCATTCAACTCTTCTACTTCAGTTGTTTCTCAAGATGTCAAGTAAGAAGTCTTTGTTTAGGCCTTGCTCTTCCTGTGGGAAACTGCGTTTGTTTGAAAAGGACCCCCACCAAAAGTGGATTACTGTCTATATCCAGAACACAAGGTGGCTGACTATAAGTTCTGTAGAACTTTTCCTGCTAAAACTCTCAGAGACAGGGAAGGTCGTCTTCTTCTGTGGTTGAAGCGCCTTCAGGACAAAGACGCAGTTTTGTCAGACGCAGAGAGTTTCCAGTCAGGTCCTTCAACTGCTGCTTCCAAGCATGGCAGTGTTCAGGAGTTACCTTCTCCTTTTCTGAAGAAGAAAAAGCTGGCCTTAACAGTAGCCCAAGTAAAACCTACTGCTACTATAACTTCTGTGTCTACGCCCACGAGACCTGGCTCTCAGGCGTCTTTTCCAGCCTCTATAAGTGTTGTTACACTTCTGACAGCGCGGTCGTCGACGGGCTCGTCGACGACCATTCCAATGACGAAATTGGCTGCTGTGGCTTCGTCGACGATTACAGTGACGACGACGTCTGCTTCTTTGTCGTCGACGATTGTCTCGTCGACGGCTTGCACATCGACGAGAGCCTCAATCTCCACAATCTCGTTGACGATCCCTATTATCTCGTCGGCGAAGAAGCTTCCGTCGACGATAAAATCATCGTCGACGCTACATGTCCCGTCGACGAGTTCAACGACGACGAAGGTCCCGTCGACGAGGAAAGCTCTGTCGACCAGCTCGTCGACTGCTTATATCCCGTCGACGAAGGCTTTGTCGACGAAGAAGATAACACCCAAGGATTCGTCGACGAAGCTCCCGTCGACGAAGGCTCCGTCGACGGCTGTGGCAAGACACTCGTCGTCGACGAATACATCTACATAATCACCGTCTCCGACAGCTGTGTCTACGTCATCATCGTCGACGGCTGCTCCAGGTAAAACATCTACGTCGACTAAATCATCGACGGCAACGGCTACGTCGACGGCAGTTTGCCTTTAAATTCTGGAGCGCAGCAGGAAGACGCAGCATCCACATTAGGATCAATGTCTTTCGCCACTATGCCTCTAGTGCCTTTGGACACTTCAAGTACTCCAGTCATTACGGAGCCTTCCATGGGCAATTTACAGGAATCTACACTCCAGTTGCCACCTCCTACTCTCCAGGCTCCCTCACCGATGTTGGCTACTGACCAGGAAACAGAGTCCATTGTGGACGACAATGTTTTTGGTGATGCCCACAGTCCATCGGACTTGATTATTAAGTGTCAGGACACAAGTTCTGAAGACGACGACGAGGAGGAGGACGATGACCAGCAGGAGGAACAATATGTACAGGTTCCAATGGCAACATTCCCAGTATCTCTGTTTTCCAACCTCCAGCATATGCTGGATGATTACAATAGGAGATTTCCTCAAACACCTCAGGGTACACCGAACCATGCTACATCTGAGATAACAGAGTCTACTCAACATCAGCAGCAACCTTCAAAGCAGACTGCTCTTCCAGAAAGGCCCCGTCAAGCTATCCCCACTAATTCTCAACAAGAGGTGGTGGATGAGACAGAGCCGGAAAGAGAGGAAGGAGAAGTTCCCCAGGATACGGACGATGACCAAGACCCGGATATGGCAGAATTCGATGACTATCTAATACAAACGCCCTCTCCTCAGCCGGGCGACTCCGGTGATTCACCTCCGGTTGACATCGCTAGCTTCCATATATTGATGGATAAGGCGGCAGACCGCTTCAAATTACCAAGAGCGCAGTGAGAGGAAGACTGCTTTCTCTATCACTTTAAAAAACAGCCTTATAAACAGGTCCACACCATACCTATTATTGAATTTGTGTGGAAGGAGGGAATAAAAATCATGCAGGCTCCTAACTCCTTACCTGCTCAACTCCCTCGGCTGGAAAAGAAATATAGGGCCCCCACTGGTTCGCCCGCTTGCTTGATCTCGCATCCTAAGCCGGATTCAGTGGTGACCCAGGCAGCGCAACGACGAGCACGTAACCCTGCAACTCCTATCACTATTCCACCGGATAGAGAGGGTCGACGATTGGATGCGATTGAGAAGAAGTTTTCAACGATGGCGTCTACATCAGTCCGTGTCGCAAATGCGTTGGCCATTTTAGGTCGTTTCGACCGACAAATGTGGTCAGACATTTCTGCGCTAGTCTCGTTGATTCCGGAGACATCCAGAGCGGAAGCGCACCAGATCCTTCAAGATGGCATGAGGGCATCAGAAGAGATAATTGACTGTGCTGTGGACGTTGCGGGTACTGGTTTTCGTATCCTTGCCAGTGCTGCGGCTCTCCGGCGTCAGGGTTGGCTAAAATCCACATCGTTTCGACAGGAGGTCCAGTCGAAGATACTTGACATGCCGTATGACGGTGAATCTCTCTTCGGCTCTCACATCGATGAGGCACTAGAATCGATAAAGAAAGATACCGATACGGTGTCGCATTCTAATCTAGGACCCTGATCAACCTTGTGCCCTTATGCCCCTATACGGCTATAAATCCATTTATTCCCTATATTGGCAGAACCGATCAAATGCAATATTCAGAAACTCGTCTCTGGCCTCACACGATCAGAGCCACATTTCAGAATCGCTTCCTCTGCAACTTTCCTTGCAGCTCATTAGTGCAAATGACATAGCAGAAGCCACTATCTAAGATTCCTAGATTACACTCCGAGTTCTTCAACAAGATAAAAACTCTGTTTTGATTAGTAATAGAACTCTAATTAGCACTGAGAGACGATCACTTCCTAGTGACATCTTTATTGACGTCTTATGTCCAAAAACTTACGTCAAACAAGGCACCTTTTACCAACGTTGCCTTAAGCAAATGCTAGCTGCCTCATAGACATCGCTGCCGTTATCGCTGCTGATGCTATCGCTGCGAACGAGCGAACGATGGTGTGGTGAACAGAGGAACTGAACAGCCGTCCCCAGCAGATGCAACCAGCCCACGGACGCTGCCCCTCCTCCTTCTCTTTGACGCGCTGAGAAAGACGCTGTCTTTTCTCCTGCCGAGAAAATCCAGCTCCGGCGTTTCCAGCCTACTCTTGCGAGTGACTGGGATATCGAGTCCTGAAGGAGATACAAGCCCTCCAACATTCTATTCCAGAGGTATGGTGTTGACTAAACCCTTAGAGAGAATTCTTGAAGCAAACCTTGGCAAAACCAACTTAACTTGAAGCTACTTACTACTCCTTTCCAAGTATTAGGCTTAGGTCAGGTACACTGGGGTAGGCGTAGTTAGAAGCACCAGTTGAGTACGTTAGTCAAATGTATATATGAATGTATATATGTTTTATTCATTTTAATCCATTGTATAGCTAAGAAACCATATCAATGCTTTTACAGTATTATTTCGCAATACTCATTTTACTGTTCGCACTTTTTATAATAACAAGTCTTACAATTGTGGCAATTCATTTCTCTTGTATGAGAAGAAGGACTGTTCAATAAATAATACCTTTTATTGAAAACGCCCGTCTCTCTATTCTCTACATATTGTGAAAGTAATCTGCACAACAACTGACTGAGTAAAATAACTGTCTATTGTTTCACACGACTCTAGAGATTGACTCTTATCTGAGGAGCAAAGTTGTCGTTGCACGGTTGTTGGAAAACTGAATCCCTTCTTGGCTGTGCCAGGGAAGCTGATCACTTCCTATTCAGTCAAGAAAGTTTCCAGTGACCTCTGAGCTAGTTGGTAACAAACCCAATTAAGTTTAGCATAGTCAGTAGAGGCCTGGAAGATCCGCACTTCTACGTCGATACTACTGTTTGTTATTCCAATGCGCAGGGCCTATTGGGAAAATAGGAACTACACTACAACGGCAAAGTCGCTTGGATCCTTACAATTCAAAAAGCAGCCTTTTCGTGGTGCGCGTGGACGAGGCAGATCTTCAAGCACTTTTCGAGGAGGGCAGTCCCAGT
Organism: Lissotriton vulgaris; assembly: GCF_964263255.1. Taxonomy (NCBI): domain Eukaryota; kingdom Metazoa; phylum Chordata; class Amphibia; order Caudata; family Salamandridae; genus Lissotriton; species Lissotriton vulgaris. Next base: position 37,259 of record NW_028241185.1, on the reverse strand, counting down.
ACCGCCAGTACAATCAAGGAAACCAGCGTTACACCAACCAGCAGTCCAATCGTCGGCAGCAGTCAAAGCCCTATAGAGGAAAATCTAACTATAGGGGCGCCAACAACAAACGTCAATGACTTTCTAGTTCCGCAGAGAGTTGGAGGGCGAATCTCGCAGTTTTATTCCCAGTGGTCTATGATAACATCGGACCAATGGGTATTAGACATTGTACACAGGGGTCATGCCTTGGAGTTCACAGAGATTCCTCCAAATTCTCCACCATCAGGCCCGCCACCTCCCCATCTCGAGGAACTACAACATCAGGTTCGTCTTCTGATAGAAAAGGGTGCAGTCGAAGTGGTTCCTGTATCTCAGCGAGGGAAAGGTTTCTACTCACGGTTTTTCCTCATTCTCAAAAAGACGGGAGAGTGGCGGCCCATTCTGGATTTGAGAGCTCTCAATTTCTTCCTAAAACAACAATCTTTCCACATGCTGACGTTATCGGAAGTCTTGCAACTTCTCTGCAGCGGAGATTTTCTAACAACAATAGACCTGCAAGACGCCTATTTTCATGTGCCAATACTCCATCTGCATCGCCAGTTCTTGAGGTTCAAGGTGGGTCCAATACACTATCAGTTCAAGGTGGTACCTTTTGGCCTACGATCAGCACCTCGTGTCTTCACGAAAGTTTTGGCTCCGGTCATGGCTCATCTGCGTCTTCAGGGAGTTCAGATTTTTCCTTATCTGGATGATTGTCTTCTAAAATCCCAATCTCCTCAACAGCTGGTTCACGACACACGTCGATGTCAGCAGACGTTCGAATCACTGGGGTTAACCATCAATATGGAGAAGTCACACTTTGCACCGCTGCAAAGAAGAAACTTCCTGGGAGCAATTCTAGACACGGACCTGTCAAAAGCCTTCATCTCCCTCGAACGTTATCAAAAGATAATCCGTCTGGTCTCGCTCATCCGGTCAAAGCAGTCAGTTTCTGTGCGGACGTTAAAGTCGTTTCTGGGGATGGCATCGTCCTGTATCGCACTGATCCCAAATTGCAGGTTACGTACTTGTCCTATACAGGAAGAATTAGACCTGCAATGGCGCCAGGTGTCGGGGTCTTTCAACGACCTGGTGAGGGTAACGTCCCGCATGAAGAACAGTTTGCTTTGGTGGGAACAACCATCCAATCTGGATGAAGGAACTTCGTTTCTAGCCCAGTCTCCGGATCTGACGTTGACTACAGATGCGTCCATGGAGGGTTGGGGCGCTCATCTCCAGGACCTTTCCATCAAGGGCAAATGGACGGCGACACAACGAACCTGGCATATCAACCGGCTGGAGTTGATGGCGATCTTCCTAGCGCTCAGATCATTCTTGCCCGTAGTGCAGGGGGAATCGGTGCTGGTTCAGACAGACAACACCACCAGCATGCACTACATGAACAAACAGGGCGGCACAGGATCTCAGCCACTGTCTCGACTGGCTCAAAGAATTTGGGATTGGGCTCTTCGTCATCAAATTTCTTTAACGGCGGTCCATCTGCCGGGGGTATCCAACATCCTTGCGGATTCTCTGAGCAGGTCCACGTCATCCACTCACGAGTGGGAGATACATCAGCCAACTCTAGACATGGTGTTCCGCCGTTGGGGTCGTCCCATGATAGACCTCTTTGCAACCCCAGTAAATCGGAAGTGCCGATCCTTCGCAAGCTGGCATCCCCACCCAGAGTCCAGCGGAAATGCCCTCCTCACGGATTGGGACGGGCTGTTTGCTTATGCATTTCCACCGATCCCGTTGGTGCCGAGGACGTTGTGGAAGTTGCGCAGGCAACCCTGCCACTTAATACTGATCGCCCCTCGTTGGCCCAGACAGGCATGGTTCTCAGAACTGCTTCTGTTATCCCAATGCACACCCATTCATCTGCATCCACGTCCAGACCTCCTGACGATGGACGAAGGTCAAATTTGCCATCCAGACCCATCCACGCTTCAATTATCGGCATGGAACCTGAATACGTTGAATTTGCAAATTTAGATATGCCCCAAGAATGCAGAGACATTCTAGCGTCTGCTAGAGCTCCATCAACCATCAAAACGTACAAGCTAAAATGGAAGCGTTTTTGTCATTGGTGCGCTGCATCCAATATCCATCCAATCAATTCCACTCCGGAGCAGCTTTTGCCTTTCTTTTTGAGCCTCGCTCAGTCTGGTCTCTCTCATGCCACCTTGAGAGTTTTTCTAGCAGCTATTTCGCGCTTTCGACACGATGGTTCAACGTCTCTCTGTTCATCCAGAATAATCCAACAGTTCTTTAAAGGTCTCTTCAGGAAGTTTCCTCCTGTTAGGCGCCCTCCTCCGGCATGGCACCTCAACGTGATGTTGTCACAGCTTATGAAGCCTCCTTTTGAGCCAATTCACAGAGCAGACATCCAGTATCTTACCTGGAAGGTTGCATTACTTTTGGCCTTAACATCTTCTCGTCGTGTAAGTGATCTTCACGCTTTCACGATCAAGCCTCCGTATTTGCAATTTAAGCCCGATGGAGTGTCACTTCGTACCAATCCTTCTTTTTTGCCGAAAGTACCTACTGATTTCCATTTGAACGAACATGTCTTCTTAAAGACTTTTTTCCCGGATCCAAGATCTCCGGCAGAACAACGATTACATTCTTTAGACATCAAACGTTGCCTAAAATTTTACCTTTCAAGGACTACCCCTTTCCGTAAATTCGATCAACTGTTTGTAGCATATGGACGGATGCGGAGGGGACATTCAGTGACAAAACAAACAGTTGCAAGATGGCTCTCAGCAGCCATATCCTTTTGTCACCAGCAAGCTGGCAAGCCTTTACAGTGTTCAGTGAAGGCACATTCGACGAGAGCGATGGCGTCATCCACCGCTTTGTTTGCTGGGGTGCCTCTACACCAGATTTGCCAGGCAGCGACATGGTCCAGCTGGCACACCTTTACCAGACATTACTGTTTGGAGGCCATCAACGAAGCGGATACCGCAGTGGGGCAAGCAGTGCTTCGTCATCTTTTTAAATAAGGTGAGCCTATGTTCCCTCTTCCATTTCTTTCTGTGATTGCTATATGCTTTTAAGCTGTATGTTATTGTCTTCAAGTTTGGAGAATATGTTTAGCAATCCCAGCTCTAAGGAGGTTACTGCTATCTATTCTATTCAAGCATGTGAATCTATGAAAGACACACCTAATACTGGAGAAGAACAATTGTTACTTACCTGTAAACAGGTGGTTCTCCAGTATTGGTGTCTTTCATAGATTCACATGCGACCCACCCGTCCTTCCCTCAGAGGCTCTCTTCTCCTCATGCACTCTACTTCACTTTGGTGCTACGAAAATCTGAGGACTGGAGCTTCTGAGGAGAAGGTTCTAGTGGGTGCTTGAGCCTGATTGGCTGCAGTTTGGACTAACATAATGACACTGATATGTTACAAATGAGTTTTTCTCTTTATAATGCATTCTTATGGAGGAACCATTGTAGAGGTTTTTCAGTGTGTATTATCTCTATTTTTATTATGTATTATGTTATTATATATATATATATATATATATATATATATATATATATATATATTAGCATTATTGCTATCTTTATGTACCGTGGGACTCCCACTTCGACGACGGGGAATATTCAAGCATGTGAATCTATGAAAGACACCAATACTGGAGAACCACCTGTTTACAGGTAAGTAACAATTGTTCTTACAACTGTAATTTTCCAATGACCTAATTTCCTCCCATAGGATAACATTGCCTGGTTTTTGCCAATAATTCTTCTCAGTATCGATTTTCAAAACTTACAAATGTTCCCTTAAAAATCGCCTGTGTAACAAAAACGATTTCTTTCAACTGTTTACGGGAAATGCACCAGGGTTGAATCCAGGATCCAGCCCTAAGTAAGAAAAACATTTGTAAAGTGGTTCAATTGCATTTACTTAAAACTTCACATTGAGTTCATTGTTATAATTGTGTTTAACTTGTGTTGCATTTTGCAACAACAGCACCTATTGCATTCGAAAGGCAACTGCTATTTGAAAGTATTCTATTGCAACATATCATTCTGAAAAAGTATTTTTATACCTACTTGTGGTTCTAAAATAAAACAACAATATATTTTTATATATAAAACAATTGGTCTAGAGTTCAGTTCTTGAGTGTGTGTGAGACCATTTGCTGACTGAGTATGTACAGCAAATGCTTTACACTGTCCTCTGATTTTTTTTTTTTTTAAATATATTTTTATTGCAGGAATTAGTAAATCGTTACAGTATCGACCAGCTTTGTATCATAGGCAGTATCAACAGTATAAAACCCCTTGGCCCCCCACCTTCAATCCCAAACACAGCCATCCGGCCCACAACCCTGGGGTCGGGCGGCGAAAAAACAGAGGGGGGTCCGTAGGATGCTTGAGCTGGTCCGGATGATACACTGTCCGTCATCTGCTTTTCTAAACAAGCCTATAAACCCAAAAGAAAGGAAAGAAAACCCCCACCCACAAAAATACTAAGCAAAGAAACCCCACCCCACCCCACCACCAGCGCTAGGGAGCCACCTATATAGGATCTGCCTTGGGACCCACGGGGAAAGCAATAGGACCATCAGTACAATCGTTTACTGGGACTCGGGGCGAGTCGCTTCTTCACTTTCCGAGTCGCTGGGGGCACAATAATCCCTGAGGGCCTGAACCAACATTTCCCATTCCAACGCGGCCTCCTGCGCCTTCTCATTACGCCGCCTCCAAGCTAGTTGATACCTCAGCGCGCTCTCCCCCGCCGCCCATTTCAAAAGCTCACTGTGCCATCTGCTGCCTGTCGGACCAACCCGTGCCTTCCAGTTCCTGGTCACCTCTCGCTTAGCCAGGAGGAGCCCTAGGTCGATAAATTTACTAGAAATGTTATTTCTGGGGGTATGGGGGAACCAGTGCAGGAGCCCCACCGCCGCATCGAATGACAAGGCTCTCCCCGTCACCTCCTCCAGGGTCGTCTCTACTTCCCGCCAGTAAGATGACAGACCTGGACAGGCCCATAACATATGTAGGAGGTCCGCTTCCGGCGCCGGACACCTAGGGCATGCCGCCGAATTCGTGGCAAAATATCGCCGGATTTTCACCGGAGTTAGGTACGCTCTATGGAGAACGTAATAGTGCACCAGCTGGAAACGGGCGTTGCGAGTGCCCTTCCAGGCTCGTCTCACCAACTGGGACCAAGTCGTCTCTGGGATCTCCCTACCAATGTCCTCCTCCCAGCGGTGTCTGAGAGTGGTGAGAGGGGCTAACCCTTCGTTGATCAACCTGCCGTAGAGGCAAGTGACCGCCTTCACCGTGCCCGCCGACATCATCACATACCGGCACACCTGAGATAAGGGGGGTTCCTCCTGGCCGTTCTTCCAGTGGGCCTGGATCGCTCTCGTAATGGCCGAGTGTAGCAGAAAGTCACCACGGGGGATCTCGAAGCGGTCAATAAGATCTTGAAAGGACAAGAGCGCTCCGTCCTCGTATAAATCCCCAACCAGCTGTAAACCGGCATCCTCCCAGGCCGCCAAGCGCGACCAATCCCCGCCGTGGGGGAGGGCCGTCAACATCCCCAACGGTATTTCAGGCGCGTACGGGATCCTCAATTGGCCCCGGGCGTGGGCCCGGTTCCAACACAGGCGGATAGTCCGCTCCTCCATCGACAAGTCCCGAAGGGCCAGTCGCTGTCGCAGCGCTATAAAGGATAGAACATGCCTGGCCATGCCCGTTCCCCTCCCATCCTCCGGGCCCCGGAATTCCCTGGCGACCTCCTGGGTGAAGGTCTGGAGCTGTGCCGCCAGATAGTACTTTTCAAAGTCCGGCACCGCGAGCCCCCCCTCGTCTTTCGGTCTCATCAGGGTCTTGAGGGCCACCCGCCGGCGGCCCGATCCCCAGAGGAATCCGACCACCATGGAGCGTAGCAGTTGAAACGTGGCCGGTGGGACCCAGATCGGTAGAGTCCGGAAATAGTACAATAGCCGAGGAAGCGCCACCATTTTAAGCAGGGCGATCCGTCCCGCCACCGAAAGCGGCAGCGTGGCCCAAAAGGCCATGCAGCCTCGGAGTGCCCGAATGCTGCGGGCAATGTTCCCATCTAGGAGGTCAGGTTGGTCGTGATAGACAAACACCCCAAGATACTTAAAGCAGTCGGGTTCCCACCTAATCTCCCTACTTAGAGCAGGGGCAGGAGTGCCCCTGCGCACCGGAAAAAGACAGGTCTTGGGCCAATTCACACGGAGCCCCGAGACCTCCCCGAACTCCGTAAGCGCCTCCGCCGCTCCACGTAAAGCGTCGATCGGGTCCTCCAGGAAGAGCAACAGGTCATCCGCATACAGTGAAACATAATGCGGGCCCGCAGGTGTCCACAAGCCCGTATAATGGGCTCCCGATCGAAGATGCAGCGCGAGTGGCTCCACCGCCAGCGCAAAGAGAAGTGGGGACAGCGAACACCCCTGCTGCGTGCCTCGTTCTACCGGATACTGCGAGGAGATCAGCGGTCCCGCCCGGACCCTGGCCGACGCGGAGGCATATAGAACCGTGGTCCACCTGATAAAGCCCTCTCCGAGGCCGAATCTCCGCAGTACCGTGCAGAGGTAGTCCCACTCCAGGCTATCAAAAGCCTTCTCTAAATCCACCGACAGGACGACCGGGGATGGGGCATCCACAAAAGGTTCCCCTAGCAAACGGAACAACCTGCGGATATTCATAGTCGTGTTCCGTCGTGGGATGAAACCAGCTTGGTCCACATGTACTAGGGAACTCATGTGTCCCAGCAGCCTCAAGGCCAGGATGCTGCTCAATATTTTATAGTCCACCGTCAGCATCGATAGAGGACGGTAAGACCCCGGGTCGGATGAGTCGCGGCCTGGCTTCAGGAGAGGAACCACCAACGCCTCACACATCGAGCTCGGGAGTCGCCCCAGCCTCTTCGCCTCCCTGTAGACCACCAATAGCCGAGGGGCTAGGAGGTCAGCGTAAGCTGCATAAAACTCTACCGGCAGGCCATCTAGGCCCGGGGTCTTGTTTCTCGCCATCCGTTTGATGGCCCCACGGATCTCTCCCAACTCAATGTCGGATCCCAGGGCTTTCGCCACCTCCTGCTCCACCGTGCAGAGCTCCAGTGGACGTAAATAATCCTCAAGTCGGTCAGGGTCTCGAGTGGAGCGACTACGGTATAGACATTCGTAATAATGCCGGAAGCAGCTAAGAATCTCGGGTTGGGTGTGCACCTCGGTGCCGTCCGCCTGTCGCATACTCGTCGTCGATTGGGATTGGCGCGTAGGGTTCGCCAACCACGCCAACAACGCGCTCGATCTGTCCCCCTCTGCAATGGATCAGACCGTGTAGGCCTTATAGTCAAAACAGCGGAGCCGTTCGACCTCTGCCGCCACCTTTTCCCTCGCCTCCGCCGTTGGTACTTGCAATTCCGGGTGCCCGGGGCGCCGAAGTTCAAGCTCGCGGAGTTTCCGATCCGCTGCATCTAAGTCAGCCAGGATAACCCGCCTCATGCCCACCTTTTTAGAGATACAGTAACCCCTCACCACTACCTTAAAAGCATCCCACTCTAACGCTCTGGTACTCGCGGTGCCGCCGTTGGACGCAAAAAATTCCACCACCTTGTCCCCCAGGTCCGCCCTGAAAACACTGTCCTCAAGGGTCTCGGGTTGCAGCTTCCAGGTGGGCACCGCCGGCCTCCCGGGGAACCAGCGAAGGTCCAGCAGGAGGGGGTTATGGTCCGAGATGGTCCTGGATAGGTACTCGGATCGGAGCGCCGCCGAGACCAGTTCGGGCGACCCCAGAAAGCCATCGAGTCTGACATGTAGCTCATGAAGGCTCGAGAAATATGAATAATCCCGAGCTGCGGGGTGATGCGCTCTCCAGATGTCCGTCAAACCCCAGCGAGTCTGCCAATCCTGGCGACCCTTAGCTGTGCGACAAACCGGAGAATCGGGAAGCGGTGGATGCGAGCGATCAATGTCTACGTCCACTACGGAATTGAAGTCTCCGCCAAGCAGAAGGGGCCCGTAGAAGAAGTGGGCCAACGAGCCCGATAACCTGGAAAGGAAGGCAGTCTGGTCCACGTTAGGAGCATACACACAGCAAACGTTCAAGTCCCTCCCTCCCAGTGTTCCCGAGATGGCCACGTAACGCCCCTCCGGATCTACCACTGTTCTCGTGACCTGGAAGGGGACCCCCGCCCTGATCCATATTAGCGCCCCTCTGGCATAAGCGGAGTACGAGGTGGAGAAGACCTGCCCCCGCCATCTACGCTGTAGCGCCGCCCCTTCCGCCTTGTTCAGATGAGTTTCCTGCAGCAGCGCCATTTGCACTCCCCTACGCACTAAGTAAGCGTGGACCTTGTGGCGCCTGGACATAGTATGAAGCCCCCTTACGTTCCAAGTGACACATTTCAAATTAGCAACATCAGCCATTGTCCCATAATGTTCTCGCACAGTCTCCCCATCCGGGTCCCCACAATAAAAAAACATCATTTTTCCCAGCGCTGATGGCGGCCATTTCCCCCAACCAAAACCAAACCACCCAAGAACGAACCAAACCCTCACCCACCCGCCCCAGAACAGGACCCAAACTATGCCATCTAGATCCCATCCAAACCTCGCCTTCCAGCAACCCAATAACCCCAACTAATCCCACGGTCGCCACCGTGGGAAGGCCTTAAGGGCCAGGTGCGGGCTGGGCGGAGGCAGTGGGCCCTCGACGCTTAGGCCACCAGGACCACTGCAAGCCCTAAACAGTGTCGACAACCTCTCCCGGGGCAGAAGCAGGGCCCCCCCCCCCCCCCCTCGTTGTCAGCAACTTATAGACGGCAACCGCCTCCCCCCTGCCGGGCCCCCACCCAAAATAAGGCAGCAAACCCCGTTACCCTTGTCCATCCAAAAGGTCCTCCACCGATTTCGGTGTGATCACCGGAGTATGGGCACTATCAGTTACTGAGTCCTCCGAGTCCGATGGTGCCACCTCTTCACCCGGGTGTTCCTCCTCCTCGATGGCTTCGTCCCGGGCACCCGACAACTCCGACAACACTTCCAGCACTCCCCTCCGCTCCGATGATGTCTCTGCAGTGGAGGGCCCTCCCGTGCGGCCGCGGCGATTCCTGATCCTCCTGGATCGCCGCCTCTGTTCCGGCTCATCTGCCTGTTGGGACGAGGAGCCGAAACCATCTTTCCCCGCCCTATATAGCTCGAGCCAGGCACAGACATCCTCCGGGGTGTCGAAGAACTGAGTTTTGTCGTCTATTATGATGCGGAGCCTCGCAGGGTAGAGAAGTGAGTACTGGATGCCCTCGCTCCTGAGCTCGCGCTTGACCGCCAGGAAGGAGAAACGCTTGCGTTGAGTCTCGTAGGTGTAATCCGGAAAGATGTTCACCTGACTGTTCTCTACTTTGAATGGACCATCACGCCTGGCGGCGTTGAGGATTAAATCCCTGTCCCGAAAATGTAATAAACGCGCCACCACCGGCCTCGGGGGGCGTCCCTGTTGCGGCGGCCGCGCCGGGACTCTGTGGGCACGCTCCAGAGTGTAGAAGGAGGATAGCCCCTCCGGAGCCACCGTGTCGCGGAGCCAGGCCTCCAAGTATGTCACCATATCGCCATCTTCGATTTTTTCCGGGAGGCCCACGACACGAATGTTGTTCCGCCTGTTGCGGCCTTCCGCATCCTCCGCCCTCTGCTCCAGGGACGCAATTCGGGACAGGGCATCCTTCATCGTCGCAGCCAAGGTTCGCTGCGCCGGCTCCAAGGCCTTCACCGAGCCCTCCACTTCTTTGACCCGGTCCGAAAGTTTGCCATGGTCCGCTCTGAGGAGACCAAGGCTCGTCGCCACCTGGGCAATGTCTTGTTGGAGGGCCGATCTCGTAGTCGTTATCGCCTCTAGGACGCGGTCAAACTGCCGTTGCATCGACGCGCCATCAGAACTCTTTGGGTCCCCAAGCTCTTCTTTGTCCTGGGCTTCCGAGTCCGAGGCGGTCGGGGTGGGCCCCTTGGCTCCCCTAGGTTTCCCCATGTCGCCGGGGGCACTCCGTGAAAGTCCCGGAGTAGGCGTCTCCGGGCGCAGGTGTCGACCACGACCCTCCCGGCTCCTGGTCCTCAGATCGAATACAGGAGATCTCCGTCTCCAGGGCCTGTGGAGACTTCTCCGCTTCGACTCACGCCACCGCCACGGCGTCCGAGGGCACCGATGAGGGGGCAGAGACAGCCGTCGTCGTGCCAGGCAGGCCCGCTCACCCGCTAGGGATCCAGGGTGAGGGTCCCCAACTCCACTGGACGATGTGTAGCGCCAAGGTGTCGCGCCTCCCATGGAAGTGGGCTGGCCGGGAAGATGTAGCTAGGTGCGGAGTCGCGAGACGGGCCACCGCCCAGAGCACAGGGCGTCCGCTCCCGGGGTCCCCTACAACGTGGGCACCCGCCCGGCCACCCAGCCGAGTGCAAAGTCGTCGTGAGAGAACCGATCCAATAGACAGCCAGTGCACAGAGCAGCCGGGGATGGCGAAGTCGGGCGCAAGTCGCCGCTCGCTACGCTCCTCCAAGTCAGTGGGTCCGGCCAGGGGGACAAAGAAGTCCGGGCGCCATGTTGGGACGCACTCCGCGACTCCGCAAACTTCGGTTGCGCTCCGGAGCAACCCTCGTCCGAGCTCCACCAAGGGCCCTGGCAGGTCTCCGTCGGTCCGCTCAGCCGAATGCGGGGTCTGGGGTGCCCCGCAGCCACCGATTTACAGGATAAATCCGGGCTCAGTCCCGGAGCCGAGCTCTCAGGCGACCATCGCCATCGGCGCCCAAGCCACGCCCCCCCACTGTCCTCTGATACTGCCTTACTGCTCGACCAAGCTACCACTTTAGAGAGTAAGGTCATATCTAACTTTAGCCTCTGCCAAACCTCTGGGGACTGTGGACTCTGTGCACACTGTACCTTACTTTGTTGCAGTATATACAGAGCCACTTTCTTACAGTGGATATTAACACCTTGGATGCTCATGACGAGCTGAGCTCGTCATGAGCCACGGCGCTCCGGTGCTCATGACGAGCTCAGCTCGTCATGACCCGTGGAACGCTCAGGTGCGGGGAGAATTCCCCCACTGTGCTGAGAGTTCCACGGGAGGCAATACACCTGTGACGAGCTGAGCTCGTCATAAGCACAGGAGCGCCTTAGCTCATGACGAGCTCAGCTCGTCATGAGCATGGGGGCGCTGTGCGCGCCCCCCCCAGCACAGCGGGGGATTAAACCAGCAACGAAGGGGTTAAGCTGCACTGTAAATATATGGGCTTAAGTTATTGTTCTACAATAGTATAGAGCAATGCTAATGTTCCAAGAATTTCTGGGAGAACTGAATCCCCTACACTTCGCTGTGCTATTGCTGCCAAGATATACATACACACTGACAAGGTCCTTTCAGAGGACGAAATATGTTGGCTGGGCTGTTTAATTGATGTTTTGAATAATAATAAAGAGAATTGTTTTGAGACTTCATACTATGGTTCCCATGTTAATTTGGTCTCGGAGAAGAGTATCAAGGATCAACACCACAGAAGTATGTGTTCTTCGTGAAAAGAGAAGAAAAAAAAGAACACGCTCTACAGTACAATTGTTCGACTCTTGAGGTACTCCCTTTTGTGTGTTTATGTCTAGAAAATTGGAGTTTAGTGTCTCTGGACTCACAATTTAAAAACACTTATTTTAGAGAAGTTGTTTTTTAAATTGCAGGTCTGAAAATGACACTTTTAGAAAGTTGGCATTTTCTTACCTCTGCCTGTCCCTAGGATACACGTCTTGGTCAGTGTGACAGCTGGGCTCTGTGAAATCACTCTAGACAGTCGCACACAAAGGGAGCTGAGGTGTGCTTTGCATATCCTGATGGCCCATCACTAGGCTGATGGGACTTCCTGGGCTAAAGTGGTGGGAGGAGTTCTCACTTGCACAGGAATAGGGCTGGTCCTGTCTGTACACAAAGAGCTACATACTCCCCTGTAGCATGTTTGGAACCAGGGCCAGGAAGGACAGGGTCTTGTGCACTACAAAGACCTTACTCCCTACTTCAAAAGCTAAAATGAGCATAAGTACTGGATCTCTGCTACCATATACTCAGAACACTTCTAGACTGAAGACATTCTGCCAGGAGACGAGCTGTTGGGCTGCCAGGAGGGACTGCCACTTTGCTGCTTGCTTTGCTGTGTTGACCTGCTGCCTGCTGCTTCTTGCCTGAGAGTGAGAGGACTGGATTACTCTCTGCATCCTGCTTTCTAAGGTTTTCCAAGGGCTTGACTGAGCTTGCCTCCCTTTGCTGAAGTCTCAGAAACACCAAAGACTTCACCTGCATCTTGCTACAAGCACCTGGGCTCCCCTTCTGTGAGTCTTAACCTGCCAAGTGATGCCAAATCCAGTCCTGGGCCCTTGGAGGTGAATTTGGTGCTATAACAAAGAAACCGACGTATCGACTCCAAAGCGTCAATTCCGAACCAGAGCATCTCTGTGAAACGTATGCATCACTGCTGCCTGCACCAAAGCCTTGTAAACCTATCGCCAAGTGAGTGATGCAACTACCTTGAATTTCACCGAGCACCGATTTTGCCGCAGCACCTCCAAAGAACCCCTGCGGCGTGAGTCTCGGCAATGTGTTGCCGCCGTCAGTGGTACACCTTCTTGACTCTTACGCATCCACAGCCCTGCGTGACTCTCAATTAGCGCATTGCCTTTGGTCCAGTGGTTCGACTTTGAGTCAAAGTAATCGAGGCTCTGTTCTCTCAACATCGATGCAGCCTCGAGACAGTGTCACGTTCAGGAACCGAGGTCTTGCACCTGCAACCGACGCATCACCTACTCTGCAGAACGCATTGTCCCAGAGCAGCAAAGCTTCATTGCACCACCTTAAGGATATTGTCTCACCTGCATCTGCGACAGATTACCTCTTCTGCACGACGCATCGCCTTTGGTTTCCTACGCATCCAAGGTACTCTAGGGAGCCAGCATGATTCATGTTTCCGGCCTGCGCTCCATCGCGGTTGGACTGAACTTTTGGATTTGTTAAGCGTGACTGATAGCCCCAGTTGGAGCTATCGACTTCTAAACTTTGCATTTTGATTTAATCTTTAAAAATTCATATCTTGACTTTTGTGTGTTGGATTTTTGTTGTCTGGTTTTACTCAGAGAAATATTGGTTATTTTCTTAACTGGTATGGAGCACTCTTGTGGTGTTTTCTGTGTGTGTGTGTGTGTGTGTGTAAGTAAGTGTGTGTGTGTGTGTGTAAGTAAGTGTGTGTGTGTGTGTGTAAGTACTCTGTGGGAAGCTACCAGAGGGTGAGCACAGGTGAACCTTTAGTACGTTCTGCACTTACCCTGATTAAAGTGTGGGTCCCTACTTGGACAGAGTGCATGCCTCTGCCAACTAGAGACCCTATTTCTAACAGTATGGTCTCTCAATTGCTGAAAAAAACAGAAGATATATTAATTATAAGAAGAGATTGTGTACACTTTGTCTGTTCGGCCTTCATGCCACACTTCAAGCCAGCACTGTTAAGGGCACAGTAGAGATGGGATATCGAACTAAAGTCAGAGAAAGGCAAGGTTCTGCATGTATGATATGGATTTGAATTAACAACTTTATTATTGTGTCCAATACCTTAACGTAGCTAAAGTTCCAAACAGTGCTGTAATCTCACAAAACATACTTTCTCCAACCACTTTAGAATCTGTCGTTTTATCATTATAGTCGTACATTATTGCTTCCAAGAGATGTTTTGTTACTTTTCTGTAGTTTGTTTTTTGAGAAATGCATTTCTTTTGTGTAGTATCATTCATATTTTGACCGGATTTTCTTTTTGTTCTTAACCTCCCAATCCTGTCGAAGAGGTAATGGGAAATAGGCCTAATATTCACCTAGTGAATGCAGTCACCTCTCTTCCACAACCTGATGTCCAGAAATATTTCAGGGTTTGTTCATTGGGTGTTGTGTGCCTAGAGGGTTCAGTAAGGCATGTGCAATATTTCTGCTCTCTTCCAGTCTGATCTATTCCAAGACGACTTGTATCCAGATACAGCAGGGCCCGAAGCAACTCTGGAAGCTGAGGACTGGTTTGCTGGGAAGAATGCAGACCCAAGTCTTATTTCTCTAAAAGACGGCTACCATCCAGCTAAAAACCGAGACCTCAAGGTGGTGAAGAATATCCTGGGCAGCAAACCAGCAGTTAATAAGAAGAATGATCTTAGCAGTGCCACAAAGAAAGCAGTGGAGGTGCCACGCCATGTGAGTACAGAATACAGCCATTTTTATAGCTTACTGTAAAATATCAGAATGAGGAATGCTGTACTAAAATATTTCATCTGCGAAGAGCTTATCCGTGAGAAGTTTTCCAGTTACCATTGATTCTCTAACCATAGAGATACACTGAACACCTTTCATTGACATTATTTCTGAGTGGAAAGCCAGGTTTGTATATTTATAGAGGAATTGTGAAAGATTGATATGTTCTTTTGTTGTTTTGGAGGCATTTGACATCATTAACAAGATAGAATGTGTGTGAGGAAGCCCTGGTCGCTAAGCAAGCAATAAGAATAAAGCGCATTGCTCTTCTGAGGGTGTGGAATAAGCCCTTCTTGTAGATGCATAATAGTTATTCCAGCAACATGTTCAGTACCAGCCATGTAATCTTGACTGAGTCTAATTGATGAAGAAGCAGAGACGGGTGGTTGCTTCGTTGAGGACTCCACAGGTGTGATTAACCCGCCTTTCAATACCGTGTTTGCTGCCCTGGGAACTGCATTGTACATCACGTACATTCTGCTACTTAAGTTTAGTTTATTTGATTTACAATGCAACCCTCTTCATAGATGTTCAGATAGAAACCCTAAATGGGTGGCATTGATGGCGTTGGAGTTTTAGTGCAGTACTTACTCCTTTGCCCTTTGTGACTATAGGAAGTATCAGGCTGTGACGCATTAGATGATATGACACAATAATGCATTTGGTACCAATTAAAGTGCATGGTTGCATAAAATGAGTGCTGTCTTGATGTAAAATCATGCTGCAACATTGTGCTGGAACTGACCTACTTCGACGATGAAGATGGAGACGTATTTAATAACAGTGCTTTGAAAGCCTATGGGTAGCATGCGAATTTGTCATATAAACATTGATACTTCTGTTAGGGCTTGGTTCCTCTCTACCAGTTTACTGTGGAGCCCTTGGTCGATGGACTTTTGTTAGCTGCTGAGAAGTGTAGAGGGGAGAAATAACTCATCATGAGAAACTAACAATTTTTAGGAATCCTGACTGCAAAGACCAACAGACTCTGAATTATATGTTAGGGGATTTATTACAAAGCCAAAAATAACTGGACATACAGACACCTCAAGACGAGGTTGTAGAAATACATGGGAACAAATACAAATACAAACCTACGGGCAAGATTTAAACGCTGAATCGTGAAAAGAATGACAAATCCCAGAAATAGAACGCAGGCAATGATTGCCCCTATGTCAAGATCAGTCTTCACCTGGGATTGATGAGTTGGAAACATTAGTCTGTCCCTACACAACTACTACTGTGAAATCCCTACTTAGCATTCCCCGGGCAAGATCAGGAAAAGGTGTCAGCGTGTGAAGACTTCCTAAGAAGTGCACTCACATTGTATGGGTCAAGTAGCATAAAGCTACAGAGCTTGTTCTAAGATGTTCCTCTCCCGACTCAACCCCCGGGGCACTGTCCCTAATAGAAAACATAAAAATTTATAACACGCCCACAGATCACCTCATCTCGCTGGGCACTACTCATAGGTGATTTTCCATTAAGTTTCGATACTCTCAGCTCCTAGCTCAATGACCTTGTTTCCCAGGCCTCATTCAGTGAGAAAGAACACTGTCTCCCAATTATTAACGTTCTTTGCGTAGAAGTATCCTCTCCTCCCCGAGCGTAACTCATAAAACAAAAGGCGTTATTCTAATTACAAAGACGACTTTCTCCACCTGCAACAGAAACGTGAGAACAGAACAAATCCAACATGCACATAAAATTCACTAACAAGCCTAAAAAGAGAGCTTCCAGGGAAAATATATTTCATGCCTACAGAAATCAGCCAACATAAGAGTGAAGCACATAGGCCCTTTGAATACACACGAGTGAACATTTCATTTAGGCCTTTCCAAACCATCATGTTACATAAGCACATCGAATGCATATTTCATTGCAAGCAATCTATGAAATCCTATACAGTAAACACAGCCAAATCTACGTGCAAACTTTAATATTGTCCACGTTTAAATCAAATTTATTTCAATATAATGAGCAACTTCGTTAAGCAATTGCAAGCAAATACTAAAGGTTACATTATTCAAATACAAATGCCACGTTGTTTCTTTACATGGCACAAAACATTTCTCTCATTGTACTTTCACATATTATTACTAATTCTAATGACCAAATGTTAACACAACAAAGGAATTTATGAGGATGCAGACTATTTATGATGATGACTCACCCCTACAAATGAAAGAGTACCATCGCGCTCCATCACTTCTAAATTGAATATTATTAAAAATATATATATAACTGGGGAACATGTTCGATCACAATTCGTATGATATGTGAATTAAGCAATATAACTTGTTTTAATAGCAATGTGGGCGAGTTCAGCGTTGAATAACCCATTGTAAACCCATGTTCTTGCAGGTTTCCGGTATGTCAAAATACTTCAGACTGGAACCTGTCTGAGTTTTACTTAAAACTGATAGTTAAGCGTGGTATATTGTGATATTTATCTACTTTGAAGATTTCAAAAAAAATTCTCAACTCGCCTGGTGGGACTACTAATAATTTGCCTTTCAGTGTTAAGGATTTGCTTTCCATGTCTAAGGCAGAACAATACATTTTTCTAAGTACATTGTGCCTTTAACCCCTCCCATGCTCATGACGGAGCCGCTCCGTCATGGCCCTGCCGCCGCGCCTGCGCGTCGCTGATTTTGCGCTTGCCCGGCACATTCTATTGGGCGGGCGGGGCCATGACGGAACCGCTCCGTCATGAGCACAGCGCAACCGCGGCTCGTGACGGAGCTGCTTCGTTGCGAGCGCTGCTCGGCCTCCCCTCACCCCCCTCCCCATCCTCAGCGCTGCGGCGGAATTGCCACCGCAGCGAAGGGGTTAATATTACAGCACATTCCATATACTCCCCTTTGTTTGAATGTTACACTCATTACCATTTGCCACTGTTTTCAAATTGTCCTTTTCTACTTAAAGAGGGCAATTTAACCTTTCTCCAGATAGGATGTAGTTTGAAAGCTGTTGGCCTGTAGTTCTATGCACAGTTGTTCACATTGCCTGTATCAATACGATTAGTCTATTAGATCCTTGTTCTCTCCATGTTGGTTCTAACGTGCTCCTCAGAAATAGCTTGGACCAATATATCGATCAGCATCTAAGTGATTTTAGGTGAAATAATAGATTGTGTGTGCTTGACGTTTGGCTTCGGCAACCTCAATTCGGTATGAATATTATGTTTGTATTTGTGTAGCAGTAATCACCATTGTTAAAGCACTGTAGTGTATTCTCTATCTAGGTGTTCATTCACGGATAATGGAGAAAGCCGCCAGTCGAACTGGCAGAACCAGTGTTGATGGCAAATCTTGGTTGTTGCTGTTTGGTTGTGTGTGGATAAGTTAGATAGGGAAGCTTTATGATCAGCCTTTAAGTTTTCCCTTCGGAACCTTAAGTTTGCAAAAGGAAGTATGGTCCATACCTGGGAATTCTTACGAATCACAGATGCAATTATGCCTCAAATGCTTTGACACATAGCACATCTGAATTGCCACCATAGACCCTTTTTTAATATCTGGATGGTTTGCACCACGCCCAGAGTTCATTTTCTTTTTGCTTTGCTTGGGGGTATATTGGTTATTGCACATAATATCCAAATAGACTTATGTAATTATTTTCTTCTTTTCTTTCCAGCATAACGAACACAAGTTTGATGAGATTCTCAAAGAGATTAAATCAATAAAAGATACAATCAGCAATCAAGATGTCCGAATCTCCAAGTTAGAAGAGCAGATGTCGAAGATCACAGCCTAAAGACACTGCCCCTGCTCTGCGAGGGTTGAGTTTCCCACTTACGGGGGCTGCTGTTTGAAGGAAGACATTGTTTTTTCAAGGAGCCGCCCCCTGCAGAGATCGTCAGCATTCCAATATGGACGCTTACCCGTTCCCTCCCTCTTCTTAAACGAACGGACCTGACATTTAATCGGCAATCAAACTTTTTATTAAAAGGTTTCTGCCGTTTTAGTTGTTACGTGGCCGCCGCCTCCGTCCAAGTCAATATTAATTATCGCTTTTTTTATCATTATGTGCCACTGACAGTTACACATTTTTTGGGAAATTGTATCGGAATTTCAGTGTTGTGCCCAAATTTTTATAATAGAGACCACCGTCATATTTTCCTTTTTGAAGTTGCCAAAACCAAAAGTAGCCTTTTTTTCTTTTTAACGTATTTGCTACTTTACAGTATTTTTTTTATTGTAAAGGGACTAAGTTGTGTATGTTAAATGATCTAGGTAATGAATTACAAGTATTACAATTAATAGAGAGACAGCTGTGAGGCTGCTCAAAGAGCAGAATTGCGTTGCATTCACATCATTGGAAAAAATAATTGTAAACTGTGCACAAGAAAATAGTCAGGTAGGAGTGTTGCATCGGTGTACCCGACCACTTCATCATTTTTGTGCATGTTTCCCATCGGCCTTTCCTTCCAGAAATCCATTATTTAAAGGCTCATTTTGGCAAATAGATGTTCCACCTTTCCTCACCAGACATTATTAAAGTTCTGATTATTGGTATTGTACCAGAATCGTATTGCACTTTTATGGTCATGATGCAGTCTAGATTGTTGTAATGTCAAAAGCAGCAGTTCTGTTCCTACCTTATTTAGTTAAAGATATTTCGAAAGGCTTGTTGGTTTTCCAAAAACAAGGTTCCATTATTATCAGCACAACAAGGTGGTGCCTTTATTTGGTTAAAATGTAAAAGTTTGCCACTTTTTGTACGTGTATAGTGCCATCCTGGAATGTTTGGAATGTTGTACTTTGAAAAGGAAGAGAGAGTCATGAGTTGGAAGCTGATGAGTGAGCCCAGAACGTTTGGTTGTAACATTTGTACATCCGACCCAAGTGATTTGGTGTTACATATTTTGATAGCTTTGTTTGTCGCAGTCAGGCCAAAATGACAGTACCTTCTTTTAAATTCAGCACTGACAATGGAAATGGGTAGAAAAACTAAATGCCGGGACTTCTGATCTTTCAGGAAAAAAACTGTTTTACTTGGTGTGAAAATCAAGTTTAAAGGTCTGCTCCAGGGTCTAGTTTCTGCTCAACAGTTCCCAACCTCAGGGATCAGTTCTCCATTGGAGGTATCTGCCACAATCTGAAAACTGCACAAAATGTATTAAAATTATTTTGCACCATCTGAAATGGAAAACTTGAGTAATGACCCTTTGAAGAGCAAATGCACCTTTGTTGCTTTGTTCTTAGTTGGTCGTAGAGATAGGTCTGACCTGGATGGTCTTTCTGTAGAAACTCTGGTGGATGCAGCCATGGCCAGTTTATTTTTGGTACTAGTTTAAGCCTCTCAAGTGGATACCAATGCACTGTAGCTTCTAGTTTTTTTTAGGAACAAGATCTAAGGTATGGGTCTGCAGTGGTGATATAGTCACCAGTGTTATCCGCCTTATGCCTAACCCCCTGAAAAGTAGATGCTCACGCCCACTACAGCTGTTGCCTTAGCATTCTTATTCTGAAAGGAACAGGTAAAGGAAATAAAGTTGCTTCTCTGTTTGTGAATCTTGAGATTAACTAGATTACTTACATCTAGTAGAGTGGAACATGTGCTTAACAGGCGGTCTTTAGGAAGCCTATTGGACAGGGCTTAAGGATGTCTTACACGGTGTATGACAGATCTCTTAAAAATTAAATCTTTGTATCGACTGATGTGTTTTAGGTTGCGATAATTTAAGGACGCGGATGTTAAATAAGCCAATTCCCAATAAAACAAATAACCAGAAGTGTACTGCCTTCCTGGGACCACCACTTCATTCACTAACTCTGAGCCTGGTTCGTGAGAGGAAAAGATATTTCGGGTTAAGGTTTCCACTTCCCTTTGAATCACATGAGATGCAGTTTTTGCAAACTGCCTCTCCCTTTCTTTTTAGAGACTTTATGGATAGTTTTAAGAATATACCAAGAATTAAGTGCTCTGTCACCCTGATAGGAACAGCCTTTTGCCATACGTAATATGGTTTGGGCTTCTTCTTGATCTGATAAAGTGCCTCCTTAAGATATATTAGCATTTCCAGTGATGAGGGTGAACCTCGGACTTAAAAGCTCCCAAATGGAAAACCTTCTGTAACCACATTGTTAAAGGGCACCAGGAGGTTTTTCCTTGTTTTTACTGTTGCAGGCATCACCGAACAGGTAAGGGTAGTATCTATAGGCTTGCTTAATCTTTCCCATCAGGCGCCCCGAAATTGAAATGACATTGTAAAAAGGGTGTTTTGGCTTAATTGAGCGTGTGAAGTATTCTTTCTAGAATTGTTAACTTCTGCGAAAAATCTTCGGAAATTAATATTTGACTTTTAGAGTTTAAACCCGGAGCTGGAATACCATACCAGTTTAAAACCTTAACTTAGTTAGTTTTAACTTAGTTACTCATGAGATATTGGACAAAAGTCACCAATGAGTTTAATATGTCCAATTAACAGATGACTATTGGGGAGGTAAGTGGACCAGAAGAACTGGGGATTGTGCCTGGACACCTTTTCTTAACCTGTCTTCGGTGGCATAGGTGTTGCAATCTGAGAGGACTGGTGTGTCAAAATACTGTGCTCTAATGTTCCACCATTAGTTGGTCCAAGTCACCCATGCCTGAGCCATTCATGTTTGACAACTTTTGTCAACTCACTGATGAAGGGTTTCACAGCTAAAGAACAGCAGCAAGGCCCAACATCTCTTGAACGCATTGATATAATCTGGACAGTCTTTATTCCAAGAATAGGGAGATTACACGTTTCTCCAAATGAATGATCCAGCAAGGCTGAAGGTGTTTTCACCTCTGATGGTAGAAGGCTAACATTAGCACCCAGTCTTCTGCATCTTGACAGCACTGAAAAATCATCACAAAAGGTGCCGCAGATGAAAAAGCACTATGGGCGTGAAAATAGCACACATCGTAGTTGAAATTGTCAGGAAAGGTGACTTGGTGCGCCCTGCGAATCATTTTATACATTGTTACATTAACATCACTGCATGTGTTAGGCTTGCTTAGCAAATAGAGCAGAGGAAATTTCAAAGCACAAAAAGGACTATGTTTTATATACACCAAATAAATTCGTACTCAAATCAGATATCAAAATCTGTTTCAGATGCAAAAGCACCACTAATGAAATGTAACTTTCAAGCTGGCAGAGCTCAAATGTTCTTGTTGTATGGCCCACAAAAGGCACAGTGCCACTTTGCTTTTAAAAACTCATTTCCAACATTACTTGACTTTGTATAGAAACACTTTGAGGTTCATGATATAATGTGTATGTATAACATTATTGCAATCACCCTATATACTCAAAATAAACATCCGCTCATTATTCAATTCATTGGTTCAGAAACATCCGATTCTACCAACAATTTTAAACCATGAGAAAGAATTGTAACTAGAAAGACTGTTGCCTGCATGCAAACATTATTGAATTAGCTCTCATGATTGATTGCCATTGGTCTGTTTATGTTGAGAAAAATCATAATGGAATTGGTAGTCAAAACTTTGGATATTTCTTCTGTACACAGCCCTCAAGTAAAGTACTATCCACCCCAAAGCAGATGAAACAATTCACTTATCATTGTTATTTATTAGTTTGAATTTGTAGTGTGATGATTGGATTTCCAATCCATACTTATAGAAAGTGAGATAGTTCGTTGTTAGTGCCACCAATGTATCCTGTTCTTGGGCTTACGCTCAAGACAGGGATCGAGCATCTCTGTTGTGTTTGTGATCAGTGTCACTGATTTGCTCCTTCTGAATAACAGCATGCTCTGGGCAGCAGTTGGGGCGTCTTTGTGGTTTTCTGGCATTTTCCCAAATGCCAATTTTTCACAAGGCACATGAGCATAACCTCTAGACTTAGCATAGAAGAAAATGTCACAGTATGTTTCCATTCCTGATAAAAATACATTCACACCCAATCCCATGGAAAATGTCAACTGAATATTCCACTTTGTAAAATTTTAAATATATTTTGACTGTGTATAAACGAGATATTTTAAGCTAAAACAAAAATCTGTTTAAAGTGATCTGAAGAGCAGTGGCCTACTTAGACTCATGAGTTTCAATTTTGGAGTGGGTGATCCGATGTTCAATTATTGGGCACAGTCACATGACAGTACCTCTTACCTTTGTTTCAACAGGAACCGGTCATCTGTGGGGGGCAACGGTTTCTATAGAGGTGGAATGCACTTGCCTAACCCTTATGAACCACCACTGCAGGAGATCAAAGTTGCGATTGTTAGGAATGTTGAGATTGTACGTGTATGTGCTTGTGATGTGACTGAATCCCAGAATGAATGCTGTGTTTGTGTTCTTGTTCCCGGTGACGTGTATTAGAAAAGATCCTCATGAAAGTGTGATGAAACCGTATGAATATTTTAAAGCAAAAAAAGTATTCAACTTCGTAGGAATGGCAGTCATCCTGCATGAAGTAGGTACCATGCTGAACATTTCAAACTGTATATTGTTAAAATGTCTGTTTATAAAGTATGCTAGTTTTTAAAAAAAAATACATGTTCAGAAAGCAGTATGATATATTATTCTGTTTTCATAACTTACTGGGGATTCCCTAATTCCACATATCACAGCACAGAATCTCCCAGTTTCTCAGTCAGGAAGTTATTGTGGGAACTAGGCATTTGGTTTATATGGGTATGGAGTGGGCAAGTGAACATAAACTTCATCAGAAGCATGTTCTGTGTCTAAATGAAAGAATGCCTGACCAGGCTCAAGGAGAGTCAGTGCCTGACGATTTTCTTAGCCATATCCCAGAAAAACCAGTAAAATATTCCGAGATCTGCTCTTATAGAGCTGCCAGGGTATTCTGTCAAATGTTTGCTTCCATTTCAAAGGTAAAAGAATTGATTACAACTTACTTGTCTCTTGTGTTTATTTTGGCTATTAGTGCTACTGTGCGGTATGTGCTTATTTTGATGTATGTAGGTTCCCTACCTTGCTTTGACAGTTTAATTCACAATGGACTCAAGGTCTTATTACTGCAATACCCTGTATGAGTTTCTTACAAGAAAAATTACATTTTCCAAGTTTCCCAAGTGAATGAGGTTAGATTGTAACAACCTTTAAAGAGATCACACGTTTACTAGACAATCACATATCTTCATCTGCTTCCTGCTGCTAAGAGGATCTTGTTCAAAATTGACTAACCTTAAAGGGGCCATCCAGTGGAGAGAGAAATAAACTGTTCTATTTACCCAGTCTTACACTAGCTAGCTATGGATTTTTGGAAATATTCAAAGAATTAACTGTTTAGGAATTGCTAGACATGTCAGCCTTAGGTTGGTCTTCCCCCAAACGTTTTGCCTACTTACCTCCTCTTTTTGATGATTCTTTTTGTTGGCCTTAAGACTCGGAGCACTTTACCTCTGCTAAACATTGCTAAAGTACATGTGCTTCTGCGCTAAAACATAGTAACAGTGGTATATGCACAATTGGCATATTTATTTTACTTGCAAGTCCCTTGTCAAGTGGTATACCATACACCCTGGGCTGTAGATTAAATGCTACTTTTGGGCCTGCAGCACTGATTGTACCACCCATCCAAGTATCCCTTTAAACATGTCTCAAGCCTGCTACTGCAGAACCTGTGTGCAGTTTTACTGCCACTTAGATTTGTCTTTTAAAACCCTTTGCCAAGCCCTAAACTCCACTTTTTATTACACATACGCATCCCTAAGGTAGGCCCTCGGTAGCCCATAGGGCAGGGTTATGTGTAAGTAAAAGGTAGGACAAGTCCTTTTAAGTTTTGTATTTCCTGGTAGTGGAAACCCTTAAATTCGTTTTCCACTACTGTGATACCTACTCCTTTCAAAGGTTAACATTGGGAATTCCTTAATAGATGTTTAAGATGTAATTCCTCATTGGAAAGGAGCGGTCATGTTTTATATCTTTGGAATGGTTATGATAAATCTTCTTTACTGGTAAAGTTGGATTCAACATTACTATTTTAGAAATGCCACTTTTGAAAAGTTAGTCGAAACTGCAATTGCCAGTGCTGAGGATCTTTTACACGTTCAATTGAACTCTTTATGATCCAGCAAATGGATTCCTGCGATCACCATTTATTAGGTCTAACCTGGGCAGCGCATGCGCTGCTCTGCGAGGCATGCTGTATTGAGGTAGGAACTTGAAGCTCTGACCACTCTCCACCCATATTTTTCATTGGCATGTGTCATTGTTCTCTATAAACTGTGGCTGTTCATTGTTGAAAAGGCTTAGTAGTCCCGCCTTGTTACCGCCTTGTCTCATTTTGTAATCTCCCATGGCGACACCCAGTCACGTGTGTTGTTACTCAGTAGGCTTTAATTACAGCCTCCAAGCTCTATTTTTTTCAAATAGCTGTGTCAGCAGGACACGTTCTCTCTTAACGCTTTTTTTTATAGCACGCATTTGCAATGCAATAGGTCTCACATTTGTGAAAGTTTAAGCTATTGGCATTGTAAATGACAGTTCCTTTTATCAGTTTTATAAACAAGACGTAAATAAAAGGCATTGTCATCTCAAACTCTTGTACATGCAACCTATTGCATTACAAATGCTTGTTTTCTTTATATTCAGGAAACAATAAATCATTTTATCACAACACAATGAGACAGTTGACCAACAAACATGGAAAGCATTACATGAAATTCTTTGATGCCGGTTACCCACAAAATATTTAGCAAAGCATATGACTAGCGCATGAAAATGTACACAAACAAAATACTTCAAATAGACTATAAAATCACATGTATCCTGGCTCTGAACTTGATCACCCACTGGGAGCAAAAGCAAATTTAGCTAGCTCCCGTCTGTTGGACTTCCCGCAGAGGTGCTAGCGCAATTTTTATAACAACCGGCTATTGACAGGGACATGTCTTTTATGCCATTTTTTAATCCTTAATCCCTCCTGTGTGCCAGTGATATCTCTAAAATACACTCTCTGGTGTTTAAACCCTGTCGACTCGTTTCAAACCCACTTCGATTTGAGGGTTCTTCTCAGGAATCAGAACTGCTGGATACTATAAAAGAAAAAATTCGGCATCTTTTGTGAATATATTTATATGCAGGGGGTTTGAAATCAATCAACCTTTAGTATTTAGCTCAATGTGAACTCTTGACCAGATCATCGGGTTTCACAATTGTCCCTTGTGTGTATAAATTCTGAGAGAATCTAAAGAAACAAATATAGGCAACCATTTTTAAATGTATGTACTAGGTGAACTATCGCAACTAAGGCAATCTTTTTTTGTATTATTGTATGCAACAGGCTTGTGTGAACTCACCCATTCCAAGCGGCTACGGACGTGCTGTTATCTACATTGAATCAGTCTTTTGCCTGTAAAGCAGGAGGGTAATGATCTGTGAATATTTAAGCTCATTCTTTTTGTAAGAAAAAGTTTGTGAAACATTCGTATTAACTCGTTTCTATCACAATGTTTGGGCAGCATATTTTTATGACAGCAGACTTCTACCATGTGCATGTGGGCTGAGTAGCCCACAGTGTGTCCCAATACAAAATGTAGACCACAGTGTCATCAAAGCTTGCGGTCTTCTAGCCCCAGGCTGACATCGATTATGTGAAGCAATTGGCAACATAGTTTCTAAGCAATGTATCAATCAATCAGGCATTTGTAAAGCCCGCTTCTCACCCGTGAGGGTCTCATGGAGCTGAGGGGGGGGGGGCTGCTTCCGGCGAACAGCCAGGTCTTGAGGAGTCTCCTGAAGGTCAGCGGGTCCTGGGTCTGTCGTAGGTGGAATGGGAGGATGTTCCATGTCTTGGCGGTGAAGATGGGGGAAGGATCTGTCACCGGTGGTCGTTCGGTGGATGCGTGGGACGGTGGTGAGGACAAGATCAGCGGAGCTGTCGGTTGGGGGTGTGGAAGGTGAGTCGCTTGTTGAGGTATGCCGGTCCGGTGTCGTGGAGTGCTTTGTGACCGTGGGTGAGGAGCTTGAAGGTGATCCTCTTGTTGACGGGGAACCAGTGCAGGTCCCTCAGGTGGGCAGTGATGTGGCTGTGGGGGGGGGGATGGTGAGGATAAGGCGTACGGAGGCGTTCTGTATGCGTTGGAGCCTGTTCTGGAGTTTGCCCGTGGTTCCAGCATAGAGGCGTTGCCGTAGTCAAGCCTGCTGGTGACGAGGGCCCGGGTGCGAAGTATGCAGAGGGTGTTGAAGCAGGAGGAGGAGATGGCGTTGACTTGCTGGGTCATTGACCGAGATGAATCCAGGATGAACCCCAGGTTGTGTGCGTGGTTGGTGGACGTCGGTGCGGTTCCCAGCAAGGCCAGCCACCAGGAGTCGTCCCAGGCGGAGGGGGTGGAGCCGAGGATGAGGACCTTCGTCTTGTCCGAGTTCAGTTTCAGGCGACTCCTCTTCATTCGGCGACGGCCTTCATTCCATCGTGGAAGTTGGTTTTGGCTGTGGCGGGGTCTTTGGTGAGGGAGAGAATCAGCTTGATGTCGGCGTATGAGATGATGTTGAGGTCGTGTGATCGGACGATGTTGGCGAGCGGTGTCATGTAGACTTTGAAGTGGGTCGGACTGAGGGATGATCCTTGGGGTACGCCGCAGGTGATCTTGGTGGCTTTGGATAGGAATGGAGGGAGGCGGACTCTCTGTGTTCTGTCGGCGAGGAAGGAGGAGATCCAGTCCAGGGCTTTGTCGCAGACCCCTGCGTTGTAGAGGCATGTGCGTAGGGTCTGGTGGCGGCCGATAGTTACAGGAGGATTGTCGTGTTTATATCTAGGACCCTAATTCGATATTCCCGATTTATGTCCTTGTGAGGTTATAATCAATTTTATCCTGATAAAGGCATAAGAATCAGATCCATATTCAGTAATAGCCCATGCAGTCCAAAGCACAGCACGGCTACTCCCATCGACTCCTAGAAAGCACAACGCGTTCTTTAAACAAACCAAGCCTCCAGCAGCCCGGGAAAATCCCCCCTGCTTTTGTTTTGATTTGAACAAGAACTCCTGTAGTCCAGAAAGAACTGTTAGTTCTTAGTGACGTCTTATGTCCAACCTTACGTCAAACCCTGCACTTTCCAGGTATAAAATACCAACAGTTGCCTTAAAGCCCACGGAAGCCGCCCCTCCCGTTTGACGCACTGAGAGAGACACTGTCTTTTTCTCCAGCCGAGAAAATCCAGCTCCGGTGTTTCCAGCTTACTCTTGCGGGTGGCTGGGAGATCGAGTCCTGAGGAAAGAGATACCAGACCTCCCACATTTTATTACCAAGGTACGGAGCTGAGTAAACCCTTAAGAGAATTCTTGATGCAGATTCTTGGCAAAACAATCTTAAACAACTTAACTTAAACTGCTACTTACTCATCCCTTCCCAAGTATTAGGCTTAGGTCAGGTACACCGAGGTAGGCTTAGTTAGAAGCACCAGTTGAGTACATTAGTCAATGTATTTATGTATGTATATATTTTATCCGTTTTAAAGTATCATATGGCTAAGAAACCATATCAATGCTTTTTCAGTATAATTTCCGAATACTACTTTTACTGTACTCACTTTACTTTAAGTTTTGCAATTGTGCCAATTTATTTCTCTTGCATGAGAAAGAAGACTGCTCAATAAATAACACCTTTTATTGAAAACGCCAGTCTCTCTATTTCTCTGCACTCTGGTGAAACTAAATATGCACGATTGACTGAGCGAAATAGCTGTCTATTGTTTTCAGACGACTCTAGAGATACACTCTTATTCTGAGGGAGCAAAGTTCTCATGTTTATGCGGTTGTCGGAAACTGAATCCCTTCTTGTCTGAGCCAGGGAAGTTCATCCCTCCCTATTCATTCAAGAAAGTTTCCAGTGACCTCTGAGCTAGCTGGCGCAAACCTAAATTAAGTTTAACATAGTCAGTAGAGACCTAGATGACCTCAGTCCTACGTCTACACTGCTGTTTGTTATTCCAATGCGCAGAGCCTATTGGGAAAATAGGAACTACACTACATGGCGCCCAACGTTTGGTAAGGCGATAATCTAACGCAAGACACTAGAGTAACTCAGTCGTGCTTTTTCACGCAGAACCCTTTTCCCGTAAAAACTCCAATAGACTTTTGGATTGGGTGAAAGGTTAATATCCGCCGGAACTTAGTAGGAAGAGATTCCTATGTATTCGTTTTTGGTTTGATCAACGTTGAAGGATACAGTGTTCCAAAATAATGTGCACCTAATCTTTGTTTCCTTGAAACTCGATCTGCAGCAAAAAACTTTCAGTCAGTAAAATGGCAGAAAGTGACGTAGAGAAAGAGAAGCCTTAGCATCTTGACTCTTAGAGGAAGACATAGCCCTCCTATAAAAAGACCCAAGTTATAATCATTCCGGTCAATATAAGAAGAACTATAACTCTTAAACTTATAGAAAATGGACTGACACCAAGAGGTGGTACAGTCATATTCTTGGTGGGGGCACATGAATATCGGCAGACAGAGGTATTCTATTCATGGATACATTTTCCAGCAGCACACGCTGTGACAAAAGACTTCCACTATTACAAAATAGAGGAACCTCCGGGAGAATACACTCCTTTTGAGGAGATCGAAATCCCACTAAATTACCAAGAGCACCTGCTCTGGTTTAATGGCGCCCTAAAACATAATAATCACATCACCAGGCTCGGTCCACTAGGTAGACCAGGAGCAACGTGGCCGGTTCTAGCCAGCTACACACCACATCCAGACATTGATAAAATGTCAGTTCCTGAACTTTTAGCTCAGCTAAAACTCTTAATATAAATACATAGACAATTGGTCCAGTATGTCATGCGGACTTCAACAGTCCAACCGACGATTAATATTCCACAACAGACCCCTCACCAGGGGAACACAAACAAAATCACACCACAGAACATACAATCATGTCTTGGTAAAGGACCCATAAAACGGCAACAAATTCCATTCTGGTTAGCACAAAACATTACTCAAATAGAGGCAGTATTTCCAGATACTACTCCTACTGAGAAACACAGATTTCTGACTATCTGTCTTCCAATGGGGATCGCACCACATGTGGAAGACTGTGACACTTGGGGCACAGTCTTTGCTTCGATCTACACAAAAACACATGGTGTCCCGTCTATGGCAGTGATACCAGATGTACTAAGACAGATTCAAAATGAATACGGTCCAGAGCCTGCTTTAACTCTGGATATGAAATTACTGAAAGACTTCAAGCAGGTCTCGGCTATATTATTAGCCAACACAAAAGGAAAAACAGCATCCATGGCGATCCTTCAGAAATTGAAAGAAACAGATATAGCAGACCAACCATTTGAACTCGCCAGAATCATAGAAAAATCCTATGAAGAGCTAGGAAGAGATAGTTTGGGTGGGAAACCGGTAAAACCCCAACTAACTGAAAATCCTGAAAAAATATTTATTAAAAATAATTTGAGAACTCCAAAAAAGAGTTGGGATGGTAATAAACAATCCACTCCCAGGGAAAAACATTTCCAGTCCAGAGGAAGGTCTCCTCAGCGAAGAGAGAGATCTCCAGGCTGAGAAGACAAGTCTCCCCAAAGGGAGCCCTCTGAAAAAAGATACAACCTTAGAGATAGGGATAAAATAAGAAAACCAGACAGATATCAAGATGTTGATACACGTCCCTCTCGATCCTTCTCACTCAATCTTTCTCGATCTTCCTCACAGAAATCAGAAAGAAGAGGATGGTCAGAACACAGAGAAGAGCACGTCAAGTCCAAAGACAAGGAACCTGCTCATCAAAGTAAAAAATTACAATTTCCTAGAAAGAAGGTAGCAAGTATTAAAATTAAACATGCCGAGAATTCTGAGGACACAACTGAAAAACGGAGAGTGGGCACAGACAATGCTAGACAGCGCAGCAGAAGTGACCATAGCTAGCAAGATCCTGATGAATCTTCTGGAGACAGTGGACACGAATGAGTACATTCAGGTGGAAACTGCAGACACACGAGTTAGTGTGCCCCATAAATTATATGAAATAACATTACGTATAGCGGGAGATAGAACTAGGAAAATAAAATAAAATAAAAAGGGAAAAACTTTCTAAAGGCTATGACATCCTGTTAGCTGAGAAAGACTGGCCACCAGAGTTTGTCAGTGAGTGCCCTCATGGCGAAGAAATGATTATGCCTGCCTTCTCAAATCAAATTCCGATTCATAAAAAATACACATTGGCAAAAAATGGGCAGCGGCCCAAGCTCATGCCTTATATAAAAAATTATGTAGGATGGGATGAGGATTCTCCTCACCACAAAATCCAGTTAAAAAATCAGCCCACTGCACAAAGGCAGTACCCAGTTAAACAAGAAGCTAAAAAGCAAGTCAGGGAGATCCTAGATCAACTTGAATATCAAGGGGTGATCGAAACATGCACCTCTCAAATGAACAATCCTTTGTTTCCTGTCTCCAAGCCAGACGATTCATATCGTCTAGTTTTGTACTACAGATATTTAAACTCCTGTTGTAAAACATTTGCAGTACAAAACTCACATAGTGCAGCACTAATGAATGACATTGTGCGCAAAAAATAAAAAACGAAATTAGATATCTCTAATGGATTCTTCTGTCAAAACATTGCAACTGAAAGCAGGTATTTGACCGCTTTCTCAATAATGGGATCGCAAAAACAATTTTGCCGACTCCCACAGGGATTCAAGAATAGCCCAGGATTATTCTCAGCAAGGGTAACAGGGTTACTACAAATATATGATGATGAAGCATTATCATATGTCGATGACATCTATCTCACAGATGATGACCTGGAGACTCACTTAAAAAGGGTGAACACCATAATACATGGGTTCGCATCAGAGGGTTACAAATTCAACTTTAAAAAGTCACGAATTGCCCATCTAACTGTCCTATTTTTAGGATATGAATTATCAAGTGAAGGCAAAAGCCTGGCAGACAATTTCTTAGAGAAATGTGCTGTACTCCAAGCACCAAAAACGCTGAAGAATTTACAATCAATACTAGGTTTCCTGAATTTAGGAAGAACATACATTCTAAATTATGCAGAGAGGGTTAAATCTCTCTATGAATTAATAAGACCAGATTTCAAACAAATCAATTGGACTCAGAAACACACAGAGATTTTGAGATCATTGCAAACAGACATGTTAGCTAAAACAAAATTACAAACTCGCGAAAACATATGCAATCTTGTAATCCGAGTCATCCCAGGAAGATGCGGATTCACATACCTGACCTCTAATGAGGGAGAAACGGTACCTATAGCTTACAAATCACATTTGTACACTCAAGCTGAAATGAAATTCAGCTCTACAGAAAAAATTCTGACAGCGGTTAAAACTGCTGTAGCAAAAGAAAGAGCCCTAGCCCAAGGCAAAAGAATAGCTGTTTTTACAGCAGAATCAGCCCTTGAGGCATTAACAAGTCCACGTAATCTGATTACAGTGGCCTTAGATCCAAAATGGATAGAATGGGAAAATTGTTTTGATACAGAAGACGTGAAATACTATTTTGACCCAAAACTGAAAAAACAAGATGATCTAGAATATGAACGAGAATATCCTCTGCCAGCTGAAATTCTGCCTCTGGAACAATACACCTGCGTAATCTATATGGACAGATTCGCACAACACTACGATGTAGATAAAAAATCCTACAATGCAGCGTGCGCGGTTGTTAAAGGTCGCTGGCGCTCTGGTAAATTCAAAACGATGATTACCAAAACTGAATCACTCAGAAACTGTTCAGCTCAGCGAGCTGAAATAAGATCTTTAAAGATGGCGCTTGAAAATGCCGATCGCGAATTCTCCACACTAATAGTGTGTGATTCGTATTTCTGCGTCAAATCTTACAACAGTGACATGCAGACATGGAGTAAAAACGGTTACAAAGATGACACAGGTGCCACAATCAAGCATAAAACGCTTTGGGAACAAGTTGTTCTTTTAAAGAAAGAACTACGAAATACTCACGTGATACATGCACTGAGTCATCGACGTGATGGCGTTCACGTTGCAGGGAATTCACTGGCTAACACAGCCACAGCGGAAGCGGTTCAACCGGCTTCCGTACCCACTGAAAAACGTTCAGAAAAACAAGTAGATTGGGAAACCATGCTGGCGGTAAAAGCCTCATTAAAAGGCGATTATGCAGCATTACCTCTCAACTATCCACTCAGTAATACATACATAATTGATGCAAACTCCGTTCCGTTTGCGCGAATCCCTGGAGTGGGGGATAGAGTAATTCCAAACACGAACCGGAGAATCTTCTTGCTACAAGAAGCACATATGGGGTTGGGTCTGAGGCCCCAAGAGATCCTGAAATCTCTGATGGAACTACAATCAGAGTACTGGTGGCCGGGAATGAGCGTAGATATTTACAAATTTGCAAAAAATTGTGAGGACTGCAACAGAGATCGCAGTTGTGAACCGGACCAGCCTGAAGCCCAGATACCACTATTAGATAGCATCAGGCTATCTATAGCGCAGAAATCCAGTCGGAGAAATGCGTCCCATAATTAATAAAGACTTAATTCACTTAAAAATGTGCCCCCCAGCACTCGGCTGACGCCAGAACTGTTATAAAAGATTTGCGAGTCTTTATTGGCACATACGCAATTGGCATGCTACATTCTGATCAGGGTCCTGCGTTTAGCTCTCGAGCTTACAAAGATGCCATGAACAGCATGGGCATCGCATTGCGGTACTCTTCTCCCTTCCATCCTGAGGGAAATGCGGTTGTGGAAAGAAAAAAACGGGACATAAAGCAATCTATAACGGCGATGGTATTAGGTTTGGGTGATGGGTGGTTCAAACATTTAACAAGTGTCCAACGTAGTCTTAATAATCTGCCAAGAAACTCTCTAAAAGGTCTCACTCCATACGAACTATTGTTCGGAACTAGAATGCTCATTCAGGACCTTGATTGTCACACTTCAGTGGTAGAAGAACAATCCTTTGATATCAAAGATCGTTTGGCTGTTTTACAGGACTTAAATGAAACAAGAAAAAACCTGAGTAACATAAAGTTGAAACAACAGCCGACAACCACCGAAGAAAAACCACCTGTCCCAGCAAGACCTGTCTGGATTCCAAAGATTGGGGATCTGGTCAGAGAAAAGATCGCGATAAAGAAGGAATTTGGGCCTTCTTACAGAAAAGCAGTACCTATCTTAGCTATCAGCGGAACAAGATCAGTAGTACTACCGCCCCTTGCTGGTAAAAAGGAAACAGAGTTGTATCCATCGACCTGGTAAAACCACAAACATGTGGCCAATAATAAGTAGTAGGCCAAGTGGACTCCCAAGAAATAGCAGAATACTGAAATTTGCTACAATCCAAGAGGCTCATACTGAGAGACTATTACACAAGACAGAGGACCCTAGTATATTAGGATCATGCAAATAATAGACATATACTAAATAGCAAGTATGACCTTTGTCCAGCCGGACAGGTATTTAATAATTAAATATTTTTCACTGGTTCATATAGTAAACATTTTATACACAAGTGGGCACAGCCTGTGACCCACAAAGGACAAGACAAAACAAGTGAAAGCAAATTATGTAAAAGCGCACAAGGCGGTCAGTACTAGTTTTCAGTTTTACAGACTTGGATTCATTTTCTTAGCAAACCATTGCTAAAGACGTTTTATGACTTTATAAACAACATATGGTGCGTTAAGGTCGATGACGTTTCGATGCAACTTAGGAATACAAGCATCATCATCAGGACAAAATCTATTAATTCATGTTTGTCTTGAGAGCATTTCTAAAATAACATAGCCTCTATGGTACGTTACATAATGACGAAAGAAATATAAAAGGGAAGAAAGACATTTTTTTGGGGAAAAAAACATAAACAGAGAGGTTCCATTAGAATTTGAGAATACTAGGCATGAATTCATTTCATTTCATATTCACAAACCCGCAAGTGACTGACAAACTAAGTTGTGCTATTGCGGAAAATAGAAGTGACTTAGTGCTTATTACCGGCTGAGTGAAGCCAAGTGTCCTTCGTGCTTGTAATTTTAAGCTAGTCAACAGAATGGAATTATTGAGGAACTCCGAGGTTCCATGCCATGGCAGTTATTCACATAAAAAAGATTATACGGCGCAGTGAGGCAATCCTTTCTAAATAATACACGTGCTCGAACCCGTGACATTTTGTCATTAAAAAGGAAGAATTACACGGCGCAGTGAAAAAACTTGGCGCAGTGAACTAAGTGCATGGAGAGTTGGAGGGGGGAGGTTTATTTGGTATACCTGCGTGGTAATTATGCAGATTTCCTTGAGGTATGTTTTTAGTCCGCCCGTGTGGACATTGCAATGGGTCTATAACAAAGCGGGAGAGATAGGGGCATTAGGCGTACTACTCGTACTGAGTGGGAGTCTGTGCCCGTGGTTGGTGGAAATAATATACTCACATTCACCGGCCAAAGTCGATGGCACGGTTTGTTGGAGGATTCAATTGACTGTGGGGGAAAATAAGGGAAATAATGAGCTGGGTTTGAGGTTGGTTGAGCCATTCACTTGTGAACCTGCCCGGACTTACTTCGGAAAAATGGTTCCTGGGTCGTTAGCGCGGCGTCTCAAAGTTCCAGTTTACAAGGTTCTGGGGGGAGAAAGAAGGGATGACATGATTTACAGGGATCTGGTCCCGAGCGCATTGGCAAGGGAGGGGTCCAACGCAGGCAGTTACTCACTCATTAGCGTCTTGCTCGATGGCAGGGCGGATGGGGTTCTGGCGGTGATCGCTGCCGGGGAGTGGGAGGGGCAAGGTACTTAAGGCCATTGCACTAAAGAAAGGACTTGTACGGGCGAGGGAAGCAACCTGGGGTAGGAGCAGCCATCTTAGAGTGGGGATATGGACCACCGAGAGGTCAGGAAATGGTGCCCAGTGAATGATTAAAATTAGTGACATATGTCTATGTACAACAAAAACATTTGACCAATATTTACATTGTGAATAAATTAAACAATTAATCAGAAAGGCTAGAACTCAGGGGAAATTCCTTGTGTAGGTGGTGTTTATAGCAAAGATGTCCAATCCTCAACCCTGTTTAGCCCTTTTCGTATACTGTCCGTTCTCAGGATCCAGTGCAGCTCTTCTTTGTTCAGAATTTGGGAAATATCTGCTCCCCGAGGAGGGGCTTTAATCTGTGTAATCACAGTCCAAGTAAAGTCAGTTTCTGTATGGCCTTTTTCCATGAAGTGTTCTACAAGGGGCGCATTGGCAGTTTGACATCGAATCCTGCTTCTGTGTTGTCCTATCCGCAGTTTAATCTGCTGGCTTGTTTGTCCTATATATATCAACATACATGGACATAGGATTGCATAAATTACATTAGAAGAGTTACAATTGGTGAAGTGATGTCTGTCATATTTGATTGTGCCAAAGGAGAAGGTCTTCCCTTCGATGGTTGAGTTACAAGAGACACACTGGCCGCATTTCACGTGACCTTTGAGAGCAGGTAAATTCCACACATCATTAAGAGTAGTTCTGGTATCAGGTTGTGGGAGTGAAGCACAGACCAAGTGATCTTTTATATTTTTAGCTCTTTTAAAAGCAAACATTGGTCGTTCTAGGTTAAGGATACCGGCATTTAATACTGGCCAATGTTTTAGGACACTTTTCTTAATAGCATTTGATGCCGGGTAAAATGTGGTCACACAGGTAATTCTGTCTCGGTTATTCTTAGTTCGCGGTTCTAGTAACGTCTCTCTAGGGCAATACCATGCCCTCTTTAGCGAGCGGCGCACCAATTTTCGTGGATAGCCCCTTTGTCTAAGCTTTAGGCTCAGTGTTTTTGCTTCTGTAAAGTAGTCTTGTTTGAAGTAGCAGTTTCTGCGGATCCGTAAAAACTGCGAGTAGGGCAATGAGTCTCTAAGGGCACGGGGGTGGTGACTACTGTAATTCAATAAGGTGTTTCTTTCTGTGGGTTTGCGGTGAAGACTTGTTGTTAATCGTCCTTCGGTATGTTTTATTTCAATGTCTAGAAAAGGCAGAGATTCCTTGCTAGTGGCCATGGTATATTTTAGTCCCCCGCTGTTGTTGTTTAGCCAGTGTAGAAATTGGGTTAATGAGGCCTCTGAATCAATCCATATCATAAATATGTCATCACTGTACCTTTTCCACTGGGCAATGCCACTGTGAAAAGGGTTTGATGCATCCAAGATGTTTATGTTCTCCAGGTTGTCCATATACAAAATAGCCAGGTTGGGGGCAAAAATAGCCCCCATGGAAGTTCCACGAACTTGGCCATAAAATTGTCCTTCAAACAGAAAGAAATTTTTGGTTAAGCATATTTCCAGCAGTTGAAGGATGAAGTTGGATGGAACGTTGTGAGGGCGAGGGCGTGTGTCCAGAATTTTTTCAATCACACGCAGGGACTCAAATTGTGGTATATTGGTATACAGTGATTCCACATCCAGCGTACACATGGTGCTGGATGTGGGGTTAAAAGGATGTTCTTCAATGAGGTTGATCATTGACATGGTGTCCCTGATATAGCATGTGGTTGTAGGTACAAATGGCTTAATGAAGTGATCAATATAGTGTCCTAGGGGTTCCAGAATAGAACCGCATCCAGAGACTATAGGACGTCCTGGGGGTTGTTCAGAATTTTTATGAACTTTTGGAAGGCAATATATGACTGGGGTTCTGGGAGCTTTTATATTGAGAAACTCAAATTCCTTTTTGGATAAGAAACCTGCTTCTAATCCGTCATTGGTGACTTCTGATATTAATTTTTTAATTTCTGCAGTGGGGTTACGTGGCAGTTTGCAATAGTGCTCATGATTTTCGAGTTGCCGCAAAATTTCCATTTTGTATTGATCAATTTCTTGAATTACAATGCCCCCGCCTTTGTCAGCCGGTTTAAAGACTAGTGCTTGGTTGTTCTTAAGGGTGGAGAGAGCATTTTTCTCTTGGATAGTGATATTGTAGGTGTTGGACCCGTCTGCTTCTGAGAGTCCCCTCAC